>NC_090930.1:48652753-49912226 GCF_040938575.1 Ambystoma mexicanum
GTAACCCTACAGAAGACAATAAATCTAGTACCACTCTAGCTACCTTAAACTATAAGGAAGCTATACTCGAGGCAAAGTAACTTATAATAAACGCATTGAGCAAGCCAAATCCAATACCAAAGAACTCTTCAGAATCTTGAAAGAATTGGGAAACCCCTGTCACTGCATCAGACCCTTCCATAAAAGACAGTACCTGGTGCTTGAATATCCAAAATGCTCTCCTTGGTAAGATAGCCACTCTTCAAGACAAAATCAACAATAAACAGACTAGCCTACAATCCAACTTGCAACCTAACTCTCTCCCCACCATAGACAATTCTATCCCAGATTCACTAACTGACAATATTATCAAGAGCCTCAAACCTTCTAACTGCCAAGGGGACCTCTGTCCAGCACCCATCATCAAGGAAGCGGCCCACGAGCTAGCTCCTTTCATCACAACTCTCATCAATTCCTCATTCAGCACAGGGATTGTACCGGACAATTTGAAGGATGCCTGGGTTATCCCGCTCCTAAAAACCCTAACCTGGATGCTAATATATCCACTAACTACAGGCCCATTACCACGGTGCTGTTCCTACTCAAAATACTTGACCGAGCAGCCTACCTACAGATTCAAGACTATCTTGAAGCTAATAAACTCTTGGGTCTAAGGCAATCTGGATTTCGACCCCGCCATGGAACTGAAACTGCCCTTATCGACCTTAAAAGACAAATAGAAGATCTAAGAGATAAGGGCAAACTTGCCCCACTACTTCTTCTTGATCTCTCTGCTGCCTTTGATCTCGTCAATCATTGAATTCTGTGTCGGCACCTTAAACTAGCCGCTCACTTTTCTGATAAAGCCACAGCTTGGATAGCCTCATTCCTGGACAACAGATCGATGCGTGTCTTCTCTCCACTAGCAGCAGTATCGCCGGCACCCGTCTCCTGCGGGGGTACCACAAGGTTCTTGTGTCTCTCCCACGTTGTACAACATATTCACAAAACCTTTATTTGATATTTTGGACTATCTCGGTGTCACATATACTAATTATGCTGACGACACCCAGATACTCATCCCCATCTCTGGAGACTACATCGCCGACTCTCTCTCTCTGTGAATGCCATCTACCTAGTCATCCAAGCCTGGATGGCGCAACACGGACTCTGTCTGAATGACGAGAAGACAGAGCTCCTCATTCACGGCTCCCCTCAAAAATTATCTAAACTGGCCCCCGAGTTCAACTCCTTCATGATCGACGGTAACACCATCAAAGCCTCCAAGGACACCAAAACGCTAGGGATCTATCTTGACTCTACTTTATCCTTGGCCAGACAAACAAATGCAGTTTCCTCTGCAGCGGCTTACACCTGTGAGCTTATTACAGCTAGCCGCCCTTTCTTATCACCAGCCAATTGTGTCACACTTGCCAGGTCTCTCGTGCTGTCAAGAACTGACTACTGTAATTCCCTCTATCTAGGCACTAACAAATGTAACTTAAACAAGCTACAAATCATCCAAAATATATATCAGAGCTGCCCTCAACATCCCTAGGAACTGAAACATCTCAGCCACCAGACGCAACTTACGCTGGCTCTCCGTCACTCATCAAATTACAC
Organism: Ambystoma mexicanum; assembly: GCF_040938575.1. Taxonomy (NCBI): domain Eukaryota; kingdom Metazoa; phylum Chordata; class Amphibia; order Caudata; family Ambystomatidae; genus Ambystoma; species Ambystoma mexicanum. The sequence continues at coordinate 48,654,356 of NC_090930.1, forward strand.
TGAAAACTCTCGCCCTCACCCACAAATGCCTTTCTTTTTTTTTTATTTTTTATTATTGTTTGATCAAAATGTGATTTTACAATACTGAAACTTTGTAGTAAACTACAATAAACATGTCTTTGTGTTTTCTGTTTTGGAGGCTTATTCTTTACTGTTCGCTGTTAACATTTAGTAGATTCGAGTCAATGTGTTCTAGCATTTTTGCAGTTGTTATTTGCCACGTTGTTTTGTCTCCCCCAATGAGTCTGCACCACCACAATTGCTCTTCTGGCAGTGTGCTGAAACCCGGTATCATTGGCAGATAGCACTGTCTAAGTGCTGCAGTCGCTGTACATGCCATAAGTAAATGTCTTATTGTCTCCTTTGGAGGTTGTGTGTCGTTGGAACAGAATCTGCAGGTGTTTGACTGTGCTTGCCCTCGAACATATCTTATTTCATTTGTTTTGAACAGGTTGAGCCTAGCTCGTAGAATTAGGTTCTGTGCTTGCCTATTTGGAAATTGCTTTATGTAGTTTTGCAGTTCATTTCTTTTTACAGTGAAACTTGGTAAATGAGCAATGAGTTTTAATGTCGCGGTATCGTCAATCGTTTTGGCCCAGTCCATATCTTTTATTTTCTTTAGCACTTTACATGGATTTGTGATGAGTTCGTCTTCATCTGAGATGATTGCATCTAATACTTTTTGATTTTGCTTTTGCCAGTTGGTTATCATATCACAAGTATTGTTGTTCATTTCTTGTTTAATGATACTGAAGATTTTGTTTTTGCTGTCCATTTTGCATTTGCGGTATAACATGATGGCATTGCAAGTTGCGGCACATTCTAGAGATTGTAAACTTAATTCGCGTCGTATTGCTACCCCAGGAGTCGAATTTGGTAGTTTAAGAACTTTGCGCCAGAAATGTGCTTCTAATTTGCACCAAACTTTCTGTGGAATCATCGGCATGGCTTCTATGCCATATATGATGGTGGGTACGACCTTCATCTTGTAGAAGTTTATTATTGGTTTCAGGGAGAATTTTCCAAATTTGCTGTCAATTGTTTTTGCTTGAGCTGCTAGTTTACTCATTTTTGTATGTAGTTCCTGCTGCATTGTGGTTTCATGGAGGGAACTATCCATGTAGACTCCTAGATATTTAAAGTTTGAGACCACTTCAATTTTGGTCTTGCCCAAATGCCACTGAAAGTTTTCCTTTCTTGGGTGACATTGGAAAATCATGATTTTTGTTTTATTGATATTGATTTCCAAATGATTGCTGTTGGCGTAGATTAGAAGGGCGTCAAGTTTGCGCTGCAGCCCAATTTGGGTCTGGTCAAAAATTGTTAGGTCATCTGCATAAAGTAGGTGTCCGATTTGCGTTTTCCCCAGTGTTGGTGGGAAGACTCGTGTTTGACTTCCCATATTTTGAATGTCGCCGATATAGGTGATAAAGAGTGCTGATGCCAGTGGACAACCCTGTTTGACTCCTCGTGTGGTGTTTATTTCGGCTGATAGGTCTCCTTCACGGCTGAGTCTGACTCTTATGGATGTGTCATGATGCAATGCTTGAATTGGCTCTAACAGAGCGTGGGGACATTTCCATGCTTCAAGTTTGTTCCACAAGAGGGATCTTTCAACTCTGTCAAAGGCTTGAGAGAAGTCAATATAAGCTGCGAACAGACGGTGCTTCTTTTCTAGGGTTTTTGCTTTTAGTATACTGCACACTAGTATATTGCATGTTGTACCTGTGTGTTTCTTGAACCCTGTTTGCATTTCATCATTACATTCTGCAGAGGCCGCCCATCTTTGAAATCTCGTCAAGAGTAATGAGGCGTATACTTTCCCCATGACATCTAGTAGGGCGATCGGTCGAAAGTTTGTTGGATCCGTGAGGCTGCCTTTTTTATAAATCGGTACCACGATTGCTTTGGTCCATGATTGTGGCACTGATCTCGTTTCAGTGCATCGCTTGAAGATGACGCTTAGCAAGGTAGCCCATTCTTCTGGATTACTTTTTAGTTCTTCATTACTGATGCCATCTGGGCCTGGTGCACGCAGGTTTTTCAATTTTTTGATGATGTCGATAATATCCTCTTTTCTATCTAGGTTCGACCATTGTACAGCTTTTAGTTGTTGCGCCTGTGGTTTTACATTTAAATCAGATTTGAAGACTTTGCTGAAGTGACTTTCCCAAGTGTGTTGACTGATGTTTAAGGTTTGATTGTCCTGTGATTGTTCAACGTTATGTATTAAGGACCAGAAATTCCTACTGTTGTTGTTAAGCGCTTTTGTTATTTGTTCGGCGTCCTCTTGGTACAGTTTATGTCTATATGATCTTACCCAGGCTTTGTATTTTGTTTTGATACTTTGAATCTCTGATGTACCGTCTGTGGCAATTTGCTTGGAGGCTGTTCGAAGAGCTCTTCTATACTCGCGCCTTTTATCAATTAGAACTTTATTGTATGCGTGTTTAGTATTTCTGTTTGTTGCGTTTCCTTTTCTTTTTGTTGTTTGTATATACGGCAACAGTAAAGGTTGGTAGTCGATGCTGGGGCATGTCGCTGAGGTGGTGATAGCCTTGTATTTTGCTGTGATTTTGAGAATTTCAGCAGTACTTAGTTTGATTCTGGTGCCTTTCGCGTTTGCCTCAATTTGTGTGTTCATTTGACAGTTTTTGTTGGTTTTGAGGTTCCATGCAGTTTCAAGCAGGTTGTGGTCGCTTGTTGGAGTGTGCCGCACTTTAAAAAGTTGTAGGCAGTGCAACATGGATTTGGATACATAGATGTAATCGATCGTGGAGGCCGAGGATGCTCGCTCCCAAGTTGCTATTCTGTCTGTTTCCACGAAAACACTTCATCCAAGTTGTATAGCTCACGCGAGTCGGTGAACTTTCGCCAAATTGTGCCACGGTGTACGGACGCCTTTTGTAGTTCCACTGCATTCATACTAGTTGTTTGGGTGACATTTAGATCTCCACATATCAAAATGTTCTCTATGTCATGTTCGGTTCTTACTGCATCAATTGTCCTTTCACAAAAGTCTATGAATTTTTTTGCGATGATTGCAGCTGGGTTCCAGTAAAGATTTATTATAACAATTTTTGGTAAATCTGTTTTATGATTTTCGTCGCCTTGCCAGGCAATCTCTACTGCCAAAATTGATTGATTTGCAATTATCGTTTGTACGATGGAGGCTCCAGAACCGTTTCGGCAGGCTATCAGGAGACCTGAAGTTGGACGACCCTTGCAGCAGGGGATAGAATGATCTGATATCCTTCTAGTGTGGGGGTTTGCTGAAGCCAAGTTTCCTGTAGACAGATTATGTGAAATTCTCCAAGATTGGGGCCTCCTGGAGCAGTCAGATGTATATGCCCTTGCGTATTCCATGAACATAACTTGATGTCATTGATGACTTCTATGGGTTCATTACATGTGACTGCTTCCGCCTGCTTCAGTGGCTATTGTTTGCGATGTAGGTTTAGTGCTTTTGGCAACCAAGCCCAGATTCCTGTTTTACTGCTTGTATTTGGGCTTTGCTTGAATTGAGCCATCGGTGTTGAGCCGACTCTTTGCGTGCAGGTTATTTTTGTGGTACCATCTATGATTGGTGTCCGTTGTGGCTATACCATCTTTTCTTTCTCCGTTGTTTTGTTGTTTACTGAGTCATTCTTGGTTTTGTAGTGCTCATTTTTGCTCTTATCATAATGTGATCTCTGATATTTCTTTGATGTTTCAAGTCCCTTTGTTACTTTGTGGTCTTTCTGAGGATAATCCTCTGTATCTTTCTTGGCATGCGTCTTGTACTTCGTGGTTAAGGGTTTGTTTTCCGTGGCGTCAGTCTCTCTAGTTTTAGCTGATTCGATGCGTTCTTCGTTTCTGGGTACTGTGAGGTCTTCCACGTAGTAACCAGAATTGTAGATGTCTCTTCTATGTTTTAGAATTTTTTTGAATATCGTTGAGGACGTTAGATGCAGTATTGTGACTGCCCCATGTTGCGTATGCTATGGTTCAACGATTTTCAAGTCGTCTGTGTGAAGTCTCTGCAAATCTTTAATTTGACGCAGTATTTTCAAGACCGTTCTTCGATTTAAAATAGTCTCTTCTTTGATGCAACTTCGTTGGGTCATTCTAATTGAATATTTTGAAACATTTTTTGTGGGGTATCTCCCGTCGTTTTCTTCAGTTTCTGTGTTTCTTGTGTTTGGAGCGTGAGATGCTTGTTTGTGTGGATCGTTCTGTTGTTTATGTCCTGAGCTGGGATCATGTTTGGTATTGTTGTTAGTTTTTCTTACTTCGTGTTCTCGTTTCTTGGGTGTATCTTTGTACACCTTTAGCGTTAGTTTTTTTTCTCCTTGAGGTTCTTGTGTTTTGTTTTGTGTTCGTACAGTGGTTGTTGACTCTCTGTCCGTTGTTGTTTTCTTTTTTGTAAGGCGTTCTTCTGATTTGTTTCTGATATATTTTGTTTTATTGATGTTCTTACTTTGGATAGTCTCCGTACATCTATCTGCGATATGGATTTGCTTGTGCTCTTTTTTGTTCTCACGGTATGCTGCACACTTTGTTAGACGATTTCGGTTTTGTTCCAGGGTTTCGAAGTCACGTTCTTGCAGCATTTCCGCATGTTTTTCTTCTGTAGTTGCTGCAGTCTTTTGTTTCGGTGATTATGTTTGTTCCGCCTTTTGATTGACTGCAACTAATGCTGTCGGTGAATCAATTACTTCATCCGAATATGTGCTCAGGTTCGTTAGGGGATCCGTTAAGTCCAGTTTATCCTTGGAGTTCCGTTCTTTGGTCAGTTTGTTTTTATAGTTTTTTACGTTTTCTGAATTTTCTTTTTCCCTCATTGTGGTGGCCGTTGAGCTATTCGCATTCCATTTTGGTACTGCGACTGGTGCTCTTATTTCAAGACTTGAGTTCGATTCTTTTTCTATGTTTTGTTTACTGGAGGTATTTTTTGGGACATCCTTTTTAGTGCGGGATGCAGCTGTTTCTAAATCGTTATTCGGTTTGTCTTTCCGGCCAGTTACCTCGAGAATGCCATATGAGGGGGTTGCAACTCTGATTTCACCTTTGTCTTTGAATCCATGCTCCCAGTCGGGATTTAACACCAACATTACCGGTGGCGTTTGTTGTCCCGTGGTCACATTGTTTTTACTGTTTGTTATCTCGTTATTGCTTATTGTGTTTTGCTGGGGTTTTTCTTCGTCAGTTGCTTTTATATCGACTGTTAAGTCAATGATGGTCTCTGTTTGTGTTCCTACTTGATTTGTATTGACTGACTTGCTCAGTCGATTGGACAGTGTTGTTTCATTTGTCATTTCTGTGCAGTTGTTAATCGTCTCATCGATGCGTAACTCAGTCGTACCTTTGTTGTTTATAGGATTTTCTTTTGCTGTAATGTAGCCTTCCAAGTATACTATTTTCATCAGAAGCATTGCTAGGATGACTTGTTGATCTTTTACTGCATCATTCATGGTCTCGTATAGTTTGCAAAAAGGATTGAGTGCAATGGTTATGACGGACATGATTCCTTGTAAGTCCGTTTTTTTCGAGGATGCCTCTTGTACTGCATTTGGCGTTTGTGGGCATGAAGTTCTGCCTGATTGATGTTCAAACTCACTATGACTTCTCCTGGGTGTTCGTGGTTGCTGTGAGCTTCTTGATTCCGTTTGTATTATTTTTTCTGTCGGAAGAATCCATTGGGGTCTGTCTTTTGTTTTATTCACTTGAATGTCGAGTTCCGCTATCTTTGGTCGTTTATGTGGTTCTCTTACATCTGCCACGTGATGACTGGTTGAGCATGGACTGAGATTCTGACTGGATGCAGCTGGTGATGTAGATGCTTCTGACGCAGAGGTCTGGGGCAGGCTTTCTCGTTCTTGTGTTTTGGCCGTGACCGCAGTGGCCTTTTGGGGCTCTTTGGATTCTTTGCTGCCTTGAATCAGTTGTTCGTTGCTCGTCGTGCTCTCCTGGTCCACGTTAAACGGTGTTGAGGGCTCACCTTCTACATTGTCTTGGTTAGGTGCGTTTTTTCCATTGGGTATGTCTTCGCCTATATTCTTGGAGAGGTTGGCTTTTAACATTTGTCTTATTGCATTCTCATCGCTTTCGTTTGTTTTTTCGCCTTCCTCAAGACTAGAGTCTGTTGATATGAGCCTTTGAGCTCCGGATTTGTCTGCTTGTGACGAACCTGCTTCAGGTGGGAGGTCCATTCTTCGTTGTTTTGCATGTGGTATGTTTTCGCTTATGGCTGTTAACATATCTGCATCAGAAATTTCCGCGAAGTTTTGTGATTTCTTTAGTAGCTGGAGTTCAAAGAAGTCAGTGAACATACGCATGGTGTTTGTTTTTTTCGATTTCGCGATGTTTGTGCTATTAATCATGCGCTCTTTCACAGTGTGTGATGCGTTTTTGGTGGATCGATTCATTTTGGTTCTTGCATGCATGTTCGATTTGTTATTCTTCTGATTGGTGAATTTATGCGAGCTCGATTGTCCGAGTATGGTTTCACAACAATCTCTGCTTCTTTTTTTCATGTTTCGCGCTGATGTTAGTGTGCTTTCTGCGCAGTTCTTCTCTGGTGGAGCGTGTTCCATACAGTTTACACTTTCTTGGAGATCTTCTTCATTGTTTGAGGCGTGTACTAGGACTTTTACTCGTTGATGAGCCCTCGTTGGTGATTGCTCCTCAGTCTGTTTTTCACATTTTTTTCCTTTCCGTTTGCACGATTCAGAGCTCTCTACTTCGGTTGCGAGTCGCATCTCCTTCATGTGCGCACAATCTTCCTCATCCGACGGCAATTCAGTGGTAACTGTTGACAGTCGAAACTTGGTGGGGCTCGATTGCAACGTTTCTTCAACGTCTTCATGTCGTGGGCATGTGTTTATTTCCTCACTTTGCTCTAGGCTCTCGTCATGCCTGCACTCCGACCCTCCTCCGGGGGTTGACGGTGTGGCTAGCTTGAGAGTGCCGAGTTGTGGGGAAGTTGACGTCTTGCCGTCCTCGCTCTTTTCATTATCCAACTGTTTACGACTTTTGACGCTAGTTGTTGTTTCCTCGTTTGCAGTAATTTCTGTAATTGTGGTGGGAGTGTGCACGGTTTTGTAGTTTTTTTCAAGATTGACTATCAGCGGGCTGGTGTGTTCACAACTCGTTTGCATGAGGGGTGCTAAAGGTGCATTGATGACTTCAGAGGGAGCGTCATTCTTCTTTGTTGGTCTATTTGTTTCGTTACTTTCAATAGCCACACCGGTTCGGAGCCCTCCCGCTCCTTTCCTCGAGCTACGGAGGCGACGCCCGTCTTCTACGTCCATGCTTGGAGTAAGCTGATTTTGTGCGCTAGGAACTTAAGTGCGTGTGTTTTAAGTTAATGAACTGCAATGTTAATGATTTCCACAGGGATGGGTGTTGGATTTGGAGCTTGTGGGGCTGGGTTCAAAGAAAGCTTAAGAGATCTTACGGCATGAGTTGAGCTTGTGTTTGTGGATGAGGGCACCGACCCAACCGCGGCCCTCCGCCGGACCATGCCAGACCACTTAGACACCACTTCGCACAGCGCGCGCTCCGCGCCACGGATGGTGTTTTATAGTTGTTGCAGCTCCTCCTTCAAAACAGTGGCAATGAAGAACAGACTCCGACCACGCCAGACCACTTAGACACCACTTCGCACCGCGCGCGCTCTGCGCCGCGGATGGTGTTTTATAGTTGCTGCAGCTCCTCCTTCAAAACAGTGGCAATGAAGAACAGACTCCGACCACGCCAGACCACTTAGACACCACTTCGCCAAATGCCTTTCTAATCAAGCACCACTCTACTTAGCCAATAGATTCACTCTACACAATTCTAACAGACCTCGCAGAATGGCTCAGACTAACTGCCTCGTCATACCACGCTTTAACCTGCAAAGATCGGGTGGAGCCAGCTTCCCAGTTATGGCGGCGAAACTGTGGAACTCGCTTTCCCAACTTAATAAGATCTGAACCGTACTTCCACAGTTTAAAAAATATGGCCAAAGCCTGGCTATTCGCACAAGACCCATCACCCATCTACCAATCACCTTCCTTGCGCTTACCAGCAATCATCACTCATGGTACATAGGTTATGCCCTTTCGCTCTCCCGTAACTTCTTTTTGTATTTATGTTTGCTTTATGTATATTTGTCTATGGTCTCTCTCGTAACTTCTATTTTGTAACATAAACTGTCAAATTGTATTGCCATGTTTTGTCTTATGATGCTGTAACTAAAACACGCGTCTGGATGCCCTCGGGCCTGGTGCGCTCTATAAATAAAATAAATACTAAGTACGGTTTTTAGAAGTAGTTGGTCAGACGAAAAGTTAGGTGTTAGTTTAGGGAAGGACAAGCCTTCAAAGTCGGGAAAATTTCACAAACTTTCACGGTGGCCGGTCAGAGTTCTGAACCGCACTTGCACAGTACCTTAAAAATGAAGAAGAGCTGTAGCTGAGGCAGTTATTCCTGGCAGTTCCTGCAGATCTCGCTGTTCCTCAGCTTCAGTCGTGGGGACAAGAAGGAGAACATCAGGAGGTTCCTGCACTGCCCAGGAAGAGGCCACAAGCTTGCCAAAACGTCGGTTTAAGGTGTGAGTGCCTTAAAGACCACAAACAGGTATCCTTTCCACTGGTTATCCGGTTTTCAACAGCACTCTGAAGACAATTCGACCAGTGTAGGAACGGTGTCCAGGTGACTTGCGAATTGGCTGTTCCCACCAAACTCAAGGGAAGAAGTCATCCTTGAAGGGCTTCTCTGTCAAGGGAGTTTCAGGCAATTTGGACCTGCAGCAGGGCTTTGCCGGTGGACCAGGAGTTGCAGCAGTCGTATTCAGCTCGTCTTCGGTTCTCTCGTTCCAGTGGTCGACTCTGCTTTCCAAGTCTCTGAGGCCTGCTTTTAAACAGTTTTGCCCCATTCATTCCAGCCTGGCTGTCACTCACACAGCAGGGTGGCTGCCCTTGCCGGACAGCCAGCCGGCCAATCACGCCAGAGTGCATTCAGGTCTCCTAGGAGACTATGCACAGGGAGTTTTGGGCACCTCCCTTACATCCTGTCCACCCCAGACACTCAGGCGCCAGAGGAGGGCTTCAGTACTGAAGCCCGCCAAAGGCCAATGAACAAAGGGACCAAACCTGGTTTGGCACGTAGAGTTAAACACAAGAAGGACATTTTCTAATAGAAACAGCGAAAAATATCAACCGGAGTCTGTTTTTACAGATAGGTCTTGGGCGCCATATTGGAAAACATGGCTGAGACGATTTTTAGCTACCAGCGTTCGCGGTCAGGAAAAATCATGGTAGTTTGTTCAAAACCACTGCCACCAACCATTTCAAGTAGAAAAGGGTAACATTTGACTGTTGCATGAGTGTTTAGACTCAGGGGATGCTAGGCAACCCCTCCAGCACTCTATAGGAGGATAGTGTGTGCTGGGTCTGTAAATTTAAAAAGACTAGTAAAGTCAATTTAACTTTTCATGCTCTGGGAAACAGTAGTGAGTCCCAGAGAAGGTATTTAAACCTTGGGGAGTCTGAAAGACACCCCTGTGCCACTGCACTGAAGGTGCTGTGTGACACACAAGAAAAAGATGATGCCTATGGAGTTGTTTAAAAACTCTATATACAAAGAACACAAAAGTAAAACACACATCAAAATACATCAAAGAGTGGGAAAAAAGGCTTGCACTCTTTCCAGGTAAAAATGTAAATCCTAGAAATCAAGCAAAGTTTCTGGGGGTCTCAAAGGGTAAAGGAAATTAGCACATTCTTGAGAATTCTCCCTAACACCTAGTACTTGGAGGAGCACCTTCTGCTCAGTGTTGACGGGACAAGGTGATATCGATGAAATGGCACAGCACAGAAAGTGAAAAATTGCACAAGTTTGCATGCTGGTATCTTGTGTTCACTGAACTACCTCCATTCACAGATGTTGGCGAGTGACATGGCTAGTACAGTAAAATCAGAAATTGTGCATCCTGAAAGAGTATTTATTTATAGGCAAAATAGGATATTGTAGAGCGTAATCTCGCAAGAGTTCACCCGACCTTTCGAGAGAGAGGACGCAATGAAATAGAAAGTACGGGCGCACGAAAGGCATTCACGGCATGGGTTAGTGAGGAACAGCACCGGAGCCCTAGAGCTCCGACCAGCCGGCCAAGCCCCATCTCCTGCCACCCTACCAACCCTATGACAACCCCTCTTAAAGACTCACCAAGTAAGCCATGGACTAGAATTACCACTGTGAGGCAACTGCGTGCAAGCAATATTAATTTATTGGCAATAAAGGCATTGTCACACTAGAAAGTGTCTGTGTGATAATTGGGAGGCCACAACATAATTGGTGACGAGGACAGAAGTGATGACCCACTGTGGACATCATGCAAGGCGCCACACCACCACCAGAATTTCTCCAGTCCCCAGGTAGGCCAACCATACCATGGCTGCAGTGGGAACCCATGTTTGTGATGTAAGTGGAAGCATTGGGTGGTGCAAGCTTTGAGCAGCATAGAAGAGGGCCATGCTGCTGAACTCACATGGGGTGGAAGGCCAGAGAATATTTGCAGGATTGAAACCCGAGGCGGCAGAGGTTGATAACCACAATGTCTATAAAGAGGCGCTGAGGCAGATTGTGAAGAGGTTTTCGTCTAGTGAGAATGTCATACTGCACAGAATTAGGTTCTACAGTAAGAAACAAGAGACGGCTGAGCCAATGCATGATTATGTTACGAAACTGAGAGAACTGGCTGCATTGTGTGCCTTTGGAGATACGTCGAAGAGAGTATATGCGACATGTTGACCCTGGACACCAACAGCCGCAAGATACAGGATAAATTAATCCTGGAAAAGATGCTGCAGCTGGTTATGGTGATACAAATAGCCAGAGCAGTGGAGGAGAACTCTGGGAGGCAGAAAGAATTTGGGGGGAGCTGCACCGAGCCTGAAGGTACAAGCTATTTAATTCAAGGGGAGATGGGAGAGATGGCAGCCGAACACCAAGGACAGCAGATCATGGAGAAGAAAACCGGCAAAATGCTACAGGTGTGCCAGAACCAGTCACCTTGCCAATGACAAGGAGTGTCGGCCAGGAACAAAGAGTGCTCAAAGTGCCGCAGATTTGGACACGTGGCCCCGCCTGCACGTGGAAAGGTAGGAAAATGGCTGCAGCGATACTCGGCGACACAGCTAGGATGGAAGAGTCATCGGAAGACGAGGGATGTCCTACCATAATCATGGTTAACAGCATTACTGCTCGCAGGGAAAAGTTGCACTGCATCATTAAAATAGACAGCAAGGAAAGAAGGGTCATAGCCGACTCTGGTACTGATCTAACTATACTACCCCTCGCTGTGTACAAAGAAATGGTATGGAAAGACTGAGTGGAAGTACGCACAATGAAGCACAGACCAACGGTCTTTGGCGGAGCCACAGTAAACTTGCTGGGCTGCATACGTTGCACCATTGAATTTAAAGGGAGGGTAACCAAGAGCAAAGTATACCTTTCCAAAAGAGGATCAGCCGTGCAGGGTTGGGACGATCAAGCAAAATTGCTGATGCGACTTGACGACAGCATGTAAGGACAAGTGCTATCACTCACCGCGGACGGCCCACCAGTATCGTCAGAGAACATTTTCGAGAGCTGTTCTCTGATGAAGCAGGAAAAATAAGGAATTATGTACATAAAATAAAGCTAAAGCATTGAGCCGTCCAAGTCAAACATAAAGTGAGGCCAGTCCCTGCAACGACAAGAGAAGCACTACAGGAATAGCTAGCCAGGATGCTCAAAGACGGGACAATAGAAATTGTAGAGTCGTCCGAGTGGTTGAGCCTGGTGGTCCTGATCAAGAAACAACATTCTAATGACCTGTGCATATGCATTATGCTCTGCGGCCTGAAACTCCAGGTGGTAACAGATTGCTACCCACTCCCCAGTATTAATGAATTACTCCTCCTAACGAAAGAGGCCAACGTTTTCTCAAAACTTGACCTGAGGGACACATACCACCAAATTGGCCTACACAAAGAGTTGAGGCTCCATACGGCATTTATAACCCCATTCGGCACATACCAGTTCACCTGCATGCAGTTTGGTCTGTCGTTAGCTGCTTCAGTTTTCCAACGCATGACGGACTCGCTACTGAGGACAATTGGAAATGTAGTGTACTTCCAGGACGATGTTCTGGCTTATGCAGCCGACATCCGAATGCACAATAGGGTGCTTTGTGAAGTGCTGACACGTCAACAAGAAGTGGGAGACTGTCTACGATTTGATAAGTGCGTCTGATGAAGTAGAGTACTTGGGCTACAAAATCTCAAGAGCGGGCATCAGCCCGAAGAAGGACCTGATCGAACCTATTGTGAAAGCACCTGATCCATCCAACGGGGATGAAATTAGATTGTTTCTGGGAATGGCCGAATACTATGCTAAGTTTGTACAGAACTTTTTGGAAGCCACAGCTCCTATCCGCAAATTAATGAAAGAGGTGTCTGAGTACAAGAGGAGAGATGAGCAGAAGAAGGCGTTTAAAAAAGTGGAGGATTGCATCACACATGCCCGCTGCCTACAGCCTTTCAACCCACAATGGAAGACCATCATAACCACAGATGCCAGTTCCTATGGCCTAGAAGCGACACTGACCCAAAGGAAGGGTGACGTGGAACAGGTAGTGGCATTTGCCTCAAAGGCGCTGTCACGAGCAGAGATTAACTACGTTACGTTTTCTAAACGGAATGACAGCGCCGGCTCATCCGTGGCGTTCACGCGAAGGACAGCACACTCATGGGCTCCCCTCTGGAATCGATATAGGTTGCCATGGCGCTTGTTTACACGCCAGAGCGTCTCGTGTCAGCTGACACCTTGCAGGCGTAAGGAACGCGCACCTAAACCACGCCCCCCTGTACTTTAAAGTACCGCTACTCGTACAGCTCTCTGCTGCTAATTTTAGCATTACTCTCCTTGCGGTTACGTTCCGTATTCCCTTCTGACATCCAGTCAGTGCTCTATTTTGATCTTCTGGTTCTCGATGCTTGGCTATTCTATTTGGACTGCATTTGGATACTCCTTTGGTTTTGGTTACGCCCGCTCCTTTACTGACCCGGACTCCTTCACGGACTGCCTGCCTTTTTCCAAAGTGACTTCCTGGTTCTACGGCCCACTAAGGTAATTGGTTGTCCTCTGTACTTGTCCACGGTCTCTTACTTGTTCCTGAGCCATTTCACTTGCTATTATCCTGAACTGTTCATACTAGATAAAACCGTCTCTGCTGGATTCCACCGTTAGCCTTTACTTTTGAACTTGGTTGCTACATCCTTTGAGACTTTAACATACAGTGAACTACTCACCAAGTGCATATTGACGCTTTCCGGTACATGCACCAACCCGTCACTAGTGCGACCCTCGTGCCGCCCAGGTTACTCTCCTGTACTAACCTTCCTTTTTTTTATTTTATCCTTTCGTTGTTTTCCTCCATTTGGACTTCATTCATTCCTGCCAGTTCTTCCTTCAGGTCTGTGTTTAAATTACTTACCCATTTATTTCTGGAATGCTCTGGTTTATTACATTGACGTATAGCGTAATAGTTTATTTTCTTTTATAGGTCAATCCTATAGCAGATTCCATTCCTCAAACCCCGCCTAGGTACTCCTTAGTACTATTGTTTTCTTGCATTCCTTCATACCTCCTCTAACCATCTTTGTATTCCTTTGCAGCATTGGTTGGCGGCGTGTGTTCTCCCCGCTCTTTTAGGCGATTGGCAATTCTGCCTGTTCAGGTTGAAACAGCAGAGAGGCACATCGCAGAAAAGAGCCCCTCCTTGAGGAAGCCTGAATCATAGAATTCAGGGGGTGTCAGGTTACCAGAGGCTGTCTTGTGAATATCTGTGGAAACTACCATCTCCAAGGTCATCTATCTACAGGCAGTGATCGATTACCGGAGCGGTGAGTAACAGAATTAGCAGCCTTATAATGTCCACAGAGGCTAGCGATGCCTTGACACAAATAGTGCAAATGGTCACGGATCTGAGAACCGACCTGACCAATGCTCAAGAGGCACTACACCAGCTCATGGACGCTATCCAGGCCTTGGTGACCACTCCGGCCCCGCAGGCAACCGGTGATGGGGCTATGGCTTCGGGGTCCGGTTTTCCAGCCACTACTCAGGAGTCGGTACCCATCATGTTTACCACACAATTCCCTCTGGCACCCCCAGAACGCTTTCTGGGGGATACTAAACAATACAGGACTTTCATTAATCAGTGTAAATTACACTTCTTGTGCCGTTCTGCTTCTTTTCCCACTTCTACCACTAAGGCTGCGTTTGTCTTGTCACATTTGGGTGGCACTGCGGCCGCCTGGCCAAACCCATTATTAGAATCCAACAGTCATGTGCTTTACAATTGTGATGCTCTTCTTACGATGATGAGTAAAGTATTTGATACACGCTACACTACTCAAGCTACCGATCTGGAGTTACTAAAGCATAGACAAGGGAACCATTCCCTCTTGGTTTATTTAGCTCGCTTTAATCAGCTTGCAGCTGAGACAGATTGGCCCGAAGAGAAGAAGACTGCAGTCTTTTATCAGGGTCTCTCTGACGAATTGAAGGACATACTCTCCACTGTTCCTATCATTCCTACTGTTTTCGGAGAATTGGTTGATTTAGTCCTCCAAATCGGCGCTCGCAAAGCTGAACGACGAGGCGAGAAGAAATCTGCCCCGTTTGTCTCAGCACCTGCAGAAACCTCTTCCACTACACTACCTGCTCCTGAACCAATGCAGATTGGTGTTGTCAGGGGTCTGCTCACTCCCGCTCAACGTGAAAATCGCAGGTCAAATATTCTGTGCATGTATTGCGGGGCCTCTGATCATTTGTTGGCCGAATGTCCTAAAAAACCCAAAAGAAAGGCGGGAAACGCCAAATCCCGACAGTAGACGGAGTCCCTACGTCGGGAAGAGCTACTCTGGACTCTCCTTTGTCTAGTTCTACTCAGTTGATTCAGCTTCCTGTCCTTTTTACTGTGAACCAGGGAGGGACATTCAAAGCAATGGCAGTGATAGATTCAGGAGCAACGCGTAATTATGTGGACCAATGCTTTGTTTCTATGTCTGGAATACCACTAATTCGCAAACCTACTCCTGAACTGGTTAATGCAGTTGACGGGTCAGTTCTTGTCTCTGGTATGGTGACACATCAGACGATCCCTTTGGTCATGTGCACCGACGAAGGCCATACAGAAGAGATAACTTTTGACGTTATTAAAGCTCCTGCCTACAAGGTAATTCTGGGTATCCCATGGCTGCATTACCACAATCCTGCCATCGATTGGTCAACCCACTTGATCCAGTTTCCTTCTAATGTCTGCAATACTCGCTGCACTTCATTGCCTGGAATCAGCCAGGACAGCCCCGCTAGAGCGCTAGAGTCCTCCACTATGCATGTTGGGGCCATTTCTAACACAGTTACCTCAGTGGTCCCCACTCAATATGCAGAATTCGCAGATGTGTTTGACAAAGGGATGGCGGAGGCCCTACCTCTGCATCGGATCTATGATTGCCCAATAGACCTAATACCGGGAATGAAGATACCCACTGGTAGAGTGTACTCGCTCACCCTAAAGGAAGATGCTGTATTGAAGGAGTACATCGACAAGGCACTTACTATGGGCTTTATCCGACCTTCGAAGTCTCCAATGGCGTCTCCGCTCTTTTTCATCCCCAAAAAAGAAGGGGATTTACGTCCCTGTATTGATTATAGTGCACTAAACGCAGCTACCATTAAAAATCAGTATCCTCTTCCTCTGCTTTCGGTCCTCCTCGATCAACTGGGCTTGTATAAAATCTTCACTAAGTTAGACCTCCAAGGGGCCTACAACCTGGTGCGCATGAGAGAAGGGGACGAATGGAAAACTGCATTTAAAACACGCTATGGCCTATTTGAATACCTGGTGATGCCTTTTGGTCTCTGTAACACCCCGGCTACCTTCCAGGCATTCATGCATTACCTATTTCACGACATCTTAGATCAATATGTCGTTCTTTATCTGGATGACATATTGATCTATTCACAGAACCTGACGGATCATATCCAACACGTCAAGACAGTTCTTCAGCGTCTAAGAGACCAACATTTATTTGTAAAGGCAGAAAAATGCATTTTTCATGCATCTGAAGTTCAGTTTCTGGGATACGACCTTACTGATCAGGGAGTTTGTATGAGTCAGTCTGACATTAAAGCTGTCTTGGAGTGGCCGGTGCCCAGGAATATCAAAGCTTTACAATCATTTCTGGGTTTCTCCAACTTTTACCGGCGTTTCATCAATAGCTTTTCTGACATCTCTGCACCTCTCACCTCGTTGACCAGTGCTAAGGTGCCGTATGTTTGGTCACCGGAGGCTCAAAAGGCGTTCGATCAGCTGAAATCTGCCTTTACTACAGCTCTGGTTCTTAAGCATCCTGACCCGGATTTCCGTTTCTTTGTGGAAGCGGACGCTTCAGGCTATGCAGTTGGCGCTGTTTTATCACAACAATGCCCACACTCAGGCGAAGTGCATCCCATCGCCTATTATTCCCGCGAGCTGACGCCCTATGAAAGAAACTATTCTATCATGGAACGTGAACTTCTAGCCATTAGAGATGCCTTCCTGGAATGGAGACACCACCTTCTGGGGGCTAAACACCCTGTTACGGTCTACTCTGATCACAGAAGTCTTCTGGCCTTCAAGTCAATGAAGTGTCTCACTGCCAGACAAGCGCGTTGGCACTTGTTCGTTTCACAATACCGGTTTGTTATCACCTATCCTCCTGCTAACGCTCAGATATCTGCTGTGGCTCTCTCCCGCCTTCCTACGGGGAATCATTGCCTACGGTCCGAGCCATTGCTTCTACTGCCAAACAAAGTCATCTGTGGGTGTTCAGTTCAGCCTTCCTTGCGTTCCATCATTACTGATTGGGTTTCTACCCATTCTACGGAGATCAATGAACTCAACTTGGAACTGGTGCAAGGATTGCCCTTTATTCAGGGGCGGGTCTTTATCCCACCGGGACAGGCCTGGACCTTGGCTCTTCAGTGGTCCCATGACTCTCTGATTGCAGCGCATCGAGGGGCTCAGAAGACATTGGAGGCCTTACGGCGTTGGGCCTGGTTGTCCACCATGTCTAGAGATGTACAAGACTACATCACGACCTGTGCCATCTGTGCTCAATGCAAGTCTTCGAGAGCTAAACCTATGGGTTTGTTACAACCTTTACCAATCCCGTACAAACGCTGGCAGATGGTGTCAATGGATTTCATTGTCGACCTACCGGATATACAAGGACGCAACACCATATGGGTAGTTGTTGACTATTTTACGAAGTATGCCTTGTTCGTGCCTTGTTCCAGATTACCGTCTGCCCCCGGGTTGGCTAGATTGTTTATGATGAATGTATTTCGCTTTTTTGTACTGCCTTCTGTCATCGTTTCCGAACGGGGTACGCAATTTACCTCACGGTTCTGGAAAGCTCTTACTGCTTCCCTTGGTATTGAGGATAGGCATTCGTCAGCGTACCACCCTCAAGCGGATGGCCAGACTGAAAGAACCAATTCCACCATTGAGCAATATCTACATTGTTTATGTCTACAGTTTCAGCAGTCTTGGCTCACGTCCTTGCCACAAGCGGAATTTGCATATAATTATTCTATGCACACGTCCACTGGGGTCTCTCCATTTTTTGCTCTGTATGGCTGTCATCCTAGGACGCTTCCTCTTGATCCGGCTCTGCCTGGTTCCAATCCAGCAGCGCGTGACTGTGTACATGATCTGGACCAAATACATTGTGATGTCCAATTACATTTGCTTCGTGCTCAGGACCGTGCCAAGAAATCTGCGGACCTGCATCGTTCTCCAGCACCAGCCTACCAAATCGGCTCGAAGGTGTGGCTTTCCTCCCGTAATTTGCAGATAGCAGGGAAGCGTTCTCTACTGCCTTGATTCGTGGGTCCTTTAGTTGTCTCTGCCGTCATTAACCCTGCTGCGGTCCGATTGTCTCTGCCCCATTCCTGGCGCATTCACCCTGTTTTTCATGTCTCTCTGGTTAAACCCTTCATCCGCTCTACTCAGTTGTCGAAACAGCCTCTTCCCATTCTGGTGGATGGTGAGGAGGAGTATGAGGTCTCCCACACACTGGACTGCCGGTTTTCTGGGGTTACTGTGCGGTACTTGGTGGTTTGGAAGGGTTTCGGTCCCGAGGATCGCGCTTGGGAACCTTTGGCCAACTTGCATTGTCCCGATCTATTGAGGGAGTTCCACTCCGCCAGGGGGTTGCCGGTGTCTTTGGGGGCGGATGCTGTTACGTTTTCTACACGGAATGACAGCGCCTGCTCATCCGTGGCGTTCACGCGAAGGACAGCACACTCACGGGCTCCCCTATGGAATCGATACAGGTTGCCATGGCGCTTGTTTACATGCCGGCGTGTCTCGTGTCAGCTGACACCTTGCAGGCGTAAGGAACACGCACCTAAACCACACCCCCCTGTACTTTACAGCACTGCTACTCGTACAGTTCTCTGCTGCTAATTGTAGCGTTACTCTCCTTGCGGTTACATTCCGTATTCCCTTCTGACATCCAGTCAGTGCTCTATTTTGATCTTCTGGTTCCCGACGCTTGGCTGTTCTATTTGGACTGCATTTGGATACTCCTTTGGTTTTGGTTATGCCCGCTCCTTTACTGACCCGGACTCCTTCACGGACTGCCTGCATTTTTCCTCAGTGACTTCCTGGTTCTACGGCCCACTAAGGTAATTGGTTGTCCTCTGTACTTGTCCACGGTCTCTTTCTTGTTCCTGAGGCCATTTCACTTGCTATTAGCCTGAGCTGTTCATACTAGATAAAACCCTCTCTGCTGGATTCCACCGTTAGCCTTTACTTTTGAACTTGGTTGCTACATCCTTTGGGACTTCAACATACAGTGAACTACTCACCAAGTGCATATTGACGCTTTCCGGTACATGCACCAACCCGTCACTAGTGCGACCCTCGTGCCGCCCGGGTTACTCTCCTGTACTAACCTTCCTTTTTTTATTTTATCCTTTCGTTGTTTCCCTCCATTTGGACTTCATTCATTCCTGCCAGTTCTACCTTCAGGTCTGTGTTTAAATTACTTACCCATTTATTTCTGGGATGCTCTGGTTTATTACATTGACGTAGAGGGTAATAGTTTATTTTCTTTTATAGGTCAATCCTATAGCAGATTCCATTCCTCAAACCCCGCCTAGGTACTCCTTAGTACTGTCGTTTTCTTGCATTCCTGCATACCTCCTCCAACCATCTTTGTATTCCTTTGCAGCATTGGTTGGCGGTGTGTGTTCTCCCCACTCTTTTAGGCGATTGGCAATTCTGCCTGTTCAGGTTGAAACAGCAGAGAGGCACATCGGAGAAAAGAGCCCCTCCTTGAGGAAGCCTGAATCTTAGAATTTAGGGGGTGTCGGGTTACCAGAGGCTGTCTTGTGAATATCTGTGGAAACTACCGTCTCCAAGGTTGTCTATCTACAGGCAGTGACTGATTACCAGATTGGTGAGTAACAACTCGACAATTGAAAAAGAAATGCTGGCCTGCGCATTGGGCAGCCGATTATTCCCGGAACTCCAGGAAAATTTCATTTTTTCTAGACATACGTCTGGGGCACCAAATTCCAACTGGCGACAGTAAAGACTGGAGGGGGGGGTCTGCACTTCTGCTCTCTATATGGTAGAGGAGAGGCACAGAGGACCCCAGCAAGATTCTCTATGATGGTAGCAATGGATGAGCAATCAAGGCTTAGCTTCTCAGGAGGTGATTCAGGGTGGTTCTTAAGTACAGTGTAGTCCCCAAGACCCCCCACAAAGGAATGTCCACACACTGTATTAGTTAAAACACAGTCTTTATATAATTAAGTTCAAGGTTATGTACACAATCACAATAACTCACTTTGTGCTCAGTAAATCTACAATGGCAAATATATACAGTTCTAAGTGGTACCACAATTATTATCAGATTTCATTAAAGTGCATCAAATGTACTCTGGTTAAATGTCACACAAATCAATTAATAAAGGTAACCAACAATAGACATAGGAGGAAAGCAGTTGGTTAAAACAATTGGCAGAATACTGGCCCCTACCAACTAGACACAGTCTATGTGGAGATCCCCCCACCTGGACAACCTGTAAAGTAAAGATGTATCACAAGCCCAGTCCATATATTGTTCTATAAGTCTTATTTCCTTCTACAATGTTTCTACCACCCCAATGTACCTGGAATAGCAGATTTCGGCGTTGGGTCGTCGACGGATCCTTCTTGAGTGGCTCCATTTAAAGCGGGAGCCACGGATCGTCGAGATCCCACAAAGAAAGTGAACTCGCCGTCGAGGCGGCAGCTTCGGTCCCAGCAGTGCTCAACGACGACGGAGTGAAGACGTCCTGCAAGGAAGAGGCGTGCGGGGCACCTCGATGTCGATAGGTCTGGTCCGCAAAGAGTTTGTGAAGAACTGTGGCAAGGGTGTCGAGTCGTCCGGCGTCTCTACGGTCTTTGGGTGGCAGCAAACCCACTGGCGGATGCTCCTCTGCACGTCGAGGGCCTGGCCTTCTCCGGCGGAATAAGGCGGGCGGCGGTGCGGACGAGCGAGCCTGTGAATCAAACGTCTTAGGCAAAGGAGCGTGCGGCTCCAGTCGTCAGTGGCACGGCGTCAGGCGGTCCCCTCTTCTGGGCAACACGGCTTTGACGGGCCTCCAGCAGTTACAGCAGACTTGCCAACTCTGGTCGACGACGGTGGACGGAATGTCCGGTGCTTATCTTCGTTCTCCTCCTGT
Source organism: Ambystoma mexicanum (assembly GCF_040938575.1). Taxonomy (NCBI): domain Eukaryota; kingdom Metazoa; phylum Chordata; class Amphibia; order Caudata; family Ambystomatidae; genus Ambystoma; species Ambystoma mexicanum. The sequence goes on from NC_090930.1 coordinate 48,675,158, forward strand.
GTCAAAGACCAGAAACCAGACATCCACAACAAGAAGTGCATATTGGTCACACACTCCATTCACCCAGGTCCCACCCACAGGGTGTACCCACAACATACAGTCACTGGGAAGGCTCCAGCCAGTCTGGCCTGGACTTCACAACAACACCATATATGAAACTTCCACCCAACAGCCAGTCAGGGGGAAGGGACAGAGTCAGGGCTTCCCAGGGCTTTGGCAAAACAAGGTAACAGGCAATAGAAAGCAAGAGGCCACAGGGGCCATCTTGTTTCCTATCAGGAATCAACTGATTCCAATGGCAGGGCCTGGGTATTCCAAAATGGAGGATACTCAGAGCACATGTCCAATTCAGCATGGAACTGCCACCAGCCCATACCCTGCTCTGTGGGCCACACACAGGTGCCTAAAAACATACACTAGGGGCACATGATTGTACCCCCAACCATGGGGGCCATAAGGGTATCCTGTGGGTCTGTACACGAAACCAAAAACAGGAAGAGCTGCACTGCCAGGAGTCCCACATGAACTCCTGGGCAGAAAACAATACAGAACACAAATGAAAAAGGACTACAAGACAAGGACAGGGAGGCCGTGTCCCTTCAATGAATTTCCAGCATCACAGTCGCCTTCCCAGACTGAGGTTAGGAAGCCTAATCTCCCACGAGATAGACACCCTCATCCAGACGGTCAGAATACCTTCTGGAAAGGCCATCTGCCTTATCGTGACTCTTCCCTGGTCTATGCTCTATGGTGAAGTCTAGCCCTTGCAGGCTAATGGACCACCTGAGCAGTTTCGGGTGTTCACCCTTCATCTGCATAAGCCACTTCAGGGGCTTATGATCTGTTTGGACCTTGAAGGTAGACCCCGTAAGGTAGGGCCTAAAACACCTAAAGTTCCAAACTATACTTTAAAAAAAAAATGTATATTTCAACAGTAGCCCACCTAAGTTCTCTACCCTTGAGTTGTCTACTGATGAATATTATGATCGGGTGTTCCCTCCCTTTGTCATCTAACTGGGACAAGCCAGCTCCAACACCGGTGTCGCAGGCATCCGTCTGGACGATAAAGGGTTTTCTGTAGTCAGGCGCACGCAACACAGGTGCCCTACACAGACTTTCTTTCAAGTCATCAAAGGCCCTCTGACAGTCTTCAGTCCAATTAACCTTCCTAGGCTGTTTGGGTAAAGTCAGAGCTGTCAGCGGTGCAGCTATGGTTCCATAGTCTGCCATGAAATTGCGACAATACCCAGTGAGGCCCAAAAAGGCTCTCACCTGGGTTTGAGTAGTGGGAGTCTCTCAGTCATGTACATCCTGTATTTTACTGGGGAGAGGTTGGATTTGACCCCCTCCTACCTCATGACCAAGATACGTGACTTTCCCCTGAGCTATCTGGCACTTGGTGGCCTTGATAGTGAGGTTAGCCCTTTTCAAGGCCTGCAACACCTTATCCAGATGTGTCAAATGCTCTTCCCAGGTGGAACTGTCGACGGCAATGTCGTCTAAGTAGGCCACACAAAAGGACTCCATCCCACTGAGCGCATGATTGACCAATCTCTGGAAGGTGGCAGGGGTATCCTTCAGCCCAAAAGGCATGACCCTAAACTGGTAGAGTCCCTCAGGTGTTGACGTCGCCGTCTTTTCCTTGGCATGGTCCGTCAGAGCTATTTGCCAATAGGCTGAGGTAAGGTCAAAGGTGCTCACAAATTTGGCAGCAGCTATGATGTCCACGAGCTCATCAGCCCTGGGCAATGCGTACGCGTCAGTTTTGGTGACGCCATTGACTCCTCGGTAGTCCACACAGAACCTCCAATCCTTGGTACTTGCCTGGGAACTTGCCTTGGGCACAAGGACCACGGGACTGGACCAGGGACTGGTTGAGGGTTCAATTACAGGCTCCAATTTGGAAGACCCACCAGCTAACCTGGTGGTTCTCAGAGTAGCACCTACATAGTCCTCCGGCTTGAGCAGGTCCTGTCCACCACTGTCGTACTTGCCCCAGTGTCTCTCAAACCAGTAGAAGGCTGGCCATTCAATCGGACACTTCTCAAAAACCTACAGGTGATCTGTGGGATAGTCACCAGTACTTTTGCGTACTGACCAAGTGAAACAGAGGAAATCTCTACAGGAGCACCGAATGTGATTCCGGTAGAGGAGGGGAGGACAGTGGCCTCCACCTCAGACATGGGGTAAGGGTAGCTCAGTCTGACAGCCTGGACTCCAAATGCCTTACCTTTACACTTGAGGTCACTCCTCTTGTGATCCAAAGCCCCACAGTCCCAACAAGTGCCAGGAACGCGGGGTACGGTACTGGAACCACTGGGAGCCTGCTTTGCAGCAGGTGGACCACTACTCTTATTCCCACCCACAGATGACTTATCCCCACTAGATTTGTGGGTCTTAGGAGAGGAAGGTTTTGGTTTACCCGACTGTGATTGCATTGGGGACTCCTCAGCTTTCTGATAGGTCCCCTTTTCTTTGTCCCTGTCCTTCCCACTGGAGTACTTAGGGGACACCAGGCTGGAGACCCACTTGTCAGACAGCCTCGCCAGCTTAAAGGGATCCAAAATGTTCTGGTCAGCAACATACTGACGCAGCTCTGGGGAACAGGATTCAGAAAAATGCTCAAAAAACAAAAGGAGGGACAATTCAACAAACGTTTTCACTTTGTATCCATCAATCCACCCCATCATGTTCATGTGTGCAGCACTCACCCAGTCAACCCAAGACACATTCTCTCTTTTCTTAAAATCCCTGAACCTTTTAAGGTATTGGGTAGGTGTCTTGCCAAACTTGGCAATCAAAGCAGACTTCATGCTCGTACTGACCCCTTTCTTCCACACTCAGTTTCAGAATACAGTCATATCCAGTCTGAGGCATTCTGCTTAACAAACACTTAGCCCAATCTCTCTTATCTACATCATGAATTGCACAAGCCATTTCAAACGCTTCAATCCACTGGAGGATATCAGAACCCTCCACAAACACACCAACCAAATCTTTCATAAACTTGGTGGCTGGAGACCTGCCACTCTCAACTGGTTTAGCTGATGTCTCCACTCTAGCTTTCTCTAGCTGGATTCTTTGGTGCTCAGTGTCCCTATCTTTGAGTATCACTTGCTGTGCCAACTCCTCTTTCTTCAACTCAGCTTCTGTTTCCAACTTTTTGTATTGAAAGGCTAACTGTTCCCGTTGTAACTCCAATTTTAAAAGTTCAATCTTCAGGGCTTCCCCCTGAAGAGCAGTCCATATTGGTTGCATCCCCCCCTTCACGGGTTTCACCGTCAGTCTGGTAGTCCACCAGGGCAGCTATCAGCTCAGCCCTAGACTTATCTTCAAAGTCTAACTCCCTGGCTTCACAAGCACTCTGGAGAGCCTCTAAGCTCATCCTAGTCAATTTACCATTTGCAATAGACTCCATTGCTTGTAATGCAGTTATCTTGTACACAACTAAACCTCAATTTAACAAAGTGCAGATATTTTGTAAGTGGCACGGTTATACACTGATTCTTAAAAGCATAAGCATCCCACAGCTGCCACCAGTGTAAAGACTGGAGGGGGGGAGGGGGTGTCTGTACTTCTGCTCTCTATATGGTAGAGGAAAGGCACAGAGGACCCCAGCCAAGATTCTCTATTACGGTAGCAATGGACGAGCAATCGAGGCCTAACCTCTCAGGAGGTGATGCAGGCTGGTTCTTAAGTACAGTATAGTCCCCAAGCCCCCCACAAAGGAATGTCCACACACTGTATTAGTTGAAACACAGTCTTTATATAATTATGTTCAAGGTTATGTACACAATCACAATAACTCACTTTGTGCTCAGTAAATCTACAATGGCAAATATATACAGTTCTAAATGGTAACACAATTATGATCAGATTTCATTAAAGTGCATCAACTGTACTCTGGTTAAATGTCACACAAATCACTTAATAAAGGTAACCAACAATAGACATAGGAGGTTATTTAAGATAACCGCATTATAAAAAATAGGGTAGTTACCACTGCCACCAGCCAAATCTTGATGAAAAGGGAGCGAAACAATGCTCCAAGGGAAACAGACAAAAAGGGATAAGAGTTAACCCTTTCCAGTACTCCATGTAAGATGGGGTGTACTGGGTCTGTGGTTTAAAGTGACTAAATAAAGTTAATGGCAACTTTATCTTTTCTGGGGGACAGTAGTCAGCCCCAGAAAATGGAGTCAGTGGGAAGTCTCAAAGACAACCCTGTGTCACTGCACTGAAGGTGCTGTGTAACACACATTAAAAATATGATGCCATGGAGTAGGTGATGCTCCATTGCCCAAGATCACACAAAAAGTAGAAACAGACACAGCAAAACACATGCAAGAGTGGGAAAAAGGCTCACACTCTTACCAGGTGAAAAAAATAAATCCTAGAAAACCAGCAAAGCTGCTGAGGGACTCAGTAGGTAAGGGAAATTAGCCATTCTGGAGAATTCTCCCTAACAGATGCAATGAAATAGAAACATACTTGCCAACCCTACCGATTTAGGCGGTAGGATACCGCTTTTTAAGCAGTCCTACCGCCTACCGATTTTTTTACACCAAATACCGTTTTTTTTTGTAAAAAAAAAAAAAATGTTTTGTACATTTTTGCCCACGCCAGCTCGGGGGAGTCTTTCAAGGGCTCCCCCGAGCTGACGTACCGGGAGAATGCGCGGCATGCAGGCTGTTAATGTCAAAGGCACCCACGGCGGTGGGCTAAAAGCGCCCCTCCGCCGTGGGTGCCTTTGGCAAAAGGCGCCATTAGCCCCCCACCACGCCAGCTCGGGGAGTCTTTCAAGGACTTCCCCGAGCTGGCGTAGCGGGAGAAGGCGTGGCATGCAGGCTGTTAATGTCAAAGGCACCCACGACTGTGGGCTAAAAGCGCCCCTCCGCCGTGGGTGCCTTTGGCAAAAGGCGCCTTTAGCCCCCCACCACGCCAACTCGGGGGAGTCTTTCAAGGACATCCCCGAGCTGGCGTAGCGGGAGAAGGCGCGGCATGCAGGCTTTTAATGTCAAAGGCACCCACGGCGGTGGGCTAAAGCGCCCCTCGCCGCGGGTGCCTTTGGCCAAATGAGCCATTATCCATTAGCCCCACCACGCCAGCTCGGGGGAGTCTTTCAAGGACTTCCCCGAGCTGGCGTAGCGGGAGAAGGCGCAGCAGGCAGGCGCCTCATTGTCATTGAATGCACCCGCCGCGGCGGGCTCATTCAATGACAATGGGCTGCTGACACGCCCTATTCCTATCACTACCTCCTCGCCTGACTATTTTTGAAACGTTAAGATTCCTACAGATTTTTGGTCACAGAATGTTGGCATGTATGTAGAAAGTGCGGGTGCGCAAAAAGGAATATGCGGAACAGGCTAGTGAGGGACAGCACCGCAGCCCCAGTGTTCTGACCAGCAGGCCCGGCATCATCTCCTACCAGCCCACCACCCCTATGACAACCCCTCTTAAAGAGTCACTCATAGCTCTCAACCATTTATGTCGCAAAGGCGGGTGAAAACATCCGTTTTTATTTTTGGCGGGTGAGAGGCCCATTGAAACGAATGGAAATGCAGGAGGCTTGGCGGGTGAGTCAGCTGTTTACAAGGTGGGTTTCGCCATAGCTCTCAACCTTTTTTGTCAGCAAGGCGGGTGAAAACACCCGATTTTCTTTTTGGCGGGTGAGAGGCCCATAGAAGTGAATGGACGTATGAGGGACTTGGCGGGTGATTCACCTGCTTTCAAGGCGGGTGAGTTGAGAGCTATGGCTTTTGCTCCTAATTGTGGTGTCACGTGTCCCGAGACGCAGGGTCACGGGACACACGACAGCAGGAAGTAGAAATAAAGGTATCACCGGAACTGGCGTCTTAACGCCAGTCCGGATTTATGCATCTACGAACGTAGTCGTGTGTTTACTTGCTGCGCCGCCCCCGCGCACTGCGACCCCAGCACGATCCCTGCGCGAGGGCCTTGCTCCGCATCTGCCACGCCTGCCGTGCCGGCAGGCGAACATCACACTGGCGACGAGGCGGTAAGTGGGTTGCGAGCCCCGACAACAACGGGAGTCATCGCACCCACGGACCCGCGTTTACACTATCGCGGAGCCGGCAAGACAGCGACGCCGGCCCCGCCCACCATCGGAGTCACCCTCCAGCGGCGGCGAAGAGTGGCCCCAGTACCCCAGGGCCCCAACAAGAAAAAAAAATATATATATAAATCATATTAAACAACACCCCAGGGAGCAGCCTCCTCAACCCTGGCAGCCGCATCCAGCAGTAATCACCGCCCCACGACAAGTGAGAAGCAATCCACGCAGGCCACACACAGCCTAGCCTGCCAAGACGCCGCACGTGGGACCATGCGCCGCACGCTCACCAGGCCCAACTACCACCACACGGTAAGATGCAACACAGCGCCCCAACACTGCACAACGCAACATGTCCGACCCGACGTTCAGCCCATCAGAGACCAGTGCCAGGTCCACGTCGAGGAGGAGCCTCACCGAGGAACGCACTGACCCCTCGCTAACCACGTTCATGCCACCTTTTGACCCGTTCACCAACGGAGCGGCCATCAGATGGGAAATATGGCTACAACAGTTCGAGATGCATCTTGATGCGAGAGACATTACTGCGCCCAAAAAAATGCGCACCTTTCTATGTTTCTCCTCAACATAGGATCTGCCGCCCTGCGCCTATTCAACGCCACGCCAAACAGAGGTAGCGATGCCAACTACGCTGCAGCTAAAGCCGCCCTTTCCAATATGTTTAAACCGGACCTCAACCCCGACTACGAGCGGTTTCACTTTTGCATGACGAGACAACGAGAAAAGGAGACAGTGGACAAGTTCCACGCTCGCCTTCGCGAAATGGCTGTAGGCTGCGAATTTCCAGACGAGGAGTTCGCCATCCGCCTCCAAATCATCAATGGCATCTCATCTGAGAAGCTGAGGAGGGCGATACTATCGGAGAAGAATGTACGGCTATCACGCATCCTCGAGATGGCACGACTCTGCGAACAAACTGAGGACCAGGTAGCAGTAATGGAAGCAGCCATTCAGAGGCTACCGCTAGACAACCCGGGACCGACAGAAGACGTAGCAGCCATCTCCCGACACCAGGGCACCCGCCCGAAACAGAACCCGAGAATGCAACCACCACAAAGGCGCGACCAATCGTGCAAGTGGTGCGGAGGTCCATGGCATAAAGGAGATTCCTGTCCGGCATGGGGGTCAACATGCAGAAAATGCAACCGCCTGAACCACTACGCCGCAGTCTGCCTAAATCCACCGAACAAAAACGACCGAGACGCAGACCCGCGGCCATCACAAGAACCACGAAGGAGATTCGCGCCCAAGGAACCCCGCCAACCAACGCGGAGAGGGAAAGCTAGGGCAGTCGACGAACCACAAAGATCCCAAACCACGAGCGAAAGCGACGAGAGTAACAGCGACTCGTCCCCCGAAAGGCAAGGAAAAGAAAGGAGAAAGAAGGGGAAGAGGCGAATACACCGAGTGCACCTAATATCAGCAGTGGACCCACGGAAGTCACGACAGAAGAGGAGACCAACATGCACCATCCTCTCCAATGGAGACCCACTGAAAGTAATCATTGACACCGGTGCCACAGTAAACGTCATGCCAGTGACCGCATTCAACAGTCTCAACCCCAGACCAGAGCTCCTCAAGAGGAAAGTCAGGCTGTACGCCTATGGATCAAAGAAACCCCTGCCTGTGCGAGGATCGTTCAAATCCAACTTCGCTCACAGTAACGCCAGCTGCCAAGCCCGAATATACGTGGTAGACGCCGGGTGCGAAACCCTCCTAAGCTGCAAAACAGCCGAAAAGCTGGAGCTGATACACTTCGCATTCAGTGCGCAACACGATGAACTACACGACCTCTTAGGGCGGCACAAAAAGCTATTCCAAGGCATCGGGCGCCTAAAAGGGAGAACGGTCAAGCTACACATAGACCCCTCCATCGAACCCAAAGCAGTACGGCACAGGCGAATCCCATTCCACCTGAGAGAGGCTGTAGAAAAGGAACTACTCAAGCTCGAAAACGCAGGAATCATCGAGAAGACGTCTGGACCAACCCCGTGGGTTTCGCCGATGGTAGTAGCCCAGAAACCAAAACAACCAGGCGCGGTAAGGATATGTATCGACATGCGGCTCCCCAACATAGCTATCGGCCGGGAGCGCCATGTCACTCCCACCATCGACGAGCTCATTGTAGACCTCACGGGAGCGACGATCTTCAGCAAGCTCGACCTCCGGTCCGGCTATCATCAGCTAAAACTATCAAAAGAATCCAGATACATCACAACATTTTCGTCCCATCTTGGCCTGATGCGATACAAGAGACTCAACTTCGGGATATCCTCGGCGGCGGAAGTATTCCAGCATGAGATCCGGAAAGTCATCACGGGCCTCGAGGGAACCACCAACATCAGTGACGACATCCTTGTATATGCATCGAACAAAGACGACCACCACCAACGCTTAGCAGCAGTCCTAAAGAGACTCGAGGATGCCGGACTGACCCTCAACGCAGACAAATGCAAATTCAACAAAAAGGAACTCTGTTTCTTCGGATACATATTCAGTGCAGCAGGAGTGTCCCCAGACCCATCGAAGGTACAAGACATAAAACAATCTGAACCACCACAATCAGCCTCGGAAGTGAGAAGCTTTATGGGCATGGCCACCTACTGTGCACGGTTCATCCCTGATCTTGCAAGCATCGCCAGCCCACTCAGGGAGCTAACCAAGAAAGACCAAAAGTGGGAGTGGACGGAGGTTCACCAACAGGCCTTTCAACAAATAAAAGACTCCCTGTCCGCCTCCACCACCATGGCGTTCTTCAACGTAGACCGACAGACCGAACTTCTTGTCGACGCCAGCCCAGCTGGCCTAGGAGCCGTGCTGACCCAAACAGATAAAGACGGCACGATATTTCCAATCGCGTTTGCCAGCAGGGCCCTCACCAAACCTGAACAGAATTACGCACATATCGAAAAGGAAGCCCTGGCCATTCTGTGGGGATGTCGCCATTTTAAAGTCTACCTGTTAGGGAAACGGGCGAAAGTTTTCACCGATCACAAGCCCCTTGTCCCGATATTCTGAGGCTCCGCCCCACATCCTCCCGCCCGTATTGAAAAGTGGATGTTGCAGCTGCAACCCTACAACATTGAAGAAGAATACCGCCCAGGATCGGATAACCCGGCGGACTACCTTTCCCGCCATCCGCGGCCAGCCACTGACAAAGAACAACACCACGCAACAGAAACGGACGAACACGTCTGTCACGTGGTAGCGTGCGCCCGACCACGAGCCTTGACACTGCAGGAAGTAGTGCAAGAAACAGCAGATGACACAGTCCTAAAACATACGGCCGCAGCCATACAGTCAGGTAACTGGAAAACTTACCTCATGTCAATGTCCCACCGAACAACCACTGCCCAAGCCAAACTCAGGGCCCTGTTCGGCATCAGACATGAACTATCTGTAGCCCCTGAAGGAGTAATACTGAAAGGACACAGGATCATATTACCGGAATCCCTCGAGAACAGGGCGCTCAAGCTGGCCCACAGTGGACACCAAGGGATTGTCAAGTCGACCGCCTACCTAAAGTCCCGAATGTGGATGCCAAACATGCACCAGAGAATTACTGAACTCGTAGAATCCTGCACAGCATGCCAAGCATCACGGAGACCAGCAAACCCCGAACCAATCAGCTGCGCCCCCCGAAGCCAAAAACGATGGGAGGCCGTCAGTATGGACCACTGCACCATCGCTGGAGAAGGATACCTGCTAGTAGTAATAGATGAGTTTAGCAGATAACCGGAAGTAGAACATGTTGCCTCGACAAACGCAGAAACCACCATCCTCACATTGGAGAAAATATTCGCCACACATGGCATTCCCAAGAAAATGAAAAGTGACAATGGCCCATCGTTTGCCAGTCAAGAACTAAGGGAATTTTTCAAAGAGGTCAACGTTAAACATCAACGCATCACCCCAAGATGGCCTCAGGCAAACGGTGACGCAGAACGCTTCATGTGATCACTGAACAAGATCATCAGGATCACCAAGGAACAAGGACACCCCTGGTTGAAGGCTGTATACCGATTTCTGAGGACACACCGACAAACCCCACACTCAGCCACAGGGGTCAGTCCGGCGGCCCTCATGTTTGGAGTTCCCATCCAGGCAGAGCTACCGATACACCCAGACTGGACAGCGCCAGACCCAGACATCATCGAGATAGAAGCAAGACGGGAAAGACAACGAGCGAGAAAGCATTGCTCGACGAGCACACCACAGAGAAATAAACCCGGGTGACACGGTCCTCGTCAGGAACCGGGAACCACCGAAGAAAATGTCCCTCAATTTCGAAGCACGCCCGTGGACCGTCACGACCACCAACCACAGCATGATTACGGCAACCCGCGGAAAGGAGACGGTAACCAGAAACGTCTCCCACTTCAGGAAAGTGCCCCAAGAAATGTGGGAAGAGCAACGGTCACCCCAGAGGGGAGGAGTAATGCACTCACCCCAAACACCCACGCCACAGCAGACCACAGAAGCGCCGGAAGAAGCAAATGGTGAAGTGGAGGCCGCCACGGAAAACGCGCCACGAGAAAGAAGCACCCGATACAGTCTGAGAGAAAAGCCCAGACCATCTTCCCGCCTTCAAGGGTTTGTAGTGGACGAAATATGCCAAAGAAGACGGCAGCAGAGACAGAGACATTCACCTATTCAGAAGTAAGACTCAATATAAAATGTTATGTTAACCGTGGGAGTTTTGCCTCCAAGTTGGGGAGGAATGTGGTGTCACGTGTCCCGAGACGCAGGGTCACGGGACACACGACAGCAGGAAGTAGAAATAAAGGTATCACCGGAACTGGCGTCTTAACGCCAGTCCGGATTTATGCATCTACGAACGTAGTCGTGTGTTTACTTGCTGCGCCGCCCCCGCGCACTGCGACCCCAGCACGATCCCTGCGCGAGGGCCTTGCTCCGCATCTGCCACGCCTGCCGTGCCGGCAGGCGAACATCACACTAATGACTAGAGGCAGGTTGCTACACAGCCTCTTTTGGATCGTGCCTTTAACTCTTTGAAGTAACAGGAGTATTTGCAGAATAACGTGTTGAGCGTGAGCTGTTAAAGCAGTGCTGGCTTTAAAGCAGCTTAAAATAAGTTAGCACCACTTTGCATTCTGGTAAATGATGTCCTACATTTATAAATGGCAAAATAACAATTCGAGTTTATAAAGTGAATGCACAATGACACCGGGGCTAAAAGTCACGGCCTGCTGAACAGCTTTTGTGAGCCCCTGTGCTGTACATGGAGAAGCCATTCTTTTTGACTAAGAAGCAACATCCACCACTAAGATGGCCGCCGCGCGGACTAGAAACTTTCACCGAGTTTCTAAAGCAAAGTTGGCGCACTCCGATTGGACGAATCGGGAGCCAATCATCACGGGCCCCGGGCCCGCAAGCCGGCTGCTCCCAGATGCCGGCACGCAAGGCCTCGCGAGCCCTCTGCCGGCACGCCGCGTGACCTACCGGAAGTCGGCAAAAGACGACCCCCAGGCTTGCGCTCGTTCAGGTAAGCGTGACGCAACTGTGCGTCACATTGGGTCTTATAAGGAAGATGCGTAGGAACGTAGGACCCCACGCGCCCAACCAAATCACTTCCGGGGCTCCCCCTCCCTCTCCTGTATAGCGCCACCTAACCTGCCCAATGGTCCACACAGGGATACTACCCCGCTGAGTATCCCCAGTCCCCGAGGTACACTGCCGCCCTCCCTCGAATGCTCGCCCACCACCCCCTCTGCCCCGCCCCACCCCCTGCTGTGGCCCTCGCCCGAGCCGCTTACCCGCCTATGAAGTCCAGTGGTGCAAATGGAAACAATGTAACTAATGGGGGTGTGGGAGGAGGACACAAGGGCCCCACAAACACCGAGGAGGGGTGGGGTACTGTGGAGGCGAAGCTGGCAGCGGTGCTCTGCTCAAAGGACATTTTCAAATTAATAACTTAAACATTATGCTGCTTCTTTCCAAACTCTGCACTGTTCATCACTTCCAGGGCAGTGGTGCACCCAAAGTAATGTTCATAAGGCAGTGATTTCCAGTACATTCAGGGATCCATAGACACGCTCTAGAGTAGAACCCTAGCAGGGTAGCTCAGTAGGTTTAGAGACCGATGCTGATATATTATATATTAAAAACGTGTTAATCGTGTGACTTTTTACAATTCCTTAGTAACACGTTTTATAAAATTATAAAATGTGTTTGGCCAGAGGATGGGTTGGACTGGGTATGGGATGGGTTGCTTATATTTAAGGTGGTCGTGTTGGAGAGGGGGGGGGGAGAGTTTAATTTCCCAATAACTGCCTGCACAACACAAGCATTGATTCCCGTGGTGTATATTTCAAGGCAGAAGAAAATAAAACGAGCTAAGCAAATGGAGCCAGGAAACGTGCAAGTGACATGAAATTAAGTCCCTCCTTAAAAATTAGGGGCTTGTTGGGGACACTGCTCTGAAGATCATTCTCTCGGAAGCCATCTCTGCAATGGCCACAAAAATAACGGTGGAGGGAGTGAGGAGTCCGGCCCCCTCTCTTCCTGAGAAGCCGAGCACTGATGTGATCCATTTGAAAGCATATCTCCAGGAGCACTCCTCACTGGAGGCGATTATCTGCATGCAATCTTTCATTAGAACGGAGGGGAGGGGAGAAACCTGGAAGGAGGGAGTTGGGGAAGCCAAGATTCCTCCCTCCTGGATAAACCCCTGGATCTGGAAGAATTGCTTCGCCTAGGAGTATTGAAGGAAGAATGTGGAGCCGCGATTACGATCTATGTTTCCTCTGGTGACTCCATCTCAGACCAAGGATAGGCCCAGGAGAAAGAAGGAAAAAACACAAAATGGGCTTATGCACAGATGAAGGGCCCGATACCAAGGAAACTGAAAAATCAGAGATCTAAGAAAATAAACAGCAGTAACTCAAGTTTTGCCAAATCCTTAACAATCCCTCAGGAAAACCTGTCCCCCCCAAGGTTAAAGTGACACCTAAAGAGGCCCAGAAGATGGCCCCGATCTTCTCCAAGTGTGGTCCGGTGAGAAAGTCCAATCACCAGACAGAAAGGGCCTCGCAATATTCACTAAATGATATAGAGGCAAGAGGAAGCTCGCTAGCAGTCTTAATGGCATCCTTCCCTACTGATCAAGAAAGAACTGATAGAAAAGCCCTTCATAGAGATCACAAGGTTGGTTTACTTGGTGAAGCGGCCAGGGGCCAAAACCTGGCACCCTTGAAACGGGGGCAAACTAGCCCGGAACTCCAGGAAAAATTCATTTTGGAAGCAATCTTTTACGATGCTGAGCTCAAGTATCTAAATAGAAACAAGGTTTTGGCACTTCTACAGGACAGTCCTAGTCTGGAAAAGTCGGTTTCAAATGATATTGACAGAATTGAGTTTAGTGATTTGGAAAGATGGGGTGTAGTGTGCTTAACTGTGCTTTCTATGCTAGTTAATAGGGGATTTATGCCGCAATTGATCAAATTCCACAAAGAGCTTTTGATGTGCGTAATAGGTCAGTACTGCGGGGCCACCCCTTGGGCAAGGGCCTAGGTGCCCTGCAAAGATATCAGTTGGATGGGGGTGATTGACAGGGGGGAGCGGGGTGCAGAACCTCCTCAAACGAGATGAGAGTAAAAAAATAGTGATTGGCATTGGCTCCTTAAACCCCAGATACATCGGAGTGATGTCCATGAGTTTAGGACCGATTTTTAACATCTGCTCATGGAAAACCCGGGGATTCCAGCATCTGCTTAGTCCGGGAGAAAGTTGTAAGTTCTTAAAAAAATACGACCTGGTGATCCTACAAGAGACCTCCCTTAATAGAAAGGTTAATATGGATGGTTACTACTGGCTTTACAAGGACCAGTTGGACGTCCAAAAGGCAGTCTCTTCATAGGAATACGAAAGCATGCTATCTCTCTTCAAATAACAGTCCGCGGTATACTAGCAGTGCATGCTTTCATGAAGTCAGAAGATAAGACACATGATGATAAGACATGTATACTGCAACTATACTGATAGGACTATGAAGATTGCTTGGACCCAAAATCTTAAGTACAAAGTATGGCGAGCGGATTGGTGAAGAACTTGTGACAAATAAGGGTCATACAAACATTTTCAAAAGCCAACTCAGGATCATAAGAAACTAGGAGTCTGTGCGCAGTATCTCTTCAGATTTCCGACATGGAAGGTGGGTTATGCCTTGTTAAGATTCAGGCTGAATGTTAAATGGAAAAGTGGGGATACCCAGTCTGAAATCTGCAGACACTGCTCATTAGTGAAACCATTGACCACCTTCTTCTCGTTTGTCATCCTTTGACTCTGCTGAGGGTGCTCTGCTTTGAAAAGTTTATATACTTGTGTGGGAGTTCTACAGGAAGGGTGCTATGGAACTCTTGCTGGGAAAAGCTTCCGTACACCCTCAGTAAATTTCTGTACCAATTTTTGGAAATGATAAAGTTAGTGGACTAAGAGGCGCCCTCTTCTAAGAAGTTGTTGAGATTCAGGCTACCTCCTCTGACTGGGTCCTCTTTCTTTCTTTCTTTCTTTCTTTCTTTCTTTCTTTCTTTCTTTCTTTCTTTCTTTCTTTCTTTCTTTCTTTCTTTCTTTCTTTCTCCCTCCTTTTCTTTTCTTTCCTAATTTCGTGGTAGGCTCCACAACAAAAATGCAGTAATTCTGAGTGTTGCATTTTAAAAACAAATTGTAAAAAATCTGTTATCTGTATTTTTAATTATATTAGAAAGAATATTGATTGTTGATGAAATTTTGTATAGATTTTAACTAAGGTATTGTTGTTTTATGATGAATTTGTGTAAGGTTTATAACGGTTTGAAAACTATAAGCACAATTAAGAAATTTAATTGGATTTTGGCCCCATGCCGCTCTCGGTGTCCAGCCAAAGGATCGAAAAAAAAAGGATCGAATGCCCTTTTTCTCGAATCCAAAAGGACAGAGAAAAAAAAAGTCGAATGCTTTTTTATTTATTTATATATATTTTTAAGTTTAGGATGCATAAAAAGTTTTTTATAAAGTTTCGGTCCTTTTGGTGTCGAAAAAAATGCATTTGAGCCTTTTGTTTTCGATCCTTTCACCTATAACTGCCGCTCTCCATACGTCTGTACCTTCCCCATTTTGGTGTGATTGTTGAGTCCCCGCACATTCCCACTGAGGATGGTGCACTGCTCACGCCCCACTCCCCTGATCACTGTATCCGTGTTATAACAAATGCTGTGTGCCGCGATTGGCAGTTGCCATGGCGTATACTGCAGCAAAGAGCAGCAAGCAGAAAACCACAACGCCCAGCTTCCCTAGAGCGCTGTGCACCGCGTCCCGTTGTACCTTCATACGTACGTTCTGTCACGGGACGCAGCGTCACCAGGAAGCAGCTGATTGTTCACCGCCCACGATAAGAGCCGGCATTAGCAATTCTCCAGTGCTTCACAGCTGACCGTTTTGCCATTGTGTTTCCGTGTATCTTGTTGTTCTCAGCTGTTACTCTGTTTAATTGACCCTGGACCTTCTTGACCTTCTTCTGGATTAGCGTTTTTTTGGATTGTTGAACTGATATCTCTGCCTGACCTTGCTCTCGGATTGTGATTTGGATTTTGTTCGCTTGGATTACCTTTGTTTCTGTCCTTTTTTTGGGGTATGTGAGATCAAGACTGCCTTGTTGCTCTAGGACCCTGTCCTATTGGATTGCTTCAGCTCCTCCTTTTTTAGTTTTGGTTATTTTTTGTTGTTTTTATGTTGTTGATACAAACACCAAGACTTCCTTGCTGTTACTTTGGGATACCAAGTTAGTCTTTCTTGGACACTTTCCTATCCTTAAGGCACGGGTCCCCAACCCAGTGTTGCCAACTCCTCAGTAAGAAAAGTAGCTATTGGCTATCCAAAAAGTAGCTAGAAGTAGCTAAATGACGTCATCGCCTAATTTGCATAATTGGACAGGTGCATGATGGGTGATTGATAATCAGAGAGGCAAACAACTGTGAATTTCACTTTAAAAAATCACCCTTCTACGAATGCACCAGTATGTCTGAAAACAAGAAGAATGTACTAGGTGTGACTCCAGGTGGCTTAAGGTTGCCTGTCCTGGCGCATAGAGCCCCAGAGAATTCATTACTTTCCCGGATCGAGCTGTATACTGAATTATGTATTGATATTTTATCATAGTACTTCTGGAATAAAAAGTTTGACATTTATGTTTTGCTATTTTCAATAACATGGTTGACTCCAGCCTTGTGGGTTTATTCTGACAAAATGCACCAATGGAGCTTTCTAAAATACACAACTGACCGCACACGATGGAAAGATGTTCAAATCTGTTAAATATTCTTAATGCAAGTGAATATTGAATTCACTTTCTAAATTCACTGGGGAAAAACCACAGAGCCGAAAGGCAACGTTTGCCAGTGCCCTGCATCAGCAGCCTGATCAGTGCAGCACTGCACGAAATGGAGCCTGACAGGCTGCGGGATGGGGTCACGCTCTGCTGTTGCATACACTGGTGACCCGACAGCTGTCAAGTCAAGAGTTACGTCCGCATTAGGTCAGTTGCTAGTGAGAAATCTAGCTACTTTTTTTTCATTGGTTTGGAAACCAATAGAAATAAAGTGTAATTCCCAAACCGATGGAAGAAAGTAGTTAGATTTCTCGCTAGCCGCTTTTTTAGCAGAAAGTCGCTAGGGGGGCACACTTTCTCGCTAAATATAGCGAGAAAGTCGCCAAGTTGGCAACACGGCCCCAACCTTTTGTGCACAATGAGCCAAATGTGCATATGAAATGAAATGGAATCATTCGAAAAATTAATGTTGAACATATCGGTGCTCAGTTGGCGGACAATTGATTGCAACAGAAATTAGAAATGTGATACACTTACGGCTGCTTATAGAACATTTTAATTAGCAGTACTTAGTTACTGACCACATGCAATTCTAGTTAAGGAAATGTTGAAAGCCTTTAACTTCGTTTGATGTTAACGAGTTGTTTACAGAAAATGTGGAGGAAATTCAGTGGTCAGTATTACATTTTTAGACACATAGGACCAGTCAAGTAGTGCAACAATATAGTAGGACTAAATAAACATTACCAGGGGTTTCAGCTACTCAAGCAAAATATTTTGAAGAAATTTAGTGCAAATGTTTGTACTTTGGGGTTCTGCCTGGGGATTTTATGGGATCTGTAGTGGCAAATGGTGAACTCCTAAGCATACAAGATCAGCAATACTGTTCAACAGTCATCAATTACTGTATTGTGGTTGGCTATTTCTTCCGGAATGCTTTGAAAAATTTACATTTCTGTTGGAACAAAGAGTTAACACTATCCTCTTGATTACATTTTCTAAAGGCCAGGGTAGGCACCACAAAGAAGATGTAACAGCCAGAGGGGCTGTTTGGCGATGCCTACGCTTGACAAGGAGGCATTGGAAAGAATAACTAACTCACAAGAAATTCAGATATTCTCTTAAAACAGTTCAGCGGCCACAAAGGAAAGGGTCAGTTTGAGTCTTTGGTTGAAACTAGCGAGGACAGAGCTATTGGCAAACAGCATACCCAAGTTTAGGAAGTCCAGATTATAAAAAGGGATGCGCCTTGGTTCAATGCAGAATATAGAATCTTGAAAAGAAAATTCAACCACGATTTAATGAGTGGTGTGTACTTGCCTGGTCAGAATTATATTTTCAAATTGGCATATAAAAACTGCCAAAAGACAAACATTCATTTTATTGAGAAACAATGGGAGCTTTTTTGAAGGACACCAAAATGTTTTATGTTGAATGCAGTTGTGGAGACGGGCATCATGCTATCTCCTTGGACAAGTAGTCCTTGGTTCACCAATCCCCCACGGTTATAGGCCAATTTCCTCCCTGGACCTTACCAGTAAGATATTCTCCCAATGTTTGTTGCACAGACTGGAGGAGTGGACTCAAAGTAACAATATATTGAAACCCTCCGAAATGGGGTTCAGGTGAGGGCCTACTACAGTTAATCACTGCTTCACTCTGAGCACCATCGTAGAGAAATACGGTAAGGTTAAGGGAGGGAGATTATTTTGGGCTTTTTTCAGATTTGTAGAACACAATTGATTTGACTGATAGGAACATAGTGTAGCATCATTTACATTTTATTGGGGTCCCTAGTGTTTTATTACATCTTATCCAACTGTGATATGCAGACATTTCAGCTTCTTTCATAATCTACAAGATCGGGGAATTATTGTTTTCCGCACCAATAAAGGTGAAAGACACAGATGCCAGCTGGCCCCAATGTATGCCTCCCAGATGGTGATTCTAGTACTTCTCTTGGGAAAGTCTCTCTACCCTCTCTGAAGGGTACATTTTATAGCATGCTTCTTTATGCCGAAGACACAGCTATTTTGGACTTGACCCCGGCAGGTCGCCAACAGGACCTGGTAAACACAAATGACTATTTTGGGAACTATAGTTTAAAATTAAATATGAGCAAAACAAAAATGATGGTGCTCAATAAAAGGGTGAAACATTGTTGCTGTTTTTTAAATGAATGCCAGATGAGGGGCAGTCTCATTTCTATTTGAGCTTACTCTTCTCAGAGTGTTGCTTGTCAATCATTTTATGAAGACAGCTGAAAGGGCATTATTAAGGAGTAAAGGTCAATTTATGTTTTTATTTCAAGTTGGGGGCATTCTGATTGGACAAGTGCTTGGAGGTATATAAGGCAAAGGTCTGTTCCGTTATGGAAGCAAAATCTAGGGTGGTTTAAACTGTTATATCCTGGAGGGGTTGCAAAATAAATTCATGTTTCAAATAGCAGGTCTCCCTGCAGATACACCTGATAGCGCCTTATGAGCTGAATTGGGGGTTGTTCAGTTTAAAGGTGTCGAGCAGTTAAGCTTTTTGTATTTTAGTGTTTTTTTATATAGCGCCTATACACTTGATAGTGTTCTAAAGCGCTCACGCACACTTCTTCTTTAAAAGAACATCTGGGATTTTCTGCTAATCATAAAATGAATTTCATTGCAATTGCAGCCTCCCATGGTAAGGAAAAATACTTGTGGTACAGGGGTTGTAAGGAACTGTCCATTTGTATATTGGGTGGGATATAACTGAATTTGGCACATTAAGTCAACTCAAAACGGCTCTTAGATCAAGAGCTTGTCCAATGGGGAGAGAGGCAGATGTCCTAAATATACATAGGCTGCACTCTAGCTTTATATGCAGATTTGTGTACACACATAAGATGGCAAGGAGAAATCTGTGAAATGAGATCCCCAGAATGCAGGCGTCTGATGCTAATGGTACGTTTACATTTACTCACCTCTCAATAAATTAAGGTGTGCAGGAGGAAGCACAAAGTGTGCCTGCAAAGAAGGAATCCATGAAGATGTGGTTCATTTTCTGTTTATTTGTCGTTGTTTCTGTGTTTTGTGTAAGCGTGGACACACTTGGGAGCTATGTTTTATTTAATTAATTGTAATGAACAGGGTTAAGTAGATGGCGTGTTTGAATATGTCAAAGCTGCTACTTTATGTGGTGTTTGTTCTATGATAATGTATGAAATATGATACTTGTTATTAAATGTTGCTAACTTAATGGAGTAAACAATTAAATACATATTATTAATACTAGTCATTACATGGTAGGCTTTAAAAATCACTTCACTGGTGGCTTTGGAGGTTACCTCCTAAGAATTATCTTGACATGTAAGAGTAAATGGTGCATTTTAAGGCTACTGGGGCTGTTACACTGATAAAAAAAGTGCTTAGGAATAAAAATAATACTTTTCTGAAGGGTTTGAAGCCACTTTTCTCTGCCCAAAAGGGATTTTACACAAGACTTGGTGGCAAACATTGGTCAAAACATGTGTGTGGCGGTGTTAACTAAGTATGTGGATTCCTTAATTGGCTTATTAATTAAAATTAACAATATAGGGGAAATGAATTTGGAAAATGTGACATCCATTATCCACGTGCCAGATGGGCAGAGTATCAAACAATGACAATTTTTCCACTATGACACTATGTAATAATAAATATAGGTGACACTAAAATTAATATTTCCGATACATATAATGCATGGTGGCATCAAACCAAAACCAAACAAAGCAGTGCGTGCAAATTATTTAATAAAGGAAAGTTGGCAATGCGTGCCGCTTATTTGCTCATTATGCTCGTACTCACTGCATAAAGGAACAGAATATGACAATTTTCTCAGGATACAAAACTGGTTCAATTATTTTACTCCTTCATTTGTCAGCTGACCACATTTTCTGAAGAGGACATCGTTTTAACAAGCAAAATGATAACATTTACCGAAACATAATTTGCATGGTGGCAACAAAAACAAAGATTGCGTGTATAAAAATAAGCCAGTTGGAACCACAGCAGGCTTATTGACCAACATCCTTACACAGTCCAGGACTATGTCCTAGCTATATTGCTACTGAGGTCTCATCCCTTCAGCACCTCCTTCTAGGCCTCCACGCCATGGAGGCCCGTAGCAACTGGCGAGCAACATTTTAGGGTGCTGCAAGCAACATGTTGCTCCCAAGATCCATGTTGGGGATCACTGCCTTAAGGCGTTCCTCGTGCCGTTCGCGATAGTTACCTTCCTACTTCCTGACTCCCTCTTGGAGATCTGGCCTCTCCATACCTTCAAGAACCCAACTGGAAAACAATCGGGTATGTTAGGCAGAAACCTGTGCAGTTCCCTCTGGGACCACTGCAAAAGATTTAAGACTACAGGTGTTGGCAGTAAACCCACTTGGTAGCAGTCTGCACCGCACAGATTCACTGTGGTAGCTGTGGCTGAGCAGCCAGACTTCCCTCAAGAAGAGTTAGGCAGTATACAGAGGATACATAATAGGTACAGAGGCACAATAGCACAAGCAAACACTGACCAGAGCTAGGTGTAAAAGTATAAACTTATTTATTAAAGGTACACTCATAAATTACACTAGCACATTAGAAAAGGTAAGAAAGTCAAACACAGTTACTATTACTCTTATGTACATCCCTAATCGTTTGTTGGACAATTCTAAGTTAACACCACTTATTTCCAACCAGAGGTGAGCGCTTAACGTTAGATGGTACTCCAACAAGTATTACCAAAAGGGAGGGAAAAGGCAGAAATAAAGAGAGCAGTAAGGTAAAACACTTTTCACATAAGGTTAGCAAAGGCAGTCATTGGTGGAACAAGGGGAATTAGTTTGGGGCCCGCTTTAGAGGGAGCCAGGCGAAAATGTGCCCAAGATCACACAATGTCACAAGTCTTTGCAGGTGAATAAAAAAGGTTTTACTACGGTTCTGAAAAGTTTAGTTAGGGTGTCCCAGACCTACCCAGGTTCGAGAGCCGAGGGCTAAATCTACCCCGTACAATCGGTGGCAAGGGAGGCCGGGCGGAACACAGTACCTTTAAAAGTGGAAGGATTCCTCCAGCGGTGGTAGTCGTTCCTGGTAGTGGGTGCAAGTTGCGGCGTCGTCCCGAGGAAGAGGTGATCTCGACGTGGAGGAAAGCTGCAGGTCGTTGCACTACCAGGGATGAGGCCAGCCGTGGAGTTCTCCGGTCACAAAGGATTTTTACCCCTCTTTCGCGGTTGAGGTAAAAAGTGGTATCCCGGTTGCCGGGGTGCTTGGCACAGGCAAGGCGGCCACGAGATGCTTCGGGACGGCGAAAAGAAGGCAGCAACTGGTTGTCCCCACCAGTTAAGGGAAGAAGACTCTCCGGCGGGAGATCTCCTCTGTCGTCGGGAAAAGTGGTGAGACGATTCTGCAGGGCTTCACCGGTGGTGTCCTCTTGGCAGGTCGGCTCGGCTTCTCCCTCTTCGGCTTCTTAGGTCCTGTGGCGACTTCTGAAGAACCAGTCCCAAAAACCCTGCTTTTATGCAGCAAACCCCCATTCATACAGCCTAGCTGTCACTCAAACATGCTAAGTGGTGAGCATGGTGGCTCACCACTTGGGCCAATCACACTAGAGTGCGACATGAGTTGGCAAGGCAACTCAGTCCAGGGTGCCTAAACCCCCTCCCACACCCCCTGTGGTATCCAGACAGAATGGCACCACTTTGGAGGGTTTCTGTGCAGAAGCCCGCCAAAAGTGGAACAAAGGCTCGACTCGGGTTCAGGGTTACTGAAGTGAACCTAGACGCCATTTTGGCGGTGAGTTCCGGCAAAAGATCCCAACCGGTGAATTTATATTAATTAAATAAACCGGCGGTATCTTTAACATTGCACCAAAAAGTGGTGCATCAAAAAACAATGGGAAATCCCATTGGGAAATATTCCGGTGGAATATTTCCGTGGTATCCACTGCCACCAGCCAGAACTCGGCGAGGGGGGACGGGACAGTACCCCCTCGACAACAGACCCAGGGGCAATCTAATTGCCCCTACCAGTACTTCCACAGTAAGATGGTTTGTACTGGTTAAGTTCCTAAGCTAAGACTAGTAAAGTCAATGGTAACTTTACAGACCCAGGGAGACAGTAGTCAGTCCCAGGGTGTGGAGGCTATGTTTGTGGGTCTCTAGGACACCCCTGTGCTACTGCACTGAGGGTGCTGTGTAACACACATTCAAAAACCAATGATGGCCTATGGGGAAAATTACCCCCTAGCCCATAAGCACATAGCAAGTCACAGAAAACTCTCTCAAGTCCTGTCCAAAAGTGAGGGTAAAAGAGTCTCACTCTTGGCAGGAGAAAAAATAAACCCCAGAAAATCCAGCAAAGCTGCTGGGGGACTCACTAGGTTAGGAAATTCAGCCTAAACAGAGAATTCTTCCTAACACTCGCCCCCCCCCCCAGACTAAGGGACAGGAGGATTTAATCCACTCCTGGATGAACCTCATACCTCTAGTCGATGACATATATCCTAGAGAGTCCATCAGCATTTTGATGGTGACACCCTGACCTGTGCTCAATGGTGAAATCAAACCCTTGGAGGCATATTGACCATCTCAATAGTTTTGGATTTTCCCCTTTCATTTGCATTAACCATCTCAAGGGTTGGTGGTCAGTCTGAATGACAAAAGTAGAACCATACAAGTATGGCCTAAACTTCTTCAGTGCCCACACAATAGCAAAGCATTCTCTTTCGATTGTTGCCCACCTTGTTTCAGGATCCTTCAGTTTTCTACTGATGAAGCAAATGGGGTGTTCCCTACCCTTCTCATCCAGTTGGCTAAGAACTGCACCTATACCTACATTGGAAGCATCAGTTTGTACAATGAAAGTTTGGTGGTAGTCAGGAGCTCTGAGTACTGGAGCTTGGCAGAGAGCTTTCTTCAGGTTTTCAAAGGCCTGATTGCATTCCTCAGTCCATTTGACCTTCTTAGGGAATTTTGGAGAGGAGATCACATTCAGAGGAGAAGCTATGGTCCCATAGTTCTCAATGAAATTCCTGTAGTACCCAGTGAGGCCTAAGAAGGCTCTCACCTGGGTCTGAGTAGTAGGTGTTGTCCAATTTTGCACAGCTTCAATCTTGCTGAGCAAAGGCCTTATTTCTCCACCTCCTACCTCATGTCCAAGGTAGACCACTTTACTCTGACCAATTTGGCACTTGCTCGCCTTTATGGTCAGATTGGCCTGCTCAAGAGCCTGCAAAACATATCCTAAGTGGGTCACATGTTCTTCCCAGGAGTGGCTGAAGACTGCAATGTCATCCAAGTATGCCATGCAGAAGTCCTCCATTCCAGCCAGAACTTGGTTCACCATCCTTTGGAATGTTGCAGGTGCATTTTTCAGTCCAAAAGGCATAACCTTGAATTGGTATAGGCCAACTGGGGTAGAAAATGCAGTTTTCTCCTTGGCATGGTCTGTCAGGGCTATTTGCCAATAGCCTGACGTAAGGTCCAGTGTGCTGAGGTACTTGGCTGCACCAAGTTTATCCACCAACTCATCTGTCCTTGGCAACGGGTGGGCATCAGTCTTGGTGACTGCATTAAGAGCTCTATAGTCCACACAGAATCTCAACTCTTTGGATCCTGCCTTTGGTACTAACACCACTGGGCTAGACCATGGACTAGTAGAGGGCTCTATTACCCCGAGATCAAGCATCTTCTTGACCTCACCTTTGATATGGGTTCTGACATGTTCTGACATTCTATATCCCCTGCTTTTGACTGGCAGACAGTCACCAGTGAGTATCTCATGCTGTCCCCAAGGGGTCAAGCCTGGTGAAAGTGAGAACAGGGGGGCAAACTGATTTAACATAGCTTTGCACTCCTCCTGTTGCTCAGGGGTCAGATCTGAAGAGAGATTAACTCCTTCAACCTTTTCGTCCAAAGGTAAGCCTCTCAGGAGGTCCGGTAGAGCGTCACTCTCCTCCTCCTCCTCCGATGAAGCTAGAAGCAATGCTCCTACTTCTGGTCTAGAGACATAGGCTTTGAGGCAGTTGGTGTGGAAGACTCTGGGAGCTTCCCTGGGTTTGCCCAGATCCACCAGATAGTTGACCTCTCCAAGTTTTCCCACAACCTTGAAGGGTCCCATCCATTTGTCTTGCAAGGCCCTCTGCCTTGTTGGGAGCATAACTAGAACTAGCTGGTCTTGAGTAAACTCAACCATGTTAGCCTTCTGATCATGCCAATGTTTGATCAGAGCTTGGCCAGCTTTCAAGTTGTCACTTGCTTCTGCCATCATGTGTGACATTCTCCTTCGGAGACCTATCACGTAGTCAGTCACTCTGACTGGCTTGGGGGAAGGAGCACTCTCCAACCCCTCCTTAATCAGGGCCAAGGGGCCTCTGACAGGATGGCCATAGAGAAGTTCAAAGGGAGAATAACCCACTCCCTCCTGAGGGACTTCCCTATAAGCAAATAGAAGGCATGGCAGTAGAAGGTCCCACTTCTTCTTAAGGGGTTCTTCTAAGGCACCTATCATGCTCTTCATGGTTCTGTTAAATCTTTCTACCAACCCGTTTGTCTGAGGGTGGTAGGCGGTTGAGAACTTGTAGGTGACTCCGCAGGTTTTCCACATGGCTTTCATGTAGTTGGACGTAAAATTTGTCCCCCTGTCAGAGATCACCTCCTTAGGAAACCCAACCCTGGTAAAGATACCAAGGAGGGCCTTAGCCACAGCCTGAGCTGTAACAGTCCTCATAGGAATTGCCTCAGGGTACCTAGTAGCATGGTCTACTACATCAAGGATAAACCTGTTGCCTGAGGAGGTTGGGGGATCAAGGGGACCAACAATGTCAATCCCTACCCTCTCAAATGGGACTCCCACAACTGGGAGAGGCACTAAAGGTGCCACATTCTTGGAACCAACCTTACCAGAAGTCTGGCAGATATGGCAGCTCCTGCAATACCTATCTACTTCAGCCCCCATTTTTGGCCAATAGAAGTAGAGAGAGAGCCTTTCCTTGGTCTTCTTGAAACTCAAGTGACCAGCCAAAGGAATCTCGTGGGCTAGTTGCAAGAACTGTTGTCTGTTCTCTTGGGGCACTACCAGGCGTTGGTATGCTCCAGGTTCCGATTCGGTTGGTTCACTGTAGAAGAGGCCATCTTCCCAGTGTAACCTATACTTCCCAGGCTCTTGCCCATCAGCCTGAGAAGCTGCCTGCTGGCGGAGACCCTCCAGAGTTGGACATTCTCTTTGTCCCTTACTGAAAGCTGTCCTGCTGGGTCCACCTTCTGCCAGTAAAGACTGCAGCTCAGGGTGGTCAGCCGGGTCCAGGTCTCCAATAAGTTCTGGACCTCCTACTAGCTCTTCTTCAGAGTCTAGTTCAACCAAACAGGGTTGTACCTCCCTCTCAGCCTCAGCTGGAGGTGGAGTTACAGGTGTAACTTTGGACAACCTCGGGGAAGTCCTTGTTGGAAGCACTGGAGTGCTTGCTGTAGGCTTTTTCCTAGGAGTCTTGGGTTGCCCCTTTGCTCCTGATCTGGTTGTTACTGCAGTAAGTTGCTCCACTGGTAGAGGAGTGATTTCTGTCATCTCCTGAGATAAACCTTGCAGGGTTTTCTCTCTTGCAGATTTGGTGAGCTCCCGTAACCTTTTACTAGGAGGTCTGGGGGTATGTGACACAACTCCAAGAGCTTTCGGGTCATTTCCCAGCAGAACTCTTCCTGGCACTTCACATTGTATACTGACAGGTATCTTCACAGACATATCATTACACTGGATGAGAACTGGTAACTGGGGACACATCTGCACAGGCCCTCCAGCTAACTTGGTGAGGCATTTGGGTGCCTTAGCAACATCCTCTGCCTTGAAAAATGATTCATCCACCACAGTTATGCTGGCCCCAGTGTCCCTGATGGCAGGAGTCTCCTGACCATTTACGTGGACACTGTCCTTATAATACTCTTTAGTATTATCTGGGATAGAATTATATACATCTAAATTCTGCTGTTCCCACAACCCCAGAGAGACTAAAGAAACACTGGCTGAGACTCCAGTGGGTTCATCAGCCAGTAGTAGAAAGTTTCCACTTGCCATAGTGACTTCCTCCTCTGGAGCGAAGGCTAAGGAGACAAGTTGGACCCCTGAAGGTTTACCCTTACATCTGGGATCTCCTTTCACATGGTCAGTAGCCTTACAAACATAACAGGCCCCAAAGGCCCTTTGGAATGGAGGCTTGTTCTGACCTCCTTCTGGTTTAGCACCAGAAGGTATACTACTCTGCTGTGGTTTCCCAGGTGGCTTACCCTTATGGTTTTGTTTGGGGCCCTCTTTGGAATTAGGATTATTAGAATTCTCTTTTGAGTCTTTCTTAGGCTGTCTTCCCTCATCCTTCTTCTGAGTTACCCCAGAATCCTTGTGAGTAGCCCTGTTGGCAACCCACAAGTCAGCAGCCTTAGCTAGCTTCCGAGGATCTAATTCCTGTGAATCAGCCAAGTGCTGTCTGAGCTCAGGAGAGCAGGCATCATAAATTGACTCCATCATTACAAGATTTCTCATTCCTTCATAAGTGTTCACCTTGTAACCCTTAATCCATCCCTCTAAGTTTTTCAACCCTTCACACACCCAGGTAGCCCAAGGGGTACCATCATGCTTTTTGAGGCTCCTAAACCTCTTAAGATACTGGGAAGGGGTCTTCCCAAACCTAGCTATCAAAGCTAGTTTCACACATTCATACTCTTTCCTATCCTCCTCCCCCAACTCCATTACCACATCAGTTGCAACAGGGGGAAGCCTAGAGAACAACCAGGTGAGTAACTCATTACCTGTGATGTTCTGGAGCCCATTATTATACTCAAACATAGACAACCAATCCAACACATCCAATTTAGGCTCATACATACCAATCAATTCCTTAGGCATCCGGGGTCTTTTAGGACTGGAACTTCTAGAGGAGCCAGAGAGAGAAGCATTCTCAACAGACAATTTCTTCATTTCTAGCTCATACCTGAGCTCCATTTCCCTTAGCCTTAGTTCTTTGTCAGTTTGAGCATTAAGTTTCTTGTACTCTAATTCAAGTTTCATTTTCTCTAGTTCAAAGTATTGAGGGCTAAATGTGGGACCTGGCAAAGGTCCAGTAGGTACAGCTGGTAGAGCAGACAGAGGCCTAGAGGGACTATCTACAACAGTTTCATCCTCCTCTTCTGGTTCTGACCCAAGATCATCAATACTTTGTTCCATACCAAGATCATTGCTGCTTTCTACATTTGCTGGAGTGATAGGTTCCTCTGGACCATCCTCCAGACTTTGGTTTTCTAACAGCCTTTCTATTAGCTCTATTTTCTTTCCTTTAGTCATGAGATTCTTATGCTTACAGAGAAGTCTTAGACAATCAGCAGTTTTTGTAGCAAGGGACTCTTGACTATAACTTTCCATAGTAGACAGGTTAAAAATGACTTTTTCTTTCTTGTGCTTAAGCTTTGTGGTTAGTTGCACTAAGGTATCTCAAAAGTACTCTAAAGTGTATACTCAATACAGATCCCACCGCTGTACACCAGTGTTAGGCAGAAACCTGTGCAGTGCCCTCTGGGACCACTGCAAAAGATTTAAGACTACAGGTGCTGGCAGTAAACCCACTTGGTAGCAGTCTGCACCGCACAGATTCACTGTGGTAGCTGTGGCTGAGCAGCCAGACTTCCCTCAAGAAGAGTTAGGCAGTATACAGAGGATACATAATAGGTACAGAGGCACAATAGCACAAGCAAACACTGACCAGAGCTAGGTGTAAAAGTATAAACCTATTTATTAAAGGTACACTCATAAATTACACTAGCACATTAGAAAAGGTAAGAAAGTCAAACACGGTTACTATTACTCTTATGTACATCCCTAATCGTTTGTTGGACAATTCTAAGTTAACACCACTTATTTCCAACCAGAGGTGAGCGCTTAACGTTAGATGGTACTCCAACAAGTATTACCAAAAGGGAGGGAAAAGGCAGAAATAAAGAGAGCAGTAAGGTAAAACACTTTTCACATAAGGTTAGCAAAGGCAGTCAATGGTGGAACAAGGGGAATTAGTTCGGGGCCCGCTTTAGAGGGAGCCAGGCGAAAATGTGCCCAAGATCACACAATGTCACAAGTCTTTGCAGGTGAGTAAAAAAGGTTTTACTACGGTTCTGAAAAGTTTAGTTAGGGTGTCCCAGACCTACCCAGGTTTGAGAGCCGAAGGCTAAATCTACCCCGTACAATCGGTGGCAAGGGAGGCCGGGCGGAACACAGTACCTTTAAAAGTGGAAGGATTCCTCCAGCGGTGGTAGTCGTTCCTGATAGTGGGTGCAAGTCGCGTCGTCGTCCCGAGGAAGAGGTGATCTCGACGTGGAGGAAAGCTGCAGGTCGTTGCACTACCAGGGATGAGGCCAGCCGTGGAGTTCTCCGGTCACAAAGGATTTTTACCCCTCTTTCGCGGTTGAGGTAAAAAGTGGTATCCCGGTTGCCGGGGTGCTTGGCACAGGCAAGGCGGCCACGAGATGCTTCGGGACGGCGAAAAGAAGGCAGCAACTGGTTGTCCCCACCAGTTAAGGGAAGAAGACTCTCCGGCGGGAGATCTCCTCTGTCGTCGGGAAAAGTGGTGAGACGATTCTGCAGGGCTTCACCGGTGGTGTCGTCTTGGCAGGTCGGCTCGGCTTCTCCCTCTTCGGCTTCTTAGGTCCTGTGGCTACTTCTGAAGAACCAGTCCCAAAAACCCTGCTTTTATGCAGCAAACCCCCATTCATACAGCCTAGCTGTCACTCAAACATGCTAAGTGGTGAGCGGGGTGGCTCACCACTTGGGCCAATCACACTAGAGTGCGACATGAGTTGGCAAGGCAACTCAGTCCAGGGTGCCTAAACCCCCTCCCACACCCCCTGTGGTATCCAGACAGAATGGCACCACTTTGGAGGGCTTCTGTGCAGAAGCCCGCCAAAAGTGGAACAAAGGCTCGACTCGGGTTCAGGGTTACTGAAGTGAACCTAGACGCCATTTTTGCGGCGAGTTCCGGCAAAAGATCCCAACCGGTGAATTTATATTAATTAAATAAACCGGCGGTATCTTTAACATTGCACCAAAAAGTGGTGCATCAAAAAACAATGGGAAATCCCATTGGGAAATATTCCGGTGGAATATTTCCGTGGTATCCACTGCCACCAGCCAGAACTCGGCGAGGGGGGACAGGACAGTACCCCCTCGACAACAGACCCAGGGGCAATCTAATTGCCCCTACCAGTACTTCCACAGTAAGATGGTTTGTACTGGTTAAGTTCCTAAGTTAAGACTAGTAAAGTCAATGGTAACTTTACAGACCCAGGGAGACAGTAGTCAGTCCCAGGGTGTGGAGTCTATGTTTGGGGGTCTCTAGGACACCCATGTGCTACTGCACTGAGGGTGCTGTGTAACACACATTCAAAAACCAATGATGGCCTATGGGGAAAATTACCCCCTAGCCCATAAGCACATAGCAAGTCACAGAAAAGTCATGTCCAAGAGTGAGGGTAAAAGAGTCTCACTCTTGGCAGGAGAAAAAATAAACCCCAGAAAATCCAGCAAAGCTGCTGGGGGACTCACTAGGTTAGGAAATTCAGCCTAAACAGAGAATTCTTCCTAACAGGGTATATCAAGATACATTGGGGTATTGGGTTCATATACTCATCTTGTGCTAATTGTACCTTTCTCTATCTTTTCAGCTTCTGTAAGAAGGTGCCTTGCATCTTCTTAGGCCTTTTGCTCAATGATCTCTTCAGGGCTTATATTTAAGGTCTTGACTGGGCTATCGACCTGCCTGAGATTTCCGTCCATTATTTGGTAAGCCTAACCGACTGTGAAGCCTTCATTCTACCACAGATTGACAACATGGAGCAAGCCCCTGACCTACTGCACAATTTAGTTCAGTCTATTACAGCCCAAAGGGCTGAGACGGTTGCGGCTAATAACCTTCTGCATCAAAGGCTTAATAATTTACAAGCCGCGCAACATCAATTACCCAATGAGGATCACCAGCCTGCCCCTAAACCCCCAGCTGTCGCAGCCCCTCAAGCGACTGCCCCTCTATTCATTCCCACTCCATTTCCATTAGCACCCCCTGAGAGTTTTTTTGGGGATCCGCAGAAATACCGTACCTTTTGTAAACCAAGGTAAGTTGCACTTTCTCTGTCGTCTAACCGCCTTTCCTGAAGCCACCACTAAAGCAGCATTTATTCTTTCTCATTTAGGCGGTATCGCTGTAGTCTGGGCTAATCTGTTAATGGAGACCAATAGTCCCGTTCTGTATGATATTAACACTTTATTTGAAGAAATGAACAAGGTCTTTGACACATGTTTCAAGGCACAAGCCAGATTATTGGAATTGACGCAGGGCAAGGTGACTCTACTGGAATATGTCACACGTTATCAACTAGTAGCTAAAACTGCCTGGCCCGAAGAAAAAAAAGCTGCAGTTGTTTTTTACAGGGATCTGAGCGAACAACTCAAATATGCCTTCTGTAGTTCTGCTATTCCTGTGACTTACTCCGAGTTTTACAAGTAGAAGCTCGGAGAACAGAATGAAAGGGTGAAAGCACCAGATTCGTTACTCCCCCCCCCCCATGTCCAAACCAGCCCTGCACATCCATACCTGAACCCATGCATGAGTTTTATGAGGGCCCCTTTATCCCCTAGAAGGAGAAAGAAGACTTGCCTCCAACCTTTGTCTCTAGTGTGGCCAAGCAGTGTATTTTATATGAGAATGCCCTAAAAGACCAAAAACGCCCTCTGGTTTTTTGAAGGCTCGTCCCTAGAGAGGGGTCATTTACCAGACCCCTCGATTCTGCTCCTATGCTTCTCTTTCTGAGTGCCCATTTAACCGCTCCTGGTTCAGCCCCTGTGCCGACTCTGGTGCAACGGGCAACTATATGGACATCGAAACAGCCGAAATGTTAGGGCTACCCAAACTAAGAAAGGCCAAACCAGAACCCATTAGAGCTTTTGATGGGACAGACCTGTAGTCCTCCATCAAACCGTGCTTCTATCTGACATTGCATCCGGATCACCAGGAGGAGATCATCGCAGCCCCACATTTTGGTATTATACTGGGCCTTCCCTGGCTCCAACTCCATTTCCCCCATATAGATTGGGTTACAAGAACGGTGGAATTCAAATCCTCTTACAGTCTCAATCAGTGTCTCATACCATCCACTTCCCCTTCCTCTCCTTGTCACGGTCTTTTGTCTGCAAGGCATTCTTTAGGTGCCATATTGCCTTGCTTACCCGCAGAATATGAAGGCTACCAGGATGTATTTGATGAGAAAAAACAAGACACCTACCTCCTCATTGCTCATACGGTTGTCCCATTGACTTTGTTGGAAATGCTGTTATACCAACGGGTAGAGTGTATTTCCTCACTAAACAAGAGGACCAGATATTGAAAGACTACATCGATACAGCCCTCCTCAATGTTTTCATCCGTGCATCATCGTCTCCTGCTGCCAGTCCTCTTGTTTTTTGTCATAAACGAGAAGGTGAACTTAGAGCATGCATCGATTACCGGAAAATCAATCAAATCACCATAGAAAATAATGACCCCCATTCCTCTCATCTCTGTTCTCTTCGACCAACTTCATGATGATGCATTATTTACCAAGTTAGATCTACGAGGGGCCTCCAATCTGGTTCTCATGAGAAACAGAGATGAGTGGAAGACAGCCTTTTGCTCTTGTTACAGCTTCTACGAATGCCTTGAAATGCCTTTTTGGCTTATGTAACGCACCAGCCACTTTCCAACGTTTCATGAACGAGATCTTTCAGGACATTCTAGACATATATGTAATATATGTAGTCGTATATCTGGACGTTATTCTCATATTTTCTTCTTCCTACCAAGAACATGTGAAGCATGTTCGGAAAGTTCTAAAAAGATTGCAGCAACACTCCCTCTATGTTGAACTAGAAAATTGCATATTCGATATCCAGGAAGTTGCGTTTTTAGGATTCCTTCTTACAGCACAAGGCACCCACATGAGCACCACCAAGGTAAAAGCTGTGTTGGACTGACCGGCTCCCTGTAATCTAAAGAAACTGCAAGGCTTTCTTGGTTTCTTCAATTTCTGTGGACGGTTCATTAGAGCTTTCTCTTCTACAGTGCCTACCTTAGCACGGCTTACTAGTCCATCAGTGTCTTAAGTTTGGTTTTCTGAAGCACAAAGAGCTTTTGATACACTAAAGGAAGCATTTGTTTCTGCGCCCATGTTGCAACTCCCAAATCCGTAAATGCCTTTCTTCATGGAAGCGGATATTTCTTCCTTTGCTGTGGCAAGAACAACACTACACAGTTCCTGAAAAGTAACTTTTGGCATGAAATAAAGACCCATTTCGAGTCTGGAGACACCATTCGTTGGGTGGGAAATTCCCAGTCACTGTTTACACAGATCATTTAAATTTACGTGACAGCCTCTTTGAAATGCACAAACATTAGACCAGTACGATGGCATCTCTTCTTTTCTGCCTTTGACTTCATCATTAAGTACCACCCCGCTTAAGAAAATGGAAATGCTGATTCCCTGTATAGAAGTCAAGGGGGTGGGGGATGTTACCTGTCACCCCTGAGTACATTTTAAAAAGGAACACTTTTTCTGTGTCTGTACCACCCCCAAACACCATAGTCTCTAACATCCGCTCCTGGGTCCTCACACATGAGAACGATCTTGCCGAATGGAATGCAGAAATACTGGAGGGGCTACCGTACATACACAGGCGCTTGTATATTCACACGGTCCCACTTAGACATCAAGTGTTAAATGGTATCATGATGTTTAAATTATTGAGCATCCAGGGCAACAGAAAACCTTATCTCTGTTACAACGCTGGTGCTGGTGGCCAAAAATGGCCAGGGACGTAACGACTTATATTTCCACCTGCTCTATCTGCACTCCTAGCAAGACAGGCAAAGCTCCTCCTCTGTGTAAAATACTAGCACTACCCGTACCTCACAAACCATGGTATATGGTATTCATGACCTACCACCTCGACTCCATTACGACACAATATGGTTTGTTGTTTATTTATTTTGGAATTTATATAGCGCACCTAACCCAAGGGCATCTAGGTGCTTTTCTTACATATGGAGTCAACTGGTATTAACTGGCATAACATATTAGTTATTTTCATACTTGCATATATACTTAGCCGTGGCATTTACATATCATGGCAAAAGGTAATACAGTTATTTACATAGTTACGTACATACAGATCCAGGCCCTAGTGCATGAAGATGTGAAGGAATAGGGGTGATTATGTATCTGAGGCAGGCTAACTGGAGGTTTGGGCATGAGTTAGTTAC
This sequence comes from Ambystoma mexicanum, assembly GCF_040938575.1. NCBI lineage: Eukaryota > Metazoa > Chordata > Amphibia > Caudata > Ambystomatidae > Ambystoma > Ambystoma mexicanum. Next base: position 48,708,892 of record NC_090930.1, read on the forward strand.
ACGGTCCCCTTGTGAAGAGTAGGGTTTTCAGTTGTTTGCGGAAGATCCAGAGGGAGTCTTCTGCCCTGAGTTTGGCTGATATGGTCTTCCAATGTTTGGAGGCTACAGTAGGGACGCTACTGCCTCCTGCTTTCTGGAGTTTGAATCTCGGTGTGGCTAGCAAGTTCATGTGCTGAACACGTGGGCCTGTTGGATTGAGATATGGCAACTTTGTCTGCAAGGTAGGTGGGAGCAGACTTGTGGAGGCATTTATGTCAGGATACGTTTTTTGAACACAATGGCGTTCATGAACCGGTAACCAATGAACATTTTGTCTTGTATTGGAAATGTGCATATTTTTGGGAATATTGAGTGCTGCTCTTAAGGCGTTGTTTTGTATTACCTGAAGTTTCTGGATGTTTTGGTTCTTCGTGCCAGCATAGCAGTAGTCCAATCTGGTCAGAATGAGGGCTCTGGCCAGAGTGATACAGCTGTCGGGAGACAGGAAGGGTCTGCAAGCATTAATGAGTTTAGAGGTGTAGGCTGCCGCTGATGCAGTGGCATTGACTTGTTTAGACAGTGTGAGTGAGGGGTCCAAATAGAAGCCAAATGTTTTTACTTCTTTGGACACTTTCTTCAGGTTGCCGTCTATGTTGAAGGTTTTAAAGGTGTCGTTTAGTTTGAGCTGAAATTGTGACCCTATGACGAGAATCTCTGTCTTTTCGTCATTTAGGCATAGCCCATGGTGGGCCATCCAGGCTTGGATGGTTAGATAGATTGCGTTAAGAGTGGCAGAGTCTACGTCATGGGAGCCTGTGTTGGGGATGAGGATTTGAGTGTCATCTGCATAGATAGTGTAGGTGACACCCATGGTACATCACAAGTGACCGGGGTTGGTTGTGCTTCAGCGCTCAGAGAAAAACCTCTCATTGGTCTACCTGTCAGGAATGATTGTATCCATTGAGTGGCATTAGTGGAGAAATGGGCCGCAAAGGCTAGATGTTTGCATAGAACCTTGTGGTTGACAAGATCAAATGCTGCAGAGAGGTTGAGTAGCAGTGGTAAGGCTAATTTTCAATTGTCTTTGTTTCCGTCCCATGTCTTGGGCGAAATCCAGGTTTTCGAAGGCCGATGAGGTTAGATTAGACGCGTTATGAAAGGTGAGAGTTATAGGACGTAATCCTTGATGATTGCTGCCGGGCAATGGTCGCCGTGGCACCTAGACGTTTGAAGCTGGTGATGATTGTGATGCTGGAAATGCATCGGGGGGACAGGGCCTCCGTATCCTTGTCCTTTACTGCTTTTATCGTGTGTTCTGTCGTGTTTTCCACTCAGGAGTTTGTGTGGGACTCCTGGTGGTGCAGCTGTCTCTTTTGGTTTGGTGTACAGACCCATGGGATACCCTTATGGCACCCATGGGTGGGGGTACAACCCTGTGCCCCTAGTGTATGTTTTTGGGCACTTGTGTGTGGCCCACAGAGCAGGGTGTGGGCTTGTGGCAGCTCCATGCTGAATTTGACAGGTAGTCTGAGTATCCTCCATTTTGGGATACCCAGGCCCTGCCATTGGAATCAGTTGATTCCTGATAGTAAACAAGATGGCCCATGTGGCCTCTTGCTTTCTATTGCCTGTTACCTTGTTTTCCCCAAGTCCTGGGAAGCCCTGACTCTGTCCCTTCCCCCTGACTGGCTGTTGGGTGGAAGTTCCATATATGGTGTTGTTGTGAAGTGCTGAACAGACTGGCTGGAGCCTTCTCAACGACTGTATTTTGTGTGTACGCCCTGTGGGTGGGACCTGGGTGAATGGAGTGTGTGACGAATACACATTCTGTGTTGTGGATGTCTAGTATCTGGTGTTTGACACAATGACTGAGACAGCCCTGCCCGAAACTGGTATGAATGCAGTGTGGAGTGTTGAATGGCTGGGTACTTGTCCCAATACACAAAACGTTTTATGAGTGTATGGAGAGAATTGAATGGCCTGAATCCACTATGCACCTGATTGGCTGACTGCCTGCATGAATAGCCTTCTGACCGATTGGTTGCCTGAGTGTGACCCAGCAGAATGAATGGGAGATCAACTAGTATATCTGGGGGCCTCTCAGTGCTAGAATTCGTGTTCACAAGCTGAAGTCCACTAGGAAGAGTAACTGGAGTGAAACTGAAGCTTGACCTTGAAGCCCTGCTTGAAGAGAAGAATTGCTGTTGCCCTTCTTCATCAATCTGAAAGCTGCTGTGTCTCCAAAGACCGACCCAGAAAGGACCTAGTAAGGCGCCCTCTTTCCGAGCTACGAGGGACCATCGTGCACCAGCTGATCTTTGTCAATGCTCCCTGGTAGACAGATGTACGACAGGCTGCCGACTGGAGACAGTGACTGCCGCAGAATCCCAAAGAGAAGCGCCCGGACTGTTGTCTGCCACCGTCGACGACCGCCGTCGCCGACCGGAGCCGCCGTGCTCCCGTTGCTTAAGAACTTAATTTGATCTAAGGACGCTCTCGCCTGCACCGCCGCCTGCCTTATCCCGCCGGAGAAGGCCAGGCCGCCGACGCGCCGAGGAGCATCCGCCGGTGGGTTTCCCGCCACCCAAAGACCACAGAGACGCCGACGACTCAACGCCCTTGCTGGGCCACATTTCTTCAAACTCTTTGCAGTCCAGAACTATCGACACCAAGGTGCCCCGCACGCCTCTTCCTTGCAGGATGTTTACACTTCCCCATCGACGAGCACCGCTAGGAATGAAGCTGCCACTTCACCGCCGTAGTTCATCCTGTTCTCCGTCGGACGTTCGGCGACCCGTGACTCCTGCCTTTAAGGGAGTGCACTCAAGAAGGGCCGTCGATTTCCCGACGAGGAACGCTACAATGCCAGGTACTTGGGGTTGCAGAACTATTTTAAAGTCTCTTGTGAACAATATATGGACTGGGCTTGTGATATATGTTTATTCCACAGGTTGCCCAGGTGGGGGGATCTCCACACAGAACTGTATCTAGGTATCGGGGCCAGTATTCTGCCAATTGTTCTAACCAACTGCTTTCCTCTTATATCTATTGTTGGCTTCCTTTACGAACTGATTTGTGTGACATTTAACCGTACAGTTGATGCACTTTAAAGAGATCTAATAGTAATTGTGGTACCACGTAGAACTGTATATTTGCCATTATAGATAACCGAGTACACATTTATCGTGATATTGTACATAACCTTGAATATTAATTATATAAAGTCTGTGTTTTAACTAATACAGTGTGCGGACATTCCTTTGTGGGTGCTTGGGGACTACACTGTACTTAAGAACCAGCCTGCATCACCTCCTGAGAAGCTAGGCATTGATTGCTCGTCCATTGCTACCTTATAGAGAATCTTGGCTGGGGTCCTCTGTGCCTCTCCTCTACCATATAGAGAGCAGAAGTACAGACCCGCCCTCCAATCTTTACACTGATTTGTAGCACTTCTGCGTTAGAGATGGATGTGAATTCAAATTGGGGCACTGTATTGTTGTCCGACAATGTAAGGGGCATATGGGGTGGTTGGGTGTGCAGGATAGTCATTTATTTAAATTCAGTTTTGGATTGAAGTAGTGCTATTTTGTTCAGAGAGTGCATTCTGAATGTTGGGGCACCAGTTAGCGTCCTTGTTGCAGATTTCTGCAGGTGGCACAGGGGACTCCAGTTCTCTCAGGATGGCAAAGAGCTCCTTAGTTCCTGATTAGGCATTTGTTATTCTCTCATATATGGAACTTTTTGTCTGGAAGACCGCTCGTTTGTTTTGCTTGGCAGCTTCACAGTATTTTACTTTGTTTGGTTCACTTGGGAATTTCTTCCAGGTAGTCTCAGCTTTTCTCTTGGAACTGCGTAAGGCTTTCACAGTAGGGGTGAACCATGTGTTAAGGTGTGCTACTGGCTTAAGCTTGCACATGGAGAGTGGGGCTATTTTGTCAATAACTGCAAGTACTGTTTCATTGTATGATTCTACCATACTAGGAGGATCTTTGGTTCCTGCATTTTGGGGTGCCAAGATAGGTTGTAGTAGTTGTAGCATATTGTTGGCCGTTATGTTCCATTTGTTTCTAGATGGGGCGGCATGGGCCACCAGTGGGAGGTTAATGGGACCAGGATTCTTGATGATATTGAATGTTATGAGGTGATGGTCTGACCATGGACAGTGGGTCATTGAGGTTATGACAGAGTTGCAGTTAAGGTCTGCTATCCAGTCAAGAATACGGCCATTGGTGTGTGTGGAGTTCTGGATCCTGTGCGAGAAGCCTAATGCTGAGATAGTGTTGGCAACAGGAAGTGCACTCTAGGATGGGATTGCTGTGCCTGTGCCAGGATGGGTTTGCTGTGCCTGTGCCAGGATGGGTTTGATGTGCCTGTCCCAGGATGGGTTTGCTGTGCCTGTGCCAGGATGGGTTTGCTGTGCCTGTGCTGTGCCTGTCCCAGGATGGGTTTGCTGTGCCTGTCCCAGGATGGGATTGCTGTGCCTGTCCCAGGATGGGATCAATGTGCCTTCCCTTATGGGATCAGTGTTTCTATCCCTGTCCACAGTTGGTGTAGACCCATGTTGGGTCAGCTTTACACCATTCCCTCCTATTTTTGAGGGGACATTATTACATGGAACCTCCTTATTCCCGTCTTTCACACATACATTTCAATCTTTCATTAAACTGTTCATTAACATGTACATTAAGGGCACGGTTAGTTACAGGGGCACCATCAGAATTCCATCAGCTTTTTACACTTTCATCCTCTCCCTTCCTGGTCAGGTATTCATCCCTAGTCAGTGGGAATACCTAAGGCCTTGTACTCCCTTATCGCACCAATTGCCATTGCTAAGCAACCAGTTAGGCTTTAGCAAAAAAAAGCCATTTACTCAGGCCTTTTATAAATATGGGTACTGTCATGTCCACCAATAAACTTGCTTTTGGGCTTTGGACTTACTGAGAGTCGCAGAGACATGGTTCATTAACATCTATACCAACTTTGTTTATCCAATGTAGTCTACAGTCTACAACATCCATGTTATGAACAGATTGCAAAACATTGGCTCATTATCTCCCTAGTCTGTGCTGCCACTTTGATGATTCTGCCCTTTAAGCCCACACCCGTTGAATGCTCGGCTTCCAAGTGTCAGATTGACCCTAATCCATCTCTCACCTTCACCCGATGGTCTGAACTCATGACCCACTTGCAGACTTCTTCTAACTAAATCTTCATGTTAAAGGACTTTATTATTTGGCTCGACTGTCCTGAGAACAGCTGCAACTGGATATTTATTATATAAGAGAATGTAATTCCATTTATTTAATTACTACTCCTCTTTAGTTTGAAGCACTTGCTCGCTTAGGTTAATGTTTTATCTTTGTTATTCACCTTTATTTTTAATATACATTTTGTTTCTGTTTGTTTTGTCCCTCGTATATGTCCTAATATTTTTATACCATCACAGACGGGCTCGCTACTTGTTCTCTTCTTTATGATAATTTTAGGCGGTATCAGGTAATATTATCCCCATATATATGGTCGCCGTAAATAATATCGCCGGGAAAAGGTTGTGGCGATATTATTTGGGTGACCATATATGTGGGGACAGGGGCACAAAAAAAAGATTTTAAACAAAAAAAAAAATGTAAAACAAAAAAAAAAGGTTTAGAGGTTGCGGGGGTGTCCCCCGCATGTTCCATGCTATAATGTCACCACAAAAAAAGGCAATTTTTCGGCGATATTTTTGCATGGCCATATTTTTGTGGCGACATTATTGCATGGAACCGTTTAGGCACCCTTCATGGCAAGGCTTCCACCATCTGTAAATATTTTGTCATTTCCGTAATGGACATCCCTGTTCTTCAAATCACAAATAGAAATATTTCAGTCTGCTCCTCTGGTCCTTCACATTCGGAGTGTCTTTCAGTTATGGGTCTCTCTTCTGCCTTGTTTGAACCACCACCCATGCTTGAGAGCTCAGCTGTCCCTTCAGGCATATCAGAAAATGTGCTGCCCGGACTATGCAATGAGATTTCAAGAACTCTTGGCCTTCTGGCTCCTAACAGCCCTTTGAGGCAAAACAGCACATAAAAGGAATAATTGATATGATACACAGCTGCCCCTTCTGAAGAAAAAAAAGGGGGAAGTTGAACTCGCATGGTGTAAATACCACCTACATGTAGGTAAGCTGAACCGTTACCGTAGATTTTACCGAATACCATTTTACCTTATAAGATTTTACTGAATTTATTTCACCGAAAATGGTAGGTGAAGTGGTATATGTTTAATGCATAATAGGTGGGGTAAGCGTATAAATTAGGTTAGAGAGGGGTTGAGGGGTGGCTGCGGGGGTCAGGGGTGTTTATTCAATTTTTCGGTGAAATGGATATAGTGAAATCTCCATTAGGTCAAATATTTTTCTAAGAAATAACATACATCCAAACTGTACTGCCTACAGCATAGTAGAGGGTTCTACAATGCAATTTATCTAAAGAAGGACACATGCTTGCATAACCACATCTTGTACGCACCTCTCAGCTGAAGTGCTCAAGATCTACAAAGAATCTTCATTTCCACCAGAAGGTTCATGTCCTTGCGTCTCTGAAGATCTCCCTGACCATCTGTCCTTTTTCTGTGAAAAAGTAAAATCCTACTCACCTCGCATTGTCACCAGGATATGCTCCGCTGACCCTCGGGTGCCTATTTCTTACCCTGCCTCCATTTTTGCCAACTTCAAACGTGATGTCAGCAAAGATCACCAATACTGTGGAGAAGAGTCTCATTGGCACAGCTTCTCCCAGCCCGACATCCACAATCAAAGGGAAACATGTCTTTGGATCACATATTGGCTGTTCTTGCTAGTAGCTCTTTCATCATTGGGCACTTCCGCATCACCCTCACCCTCATCTAAAGAGACCGGCAGATGGCTAACTTCCATTCTATAACCAACACCCTATTCCTGGGAAAATAGTTGACACAAGGCAACTCATCAATTCATTTGTTACAGCAAGTCTAACCACTTACTACAGAACAATCAATCCTGCTTCCGCCCACCAGAGGGACAGAGCCTGCCTTACTATTTATGAGGGACAGGCTGCTGCATTCTCTGGGCCCTGGTGCCCCAGCACTCCTCATCCTCCTTGACTTGGCAACGCTGTTCAACACTGTAAGGCATTCCACATCACCAAAATAGCTTGCTGGACCTTCTGGGCATCAAAAGTTTAGTTCTGAGGTGGGTTATCCCCTTCCTCTGTAAGAGGCAGCCACAAGTGTGAGGTCAAGCCACTTTCCAGTCCATCAGCATTGGCTTGTGGAGCTCCCTAACCCTCTGTCCTTTCACCTTGACTTTTAAATGTCTACCTCAAACCACATGCTGGACCCATTGCTGCCTTCTCTACCACCATTCAAACCTATGCTAGTGATATCCGTATTGCCTTAATTCTGGGTAATCCATCACACAAAGTAGCCTCTCTATCGGTCCAGCATAAATGATATATGATATGATAGGGTATTTATAATGCACTAAATATGCAGAGTTTTCTAAGCGCAGACCCGGGGATTGAATCTGTGTTGCTCCATGCTGTTTTGCTTCCATGGCAAGCACTTTGCCATGAGCTATCCTCCCGAGACAATGACTGATGCATGCCTGTGCCTCAACACCTTCCAAATGAAGATCATTTCTCCATCATTGGATCTTTCATGGATTCACATGCTGTGAATATTTCCTGTCGTCAGGCTGGTAAAACCGTGTTAACTTTAAGATAGCGTTTTCCTATGGAAAACGTCAACACTGAGTGTCCTATCAACGTCTTTATGGGTGCTTTATGCTGCACCAATAGGACGTCTATTATAAATCGCCCTGCCCTTGCAGCTTCCCTTCAGATTTCAACCGTTGCCAAACTGTTGGGATCACCTCGTGTTTTCTCTTGAGAAATTGCTCTTCGTGTTTTACATAGCCTCTGCTATTTCAGGCCCCATCGTGTCATCTGTGGACCCGAAGAAATCGTTATTTCGGCCGTGTGAGACCTGCGGCCTCAAGAACGTCTACGAAGGGGATGGCCATGCGGATTGTCTGTATTGCCTGTACCGCAATCATTCTGTGGAGAACTGTGAGATTTGTCAAGGGTTCTCCAAGGAAAAAGCTCAAAGACCGTAAGCAGCGATTGATTTTCTGGTTGAACGGTGGAACCTATGCGGGTTCGGAAGTTGGTTCGGCCGGCAAGGGCAAGTCCTGTACTTCGGTGGAGAAAGGGTTGTCTTCACACCAGAGGGCAAGGTCGGCAGAGCCACCGGCTAAAAAGCAGCACACGGGGACAGGCCCTGCATCGGATTTAGGGAAAGGCGGTGAGTTGTATGTGACAAGGCCTGTGCACCATCGAAGGGGTCGGGAGGCCCCTCTCAGGACAAGGCACTGAGGGCTGAGAAGTCAAAGGTGGCGAGTGACCGGCCAGAGAAGTCTGCGGCACTGTCGCGCAAGCCCTCAGCATTTGATAAGGAGAAGTCGAAGTTACGTGCGTTGTCCTTGTTGACGAAGAAGTCAGTGCCATTCTTCATCTGGCCATGAGTCTTTCAAAACATCGCTCCAGCTCGGTCCTCTTGGCCGGAGAAAGCTAGGTCGCCGGCGGCTTCAGTTCTGATGACGACGAGTTTGTCTACGGGAGACCCTCTGCCGACGATGATTGTATTGCTTTCTATCCTTTCGCCGACTATGATGATGATGATGATGACGGCTCCATCGTCGACCAGGCTGGCTGCCTCGTCGACGACCACTTCGGCAAGTGTGCAGCTAATGAATTCCTCTGCTCCTCTGGTGGCCGAGGGTGGTCTGTTGGCGTCAGAGGAAGTGTCGTGGCAGTCTGGGCTCGGCTTTGCGCCTTTGCTCCCGTTGGAGATTCTTCAGCAAGACCCCTTGACATTTCACTTCGACTCGAGTCCGGAAGAGGAGAGTCATCTGTTTCTCTATCCTTCGGCGTTGGGTCTGCAGCCGGCGGATTAATCCACACCGGGAGTCTTGGTGGCTGTCCTCCTCAGTATCCGTTGGTTAATCAGCACTTGTTTCTTTCAATGCAGGTGCTGAATACGTTGTAGTCGCTCCTGGGACAGTTGGATGCACGGCTCCCGGTACCTCAAGCCCCTGTGGGCACCCGTGGGGCAGGATTTGCCGGTTGTTCCTCAACAGAAGGAAGGTTTGGGTGCCACTCGCCAGGGCCTCCTACGGAAGTCTCTAACGGTTCGACCGCCTGTTCCATTTCCTATAAGCTTCACCCCTCCCCGTGGGAATCCGGAGGAAGGAGAACTTGGGGATTCTGAGCCTGATAATGTTCCACAGGACACTGTCGACGGGGGAGGGCAGATACATGGGATACTGACCCAGAGATGAATCCCCCGAGTAGCCTGGCACAGCCTTCTCCGTCAGATGATGTGGGTGCCTTTCATGCCATGATGGCAAAGGCTTGTCAGGAGTTTGGCCTTGCTCCGGACGAGGAGACAAAGGACTGTTTTTTATTTGATCATATGGTGAAGAGACGGAACGCGGTCTTCTTTATCCCCATATTGGACCACGTGTGGCAGGAAGATCTTCGCATGATGCGCCATCTGTTTTCAGAGCCTGTGGTCAATGGCCGCTTGGAGAAAAAGTTCAAGGCGCCAGATTCTTCGCCCAAGTGCCTCACGTCGCAACCCACTCCGGAATCTGTGGTATAGTCGGCAGCCATTAGAAGGGCACGTAGCCATTACATGTGTGCAACTCCTCCGGACAATTAGAGCCGTAAGCTGGATGCTTTTGGCAAGAAGGTGCTTACGGTTGGGGCTGTGCCGGTCAAGGCGGCCAACTCGTTGGCGATTATGGCTCGCTACGACAGAGAAATGTGGCACAGATTGGCTCCACTGTTGGATCATCTGCCTGAGCAACAAAGGAAGGAGGCAATACTTCTGGTTCGAGAGGGGGAGGTAGCCTCCAATCATAGCATTAATATTGCTGTGGACCTGGCGGAATCCGGGTTCAAACAAATCAACAATGGAGTGGTCCTCCGGAGGCAGGCCTGGCTGCACTGTACCAATTTTAAGCCTGAGGTGCAACACAAAGTGGTGGACATGCCTTGCGAGTGGGAGCAGCTGTTTGGGGAGAAAATTGACGCGGCATTGAAAAATATGAAGGAGGACTCTTGATACGGCAAGATCGAAGAGTAGACGCTCTTTTCGCCCCTTTTGTGCGTTTCGAGGAGCCTCTGGGAATGACAGGTTTGCTGGATCTCGCGACAAAGGCTTCGGTCGTACAGTTATTCCTCCCAAGGTTTCCGACGGTCTTTCCAGTCTGCGCAGAGGAACAAGGACTATCAAGCTCAGCGTAAGTGGGGTCCAGCCACCTCTGCTAGTAGGGGCCGGCAGTTCAAGCCTCAGCAATGACTGCCATATGGGCAGTCAACTGGGAGGGAGAGTGGCGCAACATGTCGACGAGTGGCGTTTAATTACGACGGACTGATGGGTGCTGGATGCAGTCCAATACGGGCACACGTTGGAGTTTCGGCATCCGCAACTCCCTATTCCACCAGTGAAGGTGTTGCAGCCGCATCTACAGGTCTTGCGGCAGGAGGTGCGTCTGATGCTGCAGAAGGGGGCGATCGAAAAGGTCCTGGTGTCGGAAAGAGAAAGTAGGGTTTACTCCCGATATTTTGTAATAAAAAAAACAAATGGAAAATGGTGCTCCATTCTGGAACTGAGGCCTCTAAACAACAATCTGAAATGCCAATAATTCCGGATGCTAACGTTGCAAGACCTCATACGAATGGTCTGGCCACGAGAATGTTTGGCATCATCGGACCTCGAAGACGCTTATTTCCACATCCTGATGCTTCCCAAACATCGCAAGTTCCAAGGGACATGGTCGGCGACGAGCATTACCAGTTCTGGTTTCTCCCCTTTGGCCTCAAGTCAGCTCCCAGAACGTTCACCAAGTGCCTGGCTTACCTCCGCAGGGAGGGACACCATGTTTGTCCCGTACCTGGACAACTGGTAGGTGAGAGGGGCAAATCATCAGAGGATGTCGCAGTCTCTCCAAGCAGCAATGCTCCTTTTACAGCGTCTGGGCTCTGCGGTCAACTTTGCAAAATCTTGTCTGACACCCTCCGGGGACTTGGTTTTCCTCCGCACCCAGTTTCACATGAAGCTCAATCTGGTACAGCCATCCGTCGACAGGATACAGAAGCTGCTCTCCATGGCAGGCTTGTTTGGCCTGGGAACTTCGGTCACGGTCTGCGTTTACATGTATCTTCTCGGCTCCATGGCGTCCTGCATCCCACTCATCCCGAATTCTTTTTGCCTTTTCATGCCGTGGAGGATTCACTCCGACAACATAGTGAGCGGCATGCCCCTGGTGGAACCAGATTTTCAGTACACTATCGTGGCAAACGCTTCCCAGGTGGGTTGGGAAGTGCCCCTCGACCAGTTTCAGGTCCAAGGCCTATGGTCCCTAAAGGAGGCGTCATTGCACATCACCATTCTGGAGTTGAAAGCAGTACACTGGTCTCTGAAGTCTTTTCTGCCCCTCATTTGGGGTACAGTGGTCCGAATTCCAACGGACAATACAACCACAATGTTTTATGTGCGCAAGCAGGGAGGGACACATTCACATCCTGTCCCGTGAAGCTCAAGCAGTCTGGCATTTGGCCATTGCTCACAGGATTCACATTATCGCTTACCATTTGCCAGGAGTTCAGAATGTTCAGGCGAATGCTCTCAGCAGAGACACCATTCAGTTGCACGAATGGAAACTGAAGGACACCCAGGTGGCGAGGATATTCAAGAAGTGGGGGTCTCCCCCACTGGACTTATTCGCCAGCCCAGAAAACAAGCAGTGCGCTCTCTTTGCCAGCAGGGTGGCTCATCCAGACTCGAGGGGGGACACGTTCTCATTCCCATGGACAGGCCTGTTCGCGTATGCATTCCCTCCGATCTGAAAAACAATCCAGATAGTGTGTAAGTTCCAGTGCAAGGTGATCTTGGTGGCCCCATTCTGGCCCCAGCAGACCTGGTTCGCGGACCTTCTTCACCTAACTGTGGACGACCCTCTTCATCTGGTGTCAGAGCTGGATCTGCTGTCACAGGACGAAGGAAAGGTGTGGCATCCCCATGCGCTGCTTCTTAGACGGTGGCTCCGCCGATCTCGCTCTCTGGTGCGAAGACGACCCTTTCTGCACCACCGAAGTAGAGGACTTGCCACCGCGGGCCGAACCAACTTCCGTACCCGGATAGGTTCCCTCGTTCAACCAGCAAATCAACAGCCGGTTACTGTCTTTGAGCATTTTCTCTTAAGAACCCTTGACAAATCTCACAGTTCTCCACAGAATGATTGGGGTACAGGCAATACAGACAGTCCGCATGGCCATCTCCTTCGTAGACGTTCTGGAGTCTGCAGGTTTCACACGGCTGAAATAACCATTTCTTCGGGCCCACAGATGACATGATGGGGCCTGAAACACCGAACAGAAAAGGCTACGTAAAACACAAAGAGCAATTTCTCAAGAGAAAACACGAGGTGATCCCAACAGTTTGGAGACGGTTGAAATCTGAAGGGAAGCCGCAGGGGTGGGGCTATTTATACTAGACGTCCCATTGGTGCAACCTAAAGCACCCATAAAGACATTGATAGGACACTCAGTGTCGACGTCTTCCATAGGAAAACGCTATATTAAAGTACCAAGGTTTTCCCAGCCTGACGACGGGAGATATTCACAGCATGTGAATCCATAAAAGATACCAACGCTGGAGAAATGGGGTTACAGGTAAGAAACTACTCCCTTATCTCGGTATTCCTGGCTTTGGATGCATTCTATTACTCCGAAAGATGTCTCACAAAGTGGAAGTCACCCTTGGATATGTCTCTTTTATGTCTCAATTACTGCCATAGCTTGAACTGAGTTCTCATTAAAGTACTTGGGATCCAAAAGAAAATGCTGCTAGGCTGATCCTGAGCCTAAAACAACAAGACCACTGTCAGACCTTTTGTGGCTTCAATTATAGATGTCACCAATTGTAGATGTCACTGAGGTGCATCCCTTAATTTAATGCCCACTGATATGCAATCCTACCCAACAATTTGTGGACAAGGAGCAGGCTGCATTAGGAATCAACATTTAATTTTTAAATCACTTTAATCCCATAACTGCCAGTGGTTTCCCCTCCCAGTGCCAAGCCTTTTTTTGGTGATTTTGGTATGTCGCAATTCAATCCCTTGTAACTCTTTTGTTACATGTGATCTCTCGGTCAAATTTGGCCCCTTTTCTTCCCACAGGTGAGCGGTCATAACACCACCAAGGAATCAGAGTTTGTTGTATGGGGGTGAGAGAAAATAACCAAAAAGTGAGCAAATGTGTTTTTTCAGAAAATGCCAATAAATTGATGTACAAAGAAGCCTGTGGCTTTTTCCTTGTAAGAGCTAGGAACAAATGGTTTGTTCTGAATTCACCATTTTCCATGCTTTCAAGAAGAGGTTGAGTGGGAAAGCAATTTTATAAGGTTACCATTCGTTTTGTGAGTGTTACGCAATTTTACACTTTTTTCCCAATAGGACATGGACGGAATGGAAGAGGCGGGTAGGAAAGCTGAATGGGAAGACAGAAAGGCATACATTTCTGAAAAGTAGACAACAAGCCAAGTTTAGGAAGGGGTCATTTGCACAGGTTAGACAACAACTATGTAGGTAACATGCCCATAGTTTGTGCTGGACATGGTTGGACTTGTAAGCTAATGGCTTCTGTGAATATTGAGAAAAGCAATGCACCGCTACATTCCCCCGACTCTTCTAGTTAGGAAATCACACATTTTTCATAATGTTTCACAAAACGAGCAATACCGCAAGCCAAAAACGGAGCCATGGACGCAGGATTTCTATGCTGACGGCCTAAACAGACATGCTTAGCATGTGTAAATAAGGAAAACAAATGTGGTGAGGAATGGGAAGCATACATTTTTTGAAAGAGAACAGGCAGACCTTTTGAAGGGTAGGTGACTTGTGCAGGTTACAAAAGCATACAGTGCCTAAAGGAGCGACTAAATGTAGGTCACATTTGGGAAATGAAAGGGTTGTGTACCAAAGTGCAATAGCAAATGTATGAAAACAACAAATGTCCTACCTTCCCACAGGTGTCCCTATGAAAACGGTATCTCAAATGTGGGGTGCACCGACCTTATTGCAAAGGTAGAAGGCCAAAACCCTGGTACATCAAATGCCCTGGGGAAGACTGGATTTGGCTTCGTGGACAACCCACAGATTTGGGTTTGGGGTGTTGCAGCCACCAAGGAAAGCAGGGAACCCCATGCATTTCTGAAAGACACCCGGGGCTCGTCGGGACTGCCACTGGACTTGGGGACGGTCAACCCACATGGGAGACAGATGCCCAAGGCCGGAGACATCACCTCCGGCCATACTGGAATTCTGGCTGGCCTGCGTTACAGCTTTTCCCTCCGGGAAGGGATTGGCACACTCCATGTGAGTCAACCATCCTCAAGCACAGTGGCAGTCCCAGGGAGCCCCGGCAGGCACCCCGACCTTTCCCAGAGGGAGAAGCAGTAACGCAGGCCAGCCAGAGCTCCAGGATAGTCGGGGGTAATGTCCCTGGCCTTGGGAAGCTGTCTACCAACTGTGTTGAACGTCCCCAAGCCCAGCAGTGGTTCCAGGGAGGCCCAGCAGAGTTCCCATCCCTTCCTTGAGTGAAACTCTAATGCAACCTAGCCAGAGCTCTCTGCCGTTTTGATCGAGAGAGGTGTCATTGGAAAGGGGAGATGCTCCTTTCCTTGAAGCATTGATGGGCGTGGATGGCTCGATTTGCACCCAGCAATGCCACTAGACCACCAGGGATCTGTTTTTGAAGTGGGGGGGGGATGAGGAAGCTTCTTACTATGTAAGCAACCCTCGCCCCACCCGCCCCCTAAAGTATGGGGCAGTAGGTTTTGCCCACCCTGTAAAAACAAAATGAGTCTTTTTATTTTATGGGGTTGTTGTGGGGGGGCACTAGACCACCAGGGATTTGTTTGGAATGGAAAGGGTGGTTGCCCTCCCTGGATCTGCCCCTAGGAAGGAGTACATGTGTATTTACTGGGGGTCACTAGACCACCAGGTATGGTTTTTATAAAAGTGGGGGAGTGGCCCTAGAAAGGGGTTAATGTGTATTTACTGGGGGGTCACTGGTTTTCATAGAAGGGGAGAGTGGCCCTCTCCCCGCCCCAAATGGATGGGGCATGCAATTTAGCCCTCCCTAGGGACTGATTGCTAGTACAATCGGGCAATCTGCCCCTAGGAAGGCAAATGTGTATTTACTTGGAGGTGGGGGGTCACTAGACCACCAGGTATGTTTTTTTATAAAAGGGGGGGCTTTGCAGCGATCACACTAAGAAGTGCCGCAAAGGAAGAGGTATCTTGTCCTTGCCACTGCATAGTGCTAAGGACGAGATTCCTTGGCACTAAAGGAGTTAAAAAATACGCAACTAACTAAAAGGTGGTCCCATATCCTTATGCTGGGGAAATCACCACAATAAAATATTGCTATATTTATAACTGCTTTACAGAAAAAAAAATGGGCTTGCCTGTGCAATTCTCACTAATAAACCATGTACACACGAGGTCACACAATAGATCCGATAATTTTGTTTTGTAATCTAATCGTAATAAGACAATGCCATTTCCAAATAACCTTATCTAAGCCCATAACCATATTGCTGCTTGTCGGCCAGTGTTTCCAACGAGACCGAAACATGTTTGGGGATGCTCGTGCAGAAGGAATGTGGTCAAGCAGTTCAGACTGGACTGCCCCTTTTCGGGTGGGACCAAGCCTGATTTGCATGTTGCCTTCCCCTTTCTATAAGGGCTTGGCAGGTGAAGAACGATGGTCCGGAGGGTTGCCCAGAGCAATGGCAGAGGTTAAGATTAATTCTAAACCTTCCAGCCGTCACCTCTTTTGTTTTGCTGCAGTCGCTCCGAGTGGGACAGGTATACCCAAACATGGGTCTTGTGCTTGCTAGGCCTAGATACCCAAGCTACTCCTCACTGATGAGGCTGAAACATGTTTGGGGATGCTTCGTTTCTCATGCAGAAGGCATGTGACCAAGCAGTTCAGGCTGGACTTCCCCATTTTGGGTGTGTGAAAAACCAGAAGGTGGCTCACCCGCTAGTCCCCGGGGATCTGTCATTCAGGTGACCAGGACACGGCCATCGCTTTTGGATCCCTGGGGGTGGACCAGTGCGAGAGGATCACCTGAGTGAGGGGTTCTCTGGGAGTGGGACACCGGATGGTGAGATGCAGTATCCCTCGCTTTCCTGTAACTTTGTTACCCAATCCTACACAATGGGATATTTAGAAGCTCAACCCCCCCCCCACACACCTTTTCCTGCACAAACGCTTTTACACAGACCACCGCTCTGGCAGAAAACACTCACCCCGAGCCATGAACCTGACATAGACCAATACTATGGTCAGGCAATTATTGAGAATCCCTCACACCTGACTTCCATTAGCGCACTCACACAAAGGTACAGCAATTTCAAGTTGGCAGCTGAATGAGGGGAGGATCATGGCCAGACACGAGATATTCATGAGCGGGGCAACACCCTTGACCTCTTGGCAGGAAGCTGTTATTTTCAAAAAACCTTCAAGGCGGAAAACGTAAGACCAGGAAACCAGACTGAAGAATCTTGCATTGTGTGTCGGAGATAGAAAGGGTCCTCCTGAGTAACTGACCAAAGCAGGGAGGAGCAGCAGGCGCCATGGTATCATCCTTGGCTCCTAGAAAAGAAGTGACGGAGAACAACTCAGCCGGTGAGTTGGGGAGACCGATCCCAGACCGTCTGTGTTGAAGTCAAGGTTGCAAGCAGCAGTGCTGGAACGAACATTGTTAAACGCGTGTGATGAGACGCGAGTGAAGCTAAATTGCAGGTGAATATTTGAACATTTGAAGGGAAGATCCGATACCATGGACAGTGGTCCGGCACTGTGAATGTGAGTCGAAGGTCTCTGTACGGTATCCTAACAAGAGAAACGAAAGTGTGAAGTGAATCGAAGTGGTCCTGCGACGGTTTAAGCAAAACCCATCGCATGTTTGAAAGTCTTTGATTCTGGTGGAAAAGAGGATCTGTGCCCGAACGAGGGTGACCCGTGGTCTGAGCCCTAAGGAGGGAGACCAGTCTTGAATATGTAAAAGTGAGAACCCTGACAAAGGAAAGGAACATTTGTGTTTTGTTTGTTACATCAGGCCCATTAAGAGACTGTCATTGTGAGAGATACTTTGGCGGAAGACCCTGATTCCTATGTGTTGAACTGTTACCTCGTGTCCAAGAAAACAGAGTGTGTGCGAAGCCCGCACATGCTGCCTTGCCGTGCTGACAACGTGGGAAAGGGAAGCCAACTGCTCAACTATTCTGACATATAATTTCATGTCTTTTGCATACATTGTTATCCCACCAGTTTGTATTTAGAAGTTAGGATTGACAATGGGTTTATTAGTATAGGCCCTTTTATTTTGACAGACTCCACTAGGACTGCATTATTATTATTTGATGGTCCTAGCTTGCTCCCATCTTTGGATTTAAGTTTAGATCTGCGTTCTACCAACCCATGGAAGTTCACTAAACACCCTTGAACTTTGATCACTTGTGTCTGTCTTCACTGTTTGATACCATGCCTTCCTTACAGGTGGGACCAAGCCTGATTTGCATATGGTCTTTCCCCTTTTCTAATAACTTGTCAGGTAATGAAGGGTGGTCTGTAGGGTTGCCCAGAGCAATTATAAAATGTAATATGAGCAGAACACACTTTTGTGCTTGTTATGTGCAACCTCTCAATCAAACGTATTAGGGAGAGGTGATCATTTTGATCTCACTCTGGACACTCGTGCAGGAAAAGGCCAGGGAACAGTTTCTCTACTATACCCTACTTTCCCTAGTTTTCGCTGCCGTGCCGTCTGTCTAAAAGTGTATAGGTAAAGAACAATTTGGCAAGCACTTTGTATTAGAAAAAAGCACAGTGCTATCTCGTCACCATGTGTCCAGTCTCACTCATACCAGCCTCACTTCCATACTTTGTTTTACACTTCTAACTACAAGTAGGACCCGGAAATTCTGTCTGTGGCAATGACTCTTTACTGGCCGATAGTCTGGGTTCACAGGTTAATCTACCAGGTGGGTGGCCCTCCTGGCCTCCTTCTACTCCTCTAAGGTCATCATTAATGTTTACTTGAATGGTACCGTCTTGGTCCAAGGCCCTCAGGCCAATCTTCTCCTCTTTGATAGACGCTTCCCGTGCCTCATCAATTTCCTTCCTTCTCCTGCTGTCCCCTCTCTTCCCTCCACGGCTTCCTCGCCTTCCCCCGCTGTCTCCTCCTTTGCTACCTTGCTCTCGCTTCCTTCCTCTTCTACACCTCTGCAGGGCGTACCTCTGATTTGTACCCCTCTCGGGAAGTCTTTCAAGGACGGCAATCTTCTCCATATTGCCACTCTTCACTCTCGCTCAGCTGTCAAACACTCCTTTGACATCTGCTGCCTCCTAGAGGAACTTGACCTCGATGTCGTCGGTCTCAACCAGACAAGGTACATGGCCAGCTCTGTCACAAGCTTTGACACTCTCCTCCCTAACGGCTCCAAGATCCTCTCTGCGCCCAGGTCCAACCACTCCGGAGGGGGTGTAGCCCTGATCTTCCCCGAGTGGATTCCTGCCTCTGTCATTCCTACGCAGACCTACTCATCTTTCGAATGCCGCGTCTGCAGGCTCTCTATCTCACCTAGCCATTCCCTTACTGTGGCTACAATCTATCAGCAAGCTAGTCAGATCTCCTCCTTCCTCTCTGAATGGGCAGACCTTTCCTCTTCCCTCCTGGTCTCAACCACTCACCTCCTCCTTCTTGCAGACTTTAACATCCACCTGGAGCTTCCTGTCCTTCCTCTGGACTCTTTCATGACCTCTGTGGCTCTCTCTCACTCTCTATTCTCCCCTCTGGCCTGGCTCATTCTGCAGGGCACACTCTGGATGTTCTGATCTCCTCAGACGTTCCCCTTTCTATCCCTCTCACCACTCCTCTCTCCTGGAGTGATCACTTTATCCTTTCCTCCCAGCTCACCCTCTCTTCCCCCCAGGCTAAGCCAATTCCAGCATTGCCACCCACCTTCTTGATTATCCGACCCATGAAGCATATGTCAGTTTAGGCTTTCGCCGCCACTTTCTCACACCCTGACACAGCCCTTTCCATGCTCCACTCTGCTATATCTGATACTCTCAATGTTCTTGCCCCTGTCATGAGATTCTGCTTGAAGCACAAAGCCAAGTGCAATTCCTGGTACGACTCAGACCTCGTCGCCCTCAAACGCAAGTGCAGGGTGGCTGAGCGGAAATGGCGTGCTTCTGGTACATCCCCTGACAAACTGGCCTGCCGCCTGCTCCAAAGGCAATACCGGCACTCTCTCAGCACCATGAAGAGAGCTCACATCCAAGCCCGCGTCTCTGCGGCATCTAACAACTCGGCCAAGCTCTTCAAAATCTGCAAGGAACTGGCCAATTCTGCTGCAGTCGCTACCTCTCCTGTCCCTTCCCAGGGCCCTCTACACGGCTCTGGCTTCTCATTTCATCTCTAAAACTCAGGACATCCTGTCCACTCACTCTTCCTCTTCCCCTCCACCCTCTACTCCCTGCTCCTCCTCTGGCCCTTTTTCGGCCACCTCTCCTCCCTCCATCTCTGCCGTTCCCTTGTTCTCCCCAGATGAGGTTTCTAGGCCAGTCTGATCTATGAAAGTCTCATCAAAACAGGTTCATCCCGGTTCCTCCAAAACAATCAAGGACCACATTGACTCCCTGGCTCCAGCATTGGCTGATTTCTGTAACCACTCCTTCGCCACTGGAGTCTTCATATCTCCCCTGAAGCACTCCTTTGTGCACCCACTTAAGAAACCCTCTGCCGACCCGTCCTGTCCGGCTAACTATCGGCCAATCTCCATCACTCCCTTCCTGGGCAAACTCCTGGAAAAGCTGGCCATCTCCCAGCTTAATCTACACACTGAATCTGTTAATTGCCTTCATGACCATCAGTCTAGCTTCAGAGCTGCCAGAAGCACGGAAACTGCTCTCCTGAACATCTGTGAAGACCTGCTCTCCAACTTTTACTCCAACAACCCCTGTGTCCTCATCTTACTTGATCTCTCTTATGCCTTTGACATGGTCAACCATGCCATCCTGCTCATCCATCTCCGTGATAACCTGGGTATCACCGGTCAGGCCCTGGCGTGGCTGACTTCTTTCCTCTCTGATCGACCCTCCCAGGTCCAACTTGGGTCCTTACTCTCCTCTATCTCTACCTGTGGTGTCCCCCAGGGGTCTAACCTCTCTCCCTGGCTGTTCAACCAATACCTGGCACTTCTTGCCCACCGCATTGCTGCTCTCTGCCCCAACATTCAGTGCTATGCGGATGAAAGTCAGCTAATTTTCAGGCTACCTTCGGCCACCTCTTCTCCGTCTCTCATTTCTGACTGACTATGACTATCCAGGAGTGGTGTGCCGCCAATGATCTCTGCCTTAATGCCAGTTAGACTGAGATTCTCTTCATCGGCACACCTGCTCCCTCCTTTCCTGTCACTCTCTGGCTGGCCTCTCTTGGCCCTCTTCCTGTTCCCACCTGCGAGGCTAAAAACCTCAGGGTCATCTTCGACTCCGCACTCTCCTTCTCTCCTCACATCTCTGACGTCTCTAAGAAGTCACATTACCAGCTGCATCTCCTCAGAGGTATTCTTTCTTTCCTTTCCTCTGCTTCCCCAGAAGCTCACTGTCTCCAGAGCTCTGGTTCTCTCTAGGCTGGACTATTGCAACAGCCTCTTTCTAAATCTATCTGCTTCCACTCTCCGCCCTCTTCAACTCCTCCAGAACAGGACTGCAAGACTTGTCCTTGGCCTCAAGCCCAGGGATCGTATCTCTCCAGGACTGAAATCTCTGCACTGGCTCTCAGTGGCTGCGAGGATTAAGTTCAAAACCCTCTGCATTGTCCACACGGGCTTCTGGGGCCTCAATACCTTCAACTCTCTCTTCCTAAATATCTTCCTTCTCGAGCTCTTCGCTGATCCGCCTCCAACTCCATCAGTGTCAGCCGCTTCTGCAAGCAACACATTGGCAGTAGATCTCTTTCTTTAGCTGGGGCCTCCCTCTGGAACAGCCTCCCTGCCTCTCTGAAACTTGAGGAGAACCACCTCCGGTTCTGGAAGCAGCTCAAAACCTTCCTCTTTGCTTCTGCTTTCTCTTCTCCTCTCCCCTGCTGAATTCCTGGCTGAAACTGTACTGGTTACCTGGCCACCCTCTGATCTCGGGTCCACCACCCCTCCCCCTGCCAGCTACACACTTGCACTGCCTCCCTAGCAACCACTGCATTTGGGGACTGTTTTCTGTATTCCTACAGTCCCCCACCAGCACTTGACACCTGATGTCTGCACTTGCCACCAGCTGGCCCTACTTGTGTTATTGTTTTTATTTATTCTATTACCCCATGCACTGCTCTGTCCCCACCCCCACCACACTTTTCCACTTCCCCCTTCCCCTGCACTTGCACGATCTGAATGACTCTTTGCCTAGTATGATCATCTTCCCTCTGTTCCCCCTCCCTTGCTGCGTCGCGCCTTGAAACGCCTTGTCATTACCACCTCAAAATCCTTAGATGCATTTTTTCCTACCTCTCCTTTCCGAACAGACTTGCCGCTGTTATGTCTATTGTAATGTCGAGACTGGACTAGCTAACTCCCTTTATCTCTGAATCTGGGCATACCACCTCATTAAATTGCAAAGAGCACAAAACGCTGCTGCGAAAATGCTACTCTCCACTGGACGAAGGGCCACCTTCAAAACCCTGCGCATCACCCACCATGCAGTACACAAGACCGGCCCTCTATACCTGCAAGACAAGCTATAACCCTACCTCCCACCCGCACCCTAAGATCAAGCTCCACCCTCCTATTAGTGATCCCACCCACCAACTCGGTCAGGATAGGAGGTTCCTCGTTCTCTGCCTTGACCCCCCACTCTATGGAACTCGCTTCCATCCCACATCCGACACACCGAAGACTGTCATTCCGCAAACTACTAAAAACATGGCTCTTCCCATAACACCGGTGACCACATAAAGATATGTCTGAATCCCCCAACAACCCGACGACAAAACACACAATGAATCCCCCAGCAACCCTATGAGGAAACACAATGAAGCTGTCCTACCTGGTGTTCAAAACCTCTGATCGTACCCATATGATAGGATAGAAAGGATCGAATAGAAGGAATAGCTGAGTGGATGGTATTGATGGATGGAGTAATCTGATTGGGTGGACAGAATAGAAAGAATGACAGAGTTGATGAGTGAAGGAAATCAAGGAGTTAATGGAGTGGATGCAACTAATAGAGTGGATGCAACAGATAAAATGAACGGAACAAATAGAGAAATGGAACAGAGTGGATGGAACGGATAGAAGAGATAGTGGATGGAGCGGAAGGGACGGATGGAGCAGAAGACACAGATGGACTAGATGGCACGGATGGAGTGGACGCCATGAATGGAGTGGATAGCACAGACGAAACGGATGGAATAGAAGGAACGTATGGAATAGAAGGAACGGTTGGCACGGAACAAATGGAGTGGATGGGAACGAATGGAGTGAATGGTACGGATGGAGTGGATGGTACCGACGGCACAGATGGAGTGGATGGCACAGATGGAGTGGAGGACACGGATGGAGTGGGTGGTACGGATGGAGCGGATGATGCGGATGCTATTTATCCGTATGTCAATTTGTATGTCCCGACCGCCCTGTCCACGCGCCTTGTATCAGACGCCTCTACAGATAACTACCATATCACACCACTACGCTTACTCTCTACTATACATCCATCATTCAACTATAACCCTGATAATTCGGCCTGGCTGTTCACTTCCGAATACGACCCCATGAACACCTCATCACCCTAATAAAACGCAGCTGGCTGAGCACAGCCTAGTTGTTCACATAGGCTTTCCTCAGGCCTAACGCAGCCAGAAGCCAGTCTGAGTGTCCACCCACCAGACTGCACACATCCAACTGATTTCATCAGCACCACACCTATCGCTAGAAAGCAGCTCTCATCCTACAACTACACCAGCTGCACACATATCCGGTGCACCCACGCACCATACAACACTATCTCTACTGACTTGAACTAAGGTTCCCGAGGGCGTTCAACCTACCAGCACTTTGAGGTCATAGCAGTGATATATAAGGCGCTATATAAATGCCAAGTAACATAACATAACTTGTGTATATGCACGTTTATAAATGCCACATAATATATCATAAAAAGAACTCTAATAATAGAGAGTTAAAAAATACCATACCTAACCACCTCAACAGGTCTACTTAAGTTAGCCTCTGGAGATTGGGTTCAAATGTAGCTCCTGGCAGTTAGTCAAGAGTCGTCTCTATCTTCTGCTCACTTTCCTCAGGAGGGTCTTACTCAATTCTGTGTCTTATACTCACATATGATGTTGGTCGAGGCTTTGTCACAGCACATCTTACCACATCATTATTACTGTGTAGGTGCTGTGTATTTCATCAGTGACTCTGTGTGGCAAGAGATCAAAACAGAAGGTCACGTCTAGTTGTAGACCCAAAAATGTCATTTGGTGTATCATTTTGGTGCAAGGCTTGATTAAAAGACGAACAGCTCTTTTTGTTCAGCTGAGTTACCACTTTTTAGACTCCGCCCCTCCGACCCCCCCTGTGTCACTTCTATGGCTGGTCCCATTGAGGAGCCTCTACTGGCTACTCCTGACATGGGAAGCAGGTCACTCTTATTGTTGGTATTAGCTCCAGGTCAACTAACCTGTAATTCAGTTATTACTGGAGCCTCTGTGTCACAGATGCTGTTTGTGCTCAGGCGCTGCAGCCTCTCACGTCGCGCATGTGTAACCAAGCACAGAAGATGCACTTGTTCGAGTTCTGTAAAAAAAGACACCCAAGTGCATTGTTAGCCTGCTTCCAAATGCTGTGCCTGGCTGCTCGTAGATCTAATGCATAGTTTTCATATCGAAAACAATCCTGCCAAGTGTGGGTAATTCTGCTTAATGGCCGCACAACTGCTTGGGCATACCTTATACTCTGTGATAGAACGCCTCTGTTGTGGGCTTCTCGCAATGTCAAGAGGTGACCGCTGATCAGAAGTGTTAAGTCGTTCCGAGCTCCCGGCCTCAATGGCTTTATTGCCATGGTGCCATGATGTTGACATCACCTACCTGGGTGCCAAACATCATGTGACTTGTTAATGTATGTGGGATTAAGTAGTTGTTGAGTGGTGTGGGCACCAAGTACTGACGTAAAAATGTGCGTCTGCAAAAAAATCTCCTCCCATCATCCTGTCCTGTGTCGTTTGTTGCAACACTACACAACGGGAGCTGCTTGTGCGCACGTAGTTTTGCTCACTTGCTTTTACTGTGTAGTGTTGGAACCCACATATCCAAACGCCCCTCTTTGATCATTTACATCTTGTAATGGAGGAGTATGGCTGATGCATTATGGGAGATTGAGTTCTCCAATAGATGGTGTATGGATTTTCCATATTACACGAACAAGCTTGGCTATTTAGCAGGTTCGTTCTATGCTGCCAGGCAGAGCTTTATTATGGCTTAATGGAAGACTTACTCCTATGTATGTTCACTTCCCCTGAATCTGTGTATATGGCAAATGAAGCACTGATGGTGCCTTCCAGAAAATGGAACTCCTCTTTAGGTGGTATATATGTTAACCACTTTGTTGGAAAAAGCAAGCTATGTAGCAGGTTAGTTCTATGTCTCCCAGCGGAGTGATTTTCTGACTGAATGGCAAGCATTTTCATCTATGTGCCCACATACCCTAGATCTATGTGTCTGGCACAAGAGGTACAGTTGTGTCATTATTATGAGATGGCACAGGACTGAGGGGAGCAAACCATGTGCATACCGTCATTATTTTGTTTCCTCCTGTAGTTTAGAATAATGTGGCCAAAGTTTGCCACGGTATGGCCTCATTCAGGCCAGTATGGTCTGTGTTTAACCTGAAGATCCACCATTCATTTCTTTTTAGCAATAGGGCACCCATATCATCTCCCCTGCATGCTGATTGAGAACTTCTCAATGGTGAGCCATTTGAGATCTTTGGCTGAATTATGGTTAATCAGAAAAGGCTCCACAAGGGGTGTGTTGGCTCTTCTGCTACGGATACAAGACCAATCTTTTTGTATTCTTTTTTCACTGGTCTACTCGTCATTCCTATGTATCTAGGATCGCACAGACAGGTGATCAGATATATCACGTTGTCCGTATTACAGTTCATGAATGTCATTTGTCTCCGTGGATATCTCCACCCCAGCTTGATGGTCAGAGTACGGCACATGAGTGGGCAGACAGAGCATTGACCACATGGGCAACGTCCCTGCTCTCTTTTGGTCCCCCAGAGGGTTCCTTGATGGTGAACTGAGTCTGGTGGTTGATATGATTGTACAACTGTGTCACATAGGTTTCTCCTTCTTTTCATAGTGAATCGTGGTTTTCCAAGATTTGTTGTACCCACTTTGTGCAGCAGCAATAGTTTTAAAATCTCCTTTTTGATCTTATTTGCTTTGGTGGAATAGCTTATGACTCCTGTTATCTGTTAGTCTTCTAGTTGCCTCTTATTTTCCTGCAAGATGATGTTCTGTGCACGCTTCTTGGCATGTGTACCTCACTTTTTAGGGTATCCTCTTTCTTTTCGATGCCCTGCGAGGGCTTCAGTCTAGAGGTCAAAGTCTGCCACTTCGGAACAGTTTCTCCTGCACCTTAGGAACTGTCCGAAGGGCAGGTTGTCCCGTAGTCGCCTCGAATGGAAGCTAGTGGACCGTAGCAGTGAGTTGCGGTCTAAGACAGATGTTGTCAGTTTTCCATTCAGAGAGTGAATCACCACATCCAGAAAGTGTACACATTCTTTACCTATTGAGTGGGTGCACCTTAGATACCTATTCCTGATGTTGAGGCAGTTCACAAATTCCACTTGATTGCCAGTGATTATGATAAAAATGTAATCAATGTATCTGGTCCACAGAGAGATGCTTTGTTTGAAGAGGTTCTCAGTGCCATAAATGTGACTGTTCTCAGAATTGGCCACATACAAATGTTCTAGTGATGGCACAAAGGTAGCACCCGTAGCTGTCCCTGATTGTTGTTTGTAGAAGTTTTCTTTATACAAGAAAGACATTCTTTGCCAAAGCAATCTCAGCGAGTTGGATAATGAGATGCTGTGTGATTTCAATTGTGGAGTTATTTCGTCCAACACTTTGTCAATGATTAGTAGTGTCTCCATCTGAGGTATACTCGTATATAGAGATTCTATATCAATTGTTGCCATTATTTGTGTGTCTGGATCGAATGGCAGGTCTTTAACCATATGCAAAAACCCTGTGGTGTCTTTGAGGTATGATCGGATTTTGAGTACCTCAGGTTTTAAAAAGAAATCAACAAATTGGGATAGAGGTTCCAAAATGCAGTTGATCCCTGCCACGATTGGTCAACCTGGGGGAGGGGATATCCCTTTATGCACCTTTGGGAGTGCGTACAAAACTGGGATCTTCGGAAAAGTGGAACTTAAGAATGCAGCTTCCTTTGAACTTATGTGACCTTCACTCACTGCTTCCTTTATTACCCTAGCAATCATCTGTCTCAGATTTCTGGTGGGGTTGCTTGGGAAAAGCTGGTAGTTTTGTCTGTTATCCGGAAGGGATGTCACCATCTGATCTTAATCTTTCATGTTCATGACTACGATAGCTTCTCCATGCACTTGCGCGTTCTCAATGTCACTGGGCCTAGTAAGATTGTTGTTTTGTTCTCCCCTGTTCCCCTCCCTTGCCTTGTCGCGCTCGAAACACTTGTGTATGAGCGCGATAGAAATAAAATATCAATTCAATTCAATTCCCCCCCTTTGTTTGCAGGCTTTATGGTGATTGTTGGGTTCTTATTCAAGTTTTGTTAATGTCACCCATTCTTTCTTGGGTATATTCTGGAAATCGTGATCCCCTTGTGTTTCAATCTCTCTCAGCTACTTCAAGAGGGCCTTTCCGAATGTAATCGATTCTGCTGTAATATTACTAGGATAAAATGTTGATCTGGCATGAAGTCCCGTAACATCCCCTCGATCCGATTGACTGTCCAGACTATCTTGATCGCCCAAGTGTTACTTAACCCTGATTTTTCGTAATAGTTGGGCTATTTTGACCTGTGTTTCAAAGGGATAGGTTGTTGTTGGCCCAAAGCTTGGTCCCTTCTGTAGTAATAATAATAATTTATTTCATATATAGTGCTACACACCCATAGGTCTCAGAGCGCTCACAGAGTACTTGCAATTCAGTGACAGGCAGCAGGTGATTTTAACTCTGGGGATGGGGAAAAATCTCCTGCTCCCCATCTCGGCTCCTGAGGGAATTAGGGGGGCGGGGGAGGGGTGCTTGCCCTCTTCCATGACCCGTCCCCTCTCGTCGATCTAAAAAAGGACGAGATTGTCGTTCTTGTACTTGCTGATACGAATGGTCTAAGTAGCGGACCGTGCGATCTGTTGATTGGTCTCTATCCCTCAGGGTCTCACAGGTTCCTATCAGAGAGGTACTAAGTTATGCTTCTTCAGAACTGGCACAGGAGAAGCTCCAAGCTGCAGGGGTGTTCCTTCTGTGCTTCCTTCTTGGTTGGAACCAGCTGCAACCTGCACCCATTGTTGCCTCTGAGATGTGTGTGTCTTCATAATAGCTCTCTGTGTAAGGATACGTACACTCTTGGGAGAAGGTTGTAATTTCTTTAAGTTTTTGTATTTTCTTATTGAGGTTGAAGTACTTGCATTTTTGCTCAATCTCATTCATAAGTATCATCGAGACTGTTTTTGCCGTATTGATAATCGCGATGAGCCAGTCTAGTGGGAATTTTATTTGTTATATAGCTCCAGTCATTGCGTAACTGGAGCTGATACATAAGGATTTGTGCCTCTATCCTGATTATTAGGCTGTCCGGTGCGGCCTGAGATCTGAGATATTCAGTCATGAGCAAGCCGTGTAGCTCAGTCACAATACGTTTTTTTTCGCAAGTCTTCTGGTTAAATTCCACTCTTCTTCGGTGGAGTTCATCTCCATTACAGGGATGTCCTCTGTGAGTGAAGGTGCTGCTAGTATGTTCTCCACTAGCTCTTGGGCAAATGCGAGTAATTTTATTCAGCCATCTTGGTGAATCATATGGCTGTCTCCCTTTTGTTTGGATAAAGGCCAAAAAAGGGGAGGGCAGAGAAAGGGAAGAACAACACAAACATTGCTGATTGAGTTTATAGTTGTTCATCGACATATTACGTTGTCGTCAAATTATATGAATAAATCCAGTAGTAGGACCCACAGCTTTTTATTTGCTGCAGTGTTTCCAACTACTTCACACAGAAAAGTTTAACATATTGTTCTCCACTTTCAGTAGCAAGTATATGTATCAAAAATAGGTTGCATAGAATAATGACATTAGTGAAAAACACCTTCAAATTACTCTCCCTTTATGAAAATGTGGTGCTTTGGGTTTGTTATCGTATGCATGGAAGTTGAATGCAAGCTGTGGTGAGTTGCATCAGACTCTTAAGGACACTGTGCTATCAGTTTAGAATGCCCAGTATGGGGGTTCACCCACTGAACAGTGCAATATAGTTTTATGATGTTCTTATGAAGGAATAAATACCTCTTCCGTTTTACTTCACAGATTGTGTCCCACTGGAGCAGGGTCCTAACCCTACTATGTGATGGGATTTGTGAGGAGTTAATTAAATTTACTTTGGCATCATTTTCAATGGAAATGACACAGCTAAGCTGTCATGATGCCCGCTCCCGGGGAGCCGGTTCAAGCCCTGCGTCCCCGAAAGCGGACATCCAGTCCCCAAGGAAGGACCCAGCAACCCCATATAGGGGCCCTTTGGACAGTGTCCTGGCGCCATAGAGGCTCATAAAAGACATCAGTCCTGGCGCCATAGGCGCCATGCTCATTATGGGAGTGCTTGGGTGCACTTACCTGATGCAGACCATGCTGCAGGATCCCGGCCTCCTTGAGGCCTGAAAGGAACTACTTTACCTGTGGGACTAATTTACCATCCGGGCGTGGTCGGGGAAGGATACATACCTGATTGGAGGAAGGATACATACCTGGAACTTCTTCCAAGGCTATTTAAACCCCACCCGAACAGCCACACGTGCTTCGCGTTGTTCTGCATCTAGCAGCTGGATGCTCACTGTGTCTGCTCCTGCATCCTGACTTCTGCCACGCCTGCCAGCATCCTGGATCGCCTGCAAAGGAAGAGAAGAAGAGAACAGAAGAAGGAAAAGTCCTTACCTGCTAAATCCGCATCCCGGAGACATCTCGCCGACAATCCTGAAAAGGAAGACTTTTATTTAAAAGCTCATCGCGTCGATCGCTGCAGCGCCGCATTCCACTCACCTTTACAGGGCGCCTCCATGTTCAGCAGCGATCATCCGGATTCGCAGTCACGCCCCAGCGCCTAGAGAGAAAAAAACCAGAACAAAAGGTGAGAGAGAGAAGGGAATAAGGAAAGCTAAATCTCCATGTTAAAACTTACCTGTTGATTCATTCCCTCTTCATTTCGGGTCCGCGCCGCATCCTGGCATTTCCGGACCCCAGCCCCTAAGGGGAAAAAGAGACATCAGCGTTAATGAGCGAATGAAAAGACATTACCAAAAAACGCTCATTAAAGACTTACCTGATTTCTACAAGGATTTCACCTCTCATCTTGGGTCGGTGCCTGTTCGCCGGCATTCCGTACCCCGGCCCCTATGGGGAAAAAGACACTAGCATTAGTACATTAATGCATGGACACAAGGGGAACCTCTTATCAAAAAACTTACCTGGAAGCCAAGCAAGTTTGGTTCTCACCAATCCGAAAATCCAGTGAAGTAACTGGATACCAACGCACCCCTGCATCAGAAGCAGGATGGAGAGCTCGTCCTTCCAGACAAGCCAGATTTGGGGGGCCCAGTCCAGTCCGTCTTCCGAACCCTGTGCATCACCTTAGAAGAGGTTACAGCAGCGCGAACCAGGCCAGCGCCTCCAAGGGAGTCAGGTGAGCGTTACATAAGCTTCCTTTCATCCCAATGTGTCTTATTAAAATATCTTTCTCGGGTCACAAATTATCAATCAATCCTGGAGATGTGGAAATGTGGACCCTTCCACAAATCCAGTGTATTTGTGAAATGGTGGGATTGGGATATTTTCATAATGTTTATGCTCATTTTTTAATAATTCTTTAAGGCACACAACCAGCAGAGCCCTAATGCGTTCCCAGGAAATTCCCAGTCATCTGTCTCCTTCTGATCTCTTTCTCCATTTTAGGAAAATATGCCAGCCTCAGGTACAAGTTTCCTCTTGGATAAGGCCCATCACATCCAGACAATATTGAAGCGCTGCTTTCATCCATTTGGAATTGGTGCTTTTCTTCTCTTCTTCTCTGCAAATTTCAATTTCGGAGCTCTCCTCATTCACTGTGTGTTTCTACTGTTATAATTGGAATTATTCCCATACTATGTCATCATGACCAACATTTTTGAATGGTCAAATCTTTTGGTTAATAGGCAGGCACTCCCAAAGAACACAACCCATAGTTTCCATAGGTTCATTCTATTTCTGAACTTGTGAAAAGGTGGGGGCTTTATGCTCTGCACACCTTTGAATTCAAAATCATATTTTATTCCATATTTCATTGTTGCAACATGATACGTTAATGAAATCTGGATTCCCACGGTCCTACAAATGCAGGAAAATGTGGCATGAATTTATGCAATGAAATATGATTTTTGATTAATATCTATATTAATAGTTAATAAAAATACTCATGTTGTGTTTATACTGATTTTATAGAGGAGGATCTTTTGATTATAGGTCATATGGCTGGGTATTTATGGGCACAATTATATTTCAATCTATTTCTGAGGCTATCTTCAAATGAACGTCATATCCTTGAACTATGAAATCGTGTCCAGGCATGCCTTTCAGTTAATGATTAATAAGGTATTTGACATCCGTCCTTTTTTTAAAAGCTTTTCATGGCTCATCTGAAGAATTTATTAGCAGGCCTAGTTCATGATTTAAAGCTTATGGCAATAATCTTTATTTGATGCTCGGGAACTTGAAAAACATGGCTCTGGCCATGTGGTTAGTTCAGGTTTTTCTCTTTGCAGAAAACCTTGCATTCAGACTTGCTGGAATGTAAACATATTTATTTAAAAATATGTCCCATGAGATGGGTCCAAGTGAGTAGGAGGCATCTCATTAACCAGGGGCCTTAAACAGATGGTCTTTGTAATATGAATGTTTATTGGATTTATCGGATGGCTTTAATTATATAGGTCAGTTTTCTCATGATGGCCACTAATCCCCTGGAAATGTAACCCTACACATATTCAACCATGTATGCAGTGCTGAGGCTGCAAAATGACCTTGTCGGATTCTCTGGAAAAGCCAGCATTAGCAAAGCTATATTAAAATATACCATTGATTTCCTACACATTTAAACAGTAATATATTCCATATTTGAAGGTGTTGCATACGCTACTATTCGTATATTTACAACTGTCTTCTTTTTACATTTAAAAGGCATCATTTTTATATTTAATATTATTTCACATATTCTGAATGATGTGCCCTGCAAGCTAAATTTCATGGAACAATGTGAGGCTGGCTTCCTTTGAAGTTGCATTGTTATTGTTATTGTTATTTTGCACTTATATAGCGCCTTATATACCATTGGTATGGTCTGAAGGCGCAGGTAGGTTGAACGCCCTTGGGAACCGAAGTTCAGATCAGTAGAGAGAGTAGGGAGAGTCAAAAGGTGCGTGTGTGCACCGGATATGTGTGCAGCTCGTGTGGTATACGTGTAATAGCTGATTCTTATTGGTAGGTGTGGTGGTTGAGAGATCAGGAGAATGTGTTCGTTCTGGCAGGATTTATCCGGAACGGATGTGGCTGCGTTAGGCCTGAGGAAGACGCCTGGCTGGGGTTGTGAGACCAGCAGTGATTACATAGAATGATGTGGAGTAAGCGGTGGATGTTCGTATGAGAACAGTTATACCGAATGGTGTCATAGTATCTCTGTGTTCTAGTTGAGTGGTGATGTAAAGGAGAGAGTAAGCGTGGGGTGTGGTAAGAATGGTTATATGCTCTTTCAATGTGCAAACTTCTAAAATCAACTTTCCCAGAGAGGCTACCGGGCGAATATCTAAGTACAATTTTCCATACAGAGGCTATTGGGAAAATGTCTAAATTCAGTTTATCAGCGAGGCTACTTGGTACACTTCTAGGTGTAACTCTCGCGGAGGCTATTGGGTACACTTTATGAAACTAAAAGATTGTGCACTGTGATTCGCTGTTTTTGAAACAGATAATCATTTTGGTTCATAAAATTACAGGCGAATGCGTTCATCTCTGTTGAAACGTATCAATATTTTCTGGGTAATATAGGAGCTGACAGTTAGGGAGAATTCTCAAGAATGTGCTAATTTCCCTTACCTTTTGAGACCCCCAGCAACTTTGCTGGATTTCTGGGATTTAATTTTTTACCTGGGAAGATTGTGAGCCTTTTTTCCCCACTCTTCCATGTATTTTGTTTGTGTTTTACTTTTGTGTTCTTTGGTTATGGAGTTTTCAAACAACTCCAGTGGCATCATCTTTTTTTCTGTGTGTCACACAGCACCCTCAGTGCCGTGGCACAGGGGTGTCTTCAGACTCCCCAAGGTTTAAATACCTTCTCTGGGACTGACTACCATCTACCAGAGCATGTAAAGTTAAATTGGCTTTACTAGTCCTTTTAAATTTACTGACCCAGCACACACTATCTTCCAAAAGAGTGCTGAAGGGGTTGCTTAGCACCCCCTGAGTCAAAACACTCATTTATCAGTAAAATGTTACCTTTACCTATTTTAAATGGCTGGTGGCAGTGGTTTAGATCAATTACCGTGATTGTTCGTGACCGCTAACAACGGTAGCTTAAAATCAGGGGCAGCCATGTTTTTCAAAATGGCGCCCCAGACCTAACAGACTCCTGTCATCTTTTTTCACCATTTCTTTTAGGAAAAGTCCTTCTTGTGTTTAACTCTGTGCACCAAACCATGTTTGGTCCCTTTGTGCATGCCCTTTGGCGGGCATCTGTGCTGAAGCCCTCCTCTGGCGCCTGAGTGTCTGGGGTGGACAGGATGTGAGGGAGGTGCCCGAAACTCCCTGTGCTTAGACTCCTAGGAGACTTGAATGCACTCTCGTGTAATTGGCTGGCTGACTGTCCGGCAAGGGCATCCACCCTGCTGGGTGAGTGACAGCCAGGCAGAATGAATGGGGGAAAACTGTTTAAAAGCAGGTCTCTGGGACTTGGAAAGCAGAGTCTACCACTGGAACGAAAGAACCGAAGAGGAGCTGAAGGAAGAGGATTGCTGCAACTCCTGGACGACTGGTGAAGCCCTGCTGCAGGTCCGAATTGCCTGAAACTCCAATCGACAGAGAAGCCCTTCAAGGTTAACTTCTTCCCTTGAGTTTGGTGGGAACAACCAACTCGTAAGCCACCTGGACACTGTCCCCGACTGGTCGAATTTTCAGCAGACTGCTGCTTGAAAACCAGATAGCCAGTAGGAAGGGAACCAGCTTGTGGACTTTAAGGCACTCGCACCTTAAACTGACATCTTGCTACAGCTTTTGGCCTCATCCCTGGGCAGTGCAGGAACCTCCCGACGTCCTCCTTCTTGTCCCCACGACTGTGAAGCTCAGGAACTAAGACCTGCTCGGACCTGCCAGGAACAACTGCCTCAGCTACAGCTTTCTTGGTTTACAAAGGTACTGTGCAAACGTGGTCCGGAACTATTTTCGGCCATCGAGAAAGTGCGTGAAACATTTCTCAACTTCGAAGGTTCGTCCTTCTCTAAACATTCGTCAAACTTTTCGCCTAGCCAAATCCTTTAAAAATCTGTGGCAAAGACTTAACCGTTATATACCAGAAATGTGCTATCCTATACAAAAGACTCTGAACCATTGACTTTGGCCCAGGCCTGTTGAGAAGAATTGCTGGTTGTATTTAACTGAAACCCTTTGCCCTGCCTATGAATGTATTTGGGCTGTCTATTCTTATAACCTTGTCTTTTCCTCCCTTTTCTAAGTATTTGAAGTGCCATTTTGCTCCCACTTCATTTTGGAGCTACACTTGTTCATTTACTTTCCGGTTGGATTTTTGTGGTTTATTAGCATGTGATATTGAGCTGCTTGTGCTAGTGTAATGATTTCTAAGTCAATGTGTAAATACATGTATATTCTTTTTCCAAGAAACCTTGAGTAAGTGTATATTTGAATCTCTGTATTATTGGTCCTTTGTGTAATTTGTTCTACTGCTCACTTAAACTCTTGAGATAAGTCTGGGTGCTCAGCCATCGCCACCACTTTACTGTGTAGTACGGGCTTGTACCAAGGGTGAAATTGTGTTTACACTTGTAGTCCTAATTGCCTGTAGTGTTCCCAAAGGGAACTGCAGGTGATTCTGCCTAACACTGGCACCAGGTTTTCTTTTGTGCTTGTCGATCTTTTCAAACTAACATATAAACCATGGCAGCCCTTTGTCTTTAAATGCATTGTTCCAGTGCAACAAGGCACCAGTATTGATGACTTTTAGAACATTTTATTTTAACCACAAAGTGATTTTAGCATTTCTTGTAGTGAGTTTAAAGTTAATCACGCAGCCTTTTGGCCTTGACTACATTTTCGTCCATGCAGTTCGAAGGAATGTTCTATTATGTGGAGAATCCCTGCCATCTGTTGGGTGCTGTACCCCAGGTGAGCAGGTAATTAACTACCTGTATCCCACAGGGGCATGCTTTTCAGGGTAATTGAAGAAAATAACAATACATGAAAGAAGCAAGGCATTATTGTGGCACCTCTCACTTTAGATTCAGGTAGTCTTTAGTTCTCTTTTATGCGCCCCTCTACTCCCCATCACCAATCCCTCCTGTGCTTGCACTGTCTACCAGTGGAGAGGTGAATTGCCTTCAAAAGTCTGTGCACTATATATAGAGCTTATTTGGAAGGTAGACCATGCTACATCCAACCTAGACTTATGAAACTGTGTCCATCCTGTGCAAAGGGCCGCTAATTCCTCCTCCTCTCAACATCCCGTGCCAGGAAAAGAAAAATGGGGGCAAGTTATTGAAGCTGGCTGGTGCTGCTCTATGGAAGAAGCTGCCTTTCATGTTGGGTTCACTGGACAAAAACCTCCTGTTCCCTTAAGCCTCTGAATTAATTCCCCTTGTGAATTGAACTGAATCCACTTGAGGCCTAAATTACCTTGCTGAGGAGGAAAGGTGGGCATCACAACTTGACTTAATTAAGGTTTATAATTTTCATTAGTAATGACGTTAGCATTTTTTCCGAGGAGCAGACCCTAGGAAATTATCCCGTGATACCAGGATCCAAAAGGTCTAAAATGTAGGAAGAACTGAGTGGAAACCACACAGTCAGCCAGTCGCTCTCACTTTGCTCTTCAAAAGGAGCTGCTTGTGGATCGGAATAGATTCCAAAGGAAATTATTGTACTCAAAAAGGCTTTTGTATAGCTGATTGTTCACTATTGGACTCCGCTGAATCAATCACAGGATCCTCTTGTGTAAAAAGATATGAATTGTTAATGTCAAAAAAAGTGAGGCCAGCTGTTGCCTCATCAGTAATGGTTCATTAGCCAATGTACCTCGAAGTTGGCCTCCTTCATCAGGGCCGAGCCCTACTTAATGCAGTCAGAAATAACTAATTTCAGCATTGTAGTTAGTGTAAACCAAAATCCAATACACTAATGGAATCCTCGAATATCAGTGCAATATGACAGGGACAGAAAATAAATACATACCCGGTTGGGTAGAATAGTATGTTCATGTGGAAACAAAAGCAAAATAAACAAAATAATGGCATACAATGTCACTAATGAAACATACAACACAACTGTAACCAAGAAACTCATGAGTGTATACCTTAATTGCCAGACCAACAGTCTATCACTTTGCGATCTAGAAAATCCGAAGTGAAGAGTGTGGTAAAAATTCATTGGTAAAATCATTGAGGAAGTAGTTGCCAACCAACACCATGTTTGGATCAACAAACCTGGCCTGCTTCATGACTACCAAGTTGGATTTGGACCTATATGCAAAACCTAAACTGCCACCATCCAGATCAAAGATGATGCTCTCAAAATAATGGATAAAAGTGATCCCTGTCTGTTGGTGCCCTTGACGTGCCCACAGAGCTTGACACGGTTGACCACTTTAAACTTATAAGGCTATTCATAGATGGAACTGTGTTCATCTCATATGTCCTGTACTTCATAAACCAATCTGTCCAGATGGGTAACCTCAGATATGAACATCGCAGAACGCCTGCGGAATCCCAAAGGGATCAGTATCTGAGAGTTGCAAGTCTGAGCAGTATGGAAAGTAGAACCTACCAACCCCGCCCCAGGAAGACCCACAATCAGCAGGCAGCGCTCTGCTACTGCCCTAAGACAACTATCCAAACCAAAACATTGAATATCTGAACAGGGTTCTGCCTTAGTACACTAATGCAACCACTACAGGGATCTGTTGACCTCATTAGCCACCGGTTCAAATCCCGGGAGGTCCACTCAGGCCTTCAACCTTCCGAGGTTGATAAAAAGAATACTATTGAGTTGGGTAACAATAAACATCTGTTATCTGTCTACAGCGCCAAGATGCTCCTGCAGTGGTGAACTTGCATTCTGCAGATGCACCTATTATGTTATGGTAACTCTCAGAAGACGCGCTTTATAAAGGCTGCACA
The DNA here is from genome assembly GCF_040938575.1 of Ambystoma mexicanum. NCBI lineage: Eukaryota > Metazoa > Chordata > Amphibia > Caudata > Ambystomatidae > Ambystoma > Ambystoma mexicanum. Next base: position 48,745,725 of record NC_090930.1, read on the forward strand.
GCACGCCACGCAATAAACCCTTTATATGTTCATTGCCATGAAAGACAAAATTAGGTCCCGCCTTCCTTTTTTAATAAGGTTGTAGTGAATAAGTGGAGATGGGGGAGCGGGAGTTAAGGGGATGAACACATCCTGGTACAGGTTTTCAAAGAAATGAAACTGTTCCTTAGTTAATTAAGGGAAAAATGGTAGGCACTATAAAAGATAACAAAGGGGGGACTTGGGAGGGCAAAAGCAGAAACGTGAACATGGAAATAATCCTGAAAGTCAAAAAAAGATACTTGGGAGTGGCAGCATCCTCCTGTGTTGCTGCTCCCATTACACTGCTGGCTTTTTTACCTTCTTTGTTGTTTGTAACTACTGTAATACATGCTATTCACTGCCATTTGCTTATCCAAACCACTTCACGTGGCAAACACGTTCAGAATATATCTTCCTTTCTGCAATCCTGATCTACGACCCTCCTTTATGGACCCACACATGCAAGCTATCACAGACCATTACTTTCCCCCTTCTGAAGCCTTCTATGTCTGTGGCATTTCACTCGCTTTCCCATCCTCTTATCTTCCACTTACTCTTTTTACTCTGCAGACAAAGGTCTGTGAACCACGGGACTGGACGCAATACACCAATCACTGGACAAGCCAAGCACTCTATACTATAGTGATTTGGCACAATATAAAAGCCTTGTCACTTAACATAACCTAACATCACTCTCCTACTGCAATAAGGTCAAGTGTGACTGCATATAATATGTGCCTCCGCTGTTGCCATAAAATCATTTTTGAGAGGATAAGAGGATCCCTTATGCTACTAGACAGTCTGGTGGTCAATGTTTGATATAGATTTTAATTGCATTACAAGTTTTTACTGGTTCAGTACCATAGCAATATATGCATTTAAGGCAACCCGTATAATAATTACTTATTTTTTCTTGCTCTAAAAACACTAATTACAGGTTTCTCTTTTCAGTCCTACAGGACAAAGTATTTTTGAAAGGAGTCCTGTGTAGGAATATACGGGCAAATGATTTTCCAAGAAGATTTTTCCCATGACGGCTAACGCCCCAGTGACACCTTCTCAGGATGCAGAGAATCATTCCCACTTTATCCACTGCAGCCTCTGGAAAGCTTATAGATGTCAGAAGAGCTTAGAAGGCACATAACCTCTTGTATCCACTGGGTACCATACACTGAAGATATTAACCATCTAATGAGTAGGACCTCATTTACCGCAGCAGGGAATGGAGATGTGCACAGGAAACATACCAGGTAAATGTACTGAATGTGGCAAGGAGTTCATTGATTGTCTGTAGAAAGGGATATAAGAGAACCACAAAAGAAACGGGCACACACTACATTGAATGTGACGCAGCTTTCTATATGAAGTGAGCTGCTGGGCGCAATCTTAAGATCAGCACGGATAACCCTGATCCTGTGAAGGCAACTTAAAGGCCAAAAAACTACTGAGGAGTGGAGAATCCACAGGAGAAGGACTGGAACAGCTCTCAAGCCTAACTTTGCATGGTGGAAATCCTGGTAGAAACTCGTCCCCAAATGTCGGCAAGTTGAAGCCACTGATACCCCATGTCCCGCATAACCAGCTAAACACCACCACCTCTGGCCCTGGGGATGGCTGACGTGGTTTCCGAAGTACATTGTAAATGTTGATGACGGCACAGGAGCACCTGCCAGAGTAGCATCTGAAGACAGTGAGCTGCACTTACGGAAGCTAAACGGGAAGTGTGTATTCATACAGAGCGTTGCGCTGGCATGCCCTGCCATCTTAATAATGGTCATTCCAGTCATTACTGTTATGCAAACACATACCTGCCCTAGTGATGTACTACCCTGTTGAGTGACTGTATATGAGTACTGACTTTATGAAAGTGTCTTTTAAGTAGAAAATGAATAAGACTTGCAACAATGTATTCAGGAGCTATTAGCTAATAACCCAGCTCAGCGGGTTATGCATTCACTGTTGAGCTATGTGTGCATTCTTCAGGACACAGGTTAGAATCCTGTCAAGGCCAACTCAGTCTTACATTCTGAGGTTGTTAAATGAAAACCAGCTTCACATGGGTAATATTAATTGTATATAAAATGTTTCTATGTACAGCACATTAGTGAAAGCAGTATATAAATAACACAATATAATTACCCGATGGAGAGAACATGTGAGCTCAATTGTAGAAGGATTCTGTTAGAATGAGTGAGACTCAATATTTGAATTGGGCAAAGTTGTTTGTAACACATCCCACTTAAAGAGACATCACATAGGCCTGCCACACACAGACCACTTAGATGTACTGCAGCAAATGATAAAGCTGTAATGACAAAGGAAAATGAAGCAGAAGAATCCCACTGAGATAAAATAATAACTCAACACCATCAAAATCATGCCAGTGAGAATCCATTTAAATATACTGAAATCATCAAGGCTTTCATTATAGATTGAAAGGTGATTGGGCACCTGACAAGCAATTCAAATGTTGTATGGCTAGGCAAACGTAATCAAGTAGGGAGCTGAGACTAGATCAGGCAACTCACAACACATGTATAAAGTGTGACAAAGTGTTCATTACAAATAAACCGCTCATCATGGATCGTAGAATGGACGCTTGCGAAAGAACACACGAATGCACACAGTGTCAAAAGGCGTTCATTAATAAGAGAGATCTGGTGCGACACCAGGCAGTACACACTGGAGTGAAACCATATAAATGTACAGAGTGTGAAAAGGAGTTCATTAGAAAGAGCGGGCTGATGCTACATCAGGCAGTACACACTGGAGTGAAACCATTTAAATGTACAGAGTGTGACAAGGCATTCATTACAAAAAGAGTTCTGATGATGCATCAGGCAGTACACACTGGCGTGAAACCATATACATGTACTGAGTGCGACAAAGCATTCATTGCAAGGAGAGAGCTGTTGCTACATCAGGCAGTACACACTGGAGTGAAACCATATAAATGTACAGAGTGTGACAAGGCTTTCGCTAGAAAGACACGCCTGGTGCTACATCAGGCAGTACACACTGGTGTGAAACCATATAAATGCACAGATTGTGACGAGGCATTCACTAGCAACACATCCCTGATGATACATCAGGCAGTTCACTCGGGCGTGAAACGATTTAAATGTACAGAGTGTGACAATGCTTTCATTTCAAAGAGGCAGCTGCTGCTACATCAGGCAGTACACACTGGCGGGAAACCATTTAAATGTACAGAGTGTGACAAGGCTTTCATTATAAAGAGAGAGCTGATGCTACATCATGCAGTACACACTGGAGTGAAACCATATAAATGTACCGAGTGTGACAAGGCTTTCAGTAGAAAGAAACACCTGACTTTGCATCAGGCAGTGCACACTGAAGTGAAACTATATAAATGTACAGAGTGTGACAAGGCTTTCATTACAGCGAGAGAGCTGATGCTACATCAGGCAATACACACGGGTGGAAATCTATATAAATGTACAGAGTGTGACAAGGCTTTCATTACAACGAGAGAGCTGATGCTACATCAGGCATTACATACGGGTGGAAATCTATATAAATGTGCAGAGTGTGACAATGATTTCACTAGAAATGCACAGCTAATGCTACATCAGGCAGTAAACACTGGAGTGAAACTGTTTAAATGTACTGAGTGTGACAAGGCTTTCGTTATCATACCACCCTGTGCTACCTTGATGTTCTATGTTTCTACGGCTCTGTGAGTGCCCTGAGGGCGTGTTGGCGCTATACAAAAAACCAATAGAATAGAATTACAAAGAGAGAGCTGATGCTACATCAGGCAGTACACACTGGAGTGAAACCATTTAAATGTACAGAGTGTGAGAAGGATTTCACTATGAAGGCACAGCTAATTCTACATCAGGCTGTACACACTGACCTGAAACCATACAGATGTACGGAGTGCGGCAAGGCTTTCAATACAAAGCAACAGTTGATGCTACATCAGGCAGTACACACTGATGTGAAACCATATACATGTGCCGAGTGTGACTAGGCTCTCATTGTAACGGCACGGCTAATGCTAATGCTACAGCAGGCTGTACACAGTGGCCTCAAACCATATAAATGTTCAGAGAGTGACAAGGCTCTCTTTCATTAGTAGAGGACAGCACATGGTACATCACACAATATACACTGGTGTGAAACCAAAGAGTGTGACAAGGCTTTCGTTACAAATAGTCTATTGAGGCAACATCGGGCTGTACACACTGGCCTGAAACCATAAAATGGTGCAGAGTGTGACAAGGATTTCACTAGAAATATACAGCTGGCGTTACATCAGGCAGTTCACACTGGTGTGAGACCATATGCATGTATAGAGTGTGACAAGGCTTTCTTTACACAGAGAGAGCTGATGCTATATCAGGCAGTACACACTGGCTTGAAACCATATACATGTACAGAATGTGATAAGGCAAGGCTTTCACTAGAAAGACATTCCTAATGTACCATCAGGCATTACAAACTGGCATGAAACCCTGTAAATGTAGAGAGCGTGGCAAGACTTTTGTTACAAAAGGGTACCTGATCAGGCATCAGACAGTACACACTGATGTGAAACCATATAAATATACTGAGTGTGTCAAGGCCATCACTGTATATCCAAACCTGGTCAGCCACCATATCACACTGGTCAGAAACCATTTAAATGTACTGATTGTGACAAAGCTATGCTTTAAGACAGCATCAAAGAACGAACAGTGATGAGAAGCCATATAAATGAATCCAGTGTGGTAAGGCTTTCACTACAAAGACACAGCTGATGCCACATCAGGCAGCTCAAACTGGCATGAAACCCTTTAATTGTTCTGAGTGTAACAAGGCTTTCATTACAGAGAAGTGCCCAGACTGGCGAGAAACCCTATAAATGAACAGAGTGTAACTGCTTTCATTACAAACCAATAACTGGCCAGGCATCAAATCACTCACACTGGCCTGAGACGATATAAATTTATTGAGTGTGACAAGGGTTTGTTATCAAATAAAGAGCTGACGTGACATCAAGGAACTCACACTGGTGAGAAACCATTTAAGTGTGACAAGGCTTACAATACAGATAGCCAGCTGGTGCTACATCAGAGAGTGCACACTGGCCTGAAACCCTATAAATGTTATGAGCTAGAAAAAGCTTTCATTACAAAAACTGTTAATGCGCCATCAGAACGTAAACACTGGTGTGAAACCATATAAATGTACACAGTGTGACCAGTCTTTCTTTACAATTAATGACCTGATCAGGCACCAGAGAACTCACACTGGTAAGAAACCATACATAGGTTGTGTGTGGCAACATTTGCAGTCATTCAGAGGGTCTCTCAGTACACCCGAAATACCACACTGGTGAGAAATTGTATACATCTACTGAGTGTGGCAAAGCATTCACTCAATCCGGTCATCTCTTAGTGCATCTAAAATACCACACTGGTGAGAAACTATACAAATGTCCTGAGTTTGACAAGGCCTTCATAGTTGGTCAGTCATCAAAGAACTCATACTAGCTTGAAAACGCATAGTGCGGAATGTGGCATATTTTCTGCCAAAAGCATTCTATCATTACATCAGAAATGCTGCTCTCTGTGAAACAATATAAGTGTTCAAAAGTGTAGCAAGACTTTCAAATCAAACAGTTAATTAATACAATACCATCTTGGCCCTACTCATGAGAATGAATGTGAATGCTCTGATGGTGATCAGGTTTAGAATAATATATTGATGCATCAGAGAATTCATCCAAGTGGGACGCCATAGGAATGTTCTCACTGTAAACATGTCTTTTATCACAAAGATTCAACTGCTGCGTCTGCGAGGTTATTAATGTGCGCCGTCATATACAAGTGAACTCTCCCAGAGCGGAACAATGTATGTGTCCTGGGTGTTAAAGCTTTGAGGCGGACATTTGCTCTATTATAACATCAGAACTACTTTACCCTGTGTATGGTAGAAGAGAGAATAGGGTTATTATCAGGGATTTGAGAAAGTACATAGGCTGATGACTGTAAGTAAAGTAGGTGAGCAACGGGTAGTATTCTTTGACTGTATTGGTCCTCTGCCTCGGTGGCTAATTCAGAACGAATCCATTCTGTATTATGCTAGACTTATTCTAGGGCAACACACCCCTTCCCACCTTTTTGAGAATACCCTCGAGTAGATTTATTCCTGAGCGAAGTCCATGACAGCACAGGGTTGTGGGTGCCCCTTGGTTGCAATCTTGCAATATCTCCAAGAAGCACATACATATACTCCGACCTTTGCAAAAAAGAAGCAGGTTTTGAAGATGGACAGTAAACCGATAACAAGGTCTCAAATGCAGCTGTCAAAAAATGAAGAGATCCAGTACACAAAGTGCAAAGAAAGATGTAACCATGTTTGTTCTTCCAGTAATGAACTCTGTATTTTATGATTGGTTGTGTGTTCCTGTTCCTTCTGCATTTGTGGCTCTCATGGTTTCCTTGTGTATCTTTTTTTAATTTTAAATGTTAAGATTTTTTAAATGTGTTTATCCTTCTAAGTAGAACGTTTTCAATTTAGGAATGGACTTAGGGTATGTATTGTATTCATTTTATTTACTTGTCTTTATTTTAATTAAGTTTGTTTAATCATCTGTGTGTGCTCATACATAAAAATGTTAATTTTGCAAAATAATACTACACTGGTGTGAAACCATATCAATATTCTGAACCGTATAAGGGACAGCAGTTGTTACAGCCAGGAGGCACGATTTCATTGTATGACGTGTGACACAGCTTGCATGAAAACAATCTATGTCACTGAGAATCACTTTGAATATACTGAGTGTAACAAGGCTTTCATTATAAAGGAACATCTCATGCTAAGGTTGATGGGAAATTTCATGGAGCAGGTAAGGAATCCCAGAACATTCTGCTTTCATGCTGCCTCTCCCCCACAACTTAGGTGGGCAAGGTGGCCTTCACTGAAACTCCGTATCTTACTGGCCTGTATTCTGTTGGAGTGCAAGCCTCATCGCCCAACCCAAATATTTGCTTTGGGGGTAGGAATCCCCCAGCACAGGACCCCCCCACTCTGTAAATGAAATGGTTGTGGCGCAGAGGCACTGCATCAACAACGCTGCACAGAGCAAAGCCTGTATAAATGTAGCAAATGGCAGAAGGTGTTCATTGTAAAGGTGAATCTGACTAGATGCTGGAGAAAATACACTGCTGCCAAATCCATATGAAAGTATCAGTTTGGCAGCATATGAGTTTGGCAGCAGTTTCTTTGCAATAGAACAACTGATATTACTTCCAAGCCCTTGCATTACCACAAAAACCCTATACATGCACAAAGTCTGACAAAGCCTTCGTTTCATAGGGACATATGATGCTAGACCAGAACGATTCCACACAGAAAAATCCACAAAATGTCCTTATGATTATGGTTTATAGAGCACAGCAATAGCCACCAGAGTGATCTCTTAATTCTGTGACCGAAAAGGGGAGTGGAGGCGGCACGACCGCTATTGTCTGAAAGAGCCACGTGTCAGGAGCCAGGAATGAGATTTGGACACAAAGGTTCATAGTTTTGGTCAACGACTTTTATTTTAAATTTCGGGGGTAGGAAAAGGCCTCTATGTACCTGCACTGGAGATGTTTTCCTACCTGAGATCAAAACTAAGAGTCTGGCAATGTCAGAATGTCCAAAGCAAAACTGTCCCGGGTCCAAAGTACTATTCTCGCCCACACACTCTAACAAAATAAACTCTAATGTCAAAATGGTAATGTCTTTGGCCTCAAGTGGTTTATAAATGTCAAGTGAAGAATGCGTAACTCCAACACAAAAGTTCCAGAAGGGCAGAGTTCCTTATTCCAGAGGGTGGTCCCTTCCCCTGTATTTCTCTTCCCTCTGTTGTATGTTTAAAGATATCAGTTCCTTGAATTTCTCTAAATCCACAATGCAACTGTTCCACAAAAACAACTGGGTTCTTTATCCTTATCTCGTTAGGATGCCTGGTGTGCTCTCCTACCAGGTTTTCACTTCTTGTTTCTTTGGTTTCGCATAACCTTAGTTAGGTCCTAATATATCTTTCTCAGGACCTCTCTTGCTGATATACTTCATGTATACTGTTCAATTTGTCTTTGCCTGGTGCATTTCTCTACCAGGACATTCCTGTGTAAACACTCTTACCTGGTATATTCTCCTGCCAGGGCTTTCTTCGGTACACTTTCAATTGCCTGTTATACTATCCTGCCAGGGCCTTTCTCCAATGTGTATTGCATACACCTGCAAAATCTAAAGCCTCTTCCTGTTTGCTTTCACTTTTTTTATAAAGGGTTCAGTTTTTCCATCTCCATCAAAGCTTTCATTCGCATGTTTTAGATTTATTTGCTGTCAGCACCTCGGCTGGTACGCCCCGGTATCACTACTTCCCTTTAGGGAACTTACCGATCTTGCTGGCTTTTTTTTCTTGTCCTGTGGGTAGCCAGAGGAGGTTGTTCAGTTTCTCTCTCTGCTTCTCCTCCTCATCCAGTACACTCCCAGCGGCTCCTGCTGGGCTCTTCTGCTTTCTATTTGGCTTTGGTAAGTACAATGCTGCCGCTCTGCACCTGTAAACGCCCAGGAGCCATGTGCTGGTTTCTGGCGTTCTCGCAATCTTATCAGTCTCGCAGTCAGCTTCCCACCTCTGCCTTCCTGAGCTGGATGGCTCCATGACAGCCTATGCAGCTCCACTGTCTCTCGGTGCGTCCTGAGAGTAGCACCCTTCCAGCAGCGTGCCCTGATCAGCTGTGGCTGGGATTTCAATCCCCCGGCTACAGGACTGTACTCACAACAAGTAGAGCGCAGCCTGCACTCTTGGTCCTTTCCACTCTGCATTACTCGGCTCCTCTTCCTCGTCCCAGTACTCTCGCAGTTATAGGAATGGAAGTCCCTTCTTGATGTTGAATCTGTATAAATGTCTTTCAAGGTGTTTGAAGGCAAGGTAGCTCTTTCTAACTTGTAAGTAAAGTCTGGGAAGACATTTTTCTGAAGGGTATGTTTGTTCTGGATGGTTTATACACTGATCTTGTTGGATGGTTTTCCGTACCCTTCCTAGGTGGATGAGGGGAGGTGTAACAATATGCCATTAAGGCATTGGTCATGAATGGGGTATCCTCAAAAGAAGAAGGGCAATACCATGTCTCATCCAATGGTGCTCTGCTACTCCGCCAGATGTTATCTCCCATCATGTGATCCTCCCTCCTATAGATGCCCCCTGGGTCAGGATAAGGTAGCGTCTGCCATCCCCTGGCCACATGGGGAGAGGTTGTTGCCAGGAAACAAGTGATGGTACCATTGGATTCATAACACACGTCATCAGCATCTGTTCTGAATCTGAATTATGATACCTTGAACTGCTTCTCTGCTTTACCAGATAATATAAATGTAGAACTCACTAAGACACTGGACATTATGATGCTATGAACTTCCTCTCCACCTTACCAGACAATATAAATGTAGAACTCACTAAGGCACTGGACATTATGATGCTGTGAACTGCCTCTCCGCCTTACCAGATAATATAAATGTAGAACTCACTAATACACTGGACGTTATCCTATGAACTGCCCCTCTGCCCTACCAGACAATATAAATGTAGAACTCACTAAGACACTGGACGTAGTGATGCTATGAGCTGCCTCTCCGCCTTACCAGATAATATAAATGCAGAACTCACTAAGACACTGGACATTAAGATGCTGTGAACTGCCTCTCCGCCTTACCAGACAATATAAATGCAGAACTCACTAAGACACTGGACATTATGATGCTGTGAACTGCCTCTCCACCTTTTCAGACAATATAAATGCAGAACTCACTTAGACACTGTACATTATGATGCTGTGAACTGCCTCTCCACCTTACCAGACAATATAAATGTAGAACTCACTAAGACACTGGACATTATGATGCTGTGAACTGCCTCAGGGCCTTACCAGACAATATAAATGTAGAACTCACTTAGACACTGGACATTATGATGCTGTGAACTGCCTCAGGGCCTTACCAGACAATGTAAATGCAGAACTCACTAAGACACTGGACATTAAGATGCTATGAACTGCCTCAGGGCCTTACCAGACAATGTAAATGCAGAACCCACTAAGACACTGGACATTAAGATGCTATGAAATGCCTCAGGGCCTTACCAGACAATGTAAATGCAGAACTCACTAAGACACTGGACATAATGATGCTATGAACTGCCTCTCCGCCTTACCAGACAATATAAATGCAGAACTCACTAAGACACTGGACATTATGATGCTATGAACTGCCTCATGGCCTTACCAGACAATATAAATGCAGAACTCACTAAGACACTGGACATTATGATGCTATGAACTGCCTCTCCGCCTTACCAGACAATATAAATGCAGAACTCACTAAGACACTGGACATTATGATGCTATGAACTGCCTCTCCGCCTTACCAGACAATATAAATGCAGAACTCACTAAGACACTGGACATTATGATGTTATGAACTGCCTCTCCGACCTTACCAGACAATATGAATGCAGAACTCACTAAGACACTGGACATTATGATGATGATGCTATGAACTGCCTCTCCACCTTACCAGACAATATAAATGCATAACTCACTAAGACACTGGACATTATGATGCTATGAACTGCCTTGCTGCCTTACCAGATAATATAAATGTAGAACTCACTAACTCACAGTGTTATGATGCTATGAACTGCCTCTCCGCGTTACCATATAATATAAATGTAGAACTCACTAAGACACTGGACATTACGATGCTATGAACTGCCTCTCCGCCTTACCAGATAATATAAATGTAGAACTCACTAAGACACTGGACATTAAGATGCTATGAACTGCCTCTCCACCTTACCAGACAATATAAATGCAGAACTCACTAATACACTGGACATTATGATGCTGTGAACTGCCTCTCCGCCTTACCAGACAATATAAATGCAGAACTCACTAAGACACTGGACATTATGATGCTATGAACTGCCACTCCGCTTTACCAGACAATATAAATGCAGAACTCACTAAGACACTGGACATTATGATGCTGTGAACTGCCTCTCCGCCTTACCAGACAATATAAATGCAGAACTCACTAAGACACTGGACATTATGATGCTGTGAACTGCCTCTCCGCTTTACCAGACAATATAAATGCAGAACTCACTAATACACTGGACATCATGATGCAGTGAACTTCCTCTCCGCCTTACCAGACAATATAAATGCAGAACTCACTAAGACACTGGACATCATGATGCTGTGAACTGTCTCTCCACCTTACTAGATAATATAAATGCAGAACTCACTAAGACACTGGACATTATGATGCTATGAACTGCCTCACGGCCTTACCAGACAATATAAATGCAGAACTCACTAAGACACTGGACATTATGATGCTATGAACTGCCTCATGGCCTTACCAAACAATATAAATGCAGAACTCACTAAGACACTGGACATTATGATGCTATGAACTGCCTCTCCACCTTACCAGACAATATAAATGCAGAACTCACTAAGACACTGGACATTATGATGCTATGAACTGCCTCATGGCCTTACTAGACAATATAAATGCAGAACTCACTAAGACACTGGACATCATGATGCTATGAACTGCCCCTCCACCTTACCAGATAATATAAATGTAGAACTCACTAAGACACTGGACATTATGATGCTGTGAACTGCCTCTCCGTCTTACCAAACAATATAAATGCAGAACTCACTAAGACACTGGACATTATGATGCTGTGAACTGCCTCTCCGCCTTACCAGACAATATAAATGCAGAACTCACTAAGACACTGGACATTATGATGCTGTGAACTGCCTCTCCGCTTTACCAGACAATATAAATGCAGAACTCACTAAGACACTGGACATTATGATGCTGTGAACTGCCTCTCCGCCTTACCAGACAATATAAATGCAGAACTCACTAAGACACTGGACATTATGATGCTGTGAACTGCCTCTCCGCTTTACCAGACAATATAAATGCAGAACTCACTAAGACACTGGACATCATGATGCAGTGAACTTCCTCTCCGCCTTACCAGACAATATAAATGCAGAACTCACTAAGACACTGGACATCATGATGCTGTGAACTGTCTCTCCACCTTACCAGATAATATAAATGCAGAACTCACTAAGACACTGGACATTATGATGCTATGAACTGCCTCATGGCCTTACCAGACAATATAAATGCAGAACTCACTAAGACACTGGACATTATGATGCTATGAACTGCCTCATGGCCTTACCAGACAATATAAATGCAGAACTCACTAAGACACTGGACATCATGATGCTATGAACTGCCCCTCCACCTTACCAGATAATATAAATGCAGAACTCACTAAGACACTGGACATCATTATGCTATGAACTGCCCCTCCACCTTACCAGATAATATCAATGCAGAACTCACTAAGACACTGGACATTAAGAGGCTATGAACTGCCTCTCCACCTTACCAGATGCCATGAACTGCCTCTCCTCCTTACCAGATAATATAAATGCAGAACTCACTAAGACACTGGACATTATGATGCTGTGAACTGCTTCTCCGCCTTACCAGACAATATAAATGCAGAACTCACTAAGACACTGGACATTATGATGCTGTGAACTGCCTCCCCACCTTACCAGACAATTTAAATGCAGAACTCACTAAGACACTGGACATTATGATGCTGTGAACTGCCTCTCCACCTTACCAGACAATATAAATGCAGCACTCACTAAGACACTGGACATTATGATGTTGTGAACTGCCTCAGGGCCTTACCAGACAATGTAAATGCAGAACTCACTAAGACACTGGACATTATGATGCTGTGAACTGCCTCAGGGCCTTACCAGACAATGTAAATGCAGAACTCACTAAGACACTGGACATTAAGATGCTATGAACTGCCTCAGGGCCTTACCAGACAATGTAAATGCAGAACCCATTAAGACACTGGACATTAAGATGCTATGAACTGCCTCAGGGCCTTACCAGACAATGTAAATGCAGAACCCACTAAGACACTGGACATTATGATGCTATGAAATGCCTCTCCGCCTTACCAGACAATATAAATGCAGAACTCACTAAGACACTGGACATTATGATGCTATGAACTGCCTCTCCGCCTTACCAGACAATATAAATGCAGAACTCACTAAGACACTGGACATTATGATGCTATGAACTGCCTCTCCACCTTACCAGACAATATAAATGCAGAACTCACTAAGACACTGGACATTATGATGCTATGAACTGCCTCTCCGACCTTACCAGACAATATAAATGCAGAACTCACTAAGACACTGGACATTATGATGATGATGCTATGAACTGCCTCTCCACCTTACCAGATAATATAAATGCAGAACGCACTAAGACACTGGACATTATGATGCTATGAACTGCCTCCCCACCTTACCAGACAATATAAATGCAGAACTCATTAAGACACTGGACATTATGATGCTATGAATTGCCTCTCAGCCTTACCAGACAATATAAATGCAGAACTCACTAAGACACTGGACATTATGATGCTATGAACTGCCTCTCTGCCTTACCAGACAATATAAATGCAGAACTCACTAAGACACTGGACATTATGATGCTATGAACTGCCTCTCCGCCTTACCAGACAATATAAATGCAGAACTCACTAAGACACTGGACATTATGATGCTATGAACTGCCTCTCCGCCTTACCAGACAATATAAATGCAGAACTCACTAAGACACTATGATGCTATGAACTGCCTCTCCGCCTTACCAGACAATATAAATGCAGAACTCACTAAGACACTGGACATTATGATGCTATGAACTGCCTTGCTGCCTTACCAGATAATATAAATGTAGAACTCACTAACCCACTAAGACACTGGACGTTATGATGCTATGAACTGCCTCTCCGCGTTACCATATAATATAAATGTAGCACTCACTAAGACACTGGACATTATGATGCTGTGAACTGCCTCTCCGCCTTACCAGATAATATGAATGTAGAACTCACTAAGACACTGGACATTATGATGCTGTGAACTGCCTCTCCGCCTTACCAGACAATATAAATGCAGAACTCACTAAGACACTGGACATTATGATGCTGTGAACTGCCTCTCCGCCTTACCAGACAATATAAATGCAGAACTCACTAAGACACTGGACATTATGATGCTGTGAACTGCCTCTCCGCTTTACCAGACAATGTAAATGCAGAACTCACTAAGACACTGGACATTAAGATGCTATGAACTGCCTCAGGGCCTTACCAGACAATGTAAATGCAGAACCCATTAAGACACTGGACATTAAGATGCTATGAACTGCCTCAGGGCCTTACCAGACAATGTAAATGCAGAACCCACTAAGACACTGGACATTATGATGCTAAGAACTGCCTCTCTGCCTTACCAGACAATATAAATGCAGAACTCACTAAGACACTGGACATTATGATGCTATGAACTGCCTCTCCGCCTTACCAGACAATATAAATGCAGAACTCACTAAGACACTGGACATTATGATGCTATGAACTGCCTCTCTGACCTTACCAGACAATATAAATGCAGAACTCACTAAGACACTGGACATTATAATGCTATGAACTGCCTCCCCACCTTACCAGATAATATAAATGTAGAACTCACTAAGACACTGGACATTATGATGCTATGAACTGCCACTCCGCTTTACCAGACAATATAAATGCAGAACTCACTAAGACACTGGACATTATGATGCTATGAACTGCCTCTCCGCCTTACCAGACAATATAAATGCAGAACTCACTAAGACACTGGACATTATGATGCTATGAACTGCCTCTCCGCCTTACCAGACAATATAAATGCAGAACTCACTAAGACACTGGACATTATGATGCTATGAACTGCCTCTCCGCCTTACCAGACAATATAAATGCAGAACTCACTAAGACACTGGACATTATGATGCTATGAACTGCCTCGCTGCCTTACCAGATAATATAAATGTAGAACTCACTAAGACACTGGACATTATGATGCTATGAACTGCCTCTCCGCGTTACCATATAATATAAATGCAGAACTCACTAAGACACTGGACATCATGATGCTATGAACTGCCTCATGGCCTTACCAGACAATATAAATGCAGAACTCACTAAGACACTGGACATCATGATGCTATGAACTGCCCCTCCACCTTACCAGATAATATAAATGCAGAACTCACTAAGACACTGGACATCATTATGCTATGAACTGCCCCTCCACCTTACCAGATAATATAAATGCAGAACTCACTTAGACACTGGACATCATGATGCTATGAACTGCCCCTCCACCTTACCAGATAATATAAATGTAGAACTCACTAAGACACTGGACATTATGATGCTATGAACTGCCTCATGGCCTTACCAGACAATATAAATGCAGAACTCATTAAGACACTGGACATTATGATGCTATGAACTGCCTCATGGCCTTACCAGACAATATAAATGCAGAACTCACTAAGACACTGGACATTATGATGCTATGAACTGCCTCTCCACCTTACCAGACAATATAAATGCAGAACTCACTAAGACACTGGACATTATGATGATATGAACTGCCTCATGGCCTTACCAGACAATATAAATGCAGAACTCACTAAGACACTGGACATCATGATGCTATGAACTGCTCCTCCGCCTTACCAGATAATATAAATGTAGAACTCACTAAGACACTGGACATTATGATGCTATGAACTGCCTCTCCGCCTTACCAGATAATATAAATGCAGAACTCACTAAGACACTGGACATTATGATGCTGTGAACTGCCTCTCCGCCTTACCAGACAATATAAATGCAGAACTCACTAAGACACTGGACATTATGATGCTGTGAACTGCCTCTCCGCTTTACCAGACAATATAAATGCAGAACTCACTAAGACACTGGACATTATGATGCTGTGAACTGCCTCTCCGCCTTACCAGACAATATAAATGCAGAACTCACTAAGACACTGGACATTATGATGCTGTGAACTGCCTCTCCGCTTTACCAGACAATATAAATGCAGAACTCACTAAGACACTGGACATCATGATGCAGTGAACTTCCTCTCCGCCTTACCAGACAATATAAATGCAGAACTCACTAAGACACTGGACATCATGATGCTGTGAACTGTCTCTCCACCTTACCAGATAATATAAATGCAGAACTCACTAAGACACTGGACATTATGATGCTATGAACTGCCTCATGGCCTTACCAGACAATATAAATGCAGAACTCACTAAGACACTGGACATTATGATGCTATGAACTGCCTCATGGCCTTACCAGACAATATAAATGCAGAACTCACTAAGACACTGGACATTATGATGCTATGAACTGCCTCTCCACCTTACCAGACAATATAAATGCAGAACTCACTAAGACACTGGACATTATGATGCTATGAACTGCCTCATGGCCTTACCAGACAATATAAATGCAGAACTCACTAAGACACTGGACATCATGATGCTATGAACTGCCCCTCCACCTTACCAGATAATATAAATGCAGAACTCACTAAGACACTGGACATCATTATGCTATGAACTGCCCCTCCAGCTTACCAGATAATATAAATGCAGAACTCACTAAGACACTGGACATTAAGACACTGGACATTAAGAGGCTATGAACTGCCTCTCCACCTTACCAGATGCCATGAACTGCCTCTCCTCCTTACCAGATAATATAAATGCAGAACTCACTAAGACACTGGACATTATGATGCTGTGAACTGCCTCCCCACCTTACCAGACAATATAAATGCAGAACTCTCTAAGACACTGGACATTATGATGCTATGAACTGCCTCCCCACCTTACCAGACAATATAAATGCAGAACTCACTAAGACACTGGACATTAAGACACTGGACATTAAGAGGCTATGAACTGCCTCTCCACCTTACCAGATGCCATGAACTGCCTCTCCTCCTTACCAGATAATATAAATGCAGAACTCACTAAGACACTGGACATTATGATGCTGTGAACTGCCTCCCCACCTTACCAGACAATATAAATGCAGCACTCACTAAGACACTGGACATTATGATGTTGTGAACTGCCTCAGGGCCTTACCAGACAATATAAATGCAGAACTCACTAAGACACTGGACATTATGATGCTGTGAACTGCCTCAGGGCCTTACCAGACAATGTAAATGCAGAACTCACTAAGACACTGGACATTAAGATGCTATGAACTGCCTCAGGGCCTTACCAGACAATGTAAATGCAGAACCCATTAAGACACTGGACATTAAGATGCTATGAACTGCCTCAGGGCCTTACCAGACAATGTAAATGCAGAACCCACTGAGACACTGGACATTATGATGCTGTGAAATGCCTCTCCGCCTTACCAGACAATATAAATGCAGAACTCACTAAGACACTGGACATTATGATGCTATGAACTGCCTCTCCGCCTTACCAGACAATATAAATGCAGAACTCACTAAGACACTGGACATTATGATGCTATGAACTGCCTCTCCACCTTACCAGACAATATAAATGCAGAACTCACTAAGACACTGGACATTATGATGCTATGAACTGCCTCTCCGACCTTACCAGACAATATAAATGCAGAACTCACTAAGACACTGGACATTATGATGATGATGCTATGAACTGCCTCTCCACCTTACCAGATAATATAAATGCAGAACTCACTAAGACACTGGACATTATGATGCTATGAACTGCCTCCCCGCCTTACCAGATAATATAAATGTAGAACTCACTAAGACACTGGACATTATGATGCTATGAACTGCCACTCCGCCTTACCAGACAATATAAATGCAGAACTCACTAAGACACTGGACATTATGATGCTATGAATTGCCTCTCAGCCTTACCAGACAATATAAATGCAGAACTCACTAAGACACTGGACATTATGATGCTATGAACTGCCTCTCCGCCTTACCAGACAATATAAATGCAGAACTCACTAAGACACTGGACATTATGATGCTATGAACTGCCTCTCCGCCTTACCAGACAATATAAATGCAGAACTCACTAAGACACTGGACATTATGATGCTATGAACTGCCTCTCCGCCTTACCAGACAATATAAATGCAGAACTCACTAAGACACTATGATGCTATGAACTGCCTCTCCGCCTTACCAGACAATATAAATGCAGAACTCACTAAGACACTGGACATTATGATGCTATGAACTGCCTTGCTGCCTTACCAGATAATATAAATGTAGAACTCACTAACCCACTAAGACACTGGACGTTATGATGCTCTGAACTGCCTCTCCGCCTTACCAGATAATATGAATGTAGAACTCACTAAGACACTGGACATTATGATGCTGTGAACTGCCTCTCCGCCTTACCAGACAATATAAATGCAGAACTCACTAAGACACTGGACATTATGATGCTGTGAACTGCCTCTCCGCCTTACCAGACAATATAAATGCAGAACTCACTAAGACACTGGACATTATGATGCTGTGAACTGCCTCTCCGCTTTACCAGACAATGTAAATGCAGAACTCACTAAGACACTGGACATTAAAATGCTATGAACTGCCTCAGGGCCTTACCAGACAATGTAAATGCAGAACCCATTAAGACACTGGACATTAAGATGCTATGAACTGCCTCAGGGCCTTACCAGACAATGTAAATGCAGAACCCACTAAGACACTGGACATTATGATGCTAAGAACTGCCTCTCTGCCTTACCAGACAATATAAATGCAGAACTCACTAAGACACTGGACATTATGATGCTATGAACTGCCTCTCCGCCTTACCAGACAATATAAATGCAGAACTCACTAAGACACTGGACATTATGATGCTATGAACTGCCTCTCTGACCTTACCAGACAATATAAATGCAGAACTCACTAAGACACTGGACATTATAATGCTATGAATTGCCTCCCCACCTTACCAGATAATATAAATGTAGAACTCACTAAGACACTGGACATTATGATGCTATGAACTGCCACTCCGCTTTACCAGACAATATAAATGCAGAACTCACTAAGACACTGGACATTATGATGCTATGAACTGCCTCTACGCCTTACCAGACAATATAAATGCAGAACTCACTAAGACACTGGACGTTATGATGCTATGAACTGCCTCTCCGCCTTACCAGATAATATAAATGCAGAACTCACTAAGACACTGGACGTTATGATGCTATGAACTGCCTCCCCGTCTTACCAGATAATATAAATGCAGAACTCACTAAGACACTGGACATTATGATGCTATGAACTGCCTCTCCGCGTTACCATATAATATAAATGTAGAACTCACTAAGACACTGGACATTATGATGCTCTGAACTGCCTCTCCGCCTTACCAGATAATATGAATGTAGAACTCACTAAGACACTGGACATTATGATGCTATGAACTGCCTCTCCGCGTTACCATATAATATAAATGTAGAACTCACTAAGACACTGGACATTATGATGCTCTGAACTGCCTCTCCGCCTTACCAGACAATATAAATGCAGAACTCACTAAGACACTGGACATTATGATGCTATGAACTGCCTCTCCGCGTTACCATATAATATAAATGTAGAACTCACTAAGACACTGGACATTATGATGCTCTGAACTGCCTCTCCGCCTTACCAGATAATATGAATGTAGAACTCACTAAGACACTGGACATTATGATGCTATGAACTGCCTCTCCGCCTTACCATATAATATAAATGTAGAACTCACTAAGACACTGGACATTATGATGCTCTGAACTGCCTCTCCGCCTTACCAGACAATATAAATGCAGAACTCACTAAGACACTGGACATTATGATGCTATGAACTGCCTCTCCGCGTTACCATATAATATAAATGTAGAACTCAGTAAGACACGGACATTATGATGCTCTGAACTGCCTCTCCGCCTTACCAGATAATATGAATGTAGAACTCACTAAGACACTGGACATTATGATGCTGTGAACTGCCTCTCCGCCTTACCAGACAATATAAATGCAGAACTCACTAAGACACTGGACATTATGATGCTGTGAACTGCCTCTCCGCCTTACCAGATAATATAAATGCAGAACTCACTAAGACACTGGACATTATGATGCTGTGAACTGCCTCTCCACCTTACCAGACAATATAAATGCAGAACTCACTAAGACACTGGGCATTATGATGCTGTGAACTGCCTCTCCACCTTACCAGACAATATAAATGCAGAACTCACTAAGACACTGGACATTATGATGCTGTGAACTGCCTCTCCACCTTACCAGACAATATAAATGCAGAACTCACTAAGACACTGGACATTATGATGCTGTGAACTGCCTCAGGGCCTTACCAGACAATATAAATGCAGAACTCACTAAGACACTGGACATTAAGATGCTATGAACTGCCTCAGGGCCTTACCAGACAATATAAATGCAGAACTCACTAAGACACTGGACATTAAGATGCTATGAACTGCCTCAGGGCCTTACCAGACAATATAAATGCAGAACTCACTAAGACACTGGACATTATGATGCTATGAACTGCCTCTCCGCCTTACCAGACAATATAAATGCAGAACTCTGCCTTACCAGATAATATAAATGTAGAACTCACTAAGACACTGGACGTTACGATGCTATGAACTGCCTCTCCACCTTACCAGATAATATAAATGTAGAACTCACTAAGACACTGGACGTTATGATGCTATGAACTGCCTCTCCGCGTTACCATATAATATAAATGTAGAACTCACTAAGACACTGGACATTATGATGCTCTGAACTGCCTCTCCGCCTTACCAGACAATATAAATGCAGAACTCACTAAGACACTGGACATTATGATGCTATGAACTGCCTCTCCGCGTTACCATATAATATAAATGTAGAACTCACTAAGACACTGGACATTATGATGCTCTGAACTGCCTCTCCGCCTTACCAGATAATATGAATGTAGAACTCACTAAGACACTGGACATTATGATGCTATGAACTGCCTCTCCGCGTTACCATATAATATAAATGTAGAACTCACTAAGACACTGGACATTATGATGCTCTGAACTGCCTCTCTGCCTTACCAGACAATATAAATGCAGAACTCACTAAGACACTGGACATTATGATGCTATGAACTGCCTCTCCGCGTTACCATATAATATAAATGTAGAACTCACTAAGACACTGGACATTATGATGCTCTGAACTGCCTCTCCGCCTTACCAGATAATATGAATGTAGAACTCACTAAGACACTGGACATTATGATGCTGTGAACTGCCTCTCCGCCTTACCAGACAATATAAATGCAGAACTCACTAAGACACTGGACATTATGATGCTGTGAACTGCCTCTCCGCCTTACCAGATAATATAAATGCAGAACTCACTAAGACACTGGACATTATGATGCTGTGAACTGCCTCTCCACCTTACCAGACAATATAAATGCAGAACTCACTAAGACACTGGGCATTATGATGCTGTGAACTGCCTCTCCACCTTACCAGACAATATAAATGCAGAACTCACTAAGACACTGGACATTATGATGCTGTGAACTGCCTCTCCACCTTACCAGACAATATAAATGCAGAACTCACTAAGACACTGGACATTATGATGCTGTGAACTGCCTCAGGGCCTTACCAGACAATATAAATGCAGAACTCACTAAGACACTGGACATTAAGATGCTATGAACTGCCTCAGGGCCTTACCAGACAATATAAATGCAGAACTCACTAAGACACTGGACATTAAGATGCTATGAACTGCCTCAGGGCCTTACCAGACAATATAAATGCAGAACTCACAAAGACACTGGACATTATGATGCTATGAACTGCCTCTCCGCCTTACCAGACAATATAAATGCAGAACTCTGCCTTACCAGATAATATAAATGTAGAACTCACTAAGACACTGGACGTTACGATGCTATGAACTGCCTCTCCACCTTACCAGATAATATAAATGTAGAACTCACTAAGACACTGGACGTTATGATGCTATGAACTGCCTCTCCGCCTTACCAGACAATATAAATGCAGAACTCACTAAGACACTGGACGTTATGATGCTATGAACTGCCTCTCCGCCTTACCAGACAATATATATGCAGAACTCACTAAGACACTGGACATTATGATGCTATCATGGCCTTACCAGACAATATAAATGCAGAACTCACTAAGACACTGGACATCATGATGCTGTGAACTGCCTCCCTGCCTTACCAGCTAATATAAATGCAGAACTCACTAAGACACTGGACATTATGATGCTATGAACTGCCTCTCCGCCTTACCAGATAATATAAATGCAGAACTCACTAAGACACTGGACATTATGATGCTATGAACTGCCTCCCCGTCTTACCAGATAATATAAATGCAGAACTCACTAAGACACTGGACACTATGATGCTATGAACTGCCTCTCCGCCTTACCAGACAATATAAATGCAGAACTCACTAAGACACTGGACATTATGATGCTATGAACTGCCTTGCTGCCTTACCAGATAATATAAATGTAGAACTCACTAACCCACTAAGACACTGGACGTTATGATGCTCTGAACTGCCTCTCCGCCTTACCAGATAATATGAATGTAGAACTCACTAAGACACTGGACATTATGATGCTGTGAACTGCCTCTCCGCCTTACCAGACAATATAAATGCAGAACTCACTAAGACACTGGACATTATGATGCTGTGAACTGCCTCTCCGCCTTACCAGACAATATAAATGCAGAACTCACTAAGACACTGGACATTATGATGCTGTGAACTGCCTCTCCGCTTTACCAGACAATGTAAATGCAGAACTCACTAAGACACTGGACATTAAGATGCTATGAACTGCCTCAGGGCCTTACCAGACAATGTAAATGCAGAACCCATTAAGACACTGGACATTAAGATGCTATGAACTGCCTCAGGGCCTTACCAGACAATGTAAATGCAGAACCCACTAAGACACTGGACATTATGATGCTAAGAACTGCCTCTCTGCCTTACCAGACAATATAAATGCAGAACTCACTAAGACACTGGACATTATGATGCTATGAACTGCCTCTCCGCCTTACCAGACAATATAAATGCAGAACTCACTAAGACACTGGACATTATGATGCTATGAACTGCCTCTCTGACCTTACCAGACAATATAAATGCAGAACTCACTAAGACACTGGACATTATAATGCTATGAATTGCCTCTCCGCCTTACCAGACAATATAAATGCAGAACTCACTAAGACACTGGACATTATGATGCTATGAACTGCCTCTACGCCTTACCAGACAATATAAATGCAGAACTCACTAAGACACTGGACGTTATGATGCTATGAACTGCCTCTCCGCCTTACCAGATAATATAAATGCAGAACTCACTAAGACACTGGACGTTATGATGCTATGAACTGCCTCCCCGTCTTACCAGATAATATAAATGCAGAACTCACTAAGACACTGGACATTATGATGCTATGAACTGCCTCTCCGCGTTACCATATAATATAAATGTAGAACTCACTAAGACACTGGACATTATGATGCTCTGAACTGCCTCTCCGCCTTACCAGATAATATGAATGTAGAACTCACTAAGACACTGGACATTATGATGCTATGAACTGCCTCTCCGCGTTACCATATAATATAAATGTAGAACTCACTAAGACACTGGACATTATGATGCTCTGAACTGCCTCTCCGCCTTACCAGACAATATAAATGCAGAACTCACTAAGACACTGGACATTATGATGCTATGAACTGCCTCTCCGCGTTACCATATAATATAAATGTAGAACTCACTAAGACACTGGACATTATGATGCTCTGAACTGCCTCTCCGCCTTACCAGATAATATGAATGTAGAACTCACTAAGACACTGGACATTATGATGCTATGAACTGCCTCTCCGCCTTACCATATAATATAAATGTAGAACTCACTAAGACACTGGACATTATGATGCTCTGAACTGCCTCTCCGCCTTACCAGACAATATAAATGCAGAACTCACTAAGACACTGGACATTATGATGCTATGAACTGCCTCTCCGCGTTACCATATAATATAAATGTAGAACTCAGTAAGACACGGACATTATGATGCTCTGAACTGCCTCTCCGCCTTACCAGATAATATGAATGTAGAACTCACTAAGACACTGGACATTATGATGCTGTGAACTGCCTCTCCGCCTTACCAGACAATATAAATGCAGAACTCACTAAGACACTGGACATTATGATGCTGTGAACTGCCTCTCCGCCTTACCAGATAATATAAATGCAGAACTCACTAAGACACTGGACATTATGATGCTGTGAACTGCCTCTCCACCTTACCAGACAATATAAATGCAGAACTCACTAAGACACTGGGCATTATGATGCTGTGAACTGCCTCTCCACCTTACCAGACAATATAAATGCAGAACTCACTAAGACACTGGACATTATGATGCTGTGAACTGCCTCTCCACCTTACCAGACAATATAAATGCAGAACTCACTAAGACACTGGACATTATGATGCTGTGAACTGCCTCAGGGCCTTACCAGACAATATAAATGCAGAACTCACTAAGACACTGGACATTAAGATGCTATGAACTGCCTCAGGGCCTTACCAGACAATATAAATGCAGAACTCACTAAGACACTGGACATTAAGATGCTATGAACTGCCTCAGGGCCTTACCAGACAATATAAATGCAGAACTCACTAAGACACTGGACATTATGATGCTATGAACTGCCTCTCCGCCTTACCAGACAATATAAATGCAGAACTCTGCCTTACCAGATAATATAAATGTAGAACTCACTAAGACACTGGACGTTACGATGCTATGAACTGCCTCTCCACCTTACCAGATAATATAAATGTAGAACTCACTAAGACACTGGACGTTATGATGCTATGAACTGCCTCTCCGCGTTACCATATAATATAAATGTAGAACTCACTAAGACACTGGACATTATGATGCTCTGAACTGCCTCTCCGCCTTACCAGACAATATAAATGCAGAACTCACTAAGACACTGGACATTATGATGCTATGAACTGCCTCTCCGCGTTACCATATAATATAAATGTAGAACTCACTAAGACACTGGACATTATGATGCTCTGAACTGCCTCTCCGCCTTACCAGATAATATGAATGTAGAACTCACTAAGACACTGGACATTATGATGCTATGAACTGCCTCTCCGCGTTACCATATAATATAAATGTAGAACTCACTAAGACACTGGACATTATGATGCTCTGAACTGCCTCTCTGCCTTACCAGACAATATAAATGCAGAACTCACTAAGACACTGGACATTATGATGCTATGAACTGCCTCTCCGCGTTACCATATAATATAAATGTAGAACTCACTAAGACACTGGACATTATGATGCTCTGAACTGCCTCTCCGCCTTACCAGATAATATGAATGTAGAACTCACTAAGACACTGGACATTATGATGCTGTGAACTGCCTCTCCGCCTTACCAGACAATATAAATGCAGAACTCACTAAGACACTGGACATTATGATGCTGTGAACTGCCTCTCCGCCTTACCAGATAATATAAATGCAGAACTCACTAAGACACTGGACATTATGATGCTGTGAACTGCCTCTCCACCTTACCAGACAATATAAATGCAGAACTCACTAAGACACTGGGCATTATGATGCTGTGAACTGCCTCTCCACCTTACCAGACAATATAAATGCAGAACTCACTAAGACACTGGACATTATGATGCTGTGAACTGCCTCTCCACCTTACCAGACAATATAAATGCAGAACTCACTAAGACACTGGACATTATGATGCTGTGAACTGCCTCAGGGCCTTACCAGACAATATAAATGCAGAACTCACTAAGACACTGGACATTAAGATGCTATGAACTGCCTCAGGGCCTTACCAGACAATATAAATGCAGAACTCACTAAGACACTGGACATTAAGATGCTATGAACTGCCTCAGGGCCTTACCAGACAATATAAATGCAGAACTCACAAAGACACTGGACATTATGATGCTATGAACTGCCTCTCCGCCTTACCAGACAATATAAATGCAGAACTCTGCCTTACCAGATAATATAAATGTAGAACTCACTAAGACACTGGACGTTACGATGCTATGAACTGCCTCTCCACCTTACCAGATAATATAAATGTAGAACTCACTAAGACACTGGACGTTATGATGCTATGAACTGCCTCTCCGCCTTACCAGACAATATAAATGCAGAACTCACTAAGACACTGGACGTTATGATGCTATGAACTGCCTCTCCGCCTTACCAGACAATATATATGCAGAACTCACTAAGACACTGGACATTATGATGCTATCATGGCCTTACCAGACAATATAAATGCAGAACTCACTAAGACACTGGACATCATGATGCTGTGAACTGCCTCCCTGCCTTACCAGCTAATATAAATGCAGAACTCACTAAGACACTGGACATTATGATGCTATGAACTGCCTCTCCGCCTTACCAGATAATATAAATGCAGAACTCACTAAGACACTGGACATTATGATGCTATGAACTGCCTCCCCGTCTTACCAGATAATATAAATGCAGAACTCACTAAGACACTGGACATTATGATGCTATGGACTGCCTCTCCGCCTTACCAGACAATATAAATGCAGAACTCACTAAGACACTGGACATTATGATGCTATGAACTGCCTCTCCGCCTTACCAGACAATATAAATGCAGAACTCACTAAGACACTGGACATTATGATGCTATGAACTGCCTTGCTGCCTTACCAGATAATATAAATGTAGAACTCACTAAGACACTGGACGTTATGATGCTATGAACTGCCTCTCCGCGTTACCATATAATATAAATGTAGAACTCACTAAGACACTGGACATTATGATGCTATGAACTGCCTTGCTGCCTTTCCAGATAATATAAATGCAGAACTCACTAAGACACTGGACATTATGATGCTATGAACTGCCTCATGGCCTTACCAGACAATATAAATGCAGAACTCACTAAGACACTGGACATTATGATGCTATGAACTGCCTCATGGCCTTACCAGACAATATAAATGCAGAACTCACTAAGACACTCGACATTATGATGCTATGAACTGCCTCATGGCCTTACCAGACAATATAAATGCAGAACTCACTAAGACACTGGACATTATGATGCTATGAACTGCCTCTCCACCTTACCAGACAATATAAATGCAGAACTCACTAAGACACTGGACATTATGATGCTATGAACTGCCTCATGGCCTTGCCAGACAAAATAAATGCAGAACTCACGAAGACACTGGACATTATGATGCTATGAACTGCCTCTCCACCTTACCAGACAATATACATGCAGAACTCACTAAGACACTGGACATTATGATGCTATGAACTGCCTCATGGCCTTACCAGACAATATAAATGCAGAAGACACTGGACATTATGATGCTATGAACTGCCTCATGGCCTTACCAGACAATATAAATGCAGAACTCACTAAGACACTGGACATTATGATGCTATGAACTGCCTCTCCACCTTACCAGACAATATACATGCAGAACTCACTAAGACACTGGACATTATGATGCTATGAACTGCCTCATGGCCTTACCAGACAATATAAATGCAGAACTCACTAAGACACTGGACATTATGATGCTATGAACTGCCTCTCCACCTTACCAGATAATATAAATGCAGAACTCACTAAGACACTGGACATTATGATGCTATGAACTGCCTCTCCACCTTACCAGATAATATAAATGCAGAACTCACTAAGACACTGGACATTCTGATGCTATGAACTGCCTCTCCACCTTACCAGACAATATAAATGCAGAACTCACTAAGACACTGGACATTAAGAGGCTATGAACTGCCTCTCCTCCTTACCAGACAATATAAATGCAGAACTCACTAAGACACTGGACATTATGATGCTATGAACTGCCTCTCCAACTTACCAGACAATATAAATGCAGAACTCACTAGGACACTGGACATTATGATGCTATGAACTGCCTCTCCGCCTTACCAGACAATATAAATGCAGAACTCACTAAGACACTGGACATTATGATGCTATGAACTGCCTCTCCACCTTACCAGACAATATAAATGCAGAACTCACTAAGACACTGGACATTATGATGCTATGAACTGCCTCTCCGCGTTACCAGATAATATAAATGCAGAACTCACTAAGACACTGGACATTATGATGCTATGAACTGCCTCTCCACCTTACCAGATAATATAAATGCAGAACTGCCTCTCCGCCTTACCAGATAATATAAATGCAGAACTCACTAAGACACTGGACATTATGATGCTATGAACTGCCTCTCCGCCTTACCAGATAATATAAATGCAGAACTCACTAAGACACTGGACATTATGATGCTATGAACTGTCTCTCCGCGTTACCAGATAATATAACTGCAGAACTCACTAATACACTGGACATTATGATGCTATGAACTGCCTCTCCACCTTACCAGATAATATAAATGCAGAACTCACCAAGACACTGGACATTATGATGCTATAAACTGCCTCTCCACCTTACCAGATAATATAAATGCAGAACTCACCAAGACACTGGACATTATGATGCTATGAACTGCCTCTCCACCTTACCAGATAATATAAATGCAGAACTCACCAAGACACTGCACATTATGATGCTATGAACTGCCTCTCCGCCTTACCAGATAATATAAATGCAGAACTGCCTCTCCGCCTTACCAGATAATATAAATGCAGAACTCACTAGGACACTGGACATTATGATGCTATGAACTGCCTCTCCGCCTTACCAGATAATATAACTGCAGAACTCACTAATACACTGGACATTATGATGCTATGAACTGCCTCTCCACCTTACCAGATAATATAAATGCAGAACTCACCAAGACACTGGACATTATGATGCTATAAACTGCCTCTCCACCTTACCAGATAATATAAATGCAGAACTCACCAAGACACTGGACATTAGGATGCTGTGAACTGCCTCTCCGCCTTACCAGATAATATAAATGCAGAACTCACTAAGACACTGGACATTATGATGCTGTGAACTGCCTCTCCACCTTACCAGACAATATAAATGCAGAACTCACTAAGACACTGGGCATTATGATGCTGTGAACTGCCTCTCCACCTTACCAGACAATATAAATGCAGAACTCACTAAGACACTGGACATTATGATGCTGTGAACTGCCTCAGGGCCTTACCAGACAATATAAATGCAGAACTCACTAAGACACTGGACATTAAGATGCTATGAACTGCCTCAGGGCCTTACCAGACAATATAAATGCAGAACTCACTAAGACACTGGACATTAAGATGCTATGAACTGCCTCAGGGCCTTACCAGACAATATAAATGCAGAACTCACTAAGACACTGGACATTATGATGCTATGAACTGCCTCTCCGCCTTACCAGACAATATAAATGCAGAACTCTGCCTTACCAGATAATATAAATGTAGAACTCACTAAGACACTGGACGTTACGATGCTATGAACTGCCTCTCCACCTTACCAGATAATATAAATGTAGAACTCACTAAGACACTGGACGTTATGATGCTATGAACTGCCTCTCCGCGTTACCATATAATATAAATGTAGAACTCACTAAGACACTGGACATTATGATGCTCTGAACTGCCTCTCCGCCTTACCAGACAATATAAATGCAGAACTCACTAAGACACTGGACATTATGATGCTATGAACTGCCTCTCCGCGTTACCATATAATATAAATGTAGAACTCACTAAGACACTGGACATTATGATGCTCTGAACTGCCTCTCCGCCTTACCAGATAATATGAATGTAGAACTCACTAAGACACTGGACATTATGATGCTATGAACTGCCTCTCCGCGTTACCATATAATATAAATGTAGAACTCACTAAGACACTGGACATTATGATGCTCTGAACTGCCTCTCCGCCTTACCAGACAATATAAATGCAGAACTCACTAAGACACTGGACATTATGATGCTATGAACTGCCTCTCCGCGTTACCATATAATATAAATGTAGAACTCAC
Organism: Ambystoma mexicanum; assembly: GCF_040938575.1. Taxonomy (NCBI): domain Eukaryota; kingdom Metazoa; phylum Chordata; class Amphibia; order Caudata; family Ambystomatidae; genus Ambystoma; species Ambystoma mexicanum. The sequence goes on from NC_090930.1 coordinate 48,776,007, forward strand.
TAAGACACTGGACATTATGATGCTCTGAACTGCCTCTCCGCCTTACCAGATAATATGAATGTAGAACTCACTAAGACACTGGACATTATGATGCTGTGAACTGCCTCTCCGCCTTACCAGACAATATAAATGCAGAACTCACTAAGACACTGGACATTATGATGCTGTGAACTGCCTCTCCGCCTTACCAGATAATATAAATGCAGAACTCACTAAGACACTGGACATTATGATGCTGTGAACTGCCTCTCCACCTTACCAGACAATATAAATGCAGAACTCACTAAGACACTGGGCATTATGATGCTGTGAACTGCCTCTCCACCTTACCAGACAATATAAATGCAGAACTCACTAAGACACTGGACATTATGATGCTGTGAACTGCCTCTCCACCTTACCAGACAATATAAATGCAGAACTCACTAAGACACTGGACATTATGATGCTGTGAACTGCCTCAGGGCCTTACCAGACAATATAAATGCAGAACTCACTAAGACACTGGACATTAAGATGCTATGAACTGCCTCAGGGCCTTACCAGACAATATAAATGCAGAACTCACTAAGACACTGGACATTAAGATGCTATGAACTGCCTCAGGGCCTTACCAGACAATATAAATGCAGAACTCACTAAGACACTGGACATTATGATGCTATGAACTGCCTCTCCGCCTTACCAGACAATATAAATGCAGAACTCTGCCTTACCAGATAATATAAATGTAGAACTCACTAAGACACTGGACGTTACGATGCTATGAACTGCCTCTCCGCCTTACCAGATAATATAAATGTAGAACTCACTAAGACACTGGACGTTATGATGCTATGAACTGCCTCTCCGCCTTACCAGACAATATAAATGCAGAACTCACTAAGACACTGGACGTTATGATGCTATGAACTGCCTCTCCGCCTTACCAGACAATATATATGCAGAACTCACTAAGACACTGGACATTATGATGCTATGAACTGCCTCATGGCCTTACCAGACAATATAAATGCAGAACTCACTAAGACACTGGACATCATGATGCTGTGAACTGCCTCCCTGCCTTACCAGCTAATATAAATGCAGAACTCACTAAGACACTGGACATTATGATGCTATGAACTGCCTCTCCGCCTTACCAGATAATATAAATGCAGAACTCACTAAGACACTGGACATTATGATGCTATGAACTGCCTCCCCGTCTTACCAGATAATATAAATGCAGAACTCACTAAGACACTGGACATTATGATGCTATGGACTGCCTCTCCGCCTTACCAGACAATATAAATGCAGAACTCACTAAGACACTGGACATTATGATGCTATGAACTGCCTCTCCGCCTTACCAGACAATATAAATGCAGAACTCACTAAGACACTGGACATTATGATGCTATGAACTGCCTTGCTGCCTTACCAGATAATATAAATGTAGAACTCACTAAGACACTGGACGTTATGATGCTATGAACTGCCTCTCCGCGTTACCATATAATATAAATGTAGAACTCACTAAGACACTGGACATTATGATGCTATGAACTGCCTTGCTGCCTTTCCAGATAATATAAATGCAGAACTCACTAAGACACTGGACATTATGATGCTATGAACTGCCTCATGGCCTTACCAGACAATATAAATGCAGAACTCACTAAGACAATGGACATTATGATGCTATGAACTGCCTCATGGCCTTACCAGACAATATAAATGCAGAACTCACTAAGACACTCGACATTATGATGCTATGAACTGCCTCATGGCCTTACCAGACAATATAAATGCAGAACTCACTAAGACACTGGACATTATGATGCTATGAACTGCCTCTCCACCTTACCAGACAATATAAATGCAGAACTCACTAAGACACTGGACATTATGATGCTATGAACTGCCTCATGGCCTTGCCAGACAAAATAAATGCAGAACTCACGAAGACACTGGACATTATGATGCTATGAACTGCCTCTCCACCTTACCAGACAATATACATCCAGAACTCACTAAGACACTGGACATTATGATGCTATGAACTGCCTCATGGCCTTACCAGACAATATAAATGCAGAAGACACTGGACATTATGATGCTATGAACTGCCTCATGGCCTTACCAGACAATATAAATGCAGAACTCACTAAGACACTGGACATTATGATGCTATGAACTGCCTCTCCACCTTACCAGACAATATACATGCAGAACTCACTAAGACACTGGACATTATGATGCTATGAACTGCCTCATGGCCTTACCAGACAATATAAATGCAGAACTCACTAAGACACTGGACATTATGATGCTATGAACTGCCTCTCCACCTTACCAGATAATATAAATGCAGAACTCACTAAGACACTGGACATTATGATGCTATGAACTGCCTCTCCACCTTACCAGATAATATAAATGCAGAACTCACTAAGACACTGGACATTCTGATGCTATGAACTGCCTCTCCACCTTACCAGACAATATAAATGCAGAACTCACTAAGACACTGGACATTAAGAGGCTATGAACTGCCTCTCCTCCTTACCAGACAATATAAATGCAGAACTCACTAAGACACTGGACATTATGATGCTATGAACTGCCTCTCCAACTTACCAGACAATATAAATGCAGAACTCACTAGGACACTGGACATTATGATGCTATGAACTGCCTCTCCGCCTTACCAGACAATATAAATGCAGAACTCACTAAGACACTGGACATTATGATGCTATGAACTGCCTCTCCACCTTACCAGACAATATAAATGCAGAACTCACTAAGACACTGGACATTATGATGCTATGAACTGCCTCTCCGCGTTACCAGACAATATAAATGCAGAACTCACTAAGACACTGGACATTATGATGCTATGAACTGCCTCTCCACCTTACCAGATAATATAAATGCAGAACTGCCTCTCCGCCTTACCAGATAATATAAATGCAGAACTCACTAAGACACTGGACATTATGATGCTATGAACTGCCTCTCCGCCTTACCAGATAATATAAATGCAGAACTCACTAAGACACTGGACATTATGATGCTATGAACTGTCTCTCCGCGTTACCAGATAATATAACTGCAGAACTCACTAATACACTGGACATTATGATGCTATGAACTGCCTCTCCACCTTACCAGATAATATAAATGCAGAACTCACCAAGAAACTGGACATTATGATGCTATAAACTGCCTCTCCACCTTACCAGATAATATAAATGCAGAACTCACCAAGACACTGGACATTATGATGCTATGAACTGCCTCTCCACCTTACCAGATAATATAAATGCAGAACTCACCAAGACACTGCACATTATGATGCTATGAACTGCCTCTCCGCCTTACCAGATAATATAAATGCAGAACTGCCTCTCCGCCTTACCAGATAATATAAATGCAGAACTCACTAGGACACTGGACATTATGATGCTATGAACTGCCTCTCCGCCTTACCAGATAATATAAATGCAGAACTCACCAAGACACTGCACATTATGATGCTATGAACTGCCTCTCCGCCTTACCAGATAATATAAATGCAGAACTCACCAAGACACTGGACATTATGATGCTATGAACTGCCTCCCCGTCTTACCAGATAATATAAATGCAGAACTCACTAAGACACTGGACATTATGATGCTATGAACGCGCTGGACATTATGATGCTATGAACTGCCTCTCCGCGTTACCAGATAATATAAATGCAGAACTCACTAATACACTGGACATTATGATGCTATGAACTGCCTCTCCACCTTACCAGACAATATAAATGCAGAACTCACTAAGACACTGGACATTATGATGCTATGAACTGCCTCTCCGCGTTACCAGACAATATAAATGCAGAACTCACTAAGACACTGGACATTATGATGCTATGAACTGCCTCTCCACCTTACCAGATAATATAAATGCAGAACTGCCTCTCCGCCTTACCAGACAATATAAATGCAGAACTCACTAAGACACTGGACATTATGATGCTATGAACTGCCTCTCCGCCTTACCAGATAATATAAATGCAGAACTCACTAAGACACTGGACATTATGATGCTATGAACTGCCTCTCCGCGTTACCAGATAATATAAATGCAGAACTCACTAATACACTGGACATTATGATGCTATGAACTGCCTCTCGACCTTACCAGATAATATAAATGCAGAACTCACTAAGACACTGGACATTATGATGCTATGAACTGCCTCTCCACCTTACCAGATAATATAAATGCAGAACTCACTAAGACACTGGACGTTATGATGCTATGAACTGCCTCTCCACCTTACCAGATAATATAAATGCAGAACTCACTAAGACACTGGACATTATGATGCTATGAACTGCCTCATGGCCTTACCAGACACTATAAATGCAGAACTCACTAAGACACTGGACATTATGATGCTATGAACTGCCTCTCCACCTTACCAGATAATATAAATGCAGAACTGCCTCTCCGCCTTACCAGATAATATAAATGCAGAACTCACTAAGACACTGGACATTATGATGCTATGAACTGCCTCTCCGCCTTACCAGATAATATAAATGCAGAACTCACTAAGACACTGGACATTATGATGCTATGAACTGCCTCTCCGCGTTACCAGATAATATAAATGCAGAACTCACTAAGACACTGGACATTATGATGCTATGAACTGCCTCTCCACCTTACCAGATAATATAAATGCAGAACTGCCTCTCCGCCTTACCGGATAATATAAATGCAGAACTCACTAAGACACTGGACATTATGATGCTATGAACTGCCTCTCCGCCTTACCAGATAATATAAATGCAGAACTCACTAAGACACTGGACATTATGATGCTGTGAACTGCCTCGCCGCCTTACCAGATAATATAAATGCAGAACTCACTAATACACTGGACATTATGATGCTGTGAACTGCCTCTCCGCCTTACCAGATAATATAAATGCAGAACTCACTAAGACACTGGACATTATGATGCTGTGAACTGCCTCTCCGCCTTACCAGATAATATAAATGCAGAACTCACTAAGACACTGGACATTATGATGCTGTGAACTGCCTCTCCGCCTTACCAGATAATATAAATGCAGAACTCACTAAGACACTGGACATTATGATGCTGTGAACTGCCTCTCCACCTTACCAGACAATATAAATGCAGAACTCACTAAGACACTGGGCATTATGATGCTGTGAACTGCCTCTCCACCTTACCAGACAATATAAATGCAGAACTCACTAAGACACTGGACATTATGATGCTGTGAACTGCCTCTCCACCTTACCAGACAATATAAATGCAGAACTCACTAAGACACTGGACAGTAAGATGCTATGAACTGCCTCAGGGCCTTACCAGACAATATAAATGCAGAACTCACTAAGACACTGGACATTAAGATGCTATGAACTGCCTCAGGGCCTTACCAGACAATATAAATGCAGAACTCACTAAGACACTGGACATTATGATTCTATGAACTGCCTCTCCACCTTACCAGACAATATAAATGCAAAACTCACTAAGACACTGGACATTATGATGCTATGAACTACCTCTCCACCTTACCAGACAATATAAATGCAGAAGACACTGGACATTATGATGCTATGAACTGCCTCATGGCCTTACCAGACAATATAAATGCAGAACTCACTAAGACACTGGACATTATGATGCTATGAACTGCCTCTCCACCTTACCAGATAATATAAATGCAGAACTCACTAAAACACTGGACATTACGATGCTATGAACTGCCTCTCCACCTTACCAGATAATATAAATGCAGAACTCACTAAGACACTGGACATTCTGATGCTATGAACTGCCTCTCCACCTTACCAGGCAATATAAATGCAGAACTCACTAAGACACTGGACATTAAGAGGCTATGAACTGCCTCTCCTCCTTACCAGACAATATAAATGTAGAACTCACTAAGACACTGGACATTATGATGCTATGAACTGCCTCTCCACCTTACCAGACAATATAAATGCAGAACTCACTAAGACACTGGACATTATGATGCTATGAACTGCCTCTCCGCGTTACCAGATAATATAAATGCAGAACTCGCTAAGACACTGGACATTATGATGCTATGAACTGCCTCTCCACCTTACCAGATAATATAAATGCAGAACTGCCTCTCCGCCTTACAAGATAATATAAATGCAGAACTCACTAAGACACTGGACATTATAATGCTATGAACTGCCTCTCCGCCTTACCAGACAATATAAATGCAGAACTCACTAAGACACTGGACATTATGATGCTATGAACTGCCTCTCCACCTTAGCAGATAATATAAATGCAGAACTCACTGAGACACTGGACATTCTGATGCTATGAACTGCCTCTCCACCTTACCAGACAATATAAATGCAGACCTCACTAAGACACTGGACATTAAGAGGCTATGAACTGCCTCTCCTCCTTACCAGACTATATAAATGCAGAACTCACTAAGACACTGGACATTATGATGCTATGAACTGCCTCTCCAACTTACCAGACAATATAAATGCAGAACTCACTAGGACACTGGACATTATGATGCTATGAACTGCCTCTCCGCCTTACCAGACAATATACATGCAGAACTCACTAAGACACTGGACATTATGATGCTATGAACTGCCTCTCCACCTTACCAGACAATATAAATGCAGAACTCACTAAGACACTGGACATTATGATGCTATGAACTGCCTCTCTGCGTTACCAGATAATATAAATGCAGAACTCACTAAGACACTGGACATTATGATGCTATGAACTGCCTCTCCACCTTACCAGATAATATAAATGCAGAACTGCCTCTCCGCCTTACCAGATAATATAAATGCAGAACTCACTAAGACACTGGACATTATGATGCTATGAACTGCCTCTCCGCCTTACCATATAATATAAATGCAGAACTCACTAAGACACTGGACATTATGATGCTATGAACTGCCTCTCCACCTTACCAGACAATATAAATGCAGAACTCACTAAGACACTGGACATTATGATGCTATGAACTGCCTCTCTGCGTTACCAGATAATATAAATGCAGAACTCACTAAGACACTGGACATTATGATGCTATGAACTGCCTCTCCACCTTACCAGATAATATAAATGCAGAACTGCCTCTCCGCCTTACCAGATAATATAAATGCAGAACTCACCAAGACACTGGACATTATGATGCTATGAACTGCCTCTCCACCTTACCAGATAATATAAATGCAGAACTCACCAAGACACTGCACATTATGATGCTATGAACTGCCTCTCCGCCTTACCAGATAATATAAATGCAGAACTGCCTCTCCGCCTTACCAGATAATATAAATGCAGAACTCACTAGGACACTGGACATTATGATGCTATGAACTGCCTCTCCGCCTTACCAGATAATATAACTGCAGAACTCACTAATACACTGGACATTATGATGCTATGAACTGCCTCTCCACCTTACCAGATAATATAAATGCAGAACTCACCAAGACACTGGACATTATGATGCTATAAACTGCCTCTCCACCTTACCAGATAATATAAATGCAGAACTCACCAAGACACTGGACATTAGGATGCTGTGAACTGCCTCTCCGCCTTACCAGATAATATAAATGCAGAACTCACTAAGACACTGGACATTATGATGCTGTGAACTGCCTCTCCACCTTACCAGACAATATAAATGCAGAACTCACTAAGACACTGGGCATTATGATGCTGTGAACTGCCTCTCCACCTTACCAGACAATATAAATGCAGAACTCACTAAGACACTGGACATTATGATGCTGTGAACTGCCTCAGGGCCTTACCAGACAATATAAATGCAGAACTCACTAAGACACTGGACATTAAGATGCTATGAACTGCCTCAGGGCCTTACCAGACAATATAAATGCAGAACTCACTAAGACACTGGACATTAAGATGCTATGAACTGCCTCAGGGCCTTACCAGACAATATAAATGCAGAACTCACTAAGACACTGGACATTATGATGCTATGAACTGCCTCTCCGCCTTACCAGACAATATAAATGCAGAACTCTGCCTTACCAGATAATATAAATGTAGAACTCACTAAGACACTGGACGTTACGATGCTATGAACTGCCTCTCCACCTTACCAGATAATATAAATGTAGAACTCACTAAGACACTGGACGTTATGATGCTATGAACTGCCTCTCCGCGTTACCATATAATATAAATGTAGAACTCACTAAGACACTGGACATTATGATGCTCTGAACTGCCTCTCCGCCTTACCAGACAATATAAATGCAGAACTCACTAAGACACTGGACATTATGATGCTATGAACTGCCTCTCCGCGTTACCATATAATATAAATGTAGAACTCACTAAGACACTGGACATTATGATGCTCTGAACTGCCTCTCCGCCTTACCAGATAATATGAATGTAGAACTCACTAAGACACTGGACATTATGATGCTATGAACTGCCTCTCCGCGTTACCATATAATATAAATGTAGAACTCACTAAGACACTGGACATTATGATGCTCTGAACTGCCTCTCTGCCTTACCAGACAATATAAATGCAGAACTCACTAAGACACTGGACATTATGATGCTATGAACTGCCTCTCCGCGTTACCATATAATATAAATGTAGAACTCACTAAGACACTGGACATTATGATGCTCTGAACTGCCTCTCCGCCTTACCAGATAATATGAATGTAGAACTCACTAAGACACTGGACATTATGATGCTGTGAACTGCCTCTCCGCCTTACCAGACAATATAAATGCAGAACTCACTAAGACACTGGACATTATGATGCTGTGAACTGCCTCTCCGCCTTACCAGATAATATAAATGCAGAACTCACTAAGACACTGGACATTATGATGCTGTGAACTGCCTCTCCACCTTACCAGACAATATAAATGCAGAACTCACTAAGACACTGGGCATTATGATGCTGTGAACTGCCTCTCCACCTTACCAGACAATATAAATGCAGAACTCACTAAGACACTGGACATTATGATGCTGTGAACTGCCTCTCCACCTTACCAGACAATATAAATGCAGAACTCACTAAGACACTGGACATTATGATGCTGTGAACTGCCTCAGGGCCTTACCAGACAATATAAATGCAGAACTCACTAAGACACTGGACATTAAGATGCTATGAACTGCCTCAGGGCCTTACCAGACAATATAAATGCAGAACTCACTAAGACACTGGACATTAAGATGCTATGAACTGCCTCAGGGCCTTACCAGACAATATAAATGCAGAACTCACAAAGACACTGGACATTATGATGCTATGAACTGCCTCTCCGCCTTACCAGACAATATAAATGCAGAACTCTGCCTTACCAGATAATATAAATGTAGAACTCACTAAGACACTGGACGTTACGATGCTATGAACTGCCTCTCCACCTTACCAGATAATATAAATGTAGAACTCACTAAGACACTGGACGTTATGATGCTATGAACTGCCTCTCCGCCTTACCAGACAATATAAATGCAGAACTCACTAAGACACTGGACGTTATGATGCTATGAACTGCCTCTCCGCCTTACCAGACAATATATATGCAGAACTCACTAAGACACTGGACATTATGATGCTATCATGGCCTTACCAGACAATATAAATGCAGAACTCACTAAGACACTGGACATCATGATGCTGTGAACTGCCTCCCTGCCTTACCAGCTAATATAAATGCAGAACTCACTAAGACACTGGACATTATGATGCTATGAACTGCCTCTCCGCCTTACCAGATAATATAAATGCAGAACTCACTAAGACACTGGACATTATGATGCTATGAACTGCCTCCCCGTCTTACCAGATAATATAAATGCAGAACTCACTAAGACACTGGACATTATGATGCTATGGACTGCCTCTCCGCCTTACCAGACAATATAAATGCAGAACTCACTAAGACACTGGACATTATGATGCTATGAACTGCCTCTCCGCCTTACCAGACAATATAAATGCAGAACTCACTAAGACACTGGACATTATGATGCTATGAACTGCCTTGCTGCCTTACCAGATAATATAAATGTAGAACTCACTAAGACACTGGACGTTATGATGCTATGAACTGCCTCTCCGCGTTACCATATAATATAAATGTAGAACTCACTAAGACACTGGACATTATGATGCTATGAACTGCCTTGCTGCCTTTCCAGATAATATAAATGCAGAACTCACTAAGACACTGGACATTATGATGCTATGAACTGCCTCATGGCCTTACCAGACAATATAAATGCAGAACTCACTAAGACACTGGACATTATGATGCTATGAACTGCCTCATGGCCTTACCAGACAATATAAATGCAGAACTCACTAAGACACTCGACATTATGATGCTATGAACTGCCTCATGGCCTTACCAGACAATATAAATGCAGAACTCACTAAGACACTGGACATTATGATGCTATGAACTGCCTCTCCACCTTACCAGACAATATAAATGCAGAACTCACTAAGACACTGGACATTATGATGCTATGAACTGCCTCATGGCCTTGCCAGACAAAATAAATGCAGAACTCACGAAGACACTGGACATTATGATGCTATGAACTGCCTCTCCACCTTACCAGACAATATACATGCAGAACTCACTAAGACACTGGACATTATGATGCTATGAACTGCCTCATGGCCTTACCAGACAATATAAATGCAGAAGACACTGGACATTATGATGCTATGAACTGCCTCATGGCCTTACCAGACAATATAAATGCAGAACTCACTAAGACACTGGACATTATGATGCTATGAACTGCCTCTCCACCTTACCAGACAATATACATGCAGAACTCACTAAGACACTGGACATTATGATGCTATGAACTGCCTCATGGCCTTACCAGACAATATAAATGCAGAACTCACTAAGACACTGGACATTATGATGCTATGAACTGCCTCTCCACCTTACCAGATAATATAAATGCAGAACTCACTAAGACACTGGACATTATGATGCTATGAACTGCCTCTCCACCTTACCAGATAATATAAATGCAGAACTCACTAAGACACTGGACATTCTGATGCTATGAACTGCCTCTCCACCTTACCAGACAATATAAATGCAGAACTCACTAAGACACTGGACATTAAGAGGCTATGAACTGCCTCTCCTCCTTACCAGACAATATAAATGCAGAACTCACTAAGACACTGGACATTATGATGCTATGAACTGCCTCTCCAACTTACCAGACAATATAAATGCAGAACTCACTAGGACACTGGACATTATGATGCTATGAACTGCCTCTCCGCCTTACCAGACAATATAAATGCAGAACTCACTAAGACACTGGACATTATGATGCTATGAACTGCCTCTCCACCTTACCAGACAATATAAATGCAGAACTCACTAAGACACTGGACATTATGATGCTATGAACTGCCTCTCCGCGTTACCAGATAATATAAATGCAGAACTCACTAAGACACTGGACATTATGATGCTATGAACTGCCTCTCCACCTTACCAGATAATATAAATGCAGAACTGCCTCTCCGCCTTACCAGATAATATAAATGCAGAACTCACTAAGACACTGGACATTATGATGCTATGAACTGCCTCTCCGCCTTACCAGATAATATAAATGCAGAACTCACTAAGACACTGGACATTATGATGCTATGAACTGTCTCTCCGCGTTACCAGATAATATAACTGCAGAACTCACTAATACACTGGACATTATGATGCTATGAACTGCCTCTCCACCTTACCAGATAATATAAATGCAGAACTCACCAAGACACTGGACATTATGATGCTATAAACTGCCTCTCCACCTTACCAGATAATATAAATGCAGAACTCACCAAGACACTGGACATTATGATGCTATGAACTGCCTCTCCACCTTACCAGATAATATAAATGCAGAACTCACCAAGACACTGCACATTATGATGCTATGAACTGCCTCTCCGCCTTACCAGATAATATAAATGCAGAACTGCCTCTCCGCCTTACCAGATAATATAAATGCAGAACTCACTAGGACACTGGACATTATGATGCTATGAACTGCCTCTCCGCCTTACCAGATAATATAACTGCAGAACTCACTAATACACTGGACATTATGATGCTATGAACTGCCTCTCCACCTTACCAGATAATATAAATGCAGAACTCACCAAGACACTGGACATTATGATGCTATAAACTGCCTCTCCACCTTACCAGATAATATAAATGCAGAACTCACCAAGACACTGGACATTAGGATGCTGTGAACTGCCTCTCCGCCTTACCAGATAATATAAATGCAGAACTCACTAAGACACTGGACATTATGATGCTGTGAACTGCCTCTCCACCTTACCAGACAATATAAATGCAGAACTCACTAAGACACTGGGCATTATGATGCTGTGAACTGCCTCTCCACCTTACCAGACAATATAAATGCAGAACTCACTAAGACACTGGACATTATGATGCTGTGAACTGCCTCAGGGCCTTACCAGACAATATAAATGCAGAACTCACTAAGACACTGGACATTAAGATGCTATGAACTGCCTCAGGGCCTTACCAGACAATATAAATGCAGAACTCACTAAGACACTGGACATTAAGATGCTATGAACTGCCTCAGGGCCTTACCAGACAATATAAATGCAGAACTCACTAAGACACTGGACATTATGATGCTATGAACTGCCTCTCCGCCTTACCAGACAATATAAATGCAGAACTCTGCCTTACCAGATAATATAAATGTAGAACTCACTAAGACACTGGACGTTACGATGCTATGAACTGCCTCTCCACCTTACCAGATAATATAAATGTAGAACTCACTAAGACACTGGACGTTATGATGCTATGAACTGCCTCTCCGCGTTACCATATAATATAAATGTAGAACTCACTAAGACACTGGACATTATGATGCTCTGAACTGCCTCTCCGCCTTACCAGACAATATAAATGCAGAACTCACTAAGACACTGGACATTATGATGCTATGAACTGCCTCTCCGCGTTACCATATAATATAAATGTAGAACTCACTAAGACACTGGACATTATGATGCTCTGAACTGCCTCTCCGCCTTACCAGATAATATGAATGTAGAACTCACTAAGACACTGGACATTATGATGCTATGAACTGCCTCTCCGCGTTACCATATAATATAAATGTAGAACTCACTAAGACACTGGACATTATGATGCTCTGAACTGCCTCTCCGCCTTACCAGACAATATAAATGCAGAACTCACTAAGACACTGGACATTATGATGCTATGAACTGCCTCTCCGCGTTACCATATAATATAAATGTAGAACTCACTAAGACACTGGACATTATGATGCTCTGAACTGCCTCTCCGCCTTACCAGATAATATGAATGTAGAACTCACTAAGACACTGGACATTATGATGCTGTGAACTGCCTCTCCGCCTTACCAGACAATATAAATGCAGAACTCACTAAGACACTGGACATTATGATGCTGTGAACTGCCTCTCCGCCTTACCAGATAATATAAATGCAGAACTCACTAAGACACTGGACATTATGATGCTGTGAACTGCCTCTCCACCTTACCAGACAATATAAATGCAGAACTCACTAAGACACTGGGCATTATGATGCTGTGAACTGCCTCTCCACCTTACCAGACAATATAAATGCAGAACTCACTAAGACACTGGACATTATGATGCTGTGAACTGCCTCTCCACCTTACCAGACAATATAAATGCAGAACTCACTAAGACACTGGACATTATGATGCTGTGAACTGCCTCAGGGCCTTACCAGACAATATAAATGCAGAACTCACTAAGACACTGGACATTAAGATGCTATGAACTGCCTCAGGGCCTTACCAGACAATATAAATGCAGAACTCACTAAGACACTGGACATTAAGATGCTATGAACTGCCTCAGGGCCTTACCAGACAATATAAATGCAGAACTCACTAAGACACTGGACATTATGATGCTATGAACTGCCTCTCCGCCTTACCAGACAATATAAATGCAGAACTCTGCCTTACCAGATAATATAAATGTAGAACTCACTAAGACACTGGACGTTACGATGCTATGAACTGCCTCTCCGCCTTACCAGATAATATAAATGTAGAACTCACTAAGACACTGGACGTTATGATGCTATGAACTGCCTCTCCGCCTTACCAGACAATATAAATGCAGAACTCACTAAGACACTGGACGTTATGATGCTATGAACTGCCTCTCCGCCTTACCAGACAATATATATGCAGAACTCACTAAGACACTGGACATTATGATGCTATGAACTGCCTCATGGCCTTACCAGACAATATAAATGCAGAACTCACTAAGACAATGGACATCATGATGCTGTGAACTGCCTCCCTGCCTTACCAGCTAATATAAATGCAGAACTCACTAAGACACTGGACATTATGATGCTATGAACTGCCTCTCCGCCTTACCAGATAATATAAATGCAGAACTCACTAAGACACTGGACATTATGATGCTATGAACTGCCTCCCCGTCTTACCAGATAATATAAATGCAGAACTCACTAAGACACTGGACATTATGATGCTATGGACTGCCTCTCCGCCTTACCAGACAATATAAATGCAGAACTCACTAAGACACTGGACATTATGATGCTATGAACTGCCTCTCCGCCTTACCAGACAATATAAATGCAGAACTCACTAAGACACTGGACATTATGATGCTATGAACTGCCTTGCTGCCTTACCAGATAATATAAATGTAGAACTCACTAAGACACTGGACGTTATGATGCTATGAACTGCCTCTCCGCGTTACCATATAATATAAATGTAGAACTCACTAAGACACTGGACATTATGATGCTATGAACTGCCTTGCTGCCTTTCCAGATAATATAAATGCAGAACTCACTAAGACACTGGACATTATGATGCTATGAACTGCCTCATGGCCTTACCAGACAATATAAATGCAGAACTCACTAAGACAATGGACATTATGATGCTATGAACTGCCTCATGGCCTTACCAGACAATATAAATGCAGAACTCACTAAGACACTCGACATTATGATGCTATGAACTGCCTCATGGCCTTACCAGACAATATAAATGCAGAACTCACTAAGACACTGGACATTATGATGCTATGAACTGCCTCTCCACCTTACCAGACAATATAAATGCAGAACTCACTAAGACACTGGACATTATGATGCTATGAACTGCCTCATGGCCTTGCCAGACAAAATAAATGCAGAACTCACGAAGACACTGGACATTATGATGCTATGAACTGCCTCTCCACCTTACCAGACAATATACATGCAGAACTCACTAAGACACTGGACATTATGATGCTATGAACTGCCTCATGGCCTTACCAGACAATATAAATGCAGAAGACACTGGACATTATGATGCTATGAACTGCCTCATGGCCTTACCAGACAATATAAATGCAGAACTCACTAAGACACTGGACATTATGATGCTATGAACTGCCTCTCCACCTTACCAGACAATATACATGCAGAACTCACTAAGACACTGGACATTATGATGCTATGAACTGCCTCATGGCCTTACCAGACAATATAAATGCAGAACTCACTAAGACACTGGACATTATGATGCTATGAACTGCCTCTCCACCTTACCAGATAATATAAATGCAGAACTCACTAAGACACTGGACATTATGATGCTATGAACTGCCTCTCCACCTTACCAGATAATATAAATGCAGAACTCACTAAGACACTGGACATTCTGATGCTATGAACTGCCTCTCCACCTTACCAGACAATATAAATGCAGAACTCACTAAGACACTGGACATTAAGAGGCTATGAACTGCCTCTCCTCCTTACCAGACAATATAAATGCAGAACTCACTAAGACACTGGACATTATGATGCTATGAACTGCCTCTCCAACTTACCAGACAATATAAATGCAGAACTCACTAGGACACTGGACATTATGATGCTATGAACTGCCTCTCCGCCTTACCAGACAATATAAATGCAGAACTCACTAAGACACTGGACATTATGATGCTATGAACTGCCTCTCCACCTTACCAGACAATATAAATGCAGAACTCACTAAGACACTGGACATTATGATGCTATGAACTGCCTCTCCGCGTTACCAGACAATATAAATGCAGAACTCACTAAGACACTGGACATTATGATGCTATGAACTGCCTCTCCACCTTACCAGATAATATAAATGCAGAACTGCCTCTCCGCCTTACCAGATAATATAAATGCAGAACTCACTAAGACACTGGACATTATGATGCTATGAACTGCCTCTCCGCCTTACCAGATAATATAAATGCAGAACTCACTAAGACACTGGACATTATGATGCTATGAACTGTCTCTCCGCGTTACCAGATAATATAACTGCAGAACTCACTAATACACTGGACATTATGATGCTATGAACTGCCTCTCCACCTTACCAGATAATATAAATGCAGAACTCACCAAGAAACTGGACATTATGATGCTATAAACTGCCTCTCCACCTTACCAGATAATATAAATGCAGAACTCACCAAGACACTGGACATTATGATGCTATGAACTGCCTCTCCACCTTACCAGATAATATAAATGCAGAACTCACCAAGACACTGCACATTATGATGCTATGAACTGCCTCTCCGCCTTACCAGATAATATAAATGCAGAACTGCCTCTCCGCCTTACCAGATAATATAAATGCAGAACTCACTAGGACACTGGACATTATGATGCTATGAACTGCCTCTCCGCCTTACCAGATAATATAAATGCAGAACTCACCAAGACACTGCACATTATGATGCTATGAACTGCCTCTCCGCCTTACCAGATAATATAAATGCAGAACTCACCAAGACACTGGACATTATGATGCTATGAACTGCCTCCCCGTCTTACCAGATAATATAAATGCAGAACTCACTAAGACACTGGACATTATGATGCTATGAACGCGCTGGACATTATGATGCTATGAACTGCCTCTCCGCGTTACCAGATAATATAAATGCAGAACTCACTAATACACTGGACATTATGATGCTATGAACTGCCTCTCCACCTTACCAGACAATATAAATGCAGAACTCACTAAGACACTGGACATTATGATGCTATGAACTGCCTCTCCGCGTTACCAGACAATATAAATGCAGAACTCACTAAGACACTGGACATTATGATGCTATGAACTGCCTCTCCACCTTACCAGATAATATAAATGCAGAACTGCCTCTCCGCCTTACCAGACAATATAAATGCAGAACTCACTAAGACACTGGACATTATGATGCTATGAACTGCCTCTCCGCCTTACCAGATAATATAAATGCAGAACTCACTAAGACACTGGACATTATGATGCTATGAACTGCCTCTCCGCGTTACCAGATAATATAAATGCAGAACTCACTAATACACTGGACATTATGATGCTATGAACTGCCTCTCGACCTTACCAGATAATATAAATGCAGAACTCACTAAGACACTGGACATTATGATGCTATGAACTGCCTCTCCACCTTACCAGATAATATAAATGCAGAACTCACTAAGACACTGGACGTTATGATGCTATGAACTGCCTCTCCACCTTACCAGATAATATAAATGCAGAACTCACTAAGACACTGGACATTATGATGCTATGAACTGCCTCATGGCCTTACCAGACACTATAAATGCAGAACTCACTAAGACACTGGACATTATGATGCTATGAACTGCCTCTCCACCTTACCAGATAATATAAATGCAGAACTGCCTCTCCGCCTTACCAGATAATATAAATGCAGAACTCACTAAGACACTGGACATTATGATGCTATGAACTGCCTCTCCGCCTTACCAGATAATATAAATGCAGAACTCACTAAGACACTGGACATTATGATGCTATGAACTGCCTCTCCGCGTTACCAGATAATATAAATGCAGAACTCACTAAGACACTGGACATTATGATGCTATGAACTGCCTCTCCACCTTACCAGATAATATAAATGCAGAACTGCCTCTCCGCCTTACCGGATAATATAAATGCAGAACTCACTAAGACACTGGACATTATGATGCTATGAACTGCCTCTCCGCCTTACCAGATAATATAAATGCAGAACTCACTAAGACACTGGACATTATGATGCTGTGAACTGCCTCGCCGCCTTACCAGATAATATAAATGCAGAACTCACTAATACACTGGACATTATGATGCTGTGAACTGCCTCTCCGCCTTACCAGATAATATAAATGCAGAACTCACTAAGACACTGGACATTATGATGCTGTGAACTGCCTCTCCGCCTTACCAGATAATATAAATGCAGAACTCACTAAGACACTGGACATTATGATGCTGTGAACTGCCTCTCCGCCTTACCAGATAATATAAATGCAGAACTCACTAAGACACTGGACATTATGATGCTGTGAACTGCCTCTCCACCTTACCAGACAATATAAATGCAGAACTCACTAAGACACTGGGCATTATGATGCTGTGAACTGCCTCTCCACCTTACCAGACAATATAAATGCAGAACTCACTAAGACACTGGACATTATGATGCTGTGAACTGCCTCTCCACCTTACCAGACAATATAAATGCAGAACTCACTAAGACACTGGACAGTAAGATGCTATGAACTGCCTCAGGGCCTTACCAGACAATATAAATGCAGAACTCACTAAGACACTGGACATTAAGATGCTATGAACTGCCTCAGGGCCTTACCAGACAATATAAATGCAGAACTCACTAAGACACTGGACATTATGATTCTATGAACTGCCTCTCCACCTTACCAGACAATATAAATGCAAAACTCACTAAGACACTGGACATTATGATGCTATGAACTACCTCTCCACCTTACCAGACAATATAAATGCAGAAGACACTGGACATTATGATGCTATGAACTGCCTCATGGCCTTACCAGACAATATAAATGCAGAACTCACTAAGACACTGGACATTATGATGCTATGAACTGCCTCTCCACCTTACCAGATAATATAAATGCAGAACTCACTAAAACACTGGACATTACGATGCTATGAACTGCCTCTCCACCTTACCAGATAATATAAATGCAGAACTCACTAAGACACTGGACATTCTGATGCTATGAACTGCCTCTCCACCTTACCAGGCAATATAAATGCAGAACTCACTAAGACACTGGACATTAAGAGGCTATGAACTGCCTCTCCTCCTTACCAGACAATATAAATGTAGAACTCACTAAGACACTGGACATTATGATGCTATGAACTGCCTCTCCACCTTACCAGACAATATAAATGCAGAACTCACTAAGACACTGGACATTATGATGCTATGAACTGCCTCTCCGCGTTACCAGATAATATAAATGCAGAACTCGCTAAGACACTGGACATTATGATGCTATGAACTGCCTCTCCACCTTACCAGATAATATAAATGCAGAACTGCCTCTCCGCCTTACAAGATAATATAAATGCAGAACTCACTAAGACACTGGACATTATAATGCTATGAACTGCCTCTCCGCCTTACCAGACAATATAAATGCAGAACTCACTAAGACACTGGACATTATGATGCTATGAACTGCCTCTCCACCTTAGCAGATAATATAAATGCAGAACTCACTGAGACACTGGACATTCTGATGCTATGAACTGCCTCTCCACCTTACCAGACAATATAAATGCAGACCTCACTAAGACACTGGACATTAAGAGGCTATGAACTGCCTCTCCTCCTTACCAGACTATATAAATGCAGAACTCACTAAGACACTGGACATTATGATGCTATGAACTGCCTCTCCAACTTACCAGACAATATAAATGCAGAACTCACTAGGACACTGGACATTATGATGCTATGAACTGCCTCTCCGCCTTACCAGACAATATACATGCAGAACTCACTAAGACACTGGACATTATGATGCTATGAACTGCCTCTCCACCTTACCAGACAATATAAATGCAGAACTCACTAAGACACTGGACATTATGATGCTATGAACTGCCTCTCTGCGTTACCAGATAATATAAATGCAGAACTCACTAAGACACTGGACATTATGATGCTATGAACTGCCTCTCCACCTTACCAGATAATATAAATGCAGAACTGCCTCTCCGCCTTACCAGATAATATAAATGCAGAACTCACTAAGACACTGGACATTATGATGCTATGAACTGCCTCTCCGCCTTACCATATAATATAAATGCAGAACTCACTAAGACACTGGACATTATGATGCTATGAACTGCCTCTCCGCGTTACCAGATAATATAACTGCAGAACTCACTAATACACTGGACATTATGATGCTATGAACTGCCTCTCCACCTTACCAGATAATATAAATGCAGAACTCACCAAGACACTGGACATTATGATGCTATGAACTGCCTCTCCGCCTTACCAGATAATATAAATGCAGAACTCACCAAGACACTGGACATTATGATGCTATGAACTGCCTCTCCGCCTTACCAGATAATATAAATGCAGAACTCACTAAGACACTGGACATTATGATGCTATGAACTGCCTCCCCGTCTTACCAGATAATATAAATGCAGAACTCACTAAGACACTGGACATTATGATGCTATGAACTGCCTCTCCGCGTTACCAGATAATATAAATGCAGAACTCACTAATACACTGGACATTATGATGCTATGAACTGCCTCTCCGCCTTACCAGACAATATAAATGCAGAACTCACTAAGACACTGGACATTATGATGCTATGAACTGCCTCTCCGCGTTACCAGACAATATAAATGCAGAACTCACTAAGACACTGGACATTATGATGCTATGAACTGCCTCTCCACCTTACCAGATAATATAAATGCAGAACTGCCTCTCCGCCTTACCAGATAATATAAATGCAGAACTCACTAAGACACTGGACATTATGATGCTATGAACTGCCTCTCCGCCTTACCAGATAATATAAATGCAGAACTCACTAAGACACTGGACATTATGATGCTATGAACTGCCTCTCCGCGTTACCAGATAATATAAATGCAGAACTCACTAATACACTGGACATTATGATGCTATGAACTGCCTCTCCACCTTACCAGATAATATAAATGCAGAACTCACTAAGACACTGGACATTATGATGCTATGAACTGCCTCATGGCCTTACCAGACACTATAAATGCAGAACTCACTAAGACACTGGACATTATGATGCTATGAACTGCCTCTCCACCTTACCAGATAATATAAATGCAGAACTGCCTCTCCGCCTTACCGGATAATATAAATGCAGAACTCACTAAGACACTGGACATTATGATGCTATGAACTGCCTCTCTGCCTTACCAGATAATATAAATGCAGAACTCACTAAGACACTGGACATTATGATGCTATAAACTGCCTCTCCGCTTTACCAGATAATATAAATGCAGAACTCACTAAGACACTGGACATTATGATGCTATGAACTGCCTCTCCACCTTACCAGATAATATAAATGCAGAACTCACTAAGACACTGGACATTATGATGCTATGAACTGCCTCTCCACCTTACCAGATAATATAAATGCAGAACTCACTAAGACACTGGACATTATGATGCTATGAACTGCCTCTCCACCTTACCAGATAATATAAATGCAGAACTCACTAAGACACTGGACATTATGATGCTATGAACTGCCTCTCCTCCTTACCAGATAATATAAATGCAGAACTCACTAAGACACTGGACATCATGATGCTATGAACTGCCTCATGGCCTTACCAGACAATATAAATGCAGAACTCACTAAGACACTGGACATCATGATGCTATGAACTGCCCCTCCACCTTACCAGATAATATAAATGCAGAACTCACTAAGACACTGGACATCATTATGCTATGAACTGCCCCTCCACCTTACCAGATAATATAAATGTAGAACTCACTAAGACACTGGACATTATGATGCTATGAACTGCCTCATGGCCTTACCAGACAATATAAATGCAGAACTCACTAAGACACTGGACATTAAGAGGCTATGAACTGCCTCTCCACCTTACCAGATGCCATGAACTGCCTCTCCTCCTTACCAGATCATATAAATGCAGAACTCACTAAGACACTGGACATTATGATGCTGTGAACTGCCTCTCCGCCTTACCAGATAATATAAATGCAGAACTCACTAAGACACTGGACATTATGATGCTGTGAACTGCCTCTCCACCTTACCAGACAATATAAATCCAGAACTCACTAAGACACTGGACATTATGATGCTGTGAACTGCCTCTCCACCTTACCAGACAATATAAATGCAGAACTCACTAAGACACTGGACATTATGATGCTGTGAACTGCCTCTCCACCTTACCAGACAATATAAATGCAGAACTCACTAAGACACTGGACATTATGATGCTGTGAACTGCCTCAGGGCCTTACCAGACAATATAAATGCAGAACTCACTAAGACACTGGACATTAAGATGCTATGAACTGCCTCAGGGCCTTACCAGACAATATAAATGCAGAACTCACTAAGACACTGGACATTAAGATGCTATGAACTGCCTCAGGGCCTTACCAGACAATATAAATGCAGAACTCACTAAGACACTGGACATTATGATGCTATGAACTGCCTCTCCGCCTTACCAGACAATATAAATGCAGAACTCTGCCTTACCAGATAATATAAATGTAGAACTCACTAAGACACTGGACGTTATGATGCTATGAACTGCCTCTCCACCTTACCAGATAATATAAATGTAGAACTCACTAAGACACTGGACATTATGATGCTATGAACTGCCTCTCCGCCTTACCAGACAATATAAATGCAGAACTCACTAAGACACTGGACGTTATGATGCTATGAACTGCCTCTCCGCCTTACCAGACAATATAAATGCAGAACTCACTAAGACACTGGACATTATGATGCTATGAACTGCCTCATGGCCTTACCAGACAATATAAATGCAGAACTCACTAAGACACTGGACATCATGATGCTGTGAACTGCCTCCCCGCCTTTCCAGCTAATATAAATGCAGAACTCACTAAGACACTGGACATTATGATGCTATGAACTGCCTCTCCGCCTTACCAGATAATATAAATGCAGAACTCACTAAGACACTGGACATTATGATGCTATGAACTGCCTCCCCGTCTTACCAGATAATATAAATGCAGAACTCAATAAGACACTGGACATTATGATGCTATGGACTGCCTCTCCGCCTTACCAGACAATATAAATGCAGAACTCACTAAGACACTGGACATTATGATGCTATGAACTGCCTCCCCGCCTTACCAGACAATATAAATGCAGAACTCACTAAGACACTGGACATTATGATGCTATGAACTGCCTTGCTGCCTTACCAGATAATATAAATGTAGAACTCACTAAGACACTGGACGTTATGATGCTATGAACTGCCTCAACGCGTTACCATATAATATAAATGTAGAACTCACTAAGACACTGGACATTATGATGCTATGAACTGCCTTGCTGCCTTTCCAGATAATATAAATGCAGAACTCACTAAGACACTGGACATTATGATGCTATGAACTGCCTCATGGCCTTACCAGACAATATAAATGCAGAATTCACTAAGACACTGGACATTATGATGCTATGAACTGCCTCATGGCCTTACCAGACAATATAAATGCAGAACTCACTAAGACACTCGACATTATGATGCTATGAACTGCCTCATGGCCTTACCAGACAATATAAATGCAGAGCTCACTAAGACACTGGACATTATGATGCTATGAACTGCCTCTCCACCTTACCAGACAATATAAATGCAGAACTCACTAAGACACTGGACATTATGATGCTATGAACTGCCTCATGGCCTTACCAGACAATATAAATGCAGAACTCACTAAGACACTGGACATTATGATTCTATGAACTGCCTCTCCACCTTACCAGACAATATAAATGCAGAACTCACTAAGACACTGGACATTATGATGCTATGAACTGCCTCATGGCCTTACCAGACAATATAAATGCAGAACTCACTAAGACACTGGACATTATGATGCTATGAACTGCCTCTCCACCTTACCAGATAATATAAATGCAGAACTCACTAAGACACTGGACATTATGATGCTATGAACTGCCTCTCCACCTTACCAGATAATATAAATGCAGAACTCACTAAGACACTGGACATTCTGATGCTATGAACTGCCTCTCCACCTTACCAGACAATATAAATGCAGAACTCACTAAGACACTGGACATTAAGAGGCTATGAACTGCCTCTCCTCCTTACCAGACAATATAAATGCAGAACTCACTAAGACACTGGACATTATGATGCTATGAACTGCCTCTCCAACTTACCAGACAATATAAATGCAGAACTCACTAGGACACTGGACATTATGATGCTATGAACTGCCTCTCCGCCTTACCAGACAATATAAATGCAGAACTCACTAAGACACTGGACATTATGATGCTATGAACTGCCTCTCCACCTTACCAGACAATATAAATGCAGAACTCACTAAGACACTGGACATTATGATGCTATGAACTGCCTCTCCGCGTTACCAGATAATATAAATGCAGAACTCACTAAGACACTGGACATTATGATGCTATGAACTGCCTCTCCACCTTACCAGATAATATAAATGCAGAACTGCCTCTCCGCCTTACCAGATAATATAAATGCAGAACTCACTAAGACACTGGACATTATGATGCTATGAACTGCCTCTCCGGCTTACCAGATAATATAAATGCAGAACTCACTAAGACACTGGACATTATGATGCTATGAACTGTCTCTCCGCGTTACCAGATAATATAACTGCAGAACTCACTAATACACTGGACATTATGATGCTATGAACTGCCTCTCCACCTTACCAGATAATATAAATGCAGAACTCACCAAGACACTGGACATTATGATGCTATAAACTGCCTCTCCACCTTACCAGATAATATAAATGCAGAACTCCCCAAGACACTGGACATTATGATGCTATGAACTGCCTCTCCACCTTACCAGATAATATAAATGCAGAACTCACCAAGACACTGGACATTATGATGCTATGAACTGCCTCTCCGCCTTACCAGATAATATAAATGCAGAACTCACTAAGACACTGGACATTATGATGCTATGAACTGCCTCCCCGTCTTACCAGATAATATAAATGCAGAACTCACTAAGACACTGGACATTATGATGCTATGAACGCGCTGGACATTATGATGCTATGAACTGCCTCTCCGCGTAACCAGATAATATAAATGCAGAACTCACTAATACACTGGACATTATGATGCTATGAACTGCCTCTCCACCTTACCAGACAATATAAATGCAGAACTCACTAAGACACTGGACATTATGATGCTATGAACTGCCTCATGGCCTTACCAGACAATATAAATGCAGAACTCACTAAGACACTGGACATTATGATGCTGTGAACTGCCTCTCCACCTTACCAGACAATATAAATGCAGAACTCACTAAGACACTGGACATTATGATGCTGTGAACTGCCTCAGGGCCTTACCAGACAATATAAATGCAGAACTCACTAAGACACTGGACATTAAGATGCTATGAACTGCCTCAGGGCCTTACCAGACAATATAAATGCAGAACTCACTAAGACACTGGACATTAAGATGCTATGAACTGCCTCAGGGCCTTACCAGACAATATAAATGCAGAACTCACTAAGACACTGGACATTATGATGCTATGAACTGCCTCTCCGCCTTACCAGACAATATAAATGCAGAACTCTGCCTTACCAGATAATATAAATGTAGAACTCACTAAGACACTGGACGTTACGATGCTATGAACTGCCTCTCCACCTTACCAGATAATATAAATGTAGAACTCACTAAGACACTGGACATTATGATGCTATGAACTGCCTCTCCGCCTTACCAGACAATATAAATGCAGAACTCACTAAGACACTGGACGTTATGATGCTATGAACTGCCTCTCCGCCTTACCAGACAATATAAATGCAGAACTCACTACGACACTGGACATTATGATGCTATGAACTGCCTCATGGCCTTACCAGACAATATAAATGCAGAACTCACTAAGACACTGGACATCATGATGCTGTGAACTGCCTCCCCGCCTTACCAGCATATATAAATGCAGAACTCACTAAGACACTGGACATTATGATGCTATGAACTGCCTCTCCGCCTTACCAGATAATATAAATGCAGAACTCACTAAGACACTGGACATTATGATGCTATGAACTGCCTCCCCGTCTTACCAGATAATATAAATGCAGAACTCACTAAGACACTGGACATTATGATGCTATGGACTGCCTCTCCGCCTTACCAGACAATATAAATGCAGAACTCACTAAGACACTGGACATTATGATGCTATGAACTGCCTCTCCGCCTTACCAGACAATATAAATGCAGAACTCACTAAGACACTGGACATTATGATGCTATGAACTGCCTTGCTGCCTTACCAGATAATATAAATGTAGAACTCACTAAGACACTGGACATTATGATGCTATGAACTGCCTTGCTGCCTTTCCAGATAATATAAATGCAGAACTCACTAAGACACGGGACATTATGATGCTATGAACTGCCTCATGGCCTTACCAGACAATATAAATGCAGAATTCACTAAGACACTGGACATTATGATGCTATGAACTGCCTCATGGCCTTACCAGACAATATAAATGCAGAACTCACTAAGACACTCGACATTATGATGCTATGAACTGCCTCATGGCCTTACCAGACAATATAAATGCAGAGCTCACTAAGACACTGGACATTATGATGCTATGAACTGCCTCTCCACCTTACCAGACAATATAAATGCAGAACTCACTAAGACACTGGACATTATGATGCTATGAACTGCCTCATGGCCTTACCAGACAATATAAATGCAGAACTCACTGACACTGGACATTATGATTCTATGAACTGCCTCTCCACCTTACCAGACAATATAAATGCAGAACTCACTAAGACACTGGACATTATGATGCTATGAACTACCTCTCCACCTTACCAGACAATATAAATGCAGAAGACACTGGACATTATGATGCTATGAACTGCCTCATGGCCTTACCAGACAATATAAATGCAGAACTCACTAAGACACTGGACATTATGATGCTATGAACTGCCTCTCCACCTTACCAGACAATATACATGCAGAACTCACTAAGACACTGGACATTATGATGCTATGAACTGCCTCATGGCCTTACCAGACAATATAAATGCAGAACTCACTAAAACACTGGACATTATGATGCTATGAACTGCCTCTCCACCTTACCAGATAATATAAATGCAGAACTCACTAAGACACTGGACATTATGATGCTATGAACTGCCTCTCCACCTTACCAGATAATATAAATGCAGAACTCACTAAGACACTGGACATTAAGAGGCTATGAACTGCCTCTCCTCCTTACCAGACAATATAAATGCAGAACTCACTAAGACACTGGACATTATGATGCTATGAACTGCCTCATGGCCTTACCAGACAATATAAATGCAGAACTCACTAAGACACTGGACATTATGATGCTATGAACTGCCTCTCCACCTTACCAGATAATATAAATGCAGAACTCACTAAGACACTGGACATTATGATGCTATGAACTGCCTCTCCACCTTACCAGATAATATAAATGCAGAACTCACTAAGACACTGGACATTAAGAGGCTATGAACTGCCTCTCCTCCTTACCAGACAATATAAATGCAGAACTCACTAAGACTCTGGACATTATGATGCTATGAACTGCCTCTCCACCTTACCAGATAATATAAATGTAGAACTCAGTAAGACACTGGACATTATGATGCTATGAACTGCCTCTCCACCTTACCAGATAATATAAATGTAGAACTCACTAAGGCACTGGACATTATGATGCTATGAACTGCCTCTCCACCTTACCAGTTAATATAAATGTAGAACTCAGTAAGACACTGGACATTATGATGCTATGAACTGCCTCTCCACCTTACCAGCTAATATAAATGTAGAACTCAGTGAGACACTGGACATTATCATGCTATGAACTGCCTCTCCACCTTACCAGATAATATAAATGTAGAACTCACTAAGACACTGGACATTATGATGCTATGAACTGCCTCATGGCCTTACCAGACAATATAAATGCAGAACTCACTAAGACACTGGACATTACGATGCTATGAACTGCCTCTCCACCTTACCAGATAATACAAATGCAGAACTCACTAAGACACTGGACATTATGATGCTATGAACTGCCTCATGGCCTTACCAGATAATATAAATGCAGAACTCACTAAGGCACTGGACATTATGATGCTATGAACTGCCTCTCCACCTTACCAAACAATATAAATGCAGAACTCACTAAGACACTGGACATTATGATGCTATGAACTGCCTCTCCACCTTACCAGACAATATAAATGCAGAACTCACTAAGACACTGGACATTATGATGCTATGAACTGCCTCTCCAATTTACCAGACAATATAAATGTAGAACTCACTAGGACACTGGACATTATGATGCTATGAACTGCCTCTCCACCTTACCAGACAATATAAATGTAGAACTCACTAAGACACTGGACATTATGATGCTATGAACTGCCTCTCCACCTTACCAGATAAATGCAGAATTCACTAAGACACTGAACATTATGATGCTATGAACTGCCTTTCCACCTTACCAGATAATATAAATGCAGAACTCACTAAAACACTGGACATTATGATGCTATGAACTGACTCTCCACCTTACCAGATAATGTAAATGCAGAACTCACTAAGACTCTGGACATTATGATGCTATGAACTGCCTCTCCACCTTACCAGATAATATAAATGCAGAACTCACTAAGACACTGGACATTATGATGCTATGAACTGCCTCTCCACCTTACCAGATAATATAAATGCAGAACTCACTAAGACACTGGACATTATGATGCTATGAACTGCCTCTCCACCTTACCAGCTAATATAAATGCAGAACTCAGTAAGACACTGGACATTATGATGCTATGAACTGCCTCTCCACCTTACCAGCTAATATAAATGTAGAACTCAGTAAGACACTGGACATTATCATGCTATGAACTGCCTCTCCACCTTACCAGATAATATAAATGTAGAACTCACTAAGACACTGGACATTATGATGCTATGAACTGCCTCATGGCCTTACCAGACAATATAAATGCAGAACTCACTAAGACACTGGACATTATGATGCTATGAACTGCCTCTCCACCTTACCAGATAATATAAATGCAGAACTCACTAAGACACTGGACATTATGATGCTATGAACTGCCTCATGGCCTTACCAGATAATATAAATGCAGAACTCACTAAGGCACTGGACATTATAATGCTATAAACTGCCTCTCTGCCTTACCAGACAATATAAATGCAGAACTCACTAAGACACTGGACATTATGATGCTATGAACTGCCTCTCCACCTTACCAGACAATATAAATGCAGAACTCACTAAGACACTGGACATTATGATGCTATGAACTGCCTCTCCACCTTACCAGACAATATAAATGCAGAACTCACTAAGACACTGGACATTATGATGCTATGAACTGCCTCTCCAATTTACCAGACAATATAAATGTAGGACACTGGACATTATGATGCTATGAACTGCCTCTCCACCTTACCAGATAAATGCAGAATTCACTAAGACACTGGACATTATGATGCTATGAACTGCCTCTCCACCTTACCAGATAATATAAATGCAGAACTCACTAAAACACTGGACATTATGATGCTATGAACTGCCTCTCCACCTTACCAGATAATATAAATGCAGAACTCACTAAGACTCTGGACATTATGATGCTATGAACTGCCTCTCCACCTTACCAGATAATATAAATGCAGAACCCACTAAGACACTGGACATTATGATGCTATGAACTGCCTCTCCACCTTACCAGATAATATAAATGCAGAACTCACTAAGACACTGGACATTATGATGCTATGAGCTGCCTCTCCACCTTACCAGATGATATAAATGTAGACACTGGACATTATGATGCTATGAACTGCCTCTCCACCTTACCAGATAATATAAATGCAGAACTCACTAAGACACTGGACATTATGATGCTATGAACTGCCTCTCCACCTTACCAGACAATATAAATGCAGAACTCACTACGACACTGAACATTATGATGCTATGAACTGCCTCTCCACCTTACCAGATAATATAAATGTAGAACTCACTAAGACACTGGACATTATGATGCTATGAACTGCCTCTCCACCTTACCAGACAATATAAATGTAGAACTCACTAAGACACTGGGCATTATGATGCTATGAACTGCCTCTCCACCTTTCCAGACAATATAAATGCAGAACTCACTAAGACACTGGGCATTATGATGCTATGAACTGCCTCTCCACCTTACCAGATAATATAAATGCAGAACTCACTAAGACACTGGACATTATGATGCTATGAACTGCCTCTCCACCTTACCAGATAATATAAATGCAGAACTCACTAAGACACTGGACATTATGATGCTATGAACTGCCTCTCCCCCTTACCAGACAATATAAATGCAGAACTCACTAAGACACTGGACATTATGATGCTATGAACCGCCTCTCCACCTTACCAGACAATATAAATGTAGAACTCACTAAGACACTGGACATTATGATGCTATGAACCGCCTCTCCACCTTACCAGATAATATAAATGCAGAACTCACTAAAACACTGGACATTATGATGCTATGAACCGCCTCTCCACCTTACCAGACAATATAAATGTAGAACTCACTAAGACACTGGGCATTATGATGCTATGAACTGCCTCTCCACCTTTCCAGACAATATAAATGCAGAACTCACTAAGACACTGGGCATTATGATGCTATGAACTGCCTCTCCACCTTACCAGATAATATAAATGCAGAACTCACTAAGACACTGGACATTATGATGCTATGAACTGCCTCTCCACCTTACCAGATAATATAAATGCAGAACTCACTAAAACACTGGACATTATGATGCTATGAACCGCCTCTCCACCTTACCAGACAATATAAATGTAGAACTCACTAAGACACTGGACATTATGATGCTATGAACCGCCTCTCCACCTTACCAGACAATATAAATGTAGAACTCACTAAGACACTGGACATTATGATGCTATGAACTGCCTCTCCACCTTACCAGATAATATAAATGTAGACACTGGACATTATGATGCTATGAACTGCCTCTCCACCTCACCAGATAATATAAATGCAGAACTCACTAAGACACTGGACATTATGATGCTATGAACTGCCTCTCCACCTTACTAGACAATATAAATGTAGAACTCACTAAGACACTGGACATTATGATGCTATGAACTGCCTCTCCACCTTACCAGATAATATAAATGTAGAATTCACTAAAACACTGGACATTATGATGCTATGAACTGCCTCTCCACCTTACCAGACAATATAAATGTAGAACTCACTAAGACACTAGGCGTTATGATGCTATGAACTGCCTCTCCACCTTACCAGATAATATACATATAGAACTCACTAAGACACTGGACGTTATGATGCTATGAACTGCCTCTCCGCCTTACCAGATAATATACATATAGAACTCACTAGGACACTGGACGTTATGATGCCATGAACTGCCTCTCCACCTTACCAGATAATATAAATGCAGAACTCACTAAGACACTGGACATTATGATGCTATTAACTGCCTCTCCACCTTACCAGACAATATAAATGTAGAACTCACTGACAATGGACTTTATGATGCTATGAACTGCCTCTCCGCCTTACCAGATAATATAAATGTAGAACTCACTAAGACACTGGACATCATGATGCTATGAACCTCCTCTCCACCTTACCAGATAATATAAATGTAGAACTCACTAAGACACTGGACATTATGATGCTATGAACTGCCTCTCTGCCTTACCAGACAATATAAATGTAGAACTCACTAAGACACTGGACATTATGATGCTATGAACCGCCTCTCCACCTTACCAGACAATATAAATGTAGAACTCACTAAGACACTGGACATTATGATGCTATGAACTGCCTCTCCACCTTACCAGATAATATAAATGCAGAACTCACTAAGACACTGGACATTATGATGCTATGAACTGCCTCTCCACCTTACCAGACAATATAAATGTAGAACTCACTAAGACACTGGACATTATGATGCTATGAACTGCCTCTCCACCTTACCAGACAATATAAATGTAGAACTCACTAAGACACTGGACATTATGATGCTATGAACTGCCTCTCCACCTTACCAGACAATATAAATGTAGAACTCACTAAGACACTGGACATTATGATGCTATGAACTGCCTCTCCACCTTACCAGATAATATAAATGTAGACACTGGACATTATGATGCTATGAACTGCCTCTCCACCTCACCAGATAATATAAATGCAGAACTCACTAAGACACTGGACATTATGATGCTATGAACTGCCTCTCCACCTTACCAGACAATATAAATGTAGAACTCACTAAGACACTGGACATTATGATGCTATGAACTGCCTCTCCACCTTACCAGATAATATAAATGTAGAATTCACTAAGACACTGGACATTATGATGCTATGAACTGCCTCTCCACCTTACCAGACAATATAAATGTAGAACTCACTAAGACACTGGACGTTATGATGCTATGAACTGCCTCTCCGCCTTACCAGATAATATACATAGAGAACTCACTAAGACACTGGACGTTATGATGCTATGAACTGCCTCTCCACCTTACCAGATAATATAAATGCAGAACTCACTAAGACACTGGACATTATGATGCTATGAACTGCCTCTCCGCCTTACCAGACAATATAAATGTAGAACTCACTGACAATGGACTTTATGATGCTATGAACTGCCTCTCCGCCTTACCAGATAATATAAATGTAGAACTCACTAAGACACTGGACATCATGATGCTATGAACCTCCTCTCCACCTTACCAGATAATATAAATGTAGAACTCACTAAGACACTGGACGTTATGATGCTATGAACTGCCTCTCCGCCTTACCAGATAATATAAATGTAGAACTCACTAAGACACTGGACGTTATGATGCTATGAACTGCCTCTCCGTCTTACCAGATAATATAAATGCAGATCTCACTAAGACACTGGACGTTATGATGCTATGAACCGCCTCTCCACCTTACCAGACAATATAAATGTAGAACTCACTAAGACACTGGACATCATGATGCTATGAACTGCCTCTCCACCTTACCAGATAATATAAATGTAGAACTCACTAAGACGCTGGACATTATGATGCTATGAACTGCCTCTCCACCTTACCAGACAATATAAATGTAGAACTCACTAAGACGCTGGGCATTATGATGCTATGAACTGCCTCTCCGCCTTACCAGACAATATAAATGAAGAACTCACTAAGACACTGGACATTATGATGCTATGAACTGCCTCTCCACCTTTCCAGACAATAGAAATGTAGAATTCACTAAGATACTGGATATTATGATGCTATGAACTGCCCCTAAGACGCTGGACATACTTATGCTATGAACTGCCTCTCCGCCTTACCTGAGAATATAAATGTAGACACTGGACATAATGATGCTATGAACTGCCTCTCTGTCTTATCTGACAATATAAATTTAGAACTCAATTAAGACACTGGACATTATGATGCTATGAACTGCCCCTAAAATGCTGGTATGAACTGCCTCTCTGCCTTACCAGATAATATAAATGTAGAACTCACTAAGACACTGGACACACTTATGCTATGAACTGCCCCAAAGATACTGGACATACTAGACAATATAAATGTAGAACTCGCTAAGAGACTGGACATTATGAAGCTATGAGCTGCCTCTCCGCCTTACCAGATCATATAAATGTAGAACTCACCACCCGCTTTGCCACTCATGCTGCCAGACTCTACTCCGACTTTACAGGTGTTTTTTTTTTTAATGTGTTTGGTTTATTCAATTAAACCTTTACAAAAATGATTTCAGTATATAGACGACAGTTCAGACTTTAAAAACTCATAAATCTACAGCCATATAAACCAATTTCAAATATACCTTAAAGAGAAGAAAACACTAGTCAATAAAACACTTAAAAGACTTAAAACACTCCCTATAATCCTGTCACAGTCAGGTCATCTCCCACAATTTGATTTCCCAATGTGTACAATTGCTGCAAGACATCTTAGATGTTAAGGCTTTGACACATAAAGTAATAATTTCCTTGTAGATGTTGGGATATCATAGCTGACATATTAGAAGGAATCAAATATAGACATGATACATAAAAACAACTTTCATTGAAAAAGAAAACAAATACATAATTCATATATGTATGGCATATGCCAAGAGGGTCAAGTAATCTCAGAAAATTAATCGTTAAACTTTCTTATTTTTAAGATTTAACAATTTCTTTCTTTTGTTTCAACATTTCTGTTAATTTCTCATCAATTGGAATCAAAATGGTAGTGATAGGACCACAGCTTGACTATTTTCCCTCATATCTATTCCAAAGACTTCCCCTGGATAGATTTGAGTTGATTTTCAAATATTTATCAAATATCCGAATCCGAATGTTTTCAAAGTAAGGGCAATAAATAACCAGGTGGTTTAAGGTTTCCAGCATTTGTATAGAATACAAAAAAATGACAACACCCAGTTTCACTCGATACAGTATCGTGATACCAATATTGCAACCATCCGTTCGTTGGAAATTGATTTAACTTACAGCGCAAATACAACATTCTTAATTTTTCACAGGGAATTTTTAATAAGTACAGTGCTAGCTCCCCACGTTTCCTGATATACTTGGAGTATTCATAATAAGACTTATAGCCCTCAAGTTTTTCAACTAACATGAACCATTCATAATCTAAAAATGTTTGTTTACAGCTAGGGAGCTGCAAACAGAGATCTTCAGATGTAACGTTTATCTTTGCAAGTATT
Source organism: Ambystoma mexicanum (assembly GCF_040938575.1). Classification (NCBI taxonomy): domain Eukaryota; kingdom Metazoa; phylum Chordata; class Amphibia; order Caudata; family Ambystomatidae; genus Ambystoma; species Ambystoma mexicanum. Next base: position 48,811,342 of record NC_090930.1, read on the forward strand.
TTATCAATTTTTTCAATAAAGCTAACTATGGATGGAGGTTTGCCATCCTTGACCATTTCACCCAAATCCTCATACGAGTTCCTCACGGATTCATACTTTTAACATAGTTATTCATCATGCCCCAATGCCATTTTGAGGAAAGTTGTAATAAGCCAAGTTCATGACAAATAAGGGAATTTGGCAGTGCTGATGCTAATCCCAAAGCTCTTTTCCAAAGTTTTCCCTAAAGAGTATCAAAAATACTCTCAATCATAAGAAGACATATGTCCAAACCATATAATATTGTAGGTTCCACCTTTAACAAGTAAAATTGAATAAGCAGAAGCAAAAGAGAATGTATAATATTTTCGATGTATGATCTTCATTTGAGACATGAAGGGTTTTGTTCTAGTGGTCAAGATCTCCTTCCACTTGGTTGCTGAATTTACATCTGTGAACGTATACCCCAGGTAGCGTAGAGATAAGCTACGCTCAATGGGTGCATCATCAATTGAACATGTGAATCTGCATATTTTCTGTTTCCTGTTCGCAAAGATGACCATATACTATTTGAAAGAATTGGATCGGTAAGAGTCCCTTCTCTATTCAGCCTAATCCTATAATAGGTGTTAATATGTAGCATCGCTATGATAGCTACAAGATGTGATGGAATTCCAAGATTAAGCATTTTATTCCACAATTGGTTTCTAATGAATCTGTCAAATGCGGCTGACATATCAAGTGAAGCCAAGTAGACTGGACCAGAGTTTGAGTATTTTGTTTGATGTCATACGTGGGCAATGATTGTAGCATTGAGTGGACATCCCATATACTTACGAAAGCCCACCTGATGGTGAGAGAGTATGTCGTGTAAGGAAATACATTGTTGTAGTTCCTCTAAAATAAGTATTGAAAAGTTTAGCTGAGGCATCCATTAACGCTATTAGCCTAAAGTTTGCTGGATTTGCAGCATCACCCTTCTTACATATAGGGATTATATTAGCTGAACACCAAGAAACAGGAATCGATCTAGATTGAAAAATATGGTTGAATTTTAATTTCAATATTGATGCCCAAAACTCTGGATCCAATTTTAAAACACAGGGCAGGATCCCATTAGGACCAGCAGACTTGGAATTCTTAAGCTTGCTAATGGCCCATATTATATCCTTATGCGACCATGGAGACACATCACAAATCAAAGTTACAAAATCAACGCTTTAGATATCGGCATACTTACAAGGCATTCGATATTTATCAGTTATATATGAGGTCCACACATTCGCAGGGATGAATGGTTCAGTAGGGGTAAGGGGGTCACCAGTTAATGCTCTCAAGGTGGTCCACACATCCCTAGAGTTATGTTTTATCAAATTAAACATCAAGTACAAATCCCTTTTCAAGGTTTTTAATTTATTTTTGTAAGCCTGACAAATGCCTCTTTTTTCATTTAACATGAAAGCAGGCCAGTATTCATATTTCTTTAAGTCTCTTAGGTGTTTGTTTTTTATCCTTTTTATTTTCGCAATCGCCATGTTAAAACAATGGTGATGATTCACTATTTGATAGTCCTTCCTCGGCGAGTTTGTTCAGATGAGATTTAATAAGTATTGCATTATTCCCCTCTATCTGGGATGTTGAATGGCCTTCGAAAGCAAAGGAAGTCTTAATTCGATTGCCAAGTTTTAACTCATGAATTAACCTCATACAAGTCTGTGGATTCCATCTCACTGACAGCTGGACCCGATCCAGTTCAAACAGTGAGAGAATAGGTTTGATATAAAAACACTTATTTAGTAATTTAAGAGTTAGTTTAATGACTTAATTACTGATGTTTGGAGTTTACGTGTGGAAATAAGGAGATAAAAGAATAAGCCACATCCCCATTTGGCGTCCTACCTATATAACCAGGAGCTCGCGCGCACTGGAGCAAGTACCCGCTTTGCCACTCATGCTGCCAGACTCTACTGCGACTTTACTGATGTTTGGAAATAAGGGGCTAAAAGGTGACTACATAAAAGGACTCTATCCAGATATACTTAGAGATTTTGTAATTACTTATATACACCTTTTTATCCCTTTTTTAGAATAAGCCACACCCCCTTTTGGTGTTATACCTATATAACCAGGAGCTTGTGCACACCAGCTCAAGTACCTGCTTTGCCACGGTGCAGCGAGTAGCGGTAAACCTTTGATTCTCCTCGTGTTGTTAGAGTAACACCATTATTTGTTACAATTGATGTTTAGCAAATTGTATACGCTAAAAACGAATATGCCTGCCTCAAACAGTTTATGTAATGTAAGCTTGATTCAAGCATGCCGTAGAGAAAAACTCTGGCTCATATAAATCTAACCCCAAAAATGCTACCCAACCCAAAAAAACAACTAAATGTCGATATTCAGCGGTTTTGCAAAGATAATACGGACCAGATCTACCCTGTAGCACCATCTCTGGTGCCTCAGAGACTGCCCTTACCTGACAAACCCGTAGGTCGAACGGAAGAAATCCTAACAGACTCGATCTTGACCGCAGGCTTCGAAGGCACTCCCTGTGATGTGATACCAATCGAAGCTAACTCGGAGAGATAGCCCTCGAGGCCGCGGTATGGAGAAAGTCTGACCGTTTGAAAGGGTTGATTGAGCCCATCGAGCCACTGTGCCAAATAGCCCCAAATAAAGAAGTCTCAGCCATACTATCAATTGATACGAGTCTTGAACACCCTGTGAAACACTCAACCTGCTCAACAAACAAACCCTGCAATTTAACTACTAAAATTTACAACACATGTTCTAAGGATGCTGTAGTAGATTTACAAGCTAACGAATCATGCTTCTCACTATATGATGGTTCAACTAATTTATCAGAATCGCCAATAATGTTCGCAACTGAACCACAGGAAAATTAAATGTTAGAGGTCTCGTATGCAGCCCCAACACCGAGAAAAATGATCAAAAGCGATGATCATAGAAAAATATCATCAGAGTCAAAGAATACACTAGGTCTGAATGAGACAACTCTAACCGCCATGAACATGGCTATTTCATCCTTGGTGAAACTTATTTGAAACGCTTGATTTGAAATAAATTAAACAAGAAAGGCAAATAAATAGAATTTTAGGAAGGCAGAATTCATATAATTTAAAATCGAACAAACGTACTAACTATACTTTCACCCAGGGTGAAGATAATTCATGTCCGACTCTTCACCATCCACAAAATAGTGCCCCCCATAAGTGCTTACCTTTTATTGACAAAATAATTCAGCCTATTACAATGTCAAAGTCTGCTAAGTAAGGAAACCATAGATGCTATTGTGGAACCCTCCAAACGTGCATACACGATATTTGCCGCTCTCCTACCAAAATTAAAACCAAGAATAAAAATGGGAATCAAGAAAGTCAAAAAATATAAAAACAAAACAGCCACCTTCTCACTCTGCGACATTTTTAATCAAATCCATCAACATATCCATCAATATATAAAAAAACAGATTCTATGAAAGCATCTGAAGCCGTACTAAAGAAATATTCACAGTTAGCACTAACTACAAAAAAAAAGACTGCACATTGGTAAAACGCAAGACCAACTAACCCTATGGCCCACTTGACAATTTAGTTGCTGTGGTATCAGACTTTGAAGAAGTGCAAAAAGTTTCTACTTCAGCTACTTCACGAAAAAAAGAAGAGTCAATATTAACACAAATAGATGCGCAGACTATTGAACGGAGGCGACATGAAATTAGAAAAGAAATTGATAACTGCATGACCGCACAGAATAGACAACAATTAAATCCCAAACCATTGACAGATAGTTCTTTAACACAAACATGTGCGTTTAAAGCCCATGTTGAAAAAGTACTACCCACTGAACTTCTTCGACTGGAACAACAAACGAATGGGAAGTCTGCAATACGAACTGATATCTTTATTAAAGAGAGAAAAATAACTAGCGATACGGGATGACAAATGGTCTCGGCTAAACTAGTGACCTCAGTAGATATATAGGATGATATTCGTTTAGCGGTGGAACAATTTATGCTGTTGCATAAAACATGACGGTTAACTGGTCAACAACAGTGCTCTCATAAAACAGACAACAATATGGGTTCGATCTTAATCAAACAAAGGTCATGTTGAAATCTTCACAACTGCACATATCAGAACTAAAAAACCTTATCAATTTGAATACAGCATTTCCGCCAGAGATTGGAACCAGAGCGCAAACCATACCTCAAATGACACGAAAATTAAACAAACATTACTCAATCATTGTCCGTTGTAGAACCGCTCCTTATCTGAGCTACGACTTAAACAGAGCTAGTATTTTAGCAATATTTGCAGATGTCCTGCATTAGAAGATCTAAGCTCCATTGATATAGAGCAAGTTGAATTCATTGATGATTGGAACCTAACCCTCTCAAGATTATCGGTGCGCTCTCGAATAGTGTTAAATACGATTTGGTTAGCGAAAGCTGAACTTTTTGTTTTTGGTTTTGAAATTTCTTTAACAACAACCCCCATGAACATTGTGCTTACCAGAGAATATGTAGCAAATGAACATAATCACCATCAAATAGAGCAGTTAAGAACTGGTGAACATTGCACAATTATAGAACAACCAATAACTAAAACGACTTGTCCGTGCTGCAAATCAAATGCGTAACATGAACTAAATAATCTGAACTCGTATGTAACTATAGTAAGCTGGAACACTAGAGGGTTCACCCACTTACTGAATAATCAAGAATCCATATTGGAGCAATATGATGTAGTGATACTACAGGAAACTTGGCTGACGGTTTGTCTGTTGTGGAACGATTCTGACATCCTATTTCACCCAGCGAAACGAGGAAATAAAGGTCGGCCGGTGTCCGGATTAATGATTGCCACTAAAGAAGCTCTAATATTACAATGAAACCATGGATAACACCTAACCTATTCATGCAACTAGTTAAAATTAAGATTGGTGATATATTTATTGCCTAGATAAATATATATTGGAATCCGGCTGGAATCTCTTACGATCAATTTCTCAGAGAGATTATAGCAATATTAGATTTGATTAACTTAACTCCCCAAATAACACACACCATACTGGCGGGTGATTTAGACAAGTTGATTCCTCTGGCCGAGTCGAGACTAATCAGATGGAATGATCTGATGTCCACAAGGAATATGATTATGCTAAATGGCGCTGTAGAAGGTGATAATCCACCAAAAAAAACTTGGAAAGGAGGTAACTTACATGCTTTAATTGATTACATTTATGTTGATGCCATACTATTCTCCAGTATAGTTGAATTCCATGTACTTGATACTAAAAAAAGTGACCACAATTAATTAACCCTGAATATGAATCTGTGTAGAAAAAACTAAATTTGCTTACAAAAGAAATATCAGGGTACAATGACTACAACTGTGAGTAAAAATAGATTATGATGGACAGAACTCATTAGAGAACTCATCCGACTGGAACAAAAACCTTACATCAAGAAGAAACTCGGAGGCACCGCTTTCTACCACTTAGCCATGAAAACCTGGAACAACATCCCAAAATTGATAAGGAACACCAAAGACCACCTTAAATTCAGAAAATTACTAAAAACCTACCTCTTCAACACCGGAGACTAAAACCGAAACAACAATAAGACAAACGAATCATCAAAAAAGGACAGTGACAAACCGCTAGAACCGACAGAAGTACCCTGGGCACCAGCAGGGCTGACGCTGGACACAGGGGTCCACCCGCGAGACCCAGAGAAACGGATACAACTACTCCAGCCAACCCTTACCATCCCCCACCGCCCTCACAGCCACAACTAGGTCCCACGAGGCTGTGGAACAGACAAGATACCACCAATCACCACACAACCGGGTGTATGGACACTAGCAGCGGCGCTAGTCACGTGGAGGGGGGGAGGAGCATGCAAGGTTATTAAGGGAGCGGGCGGAGGGGACAGCTAGATCCTCAAACGGCCTCGAATGGAAAATCGGGCACGTACCTCCTGAGGCTCAGGGTGTACAAGCATCCCGTCGGGTAAGATTACACGAGCCCAACCGGTTCAGTCCAGGATAGAGATGACTAACGAATACCATTAACAATTTCCTTCTCTGCATACACCTCTCAAACTCTAAACCAAACACAACCACAAACCTCTAGCGCAGCAAACCGCACGAACTTCACTACACTGCAACAACAAAACAAAAAACACATAGACTCGCACATCAGCACACGACGACTACCGGCCGCATACACCCCAGGCCCAGCCGACGGAACCACCGGGCTGAGGCTGCCAACAGCACATCACTGCAATCTTGCACTTTTCCAGCCTCCACCCACTAACCCACCACCCCCCCCCTCTTTCAGAGCGCCAGGGGACCACTCCGGTGGTCATAGTGCGCGGTACAAATGACCTTTAACATTAACATTAACATTAACTTACATTATAGATTGATAAACGGCTGTAACAAGTGTTCAAACTCTTAGTTAACACAACATTTTGAATTTAAAGATTTGCTTCAACTATTTCAAAATGATACAAATCTGAAAAACAAAAAGAAATGCAAAACTACGTATCAATTTGATCTAGCAGTCAAAGAAAGTAAAGCATTCTATCGTTCTGAGAGAAAATATGCTATGTCGTTACCTTTGGAGACTTGATGGGCTTCACTACGACTAATAAAGACAAGGGGCCTCATTATGAGTTTGGAGGTAGCCAGGGTGCTATTGGTCCGGGTCCGGGTTCTTTGAATGAGGAATTACCGGGCCATTCCAACCTTGGAGGACCAGGTAATTCCTCATTCAAAATACGCATCCCCATTCGAGCCCCCATAGGGCTCAATGGGAATGGGGAGGGAGCTAATAACGGGCCTGTTAATAACGGGCCCGTTATTAGCTCTCTGGTCCTTTTAGCGGCTCCCGCTAAGGGACCTTGGAATGCAGCGGTAAGGGGTTAACGGCACCAGCATCCTTACCGACGCCGTTAACTCCTTACCGACACACTCGGATTGAGGCCCAAGGTATCGAAATTGGACTTGCATGCGAAAAGCCACTTTATTCCAAAAATGTGGTCACTTATTAACCAAGTTTCTGCAGACTCTCAACTCTCTACACAAATAAATGGAGTATCAGAAACTCAATGGATAGCCCATTTCTCCAAACTGTATACATTACCAGTAAATAATCTACCATTTCAAAACGATGATATAAAAGAACGCTCTGGACTACAATTTTCATGAAACTACATATTATATTAAGTCCAGTCGCTTGAGAGCCCCTGGCCCTGATGGCCTATCAAACTATATGTTTAAACAGCATCTGGAAATTTGGGCCTCTATCCTTTTTGTACTGTTTTCGCATATTGTTAAAACTCAACAAATCCCAAGATCTTGGTGTCATTCCATAATCATCCCTGTATTTAAGAAGGGATCAGCAAAACCCATCTAATTATAGGCCAATCGCTCTTCTAGATGCTGCTGGAAAGATTTTTACATGTTTAGTATTAAAGGAAATGAATGAATGGACCCTAAAAGCGAATGTTCGAGATCCATATCAAACAGGATTTGTCGCCAGGATGGGGACGGCGATAGATATTACTGCTATTAATACAATAAAGGCACAGTGTATAGCTCAGAAACAACCGCTGTTCCTTGCATTTGTTGATTTCCCAACAGCATTCAAATCTATTGACTGTTTGTTTGTGTTTATTTTATTTGTATGCCCTTAGGCATCAGGGCGCATTGCTTAGTTACACAGAATGTATTACATTTACATACAGGAATGGATACAAGGGAAAAAACAGATATATAAATGTATACAATAATATACAATGTGTGGTAGCAAAGCAAGAGTCATTTACAAATGAGGCATTCATGGTTGAGTTAAGGTAGAAGAGAGTGGAAGCAGTGAATACAAGGAAAAAAACAGATATATAGATATATACAATAGTATACAATGGGTGGTGGCACAGCAAAAAGTAATTTACAAATGAAGCAGTAATGGTTGAGATAAGGTAGAGGAGAGTGGAGGAGTGAATATCGTGATGGGGAGTGATAAGTAGCATTTTTGTGTTTCTTAGTAATCTTTCGGGAGTATACATGTTTTGGAGTTTTTTCTAAAGAGATGGAAGGATGATTCTCTTCTGAGAGTCAGCGGTAGAGTGTTCCATAGTTTGGAGGCAGGCACAGGGAAACTGGTGCATACTGCTTTCTGGAGTTTGAACCTAGGGACTTTCAGACAGTGGGCTTGTGCTGAGCTTGTAGGTCGTGAAGTGGTATTACAGGTGAAGTTGTCAGCTAGGTATTTTGGTGCTTGATTGGCCAAGTATTTATGGGTAAGAGATAGGACTTTATGCTCTATTCTTTGCGGAACCGAGAACCACTGGGTGTTTCGTCTCAGATCCGAGATGTGATGAGATCTTGGGACGTTCAAAGCTGCTCTTAGAGCATTGTTTTGAATCACTTGCAGTTTACTGAGGTTGTGTTGACTAGTGCCCAGCTAGAGAGCGTTGCAATAGTCAATTTTAGAGAGTACTAGTGCTATGGCTATAGTTGTGTAGTTGGTGGAGGATAGAAAAGGTCTACAGGCGTTAATGAGCTTACAGGTGTTGCCAGTGGATGAGGAGATAGTGTTGATTTTTCTATTCAGAGTGAGGGCAGAGTCGAGGTAAATTCCTAAGGTGTAATGTTGAAAAGAAAATTAGAAGAATATCACTGTCCTTCCTCCTTGTTGATTTTAATTGAACTATTGCACTTAAACACCTCAATGCAAGTGATGATGACTTTAGACGTTTTTTTAACAGCCTCCTTCCCAACGCAGCGTGGTCTTAAACCGGGATGTATTTTGGCAGCTATTCTTTTTAAAGTATTTATACTGAATATGAAAGATATATTTTTACCTATTGTATTCGATGCACCGAAAATAGGAGCCAATAGAATTCCCGATTTATTGTACGCTGATGATCTTGTCCTGCTTTCCAAAACAGAAATTTGCCTACAAAGATACCTAAATGGGTTGAGCTATTTTGCAAAAATGAACCACATGAGCATAAACCTACAGAAAACTCAAATCATGGTATGCTCAAACTCAAGAGTTAGAAAAAGAAAATCCTTTTTGTGGTTTCTACAAGATAATAAGCTCTTAATTACCCAACAATATAAATATCTGGGCGTTAACATAAATAAATACCCAAATGACAAATTGTATTTGATTAGCTTGGAATCTAAATTAACCTCGGTAAGTTCACAAGCTAAAATACTGTTATATAAATTTGGAAAATTTACATGCAGTCCTGTATTAACATATTATAATCAAAAAGCAGTGCCAATTATTCTATACAGAGCCAAAACGAAGGAAATACGCCTCCAAAGCTTTTGGGACAAGATCAAAGGCAAGTTTTGGGAAAATGTACTTAATCTTCCTAAATGCTCCTCAATTGCAATAATTCAATTTGAGCTCGGTGCTCTCTCACTTTTTGTCATGTATCTTTGTAAATTATGTACTTTTTTAGAAAATGTTTACTTAATAATAATTCTTATAACGTTTTATACATTTTATCAACTTATCTTTAAACTTCAGAACATGATTTTCCAGCAAAATGGAGACATTTTATTTTGAACACTCTAGGGGATGCTGATGTCTCAATTGAACTTTTAGTTCAGAATCTAATTCGAGCTCAAATTAAGATATACCAATATGATTGGGTACATACTTTGAGTAAGACCGAAACTCTTATAGATTTTGATCAAAATGTATTTGGACACAAAAAAATATCGAGAAATGGCAGATTACCTGAAGAAGTATCCATCTCCCCACTTCAGAAACCAATATTTGAGGTTCAGGTTAAATTTATGGCCAATGGGAGACATCTTGGCCAGACGTAACCTTACTGAAAAAAATCTAAATATATGTTGATTCTGTCTTAATGGAACACAAAAAGAGACATTGCAGCATCTCCTAGATAGCGCTAGTTAGCTGTACAGGATTAATAGAAAGACGATGTAAATATCTTAAATGGCTGTTTGATGATCAGGAAATTATACTAACTGGTGACTTGTGGTTTTATCTATGTAATACAAAAAGGATGAGAGTTACATTTCTTGAATCCCTTAATTTGAAAGAATATGATAAATGATGGAGACCAACAGAACCTACGTTAGTTAATTGTGTTGCACAGAATGGAATTCATGACAGAGGAAAAATAACTGAGATGTCTAAGTTGAACAAGGTAATAGTTAAAAGAACTATATAGATCTGTATTATATTTAGTGTATTATATTTATATATTTACTAAGCTCCAGATTCTGAACTCACCTTATCAATAAATGTTATTGTGGTTGTAGTAATTTAGTTCAGTTGCTTATAAGATGAATAATGTGTTTTAGGAAATGTTTTTACTTTATTCTTCTCTGTGTTTTTAATCTTGTACGATATTAGTTTGATTATATGGAAATGTATGTATAGCGATTCATATTGTAAGTATGTATGAACAGAAATTGAAAGGTTGATTTATCAGCCAAACAATAAAAAAATAAAATAAAGAACTCACTAAGAGACTGGACATTATGATGCTGTGAACTGCCTCTCCACCTTAGCAGACTGCCTCTCCACCTTACCAGACAATATAAATGTAGAACTCCCTCATACACTGGACATTATGACGCTCTGAGCTGCCTCTCCACCTTACCAGATAATATAAATGTAGACCTCACTAGGATACTGGACATACTGAACTACCTCTCCGCCTTTTCTTAGAATATAAATGTAGATACTGGACATTATGATGCTATGAACTTCCTCCATTCCTTATCTGACAATATAAATGTAGAACTCACTAAGACACTGGACATTATGGTTCTATAAACTGCCTCTCCACCTTACCAGATAATATAAATGTAGAACTCACTAAGACACTGGACATTAAGATGCTATGAACTGCCTCTCTGCCTTACCATCTCAAATAAATGTATAAGTCATGAACTTGGGGCCCTTGGCTGGTAGCGTGTCATGCAGTTGGATGGGAAGCTGTTGCGCTCACCTGGTATCCACGGGGACGCCACCCAGCTCTGGTTGGAAGATTTGCACTCTCGAACCCTCTCCCGGTCCCTTGGTAAGGCCTCTGGTTAAAGATTGGTCTTAATATTGTGAAAGGTGGATTCTCTGTCCTGCTCCTCGTGACAGGGGCGCGTAGATGTGGGGGGCGAGCAGCGACCAAGTTACTTCACTGGTGCAAGCCCCCCTGTGGGAATCCAGGCCTGCTGCGACTCCGTAGGTTTGCTGCTTTACAGTCTTTATATGCCGTTCTTATGTTCCTCTTAGTTCGAATAATAATGTCTTGCTTCTTTCCTTTTAGGTATGGAAAGGAATTTTAGTGTTGTCATGCAGTTTGAAGATGAGCATGGGCCGGCAGGTGAAAGCGCGGTGTGCGCGATGCTGTCCGGTGAGTAATGTATGATGCGCGGCACTGTTTTGCCTTTTATATAGCTAACCTGTGTATTTTCTCTCCTTGCAGGTTGTGATGTTCCTCGCCGAGCGCCGTAATGTTCAAGCAATGATACTGACCAGGAGATGACTACCGAGGTAAGAATTTTGTGGCTTTCTTAATTCTGGAGGAAAAGTGAGTAAACGCTTACTAATGCTGTCTTTCTTTCTCCTCTTTCCAGGTTATGGTATTCCAGGATGCATGCGGTGCCGGATGATGGAGTTCGTACCTTCAGGTGAGTGGAACTGAAGTCAGCGATGGATTGTAGACAGGATACTGGTCCAGGTAAGTTTCGTAGTGTTCTTTCTCTCTCTGCAGGTCCTTGGTTTCAGGTAAGCTGGCATCAAAGAACTGGACACGGTGAGCGTTACGCTGCCCACAGCAGAATAACGCAAAGCATGTTCTGCTGTTTGGGTATGGTTTAAATAGTCTCAGATAAAGTAGTCCAGGTAAAATAGTCCCAGGCCTGCACACCCAAAATAGTCCAGGCAAAGTAGTCCCAGGCCTGCCACACCCAAAAGACTAGACCGCATAGCTCAGTTCCTTGTAACTGAGCTATGTGTGTGCCTCCATGTTGGCTGAACCCCCCCAAGTTAAATAGTCCCATTCTAATGTTGGTCTTCATGCTGGTTATGAGCCTGACGCCAAAGGTGCCAGGACTGACTCCAAGAGAGTCTTGGATGAGGTTTTAAGGCCTTTGACCTGGTCCTAACTGGAAGGCTGATTTGCCAGTGAGGGCCAGGGGCAAGGGTTATGACAGCAGCAGAGTAACTCTTTACACCGAATAATCAAACCAACTCAGGAAGACAGCGAAGTTTGTGCCCGGTATACAGAAGTGTTAAGCCAGTCAGTAAAATGAAGACCCCAAGGGGTAACAAAAAAGGGAGCCAGTGGATAGACATGTTAAGAGAATGGGGCATGTTGATGTGCAATGGGCGGACACTGGGAGACATCCCACGTCAGAACACCTGAACCATGAGGAAGAAACAAGCAACACTGGACTACTTTTTTTACACCAATTTCTGCTCTGAAAGAGTGCAGGGAGTGGAAGCCAGAGAGACCCAGTTCAGTGATCATCACATGCTGATTTTATCGATAGCAGTCAAACTGACTCCAAGGTTAAAGGGGGGTGTGTGGGAGGTGGAGATAAACCATGGGAGAAACAGCATAAGTTGTACACCTAAAAACATACATCTCTAGGGCGTCCAGATATATGAATCTAAATTGTGAACGGGACTCTGCATGCTGGGGAGGGTGCTCTGTTGGTCAGTTTGGAGTATGGCTGGAAACACTGTCGGTTGAAACAGGAACGGTGAGGGCTAAGCAGGTGACCATGCAAGAAGGAAAAGAGGGTAATATCTTTCACATCAATTACGGAAGATGCGTAGAGCATCGAGGAACGTTAGAGGAGAGGAACAGTCTACTCTTATTCGGGAGGCAAAATAAGGAAAATAAAAAGAGGATATAAGCGCGTGTTGAAAAGGAGATGGTACTCAGAGCTAAATGGCCTTTGGCAGCAGGTGTTTGCAGCACTTTGTAGTGGAAACACGAGGACCCTCAGGCAAATGCTGGAAAAGGCTAAGGGAGAGACCAGATGTAGTATAATCAACCCTATCCCGGGGAGTAAATGAGCCAAGTTCATAGGGGCTAACTTTGTTACTAAAGTAGAGCAGTAAATAAAGGTTGGTGAGAAGGGGGAATGGCCGCTCACCCTAGGACTAGATGACATATACTTGGCAATACTAAAACGAAAGGGATCACGGGCATCAGGACCAAATGGACTATCGAACGCTGTACTGAAAGACAACCCTAAAGCATGGGCAGTGGTTCTGAAAATTCTTTTTGAAAAGGTGTGCAAAGAAGGCACAGTACCTGACACATGGTTGAAGGCCTTCCTTTTGCCAATCTACAAAAAGGGAGACAGAGAGAGTCCGGAAAACTATAGATAATTATTATCCCTGTTAGATGTAACAAGTAAACTGTTCTCTGGCTTTGTGCTCCAAGCCCTACAGGATTACACACAAACTGGCTTTTGCCAGGGGTCTGCAACTTGATCTAGGTGGATTTTAGTGCGGCCATCGATACTTTTAATCAGGATCATCTATGGCTAAACTTGCGAAGATGGGGCTTGTGATGCTGGAAATGCATCTGAGGGACAGGGCCTCTGAATCCTTGTCCTTTTTCTGTTTCTACCGTGTGTTCTGTCATGTTTTCTGCCCAGGAGTCCATGTGGGACTCCTGGCAGTGCAGCTCTCTCTTTTGGTTTGGTGAACAGACCCATGGGATACCCTTATGGCACCCATGGGTAGGGGTACAACCCTGTGCCCCTAGTGTATGTTTTTGGGCACCTGTGGGTGGCCCACAGAGCAGGGTATGGGCTGGTGGCAGCTCCATGCTGAATCTGCCAGGTGCTCTGAGTGTCCTCCATTTTGGGACACCCAGGCCCTGCCATTGGGATCAGTTGATTCCTGATAGAAACAAGATGGCCCCTGTGGCCTCTTGCTTTCTATTGCCTGTTGTCTTGTTTTTCCCAAAGTCCTGGGAAGCCCTGACTCTGTCCCTTCCCCCTGACTGGCTGTTGGGTGGAAGTTCCATATATGGTGTTGTTGTGAAGGCCCAGCTAGACTGGCTGGAGCCTTCCCACTGACTGTATGTTGTGGGTACCTCCTGTGGGTGGGACCTGGGTGAATGGAGTGGGTGACCAATATGCACTCCTTGTTGTGGTTGTCTGGTTTCTGGCATGTGAGACAAAGACTGAGACAGCCCTGCCCGAAACTGGCCTGAATGCAGTGTGTAGTGTTGAATGGCTGGGTACTTGTCCCAATCCACATCCCTTGTTGTGAGTGTCTGAAAGGGAGGAGTGTGGCCTGAATGCACTGTGTGCCTGATTGGCTGACTGACTGCATGAATGCCCTGCAGTATGATTGGCTGCTGAGTGTGTGCCAGCAGCATGGATGAGAGAGAGGATAGTATATCTGGGGACCTCTCACCACTGGAAAAGTGTTCAGAAGGGACCTTTGGTTGAGAAGCGACCATTGTGCTCCTAAAGCAGCCAGGGAGTTGAGTCTCCACTCTACGAGTAACTGGAACTGCTGATCCTCGACGTCCAGCTGGAAGAAGAAGATTTGCTGTGGCATTTGCTTCGACCGATCCGAAGGCTGACGAGATCGTCGAGGGCTGACCCGAGAGAGGACCTGGTAAGGCGCCCTCTTCCCGTGCTCCGAGGGACCATCGAGCACCGCTCCATCTTCGCCGAAGCGCCCTGGAAGACAGATCCTCGAAAGGCTGTCGACCCGAGACGGGACCGCCGAGGAAATCGAAGTGAAGCACCCGGACATCGACGCCGTCGAAGTCCATTGCCGTCGACCAGGGTTCGCAGGTTTGTGGAACCGCTGGAGGCCCGTCGAAGTTGTGTTGCCCAGCCGTGGGAACCACTTGACGCCGTGCCGCCGACGACCGGAGCCGTCCGCTCCTTTGCCTAAGAACATCCAATCGAAGGACTCTCTCGACCGCTTCGTCGACCTCTTATCCTGCCGGAGAAAGTCGAGGACGACCAACGCGCCGAGGAGAAACCTGCCGGTGGGTTTCCCGCCACCCGACGACCTCAAAGACTCGGACGACTCGACGCCCTTGCTGGGCTCCCGTCTCTACAATCTTTGCGGTCCAGAACTATTGTCATCGAGGTGCCCCGCACACCTCCGCCTTGCAGGACGCCGACGCCCCGACGCCGACGAGCACCGCTCGGACGAAGCTGCCGCCTCTTCGACATCGTTCTACCTCGTTTGTCGACGGACGTTCGACGCCCCGTGCCTCCCGCTTGAAAGGGAAGGCATTCAAGAAGGGCCGTCGATTCCCCGTCGCCGAACAGCGAGTCCCTTGACGTTTGTCGACACCTTTTCGAGGAACTCGACTCCACCAGGTACATTGGGGGGGTAAAAACATTATAGGGGAAAATAAGACTTGCATAGCAATATATGGACTGGGCTTGTGCTATATCTTTCTTTACAGGTTGCCCAGGTGGGGGGATCTCCACACAGAACTGTGCCTAGTGGTAGGGGTCAGTATTCTGCCTATTGCTCAACCATCTTATTTTCTCTCCTCTCTCTATTGCTGGTTTCACTCTATTGGTCTGTGTGATATTGTACAGTATTGTTCATGCACTTCAATGAGATCTAGGGTGGTACCACTTTAGAATTGTAAATATTTGTCATTGTAGATTTTGCCAGAGTACAAAGTGAGTTATCATGATAAATGTACATAACCTTAACTTTTGATTATATAAAGACTGTGTTCTAACCAATCCAGAGTGTGGATATTCCTTTGTGGGGGCTTGGGGATACACTGTACTTAAGAACCAGCCTGCATCACCTCCTGAGAAGCTAGGCCTTGATTGCTCGACCATTGCTACCGAATAGAGAATCTTGGCTGGGGTCTCCTGTGCCTCCCCTCCACCATATAGGGAGCGGAAGTACAGACAGCCCCCACCGGTCGTTGAGATCCGTTCTCTCACACTGGTGGCAAGCGGTGGGATGCTTATGGTTTTAAGAATCAGTGTATAACCGTGCCACTTACAAAGGATATTTGCCCTTTATTGAATTAAGGTTTAGTTGTGTACAAGGTAACTGCATTACAAACAATGGAGTCTATTGCGAATGGCAAATTAACTCGGATGAGCTTGGAGGCTCTCCAGAGTGCTTGTGAAGCTAGGGAGTTAGACTTTGTGGATAAGTCTAGGGCTGAGCTGATAGCTGCCCTGGTGGACTACCAGACTGATAGTGAAACTCTTGATGAGGGGGGGAATGCAACCAATGAGGACTCTGCCCCTGGGGTTTCAGCTGAATCTGTTTCTGGGAATGCCACCATTCCTGCTGCCTCTGTTCCAAACTCCAGCAATTCCTTAGAACTTGAGTTATTAAGGATGAAATTGGCCTTTGAATAACGCAAGTTGGAAATAGATGCTGAGCTTAAGAAAGAGGAATTGGCTCAACAAGTGGAGCTCAAGAATAGGGATCTTGAACTCAAGAGCCAGGACACTGAATGTCAGAGGATCCAGCTAGAGAAAGCTAGAGTGGAGACTTCAGCTAGATCCAGTGAGAGTGTCAGGTCCCCAGCCACCAAGTTTATGAAAGATTTGGTTGGTGTATTTGTGGAGGGTTCGGATATCCTCCAATGGATTGAAGCGTTTGAAATGGCTTGTGAGATTCATGATGTGGATAAAAGAGATTGGGCAAAGTGTTTGTTAAGCAGAGTGCCTCAAACTGGGTATGACTGTATTCTGAAGCTGAGTGTGGAAGAAAGGGGTCAGTACGAGTGTATGAAGTCTGCTTTGATTGCCAAGTTCGGCAAGACACCTACCCAATACCTTAGAAGGTTCAGGGATTTTAAGAAAAAGGAGAATATGTCTTGGGTTGACTGGGTGAGTGCTGCGCACATGAACATGATGGGGTGGATCGATGGATACAAGGTTAAGACTTTTGTTGAATTGTCCCACCTCTTGTTTTTTGAGCATTTCTCTGAAGCCTGTTCACCAGAGCTGCGTCAGTATGTGGCTGACCAGAACATTTTGGACCCCTTTAAGCTGGCTAGGTTGGCTGACAAGTGGGTCTCCCACCGGGTGTCCCCTAAGGACTCCAGTGGGAAGGACAAGGATAAAGAGAAGGGGGCCTCTCAGAAAGCTGAGGAGTCCCCCAAGCAATCACAGTCGGGTAAACCAAAACCTTCCTCTCCTAAGACCCAAAAATCTAGTGGGGATAAGTCATCTGGGGGTGGGAATAAGAGTAGTGGTCCACCTGCTGCAAAGCAGGCTCCCAGTGGTTCCAGTACCGTACCCCGCACTCCTGGCGCTTGTTGGGACTGTGGGGCTCTGGATCACAAAAGGGGTGACCCCAAGTGTAAAGGTAAGGCACTTGGAGTACAGGCTGTCAGCCTGACCTACCCTTACCCCGTATCTGAGGTGGAGGCCACTGTCCTCCCCTCCTCTGCCGGTATCACATTTGGTGCTCCGGTGGAGATTTCCTTAGTGTCCCTTGGGGCCTGGGACCAGTACGCAGAAGTACTGGCGACTATCCCACAGAACACCCGTAGATTTTTGAGAAGTGTCCTCTTGAATGGCCAGCCTTCTACTGGTTTGAGAGACACTGGGGCAAGCATGACAGTGGTGGACAGGACCCTGCTCAGGCCAGAGGACTATGAAGGTGCTCCTCTGCAAACCACCAGGTTAGCTGGTGGGCCTCCCAAATTATCCCCTGTAGCCTTAGTCACACTCCTGATTGGCGACAAGACAGCGAAGCTTCCTGTCCTGGTTCAGGACAATGTCCCTGCTAACATTTTGTTAGGGAATGATCTAGTAGAGTTGGGGTTGATCTCGGATGGTCTTCCCATGACTGCTGCTGCCGTCACTAGATCACAGGTGACATTGGGTCCGGCTGTGGGTCAGATACCCGAGCCAAAGGCGAGGCCTAAGGCAAGAAGGCGGAAGACCAAGAAGGCCACCTCTGTGGAGGGAGCCCCTTCTCTTCCTGCTGCACCCATTGGGATCCATGCTCAGGACGGGCTGGGTCCAGTGGAAAACCCC
The DNA here is from genome assembly GCF_040938575.1 of Ambystoma mexicanum. NCBI lineage: Eukaryota > Metazoa > Chordata > Amphibia > Caudata > Ambystomatidae > Ambystoma > Ambystoma mexicanum. The sequence continues at coordinate 48,829,374 of NC_090930.1, forward strand.
AACTCAACTCCTTTGGGAGAAGAGGCAGAAGACTCTCCTGTGGGAGAGGTTCTTAACCCGGAGGATCATCCCGACCTTCAATGCTTGTTAGCTGAAGGGGGACCCTCCCGGGCGGACTTCTGTAAGGGGCAGAGAGAGTGCCACTCTCTCGAGGGACTGAGGAAACAGGCCCTGGCCCAGGCACAAGGAGAGGTGCCTAGGAATTTCCGGATTTATTGGGAGGGTGAGCTCCTTGTTAGTGAGCCCACTAAGCCTGAACCTGGTGCCCGCAAGAGGTTGGTGGTACCCCAGGTTTACAGGCCCTTCCTACTGCAGTTGGCGCATGAGGTGCCCTTGGCTGGTCATCTTGGGACCAAGAAGACTAAGCAGAGGCTCTCTGCCCATTTCTACTGGCCACGGATGGGAGTAGAAGTGGAGTCCCACTGCAGGACCTGCCCAACTTGTCAGTTGTCTGGCAAGACTGGAGGCAGTGTCATTGCCCCACTGCAGCCGTTGCCAGTGGTTGGCACCCCATTTGAGAGGGTGGGCATCGACATCGTCGCTCCCCTTGACCCTCCCACTTCAGGTGGACATCGGTTCATCCTGGTCTTGGTAGATCATGCCACCAGGTACCCTGAGGCGATACCCCTTCGGACGGTTACGGCCAAGGTGGTTGCCAGGGCTCTCCTGGGCATTTTCACCCGTGTTGGATTCCCCAAGGAAGTTGTCTCTGACAGAGGATCCAACTTCATGTCGAGTTACATGAAAACCATGTGGAAAGAGTGCGGGGTAACCTACAAGTTCTCCACCTCTTACCACCCCCAGACCAATGGTCTGGTTGAGAGATTTAACAAAACTCTCAAGGGCATGCTAGGTGCTTTGGAAGAGCCCCTAAGGAGGAAATGGGATCTCCTCCTGCCATGCCTGCTGTTTGCTTACAGAGAGGTACCTCAAGAGGGTGTTGGTTTCAGCCCCTTTGAGTTACTCTTTGGACATCCCGTGAGGGGGCCCCTCGCCTTGATCCGAGAAGGCTGGGAAGCCACCCCTCCAGGTCCCGCCAAGCAAGTGGGGGACTACGTGTTAGGCCTCAGGCGGAGGATGACACAGATGATGGGTCAGGCAACAGCAAATCTCAAGGCCAGCCAGGAATTGAATAAGTACTGGCATGACCTTAAAGCCTCGCAAGTGGATTGGACTCCGGGACAGGAAATCCTTGTGATGGAGCCTACCAAGCCTAGGGCTTTGGCAGACAAGTGGACTGGACCCTTCAGGATCATCTCCAAGATGGCTCAGTGGAGGGAGTACATCTCTCTCCAGATTTGACAACAGAGCAACAGAGGGCCTGTAGGGCTTTGCTCCAACAGTACGCCTCTCTGTTTTCACTGAAGCCAGGCCTTACACCGTGGTGTAAGCACGAAATTGACACTGGTGACAGTGTGCCTGTCAAAAGCAGGTGCTACCGTATGTCAGATACCGTTAAGAACCACATCCAGGCTGAGGTCGCCAAGATGTTGGATCTGGGTGTTATTGAACCCTCAACCAGTCCCTGGTCCAGTCCAGTGGTCCTTGTCCCCAAGGCAAGTTCCCAGGCGGGTACCAAGGATTGGAGGTTCTGTGTGGACTACCGAGGAGTCAATGCCGTCACCAAAACTGACGCGCACCCATTACCCAGGGCTGATGAGCTTGTGGACACCATCGGTGCTGCCAAGTTTGTGAGCACCTTTGACCTCACTTCAGGCTATTGGCAAATAGCTCTGACGGACCATGCCAAGGAAAAGACGGCCTTCTCAACACCTGAGGGACTCTACCAGTTTAGGGTCATGCCTTTTGGGTTGAAGAATGCCCCTGCCACCTTCCAGAGATTGGTCAATCATGCGCTCAGTGGGCTGGAAGCCTTTTGTGTGGCTTACTTAGACGACATTGCCGTCTACAGTTCCACCTGGGAAGAGCATTTGACACATCTGGATAAGGTGTTGCAGGCCTTGAAAAGGGCTAACCTCACTATCAAGGCTACCAAGTGCCAGATAGCTCAGGGGAAAGTTACCTATCTTGGTCATGAGGTAGGAGGGGGTCAAATCCAACCTCTCGCCAGTAAAGTACAGGATGTACAGAACTGGGAGACTCCCACTACTCAAACCCAGGTGAGAGCCTTTTTGGGCCTCACTGGGTACTATCGCAATTTCATGGCAGACTATGGAACCATAGCTGCACCTCTGACCGCTCTAACGTCACCCAAGCAGCCTAGGAAGGTTAATTGGACCGAAGACTGTCAGAGGGCCTTTGATGGCTTGAAAGAAAGTCTGTGTAGGGCACCTGTGTTGAGTGCGCCTGACTACAGCCGACCCTTTATCGTCCAGACGGATGCCTGCGACACCGGAATTGGAGCTGTCTTGTCCCAGTTAGATGACAAAGGGAGAGAACACCCTATCATCTTCATCAGTAGACAACTCAAGGGTAGAGAACTTAGGTGGGCTACTGTTGAAAAGGAGTGTTTTAGTATAGTTTGGAGCCTTAGGCGTTTTAGGCCCTACCTTACGGGGTCTACCTTCAAGGTCCAAACAGATCATAAGCCCCTGAAGTGGCTTATGCAGATGAAGGGTGAGAACCCGAAATTGCTCAGGTGGTCCATTAGCCTGCAAGGGCTAGACTTCACCATAGAGCACAGACCAGGGAAGAGTCACGATAATGCAGATGGCCTTTCCAGAAGGTATGTTGACCGTCTGGATGAGGGTGTTGTTAGGAAAGATTTCGTAATTGTAGGGAATTTTCCTTCCATGTGGCAACCCCTAAACTTTTTGCTATTGTTTTTAACCTTGTTGTTGACTTTGCCAGAGAAGTACAGCCTTCTGCCGCACTTCTCTGGGCTTTCGCTCCTTTCTTACGGGGAAACTGACATGCCCTTAAGACAGTCAGTACCGGGGAACGTGGTTTCCCGTAGTTTCTTTTATCGTGTCGCAGCTTTAGTGCAACACGACACAAGAGGGCACTGTAAGCTAAGTTACAGCTCTCTTGGGTCTCTAGCCTTCTACAGGCCCTAGATACTCTTTTAGGATGGTATTTGATCGGTGCAAGTCATTCAGGGACTCGAATGGTGGCAGCGATCGCTTTGTTTATTTTGAGCTCCTTTTGGCGTTCTGAGCACGTTTTTGCCCTGAACCCAAAATGGTGGCCTGGCTCCCAAAATGGCCAGGCCGCGAGGCTCCTTTGTCTTGTCCACTGACCGGCTTGCTCCCTTCACCTTCCCCAGGTCAGACGACCCGGGGCCTTCCTTATTTGGGCATGTACTTTCCCGCGAAACGTGGTTGCTTTCGCGGGCTTCTACATGTCGTTTGCGTGCCTCCAGGGTGTGGGCTGGGATGTCTGGTCCCAATACACATCCTGGGTGCCAGAGAGTCTGGGGTGGTGTGAATGCCTGGGACCACCGTGGTCCGTGATTGGTCCACGTATGGTATGTGTGTTGATGTGCGGATCTCCCATTGGCTCCCCTCCGTTTTGGCGCAAAGGGAACCGTGGATAAGAGGGAGCTGGAAACACCACTGCCATGTCGATCTCCTGAGTTCTCACGAACGAAGGAATACAGGAGCCAAGTATCCTGCAACCAAGAGGCTGGACCGAGGAATCGCTGGTGACCCGCTGAAGGAATCCTCCTTTGCACTGCTGTCGTCCTGTGAAACCCTTTCCTCCTTGGATCGAACCAGAAGGCCTGTACTGGTGCTTCGACCTTTGGAATAGCAGGAACAGCTATTCCCGGCATCTTCAACCATCTCCTGCCAAGTAAGCCTTCGGAAGCGTCTCTGGGCCATCCAGTTGACTGACCAGCTTACAAAGGAGGTTGGCTCTGCAACCGCCGCCAGGTTGTGTTGTATTGCGAGTCCTTGTCCCTCTCCCACGCTTCGTACGCTTGGCGTCCCCAGGTCTGAAGGGAGGAGGGTTCATTTGGCTCGAATACACACGGCCGCTCCGTTGTCCTGTGCGGCAACAAAACTGTGCTGGTTTCGTCGATTGGGACGTCTTTTTGCTCTACACGACTACGAGGCGTTCCCTGCTCTTCTGAACCTGCCAGCTGCTGAAACTAACGTGGAGAAGCCTGGGTCTGCTTGCTTCGGGGACCGGTGAGTAGCTTAGCTAGGATCTGGTCGCCCTCCTGCAGTATCCCATTGCTTTTCCCTGCTGTGTAAAAACAGCACCCTTTTGGCCGTACTCGCGCTCTGCTTCTGCCCGCTGTGGAGGCTGCGCTTGAGTTGCGGAACCTGTTCTCCTTCTGCTGTGCACTAACCCGAACTGCCCGACTTCCTCCGAAGAGCTTCCCCTTTTGCCCGTTGGCACCGGCGTGGCAGGTACTTTGAGCACAAGGCTCCACTCTTCGCAGGGCTCGGACTTCCATCTAGTTAGGTGCCTCTAAAGGCGAACTGAGGCTAAAGCGTTATCGCACTGCCTGTTTTCCTTCCCTGGCAGGTGGACTACATATTTCGTGCTTTAAACGCTTGCGACTGTGTATTTGTATATATATTGTGTTGATTTGGTATGTGTTGGCTTAATACTGTGTTATTGTGATTTTCTCGCTACGGTCGTTGTTTTAAAGGCCTTAAAATAAATGTGTTTATATTTTTGATATAACAACTGTTTGGAGTAGTTTGTAAGCGCTCTTGCTTTGTGTGCTCATTGCGGGCTTTCAGTCACCCTCACCCCTCTTGAGACCTAGTCTTGACCGCCGCGATCGCTACCTTGATTGGTCTGGCTTGTCCAGAGGTTACCCTGTTCCAAGTAATTAGGTTGGCCTTCTGAACTTCTGCGCCACCAGGACAGAGTTCAGAAATCCGTCTTAACAAATTGGTGTACAGCGGTGGGATACGACTGAAGGTATCCAGTGTTGCGCTCGAACTAAGGCATTTCAGGTTATTCCAAACAGTACACGTAGTGAATTGTTGTAATATAACTTTAAAAAGGCCATAGTCCTATCAAACAGTATGGAAACAAATACGTTGTTAAATGCTTCCAAATCAGAAACGCTGAAAAAGATGTGTGCGGAGAGAGGTGTTTCCTCTCAAGGCACAAAATTGGAAATGATCCAGAGAATCGTGGCGTGGCAAGAAGCGCAGCTTGACGCTATAACTTCCGAGGACAGTGCAGAAGGTGGTGGGGCTGCTCTCACTGGCAGAACCGATGGTTCTGCCGCTGCACTGATCCATCGCGACCACGAGGACAGGGAGGATGTAATGTCTAATGTTTCCTCTGCCAGTGTTGATGGGGAGGCTATGCTTGAATTCAAGAAGCAAGAGCTGCGGTTTAGGCAGCAGGAGCTTGAATTCAGCATAGCCAAACTAAAAATCGAACAGGCAGAAAAACAGAAAGACAGGGATCACCAGTTGGAACTGGCCAAGCTTCAGGTTGCAAATGGATCCAAGGGTCCTAGACATGGGTCTGGGGCTTCCTCTCATCCACGGTTTCCAAAAGATCTGCTCAGTGTGTATGAAGAGAGGAATGACATTATGGACTGGCTGAATGCGTTTGAGTATGCATGCGAGGTCCAGGAAGTTGACAATGCTGATAAGATTGCGTGGTTGCTCAATAGACTGCCCCATTCTGGCTGTAGTGCCATTATGGAAATGTCGAAGGCTGAGCGGGCTGATTTCGCAATGTTAAAGCAGACTCTCATTTTAAAGTTTGGGAAGACTCCGGCCCAATATTTAAAGCGTTTTCGAGAGTATAAGAAAAAGGAAGGTGGTACTTGGGTATCTTATGTCGCTGAATCTTTGAAAAACTTAACTGGCTGAGTCGAAGGTTATAAGGTTTCTACCTTCGAAGGCATGATCAATCTGGTCATGCTGGAACACATTTTTGCTTCTTCTTCCCCGGAGCTTAAGCAGCATTTGGCCGATTCGAAGGAGATAGATCCTAAGAAGCTGGCCATTGCAGCAGACTTATGGGTGTCACATCGAGTGTCCCATAAGGACAAAACTCATCCTGGTAAGCAGGAGGAAGGGAAAAAGTCCAAAGATATGGAGGGTGGGGAATCTGCTAAATCTTCTTCCCATAAGGGCCACAAAAAGAAAAACAAGGGTAAGACACAAGAGAACTCACAGGGTAGTGGAGGTTCGCCTCCAAAACAGAACTCTGGTTACAATAAGCCTCCCTACGTAAACAGACCCACTGGGGCTTGTTTTTCTTGTGGAGCAACTGACCATGTGAAGGGGGACCCCCGTTGTAAGGTTAGACCTTTGGGGGTCCACTCCGCTAATCTGGCCTTCTCCTCCTACGAGGAAGAAGAGATTACAGGAGCATCCTTCTCCTCAGACTCATTTCCCAGCGGAATAGAGGCTGAGGTAGTTTTAGTGTCCCTGGGTTCCTGGGAGCCTAAAGTCGCAGAGGCTTATGCTAGGATTCCGGATAATACCAAGCACTACTTTAAAGACAGTGTGCTGATCAATGGAGTGGATACTCCAGCTCTTAGGGATAGTGGGTGCAGTCGAACTGTAGTGGATTCTACCTTGGTAGACTCAGAGGAAGTTGCCAGAGCTACTCTGATGCCCACTAAGTTGGCTGACGGCCCCCTCCGTATGTTTCCCGTGATCCCTGTTAATCTTACTTTAAATGGTACAGCAGTCAGGATTCCAGTGAGCATTCAGAGAAACGTCCCGGGAAAGGTCTTGTTGGGCAATGATCTCAGAGCTTTAGGGCTCGTAGGAGACACTGCCGAAAGACCCTACACACGGTCTCAAGCACGGGCAGCATTGGCCAAGTCCAATACGCCGCCCCAGCCGAAGGGGAAACCCAAGGCGAAAGGAGTCTACAAGTCAAGACGGGGGAAAGAGAATATTCCCCCGAGCTCGCCTACCACTGCGGTGGAGGAAGTTGGTCAATCGCCCGAGCCTGACGAGGAGGTGGCGATGCCTGAAGTATTCGACCCCAACGATCATCCTGAACTAAAAGACTTGTTAGTTGAAGGAGGTCCTGATAGGGATGAATTCAGTAAAGGCCAACGTGAGTGCCCATCTCTGGAAGGCCTAAGGAGACAGGCCTGCTCCCAGCTTGAGGGTGAACCTCCTGGGAAGCATAGGATTTATTGGGAAGGTGGACTCCTGTATAGTGAGCCCACAGAGTCTACAGAAGGAGACCATAGGAGGTTGGTGGTTCCCCTTGCTGTTAGACCCTTCCTCCTGCAGTTGGCGCATGAAGTTCCCCTTGCTGGTCACCTTGGTATGAAGAGGACCAAGCAAAGGTTATCCATGCACTTCTACTGGCCCAAGATGGGGGTGCAAGTAGAAAGTCACTGCAGGAGTTGCGCCTCCTGCCAGTTGTCTGGTAAGGTTGGCGCGACAATCCAAGCTCCGTTGGTACCGCTCCCAGTTGTGGGGGTACCATTTGAAAGGGTAGGGATCGACATCGTTGGTCCCCTTGACCCGCAAACATCCTCGGGCAATAGGTTTATCCTGGTGCTGGTCGACCATGCAACCAGGTACCCTGAGGCCATCCCATTGAAAACTGTAACTGCCAAGTCAGTTGCAAAAGCTTTACTCGGCATATTTACTAGGGTTGGCTTCCCTAAAGAAGTTGTGTCAGATCGTGGCAGCAACTTTATGTCGAAGTATATGCAGGCTATGTGGAAAGAATGTGGGGTCACCTACAAGTTCTCTTCTGCATATCACCCCCAGACCAATGGTCTGGTGGAACGTTTCAACAGAACGTTAAAGAGCATGATTGGGGCTCTGGAGGAGCCCCAGAGAAGAAAATGGGATCTTCTTTTACCATGCTTGCTGTTTGCCTACCGAGAGGTACCACAGGAGGGTGTTGGCTTCAGCCCCTTCGAACTTCTGTTCGGTCATCCCGTACGGGGACCCTTAGCCATCGTCAAAGAGGGATGGGAGATGCCCACTCCCCCTGTTACTACCAATGTAGTTGACTATGTGCTAGGGCTCAGAAAACGGATGGTACTTCTGATGGGCTTGGCTAGTGATAAATTGAAGGCAGGGCAAGCGCTGGTGAAACATTGGTATGACCAGAAAGCTTCCCTCATCAACTTTACACCTGGTCAGCAAGTCCTGATCATGAATCCAATAAGGCCTCGCGCTTTACAGGACAAATGGTCAGGCCCTTACACAGTGGTGGAGCCCCTGGGTGAGGTGAACTATTTAGTGGACCTTGGAAGGCCTGGACAGGCTCCAAAAGTGTTCCACGTGAATAGGCTGAAGGCTTTCGTCCCAAGAGTCGAAATCGCAGCACTGCTACTGGCTTCAGATGTTGAGGAAGAGGAGTCAGAACCTCTCCCCGACCTGTTCCAAAGCGGTCCTTCAGATAGCTCCGTTGAGGGTGTCCGAGTGGCCCCTCACCTGACTTCTGATCAGCAGGCTGAGGTGAAAAGTTTGCTTAGGCAGTTTTCCCCCCTGTTTTCACAGTCCCCTGGTTTGACACCTTGGTGCAAACATAACATTGACACAGGAGACAGTGTACCTACCAAAAGTAGGGGATACAGGATGTCGGATAAAGTACGGTCTTATATTAAGACCGAGGTCAACAAGATGTTAGACCTTGGGGTGATTGAACCCTCTAGTAGTCCTTGGTCCAGTCCTGTGGTTTTGGTTCCAAAGGCAGGCACTTCTGAATTGAGGTTCTGCGTGGATTACAGGGCTCTGAATGCTGTCACCAAGACAGATGCACACCCCTTGCCTCGAACGGATGAGCTGGTGGATACTTTGGGTGCCTCCAAGTACCTCAGCACGTTTGACCTCACTGCTGGCTATTGGCAAATAGCTTTAGCAGAACATGCCAAGGAGAAGACAGCATTTTCTACTCCAGACGGCCTTTACCAATTCCGGGTAATGCCGTTCGGGTTGAAGAATGCACCTGCCACTTTCCAGAGGCTTGTGAATCATGTGTTGAATGGGTTGGACGAATTCTGCCTTGCATATCTGGACGATATAGCAGTTTTCAGTGCCACCTGGGAAGACCATGTGAAACACCTCAAGATTGTGCTCCAGGCTCTTCAGAAAGCCCACTTGACCATAAAGGCTAGTAAATGCCAGATTGGACAAGGCTCAGTGGTTTACCTTGGACATGAAGTAGGTGGAGGGAGGATACAGCCTCTACCCAGTAAAGTACAAGCAGTACAAGACTGGCCTACCCCCACTACGCAAACCCAAGTGAGAGCCTTCTTAGGACTCACGGGGTATTATCGCAATTTTGTGGCAGACTATGGTACCATAGCTGCTCCTCTGACTGCCCTCACAACTCCGAAGAAACCCAAGAAGGTAACTTGGACCGACGAGTGTGAGAAGGCCTTCAATGGCTTAAAAGACTCCTTGTGCCAGGCCCCTGTGCTCAGGGCCCCTGATTATCAAAGACCTTTTATCGTGCAGACGGATGCCTCTGACACTGGGATAGGAGCTGTACTATCACAAGTAGATGAGAAGGGTAAGGAACACCCTATCGGTTTTATTAGTCGCCAGCTTAAGGACAGAGAGCTCAGATGGTCCACGGTAGAGAAAGAATGTTTCTCTGTTGTGTGGGCCCTAAGGAAGCTGAGGCCCTACCTCTATGGGACCCACTTCACTGTGCAGACTGACCATAAGCCGTTAAAGTGGCTAATGAACATGAAGGGGGAGAATCCAAAGTTGCTTAGGTGGTCCATAAGTCTTCAAGGCTTCGACTTCACTATTGAGCATAGACCAGGTGTCCAACATAGCAATGCTGATGGGTTGTCCAGAATGTTTTACCGACCTGAACAAGAGACTCATCCAGGGGTGGATTAGTTCCCCCTGTCCATAGTCTGGGAGGGGCGAGTGTTAGGAAAGATTTCGTAATTGTAGGGAATTTTCCTTCCATGTGGCAACCCCTAAACTTTTTGCTATTGTTTTTAACCTTGTTGTTGACTTTGCCAGAGAAGTACAGCCTTCTGCCGCACTTCTCTGGGCTTTCGCTCCTTTCTTACGGGGAAACTGACATGCCCTTAAGACAGTCAGTACCGGGGAACGTGGTTTCCCGTAGTTTCTTTTATCGTGTCGCAGCTTTAGTGCAACACGACACAAGAGGGCACTGTAAGCTAAGTTACAGCTCTCTTGGGTCTCTAGCCTTCTACAGGCCCTAGATACTCTTTTAGGATGGTATTTGATCGGTGCAAGTCATTCAGGGACTCGAATGGTGGCAGCGATCGCTTTGTTTATTTTGAGCTCCTTTTGGCGTTCTGAGCACGTTTTTGCCCTGAACCCAAAATGGTGGCCTGGCTCCCAAAATGGCCAGGCCGCGAGGCTCCTTTGTCTTGTCCACTGACCGGCTTGCTCCCTTCACCTTCCCCAGGTCAGACGACCCGGGGCCTTCCTTATTTGGGCATGTACTTTCCCGCGAAACGTGGTTGCTTTCGCGGGCTTCTACATGTCGTTTGCGTGCCTCCAGGGTGTGGGCTGGGATGTCTGGTCCCAATACACATCCTGGGTGCCAGAGAGTCTGGGGTGGTGTGAATGCCTGGGACCACCGTGGTCCGTGATTGGTCCACGTATGGTATGTGTGTTGATGTGCGGATCTCCCATTGGCTCCCCTCCGTTTTGGCGCGAAGGGAACCGTGGATAAGAGGGAGCTGGAAACACCACTGCCATGTCGATCTCCTGAGTTCTCACGAACGAAGGAATACAGGAGCCAAGTATCCTGCAACCAAGAGGCTGGACCGAGGAATCGCTGGTGACCCGCTGAAGGAATCCTCCTTTGCACTGCTGTCGTCCTGTGAAACCCTTTCCTCCTTGGATCGAACCAGAAGGCCTGTACTGGTGCTTCGACCTTTGGAATAGCAGGAACAGCTATTCCCGGCATCTTCAACCATCTCCTGCCAAGTAAGCCTTCGGAACCGTCTCTGGGCCATCCAGTTGACTGACCAGCTTACAAAGGAGGTTGGCTCTGCAACCGCCGCCAGGTTGTGTTGTATTGCGAGTCCTTGTCCCTCTCCCACGCTTCGTACGCTTGGCGTCCCCAGGTCTGAAGGGAGGAGGGTTCATTTGGCTCGAATACACACGGCCGCTCCGTTGTCCTGTGCGGCAACAAAACTGTGCTGGTTTCGTCGATTGGGACGTCTTTTTGCTCTACCCGACTACGAGGCGTTCCCTGCTCTTCTGAACCTGCCAGCTGCTGAAACTAACGTGGAGAAGCCTGGGTCTGCTTGCTTCGGGGACCGGTGAGTAGCTTAGCTAGGATCTGGTCGCCCTCCTGCAGTATCCCATTGCTTTTCCCTGCTGTGTAAAAACAGCACCCTTTTGGCCGTACTCGCGCTCTGCTTCTGCCCGCTGTGGAGGCTGCGCTTGAGTTGCGGAACCTGTTCTCCTTCTGCTGTGCACTAACCCGAACTGCCCGACTTCCTCCGAAGAGCTTCCCCTTTTGCCCGTTGGCACCGGCGTGGCAGGTACTTTGAGCACAAGGCTCCACTCTTCGCAGGGCTCTGACTTCCATCTAGTTAGGTGCCTCTAAAGGCGAACTGAGTCTAAAGCGTTATCGCACTGCCTGTTTTCCTTCCCTGGCAGGTGGACTACATATTTCGTGCTTTAAACGCTTGCGACTGTGTATTTGTATATATATTGTGTTGATTTGGTATGTGTTGGCTTAATACTGTGTTATTGTGATTTTCTCGCTACGGTCGTTGTTTTAAAGGCCTTAAAATAAATGTGTTTATATTTTTGATATAACAACTGTTTGGAGTAGTTTGTAAGCGCTCTTGCTTTGTGTGCTCATTGCGGGCTTTCAGTCACCCTCACCCCTCTTGAGACCTAGTCTTGACCGCCGCGATCGCTACCTTGATTGGTCTGGCTTGTCCAGAGGTTACCCTGTTCCAAGTAATTAGGTTGGCCTTCTGAACTTCTGCGCCACCAGGACAGAGTTCAGAAATCCGTCTTAACAGGTGTCTATCCCGTGGGAGATTAGACACCCTCCACCTCAGTCTGGGGGGGGCGACTGTGATGCTGGAAATGCATCTGAGGGACAGGGCCTCTGAATCCTTGTCCTTTTTCTGTTTCTACCGTGTGTTCTGTCATGTTTTCTGCCCAGGAGTCCATGTGGGACTCCTGGCAGTGCAGCTCTCTCTTTTGGTTTGGTGAACAGACCCATGGGATACCCTTATGGCACCCATGGGTAGGGGTACAACCCTGTGCCCCTAGTGTATGTTTTTGGGCACCTGTGGGTGGCCCACAGAGCAGGGTATGGGCTGGTGGCAGCTCCATGCTGAATCTGCCAGGTGCTCTGAGTGTCCTCCATTTTGGGACACCCAGGCCCTGCCATTGGGATCAGTTGATTCCTGATAGAAACAAGATGGCCCCTGTGGCCTCTTGCTTTCTATTGCCTGTTGTCTTGTTTTTCCCAAAGTCCTGGGAAGCCCTGACTCTGTCCCTTCCCCCTGACTGGCTGTTGGGTGGAAGTTCCATATATGGTGTTGTTGTGAAGGCCCAGCTAGACTGGCTGGAGCCTTCCCACTGACTGTATGTTGTGGGTACCTCCTGTGGGTGGGACCTGGGTGAATGGAGTGGGTGACCAATATGCACTCCTTGTTGTGGTTGTCTGGTTTCTGGCATGTGAGACAAAGACTGAGACAGCCCTGCCCGAAACTGGCCTGAATGCAGTGTGTAGTGTTGAATGGCTGGGTACTTGTCCCAATCCACATCCCTTGTTGTGAGTGTCTGAAAGGGAGGAGTGTGGCCTGAATGCACTGTGTGCCTGATTGGCTGACTGACTGCATGAATGCCCTGCAGTATGATTGGCTGCTGAGTGTGTGCCAGCAGCGTGGATGAGAGAGAGGATAGTATATCTGGGGACCTCTCACCACTGGAAAAGTGTTCAGAAGGGACCTTTGGTTGAGAAGCGACCATTGTGCTCCTAAAGCAGCCAGGGAGTTGAGTCTCCACTCTACGAGTAACTGGAACTGCTGATCCTCGACGTCCAGCTGGAAGAAGAAGATTTGCTGTGGCATTTGCTTCGACCGATCCGAAGGCTGACGAGATCGTCGAGGGCTGACCCGAGAGAGGACCTGGTAAGGCGCCCTCTTCCCGTGCTCCGAGGGACCATCGAGCACCGCTCCATCTTCGCCGAAGCGCCCTGGAAGACAGATCCTCGAAAGGCTGTCGACCCGAGACGGGACCGCCGAGGAGATCGAAGTGAAGCACCCGGACATCAACGCCGTCGAAGTCCATTGCCGTCGACCAGGGTTCGCAGGTTTGTGGAACCGCTGGAGGCCCGTCGAAGTTGTGTTGCCCAGCCGTGGGAACCACTTGACGCCGTGCCGCCGACGACCGGAGCCGTCCGCTCCTTTGCCTAAGAACATCCAATCGAAGGACTCTCTCGACCGCTTCGTCGACCTCTTATCCTGCCGGAGAAAGTCGAGGACGACCAACGCGCCGAGGAGAAACCTGCCGGTGGGTTTCCCGCCACCGACGACCTCAAAGACTCGGACGACTCGACGCCCTTGCTGGGCTCCCGTCTCTACAATCTTTGCGGTCCAGAACTATTGTCATCGAGGTGCCCCGCACACCTCCACCTTGCAGGACGCCGACGCCCCGACGCCGACGAGCACCGCTCGGACGAAGCTGCCGCCTCTTCGACATCGTTCTACCTCATTTGTCGACGGACGTTCGACGCCCCGTGCCTCCCGCTTGAAAGGGAAGGCATTCAAGAAGGGCCGTCGATTCCCCGTCGCCGAACAGCGAGTCCCTCGACATTTGTCGACGCCTTTTCGAGGAACTCGACTCCACCAGGTACATTGGGGGGGTAAAAACATTATAGGGGAAAATAAGACTTGCAGAGCAATATATGGACTGGGCTTGTGCTATATCTTTCTTTACAGGTTGCCCAGGTGGGGGGATCTCCACACAGAACTGTGCCTAGTGGTAGGGGTCAGTATTCTGCCTATTGCTCAACCATCTTATTTTCTCTCCTCTCTCTATTGCTGGTTTCACTCTATTGGTCTGTGTGATATTGTACAGTATTGTTCATGCACTTCAATGAGATCTAGGGTGGTACCACTTTAGAATTGTAAATATTTGTCATTGTAGATTTTGCCAGAGTACAAAGTGAGTTATCATGATAAATGTACATAACCTTAACTTTTGATTATATAAAGACTGTGTTCTAACCAATCCAGAGTGTGGATATTCCTTTTTGGGGGCTTGGGGATACACTGTACTTAAGAACCAGCCTGCATCACCTCCTGAGAAGCTAGGCCTTGATTGCTCGACCATTGCTACCGAATAGAGAATCTTGGCTGGGGTCTCCTGTGCCTCCCCTCCACCATATAGGGAGCGGAAGTACAGACACCCCCCACCGGTCGTTGAGATCCGTTCTCTCACAGGGCTGCCCAGAATGGCTATTGGGGACGCTGATCTTACTACACACAAGGAACAGTGTACAAGTGCGTCTGAACAGTATGGGTGACTTGTCTAACCCAGTGGAAGTAAACCGGGGTGTTAGACAAGGGTGGAACCTGGCACCCCTGCTGTTCTGTCTGTAATTGGCTGACCTACCCGCCAAGCTACTAGAGAGCACGGGATGCCCTGCCAAGATCTGTTCGAAACCACATAGCTAGCTTGCTGTACGCGGATGACCTTGTCTTGCTCGATCGCACATAAGAGGTGCAAAACATAAATTTAAGACATTACTAGAATATGCTAAGCAGAATAATGGCAAGACCAAGATGGCGGTTGTTTCGGGAAGTAAGATTACGAGGGTGGCTCTGCAGATAGACTCACATAAGCTGGAGTAGGTCGACAGCTAACCCTATCTGGGTCTCGACCTATCGATAGATGGGGGCCATAGAGCCATAGTCGAGAGTAAAAAGAGAAAAGCTCGACAATTAACATGTCTGATCAATAAATGTGTTAAACAAACAGCAGGCTACTCGCTGGATGGTATTCTAAAGCTATATAAACAGAGCTTCTCACCTGCGATCCTCTGTGGTCTCGATGCACTGGCCATGAGGGACATGTCCTGGCTAAATGTGGTGGAGGGAAAATTCTTGAGGAAACTCTTGGGTCTCCCGACTACCACGCCAATGGCCTATCTAAGATTAGAACTGGGATTAAGGTCCCTCATGAGCCAAGCCCTAATAGAAAGGGGTTCACTGTATATGAAGGCGAGAAGTAGACCAATGTGTAAATTATTGAACCTAATGGGAACAAAATATGAAAAGGAAAGCAACCATGATTACATCATCTTAAATGAGGCTTGCTTCCCAAACATGTATTGGTCCCCTGATTTCGACAGAGGAATGAGGTTTGAGACGCTAAAGGTTTTGTTTAAAAACAAAGTGAAACAGGTGAAACAGTGTGGTTGGGTGGGAAATTTCACACACCTGGAAAAGCTTCACAACTTCAAATATGTACCTGGCTAGCTCACTGCTATTTTCAGACCCAAAAATATCTCTTGTGCCCAAGTCTGGCGTGTCGAATGTTTATGTTGAAACTACGGACAAACCTGTTGCCACTTCTGGCACTGCAGCGGGCACAAGCCAAAACACCGGCTGACCAGAGAATATGCTGTATGTGTGGGTTAAAGGCGCAGATGGAAACACTGAGACACGCACTGACACGGTGCAAAAGATGGGGTCCCATGTACATGACAAGGCTGGGGGAGTTTGTAGGAAGCTATGAGTCAATCAAAAGCGATTGAATTCTGGTGTTACTGTTTAAACACAGACCTTGAATCTGTGCACATGACTTTGTTTTCCGTCTGGCAAGTGATCTTAGAATGCCCAAATAAGATGACATAGTGGCAAAAGTAAAGGGGCACCCCCAGGGTACTGAAACCTGATGTGACCTCTTGGTGAACCCACAGTCTCTATGAATGAAAGGGGAGAACCTAATTAATGGGTACATGTTCATACTCTTGTTGAGATATCGTATATTTTATAAACTTGAATTGTATGAATTTTTAAATATTAATTAAGCTTCAATGATTATCTGAATTTACAAGGAAAACTTCATGAACAATTTTTAAAGTGGAAAAATTGTAACTGTGTTGTTTTATAGTCCAAAGGATGACTGGACATGTTGTTGTTGTTGTTAAATATATGTTATATTTTGTAAAGGTTCTTTTGAATCAATACAAATACATACAAATGAAAGAAATAAAACATTACATTAAAAAACAGTTCAATGGAGTAAACCTATATTTGATTTTCCTGGATAGCGAGAGAAAAGGCCTAACATTTCAGCATAAAAAACAGTACAATTGAGTACACCTAGATTTGATTTTGCCCGATAGTGGGCGAAAGGCCTAAGATTTTAGCATTAAAAAAATGTGAAATGGAGTACACCTGGATTTGATTTTCCTGGATATTACTGTGGACAAGATCTTACCACACATAATCCCTATCCTCATCTCGTTGACTTACACCGCTGACCCAGACACACTAGTAGATGTCTACAACTCCACGATGACCAAAGCACTAGATACCATTGCCCGCTTAAAATGTGTAAAGGCAAACCTAGAGCTCACCTGAACTCATGGTTTACACCTCAACTAAAAGCCTTGCGGGCTGAGAAAAGGAAACTGAAAGGCCTATGGAAACACCGCCCCACTGTGGAGAATAAAACTAACCTGCTGAATATCTCAGCTAAATTCAAAAGAGAGATTCTACTCACTAAACGTGAGAGCCTCTGACAAGAACAGGGATGCAGATCCTTTGGCTGAACATTGCAGTTTTGAATTTCAGATGTCTTGAAACCTCATAGAAATACAGCTTCAAGCTTTTAGTAAGTGCTTCCGTGCTTTCACTTCCATCAGGCAGAGCCGGTGACTGCAGGCCCCCAGATAAGGTATTGAGCCCTCCGTGGGCCGTGTGTTTGTTTTTCTGCCCATTCTTGGGCTGCTGCCATTGTTTTTCCCCGTGTGTTCTCCCCAGCCCCCCTCCCTCCCCTTCCGTGTTTCTCCTTGGTCCCCTCCCTCCCTCCCGCCTCCAATCCTCCCAGCTCCCCCCTGATTGGCTGCCGGCCCGTGTGTTGTCGAGGCTAGGCTGCCTGCAGTCCACCGCGCTCGCCACTTCCATCAGGCAGAGCCAGTGACTGCAGGCCCCCAGATAAGGTATTGAGCCCTCCGTGGGCCGTGTGTTTGTTTTTCTGCCCATTCTTGGGCTGCTGCCATTGTTTTTCCCCGTGTGTTCTCCCCAGCCCCCCTCCCTCCCCTTCCGTGTTTCTCCTTGGTCCCCTCCCTCCCGCCTCCAATCCTCCCAGCTCCCCCCTGATTGGCTGCCGGCCCGTGTGTTGTCGAGGCTAGGCTGCCTGCAGTCCACCGCGCTCGCCACTTCCATCAGGCAGAGCCGGTGACTGCAGGCCCCCAGATAAGGTATTGAGCCCTCCGTGGGCCGTGTGTTTGTTTTTCTGCCCATTCTTGGGCTGCTGCCATTGTTTTCCCCGTGTGTTCTCCCCAGCCCCCTCCCTCCCCTTCCGTGTTTCTCCTTGGTCCCCTCCCTCCCTCCCGCCTCCAATCCTCCCAGCTCCCCCCTGATTGGCTGCTGGCCCGTGTCTCCTCCTCCTCTTATTGGTGCTACCAGGGCAGCCCCTGCCCGGCAGCCCCAGCGGCTAGGGCCCCCTTAGGCAAAGGGCGGCTCCCTCCTTTGTGGCTCCCGGTGTGTCTGCAGGTGTCCGCAGGGGACGCAAGGGCCATTCCACCGCTTCATCTTGTGAGCTCCACCTGCTCCCCCGGCCCACCCCACCCCTATCTGTTCACTTCCTCGCAGTGTGGCTACACTTCTTTGTGTTCCGAATTTGTGGTAAACTAGGGTTTTTCTCCCTCTGCAGGATTTTCAAACTTAGGTGGCCTCTCCACTGTGTACCTGATACCCCTTACTGTGTTCACGGTGTTCCGAATTTGTGGTAAACTAGGGTTTTTCTCCCTCTGCAGGATTTTCAAACTTAGGTGGCCTCTCCACTGTGTACCTGATACCCCTTACTGTGTTCACCGTGTTCCGAATTTGTGGTAAACTAGAGTTTTTCTCCCTCTGCAGGATTTTCAAACTTAGGTGGCCTCTCCACTGTGTACCTGATACCCCTTACTGTGTTCACCGTGTTCCGAATTTGTGGTAAACTAGTGTTTTTCTCCCTCTGCAGGATTTTCAAACTTAGGTGGCCTCTCCACTGTGTACCTGATACCCCTTACTGTGTTCACCGTGTTCCGAATTTGTGGTAAACTAGGGTTTTTCTCCCTCTGCAGGATTTTCAAACTTAGGTGGCCTCTCCACTGTGTACCTGATACCCCTTACTGTGTTCTGAATTTGTGGTAAACGAACGCCTGCCGCTCTCTTCCTATCCACTTGCGCTTGTCCTGTCTTCCCCCACCCACTCCCTCCTATTCTATGGTGCTCTCTATCTCACCAATCTTTTCTAACTGCTTCTCCATTGACTATCCTGCTCTCCTCACTAAATCTGGTAGGAAAAAGTTTAAAAAGGACATCCTGGTCTCCAACCCAGGCCTCCCTATCGCTGAGACCTACACTAGTGCCTCCTCCAAGGAAACTCTCACTGACATCCTCTTTTTCGTGCCTTCTCCTGACCTATGGACGCTTCATATGGTCTCTGTGCTCTCTCCTTTCTCCTCTTCCCCCATTAATGGTGGCACCCGTTGGGATGTCCTCTTGGCTTCCTTCCACTCCTCTAAGGCCATCATTAATGTCTATGCTAATGGGACCGTCTTGGTCCAAGGCCCTCAGGCCAACCTTCACCTCTTCGATAGACGCTTCCCACGCCTCATCAACTTCCTCTCCTCTCCTGCTGTGCCCCCTCCTCTGTCCTCGACTAACTTGCCTCTTCCCTCCCTCCCCACCCCCTCTCATGCTCCTTCTTCACCTCCGCAGGGCGTACCTCTGATCTGTACCCCTCCCCGGAAGTCCTTCAAAGATGGCAAACTTCTCCACATTGCCACTCTTAACTCTCGCTCTGCCGTCAAACATTCCTCTGATATCTGCCGCCTTCTTGAGGAACTTGACCTTGACGTACTCGGTCTCACTGAGACATGGTTCATGACCAGCTCTGTCACCAGCTTTGACACACTCCTACCCGACGGTTACAAGATCCTCTCTGTGCCCAGGCCCAACCGTGCGGGGGGAGGTGTGGGCCTTATCTTCCCTTAGTGGATTCCTGCCACTGTTACTCCCATGCAGACCTACTCCTCTTTTGAATGTCTTGTCTGCCGACTCTCTCTCTCTCCTAGCCATTCCCTTACCGTGGCTACTATCTATCGGCCACCTGGTCAAATTTCCTCCTTCCTCTCCGAGTGGGCGGACCTCTCCTCCTCACTCCTGTCCTCAACCACTCAACTCCTCTTTCTTGGAGACTTCAACATCCACCTGGATGCCTCCTGTCCCCCCTCTGGACTCTTTTGCAACCTCTGCGACTCTCTCTCACTCTCTATTCTCCCGTCTGGGCCGACTCATTCTGCAGGGCACACTCTTGATGCCCTGATCTCCTCTGACCTTCCCCTCTCGGTCCCTCTCTCCACTCCTCTCTCCTGGAGCGATCACTTTCTCCTCTCCTCCCACCTCACCCTCCCTACCCCACAGGCAAAGCCACCCCCATCACTGCCACCTTCCTTCTCGGTCATCCGACCCATGAAGCGCGTGTCAGTTGAGGCTTTCGCTGCCACCTTCTTGCCCCCTCCTCCCCCTTCGGCTGACTTCCACCCTGACACAGCCCTCTCCACTCTCCACTCCGCTATATCTGATACTCTTGATATCCTTGCCCCTGTCATGAGAATCCGCCTGAAGCCCAAAGCCAAATGTAACTCCTGGTATGACTCGGATCTCGTCACCCTTAAGCGCAAGTGCAGGGTGGCAGAGAGGAAATGGCGTGCTTCATGCTCATCCTCTGACAAACTGGCCTGTCGCCTGCTCCAAAGGCAATACCGGCTCTCCGTTCTCACCAAGAAGAGAGCCCTTATCCAAGCCCGCATCTCTGCGGCATCTAACAATTCGGCCGAACTCTTTAAAATCTGCAAGGAGCTGGCCAACCCTGCTGCAGTCTCTACCTCTCCTGTCCCCTCCCAGGCCCTCTGCACGGCACTGGCCTCTCACTTCATTTCAAAAACTCAGGACATCCTGTCCTCACTCTCCTCCTATAACCTCCCCCCTCTATTCCCTGTCCTTCCTCTGGCTCTTCTGCAGCCACCCCTCCTCTCTCCTTCTCTTCCTTTCCCCTTTTTTCTGCTGACGAGGTTTCAAGACAAGTCCGATCTATGAAAGTCTCATCAAAACAGGTCCACCCCTGTTCCTCCAAAACTATCAAGGACCACATTGACTCCTTGGCTCCTGCCCTTGCTGACTTCTGCAATCACTCCTTCGCCTCTGGAGTCTTCCCATCCCCTCTCAAGCACTCCCTTGTGCACCCCATTCTTAAGAAACCCTCTTTTGACCCTTCCTGCCCAGCTAACTATCGGCCAAACTCTATCACTCCCTTCCTGGGCAAGCTCCTGGAGAAACTGGCCATCTCCCAGCTTAATCTCCATGCTGAATGTGTTGGTAGTCTTCATGACCATCAGTCTGGCTTCAGAGCTGCCAGAAGCACGGAAACTGCTCTCCTGAACATCCGTGAGGACCTGCTCTCGAACCTTGACTCGAACATTCCATGTGTTCTCATTTTGCTTGATCTCTCTTCTGCCTTTGATACTGTCAACCATACCATCCTGCTCAACCGTCTCCGTGATAACCTCGGTATCACTGGTCAGGCTCTGGCGTGGCTGACCTCTTTCCTCTCAAATCGACCCTCCCAGGTCCAACTGGGGTCTTTCCTCTCTGACATCTTCTTCTCTACCTGTGGTGTCCCCCAGGGATCTAACCTCTCTCCCTGGCTGTTCAACCAGTATCTGGCACTTCTCGCCCACCACATCGCCGCTCTCTGCCCCTACTTTCAGTGCTATGCGGATGATACCCAACTCATTTTCAGGCTACCCTCGGCCTCCTCTTCTCCTTCCCTCATCTCTGACTGTCTTTCTGCTATCCAGGAATGGTGTGCCGCCAACAACCTCTGCCTTAATGCCAGTAAGACTGAGATTCTACTCATCGGCACTCCCACTCCCTCCTTCCCTGCTGCTCTCTGGCCGGCCTCTCTGGGCCCTCTTCCTACTCCTACCTACAAAGCAAAAAACCTTGGGGTCATCTTCGACTCCACACTCTCCTTCTCTCCTCACATATCCGACGTATCTAAGAAGTCACACTACCAGCTACACCTCCTCAGAGGTATCCTTCCTTTCCTCTCCTTCCCCCAGAAGCTCACTGTCTCTAGAGCCCTGGTTCTCTCTAAGCTGGACTACTGTAACAGCCTCTATCTTAATCTGCCCGCCTCTACTCTCCGCCCTTTGCAACTCATCCAGAACAGGACTGCAAGACTTGTCCTTGGCCTCAAGCCCAGGGACCGTATCTCTCCAGGACTGAAATCACTACACTGGCTCCCAGTGACTGCGAGGATCAAGTTCAAAACCCTCTGCATTGTCCACAAGGCCGTCTGGGGCCTTGGGCCAAGATACCTTCAACTCTCTCTTCCTAAATATCTTCCTTCTCGAGCTCTTCGCTCATCCGCCTCCAACTCCCTCAGGGTCAGCCGCTTCTCCAAACAACGAGTTGGGGGCAGATCTCTTTCCACTGCTGGGGCCTCCCTCTGGAACAGCCTTCCTACCTCCCTGAAACTTGAGGAGAACCACCTCCGGTTCCGGAAGCACCTCAAAACCTTCCTCTTTGCCTCCGCTTTCTCTCCCCCTCTCCCCTGCTAATACTACTGAAACTGCACTGAATCTGCAACTGGGCCATTCACCGTTCTCGGCCCAGCCACTCTCCCCTGCACTGCCTCCACGGCAACCCCTGCACTACGGGACTGTGTCTGTATCCATACAGCCCCCCTTCCCAGCACTTGTCTGCACTTACCTCGCACTTGCCACCAGCTGGCCCTTGTTATTTATCCTGTATGCTGTATGCTTATAACCCTGTACTGCACTTTCCCCTCTCCCTTTCCCCCATGCACTTTTCCCTTCCCCTCTACCCTTGCACTTGCGCGATCTGAATGACACCTGGCCTAGTAAGATCGTTGTCTGTCTCCCCTTGTTCCCCCCCGCCTCGTCGCGCCTTGAAACACTTGTGTATAGGCGCGTTACAAATGCCTTATCATATCATATCATATCATATCATACCTATAATGAAAGGATTAACAACGCAAGTTCAAGCACCAAGGAACTCTTTGTTATCCTAAGAGAAATGGAAGCTCCCATCTCCCCGACTGACACCTGCCTGAAGGATAAACTCGGGTGTACTACCATCCAGAATGCTTTAACCAACAAAATTGCCCTCATCCAAACCAAAATTGCTGATAAAAGATCGAGCCTACCGAACATAAGTACGCACCATAGAACCCATGCAAACTCCTCTAAACCTCATCAACGCTTCATATTCTCCCAAGTTACCATCCATGAGGTAGAACATATCATTGCTTCTCTCAAACCCTCAAAGTGGCAGGGAGATATCTGCTCTGCTCAGGTAATTAAAGATGCCGCCAGAGATCTGGCGGCCTTTATCTCATGGGTCTTACCCTGGACCCCACTATCCTCACAAACTATAGTCCTATTACAACCGTCCTGTTCCTACTAAAGATATTCAACTAAATGGTCTGCCTACAGATCCAATAAACTTAGCAACAAATACGCCTCATTCAACATTGACGGAAATAACATCAAAATGCTAAAAGAAGTAAGAACGCTAGGCTTCTACCTAGATTCTGCTCTCAAACTAAGTAAACAAGTCAATGCCGCGGCCTCTCCAACAGCATACACTTGTACGCTGATACAGGCCTGCAAACCCTTTCTCTCTAAAGAAAGCTGTATTATCCTAGCCAGAGCCCTCATACTTTAAAAATTGGATTATTGCAATGCCCTATACTTAGGTGCAAGTAAGTTCATTGTCAATAAACCCCAAATTGTCCAAAATAATGCACTTAGAACTGCCCGAAACATTTCAAGGAGAGAACATATCTCTGAGACTAGGAGACAGAATAAATGGCTATTCATCAAAGACAAAATCCATTTTAAAACAGTCTCACTAACCCACAAATGTCTTAATCATGCGGCCCCACTATACCTAACTGAGGAAATGGTCACAAAATCTTCATCTCATCCCACCAGGTCGGCTAACTCATTCTGCCTGGTAGTTCCTACATACAAACTAAAGAAAGCAGGGGCAGGAGCTTCCCGGTTATGGCGGCTCAGCTTTGGAACACCCTCCCTCTCTCCCTGAGATCAGATCATTCCTTCCCCAACTTTAGGAGAAACAGCATAAGCTGGCTTTTGGCGAAGCACCAATGACATGCCTAGGATAGCTTTTGACTCACTGCCAATTGCTGTACACTGTTCTTTTAGCGTTTCACCAACAGCAATAACTACCAAATGTACACTTCTGTATCATACTGTATCATACTTTGTCTCGTGATGTATATTTTACCTGTATTGTCTGTAACTACGATTATGTAAACTTGTAACCTTATGCAATGCGCCCAGATGCCTTCGGGTTTGGCGCGCTACGTAAATCAATACACAAACAAACAAACAAAAGTGGAAGAAAAGGCCTGACATTTTAGCATAAAAAAACAGTGCAATCGTGTACACCTAGATTTGATTTTCCTGATAGTGGGAGAAAAGGCCAGATATTTCAGCATAAAAAACAGTGCAGTGGACTACACCTAGATTTGATTTTCCTGGATAGTGGGAGAAAAGGCCCAAGATTTCAGTATAGAAAACAGTACAATGGAGTACAACTAGGTTTGATTTTCCTGAATAGTGGAGAAAATACCTAAGATTTCAGCATAAAAATAGCGCAATGGGGGGGGGGGGCGCTAGAGAGCCCGAACAAGATGGCTGCAGGCTGACGGTGCTCCTGCCAGCGATGGAGCCGAGCAGCAAAATAACAACGTCCACAAGATCCAAATCGCCTTGATAATGGAGGAATAAGAAATCTAATATAAGCAGGATCACCAGGGTGCAACGATTGCAGCTGGTGTCCTCTGTGTGTGCCGCGCAGAACTCGGAGACCGGCAAAGGAGACCTCAGCACAGAGCAGCAGGTGGCGGATCCCCCTGCCACCGCTCAACAAAAGGGAAACCGAACCCAGTACCCCCGCAACAATGCCATCAGGTGACGTGCAGTGGCGCCGCAGCCACATTCAGGGAGAGAACGCTTCAGCGGGGGGCAGGAGTGACCAACGAAAGAAGCGAGGGGCCATCGCCCGTGCCAGAGGGGGCCAACAGCGCCGTATCACAGCTCTACATCGCTGCAAAAGAGCCCCCCTCCACAAAAGGGTGCTGACAAGTTAAAAAACATTGCAGGGCCCCCAAAGCGTGGCAGCGCATCGGCCGCACATATGCACACCCGCATAACCCTGGGAGTGGGGCCTCATTCACTCCCCAACCGAGCTGAACAAAAATCGACCACCAGGCCCTTGTGGATGGAGGGGGAGCGCAAAAATGCTGGCCACAGGACGGAAGGCAATAGCCGAGGCACCAAACAAATGTGACGGCAAGCAGGTGCCACGGCAAGCAAAACTCCCGCCCCGCTATAACGACAGCTTCACTGCAAGGAGCCGGGGGCCCTACTACCAGTGTAGAGTCGCGCCATCTCATGGTTTAGCGGGCCAAAGGCAGCGACCCAAGCAAAGACAAGGAAGCATACCGAAGCGCCACTCTGATTTACAAGGGGTGGTCCCTAACCGGCAAGGTATACAAACAACCACCAAGGGGCACAGAAACGTGGCAGAGATTGCACCACCCAGAGGTGAGCGCACCCCAAGGCGCGGCACGCAGGGTCGGACCAGCCCGTCCTCTAACAGCCTTTGGTAGCTTTCAACAGACCTGCATGGACAGACCGCACCGCAGGAGCAAAAATGAGCAGGGCATGATGTCACTCTACAGAGGTCCATAGGAGACCACACACCTTGCAAAGCATTGCAACCCCAAAAAGAACTACACTGAGGCTTCACCTCTCAGCCTACCATAACAGCACAGCAGGGATCGACGCCCCCCGACCAGCGCTCGGATGCGATAGGACGACATACAGCCCCAAAATTGGCCCACATTCCACATAAACCATGGGCACACAGACAAGCAGGTGAGCACCACAAACTCCGTGTCCCGATTAAGCGGCATCAAGGGCACAACAACCACAGCGCAGAAGAGACAACAGTATCACCCATTGGAGGCTAGGTCGCACAGCAAACCTGCAGGGGGGAAGCGCACTTGGCTGGGTAATTCAGGTTGGCCCAAGTACATCGGACAAAGGAACTATGACCTAAGGCAGCGGACCAACGCAGACACAACCACACCCTCCTCTCCACCAAGCAAGGCACAACAAGGAGGGCACAAGGAAGCTGACCTGAAGGGCATGCACCCAGGAGAACAGGCCCCAGACCTGAAGGATCCAACCCTACTCACACAAAACTGCCTACCTAGGAGGTCCAACCGCAAAAAGACAGAGATGGACGTTCCGTCGCAGCTCCAGGCCATACTGGCAGAAATGTGTATAGAATGCATATAATAGGGCACCAGACCCAGGAGAGGAACACCACAGCGCTAGGCATAAAAAAAAGACTTGCAAGATGTACAGATCCGCTTGACCGCTCAGGCGGAGAGAATCATTGACAATGAGCAGTGAAGCAGCACAATCGAGGACAATCAGACGAGGGCCATTCAGGAAGTGCGACGCCTAGAGCAAAATCTTGACAACCAAAAGAATCACTCTTGACGCAATAACCTACGGGTCCTTGGCCTCCAAGAGAATGCTGAAGGGCCAAACCTGGAAACATTTATATACAACTTCCTCCGGGACACCCTGAAGATAGAAAAATCGCTGGATCTCACCATCGAAAGGGTGCACAGGGCACCTGTACCACAACCTTAGTCAAACGAACGACCAAGGATCATAACCATGCGCCTCCTCAACTTTCAACACAAAATGGTCATATTAAAGGCTTACAGAGCAGTGGGCCCATTCGTGTAGCAGAGGTGGACATAAAAATCTTTAACGACTACTCTATGGAAGTCTCCCGATGGCGTGAAAACTTCAACCCGATCTTTGAAGCACTAAAGGCATCGGACTGCTGGCGCTACCTAAAGTTCCCAGCAACATGGTGCATTCAGCTGAATAAACAATGGCACACATTCGAAGTACCGGAACAGGCATGGCGCTTGCTCCAGCAGCATGATCTGGTCACATCGGACTTTGAGAGGCCACCTTCAGAGGCCCACCAACCGGTATACCACTCCTCGACCAGTCCAGAAAGACAGCAAGCGAGCGGAAAGTGGAACAAAAGCGCCAGAAGACCCAAAGGCTGGGGTGAACCCGCAGATAAGAGGGCACCAATAACACTAAACTGCACAGCATTATCTGATAACAGGCACCCTTCCGTGTGTCAAAGCACAAGAAACTGGACACCCAGGATCCTTGTACCTGCCGCAATGAACTCCCCTCCATTCGACCAATGATCAATAATGACCAGACCCTGGACGGCAGCTCCTATCCGACCGAGGCAGCCCGGCGCCTATAAGGGAGCATATGGCTGTGAGGAGCACCCTGACTGGGGTGAGACTGGGGGGGGCATCCCACTCATGAGCTCCCTCCGCCCCCCTGCGAGGACACAGCTACTCCGTGTTTGGTATAGATGGTCAGATAGATCAACCCAACATTTCAGTGATGGTTATGTTTTAGAGTTTACCTGGGGCTCACGTTCGAGCCCACATGGGGAGTGTGCTCCTAGAGGCAGGCAATATCAGTGCTCCCCTACTACTAACCGCCACTTAGATGCCCTCCAGCGTGCTTACAACAGACAAAGCGCCAGACCAGCACAAAAATCCCATAAAGGCCCATATCACATTTGTGACCCTTAACATACAGGGGCTGGGACACCCAATCAAACGGAGGAGAATGCTCAATAAGATGCGTGACCTACAAGAGGACATCATCCCATAAACTGCAGAGGGGGTGGGAACCGCAATACACTCACCGCACCATGGGAAATGAGGTGTATCCATCCTCATTAACAAGCAGATCCAATTCCAGATTAGACATGTCTGTACAGACAAGGAGGGCAAGTATGTACTGGGCCAAGGTCTACTTCACCCGCACCTCGTAACCCTGCTCAATATATACGCTCCCACCACAGACACCCCTACATTCTATACCCACACCTTCGCAGCATGCACCCCATATATGAGCAACATTACACTAATAGGTGGCGACCTCAACGTTGCCCTCAACCCCTCCCTCGACCACCAAGGCATAAATCCGGGAACTCCTGCCACTCTAAAGTAACGGACTGCCCTCCTAACTTTAATGGCTGATCTCCACTTAAAAGATGTCTGGCAAAGCCCACCTGGGCAAAACCAGGACTTTACATTCTACTCGCACCCGCACGACAGCTACTCACGGCTAGACTATAGGATGGTGTCATGATGCCTACCCCCAGGGACCCAGACCAAGTCCAGCAACCCCAGAAGCAGGCATCAAGTTACCCCAAGCAAGCCCAACAACCCCCGCTAGGGGCTATTTGGGTGCAGTCCTGGCGCCTATGGCGCCAGGCTCATATGGAGAGTCAGTCGGCGCCAGGCTCATAGATTAAAACTTACCTGATGCAGACCATGCTGCAAGAGCTCCAAGCCAAACGAGGCTTGGAAGGGACTATTTTACCTAGGGATTTATTTTTTACTCGGGTGGGGCTTCGGATGAATACTTACCTGGGACTACTTTGGAGGCTATTTAAACTACGCCCGAAGAGCAGCACACGCTTCGCGTTATTCTTCATCCAGCAGCGTAATGCTCACCGTGCCTGCAAGTCTGCATCCAGTCTTCTGCCACGCCCGCCTCGAGTTTGGAGCTCCTAGAAAAAGGGAGAAAGAAGGAGAAAAGGTTAGAACAAGAGCAATACCTTTGATCCTTACCTGAATTCCCGATCCATCGCGCCTTCGATCTGGAAGAAAGAAGTGATTTTATGCACGTCGCCTCGCCTGCTGCAGCGCTGTGCTCAACTCACCGGCCTTCGCAGCATCTTCACATTTCACCGCATCCTCCTGCATGTTACCGCCACACTCTGGCACCTAAGGAGAAGACAAGAACAGCAAGGTGAGCCAAGGGAATACACAGAGGAATACCCCCCATAGACTTACCTGATTTTACCAACGGGGTACTATTCTTCACGGGTCGGCGCAGCTTCCACTGCATCCTAGCCGAACCCCGGCCCCTAAGGGGAAACAAAAGGACAGCAAGGTGAAACAAGGAACTAACAAGGGGAACCCTCCTCACCACAAAAGACTTACCTGATTTTACCGCCGGAGGCATTATTCCCCGAGACTTCATACTTTCTCTCAGTGCCTGAATAAGGGAGAAAGCAACAGGTTACATATGGACATTATTTTATCGAACTGTGTTGGATAATACAAATCCTTACCAGAACATTACCGGTTGCCACGAGGAACTCTTCAGTAGGGTCAAGCTGCAACCTGCAAGGAATCGGACAAGAGTGAAAGTCAGGCATTTGAATTCTTACGAACTACATACTTACGGCGTCTTGCCGGGGATATCAGAGTCAATATTGTCCTGCAACTCACCAATTCCTTCGAGCCAGTGAAGCAACTGGTTATCTACGCGCCCCTGCGCTCAATGCAGGATGGAGAGCTCATCTTTTCAAATCATCAGGTGAGACTATAAGAGGGAACATCCAAGGTGATCAGTGGGGAGAACAGCGGGGTGGGGGGAATTACCCTCAACTCCACGGGTCGCTAATTCCCTTTCTCCACTTGCAGAAGAATATTCCTGCGGGACAAGCAAACGAAGCTAGGTGGGCCAGTCCAGTCCGTCATCTCGGCCCTACTCGTCACATTGGTGGAGACCGCAGTAGTCCAGTCCAGATCGACGCCTCTGTGGGAGCCAGGTGAGCGTAACAGATGGCCCCAACTAACATGCTCAACCTAGTCACGGAATGCACAATCCTCGCGTCCACACTCTTTGATCACGCCCTGGTTCTATTATGTATCATTCTCCCAGACACGATACGTAGACCCCCCCTCAAATACGAATGCTGGAATGCCCTCAAAGCATATTTAAGGTGACAATGCATATCCTGCTGGGCGCACAAAAGGGAAAAAATGGGGGGAAAAAAAAACCCAACTGACAGCCAAACTCAATAAGGTAGAAAGGTGCCACAAAGAAATGAGGGACAAACAGCTAAGCCCGGAACTGACTAAATTGAGGGCTAAGATCAGACAGTTAACAGAGGAAAGGGCCCAGAAATCATATACCAGCTGGTCACAAGCATATTATGCAGAGAGTGACAAACCAATGCGGCTGATGGTTTTGGCCTTAAAGCAGAGCCAAACCGCGCAAACCATCCCCTCAGTCAGGGATAGGGCAGGAAATTTAATGGTCAGAGATGACAGAATTAAAACTCGAATTCTATCAAGATCTGTACACGTCATCGGACGCATGCATGGCCTCAGACATTGAAACCATCTTGAACTCCATAATGATACCAACAATCCCACCAGACCACATAGAAGGGCTAGAAGCCTGTATTACGAGCGCAGAAGTGCTATAGCGGCGCTCACGGCCGGTAAGGCTTCAGGCCCTGGCGGGATCCCCATCTACCTCTATAAAAACATGGAAGAAAAGATGGCGCCTAGACTAGGGGAGGTATTCAACGAAGCAGTCACACTGGGCCGGCTCCCGCAATCAATGCTTGTGGCAAACATAATCGTATTTCACAAGGGCGGGAGGGACCCTGATCTCTGTGGCTCCTACAGGCCTATCTCATTGATAAATGCAGACGCCAAGATACTGTCAAAATGCCTGGCTATGTGCATTGAAAGCAGCCTCCCACATATTATACATATGGACCAAACAGGGTTTATTCGCAACTGACACTTGAGCGATAATGTCAGACGACTACTGCATCTGATTGCCAGAAAAAGAGACCCAGAAGATATAATACTGACAGTAGACGCAGAAAGGCTGTTTGACAAGGTGCAGTAGGAATTCATATTCAGGGTCCTGCCCCGATACGGCTTTCCCCATATCTAGTCCAGCTGATCAAATTATTATACACTAGCCCCACCGCCTCAGTGGTTACAAACGGTATGACATCTCCGCATTCGAACTACAATCAGGCACATGTCAAGGGTGCCCGCCATCAACCCTCATATATGCCCTCTCCATAGAGCCAATAGTGATAAGACTCAAAGCGGACGACGGTTGGGCGGGCATACGTCAGGACGGGAAGGAGCATTTCATGTCCCTCTACGCAGACAACATGCTGCTCTACATAAGCAGGGGACCCACCGCACTCCCACATATCCGAGCGATAATGTTAGAGATAGGCCCAATGACAGGCTACTTGATTAACTGGAGCAAATCTGAGGTCATGCCCTTGCGACAATACATCCCGTGGGACCCCATTGGGGTGCACCCATTCACGCTCCAAACGCAGCATATTAAGTATTTAGGCATTAAGGTAAGCGCCTCATTAGACAACCTCTGGGATCTGAACTACCCACAGACTAATCAAAACATCTGCCAGGACCTACGTAGATGGGACGCTCTGGCCCTCTCCCTGACAGGGAGGATAAACGTGCTGAAATTTAATTCTTTCCCTAAACTAATTTATATCGCAATGATGATCCCAGTCAGTCCATCGCCCGAATCAATGAAGGACCTCGACAAAGCAGTTGCAAAATGTATATGGAAGGGGAAGAAGGCGAGAATCCGCCTTCCAATACTGCAGTTGACCATGGCTCGCCATCATGAGAGCCTATTATCAAGCGGCGCCGATGGGCTGGATGAAGCGGTGGCTGGACACAACTGACGACTCAAGCTGGAGGGCAATGGAATGTGCCCTAATGAAACCACTGAATCCCATAGAAATCATGGCCATAACCCCAAACAAACTCCTGGCAAAAAATTTAAAAACATCCGATTATCGGACCCACGATCACTCAATGGCATAAACTAAGGGCTACGCAGGGAATATCCACCCAGTACACGCCAATATGGTCCAGTGTAAGGGCAATCCTCTCATGCAGGATATCACAAACAGTGCATTGTAAACAAAAGCTAGATTGGGCAGACATAAGGCTGATGGATATTTGTGAGGAGGGGGAGCTTGTACTACTTCAGCCCGCATGCAAGAAACTAGGACTCGACCTCGGAAACTGGCTAACATAGCAATCAATACAAGCCATGATACACGCTCAGACGATGCAAGACTCCCGACTCCTGGCCCCGGCCCCATGTGAGAAAGAGTCCTTCCTGCACCTGTGCACCTTTTATCAGATGGCGATCCCCAGCAACCAAGCAGGAACCTAACACTGGCGATGGCTTGGTCCAAAGACCTAGGGGCCCAAATAAGCTTACCAAATATTCTAGAATTCTACACAGCTATACTGAAAACCTCAGTGAATCTCAGAAACAGAGAAATTCAATACAAAATCTTGCAACAGCTGTACTACACCCCCGCAAAACTCCACAAGATTTCTATTGCCCCCACTAATGAATGCTGGAGGGGCTGCGGCACTTTGGGCACACTGGGCCATACACTGTGGCAATGCCCAGATCTCACATCCTTTTGGCGGGGAGTACACAATCAAGTCACAGACATCAGGGGGGCGGACGTTGCCTTTACGCCAGAGATTATGCTTTTGGGAGCTAACTCTGAAGAATGGCGCGCAGACACACTCACCCACAAAATCATTAGTCTCATCCTGTTCACGGCGAGGAAACTCCTGGTCATCCACTGGAAGGCCAAAGCCCCTCCCTCCACTACGAAACGGGCTACACTCTTCTCAAAAACATGCCTGTTCAAAACCGTGGCATTCTCGAGGCAGTCCACATTCAACCCGGCCAGGGCGATCAAATACCAGGAAATAATTGACCCATATATATAGAACATGACGGGGAAGCAAGGGGCGCAGAGTCAAAATAGTGGAAACACCTGTAGAGGCACGCAATGAGCAGCCAGTAAGACACTGCCCCCAATAGGCCACAACCCACTGAGGTTCAGATACACGCGGAGCACACTCACACAGTTTTAGGGGGGGAGGTGAGGGTGGGAATTACACCGGTTTAGGGAGTAGGGTTTTGTTGGGATTCGCATTAATGTATTCTAATGTAAACATCTTTGGCGGGAGCGTGTGATATGGTTAACTGATGCTTGCTTGTAATTGCAACCTATGCCGGTTTTGTTTTGTTATACTTTGTAAAACTGAATAAAAAGAAGTTTAAAAAAAAATAGTGAAATGGAATAAACCTCGATTTGATTTTCCTGAGTAGTGGGAGAAAAGCCTGATATTTCAGCATAAAAAACAGTGCAATGGAGTACACCTAGATTTGATTTTCCTGGATAGTGGGAGAAACCTTTAGTTGACCTGGCACCGAGGTGCACCGAGAAGAAAAACATGTAATACCCATCCCGTCCTCTTAATCTCTCAGAGGCTGTCAATGTGGCCCAACCTGTGTCCAGAGATGGCGAAGGAACCAGAGGATGACAAGGGGGCATTATCTGATGAGATGAGGGGGTCAAACAACTTGAACACCAGCAATAGCATTTCAGCGGCCGACTGAGTGTTGCACTTCGCTGTAAATATCTTGCTAAAATTATGCGGGGTGATCCTTGAAGAGGTGAAAAAACAGGGGATAGTGGTGGACCAAATATCCAACTATCCCCTAAACAAGGAGACACCAGAAACCAGTACTGAAGGGACTGCGCTTGAAACAATCAAAGAGCAAACCCAGGAAGGCGCAGAGCTGGAGGCAATTATTATCCCCTCAGGAACTACCTTTCAGGAGGGAGTAGATGAGGTAAACAACTGCTCAATTTACAAAACACTGAAGGAAAGACGTATGGCGAAAAGGGCAAGAATGAGACAAATAAAAAGCAGAAAAGGTCTAAACAAATGCCAAAAGAAAACAACCCCTAAACTCTACATCAATCACACTGGATCAAAGACAGACAAAGAAAACACAGAGGAAATCAACAAAGAAAAAGGGGGTGGGGATCCAAAGCCGCCGGGAACACTAACCAGCTGGTTGCTGGGGGATGAGCCACCAAAGAATGCAGACGAAACAGGCCAACAAGTTTGTGGGGGAACTGTCAAAGTTACTAGAAATCTACGACCTACTGGGCCCCATAGTTGGATTTGTGGCTACAGTAGAAACAACAAGACCTGGACATGAAACAGACCATAACTCAACTAGCCCCACAAAGTCTTTACTCTGGGCAGGGGACCCCTTACATTCACTGGAAATCGCACTAACAACTCAGACTTGCTCAAGGTGTGTACGACCATACCAGCACTGAGAGTGCCATCAGCTGCTGACTTTAGTTTTGTGCAACCAGTGAAGATTGACAAAGGAAACTCTGTGAAAGTCCATTGTGTTTCCCTTGAGGTAACAGCGCCCATACGAGCCCACCAGCACTCTATCCGGAGTGTAGGATATGTGGTGAACTGTCCAACACACGTGATCGTCCAGTAGCCAGTGATTACTAACACTATAGAAATGCCAATTCCCCCACAAGGGGGTAGGGGGAAAGGCGATCGCACTGGATGATGATGTGGGAGGGTCCTGGTTTAGGAAATGATTATGAAGAAACTATAACTAGAAAAATAACTTGTTGGAATACCAGGGGTTATATGCACCTATTGAATGAAAATTGTTCTCTCCCTCTACTTCTTGAATTCGATGTGGTATTTTCCCAAGAAACGTGGCAAGCAACTAAGATCCACATAGAGGGTTGGGGAGAACCCCCAGGTATGCCAGGGCGATAATGGAAGTTTGCAGGCTTGGAGGGCCCAACTCCCTCCCACAGAACACACGGAGGACTCAGTGAACGGCAATTTGAAACTGTGGGTTATTACAGCCAAAACCAACAGGGATCGATTTAAGAACTCCGAAAGATTCCAGCATGTCACACAGTAAATGGCGCACAGGCCACTTTTGTCTAATAAACACATCACTGCCCTGTCATTAATTGGGCCTCTCTCCAGAAACCTATTGCGGCATCTGATTGGCCGTCAGGCACATTGCAACCTATATAAGTACCTATACATGCTATTCCACTGGCTTTCCCATGTCAGGTGGCTGGCCTGTTCCACCCCAATTCACTAACTATAACATTGTTACGGCCTTACCATTGGTTCCAAAGTAGTAGGGATGGGGACCAGAAATTCAGGCACAGATTGAGCATTTTTGTAAGAGAAGACAGGAAAAAGAGAGGAAGAATGTAATGCAGGCACAAAAAGCAGAGGCTAAGCTCATTCAAAGGAAATTGGCAAAGATCCGTTTAGAAGGGGCAGTAATTACAAATTCTATAGAGGGACAGCAGGGGCAACCGGGACAACAGGGACACAGTGAACCGGGTATGACACAGGGCTGGGTGGGCGGTATGTTCACAGTGCAAAGCCAATGAGAGGGCTTCTAAGGGGCAGAGGAAGATTTCCACAGTGAAGTGGGTCATTTGGTGGGTTTGGTGGAACGGGTCCCCGGTTTAATGGGACAACAGGAAATAATGATGGAGGGTTTAATAGGATACATTGTTGGTTTTGTGGAAGTTTGGGCCACGGGTCACAGGATTGTTGTGAATGGCCACAGTACTTTAAAATGGGAGCTCAACAGATGCAGGTCCGGCCCTGCCATATGCCACAGGTTCTGTGCACTTGCAGCAGGCACGGGTTGATTGAACAGAACCCAGCGACTGTGGGTGCACAGACCTTTGGGATCTCACCGAACATGCCGGCACAAGCATCAGTGCAGACATGGGACAAGAATCCTTTACCCCAAGGAACAGTAGCAGATTGAATTTTCTCTCCCAGTTGCTAAAATGTACCAGGAGTAGGACAGCCCACAGGGATCTCTGATGTGTCATGTCCTGTCTATTACAACTGATCTGAAAGAGGAACCCCGGATAGGTGTGCAGGTAGGTGACCAAACATTTTAATTCATAGTTGACACAGGAGCTACCAAGTCTTATATTAAGGAAGGTGAGTTCCCCTTGTCAGGCAAAATGATGGACACACAGGAACTCTCTGGGGTTGTCCTGTGGGTTCCTTATACTGAAGATCTTCGTATCAAGGTGGGTAATCAAAATCTATTAGCCCCTTTGTTGTATTGTACAGATACCACAGCAAATCCTTTGGAAAGGGACATCCTGAGCAAGTTTCAGAGGAAAGTATTGTTGCTTGAGCATTATATCGGGTAAGGGAAGCAGCACATTTTCAGACCTATTATAGCAACAGTGCGATTAGGGGGGTTCCTGTGCATACAGCATTGTTTCTCTATGGAGTGATGGCTTTATTGAGTTGGGTCCCACGTGATGTGCCACAGGAAGTAACGCCAGGCTACATTGTCACAATTCTCTTAGAGGCTGTAGTGATTAAGAAGAACAGGGAGGTTCTCTCAGGCACAGATGAGGAAGGCAGAGAGTGGCGCACAGTTCTGTGCATTGATCCAACCTTATCGCTAAGGGATGTGTCTGACGAGCAATAGTTCAAAGACACTGAAGACAGTCTTTGAAATTGGGGTGCCTTGCCAGACAGTGATAGAGCAAAGGGAAGTATCACAGTCCATGCTCATCACTAAGGATACATCGTCATTTTGGAAGGAGGATTTTGGAAACGTGCTGCACCATTTGTGGACCAGCAATCCTCATGATGTGGGGCTGCTAAAAAGTGTTGGATCAGTGAGGTTAAAATTTAAACCTACTGCAATATTACAAGAGGTTAAGCAGTACTCTATGTCTAAGGAGGCAGACAAAGGAATTCATGAGACCCTTATGGCGTTGTTAAAGCAAGGCGTTATGCAGCCCTCTGTGTCCCCATGCAATACGGGTATCTATTTTATGAAGAAGGCAAAGGGACCCAGTTTTAAGGATGGTCCAGTATTTGCACCCCCTCAATAATATTGTTGAAGCAGAATTTCCAGTGGTACTGAATCCTGCCACCATTCTCTGTAACATCCCTACTGAATCAACCCACTCCACAGTAATTGATTGTCATGACCGCAGCCTCCAAGGAGTCAGGTTTAGCCCAACTGCCTCGGAAGCTGGGTCACAACTTCATTTCCAGGCACCCATCGGCTCCCATAGGGGCCTTATGGACCTTGTCCTGGCGCCAGTGGCGCCAGGCTCATAAGGGGACCCAGTCCCGGCACAGGACGTGCCGGGCTCATGATGTAAGGAATGGTGCTTGGGTGGACCTACCTGCTGCAGACCATGCTGCTCACTCACCTGCAGGATGAAATCCTCATCCATCCATGGCTGGAACTACTTTACCTTCTGGGTGTGGCCAGCACCACTCCCTGGGACTGGATACTGGAACTATTCTGGAAGCTGGGACTTCTTACCTGGGCGAGGCTGCTGTGGAAGGAGACACCTAAGCACTCCAGTAAGCTATTTAAACCACGCCCGATCAGAGCAACGTGCTTCGCGTTATTCTGCAATAGCAGCAGGACGCTCACCGTGTCAGCTCCAGAGAATCTTCAACTTCTGCATCTGGGGAAGAGAAATCCGCAATCTTACCTTCCGAAATACCATCTTTGTCTCCAGCAGCATCTGAAAAGGGAAAAGAACACCAGGTTAGCACGAGATAAAAACCAGCGCAGCACTTACCCAGTCCATCGGTGCATCTCAAGCCACGGGCTGCAGCTTTCCATTTTTTCCGGCACCCTGTGGAAGCAAAGACATTGGTTAGTAAACCTCCGTGAAACTTTCCTTACCTGCGCTGGATTCTTCTCGCCTCCGCCGACGCTGCTACTCGCATCTGCAAAACAAAAGTACATCATTAAGAAATACAAAACTCCATCTATACGCACGTGTTTTGGGCAGCGCTCATCTTTCTCACTCCTCGGTGCATTCCTCGACATCCATTTTTCTACCCAGCTGCTTCTGCGACCTGAAAAAGGAAAAGAAACATTAAGAAGTGCTTTTAACTTCGAATTGACATTTTCTACTTACTTGCCTGCAATACCTTCGCCATTCCATCGCTCTCCGGATCCCCATATTCAAGCAACCGCCGTTCGTGCTGCTAACAACGGCCTAGCTCCAAATCTTCATCCTCTGCAACCAAGAGGCTGGACAATTAACCAGTGAAGTAACTGGCTTCGGCGCCCCTGCACAGACGCAGGATGGAGAGCTCCGCTTTCACCTACATAGGGTGAGCACATTTAGCCTACGAACTACTAGGGAGTACCAGGAAGGGGAGGCAGCTTACCCAGTCAGGCTTATGTCTCCATATTAACCCCTTGCTCTCATAATTGCAGACACCTCACCCTTCAGATCAAGATCTCAGTGAGGAAAGGGCCTTTCCAGGGTGGCATTCGAGGCCTGCGCGTGACTCTAGAAGACTCCGAGAACCCCCAGCCCAGACCTGCGCCTCCGATGGATTTAGCTGAGCGTTACAGAACGCGAAGACTACCGCAATTTTCCCACCCAGACGCAATGGAAACCTCGGACACAGATCAACTGGCTCAATTGCTTGGGGAACTAAGGGCAGAAGTACACGCATCTCGCCAAGAAACAAACGCTTTACGAAGGGAGTTGATCATTGCCAAGGAACGGACGGATGATCTGGCCAGACAGTTGCTACAGGCTCAAGCGGGACAGACGCCACTGCCTCCCTATGGAGGGGGCGGCACTCCTACAACCTCAAGTAATCCGGTGCAAATTAATCTGCCAGGGAATGTGCCTTTGGCCCCGCCCGAACGTTTTTCCGGTGATCCAAAGCGATATGCAGTATTCATCAATCAATGCCGCTTGCACTTTCTGTGTAGACCCGCCGCATTCCCAACGGACCAAGCCAAGGTAGCGTTTGTACTTTCCTATCTTAGCGGTAGTGCTGCAGATTGGTCCATTCCTCTCGTGACACAGGATGACCCGCTCCTCTATAACTTTCAAGACTTTCAGACCAGTATGGAAAAGTTGTTCGCAAGACATTCACAGGGGCAGGCCTTGGACAATGAACTCCTGTCACTCAGACAAGGTAATCAGGATCTCCTGGCTTACATAGCGTCCTTTAATAGACTGGTGGTTGAGACCAGGTGGCCTGAAGATAAGAGAATCACGCTCTTCTACAGAGGTCTACGTGGGGAACTTAAAGACGTTTTAGCACAGGTGGTTAATCCGCCGCAAGACTGTTCAGATTATATCGACCTAGTAGTCCAATTAGATCATCGGCTACAGAGCAGGAAGACCAATCGATCCAGATTTGAAACCCGGGTACTTTCAAGACCTCAGAGCTCCGCTAAAGGGAATGACTCCGTGGAACCAATGCAAATAGGAGTAGTAAAAGGACCATTAACTCAGAAAGAACGGGAAAGAAGAAGGCAATTACAGCTGTTCCTATACTGTGGGAATTCTGGACATTTCCTTCATGATTGCTCAGTGAAACCGGTCAAGAAGACCGTAGGAGTTTCTGATAAAAATGCTGAGAAACTGGAATCGGGAAACGACCTCGCCCGACAAGGGTAGAGGTCCGCTTGCCGAGCGTTAAAACCAGTTCCTTGACCTCGCATTTGGTAATGCCTATGGTCCTCATAAGTCCCAATAGAACAGATCGCATGCATGCTATCAAAGTATACATTGATAGCGGAGCAATCGGTAATTATGTGGACCAAGACTTGGCTATCAGGATGGATCTTCCCCTACGTCCCAAGATGGTAAAGGACGTAATCACTACAGTGGATGGTACTGAAATAGCTTCCGGACCAGTTTCTCATACCACCATGGAGGTAACGTTGTTATGTCAAGAAGGACATCGGGAGAAGATTGTGTTTGATGTAATCAAGGCCCCGCAGTTTCAGGTGATTCTGGGAATGCCTTTGTTGGAAAAGCACAATCCTCAGATAGACTGGCGAGCCAAGGTAATTCGGTTTCCAGAATGCGCTTCAACCTGTTATCCTCAGCCCGAAATCAAGCTAGCAGCCATCACTTCCGAGGACCCCCGATTACCTCTGGAATACCAAGAGTTCAGCGACGTCTTTCAGAAAGATGAAGCCAACACCCTGCCTCCGCATCGGTCATACGACTGCCAGATAGACCTAATACCTGGGTCCACCCCTCCGTGCAGTAGAATATATGCCCTCACTGAACCAGAAAACCTCCATCTCAGGCAATACTTGGACCAGTACTTGGCTAACGGATTCATCCGCCCCTCGAAATCCCCGGCTTCCTCAGCTTTGTTCTTCGTCCCGAAAAAGGAAGGTGACCTAAGAACTTGTATCGATTATCGCGCCCTGAACCAGATTAGTCAAAAACCGATACCCGTTGCCCTTGATTCCTGAATTATTGGACCAGGTAAAAGGCGCCTGCATACACACAAAGTTAGACCTCAGAGGAGCTTACCATTTGGTACGCATTAAGGAGGGCGACGAATGGAAGACGGCCTTTCGCACTAAATATGGATTATTTGAGTATCAAGTAATGCCCTTCGGACTATGTAACGCACCGGCCGCTTTCCAGTTTTTCATGAATGATGTCCTCAGAGAACTTATTGATGTGTGCGTAGTCGTTTATATTGACGACATCCTGGTATACTCAGCCTCAGAAACTGATCATCGTAGACACGTCACAGCGGTTTTACAGAGACTTCGCCAACACCGCTTGTTTGCTATACTGGAGAAGTGCACCTTTCACGCAAAGGAAGTGGAATTTTTAGGGTTCATCTTGTCACCCAAGTGAGTTCACATGGACTCAAGAAAAGTGGATGCTATCACCAAATGGCCTTCCCCAACTTCCGTGAAAGGTGTACAGAGCATGCTGGGCTTCGCTAATTTTTACAGAAGGTTCATTCCTGAATTCTCTCGGGTAGTCCAACCTACCACGGCTCTTCTGAAAAAGAATAAAAAATTCGAGTGGACTCCAGAAGCCGAACAAGCCTTCCAAGAATTAAAAGCCAAATTTATCTCTGCTCCAGTCTTAAGGCATCCCCGTCCAGAACTTCCCTACATCGTCGAGACAGACGCTTCCAGTCTTGCAATGGGGGCGGTGCTGTCACAAAGAGACCCCGAAACGCACCAGTTACACCCTGTAGCCTTTTGGTCTCGCAAATTTTCGGCTCCTGAGATCAACTACACAATTACGGACAAAGAACTCTTGGCAATTAAGTCCGCCTTTAAGGCCTGGCGGCATTATCTTTTGGGAGCCCGGCACACAGTAACTGTAATCACGGATCACCGTAACCTCCAGTACCTGAAGTCAGCTAAAGCTCAATCTTCGAGGCAACTACGCTGGGCTTTATTCTTCGCAGAATTCGATTTTGTAATCACATATCGACCAGGCATTAGGAACGGAAAAGCAGACGCCCTTTCCCGGATAGGGGTAGACGAATTTACAGCTAATCCGGAGCCGGTGCCAATAATTCCTGAACAAAAGATACTAGGAGCAATCAACACACTATCCCTCGAAGAGATTAAAGCAAGGGTCAATCAACTCATAACTCCCAAAGATTCATCGAATTTGCAATTGAAAGGAAAGGATTTTACAATAGATCAGAACCTATTGTATTTCCAAGGAAGACTGTTCTTACCCTGCGTTGACTTACAAAAACAGGTCATCACCTGCTACCATGATTCTCTAATGGAAGGACATCCTGGAGTTGCCAAAACCTCAGAGAAAATTAAAAGGCATTTTTGGTGGCCATCTTGGAGGAAAGATGTTAAAAAGTTTGTGGCTTCTTGTGGTATCTGCGCACAAAACAAGAGTCAGAAGGAAAAACCAGCAGGATTACTACGTCCAATAGACATTCCACCAGGCCCTTAGCACACGCTCTCGATGGATTTTATCACGGATTTACCCCCTTGCTCCGGATACAACACAATTCTAGTGATCGTGGACCTTTTTTTAAAAATGGCTCATTTTATCCCACTGAAGGGTTTACCTACAGCTTCCATTCTAGCCCGAGAATTTCTTGAAAACATTGTCCGGTTGCACGGTTTCCCTTCAGTACTAATCTCTGACCGAGGGAGCCAATTTATTTCCCATTTTTGGCGGAGTTGTTGTCGTTTAGCACAAATTGATGTACGACTTTCCACCAGCCATCACCCTCAAACCGACGGGCAGACTGAGAGAACTAACCAAACTTTAGAACAATATCTGCGCTGCATGTTGCATCAATCCGAGGGTACTTGGAAGGATGTCCTTTGGATTGCTGAATACGCTTACAATAATTCCATCTATTCTGGGACGGGAAAAACCCCTTTTTTCCTGCTGTATGGAAGTCATCCTCGAACCTCAAATCTGGACCCACCTCAAGCTCTCGGAACACCTGCTGTTGACCATCTGCATTCGACGATAACTCAAGCATTTAAAGAAGCCACAGCTCATCTTCAACGAGCTAAAGAATCATACAAAAAAGGAGCAGACCAACATCGAAAAGAGGCTCCTCAATATCAAAAAGGAGATCAAGTCTGGCTGTCCACTAAACATTTATCTTTAAAAGGGCCACGCACCTTCAACCCAAGATATTTAGGACCCTACTCGATCACGGCCGTGATTAACCCAGTGGCTGTCAAACTAGAATTACCTACTCGAATGAAGATCCATCCTGTCTTCCATGTTTCTCTCCTGAAACCTGTGCAACCCGGAACCCGGTTGACTAAACCTCCTGAGCCAATCCAAGTTGACGGAGAATCCGAATTTGAAATTCGAGACATCTTGGACTCCAAAATTTCCAAATCAAAACTATACTACTTGATTGATTGGAAGGGATATGGACCCCAGGAGAGATCTTGGGAACCCTCAGAATATGTACATGCACCTCGTCTAGTCCGAAAATTTCATCGGGCTTTTCCCAACAAGCCAAAACCTCCGGAAAAGACAAGCTTGGGAGGGGCCTTGAGGGGGGGTGCTGTCATGACCGCAGCCTCCAAGGAGTCAGGTTTAGCCCAACTGCTTTGGAAGCTGGGTCACAACTTCATTTCCAGGCACCCATCGGCTCCCATAGGGGCCTTATGGACCTTGTCCTGGCGCCAGTGGCGCCAGGCTCATAAGGGGACCCAGTCCCGGCACAGGACGTGCCGGGCTCATGATGTAAGGAATGGTGCTTGGGTGGACCTACCTGCTGCAGACCATGCTGCTCACTCACCTGCAGGATGAAATCCTTATCCATCCATGGCTGGAACTACTTTACCTTCTGGGTGTGGCCAGCACCACTCCCTGGGACTGGATACTGGAACTATTCTGGAAGCTGGGACTTCTTACCTGGGCGAGGCTGCTGTGGAAGGAGACACCTAAGCACTCCAGTAAGCTATTTAAACCACGCCCGATC
Source organism: Ambystoma mexicanum (assembly GCF_040938575.1). Lineage (NCBI taxonomy): Eukaryota > Metazoa > Chordata > Amphibia > Caudata > Ambystomatidae > Ambystoma > Ambystoma mexicanum. The sequence goes on from NC_090930.1 coordinate 48,871,625, forward strand.
AGAGCAACGTGCTTCGCGTTATTCTGCAATAGCAGCAGGACGCTCACCGTGTCAGCTCCAGAGAATCTTCAACTTCTGCATCTGGGGAAGAGCAATCCGCAATCTTACCTTCCGAAATACCATCTTCGTCTCCAGCAGCATCTGAAAAGGGAAAAGAACACCAGGTTAGCACGAGATAAAAACCAGCGCAGCACTTACCCAGTCCATCGGTGCATCTCAAGCCACGGGCTGCAGCTTTCCATTTTTTCCGGAACCCTGTGGAAGCAAAGACATTGGTTAGTAAACCTCCGTGAAACTTTCCTTACCTGCGCTGCATTCTTCTCGCCTCCGCCGACGCTGCTACTCGCATCTGCAAAACAAAAGGACATCATTAAGAAATACAAAACTCCATCTATACGCACGTGTTTTGGGCAGCGCTCATCTTTCTCACTCCTCGGTGCATTCCTCGACATCCATTTTTCTACCCAGCTGCTTCTGCGACCTGAAAAAGGAAAAGAGCCATTAAGAAGTGCTTTTAACTTCGAATTGACATTTTCCACTTACTTGCATGCAATACCTTCGCCATTCCATCGCTCTCCGGATCTCCATATTCAATCAACCGCCGTTCGTGCTGCTAACAACGGCCTAGCTCCAAATCTTCATCCTCTGCAACCAAGAGGCTGGACAATTAACCAGTGAAGTAACTGGCTTCCGCGCCCCTGCACAGACGCAGGATGGAGAGCTCCGCTTTCACCTACATAAGGTGAGCACATTTAGCCTACGAACTACTTGGGAGTACCAGGAAGGGGAGGCAGCTTACCCAGTCAGGCTTATATATCCATATTAACCCCTTGCTCTCATAATTGCAGACGCCTCACCCTTCAGATCAAGATCTCAGTGAGGAAAGGGCCTTTCCAGGGTGGCATTCGAGGCCTGCGCGTGACCCTAGAAGACTCCGAGAACCCCCAGCCCAGACCTGCGCCTCCGAGGGATTCAGGTGAGCGTTACATTGATTTAAAAAATTAATTTTTCTCTGTTCCCTCTCACCCCGATTCTCAGTAACTCCCTGTTTTTATGTATCGTGGTCAGAGATTCAAACACACAAGGTTGCCCCAGGGATATTGCGATTCTCTGTGTATTTGTAACAGGGTGGTCCAGATGGATTTGTGGAATTTACATGTGTCTAGTACCGTAATTCAGCACATGGACGATTTATTAGTCTGCAGCCCCAGGAAGGAAGGTAATGCTAGAGAGAGCAACTGCAGTTCAAAATACGCATCAGCCAATCATGGCGAAACAAATGCAGCAGTGTTTGGGGCTCTGTAACTATTGTAGGTCATTGATTTTTGATTACTCTAGTTATGTGAGTCCTTACTGCAGGGTCTAAAGGAAGCACAGAAGGCAAAAAGTCAGATAGAGTGGTCTGAGAAAATGGGGACTTCTTTCCGGAATCAAGGCTGCAATCAGCAATGCTCCAGTCCTGGTGACCCCATATTACAAGAAACCATTCTTTCTGTTTTCCGATTCAAACAGGCAGGTGATGACAGCAGTCCTGACCCAGCAAACATCACTAGGCCATAAACCTTTAGAATATCACAGTGGACTCTTAAACCCAGTGATGCAGGGACAATTCCCTTGTGAACAGGCTTGATGGCAGCTGCTTTTGCAATTAAAAAGTCTTCAACCATTACTATGGAGAGGAAGCAGTGTATTTTCCTTTCACAGATTCCCAGAAAAAGGAAATTGTTTCTGAACAAGTACAGTCACCAGCTCCATACACTGTAGTCCCGGTGCGCCAGATAATATAAATATAAGGGAAAGCCCCTAGAGAAGAAGGGGAGCTCTGGAGAAATAGAGGAGGTGCTCTTTCCCACACAGATTTGCTTTGGAGACAGGAAGTGACAGGGAAGGTAGTCATGCCTGTAGAGATGCTTCTTTTGGCCCTAGAGCAACTACATAACATGTCATATACTTCTCAGTGAAAAATTGCAGCAGTGCTCTTGGAGGATTGGTTTATCCCTAACTTACAAGAACAAGTAAGTAGATTCATAGGGAATTTTTTAGTGTGCAAAGAGTTAAATTCCACAATAATACCATGAGTTCAGTGAGTGAGGTCTTGCTCAGGCCCTCTGGTCCTTTCCACAAGCTCTATATCAATTTTGTGGACATAATAACTGTCAAGGGCGCACACTGATCCCAGGCGCAGGAGAGGATTTTACCAACTACCCCCACACTGGTCTTGATACCTGCAAGTCGAAGCTTACACAGGCGTTCGCGACCAGGGCAGGGAAAGAGGGTTAGGGTCTTGTTGATTGGATGGGTTGGGGGATTTAGGAAAACCGGAAAAAAGGGTAAGGAAGAGGTTATGGGCAGGTAGGGGGAAATTGGGTGAGGTTCAACTGCTGCACACCTTCTTCACACGCCAAGTGGTAGTTCCTGCATTGCCTGCATGCTGGCCAATCTACAGTGGAACTCTCTAGGAAACCTTGCGCTATGTTTATACAATCACTTAGACATAAGCTTAACCTACTTTTGCGCTGTACATTTTAACAGTGGGTAACCACTGACACATTTAGTCATGCATGCAACAATTAGCTTTGGTTCATTGTCCTGTTGATTGCACGGTCCTTGGTAAGCTGTCAGTTTGTGCTGCGTTTCGGAAGTCGTGCAGGGCTGATTTATTTTCCGCTATAAAGAAAGAATATCATGTTATTCTTTGTCACACACTCACACGGTCATTCATTCCATGCTGCATTCATGCTTTCTTTTCTGGATCAAAAACGTGGCTTCCCATGAACTATGTTGTTCGCTGTACTTGTCTTCTAGCAAACAAGTCGTTACTAATGATGCCAGTGCAAACTTCGCCGCTCGTGGCATTAAACATTTTCTGTTTCCGTAATGCCAACGTTACGTTCCTCTAGTACGCACTACACGCGCTGTTAAACGCGTTTTTCTCCCAGATCTAAGACCCTCCGGAACAGGAAGGCTTCCAAAACAACTGGTTACCAATTCCCAGGACTGTTACTTATCTAATATGCCGGGGCAGGGGCGAGCGATATGGGCTGGGGCACTGTGCCCCCTGCGCTTCGCCAACTCCCTCTGCGTGGCTTCCTTGGGCCTCTGCGTTGCGCGTCCCCACTCCCCTTGCAATGCTTCCCAGACTTATCTGAATGTTGGGGAGGGGCCGGATTCTCAATCTGGTGGGGCAGGGCCCCTCGCACGTGTTTTTCGGCAGAGCTCTTTCCCACACGTCCTTCTCCTCGGCGATCTCGAGCACAAGCCCCGTGCTGAGAGATTCGCGCATGCGCGATGATGCATGCCACGGCCGGCCTGGCTCCTGATTGGTCGCCCATGCGCAAGGCATGCTGGGCCATGTGGTCCCGGTGTGCTTGCAGCCTACAGGAAGGACAAAGCAGTCTCCTGTAGGGCAGCACCTTTCCTCTGCTTAATTTTACTGTGTGCTTTTTATAAACACTTGGTCCATGACGCAGGGCACATACATGTTTAATTGTTTTAGGTCCTATTACACGCCTTATCTGTGTTCCCTTGGGTCTGCCCCTGACATCATTCCCCCCCCACGGAAGGCCGGTGGAGGCCGGGGTTTGTCCGGGAAATTGCGGTGGAAGGTGCGCAGCAGTCTTGCGGCATGTACATGAGTGGAAGGCTCCCAGGAGCGATCCTCAGGCCCATACCCAACCCAATCTACCAGATATGAAACCCACCCCGTCCTATCCTTTTTGGAATTTAAGATTGCTCGAACCTCATATTTGGGTTCCCCTTGCACTAGAATGGGTGGTGGCTTTTGGGTCTTGATGGTCTTGGGGGCCAGCTTCAATAATGAAGTATGGAATGTTGGGTGGATTTTCATTTGGGGGGGGGTAATTTTAGACGCATGGCCACAGGATTAACGATCCGTTCTATAGGGAACTGATCCAGGTATCGTGGTTGTAATTTTCGCGGTCCATGCAAGGCAATATTTTGAGTAGAGAGCCACACCATGTCTCCTACTTGGTATTGGGGACAAGCTCGACGATTTTTGTCGGCATAATTGTTGTAGGTGGTTTGGGATTGTACAAGATTATCCTGCACCTCTTTCCATACTATTTCCATGCACTTCATCCGCCCCGTTATGGCTGGAAGGGTTGCCTCGGAAGTGACCAGTGCAACAGGAAGTACCCTGGGGTGGTAGCCATAAAGGCAGTAAAAGGGTGATTGCTTAGTGGAAGCATGGCTTGTGTTGTTTTACGCCAGTTTTGCTAACCACACATGCTGTACCCATGATGCTTCCCTACTGGCTATGAAACAGCAAAGGTACTGTTCTAGCCCCTGATTTACTCTTTCTGCTTGGCCATCGGTTTCTGGATGATAGCCCGACGTCAAGCTTGCATCCATCTCTATGACTTACAGAACTCTCGCCAAAACCGAGAGGTGAATTGCGGTCCTCTATCCGTTACAATGCGGTATGGCAGTCCATGGAGACACACTACATGCTGAAGAAACAGCTCTGCGACCTGACCTGCTGTTGGTACTCCAATACAAGGGATAAAGTGTGCCATTTTAGAAAAGGTGTCTACAACCACCAATATGGAAGTAAATCCCGGTACTGCAGGTAATTCCACTATGAGGTCCATGGTGATGGAGTGCCAGGGTGCAGAAGGTGTAAGCAACGGGCGCAACAAACCTGCAGGTTTGCAATGGTCTGCTTTGTTACGTGCACAAGTATTGCAGTCACTCACATATTGTTGTACATCCCGTCCCTACGTAGGCTACCAAAATATCGTGATACCAATTCTTGTGTCTTATTTCTGCCCGGATGGCCTGCCAGAGGCGAATTGTGGCACCAAAATGTGGCCTTTCTTTGGAGTTCTTTAGTGGGTAAGAAAAGTTGCTGGCCATGATACGGGAGTCCAGCAATTACCTGATGTTGCGGGTCTTCTGCACACCACTTGTGCAAATTCTGCACAGTTAATTCTTGTTGTACCGCTTCAAACAACCCAGTTGTGGCGCCCACAATACGTGCCAGAGGAACTATGGTCTGGGGTGCGTTTTCTGTGTTCTTGACAGGATCAGGATACTGTGACAATATGTCGGCTTTCCGATTATTAGTGCCCGGCCTATATGCGATAATAAAATCGAACTCTGCGAAGAACAGGGCCCAATGCAATTGCCGTGGGCTTAAATTCTTAGCAGTCCTGATAAATTGCAGGTTTCGTTGATCAGTTATCACGGTCACTGTATGCCGGGCCCCCATCAGGTAATGCTGCCACTCATCGAAGGCGGCCTTGATGGCAAGTAGTTCACGATCCGCAATAGTGTAATTTGCTTCAGCTGGAAGCAGCTTTTGCGAATAATAGGCCACCGGGTGGAGTAGGCCAGACTCTGGATTCCTTTGGGATAATATGGCCTCTAAAGCATAGCTAGAGGCGTCGGTCTCCACTATAAAAGGTTGGGCTAAGTCAGGGTGCCTCAGGACAGGTGCTTTGGTGAAAGCGCTCTTGAGCTGTTGGACGCCTCATTCTGCGGCTTGATCCCACACGAAGGTACATCCCTTACGTAGTAATCTGGTAATTGGTGTAACCAGTTCGGAGAAGTTTTTAACAAAACGCTGATAAAAATTGGCAAATCCCAGAAAGGATTGGACCTCTTTTACGTTAGTAGGGGATGGCCAATCTAATATCGCTTGCACCTTTTTCTGGTCCATTTGTACCCCGGTGGGTGTCAGATAATATCCCAAAAATTCAACGGTGGTACGATGGAATTCGCATTTCTCTAACTTAGCGTAGAGATGGTGTTCTCGTAACTTTGATAGTACGGCGCGAACATGCTGGACGTGTTCCTGAGGACTACGAGAGTAAATTAAGATGTCATCTATATAGACAACAGCACTGAGGTCCAGATACTCTCGGAGGACTTCATCCAAGAAGTGTTGGAAGGCTGCAGGTGCGTTGCAGAGGCCGAATGGCATAACCTGGTACTCATACATTCCAAATTTTGTACGGAAGGTGGTTTTCCATTCGTCCCCCTCACACACCTGCACTAGATGATAAGCGCCTCTACGCTCCAACTTAGTGTAGATGACCGCGTCTCGCACCTGATCTAACAGAACAGGTATGAGAGGTAGGGGGTATCGATTTTTGATGGTAATCCGATTTACCAATGCACAGAGAGAGGGGGGAACCCCAATTTTACTACTAGAGTAGTAGCTCTACCTTTTATTGGGTGGGGTAGTATTATAGACGTAGGAGGTAGTTAGCTCATATCAAGAAGTCTACAGTCAGTATACATTAAATCAATGCTGTAGGTAGTGCACATTTCATCATTTATTAATATTCAATTACTTAAGAAAAATACAATTCAATATTTAAAAAAAAATTGATGGGAGATTCCCAGTCAATTCACATAGTAAATCAATTACACACTGTCTAAAAACAGACAATTTAGTTGTGACACATAGATTGTAATACGATCTGATAGCAAATATCTAATAGGCTAGACGTAGATTTTATGATCTCTGCAGGAGCCAGTTGCTACCTTGCCCTGATCTAGTATGCCCTTTTAGGGGGTAATTATTTTTTACTAACTAGTGGATGTTGAGCTAGTTAGGAAAGACTTGACATGTTTCAGTTCCCTGATTATTCTCGGAACTTTCTTCAGGAGTAGTGTCACTGTATCTAAAGAGTTACAGTAAAAAACAGTAAAAAACAGCCAGCGAAGTACAATATCAGCAGGAAATGTTCTAAGTACATATATCATTTGATAATTGTTCCTGTTGGCAGTGTTAAATGACACACTTGGATGGTCTTTCTGTAGCTGTTGATATGGGACAAAGGAGACAAAAAGAAGAACATAAGCTATAAATGCTATAAGGACTTCTAAAATAATTAGATTTTATATGACAATGCTAGGTTTGTTAATTACCTAGTCTTGTCGAGACGAGTAGTAGTTGTGGAGGTATGGTCCTGAATCTAGCAGGGGTTAATCCTCTTGGTCAATAGTGGACACAAAATTGAGTTTCAAAAGACCTGCAAATTATATTTGCATAGTTTAGTTTACATATTGATCTCGAGGTTGGGCTCGAGCGATACAGTGCATAACATACATAAGTAATAGCATACCATTCATTTAAAGGTACTTAGTCCTTGTGGAAATAGTCCGTTAGCATGGAGACTCTTAAGAATTATAAGAATGATGAATCGTCTGTCTAGATAGACATCTGACACCAAATTGTGCCTGTAATAAACTACAGGGAGGGGTTCATTAGTGTCATTTCTGGATTATTAAATTGGTCAGTGGCTATGCTGTAGTTAAAACCAAAGGTAATAAGTATAGACGCCATAAAGGGGCTTACTTTACGCTAGAGAACGTTTGCCTAGATGGTAGGATTCCTTAATATGTTTAATCTGGTTAGTTCTTCCATTAACTGCAGTAGTGGCGATCAGTGCAGATAAATGGGTATGGTGCACTAGAAGGAAAAAGCGGAGAATGCATAATTTAAAGAGGTTTCTCCCTTTCCTGTTAATTTTACAGCAGGCTCAATTTCATTAAATATATGTAGAACCACGCGTAGTTATTTTAAAAAAGCGCTCATTCTTAGTGGACTAAAGTTAGTTACATAAAGTGCACGGGAAGACCGCGTAGTTCTTAACTACTCTAGAAATATAGTTTCTAAGAGTAGTCCAGGGCGAGGACTTACCTAGGTATTCTTCGCTCTCGTTCAACGGCTGTTTCCACACAATGGGGTCTACGCGTCGTTGTGATCCAAGTGGCGGTTGCCATCTTGGATGGGGAATGTTATAAAGTAACAGGAGTCCGTTTTTAGTATTTACTGTTTGTCTATGATATTCGTGTGCTCGCTGTAATGCCGTATGAGAGGAGTCTAGTTGATTCAGCAATTAGTTATTATAGTAGTTTGACCCTCGCATAGTGCTTCGTGAGTGTGACTAAATTTCTGGTTACATAGCGTATTTCGGTACTAGCAGTCGAATAGTGAACGTATTTTGAGTCGGATTATTAACATCTTTTTTAGATTGTTACGTGGGAGAGTATCATGGCTATGTTAAAATAATTATTAAAATAATTATTACTGCAACATTGGTATAATGTACATCGTGAGGCCCGCTTTTATGTATGGTTATTTTGACATGGGCAGGTTGTAAATTATGTTATCGGGACTGCGTCGGTCTAAATATTTATTTTGGTAATGTAGCAGTACGCCTTATACTCTCGTCATCGTAAAGCCTTCAGATTCATCACTTCTAATTAGATTTTATGCCATTCAGTTGCTTCATTTAGACCTCTTTGGTCACTTTTAGTTTGGAAGATGAGTCTCTGTTATTTTTCTAATAGAAGTTTTTTCTTTTTTATGATATCTTTCCCTTTTAAAGTTAGTAATACTGTCCATTTCAGGTCGTCGTTTGAATGATTATATTCAGAAAAATGTTTCACCATGGGTGCTAGTAGGGTGTTGTTTCGTATACAACTCCTTTGTTCTATAATTCGAGTTTTTATTTTTCGAGTTGTTTTTCCTATATAATTAAGACCACATGGACATGTTATCATGTAAACAACGAACTCTGAATTGCAGTTCGTGAATTGCAATTGTTTCCAGGGTGTAGGTAAACCTATTTCAATTTCTTTAGATTTTATAGTGTATTTGCACACTGAACAAAGTCCACATGTGTAGTGGCCAAACACCGGATTCATTCCCCAGGCTTTAGTTAGATTGTCTTGCTCTGGTTTTTTGCCTTTAAATTTACTGCTACTCACCCTGTTGCCTATGGCCGTAGATTTTCCATAGGCAAAAAGTGGGCAGGGGAGTTTGTTGGTAGATTGTTAAAAAATCTTCCATTCTTTCTGTACTATGTTAGTGATGGATAGGCTTAGGTTGGTGAATGTATTTACGCTCACTATTCTTGTGTCTGTTTCCTTTTTGGCCTTATCTTCGAGCAGCGCTTCTCGGTTATTATTATATGCTCTTTTAGCTGCCTTTTTGATCCGTTTTTTGGGGTATTGTCTGTCTCTTAGCTTTTTAGCGAGAGTTCCTGCTTCTTCTTCGTAGGCTTCTTTAGTGCTACTATTCCTTTTTAGCCGTAAAAATTGTCCATAAGGCAAATTATCTTTTAGTTGTTTTACATGGTGGCTGCGATAGTGTAGGAGGGAATTTTTGTCGGTGGTCTTGTGGTAAGGTCTGACTAATAGGGTGCCTTGATGGTGAAAGATAGTGAGATCTAGAAAGTTGATTTCTTCTCTTTTGATGGTCATGGTAAATTGCAGATGGCGATTTTGTTGATTCAGCCATGTTACGAAATTATTAGCTTCTTCTACTGTACCTGTCCATATGACGATAATGTCGTCTATGTACCTTGCCCATGATTTAAGATGGCTCTCGAATGGATTGTTAGCATAAATATGCTTTTTTCAAAACATTCAACGTATAAGTTTGCTACGCTGGAGGCCATGGTGGCTTCCATGGCCGTACCTTCCACTTGCTGGTAGAATTGGCCTTTAAATTCAAATTTTTTTTTAATTAGAGCAACTTCTATGCACCAGAGAATAAATGACATGGGCACCGGATCGTTGTCTATTTGTGTCAGCAAGATTTCTTCAAGGGTTCGATGGTTTCCTGTTGAGGTATGTTGGTATATAATGAAACGATATCTAAGGTTATTAAAAACTGATTATTGATATCAAAAGGATGGTGTTCGTAACGTTTAATCACCTCTTTTGTATCCTTGAGGTATGATTCCATTTGGGTCACATCATTTTTCAAATAGTGGTCAGTGAATTTAGAGAGTGGTTCTAAAATTGAATTTATACCCGCCACTATAGGGCCTTCTGGAGGTTTATTTAAGGCTTATGTATTTTTGGTAAACAGTAGGTCGGGGTGGATGAATCTGAATTCATGAGGAATTCGCTTTCTTGTCGGCTTATCCATCCGCGTTCTTTAGCTTTTTCGGCTTTAAGTTCAATCATTTTTAAAAGTTCTTTAGTTGGATTTTCAGGACGTTTCTTGTAGTATTTTGGTTATCCAGCTGATTTTGGCATACATTGTACAGGACCACTATTCCTCCTCCTTTATATGCTCTTTTTATTATAATGCCGTCGTTTTTAGAAAGGTTGTTTGAAGCATTTTGTTCTTGACGACTCAAATTTTGGAAAACGGAAAGGTTTTGCTTTTCTAATTTTTCTATCTCTATTAGGACTCGTTTTTCAAAAATTATGTATTCTGGAGAGTGAGAAGAGCTGGGAGGGCAAAAATGCAATGGATTTTTTAGACCCGTGGAGTTGATGACATAGCCCAAGCCTTTATTAAGGACTTCTTCTTCTATATCTGTGAGTTTGTATTTGGATAAATTCACTAGGAGCGATTGCCGCTCCTGGTTTGGCGAATGTCGTTGTTCCAATTGCCCCGGTTAGGGCCTTGTTGTAAAAAAATCCTCTATTTGTTTCCCTGATTGCTTTGTCCTCTTTTGTTATTTCCTCGTCCTCTTTGAGGTGTGGTGCTTCTTGTAGCAGCATTATCTGGATCGCTACTGCTGTTACTGGAGCTTAATGATGTAGCTCTAAATCTGACTCTACGATTTTGATTACTCTTTTGTGGTCTACCTCCTTGTTGTCCTGTAGTTTTATAACCATCTTTGATATAGGGATAGGCTTTTTCATGGGAATATTTAGTGAGGTCTTTTTTTAAATGTCGTATCCGTTCTTGAGTGTTAATTTGTTTAAACTCTTTCATGTCCTTTTCTATTTCTTCAAGTTTCTTTTTTAAGGCTTCTATGGATATAGTTTTTTTTATATCTTCTTCCATTTTAGTTAGGTCTATTTCTATTTTTTGTGCCATCTCTTTTGCCGTAACTATAATGAGAATTAGCCAATCTCGGCCGCGACGATTTGATATGTAACTCCATTGGAGTTTAAATTTGGAGTTATCCAGGAAGAGACGGGGTTCGTTTAGCACTGTCAAACCTTGTGGCAGTGCTTTGTTTTTTAGATATTCAAGCATTATCGCCCCATGGAGTTCCGTTCTTATTAATCTTTTGCGTAATTGTACCATCTCGTCCCAATCGTTATTCTGTTCTTCTATATTTTCTAGCTCACTATTGTTAATAATAGATATTGCGTCCATGAGTGCCGTGGCGTAGTCATCACTATAGCCTAGCGTTCTATCCTCTGCCATCTCGAAACTTTTGAATCTTCCAAATCCGATCTACCCCGCGGTAATCAATACAGGTCTGGAGCTCCCCGGACTTCTTGGGAATGAAAAATAAGGGGGAAGAGACTGGCGAGTTTGAATGGCGAATAAAACCATTCTGCAAATTCGTAGCGATGTACTCGCGCAGGTGTTCATTTTCCGCCTCCGTCAACGCAATGATACGACTGCATGGGAGGACAGCTCCCGGTTCGAGATCTATTCTGCAGTCGAAAGATCTATGCAGGGGCAAGGTCTCCACTGCCTTTTTATTGAACACGTCCGCAAAGTCAGCGTATTCTTTGGGCAGATCTTTGGGACAAACCTTGATCGATTGGTTCTCTAAAGCACCAATGGCACAAGAGGCCATGGTGGGTTTCGGCTTACAATGTACTTGGCAATAAGAGGAATTCAATACCACCTGACCAGTGATCCAGTGAATGTCAGGATCATGTTTTCGCAACCAGGGCAATCCGAGAATAATCCCTAACTGTGGGGCGGCAATCACATCAAAGGTGATATCTTCCCAATGTGAGTCCCCACACTGTAGGGTCATTTTCTGGGTACTATGGGTGACAGGACCTGAACAGAGAAGGGTGCCATCAACAGCCTGAACCAGCTCTGGTGTTACTTTTGGGTGAACAGAGATCCCTAGTGCAACAACACACTTGGCATCAATAAAGTTTCCTGTTGCTCCCGAATCCACCAGCATAGATACCGACCTCTGGTGTCCTGAATAGCTCAATTGACCCTATACCTTAATATGGGAAGCATAATTGGGATTGTCAGTGACTGGGGCCCTATCTTCCGGAAAGCTCGGTCGGGTGACCCCCACTACTGCCGAGCAGAGACGTTTCCCTGGCCCTTGGGTTTAGTAGGGCACTCTCGCACAAAATGCCCGATTAAACCACAATAAAGGGAAACATCTTCTTTCCTCCTTCGCTCCTTTTCCTCTTTAGATAAAGGTCCTCAGACGGAACCTATTTGCATGGGTTCGTCCCCACCTGATCTTTCCGCCGGTCCACGGAACCCCCGAGACTGGTCTAACGGACCATCGGACGGGGCTCTCCTTTTCTTTTATCGCCTCGCCTCTCAGCCTGACGATGATCTAACTGTAAGGCAAGACAAAGCAGTCTCCTGTAGGGCAGCACCTTTCCTCTGCTTAATTTTACTGTGTGATTTTTATAAACACATGCTCCATGGCGCAGGGCACATACATGTTTATTTTTTTAGATCCTATTACACGCCTTATCTGTGTTCCCTTGGGTCTGCCCCTGACAATAACGAGGTGCAGTAATTAGTCTTATTGTGGTGGCTTGTCCATTCTCCCGGTGGCTTGAGGTTGGTCCCTGTGTACACCCTGATGCTAAATCTGCGGCAGGATTTTTGGTGAGAGAGGTATTTCCGAGGTGGGGAATTTGTTCTAAAATCCAACAATGGAGCCCACTTGTTTAATGCCTTATTTGCAGAAATAATTTCACTGCTAGGAATAAACCATCGGTTGTGCTTGTCAGAGCACTCTGGTCCTAGGCGCAGGAGCGACGCAGTACCAACCACCCCCACTATGGTCGTGGAGCCTGCAAGTCGAAGCTTACGCAGGCTACCCGGACCAGAGCAGGGAAGGAGGGTTAGGGTCTCGTTGATTGGATAGGTTGGGGGATTTTAGGGAAACCGGATTGAGGTTTGGGTAGAGGTTGTGGATAGGACGGGGAATTGAAGGGTTGATTGTTGCACACTTTAGATTGTACTTGGTACCAAGTAGTTATTTGCACACCACCTCCACATAGTCAGACTTAGGCCCCCTCACTGCTCAATCTAACGTACAAGTCTAAGCCATGCACCTAATTCTGTCCACAACTAATTAGCATTGTTTCAGCATGCAAACTTAGCTCTGGGTTTCAGTGTCCTGTCCATGATGAAGCCGTCAAGTCTTGCGGCAGGTCCGTAATGTTCAGTGCTGGTCCAAGAAGCTAAAAGAAATAACACAAGTTAGGGTGTTGCCTCCGCATTCCCATAACCTTCTCATTCATTCCTCACACACACAAACACACAACATTCTAGCTGCCACCCGGGCTCAAATCACGGGCTTTAGAGTGTGCCAAAGTTCGCCACTCTTTGGGGCTTTTCCACTTGTTCCTGATGTGGAAAAAATGCCAGTGTTAACTCCCATGGGGGTCTTCCTTCAGACCGCCACGGTAATTTTTGCCCATGTGTTTTCGCCTCCCGTGCGCCGAGTTTTCCCTGGTTCCAGGAGGCGGGAACACACGCACTAGTGTTTCGTAGGGTTCAGCTCCCCACTACAAATGCAAGCGCGGATTAGCAACGCGCCTAGGACACGCCCACTTATCTTTCCTGTAGGCGCAGGGGCTAGGAATGGGCGGGCTAAAGCCCCCTGCGCTTCTCCCCCGATCCCTCTGATCCCCAAGATGGGTTAAAAGACTTATCTTGCGGGAGCGAGGGGCCGAACTGCTTCTCCGGCGGGGCGGGGCCCCTCGCGAATGATTCTGGAGGAGGTGGGCTTTGCACGTCCTCTCCTTCCGAAGTCTCAAGCGCAAGCCCCGTGCCTCGGGGCTTGCGCATGCGCGTTGATGTGCCACACCCTGAGGGACTCCTGATTGGCCCGTGGCACCCCCGAGCATGCTGGGAGTTGTAGGCAGGAGACTGCTTCTGCTGGGAGCTGTAGTTTTTGAAGGCTGCTTTTCTGCAAAAGGGGCACAGCAGCCTTTTAAATGGATACAGCTTTCTGGACCCGACTTGTACGTGCATCACAGCCCCCACCATGCCCCTCTGCACCCCTTGTCTTGGTTTGGTCTTGGCTTTGGTCCTGACAGTGCTTGGTGTACCACCTGCAGACCAACGGAATCATGGAAGGGCTGAATGGGGTCCTTAATGCCCAGTTAACAAAATTGTATGCTGAGTTAAATAAAAATCATAGTTGGTTTGCCTCCACTAGCTTTATTTTACATATGAAATAAGACAGTGAAGGACCACCATTTGCGCCCTCATGAAATCGTGACTGGGCGTAGGCTCCACACACCTCGATCACATAAACATATGACATCAGACGCACACAAGACCGCAGCAGTTTTAGGAGAGGAGTTCAAAGAGTATCTTACAGCATAAACGCAAAGTGTTAAGATTATATCGTCACAGGTTGTGTCTGCTCACCAACAGACAACAGGAGAAAGCGGCAAGACTACCAATGATCAGCACAAAATACAGCTACTCCCTGGGACAGAGTCTTTATTCACACCTTCGTGCATCACTGGAATGAGCACTGTTTCCATGGGCCACATACAGTGGTCTACACAACTCTGACTGCCGTGAAGGTTGAGGGCAATAACAGTTGGATCCACCTGAAAGACACTCGAAGGAATACTGGCAGCCCTCCACCTGAACAGGAACAGGCATATAAGTTAAGTATACCCTAAGGATTCAAAGTTTGTTTCAGTGCAAAGGGTGTGTAAATGGAGATCTGGAGTTTTAATAATTTTTGTATAAATAAATGAATGCTTTTGTGTTTTTCTTGGTCCTTGGGTCATCATCTCTGAAGATGACTAACAGTACAACTGGAAACAAATCAAAATGGTCTAATCTTATCAGGTCTGAGGAGAAAATGTTCAGAGGAAAAGGAAATGTTGATAACATTTTTGTCGATAATGATAATGATAATGATAAATTAAATGAATGCACATGGTTTTGCAGCGGATAACGTATAACCATATGAGGAAGGTGGGGAGAGAGAGATCCGTAGGATATTGCTACATCTGCTCTCTCATCCCGCATGCTTCTGGCATTCTTAGGGTGTTTATCCCAAGTGAGATAGAGGTAGCAGATGCGCTGTGTATGGTACACCTAACCCTGTGTAGGGTTCGAGGGCAGTTTAAAGGGCAGTCAACTACAGCATCAATCAGACCAAGGGACAAGGATTGTTCCGTGGCCGAGTAGCAGAGCACAAACATATTAGGTGTATTCAAAGAGTCCTATTGATCTTGGAAGGAGCTTTATTTTCTAAAAAATCGATGGAGCAGGGGGTGAAGTGTTGCAGGGCTGGAGGAATGGGGGGATTCTCAGAAGAAAGGGTGGCACAAATAAACTAACAATGCAGACAGTATGGAGAAATCATTTGCATTATCTGACGTGACTCAAAGAGCCAGAAAAACCTGTTAAGATACAGACATCCATGTCTATGTTTTAAGGGCGATGGCACGGTTCCTATTGGCAAAAACAAAGAGGTGATGGCTGGTAGGTTTAGAATGAATCTGGGCAATCTTCCAGACTATCGTTTTTCACCTGCCAAGCCATTACAAAAGGAGAAAGACCATATTCAAATAAGGCTAGGTCCCACCCCAAAAGGGGCACTCCAGCCAAAACTGTAGGTCACATCCCTTCTGCACGAGACCAGAAGCATCCCCAGAACAGTTTCAGCCTTGTTGGGCCTCATCAGGAATAGCTTGGGTCTCTAGGCCTAGCAGGCATGTGACCGATGTCTGGGCATACCCGTCTCACTCAGGGTGACAAAGCAAAAACAAAGAGGTGATGGCTGGACGGTTTAGAATGAATCTTAACCTCTGGCATTACTCAGGGCAACCTTCCACACCATTGCTTTTTGCCTGCCAAGCCATTACAGAAGGGGAAAGACCATATGCAAAAAGGGCTTAGTCACACCCCAAAAGGGGCAGTCCAGCCTGAACTGCTAGGTCTGACGTGGCTCAACGAGCCAGGAATAACTGTTAAGATACTGAGACTTACCCATTTTTCTATATGTTTAAAGCGAGATGGTACGGTACCTTTTGGCACAAATGGGAACTACAGTAACACTCTAGGCATTGCATATTTGGTTGGAGGTATGGCTGCCCTTCTTGTAAACTTTTTCGGTCAGTGGACAGAATGCATACAGGCAGTTGCCTCCAGTCTGGCAAGGTGTATGCAGTCTCTCTACCCTTCATGTGCCCATCTTAGTGATCCCTGAAGAGCACCTAATTTTGGCCCATTCAATGCCCAAAATTACATCTGAGCCCCCTTCGTCCCCTGTGCCCTTTGCATCCTCTTCACCACTGTATATTGACAAATCAGAGACTGATGGCATAAATCCTGGACAATTACAATGAAGGAAAAGGTCCAACTACCTCTCAGCAGTATCATCACATGCCTCTGCAGACATTCTTGATCAATATCGACTGTTTAGCCACAACAAAACATTGTTTACCTCCCTCCTGGCACCAGGCATCCAAGCAGCGGCAAATGCCAAATGGCTCCAGGTGACCAAGTATTCATTCTTGCTCTTTGTGAACACTTCCGAATCAGCATTTAGTGCCATTAAGGAAGAATTACAGGCACTGAGGCTCATAACTTTGTAAAACCGGTACATACTGGACCTCTTGACAGCAATGGAGGGCAGAGTATGCCAGAAAATTGGGAGTACCTGCTGCACATTTGTGTCTCCAATGACACAGAAAATGGCATGCTCACCAGAACTATGGTTGCTCTGCCTAAACTGAAAGTGATCATGAAAGCTGAGGCTGGGATCACCAACAACTCATAGATTGACTCTTTATTTCCATGGGTACCTCCCTGGTTGAGCCTTGCTGAAAAGATTCTGATGCCTATTCTTGTCTTTTTACTTATTATTTTTGTTCCTGCCAATTCATCCTTTGTTGTTGCTCTGCTCAAGTACTAACAGGTGCAGGTTTGATTATAGTAACCCTGATTAAGACTAGGGCCACCACTACTGTATCGAATAAAGGTACTCAAACGGAAGCTGTTTTGCTTCCTCCACCAAATTGGCATAATTGTGTGGCGCTGCGGGTGGATTGTGGAAATGGTGAGAGGACGAGTTGGGCTGTTTCAGTGGAGGACTATGCCAGTATTGAGACCGGGGTGAGAAATGGTTGTAGAGATGTTCCCCAAGAAGATGATTATGATTTCATAGTTAAAGTCTTAACTAAAGGGGAGAATGTCAGGGTGGTCAAGGAGGGGCCCCTTTATTACCAGGGATTCATGTTGCGCACACCATATTGATGATGGGGGATGACAGCAAACTGGGATGTTACTTTTAGTATTATAATCATTTAGACTGTATATATATTCGATCTTAGCGCACATAGAAAGATAAACTATTAAAACTGCAAATGCAACTCAAACACAAATATACACAATGGGTGCTTTTCTCCACAATTACCTGTTACACATGCATTCTAACTAGCAGGGACATTCTTGATGGAAACGAGAATTAGTTACCTAGTAAGAAGGTTGCATGAACAGGGCAAGGTCAACAGTCCATGCCAGGTAACAGAGGTTATCTTGCCCTTTGTATTAAAACCTTTAAAGGGAATTAGTCATTTGTTTGGTGGTAATAAACATGAGTTCCGAGGTCAGGGTCAGACGGTTAAGTGTTTTTCCAGGTCATCAGAGGTTGTATGTGGCCGGATAAATTAGGTCTTTTTTAAGTGCCAGGAGTCTGTGAAATGGAGATTGTAATCTCTAGTTCAAAGAAAATTCGGTTTATGCAGACCTTCCTCTATTTGCTAAAATAAGTGAGCACGACAAGGCGCAATCATACTTAAAGATAAAGACCTTAGGCCAGTTATTGCTAGCAATGGATTATGTTTTCAATACTAATATTTAACGATGCACCGACATCATGACCCACTACGGACAAATCCCAAGTAGAGGTGTGTTTTGAATATGAACTAAAGATGATAATCAAAATAAGACTGACCAATCAAAATGGAAGAATTGGGAAAAGATGGGATTTGTTTGAGGAGGATTCGTCCAGTTGTATTTGGAGGTGGGTTGCGTGAGAAACCAGAAGGTATCTCACCCACTAGTCATCCAGGTGGCCAAAACACGGCCATCACTTTTGGATCCAGTTCCTGGGGGGGATCCAGTGCGTGAGGATCACCTGGTTGAGGGGACTTTGGGGGGTGGGAGTGGGACACCGGATGGTGAGAAACGGTAGCCCCTTCCCTATAAACACCTTTACTCTATCCTACCAGGTAAGATATTTATGAACTCTACCCCCCATGTAAAACCATATATGGAATAAAGGCACAATAACCATATACTAATGATACGCCAGTCGTGAGGTTTGTTTCCCAAACAAGTCTGGTTTATTTTCAGAGTATCTCAGTCAGCCGACCGGATCTCAATGCCTCACGACGTGTGTTCACAGACACCGTGAGAGGAGAGCGAGCGAGCATCCGTAAAAGCAGTTATATATATATACATAACACATCATCATTGTACAGTATTATTCGGTCTGCCCATATACCTGACATATGCATGACAACCCAGCTAGGGTTCAGTAATTGACAAGTCATGTACGTACTTCATTCAGTCTAAACATTCAGTATTTCTAGCCGATGCTGCAGAGACAGCTTACTGTTTTGGGGAACACGGGGCACTGGCACGGGGAAGGATATAATGTTCCAGCAGGGAGACATTCCAACTAATATTATCTATTTGCTACGCTCATGGGCTAAGGGTCAGACAGTTCTGAAGCAGAGAAAATACCATCTTTCATGAGGAGCACCGTTAGTCGTATATAATTCTTATTTAACTGCCTTCTACAACAGCGTTTGCAAGACAGGCTGGCACCTGGGTTGCTGATTAGTCGATGCTTATGTACAGCTTCAAGGCTTTACAGAATAAGGAAAACAATGTATTTCTGCAGGATTTCACATTCCTGCCTACGTTAGCATTCAAAGTTCAAGCTGTGGTCTCGCACCGTGTGTAGACTTGAAGCACAGAATATATTTGCAAAAGCTTTCAGAAAAGAAAATGGCGGACAATTACAAAATGGATTCCCAATGGTCACATTCAGGTTTCATGGTTTGCAATCTTTGTCACATGATGCGATTTGCTTCTGGCCAACATACTATTCATACCATTCGGGCTGTACGATTGCATTACGGTCCCCCCCCCCTTTTACAACACAAACACTTTCTCATGGACAGCCCGTTATAAGGGAAAACAGACTAACAGCCGAGCTGTGTACCTGATATGTCTCAATACTGTGGTCATGCAATGATCGATAATCACTCACACCTGACTTCCATTACAATTCCCCACACGGCTAAAAGGCAGAACACAGGAGCATAGTCTCAGCGAGGCAAAGCACATGAGGAAACAGCAGTTTCGAGGCGTCAGCTGAGCAAGAGGGGAAAGACGGCAAATCCAAAGGGCATCGCAAGGAGGGAAATTCCCTTGACCTTTTCGACAAGGGACCATAACTTTCCAGACACCTTGAGAATAGAAAACTTAAGACCAGGAATCCAGGCTGAAGAATTCTGCATGGTGTGTCGTAGATACCGGGGCCCTCCCGCATCAGAAATCAAGGTGGGGAGAATCACCAGCCACCGTGGTACTGTCTTTGGCTCCAAGTACAAAGCAGCATCAGTGAAGCCAACACAGCCAGTGAGTTGGGGAGACCGGGTCAAGACCGGTCTGTGTTGAAGCCAAATGCAAGTAGCAACATTGTATGATGAGTGCTGGAATGAAAATTGTTAAACCGGAAGCAACGGTGCCGCTGCTTCCATGAAACTCTGCCTACCATGGCTGCTGTGTCCGACAGAGTCTGCCCTGTCGGGTACAGTGACTCCGGCAGGCAGACACATAGTACCGGCACCATTGTTTCCGGACCGGCAAACTCCTAATTAGGCCCTATGTCTCCTCGTATTCCAGTACTCTACTGCAATCCAGCTATTAATACATATATATCTGATTTGACGTTATGTAGCATCTTACTGTAAATGGATGCTTCCTGCAACACACCTGACTTGACATTATGTACCTGATTTGACCTTCCTGATTTTACCTAATGTAACATCTTTGCTGTAATGATGTCCTTCTGGTTTTTGTCTCTTATGCTGTTTGCATGACTGATGTAGCCCCCCGTAACATTAGGTGAGGTGTTTCCAGTCTGCGCACACATACCTACTCTGTCTCTATTATGGTTTGGATGCCGGATGTAGCCCCCCGTACCATAAGGTGAGTCTTTTTCAGTCTGTGCACACATACTTACTCTGTCTCCAATGCTGAAAAAATGTGAATCGAAGTAGTCTTATGACGGGTCAAGTAAAATCCCACATACAGTCGAAAGTCTTCGATTTTGATGAAATAGAGAACATTTGGTAAAGTACGTGAATTTGGGCTGAGCCGGCAGAGGGAGACCATTTGAAGGTTTTGTGTTACAGTGGTTGGCAAAGGGGGAACAAGGGTGAACAGTAAAACACCAGAGAAGTTGTACATGTGAAATCTTATGAAGAAAGGAACTTTGATGGTTGTTTTGTTGCATCAGGACCTCTGAAATAAGAGACTTTGAATGGCGTAGAATCTTTGGCACAGAAGGCCCTGATGTGGAAGTTTTGAACTGCATCCTCGTGCTAGAGAAGCAAGAGACTGTGCTAAACTCGAGTGTGCTGGCTTGCCCTGTGCTGAAAACATGGGGAAGTAAAGCCAACGTCTTGAATATCCTAACATATCATTTCTTGTACAGTTTTCTTTTGCATAAACATTGTTTCCCACACTATTTGTATTGTGGTAAGGATTGGCAATAGGTATTATAGTATAGGCCCTTCTATTTTGACAAGACCCGACTAGGACTGCATTATTATTATTGATGGTCGTAGCTTGCTCCCTTCTTTAGATTTAGGATTAGATAAGTGTTTTTCAAACCCAATTCAAGTTCAATAAACCCCCTTGAACTGTGGTCATTTGTGCCTGTCTTACTGTTTGATACCATCCCTTCCCTACAGTTGTAATAAAGTATCTGGTAGTGTTTTAAACTGTAGCAAAAATTATATAAGTTGCCAATTGATGTTGTTTTGTTGAGACTTTGGTTAGTTTGGTCCTGCAACACCATCTAACTACTCCCAAATGTTTATCTTTCCCAGGTATAATGTATTTCTGGGGAATATACAAAAAAATAGGTATTTCCCTCTAGTGAGTGTCTTTTTTGAAAAATAGCTAGGCCTGAGATTTTAAATTTTGCATTCCCCCATTCATCTTAAGAGGCCACTGATTACAAGGAATTTCTCTTATCCTCCCAGTTCCTTTGATGGAAAAAGTGTTCTAATGAATGTCCTCCCCAGTAAGAGAGGTAACAGAACCAGGGGCATGAGGGGCAGTATAAGCTTCATGAAAAAGAGGAGCATGGCCAGGCCAATCCTCTTCTGACTCAATTTCCATCTGATCAGAATCTGCCCTATACATAGTGGATACCCAGTTTGTATCAACTGCTTCCGATCCCACCACTGACACCATATGTGAGGGGTCAGAAATGTGAGGCAGGCAACTTTTAGATGATTTTTCCAAACATGTAATTTTATTTAAGTATAAAGTTCAATAAACGCCTCACTATCCCTACCCTGATGAGGATTTACCTGCCTAATAAACTAGAGAAAACACTCTAATAAAGGATATCTGCCCCTCACACTTACACATAAAATACAAAAGAAAGTATATGGCAATTCAAAACAACACCACTTGTACTGATGTCACATTCATAGTCTCTCTTTACAACCCGGGTGAATTACCCTTCCCCAGGTTTTAAGTTGGATTCAGTTCCACTGTTCAACAAAAACGAAACAAGGACATCCAGGTTCGAATATAGTTCTTGACAAAGTCAGTTTGTTAGAGAAAGGTTCTAAAAATCCACACTTCAACACAGAAATTTCACCTTGAAATAAATTTGTTTAAGTTCACCAAATAGCACCAATAATGTTCTTGGTCAGGATGAGTTTTGTCACAACTTATATGATTCGCATAACACTGTTTGTTGATATTGGCTTTCTCTACTTTCTTCTACTTAGCACCACAAACAACAACTGGCTCCCTGCAGTATTATTTCACAGTGCTTCCCTCTTAGCACCATGAGCAACAACTGCTTCTTTGTAAGGATAAGTTGACAGCATATTCAAATTCTACCTCGGGTACTCTCACACCAGGTCTACTACTCCTAAAGACACACCATGCAGATCTACTTCTCTGCTCCACAGTGTTCCACTATTGATAATGTTTCTGAAGTTTTAGATCTACTGACAATTTAAAGTTCACCACGTCTTCAGTGCTTCATAGCTTAACAACTGCTTAACAACTTCTTAACAAATACAACATTCACCTCAGTGCCCTTTTGGGCAATCTTCAACTTAACTTCTATTAGCTTTGGCAATGTGAGTTCATGATTGTTATTTTCAAGTTATAGTCAATCACCGACAAGCTGTACCTTTGGTAATGTTATATTAGCCCCTCTTCCTCTGTTAGCAACAGTCATTTAATTGTAAGGCTTAGTATTAGCTTTTTTTGGCTTAGGGTAATGCTTGTTTAATTCTTGGCTTCAAGCAATGCTCAGGCAATGCTTGTTTGTTATCTTCGTCTCACAGTATTAAAGCTGAACAACTTTGTTTTAAGGGCTACAAAGTTATTGTTGCTGTAATGTGATTCTGTCCTCTTGTTAGAATCACTTGTAGGCACACGCAACCATTAGTTAAGTTGTTATAGCTATTTCTGTAAGTTCGCTATCATACGCGAGTGTTAGATGTGGTATATTTGTTGCACTCCATTGTCCAACAATCGCGGTCGGGTTTTACTTCAGTTTCACTCCTTCGCGAGTGAACCCAGCTGCTACTGTTGCCTGCTTTAAAAAAGCACAAGGGAAGGGAACGCTTGGTAACACTTATTGGTTTCTCTGAAATCCCTTCACACGCTGCAGGACTTCTTTGATGCTGGCTTTCCCGAATGGACACACTTTCCAACATAAGCGGTCTTCGGCCTGGCCACAGGAGCACTGAGTTCGCAGCTCACGACCCTCTGGAGCATCCCAGCTTCCGGGCACGGTCTGCGGCACACTTTTTGCTGCGAGATCTCTGAAATCAGGTTCAAGATGAGAAAGCCTTTGATTCTCACGCTTCCGGTTGCGGAACCTCTGCACTCGAGACCAGTGTTGCCAACTCCTCAGTCCGGAAAGTAGCTAGAGGCTGTCCTAAAAGTAGCTAAAAGTAGCTAAATGACATCACTGCCTAATTAGCATAATCTCGCAGCATTCTCGTGCCTCTCGCGGCTGGACGGGGACATCAGTGACATGACGTGACTTGTTGTGCTGGAGCCTGGCTACAAGGACGGGTGCATTGATCGGGGGTACTGCTATTGTTTTGTTGACATACACCCTTTTCTATTGGTTTGGGAACTTGCAAGTCTCCAAACCAATAGAAAAAAGTGTACGTCTTCAAACCAATGAAAGTAGCTAGATTAGTCGCTAGTCGCTTTCCATGAAGAAAGTCGCTAGGGGACTGCCGTTTGTCGCTAAATATAGCGACAAAGTCGCTAAGTTGGCAACACTGCTCGAGACTTTGGCGGAAAAGGACCTCGTAGGACTAGCAACTGGAATGTGCAGGTCTGTAGTCCCGGCAACCTTTCTTTCCTCCCACTTCTGCTGACTCTGCTGGCCACGTGCCTGCTTCTGCCACTCTCCTTCTGTCCCAACTACTTCTACTGCTCCATCTCCAACTGCTACTCCAACTGTTACTAATGGCTTGCACTTGAGGGAGCTTTTCGAGCCTCTCAGCCTCTCTCAGGTGTGGGCTGTTAGGCGTAATTGCCTGACCTGCATGCCTGCATTGCTCTTTAGCCCTCTTCCTCGTCCCAGTACCTTTGGGATTATGGGACTTGAAGGCCCAAGTAGCAAAATAAGGTTCCATTGGTCATTTGCTACTTTTAACTACAGAAGCCCTTCCTTCATGTATTTTTATGGATTCTTCACCATGTTTTATTTTAGAAGGGAAAGGCAGTTCATTTATACCATTATTTTACAGCTGTCCTTTCACTGTACCTTGGGAATGGGGGGAGGGGAGGTTTAACCATACAAGATTTATATGGTTTCTCCTCTTGGTGGCATTTAAAGATGTCATACCAACTTTGCCCACATACATAGATTTAATATGGGGTTTAAATATATCACAACAGCAATAGGCCATGTGTAATGCTCACCTTGTATCCACAGGGACGCCACCCGACTGGTCTGGGATGCTTCTGGGACCACTCCACCTTCCGCGGGGACTCGCGCTGCCGAGGGCTCGTTCTGGAAGACAGGAGTTCGGTTTTAGCTACAACACCTTCTCTCGGAGCCCACCTTCCCCGTGCTCCCTTTGCGGCCCCCCTTGGAGCCTTTCTCAACCTTGTGTTTCGATAAGGTGCGCTCTCCGTCCTTCCGTGCTGAGCAGGGGCGTGTCGTAGCTGGGCACCGTTCCACCGAGTTACTTCACTGGCGTGGCCCGGGAGTCCAGACCGGCTGCGACTCCACTCTTGAGGTAAGTCTCTAGACTGGTTAAGAATAATTGTCTGTAATTGTAGTTGCCCCGGTTGACCTTCATCTTCTTTCTTGTTGATGCAGAAGGGATTATGGCGACGTCGAGCTGATATAGAGGGCTGAGCTCGAGAAGGTAAGAGAAAGTGCAGGGCACGGCACTATGAGCGTCCTTTGAATGAGGCTAACCTGTGCTGTCTTTCCTTGCAGGTCGCCGAAAGATTCCTGGAAGAATGTGGCCAGATGGAAACAGGGCGTTGGATGGAAGATGCCCGTATGACGGTAGACTTCCAGGAGAGCTGGGTGAGTAAGCGGAGCCTGGAGGCGATGGAGCAACTGGATGATCGCTTACTAATTGTCCTCTTCTCGTCTCTCCTCTATAGGATGTTGCTGGAGGAAGATAACGAATTCCAAGGAAGATTCTGGATTGACAGAGGAGCAGGATGCGGAGCAGGTAAGGTCGAATAACGTGGTTCTTCTTCTTCTCTCGAAAAAAAAACCCTCCAGGAAGACCAATTGTGGCTGGCATGGAAAGTATTAATCAACCACTGGGCGTCTACGTCGATTTTTTCCTACAGCCTTTAATTCAGAAAACATCCACATATACTCGTGACACCACCCACTTTTTACAGAAACTTAGCTCCATTATTCCTGAACAAGGCGATTGGTTGTTTACTATAGATGTTAGAAGCCTCTACACATCTATACCACATGATCTAGGATTAGAAGCTGTGGAATGGCTACTGCTACAAGCACCTGACATACGAGCACAAAAGGAGTTTCTATTAGCCCTCTTACAATTCATATCAGAAAATTCCTACTTTCAGTACCGTAATCGGTTCTACTTACAAACCTCTGGAACATCTATGGGGGCAACAATGGCACCCTCATACGCCAACAGCTTTATGTATAAATTTGAGACTGATAATGTGCTGAGTAATCAACTTTGGAAAAATGACATCCGCCTATGGACTCGCTACATCGATGATATCTTTGGAGTGTGGAGGGGCACCAAGACGGCCTTTGACACCTTCTTTGAATATCTCAACAGTATTGATCAACGCATCCAATTCACTAGAGAGGTTTCACAGGATACGATTACCTTTTTGGATGTCTGCATCAAGAGAGAGACTACATCTTACAGTACCTCAATCTTCCGGAAACCGACAGACCGTAACAATCTGTTACACCGCTTGAGTTTTCACCAGCCCAGTTTACTCAAGAACCTTCCATACAGTCAACTGCTTAGGGTTAAGAAGATTGTTAGCGACCCCGAGGATTGTGCAGTCCAACAACAGATTATGAAAGAGAAATTTCTAGCCCGGGGCTATAAACAAACAGAACTCGACATAGCATCAAATAGGGTCAGTACCCTGACACGAGAAACTTTGTTATCTACCCAAAATCCCAGAAATAAGAGAGAACTAAAAACACCAGTATTTGTTTCTAAATTTTCAACTCAGAGCAGCAGGATTAAGAAAACCATTAGTAAGCACTGGGGGATTTTGAAGAATGATGTCCGAGTACAAAGTTTATTCACTGAATTACCGGTATTTGCCTATCAACGTAGCAGGAACCTGAGAGATGAACTGGTATATACTAGACCCCCCTTGAAAGAATCTGTAACCCAACGCACTGGGACATACCCTTGTCTCCACTGCACCAATTGTAATTCAGTAATTAAAGGAGACTTTATCAACCATCCCAGAACAGGGGAAAAGATTCCGCTCAAGAACTATGGTACTTGTGATAGCACCAATATAATCTACGGCATTAAATGCCCGTGTGGAAAATTCTATGTGGGACAATCCACAAGAATGGCTAAAATGAGGTGGAATGAGCATCGCTCATGCATCCGGACTGCTAACACCAACTCTGCTGTAGCCCGCCACTGGATGGAGAATGGTCATAATTTGACCCAAATCAGATTTGTGATCTTGGAGGTACTGACTAAGAATAATCCTCACGAAGATTTGAACCAGCGGTTGAACCGAAGAGAGACATTTTGGATCGACAAACTTGGGAGTTTGGTTCCCCATGGAATGAACGAGGAGATTAATTATCACTGTTTTCTATAATTTTTCTTTGATTTTATGGACATGTTTCTAGCTATTATATACTGTGAATTTCCATGTGACTGATCTATTTGTGTCCTCCCCGCTACGTCTCCTGGACATTTGTCTGGGACCCAAGGTGGCGTTTTGCGCCACCATAGCAGTGGGGAGGCTTGTGCCATCAGTGTTACTCTCTTTGGTGTCGTCACTGTTCGACACTGCATATTGTATGTCGATTGTAATTTCAGAGTGTAATTCCACAACTATGTGTTACTAATATCATGTATACTGTGCTTAACATATTTAGTAGCCCGTTCCTAGATTGGGCACCTTATTAGTTGCCATCTTACTTTCACACCTCTTGCCATCGCTTGTCTTTACTCTTCTTTTCTTCTGCTTCAAATGTCAGTATTTCTTCTGTTTCCATGTTTTCCATTAATTACATTATTATATTTTTGAGTCACCATTATTCCGTGATCACCTTTTGATAGAAAGATAATTAATTTTTTACTTTGCACTCCCTTCCGGAGATCCACACACAGTCTGTTATTTCTAGCCGCGTGTCCTTCGGGAGCGCGGTCACGTGGAATATTTAAGAGGCGTTGTCTAGACAACGCGCCGATGCGTGCACCGCAGTTTCAGGCGAGCTAGCGAGAGGGACAGTTCCACCGCTCGCTGGTCTCACGGTAAGCCTTCTTAAAGATTTTTCTACACTGATCGTACCTGTCTGCTTCTATAGCTCATGGTACTTTTATTACATTTCAGCCCATTCCGAAGGCTGCGCTACGGCGCTGACATTTTCCCGGGCAGTTCACTGCCGTCTACATGTTTTCGCACACCAAGCCACCACGTATGCAAGCATTTTATCACTCAGTCAGGTAAATGCTATTCGAACTTCTTACTTCTGTCAATCTCATATGCATCAGCCTTCTCACTGCTGGTTTCTTCTTTTTCTGTTTCCTGTTATCCGCATCTATCAATCTTGACCTTTTCCACCACCACAACTATTGGTATGTTATTTACTTTATTCATATGATTATTGTCAATACACTAATTTTGGAATATTATGGAATGACACATGTACTATTTGCAGACTCGCCCTGAAGAAGGATATATGAATCCGAAATGCATTGGCAAATGTTTTGGTCTGATATGAGATGCTAAGTGGCTTTTCCTTCCTCGCTAAATAAACATTAGCAACGCCTCACACCACGAGGCGGATTATTATGCTTTTACGCAACTACTTGTTGATAAAAACTCTTTTTTTGAAAAATCAATGGACCATCGTGGTTATTATATGTGAACATATATTTTCGGAAATACATTAAACTTTTGAAAAATTTGCATTATCAATTTACCCGGATTGGGTTTTTTGGAGAGCGGCTGAGTGACCTTGTTGCGTACTTGGTCTTTTGCTTTTTTAGTTGAATTTGAATTTGGGTGTCTCCTTATTTATCTCAGCTGGCTCCCTTTTACAATCTTTGGACAAGAAATCACATAAGAAACTAATTTTTTGAAAAATCAATATTTGAGTAAGGATTATATCCTTGAGTGGTGCCCACTTCTTTGCTGCTATTCGCTTTTTTGTTCCCCATTTTTGGCGAGACACATCACAGTGGAGGCACACGTTTTCTGAAACATCTCCAAGATTTAAACTACATTACTATGTCATATGAAGATATAGAAGGATTATCGAACAAATGCGCAGAAACCTTAGGGTTTTCATCAGAGGAAGCAAACGCCATTTTGAAATTAATCAGTGATACATCAATTGGCACACATGGGACTGCACCTAAAGATCCTGCGAAACAGATTAGACAGCTAGAATACTTGATACGTAAAGAAATCAACAGAAAATTACATGCAATTACATTAGGACGCTACTTTAAGAACCAGCGCATTCCTAGAGGCCTACGTATACAACTTCGGCCAACCTTGTGCAAGGAAAGTAAGGAGTTTGTCCGTAAATGGGAGGCTATTTTAAACAAATGTTCATTGGATCTGATTCTGTTAACCATCCAAGAACTCTCCAAGAATTTGACGACATTAAAGACAGAGATTGAAGATATTGAGAAAGAACTAACCGCTTCATTAGGAAAAGAGGAATATGATACCATCTTGCTAGATGTCAATACTAAGCTTGAAGACTACAAAGCAGAACTAGAACAGAAAAAAGTCAAAAAATTTAAACGTGATACTTACGATTACATTAATGATGAAGTATATACATGGATGGAACGGTATGGTTCTGTAACACCTAAGAAACCATTTAAATACACGTCAGATAATACCAGCAGCTCCGATTCGGAAGCTCAGAGAGAATCTGAAACTTCCGCAGAACGGACCACGGAGGAGCTTAATACAGCTACCGGCTCCACAACACAAGCACCTTCCTCTTTGCCTTTTTTGGGCGCCCGCCCAAAAGAACGCGCAGGGGGAGGAGGAAACCAAAAGAACAGACCACAAACCAGATTTCAACTAAGGAAAACTTAGTGATCAACATATCTAGCCGACCACTGACAGGAGCAGAGGAAGACACGTTACAAAAAGGTTTGAGTTTTGTACCCACTTACGGTACCACTCTCTTCAACACGAAAATTGAGCTCTATAAATTCGTTAGAAAATTGAAATTGAAGGTCTTCTTCGAAGAACTAGAAGTTCAAGAAAAACCACCCATTGGTCCAGATTTTCAAGAATTCAGAGAAAAGAGCGACTTTGTGCCACCCATCACGGTTCCTTCCATCGATATTTTTCAGAAACTAGTTACCCGTGACTTGGAGAGAATTAGCTATAAGAATCCTCCCCATAAGAATCTGAAACCTCACGAAATGAGACTCATTAGAGACCTGTATGGAGATAAGAAAATAACTATTCGCCCAGCGGACAAAGGTGGAGCGTTAGTTATCCAAAACACGGTGGACTATGACGCAGAGTGCAACAGGCAACTTCAGGACAGGACAATTTATGCCACCCTAGACCGTGATCCTACTGTTACGATTAAACAAAATCTCAAGACTCTATTAGACAAGGCCTTCGAACTAGAGTGGATAAACGAACACACCCAGAAGTTTTTGCTTAAAGATCATCCAAGGATACCAAATTTCTATACTTTACCTAAGATTCATAAGCACCCCACCAACCCTCCAGGAAGACCAATTGTGGCTGGCATGGAAAGTATTAATCAACCACTGGGCGTCTACGTCGATTTTTTCCTACAGCCTTTAATTCAGAAAACATCCACATATACTCGTGACACCACCCACTTTTTACAGAAACTTAGCTCCATTATTCCTGAACAAGGCGATTGGTTGTTTACTATAGATGTTAGAAGCCTCTACACATCTATACCACATGATCTAGGATTAGAAGCTGTGGAATGGCTACTGCTACAAGCACCTGACATACGAGCACAAAAGGAGTTTCTATTAGCCCTCTTACAATTCATATCAGAAAATTCCTACTTTCAGTACCGTAATCGGTTCTACTTACAAACCTCTGGAACATCTATGGGGGCAACAATGGCACCCTCATACGCCAACAGCTTTATGTATAAATTTGAGACTGATAATGTGCTGAGTAATCAACTTTGGAAAAATGACATCCGCCTATGGACTCGCTACATCGATGATATCTTTGGAGTGTGGAGGGGCACCAAGACGGCCTTTGACACCTTCTTTGAATATCTCAACAGTATTGATCAACGCATCCAATTCACTAGAGAGGTTTCACAGGATACGATTACCTTTTTGGATGTCTGCATCAAGAGAGAGACTACATCTTACAGTACCTCAATCTTCCGGAAACCGACAGACCGTAACAATCTGTTACACCGCTTGAGTTTTCACCAGCCCAGTTTACTCAAGAACCTTCCATACAGTCAACTGCTTAGGGTTAAGAAGATTGTTAGCGACCCCGAGGATTGTGCAGTCCAACAACAGATTATGAAAGAGAAATTTCTAGCCCGGGGCTATAAACAAACAGAACTCGACATAGCATCAAATAGGGTCAGTACCCTGACACGAGAAACTTTGTTATCTACCCAAAATCCCAGAAATAAGAGAGAACTAAAAACACCAGTATTTGTTTCTAAATTTTCAACTCAGAGCAGCAGGATTAAGAAAACCATTAGTAAGCACTGGGGGATTTTGAAGAATGATGTCCGAGTACAAAGTTTATTCACTGAATTACCGGTATTTGCCTATCAACGTAGCAGGAACCTGAGAGATGAACTGGTATATACTAGACCCCCCTTGAAAGAATCTGTAACCCAACGCACTGGGACATACCCTTGTCTCCACTGCACCAATTGTAATTCAGTAATTAAAGGAGACTTTATCAACCATCCCAGAACAGGGGAAAAGATTCCGCTCAAGAACTATGGTACTTGTGATAGCACCAATATAATCTACGGCATTAAATGCCAGTGTGGAAAATTCTATGTGGGACAATCCACAACAATGGCTAAAATGAGGTGGAATGAGCATCGCTCATGCATCCGGACTGCTAACACCAGCTCTGCTGTAGCCCGCCACTGGATGGAGAATGGTCATAATTTGACCCAAATCAGATTTGTGATCTTGGAGGTACTGACTAAGAATAATCCTCACGAAGATTTGAACCAGCGGTTGAACCGAAGAGAGACATTTTGGATCGACAAACTTGGGAGTTTGGTTCCCCATGGAATGAACGAGGAGATTAATTATCACTGTTTTCTATAATTTTTCTTTGATTTTATGGACATGTTTCTAGCTATTATATACTGTGAATTTCCATGTGACTGATCTATTTGTGTCCTCCCCGCTACGTCTCCTGGACATTTGTCTGGGACCCAAGGTGGCGTTTTGCGCCACCATAGCAGTGGGGAGGCTTGTGCCATCAGTGTTACTCTCTTTGGTGTCGTCACTGTTCGACACTGCATATTGTATGTCGATTGTAATTTCAGAGTGTAATTCCACAACTATGTGTTACTAATATCATGTATACTGTGCTTAACATATTTAGTAGCCCGTTCCTAGATTGGGCACCTTATTAGTTGCCATCTTACTTTCACACCTCTTGCCATCGCTTGTCTTTACTCTTCTTTTCTTCTGCTTCAAATGTCAGTATTTCTTCTGTTTCCATGTTTTCCATTAATTACATTATTATATTTTTGAGTCACCATTATTCCGTGATCACCTTTTGATAGAAAGATAATTAATTTTTTACTTTGCACTCCCTTCCGGAGATCCACACACAGTCTGTTATTTCTAGCCGCGTGTCCTTCGGGAGCGCGGTCACGTGGAATATTTAAGAGGCGTTGTCTAGACAACGCGCCGATGCGTGCACCGCAGTTTCAGGCGAGCTAGCGAGAGGGACAGTTCCACCGCTCGCTGGTCTCACGGTAAGCCTTCTTAAAGATTTTTCTACACTGATCGTACCTGTCTGCTTCTATAGCTCCTGGTACTTTTATTACATTTCAGCCCATTCCGAAGGCTGCGCTACGGCGCTGACATTTTCCCGGGCAGTTCACTGCCGTCTACATGTTTTCGCACACCAAGCCACCACGTATGCAAGCATTTTATCACTCAGTCAGGTAAATGCTATTCGAACTTCTTACTTCTGTCAATCTCATATGCATCAGCCTTCTCACTGCTGGTTTCTTCTTTTTCTGTTTCCTGTTATCCGCATCTATCAATCTTGACCTTTTCCACCACCACAACTATTGGTATGTTATTTACTTTATTCATATGATTATTGTCAATACACTAATTTTGGAATATTATGGAATGACACATGTACTATTTGCAGACTCGCCCTGAAGAAGGATATATGAATCCGAAATGCATTGGCAAATGTTTTGGTCTGATATGAGATGCTAAGTGGCTTTTCCTTCCTCGCTAAATAAACATTAGCAACGCCTCACACCACGAGGCAGATTATTATGCTTTTACGCAACTACTTGTTGATAAAAACTCTTTTTTTGAAAAATCAATGGACCATCGTGGTTATTATATGTGAACATATATTTTCGGAAATACATTAAACTTTTGAAAAATTTGCATTATCAATTTACCCGGATTGGGTTTTTTGGAGAGCGGCTGAGTGACCTTGTTGCGTACTTGGTCTTTTGCTTTTTTAGTTGAATTTGAATTTGGGTGTCTCCTTATTTATCTCAGCTGGCTCCCTTTTACAATCTTTGGACAAGAAATCACATAAGAAACTAATTTTTTGAAAAATCAATATTTGAGTAAGGATTATATCCTTGAGTGGTGCCCACTTCTTTGCTGCTATCTTCTTCTTCTCTCGCCCATGCTTCTCTCGCCCATGCAGGTCAAAGATGCTGAGCAGGACCCGGTGAACGTCACGCTGCAAGAGCAGAATAACGCGAAGCGCGTGCCTCTACCCGGGCGTGGTTTAAATAGCCAGCAGGTATCCCAGGTGCCTTTGGGGCGGGCCACGCCCTGGATGCTAGACTGCATGCTGCAGTTCCACATTGATCCTTCTGGGGGCAGCCATGTTGGTCCATTGCCCAATGGAAACTTCACCTGCCATATGAGCCTGGCGCCAACGGCACCAGGATTGGCTCCAGGGCACCCGAGAGGGGCACGATTGGGCCCTTGGGGCCTTGTAGAAATACTGTGGCGAGGGCCAGAGGCCCCGAGTTCCCTGGGCAGGGGTTAAGGTCGTGACAGCACTCCCCCCTAAGGCCCCCCTAGAGGTGGTTCTTCTGTCCGGTCCTGACTTGGTGGGGTATTCTTGATGGAAGTGCTGAATCAGGCGCGGAGCATGAATGTAATCACTGGGCTCCCATGTCCTATCCTGCGGACCATATCCCTTCCAGTCCACTAGATAGTAGAGTTTCGTTCTCACATTCTTGGAGTCCAGGATGTCTTTTACTTCGAATTCTGGTTCCCCATGAATTATTACTGGCTCTGGTGGGGTAGTTCCAGGCTGAACTGGCTTCAGAAGGGATACATGAAACACCGGATGAATCCACATGTGGGCTGGCAGTGTCAGCTTTACCGCGGCTGGATTGATGATGGACTCGATGGGGTACGGCCCTAAAAACCGTGGCCGAAAGGTCTGAGTTCCCTTTAGGGGTACATGTTTTGAGGCTAGCCACAGCATATCTCCTATTTGGTAGTCAGGGGCTTTGGTGCGATGCTGGTCTGCATATTTCTTCTGGCGAGCCTTGGCCTGATGCAAGTGTTCTTTGGCTCTCGTGAAGGCCTGTGAAATGGTCGTGTGGAGGTTCGCGACGGCCGGCATTTTCAGGGTCGTAGGGACGTCCAATTCGGAGGTGCGTGGGTGTCTCCCATATACTGTAAAGAACGGAGTTTGCCCAGTGCTGCTGTGTAGTGAGTTGTTATAGGCATACTCAGCGATCCATAAGAGATCCTTCCAATCCCCTTCCACTTGGTGAAGCATGCAGCGCAAGTATTGTTCGAGTGTTTGGTTCGTCCTCTCAGTTTGACCATCTGTTTGGGGGTGATGGCTAGTGGATAATCGAATGTCTATTTGGGCCAACGAGAAACACTTTCTCGAGAAGTTAGACAAGAATTGGGTACCCCGATCCGAAATTAAGACTGATGGGAACCCGTGCAATCGTACCACATGTTCAAGGAAGGTTCTGGCGAGACCAGATGCGTTAGGTAGACCTTTGAACAGGAAGAAGTGGGCCATCTTGGAAAACAAGTCCACGATCACCAAGATGGTGTTGTACCCTTGACAGGAGGGTAGATCGATAATGAAATCGAGTGATAACGTGTGCCACGGAGCCGGTGGAATGTCCAAAGGTTGTAGGAGTCCAGCGGGTCTTTGCTTTGAGGATTTGTTCTGAGCACAGATACCATAGGAAGTGATGAATTCAATTACATCTTTACGCCACGTTGGCCACCAGTAACTTCGTTTCACCTTAGCCAAGGTTTTGGCAATCCCCGGGTGGCCTTCCATGAGGGAGTCGTGATACTCCGAAATGATCTGTTCTTGAAGTTCTTTTACAGGCACGAATAGCCGATTTCTGTAGTACGGCAGTTGGTCCCTAACACTATAGTGTTCACCTCTTGAACCCCACTCTCGTAGTTGTTCCTGAGTTAACACTTGCCGACCTTCATACAGCAACTCGTCCTGAGTCATCGTAGTTGTAATGCCCAAGAGTCTGTCCCCCGGAATGATGGCCACGGGGTCATGAGGTGTATGCACCACCTCGTCTGTGCCTATGCGTGAGAGGGCATCAGCCTTGCCCTTTTTAACACCAGGCCGGTACGTGATCACATAATCATAAACCGCAAAAAAAAGGGCCCAGCGTAGTTGCCGAGAAGATTGAGATTTGCATTTTTCAAATATTGGAGATTTCGGTGGTCCGTTATCACGGTGATAGTGTGTCTGGCTCCCAACAGATAGTGTCGCCAAGCCTTGAAAGCGGCCTTAATGGCCAGCAGCTCCTTATCCGTGATGGCATAGTTGAGCTCCGGTGGCAAGAATTTTCGTGACCAGAAAGCCACCGGATGCAGCTGGCCAGTGTGCGGGTCCCTTTGCGATAATACAGCACCCATCGCCATACTGGAAGCATCCGTCTCCACCACATAGGGGAGGTCTGGGCGTGGATGTCGCAAGATTGGTGCAGTGGTGAATTTTGCCTTGAGTTCCCGAAAGGCTTTTTCATCCTCCTCAGTCCATCGAAACGTCTTGTTGCACTTCCTCAACAGCGAAGTGATCGGGTGTACTATTTGCGAGAACCCGGGGATGAAATGGCGGTAAAAGTTCGCAAAACCTAGCATGCACTGGACTCCCTTGATTGAATTCGGAGCTGGCCAATTAAGGACGGCATCGACCTTGTGTACATCCATCCGTATGCCTTTAGGAGTAAGGATAAAACCCAGGAACTCTACTTCCGTAACGTGGAACGTACATTTCTCGAGCTTGGCGTAGAGATGATGTTGACGGAGTTTGGTAAGAACAGCCCGTACATGCCTAACATGATCTTGTTCTGACGCCAAATGTACCAGGATGTCATTGATGTAAACTAAGGCACAGACATCAATCAGCTCTCTTAGAACGTCATTCATGAAGTATTGGAATGCAGCTGGGGCATTGCACAGGCCGAACGGCATCACTTGATACTCGTATAAGCTGTATTTGGTATGGAATGCCGTTTTACACTCGTCCCCTTCCTTGATGCGCACCAGGTGGTAGGCATCTCTAAGGTCCAGCTTAGTGTAGATTTGGGCTTCCTTGACCTGATCTAATAACTCCGGGATCAGGGGCAGGGGGTAGCGGTTCTTGACAGTGATTTGGTTCAATGCACGGGAGTCGATGCAAGTCCTCAATTCTCCTTCCTTCTTCGGTATGAAGAATAAGGGAGCCGCTGTCGATGACTTGGAAGGACGGATAAAACTGTTGGCCAGGTATTGCTTCAGGTACGTCTTCAGATGTTGATTTTCAGGTTCAGTGAGTGCGTAAATTCGCCCACATGGAATTCGGGCTCCAGGTATCAGATCGATCTGGCAATTGTAGGGCCTGAGGGGTGGCAAGGTGTTCGCTTGCTCCTTTTGGAATACGTCTTGAAAGTCCTGGTATTGCGTTGGTAGGGTAGTGACCACCCCTAAGACACTTATAGTGCCTTCTTGAACGGGTGAACTGGCATGCTTCCCCTTCCTTCCTTTTGGATAGCAGGTGTGCGTGCAGTCATGGGCGAAGACCAACTCGCGGGCACGCCAGTTGATCCGTGGGTTGTGCGCGACCAGCCACGGCATCTCTAGGATTAGTCGGAACTGCAGTGCTTTGTGTCATGATCTCTGCTTCCAAAAGGTCAGGGTTTTCCCAACTCCCTTGGAAGCAGATCCATAACCCAGGTTCCGAGTGCCAACCAGTCCCAATTGGGACCTTTTGGACCCAGTCCTGGCGCCAGTGGCACCAGGCTCATAAATATGTCCAGTCCCAGCGCTGGAAGCGCCGGGCTCATAATGCTTGGGTGGACTTACCTGCAGCTGACCATGCTGCTTACTTGCCTGCCAGTTGAGCCTCTGATCCTCTTCTGTTTGGAACTACTTTTCCTGTTGGGTGGGGCAGGAGCCACTCCCTAGATTCAGAACACTGGAACTCTTCTGGAAAGCAGGAACTCTTTTCTTACCTAGGCGTGGCTGTGGAAGGAGACACCTAAGCACTACAGGAGGCTATTTAAACCACACCCGATGGATGAATCTTGCTTTGCGTTATTCTGCATCCTCTGCAGCAGAACGCTTATCGTGTCTTCTGCATCTGATCCTGGGCCTAAGGAAAAAGGCTTACCATCCTGAATCCAGTCTTCAGCAACACCTATAAAGACAAGAAAGAACAGGTTAGCATTACGGGCTTCAGTGACAGCTCTTCACTTACCTGGTCCATCGGCTGTCACCAACGCCTCGCGCTGCATTCCGGCATCTGAAAGACACAGGCTTACCTACTCTTCGTGCGCTCCGGAGGTCTTCACACTGCATTCCGGCATCTGAAAGACAAAAGCTTACCAACTCTTTGCACGCTCCGGAGGCCTTCGGCGCTGCATCCCGCATCTGAAAGACAAAACAAGGTGCGTTTAAAGACATTGGGGAACTTTAATACTCATGTGCCATTACTCCTTTCCCCATCTAACCCAGTGGGTATTCCGGCACCCTGCAGCCGCTCCGAACTTGTACCTGCAAAATAAAAAGACAGTTAAAGCTCATTGTGAAGCAGGCAACAAGCGCTTACTTACGTGCTTCCAGGCGCTTCTATTCATCACACGGGCTCCATCTTCAACTCACTTCAACCCGTTATCCGCCATCGCCGGAGCCCTGCAAAACAAGAAACATCATTACTAAAGACTTTAAAGACATTAGAATTACTCGAAACTTACCGTTCGTGCAGTAAACGACGGACAGCAGTCCTCTGAAGTCAAGAGGCCTGCTCCCCTTATCCAGTGAAGAAACTGGTTACAGCACCCTGCCCCGAGGCAGATGGAGAGCACGGCGTTCACTTACCTAAGACATCTTACCCTTCAAGTCAGACATACAGTGCACAGAGGTCCAGCCCAAAGAGCCAGCCGTGTGTTACACATCACCTTTGAAGATACGGTATAGACCGGCGCCTCTACGGGAATCAGGTGAGCGTTACAGAACGCAAAGCCTACCACAAAACTCCCGTCCAGGCGCTATGGAAACCTCGGATACCGA
Source organism: Ambystoma mexicanum (assembly GCF_040938575.1). Classification (NCBI taxonomy): domain Eukaryota; kingdom Metazoa; phylum Chordata; class Amphibia; order Caudata; family Ambystomatidae; genus Ambystoma; species Ambystoma mexicanum. Next base: position 48,909,317 of record NC_090930.1, read on the forward strand.
CCAGCTAGCCCAGTTACTTGGGGAACTAAGGGCAGAAGTGCATGCAGCCCGTCAGGAAACGAACGCTCTAAGAAGGGAACTGATTATTTCCAAGGAGCGAACAGATGATCTCGCTAGACAATTGCTACAGTCACAAGCCGGACAGACCCAGTTACCCGCATCTGGGGGAAATCTTCCTTCTACATCCTCTATGAATCCAATGCAGATCAACCTACCTGGGAATGTACCTCTGGCTCCGCCCGAACGATTTTCTGGTGACCCAAAGAGGTTTGCAGTATTTATCAATCAGTGCCGGTTGCATTTCTTATGCCGGCCAGCAGCCTTTCCAACTGATCAAGGTAAAGTAGCTTTCGTGCTTTCGTACCTTAGTGGCAATGCGGCAGACTGGTCGATCCCTCTAGTAAATCAAGATGATCCGGTCCTCCATGATTTTCAAGCTTTTCAGCTCAGTATGGAAAAACTGTTCGCAAGACATTCACAGGGGCAGGCCTTGGACAATGAGCTTCTTTCGTTGCGACAAGGTAATCAAGACCTTTTGGCTTATATTGCGTCTTTCAACAGACTGATAGTGGAAACTCAATGGCCTGAGGACAAAAGGATTACGCTGTTTTATAGAGGTCTACGTGGAGAGCTCAAAGATGTGTTAGCCCAAGTAGTGAATCCCCCACAAGATTGTTCGGACTATATAGACTTAGTCGTTCAAATAGATCACAGACTGCAGAACAGCAAGGCCGATCGTTCCAAGTTTGATGCTCGAGTATTTTCCAAACCGCCAACTCCTTCCAAAGGAGTAGACTCCGGGGAACCCATGCAAATAGGGGGTCTGAAAGGTCCTCTAACACAAAAGGAGCGGGAAAGGAGAAAACAGTTGCAATTATGCCTCTATTGCGGAAACTCAGGGCACTTTCTTCGAGACTGTCCGGTGAAATCTGCCAAGAAGGCAGTAGGAGCTGCAGTTACCAAAGTTACAAACTCTGAGCAGGGAAACGACCTCACCCGACAAGAATAGAGGTCCTCTTGCCGAGCGTGAAAACCAGTTCCGTGACCTCGCATTTCGTGATACCTATGGTCCTCATTAGCCCTGATAATCCGGATCGATTACATGCAATTGAAGCTTACGTCGACAGCGGTGCCATCGGCAATTATGTGGATCATGAAATGGTTTTGAGGATGAATCTAACTCTTTGTCCCAAGGCTGTAAAGGACGTCATTACTACGGTGGATGGTACAGAGATAGCCTCCGGGCCAGTAACGCATACCACTCAAGAGGTGACGCTAGTAAGTCAAGATGGACACCATGAGAAGATCGTGTTCGATGTGATCAAGGCCCCTCAGTTTCAGATTATTCTAGGAATACCTTGGTTAGAGAAACACAATCCTCTGATCGATTGGCGAGCAAGAACGGTCCAGTTTCCAGAATGTGTCTCTACTTGTCACCCTCCACCTGGTGTTGCACTGGCAGCAATTTCTTCAGAGACTCCCCAGTTACCTCCCGAATACCTAGAATACCAAGATGTTTTCCGGAAGGATCAGGCTAACTCTCTACCTCCTCATAGGTCTTATGACTGCCAGATAGACCTGATACCTGGATCTACTCCTCCTTGTAGTAGAATTTATGCCCTCACCGAGCCTGAGAACCTTCACCTTCGACAATACCTGGATCAATACCTGGCAAATGGGTTTATTCGTCCTTCCAAGTCCCCTGCTTCTTCAGCTTTGTTCTTCGTTCCAAAAAAGGAAGGAGACCTTAGAACTTGTATAGATTATCGCTCCCTGAACCAGATCACCGTTAAGAATAGATATCCGTTACCTTTGATCCCTGAACTCCTGGACCAAGTCAAAAAAGCATGCATATATACAAAGCTGCATCTTAGAGGAGCTTACCACTTGGTACGAGTAAAAGAGGGCGATGAATGGAAGACGGCCTTCCGCACCAAGTATGGGCTATTTGAATATCAGGTCATGCCCTTCGGACTTTGCAATGCCCCGGCCGCCTTTCAATATTTTATGAACGATGTCCTCAGAGAGCTCATAGATGTGTGTGTTGTTGTTTACATTGACGACATCCTCGTTTATTCTTCATCGGAATCTGAACATCGGAAACACGTGAAAATGGTCCTCGAAAGATTGCGTCAACACAAAATTTTCGCTAAGTTGGAAAAATGTGTTTTCAACGTGACTGAAGTTGAATTCTTGGGATTCCTATTATCACCTGGCGGAGTGCGTATGGATTCAAAGAAGGTCGATGCAGTTCTCAAATGGCCATCACCATCCTCCATAAAAGGTGTGCAAAGCATGTTAGGCTTCGCTAACTTTTACAGCAGGTTTATCCCCGAATTCTCTCGAATAGTCCAGCCCATCACTGCCTTGTTAAAGAAAAACAAACGTTTTGAATGGTCTACCGAGGCGGAACAAGCTTTCCAGGATTTGAAGACTAAATTTATCTCTGCACCAATCTTAAAACACCCTCGCCCCGAACTCCCCTACATCGTGGAAACTGATGCTTCAAGCCTTGCCATGGGGGCAGTTCTATCACAAAAAGGACCCGGTAACCAATCAGTTTCATCCCGTGGCATTTTGGTCCCGCAAATTCTCGCCTCCTGAAATCAATTACACGATTACTGACAAGGAACTTCTGGCTATCAAGTCTGCCTTTAAGGCTTGGCGGCATTACCTGCTGGGGGCCCGACACACCGTTACTGTGATTACGGATCACCGAAACCTGCAATATTTGAAAACCGCAAAAGCCCAATCCTCTAGACAACTCCGTTGGGCATTATTCTTTGCCGAGTTTGACTTCATAATTACCTATCGACCTGGTACAAAGAACGGTAAAGCTGATGCCCTTTCTCGGATGGGAGTGGAAGAACACTTGATCAACCCTAAACCTGTACCAATCATTCCCGAACAAAGAATTCTGGGTGTAATCGCCACAGAATCCATAGAGGAAGTTAAGGATAAAGCCAGGCAACTTGTAACTCCAGCAGACATACAGAATTGGCATCTGCAGGGAAAGGACTTTGCAGTAAAGGACAACTTATTGTATTTCCAAGAACGATTATACCTACCCAGCACAGATTTACAGAAAAAAGTAATCTCTTGTTATCACGATTCTTTAATGGAAGGACATCCCGGTATGGCCAAGACCTCAGAAAAGATCAAACGCTACTTCTGGTGGCCGTCTTGGAAAAAAGATATCAGAGACTTTATAATGTCCTGTGGAGTATGCGCCCAAAACAAGAGTCAAAAGGAAAGACCAGCAGGCCTCTTACGCCCTATTGACATCCCACCTCGCCCTTGGCATAAGCTTTCTATGGACTTCATCACCGATCTACCTCCATGCTCCGGATACAATACGATTCTAGTAATCGTGGACTTATTCTCCAAGATGGCGCATTTCATTCCGCTCAAAGGCTTGCCAACAGCAGCAACTCTGGCCCAAGAATTTCTCGAAAACATCGTCTGACTGCACGGTTTTCCTTCGGTTCTAATTTCGGATCGAGGTACTCAATTTATTTCTCATTTTTGGCGAAGTTGCTGTCGGTCGGCTCAAATTGATGTGAGACTATCGACCAGTCACCACCCTCAGACCGACGGACAAACCGAGAGGACCAATCAAACTCTGGAACAGTATTTACGCTGCATGCTGCAACAAACTGAAAAAACTTGGAAAGACATCCTTTGGATAGCCGAATATGCCTACAATAACTCTGTCGATTCGGGAACTGGGAAAACCCCGTTTTTTCTTTTGTACGGCAGTCACCCTCGAACCTCGGAGTTGGATCCCCTCCAAGATCTTGAAACACCAGCAGTAGACTACCTGCATTCTACAATCACCCAATCCTTTAAGGAAGCTGTTTCTCACCTTCAAAGGGCTAAAGAACAATACAGGAAAGGAGCAGATCAACATCGGAAGGAAGCCCCTCAATATCAAGTAGGGGATCAAGTCTGGTTATCCACCAAATATCTACCTCTAAAAGGGCCACGCACATTCAACCCAAGATACCTTGGTCCCTATTCCATCACTACCATAGTAAACCCAGTAGCGGTCAAGTTGGACTTGCCCCCGCACATGAAGATACATCCGGTCTTCCACGTCTCTCTATTAAAACCCGTGCAACCTCAAACCCGACTAACTAAATCTCCAAAACCTATCCTAGTTGATGGAGAACTCGAGTTTGAAGTCAAAAGCATTCTGGACTCCAAGATCTCCAAATCTAAACAATTTTACCTAATTGACTGGAAAGGCTACGGCCCCCAATAGAGATCCTGGGAACCTGCTGAATATGTCCACGCTCCTCGCCTAATCAAAAGATTTCACCGAACATTTCGTGACAAGCCAAAACCCCCGGAGAAGCCCGGTTTGGGAGGGGCCTTGAGTGGGGGTACTGTCATGATCTCTGCTTCCAAAAGGTCAGGGTTTTCCAAACTCCCTTGGAAGCAGATCCATAACCCAGGTTCCGAGTGCCAACCAGTCCCAATTGGGACCTTTTGGACCCAGTCCTGGCGCCAGTGGCACCAGGCTCATAAATATGCCCAGTCCCAGCGCTGGAAGCGCCGGGCTCATAATGCTTGGGTGGACTTACCTGCAGCAGACCATGCTGTTTTCTTGCCTGCCAGTTGAGCCTCTGATCCTCTTCTGTTTGGAACTACTTTTCCTGTTGGGTGGGGCAGGAGCCACTCCCTAGATTCAGAACACTGGAACTCTTCTGGAAAGCAGGAACTCTTTTCTTACCTAGGCGTGGCTGTGGAAGGAGATACCTAAGCACTACAGGAGGCTATTTAAACCACACCCGATGGATGAATCTTGCTTTGCGTTATTCTGCATCCTCTGCAGCAGAACGCTCATCGTGTCTTCTGCATCTGATCCTGGGCCTAAGGAAAAAGGCTTACCATCCTGAATCCAGTCTTCAGCAACACCTATAAAGACAAGAAAGAACAGGTTAGCATTACGGGCTTCAGTGACAGCTCTTCACTCACCTGGTCCATCGGCTGTCACCAACGCCTCGCGCTGCATTCCGGCATCTGAAAGACAAAGGCTTACCTACTCTTCGTGCGCTCCGGAGGTCTTCACACTGCATTCCGGCATCTGAAAGACAAAAGCTTACCAACTCTTCGCACGCTCCGGAGGCCTTCGGCGCTGCATCCCGCATCTGAAAGACAAAACAAGGTGCGTTTAAAGACATTGGGGAACTTTAATACTCACGTGCCATTACTCCTTTCCCCATCTATCCCAGTGGGTATTCCGGCACCCTGCCGCCGCTCCGAACTTGTACCTGCAAAATAAAAAGACAGTTAGAGCGCATCGTGAAGCAGGCAACAAGCGCTTACTTACGTGCTTCCAGGCGCTTCTATTCATCACACGGGCTCCATCTTCAACTCACTTCAGCCCGTCATCCGCCATCGCCGGAACCCTGCAAAACAAGAAACATCATTACTAAAGACTTTAAAGACATTAGAATTACTCAAAACTTACCGTTCGTGCAGTAAACGACGGACAGCAGTCCTCTGAAGTCAAGAGGCCTGCTCCCCTTATCCAGTGAAGAAACTGGTTACAGCACCCTGCCCCGAGGCAGATGGAGAGCACGGCGTTCACTTACCTAAGACATCTTACCCTTCAAGTCAGACATACAGTGCACAGAGGTCCAGCCCAAAGAGCCAGCCGTGTGTTACACATCACCTTTGAAGATACGGTATACGCCCAGTCAAGACCGGCGCCTCTACGGGAATCAGGTGAGCGTTACAGAACGCAAAGCCTACCACAAAACTCCCGTCCAGGCGCTATGGAAACCTCGGATACCGACCAGCTAGCCCAGTTACTTGGGGAACTAAGGGCAGAAGTGCATGCAGCCCGTCAGGAAACGAACGCTCTAAGAAGGGAACTGATTATTTCCAAGGAGCGAACAATGGCTACAGTCACAAGCCGGACAGACCCAGTTACCCGCATCTGGGGGAAATCTTCCTTCTACATCCTCTATGAATCCAATGCAGATCAACCTACCTGGGAATGTACCTCTGGCTCCGCCCGAACGATTTTCTGGTGACCCAAAGAGGTTTGCAGTATTTATCAATCAGTGCCGGTTGCATTTCTTATGCCGGCCAGCAGCCTTTCCAACTGATCAAGGTAAAGTAGCTTTCGTGCTTTCGTACCTTAGTGGCAATGCGGCAGACTGGTCGATCCCTCTAGTAAATCAAGATGATCCGGTCCTCCATGATTTTCAAGCTTTTCAGCTCAGTATGGAAAAACTGTTCGCAAGACATTCACAGGGGCAGGCCTTGGACAATGAGCTTCTTTCGTTGCGACAAGGTAATCAAGACCTTTTGGCTTATATTGCGTCTTTCAACAGACTGATAGTGGAAACTCAATGGCCTGAGGACAAAAGGATTACGCTGTTTTATAGAGGTCTATGTGGAGAGCTCAAAGATGTGTTAGCCCAAGTAGTGAATCCCCCACAAGATTGTTCGGACTATATAGACTTAGTCGTTCAAATAGATCACAGACTGCAGAACAGGAAGGCCGATCGTTCCAAGTTTGATGCTCGAGTATTTTCCAAACCGCCAACTCCTTCCAAAGGAGTAGACTCCGGGGAACCCATGCAAATAGGGGGTCTGAAAGGTCCTCTAACACAAAAGGAGCGGGAAAGGAGAAAACAGTTGCAATTATGCCTCTATTGCGGAAACTCAGGGCACTTTCTTCGAGACTGTCCGGTGAAACCTGCCAAGAAGGCAGTAGGAGCTGCAGTTACCAAAGTTACAAACTCTGAGCAGGGAAACGACCTCACCCGACAAGAATAGAGGTCCTCTTGCCGAACGTGAAAACCAGTTCCGTGACCTCGCATTTCGTGATACCTATGGTCCTCATTAGCCCTGATAATCCGGATCGATTACATGCAATTGAAGCTTACGTCGACAGCGGTGCCATCGGCAATTATGTGGATCATGAAATGGTTTTGAGGATGAATCTAACTCTTTGTCCCAAGGCTGTAAAGGACGTCATTACTACGGTGGATGGTACGGAGATAGCCTCCGGGCCAGTAACGCATACCACTCAAGAGGTGACGCTAGTATGTCAAGATGGACACCATGAGAAGATCGTGTTCGATGTGATCAAGGCCCCTCAGTTTCAGATTATTCTAGGAATACCTTGGTTAGAGAAACACAATCCTCTGATCGATTGGCGAGCAAGAACGGTCCAGTTTCCAGAATGTGTCTCTACTTGTCACCCTCCACCTGGTGTTGCACTGGCAGCAATTTCTTCAGAGACTCCCCAGTTACCTCCCGAATACCTAGAATACCAAGATGTTTTCCGGAAGGATCAGGCTAACTCTCTACCTCCTCATAGGTCTTATGACTGCCAGATAGACCTGATACCTGGATCTACTCCTCCTTGTAGTAGAATTTATGCCCTCACCGAGCCTGAGAACCTTCACCTTCGACAATACCTGGATCAATACCTGGCAAATGGGTTTATTCGTCCTTCCAAGTCCCCTGCTTCTTCAGCTTTGTTCTTCGTTCCAAAAAAGGAAGGAGACCTTAGAACTTGTATAGATTATCGCTCCCTGAACCAGATCACCGTTAAGAATAGATATCCGTTACCTTTGATCCCTGAACTCCTGGACCAAGTCAGAAAAGCATGTATATATACAAAGCTGGATTTTAGAGGAGCTTACCACTTGGTACGAGTAAAAGAGGGCGATGAATGGAAGACGGCCTTCCGCACCAAGTATGGGCTATTTGAATATCAGGTCATGCCCTTCGGACTTTGCAATGCCCCGGCCGCCTTTCAATATTTTATGAACGATGTCCTCAGAGAGCTCATAGATGTGTGTGTTGTTGTTTACATTGACGACATCCTCGTTTATTCTTCATCGGAATCTGAACATCGGAAACACGTGAAAATGGTCCTCGAAAGATTGCGTCAACACAAACATTTCGCTAAATTGGAAAAATGTGTTTTCAACGTGACTGAAGTTGAATTCTTGGGATTCATATTATCACCTGGCGGAGTGCGTATGGATTCAAAGAAGGTCGATGCAGTTCTCAAATGGCCATCACCATCCTCCGTAAAAGGTGTGCAAAGCATGTTAGGCTTCGCTAACTTTTACAGCAGGTTTATCCCTGAATTCTCTCGAATAGTCCAGCCCATCACTGCCTTGTTAAAGAAAAACAAACGTTGTGAATGGTCTACCGAGGCGGAACAAGCTTTCCAGGATTTGAAGACTAAATTTATGTCTGCACCAATCTTAAAACACCCTCGCCCCGAACTCCCCTACATCGTGGAAACTGATGCTTCAAGCCTTGCCATGGGGGCAGTTCTATCACAAAAGGACCCGGTAACCAATCAGTTTCATCCCGTGGCATTTTGGTCCCGCAAATTCTCGCCTCCTGAAATCAATTACACGATTACTGACAAGGAACTTCTGGCTATCAAGTCTGCCTTTAAGGCTTGGCGGCATTATCTGCTGGGGGCCCGACACACCGTTACTGTGATTACGGATCACCAAAACCTGCAATATTTGAAAACCGCAAAAGCCCAATCCTCTAGACAACTCTGTTGGGCATTATTCTTTGCCGAGTTTGACTTCATAATTACCTATCGACCTGGTACAAAGAACGGTAAAGCTGATGCCCTTTCTCGGATGGGAGTGGAAGAACACTTGATCAACCCTAAACCTGTACCAATCATTCCCGAACAAAGAATTCTGGGTGTAATCGCCACAGAATCCATAGAGGAAGTTAAGGATAAAGCCAGGCAACTTGTAACTCCAGCAGACATACAGAATTGGCATCTGCAGGGAAAGGACTTTGCAGTAAAGGAAAACTTATTGTATTTCCAAGAACGATTATACCTACCCAGCACAGATTTACAGAAAAAAGTAATCTCTTGTTATCACGATTCTTTAATGGAAGGACATCCCGGTATGGCCAAGACCTCAGAAAAGATCAAGCGCTACTTCTGGTGGCCGTCTTGGAAAAAAGATATCAGAGACTTTATAATGTCCTGTGGAGTATGCGCCCAAAACAAGAGTCAAAAGGAAAGACCAGCAGGCCTCTTACGCCCTATTGACATCCCACCTCGCCCTTGGCATACGCTTTCTATGGACTTCATCACCGATCTACCTCCATGCTCCGGATACAATACGATTCTAGTAATCGTGGACTTATTCTCCAAGATGGCGCATTTCATTCCGCTCAAAGGCTTGCCAAAAGCAGCAACTCTGGCCCGAGAATTTCTCGAAAACATCGTCCGACTGCACGGTTTTCCTTCGGTTCTAATTTCGGATCGAGGTAGTCAATTTATTTCTCATTTTTGGCGAAGTTGCTGTCGGTCGGCTCAAATTGATGTGAGACTATCGACCAGTCACCACCCTCAGACCGACGGACAAACCGAGAGGACCAATCAAACTCTGGAACAGTATTTACGCTGCATGCTGCAACAAACTGAAAAAACTTGGAAAGACATCCTTTGGATAGCCGAATATGCCTACAATAACTCTGTCCATTCGGAAACTGGGAAAACCCCGTTTTTTCTTTTGTACGGCAGTCACCCTCGAACCTCGGAGTTGGATCCCCTCCAAGATCTTGAAACACCAGCAGTAGACTACCTGCATTCTACAATCACCCAACCCTTTAAGGAAGCTGTTTCTCACCTTCAAAGGGCTAAAGAACAATACAAGAAAGGAGCAGATCAACATCGGAAGGAAGCCCCTCAATATCAAGTAGGGGATCAAGTCTGGTTATCCACCAAATATCTACCTCTAAAAGGGCCACGCACATTCAACCCAAGATACCTTGGTCCCTATTCCATCACTACCATAGTAAACCCAGTAGCGGTCAAGTTGGACTTGCCCCCGCACATGAAGATACATCCGGTCTTCCACGTCTCTCTATTAAAACCCGTGAAACCTCAAACCCGACTAACTAAATCTCCAAAACCTATCCTAGTTGATGGAGAACTCGAGTTTGAAGTCAAAAGTATTCTGGACTCCAAGATCTCCAAATCTAAACTATTTTACCTAATTGACTGGAAAGGCTACGGCCCCCAAGAGAGATCCTGGGAACCTGCTGAATATGTCCACGCTCCTCGCCTAATCAAAAGATTTCACCGAACATTTCCTGACAAGCCAAAACCCCCGGAGAAGCCCGGTTTGGGAGGGGCCTTGAGGGGGGTACTGTCATGATCTCTGCTTCCAAAAGGTCAGGGTTTTCCCAACTCCCTTGGAAGCAGATCCATAACCCAGGTTCCGAGTGCCAACCAGTCCCAATTGGGACCTTTTGGACCCAGTCCTGGCGCCAGTGGCACCAGGCTCATAAATATGCCCAGTCCCAGCGCTGGAAGCGCCGGGCTCATAATGCTTGGGTGGACCTACCTGCAGCAGACCATGCTGCTTACTTGCCTGCCAGTTGAGCCTCTGATCCTCTTCTGTTTGTAACTACTTTTCCTGTTGGGTGGGGCAGGAGCCACTCCCTAGATTCAGAACACTGGAACTCTTCTGGAAAGCAGGAACTCTTTTCTTACCTAGGCGTGGCTGTGGAAGGAGACACCTAAGCACTACAGGAGGCTATTTAAACCACACCCGATGGATGAATCTTGCTTTGCGTTATTCTGCATCCTCTGCAGCAGAACGCTCATCGTGTCTTCTGCATCTGATCCTGGGCCTAAGGAAAAAGGCTCACCATCCTGAATCCAGTCTTCAGCAACACCTATAAAGACAAGAAAGAACAGGTTAGCATTACGGGCTTCAGTGACAGCTCTTCACTCACCTGGTCCATCGGCTGTCGCCAACGCCTCGCGCTGCATTCCGGCATCTGAAAGACAAAGGCTTACCTACTCTTCGTGCGCTCCGGAGGTCTTCACACTGCATTCCGGCATCTGAAAGACAAAAGCTTACCAAATCTTCGCACGCTCCGGAGGCCTTCGGCGCTGCATCCCGCATCTGAAAGACAAAACAAGGTGCGTTTAAAGACATTGGGGAACTTTAATACTCACGTGCCATTACTCCTTTCCCCATCTAACCCAGTGGGTATTCCGGCACCCTGCAGCCGCTCCGAACTTGTACCTGCAAAATAAAAAGACAGTTAGAGCGCATCGTGAAGCAGGCAACAAGCGCTTACTTACGTGCTTCCAGGCGCTTCTATTCATCACACGGGCTCCATCTTCAACTCACTTCAGCCCGTCATCCGCCATCGCCGGAACCCTGCAAAACAAGAAACATCATTACTAAAGACTTTAATGACATTAGAATTACTCGAAACTTACCGTTCGTGCAGTAAACGACGGACAGCAGTCCTCTGAAGTCAAGAGGCCTGCTCCCCTTATCCAGTGAAGAAACTGGTTACAGCACCCTGCCCCGAGGCAGATGGAGAGCACGGCGTTCACTTACCTAAGACATCTTACCCTTCAACTCAGACATACAGTGCACAGAGGTCCAGCCCAAAGAGCCAGCCGTGTGTTACACATCACCTTTGAAGATACGGTATACGCCCAGTCAAGACCGGCGCCTCTACGGGAATCAGGTGAGCGTTACACTTTGATAAGATCAAAGGTGATGATTTCTCAGTGACCATCTTCACATAGGAGAGTGAGTTCTGTGGTGCATTCGGACACGGGACCAGAGGCGATCTCTGTGCCATCTACAGTAGTTACAGTCTCTGTGGTAGGCTTAGAGCAGAGTGGCTGCCCCATCTTTGCTGCAAGATCCTGGTCTATATAATTCCCCACTGCTCCGCTATCAATGTAAGCTTCCAACAAATGCATATTTGATGGCTGTTGATGGGTAATTAGGATCACGGGTAGAACAAAATGGGAGGTCTGTAGTTGGATCACTTCGCTCGACAATTGGACACCTACAATTGCCGGGCTTGGTAGTTTTCCGACTCCTCACTAGGTGTCTCCTTGTCTGTAGCTCCAACGGTTCTTCTTGGCGGCTTGACAGGACATTCCTTAAGGAAGTGGCCGGCCTTTCCACAGTACAGGCATAGCTCCTGTTCCCTTCTCCTATCTCGTTCAGCTTTGGTCAAAGGAGGCCTAACCCCTCCTATTTGCATGGGTTCAATGGTGTTTTCTGATCCCCGCTGGGCTTGGTCTTTGGGACGCGCAAACATGGGACGTGAATCCGGTTTGCTTCGGTCTATTCTCCCATTCTGCAACCGCCGGTCCAGTTGCACCACCAGGTTGATGAACCTCGACACAGTCCCTGGGTGGATCCACTACTTGGGCCAGTACATCTTTTAACTCCCCTCGTAAGCCCGGTGGAACAAAGTGGTTTGTTTGTCCGCTGGCCTTTCAGCTTCACCCACCAGCCTGTTAAAGGTGGCTATGGATGCCAACAGATCCTGATTCCCTTGTCGGAGGAATAAAAGTTCATTGTCCAAAGCCTGGCCATGAGAGCGACAGGTGAAAGGTTTCTCCAGCTCCTGCTGGAAGCCCCTGAAATTGTGTAACAGCGGATCATTCCGGCTGATAAACGGCACCGACCAGTCTGCTGCACTACCACTCAAATAGGACAAAACAAAGGCTACTCGCGATTACTCATTGGGAAACCCCCCTGGTCGACACAAAAAGTGGAGGCGACACTGATTCATGAAGGTCGCATATTTTCGGGGGTCCCCCGAGAAACGCTCCGGAGGGGCTAATGGCACTGTCCCAGGTAGATTCATCTGAACCGGATCACCCGTGGGCCTTGGCATCGATGGGTTAGCTCCGGGCAACGGGGCTTGTCCGGCCTGCGATTGAAGGAGTTGTTTGTCAAGATCATCAGTTCGCCCTTTGGCCACTATTAATTCTCTCCGCAAAGCGTTGGTTTCTTGTCGGGCTGAGTGTACCTCCGCACGTAACTGCCCCAACAACTAGGCCAACTGGTCAGTCTCCGAGGTTTCCATACTAGGCGCCCGGGTGGAATATTATGTTTTTTAGGCTTCGCATTCTGTAACGCTCACCTTGTATCCACAGGGATGCCACCCGACTGGTCTGGGATGTTTCTCGGACCGCTGCACCTTCCCCGGGGACTCACGCTGCCGAGGGCTCGTTCTGGAAGACAGGAGTTCGGTTTTAGCTACAACACCTTCACTCGGAGTCCACCTTCCCCGTGCTCCCCTTGCAACCCCCTTGGAGCCTTTCTCACCTTGTGTTTCGATAAGGTGCGCTCTCTGTCCTGCCATGCTGAGCAGGGGCGTGTCGTAGCTGGGCACCGTTCCACGGAGTTACTTCACTGGCGTGGCCCGGGAGTCCAGACCGGCTGCGACTCCACTCTTGAATTAAGTCTCTAGACTGGTTAAGAATAATTGTCCGTAATTGTAGTTGCCCCGGTTGACCTTCACCTTCTTTCTTGTTGATGCAGAAGGGATGATGGAGACGTCGAGCTGATATAGAGGGCTGAGCTCGAGAAGGTAAGAGAAAGCGCAGGGCGTGGCGCTATGAGCGTCCTTTGAATGAGGCTAACCTGTGCTGTCTTTCCTTGCAGGTCGCCAAAAAATTCCTGGAAGAATGTGGCCAGATGGAAACAGGGCGTCGGATGGAAGATGCCCGTACGGCGGTAGACTTCCAGGAGAGCTGGGTGAGTAAGCAGAGCCTGGAGGCGATGGAGCAGCTGGATGATCGCTTACTAATTGTCCTCTTCTCGTCTCTCCTCTCTAGGATGTTGCTGGAGGAAGATAACAAATTCCAAGGAAGATTCCAGATTGACAGAGGAGCAGGATGCAGAGCAGGTAAGGTCGAATAACGTGGTTCTTCTTCTTCTCTCGCCCATGCAGCCCAAAGATGCTGAGCAGAACCCGGGGCCACATTACGAGTATGGCGCTAACCAATGGCGCTATTAACGCCTTGGTTGACGCCGTACCCGGACCGGCAGCGCCTTGGTGAATGGCGGAATTACCGCCCCATTCCAAGGTTGGCGGGGCGGTAATTCCCCATTCACCAAGGCTCTTCCCGATTCCCAAATGAGCCCCCATAGGGCTCAATGGGAATGGGGAAGATGCAAATAACGGTGACCGTTCATTACAGTCACCGTTATTGGCTTGGAGGCCCCTTTGCGCCCTCGACTTTAACACCTGCTCAAAGCAGGCGTTAAGGGCGAGGGCGCAAAGGGAACTCGGAGTATGGCGGTAAGGGATCACCGCCACCGGTCTCGTTACCGGTGGCCGCTATCCCTTACCGCCATACTCGGAATGAGGCCCCCGGTGAACGTCACGCTGCAAGAGGAGAATAACGCGAAGCGCGTGCCTCTACTCTGGCATGGTTTAAATAGCCAGCTGGTATCCCAGGTGCCTTCGGGGATGGCCACGCCCTGGATGCTAGACTGCATGCTGCAGTTCTACGTTGATCCTTGTGGGGGCAGCCATGTTGGTCCATTGCCCAATGGAAACTTCACCTGCCATATGAGCATGGCGCCAATGGCGCCAGGACTGGCTCCAGGGCACCCGAGAGGGGCACGATTGGGCCCTTGGGGCCTTGTAGTAATACTGTGGCGAGAACCAGAGGCCCCGAGTTCCCTGGCCAGGGGTTAAGGTCGTGACAGCATGGCATGTTTTGGCATCTTAGAAAGATTATTCCCTTTCAATGAGAAATACAGCGTCTCATCCCACGGCATCTCCTCAGCACCCTGGGCCCTGTCTCCTCCCAGGTGATCCTCCTGCAGTACACTACCCCCAAGGTCAGGATCAGGAAGTGCCTGCCTTTCCCTGGCCTCCTGCAGTACACCACCCCCAAGGTCAGGATCAGGAAGCACCTGCCTTTCCTTGGCCAAGTGGGAGGAGACGTTAGGCAGGGTTTCAGTGAGGGATCTGTAGGATTCATTACAGGTGACAGCGGTGACAGCGGTGACAGAATTCCGATAGAATGAGCTGCTGTGAGGTTGAGTGTGGCTCACTGAACTGGGTGCAATTATCACACCAGTAGCAGAGTCAGGAGGGCCTTATTAGGCTATCCGCCGCTGCTGTACACCTCAGCCTTCAAGGGCGCAGGCACAGGGTGACGAGGGGTGGGACGTGGGGCGCTCCCTGTGTGGTGGAGCTGCTCCTTCCTCTGTTCCCACTTTCCCCCTTTTCCTCTTCAGCTATGGTTTTACGAGATCAAACCCTCTGAGGGTACCTTGTTACTGGTGGGCCGAGGTGGGCCTTGAGGTCGTTGGGTCTGGGTTATGTGCACCTACAAAAAATAGGCCTAGATAAGGTTGAGTTTACCACCTACTTCTCTCTGTAAGGGCGTTGAGTTTCCTCTAGCCGTGGTCTTGGCCTAGAATAGGCCTAGATGGTTCTCCATGTCAAAAACCAAAAGGGCGGGTCTTGGGAAGTTAAGATGAAATAAGCCGCTGCTTGATCTTTCGAGTACTCAAGGCGCGAATAAACGTATGCAATCTACCATAAGGTGGGCCCTGAGAAGCCAGAAGGTATTGGCTCCAGTCCAAGGAGTGCCTCTGGAGGCTGCTAATAACTCACTTTTGTTGCTGTGGGAACATCCCAGCAGGGGTGTGAATGGAAATGTTAGAGACTCAAGTGACGTTCTGGGCCGAGTGGGGCAGAAATCATGCCGGTGTCACGTTCAACGGCACATTTGGGGGAGGCCCAGGTAAGCTCTCAGGGGGTGCCAGTAGGGTCCCCAGGTCCAGTTGAGGAGCTGCTTATGTTGCCAGGATGTAGTGCCAGTAGCTTCAGCAGTAGTGTGGCTCCGAAGGGTGCAACTTCAACGGGCTACATCCCATCTAGAATCTCCTGAGCCCTCGGATCGATCTACTCTGGAGGCTCTTGAGCGCCCAATTGATCATCTATAGTTGGAGAACTGTCAACTCAAACTCTGGTCATGGCATCGTCTGACTCAATTGGAAGGAGATCCAATGGAGGCTACGGAGTCTAGGGAGGAGACTGGCGTGGTGGATTGCATTGCCTGCGAGGGTCCATTGTTGCATGTAGTGACTGCTTGTTCTACTGCTGGTTACTCTGGTGTGAATGGTGCCCCACTGTTGAGTTTTTAGGGAGATCCCTGCAGTTACAGAAATAATTATAGAGGCCTGTGGCTCACACCAGGGGTATAGTTTTGAGGACTTGCCTTACGGCCCTCACGATGGTCTCCCTCGACCTAATAATGGGGGTAGCATGGATCCCCTGCCAGAGGCCCTGAGCCCAGGGGTGGAGCTGCCCAGGCTGAGAATGGCCTTGGTTCAGGCTCTGGTGTAGCACAAGGGAGCCCAAGGGTCATTTCTTTATCGCCTTTTATCGCCCTTATGGTGAACATTGGGCAACATTTACAGGAACTGGAGGATGTGGTCTGGGAGCAGAGTGAAGTCAGGAGGCATGGTGGGGGTCGTGCTGATAAATGTCTGAGTATTATTGAGAGACTTTTAAATGACCCCTGCTCCTCTAATGTTTCTTGCCCCTTAATGACCAAGATACTGCAACCTGCGCGTTCAAGGCACCAAACGATGGACAGAGCATCACAAAATCCAGGTGACTGGTTTAGGGCTGAAGTCCGCCAGGCAGTTCAAGAGGTGGTTATTCGGTCGCAGGTGAGCCAGGCAAACCAGTTACCACTAGTTCCAACTCCAATGAGCGCAGGAAGAGACTTGAGTATCCCCTTTGTGGAGCCTTCATCTTTGGCAGGTGGGTGACCAAGGGCGCGAGACCAGCAAGTCTGTGAATGGGAGTGGTCTGGTCGCAAGCCCAGCTCTCCATCTTGAAGTTGATAAGGCACTGCGTGTGAGCCCACCGGAGGAGCATCTGCCTGTGGTGCTACGGGCCGCCCCACTTAAGGAGCCTGCATCGGATCCGCTACAGGGATGGCGGTCCACAAACTGTATATTTACCTTCAAGGGCAGGACCCCTGGGAACAAGAGTGCGTATAAACGCGTCCTGGAGAAAGCTCTCTCGGAAGTGCTAGAAGTTAATGACATCACTAGTGCTATTTTTTCGACTTGCTGAATTCTCTTGGTATGTATGTTCTGCGGGTCAGGGGGGGTGTAATGTTAGGTTTGGACTGATCAATCCTTTCGTCAGAACTTGTATATTGAATTGTAAGGATGCTCTGGCAAGCAAAGGGATTGTGGTGTGCTTAGACGCAGCATTTGAAACTTGCCATCTTCATGAATCCTGCCATGATCCAATTTTGGGCCAGTTTTCTGCATTAGTGGCCCTGGATGGGCCGGAGAGGGAGGGTGTGGTCCACAGTCTGGGGACATGAACCCGATTGTGGATTGACCTAGTGCAACCTTAGACTCAGTACTAAAGGCTCCACCTCTGGATTCTGCAAGAGTTATTCAAAGGGGTGCTCTAGAGAGTGTTTATCTCTGCATGAATGTGATCCCCCCTCTTGAGGGTGACCTGCTGGGCAAAGTGAGCTGGGGGGAATTTGGACTTGGGCTCTGAAATGACTAATGCCCCTGTCCTCCCTTGTATTAGTCATTACCTTGAGGGTGGGGGTTCTATTCAATCAGGAAGGCCCCAGGCTGCTGATTTGTGTGCTATTCTGTCCTGGAATGTGAGTGGTCTGGCTAGTAAGCTACCGGATCTTGATTGGCACGCCTTGATTGAGAACTATAAGGTCGTCCGCCTGCACGAAACGTGGCTTACTGGTCAAGCCAGCAGAGCAATCCAAAGGTGGGCGCCCAAAAGAGGGGGGGCCTCCTAATTTTGGTGCATATAAGTCTGAAGGTCTCTTGCAGTCGTTTGGAATTGGGATCCCCAGACATGATTTGTATGGTGCTGGGGCCCAAGGGAGGCCCCAAGGGAGGCCCTAGCATACCCTTACTGAATGTATATTTAAGGTAACATGTTGCTCAGCTAGCGTTCATGATGAATGCACTGGTATTGCTGGGTCCTCGACTACGGTTTTTCGTCTGCCTGGCAATCTTAATTGCCAGTTTGAGGCTTCTAATCAACTCCCAGGTGATCTAATAGGTGAGGATGAACATTGGGGCTTCCCAGCGCCTGTTGTTCCTCCTCCCTCATCTTCCTATACCCTGGCAGGTAGGGTGCGTTCTATTTTATATTTTCAAGGCCTGCGAGCTTGCAATGGGAGGTTCGCTGAGGAGTCACCGGCTCATGTTACTTTTCTACCTCAGCATTGGAGCAGTCGTATGGGTTATATTCTGATATCTATGACTCATTGGGATGCCCTAGTCTCTTTCTAAGGGTTGGAACGTATCGAAAGTGACTATGATCCCCTTATTGTGTCCCCCTCATTCGAATTCTATGGGGTAGATGGGAGCACTCGGGGTTCTTTGTGCTATTGCGCAGAGAATTTGCAAATGGTAGGGGGTCGGGGTTGGTCCTCTGTGGTCTCAAGAAAATGTCTTCCCTCAATTTATAAGGGCTTGCTTCCAGAGCTGACGCATTATTCTGAGTCCCCCACTACACACTCTCACATCGACTTTCATAAGGAAGTGGTGGAGACGATGGCTCGGAGCTGGCGGATTATTCTGAGTCCACCACTACACACTCTCATGTCGACTTTTATAATGAAGTGATGGAGACGATGCTCGGAGCTGGCGGATTATTCTGAGTCCACCACTACACACTCTCACGTCGACTTTTATAAGGAAGTGGGGGAGACAATGGCTCGGTGCTGGCAGATTATTCTGAGTCCACCACTACACACTCTCACGTCGACTTTTATAATGAAGTGGTGGAGACGATGGCACGGAGCTGGCGGATTATTCTGAGTCCACCACTAGACTCTCTCAAATCGACTTTCATAAGGAAGTGGTGGAGAGGATGGCTCGGAGCTGGTGGATTATCCTGAGTCCACCACTACACACTCTCACGTCGACTTTTATAATGAAGTGGTGGAGAGGATGGCTCGGTGCTGGCAGATTATTCTGAGTCCACCACTACACACTCTCACGTCGACTTTTATAATGAAGTGGTGGAGACGATGGCACAGAGCTGGCGGATTATTCTGAGTCCACCACTAGACTCTCTCACATCGACTTTCATAAGGAAGTGGGGGAGACGATGGCTTGGAGTTGGCGGATTATTCTGAGTCCACCACTACACACTCTCACGTCGACTTTTATAATGAAGTGGTGGAGAGGATGGCTCGGTGCTGGCAGATTATTCTGAGTCCACCACTACACACTCTCACGTCGACTTTTATAATGAAGTGGTGGAGACGATGGCACAGAGCTGGCAGATTATTCTGAGTCCACCACTAGACTCTCTCACATCGACTTTCATAAGGAAGTGGGGGAGACGATGGCTTGGAGTTGGCGGATTATTCTGAGTCCACCACTACACACTCTCACGTCGACTTTTATAATGAAGTGGTGGAGAGGATGGCTCGGTGCTGGCAGATTATTCTGAGTCTACCACTACACACTCTCACATCGACTTTTATAATGAAGTGGTGGAGACGATGGCTCGGAGCTGGCGGATTATTCTGAGTCCACCACTACACACTCTCACATCGACTTTCATAATGAAGTGGGGGAGAGGATGGCTCTTTTCTTTACAAGAAAGGGTTGTGTTAAACCTAAATATACCTGCAAATTCCAACAATGGTTTATATGATATGATAAGTCATTCATAACGCGCCTGTACACAAGTGTTTCTAGGCGCGAAAAGACAAGGAGGGGGAAACAGAAGGAGGACAAACAACGATCTTACTAGGCCTTGTGTCAGGCAGATCGTGCAACTGCGGGGAAGAGGGAAAGGGAGAAGTGCCAACGGGAGTTAGGTGGTGAGTATAAGTGCAGTTGACTCAGTAAGTGCTGCCAGTGGGTGGCTCTTAAGTGCAACAAGAAGGCGCTGTATTGGTACATATTTGATTATGTGCAAGTTCAGATATTAGGGAATGTTGTTTTCGAGGAATCGGCAAGTGAATTAGATTTCAGACCTGGTGAGACGTGGACCCCAGGGTTGGAGTCCCAGAATACGTCTTGTTGCTTTATTTTGGAAAGGATGCAAGGAAACTTGTTTCTATACTCCCATGCGAGCAAAAACCAGACTGGTGTTCATGAAGTATACAATTGTCTTCACTGTAATGGACCTGTTGATTGGCAGTTGTCTTTTCCAGTGTATTAGCTATGAGAGGACTGTTAGATATTGGTCTGTAGTTTTCAGGTATTTCCAGGGCAGTGCTGGGGTTTTTAGGAGGGTTGTCATAGTGACGTGCTAGTGATGTACTCAAGGATGTTCCTTTATACTAATAATGCATTACGGTATGTGATTCTTTCAGATTAACTATGAGTTCCTGGACCACAAACATTTAACTCCAGAAACCTTGGTGAGTGACAAGGGTTTGGGGTTTTCTGCCGTATCTAATTGTTTCTGGTGGTTAATGAGTCGGATAGTGGCCTTTCTATCCACGGAGGCCCTAGCAAGTGTGAGGCCTGTCCTCTGGGGGGGGGAGGATTGGGGTTTTCTGCCCTTGTTTCTGGTGGTTTTGTGGGGTTGGATAGTTGCCATTCTATCCGCGGAGGCCCTAGCAAGTGGGAGGCCTGTCCTCTGGGGGGTTTGGGGTTTTCTGCCCTTGTTTCTGGTGGTTTTGTGGGGTTGGATAGTTGCCATTCTATCCTGGGAGGCCGGAGCAAGTGTGAGGCCTGCCCTCTGGGGGGTTTGGGGTTTTCTGCCCTTGATTCTGGTGGTTAATGGGTTGGATAGCAGCTATTCTATCCTGGGAGGCCCTAGCAAGTGTGAGGCCTGTCCTCTGGGGGGTGGGGGTTTTGGATTGCTGTGCTATCTAATTCGTTCTAGTGGTTAATGGGTTGGGTTGTGGCTATTCTATCCTCGGGGGCCCTAGCAAGTGTGAGGCCTTTCCTCTGGGGGGTTTGGGGTTTTCTGCCCTTGATTCTGGTGGTTAATGGGTTGGATAGCAGCTATTCTATCCTGGGAGGCCCTAGCAAGTGTGAGGCCTGTCCTCTGGGGGGGGGGGGGGTTTGGGGTTTTCTGACCTTGTTTCTGGTGGTTCTGTGGGGTTGGATAGTTGCCATTCTATCCGCGGAGGCCCTAGCAAGTGGGAGGCCTGTCCTCTGGGGGGTTTGTGGTTTTCTGCCCTTGTTTCTGGTGGTTTTCTGGGGTTGGATAGTTGCCATTCTATCCGCGGAGGCCCTAGCAAGTGTGAGGCCTGTCCTCTGGGGGGTTTGGGGTTTTCTGCCCTTGTTTCTGGTGGTTTTGTGGGGTTGGATAGTTGCCATTCTATCCGCGGAGGCCCTAGCAAGTGTGAGGCCTGTCTTCTGGGGGGGTTTTGGGTTTTCTGGCCTTGTTTCTAGTGGTTAATGTTGGGTTGGATAGCAGCTATTCTATCCAGGGAGGCCGGAGCAAGTGTGAGGCCTGTCCTCTGAGGGGTTTGGGGTTTTCTGCCCTTGTTTCTGGTGGTTTTCTGGGGTTGGATAGTTGCCATTCTATCCTGGGAGGCCCTAGCAAGTGTGAGGCCTGTCCTCTGGGGGGGTTTGGGGTTTTCTGCCCTTGTTTCTAGTGGTTAATGTTGGGTTGGATAGCAGCTATTCTATCCAGGGAGGCCGGAGCAAGTGTGAGGCCTGTCCTCTGGGGAGTTTGGGGTTTTCTGCCCTTGTTTCTGGTGGTTAATGGGGGGTTGGATAGCAGCTATTCTATCCTCAGGGGCCTTAGCCAGTGTGAGGCCTGTCCTCTGGGGGGTTTGGGGTTTTCTGCCCTTGTTTCTGGTGGTTAATGGGTTGGATTGTGGCTATTCTATCCTGGGAGGCCTTAGCAAGTGTGAGGCCTGCCCTCTGGGGGTTTTGGATTGCTGTGCTATCTAATTCGTTCTAGTGGTTAATGGGTTGGATTGCGGCTATTCTATCCTCGGGGGCCCTAGCAAGTGTGGGGCCTGTCCTCTGGGGGTTTTGGTTGGTTAATGGTTTGTGGGTTTATCTCCTTGTAAATGATGACTTCTTTAGTGTTCTGTTGTGCCACATGGATGCAGTTTCGATAGTTTATCTTTCACTTTCTTCCAATAGTTTTATGGTTGCACTTGTTATGAATTTTTCAGACAGGTTTGTCATTAGGAGACCTTCTCTGTGTGCATTCTAGGTTGCGACCTGCCCTTTGAGCGCAGCGTTTGTCTCTGAATCATTTGTTGTTGTTCTGGTCATAGTTTTTATTAGCTTCTGTTTCTTTGATAGCCTAATGTCCAGTGTCTTAGTGAGTTCGACATTTATATTATCTGGTAACGTGGAGAGGCAGTTCATAGCATCATAATGTCCAGTGTCTTAGTGAGTTCTGCATTTATATTATCTGGTAACGCGGAGAAGCAGTTCATAGCACTATACCATCCACTGTCTTAGTGAGTTCTACATTTATATTATCTGGTAAGGTGGAGAGGCAGTTCATTGCATCATAATGTACAGTGTCTTAGTGAGTTCTGCATTTATATTATCTGGTAACGCGGAGAGGCAGTTCATAGCATCAAAATGTCAGTGTCCTAGGGAGCTCTACATTTATATTTTCTGGTAAGGCGGACAGACGTTCATACCATCATATTGTCCAGTTAAATTGCAGAGAAGCTCCTCTTACAAGTTACTTTCAACCAAAGTTGCATATAATGTTTGCTTTCTCCTCCAGACAGTGCCACTGCAATTTAGCATAGTATTCTTTCAAAAGTTCCTCTGGGTACTTCATGGCACCCGATCCCCTGCGATACACGATTTTAAAAAGCATACAATTTGAGGGCTGGTGGGGCATACTTTCAGACAAAGCAGAGGGTGTGGAGCTGAGCACTGTGCGAGGGCTCCTGGGCACATAGGCGGTGTGAGGAGCCTGGCCACATGGACAGGTGACATGGAGGGGAAAGCATGATGAATTTGATGCACATGGACGCATAGTACAGCGTCACCTTCCTTTGTGTAGCGCCTAGAGACAGCAATGCACACAATGAACACTAGATCAAGCGTAGACCGCATACATTTATATTCCAAACCTTCTCGTGCTGCACGAAGGGATGACACTAAAAGAGGCAACTTCACATTATATACACTGAAACAAAATAAACGCAGAACCCAGAAGCACTTATGAATGCGGTTCTTGGCCGACAGCTCGCCATTTGCAGGGGCTGAAAAGGCCTATTTTTACAGATGTGCTAGCATGCCAGGCCACCAGGGGATTCATGCAGACTGCTGCCTGCCAGAGGGCACACAATGCCAATCAGCCGAGCCCAGCCACTGTGGCACAGAGCACCCAGAGAGCCAGATGCCAGACTGGCCACACAAGGTGTGTGGTGAGTTACGGAGCAGCCAACGCCAAAAATGCGAAATGCCCAAGAATGCACCAGTCCTGTTTATAGTCAGATATCGCCTTCAGCATTAATTATACCCGTCTGCACCCCCAAACACCCGCCTCCTGTATAATAAAATAAGACTTTCTTGATTATGATCCAACACATCCACACCAGGAAAGCATGGGCATGGATTGAGTGGGAGCCAAGACAACACTGGGGGAAAACTGGAGTAAAAGGTGTGGAGCGTGTTGCCTAACGCAAGGCGCATGTTAGAGGAAGGGGTTGAAAGCGTAAGAAGGCCTGACATGATGCTTATCTGGAGACCTGTGTAAGAGTGAGGGATTGTTTGTGTGAGGGTTCCAGCACAGGCAGTTGGAAAGATGTGGTCCTAGGTGGTGGGAGCTAGTGGGTTCCTATTAAGCAATAAAGGATCTTCTGGAGAAACACACCAGAAGTGTCATGGAGTGCCCTTTACAACACTGGCGACGAGTTGGTCTCGGAGAAGGACTCACGTGCGCTGTTCCCGATCTGGAACAGGAAGCAGAGAAACACAAGTAAGCTGCTGTGAGGGGGTGGGGGTGCAGAAAGAGAGGACCCACTGCCCCTAAAAGTAGACCCATCGCCCAGGGCTTCCTGCACAGCGGACCACAGGAGGAGGGAAGGAAATAAGTAAGGCCCTGCTGTATGGTTAAATGAAGGCACATGAAACTCAGGGCAAAAGGTCAAGCTGCTGTGCCAGGTGCTGCACTGCTGTTTGGACTGCAGGGCACCAAAGAGTGGCTGCCCGAGATGAGTGCCAGGGGGCAAGAGGTACCTGAGGTGCCTGTTGTGATGCGCGATGTTCGCTGGCACTGAAATGGGCCTGGAAAGGTGCTGTCCCAGATTGCGAGGCTCCCAGGAGGTGTAAGTCTGCCAGTGAGCCAAGTACTTCTCAACATACCTCCCTTCCTTACCAGACACTCACACCAAGCACTTCACAACACTCACCTGCTCCGTGCCATTTCCCATCAAGATCCACTCCACTCTTCCAATGGAAACTGCATGGAAGCAGGATCCAAGTGCTAGAGAGAACATGATTCCAGGCTGTGTGTATTTCCTGGGTGAGCCCCACCCCTTGAGACTGTCTCCTCACACTAAGCATGTGCGGCAGGGGCCATGTTGCATTGGGCTGCCTTGCTGCAATGCGTGCAGCAGTAGCACAAACCATGTGTTTTTGGATTAACTGGAATGTTTACACCAAGACTAGAAAGCCATTCCTTTCTCCCCCCACCCACTGCAGTTTGAATGCGGCTGCTACAGATTAGTTTTGTGCTTGAAAAAGCCTGATCCCATCCAGGACACCCTCATGCTTTCTCACCGGGAAGGTGCTTTAACCTCATCATGAGATGTTTCTGGATGATGAAAGACTTGTTGCACCCAGTACATTTAAAGTGATTCTCTGTGGTGTAGATTGTGTTAATGCAAACTGCGTCACACTTCATACAATGAAATTGTGTCTCTTGGCTGTAACGACAGCTGTCCATTATACGATTCAGAAAATTGATCTGGTTTCACACCAGTGTAGTATGTCTTTATTCCAAATTATAACTTTTATGTAAGAGCTAATACAGCTGAATAAACAAAATGAATCCACTTAGAAAGCAAAATAAAATAAGTACAATATACATCCTAAATCCATTCCTAAAATAAAAACCCTTCTCCTCGGGAGGATAAACACAGTTTAACAATCTTAAGTTATGAAACAAAAGTTGCACAAGAGATAAAGGAGAGACATAAATGGCAAAGGGAGAAGAACACACAGTAAGGATGTATGTGCTTCTGGGAGATACTGCAAGATTACACCCACGGGGCAACCAGATCTACACACAGTCATGATCCTCACTCAGAAATGAATCTACTCAAGGGGACCCTCAAAACCATGTGCTATCATGAACTTCTTTCAGGAATGGATCTATTGAGGGCTTTCTAAAATAGATGAGAAGGCACCAGAGCCGCAGAACATGCCGAGGAACCGTTCAAAATGGACCAGTCATACAATAGCCACCTAGGCAGAGGACCAATAGAATCAGATAACACTACATGTTGCTCACCACTTGACCTGTACGTTACTTTCTCAAATCCCTAAACTGATAACAGCCCCATTTCCTATTCTGCCATAACACAGTGCAGTATTTCCGATGTTGCAATAGAGCAAACATCTGCCAGAAAGCTTTGGAACATCCAGACAATGTACATTGTTCTGCTACGGGAGAGCGTTGATGTCGCGTCAGATCTCCTTTTAGATAAAAGCCTCGACACACTCAGTAGATTTATATGGTAAAGGCTTAGCAGTCAACTCTTTCTGAAAAGTTTTTTTACTGTGAGAACATTCACATGGCGTCTCACTTTTATGAATACTCTGATGTACCAATATATTATTCTTGTAAACCTGATCACATCATAACATTCCCATGCATCCTCACCAATCATGATGGTGCTGTATTAGTTAATGCTTTAATTGAAAGTCTTTCTGCACTTCAGTACACATATATGTTTTCACAGAGTAAAGCATTTCTGATGTAATGATAGAACGTTTTTAGCAGAAAGATTTTCCACGTTGCACAAATATATGTTTTCTAGTTAAAATTAATTCTTTGATGTCTGATCAGCTGTCTCTTTGTAATGAAATCCTTGTCACACTCCATACATGTATATAGTGTCTCACGCATGTGGTATTTTTGATGCACTGAGAGACCCTCTGAATGACCGAAAGCTTTGCCACACAATAAAAGCTCATGTATGGTTTCTCACCAGTGTGAGTTCGCTGGTGTCTGATCAGGTTAATTGTAATGAAAACCTTATCAAACTCAGAATATTTATACGTTTTCAAGCCAGTGTGAGTGCTCTGATGTTGAATTAGATGTGTGTTGGTAATGAAAGTATTGTCACACTCGAGAGCATTTAAAGGTTTTTATGTCAGTGTGAGCTGCCTGATGTAGTATCAAATGTCTGGTTATACAGTTCGTATATTTCTATGGTTTCTTGTCAGTGTGAATTCTTTGATGTTGCTTCAGACCTTCTTTTTAAATTCAAAGCCTTGCCACACTCTGTTCATTTACATGGTTTCACGCCAGTGTGTACTGCCTGATGGCGCGTTAGTAGTGTCTTTCTAGTGAAAGCCTTGCCACACTCTGTACATTGATATGGTTTCACTCCAGTGTGCACAGCCTGATGTAGCATCAGATCTCTCTTTGTAATGAAAGCCTTGTCACATTCTGTACAGTTATATGGTCTCATTCCAGTGTGTAGTGCCTGATGGCGCATCAGGTGTGTCTTTCTAGTGAAAGCCTTGTCACACTCTGTACATTCATATGGTTTCACACCAGTGTGTACTGCCTGATGGAACAATAGATGTTGCCTTGTAATGAAAGCCTTGTCGCACTCAGTACAACTAAATGGTTTCACTCCAGTGTGTACTGCCTGATGTAGCATTAGATCTCTCTTTGTAATGAAAACCTAGTCACACTCTGTACAGTTATATGGTTTCACTCCAGTGTGAACTACTTGATGTTGCATCAGGCGTGTCTTTTTGGCGAAAGCCTTGTCACACTCTGTACATTCATATGGTTTCACACCAGTGTGTACTGCCTGATGTAGTATCAGAGCGCTCTTTGTAATGAAAGCCTTGTCGCACTCAGTACATTTAAATGGTTTCACTCCAGTGTGTACTGCCTGATGTAGCATCAGCCGTTGCTTTGTAATGAAAGCCTTGTCGCACTCTGTACATTCATATGGATTCACTCCAGTGTGTACTGCCCAATGCTGAATTAGGTATGTCTTTCTAGTGAAAGCCTTGTCACACTCAGTACAATTAAATGGTTTCATGCCAGTGTGTACAGCCTGATGTAGCTTCAAGTATTGCTTTCCACTGAAAGCTTTGTCACACTCTGTACATTTATATGGTTTCACTCCAGTGTGTGCTCCCTGATGGCGCATCAGATTTCTCTTTGTTATGAAAGCATTGTAACACTCTGTACATTCATACGGTTTCACTCCAGTGTGTACTGTCTGGTGTAGCATCAGCTTTCTCTTTCTAATGAAAGCCTTGTCACACTCTGTACATTCATATGGTTTCACTCCAGGGTGTACTGCCTGATGTAGCAACAGTTCACTATTTCTCCTGAAAGCCTTGTCACACTCTGTACATTTATATGGTTTCACTCCAGTGTGTGCTCCCTGATGGCGCATCAGATTTCTCTTTGTTATGAAAGCATTGTAACACTCTGTACATTCATACGGTTTCACTCCAGTGTGTACTGTCTGGTGTAGCATCAGCTTTCTCTTTCTAATGAAAGCCTTGTCACACTCTGTACATTCATATGGTTTCACTCCAGGGTGTACTGCCTGATGGAGCTTCAGGTATTCCTTTCTAATGAAAGCCTTGTCACACTCAGTACATTGAAATGGTTTCATGCCAGTGTGTAGTGTCTGATGACGTATCAGATCTCTCTTTGTAATGAAAGCCTTGTCACACTCCGTACATTCATATGGTTTCACTCCAGTGTGTACTGCCTGATGGTGCTTCAGGTTTTGCTTTCTAGCGAAAGCCTTGTCACACTTTGTACAATTATACGGTTTCACTCCAGTGTGCACTGTCTGATGTAGCTTCAGGCTTTGCTTTATAGGGAAAGCCTTGTCACACTCGGTACATTTATATGGTTTTATGCCAGTGTGTACTGCTTGATGCAGCATCAGTTGTGTCTTTCTAGGGAAAGCCTTGTCACACTCTGTACATTTATATGGTTTCACTCCAGCGTGTGTTGCCTGATGGCGCTTCAGGTGTGACTTTTTAATGAAACTCTTGTCACACTCTGTACATTTGTGTGGTCTCTCGCAGGTTTGTTTTGTGCGGTCCATGATGAGCTGTTTATTTGTAATTAATGTCTCGTCACAATCAGTACATTTCAATGGTTTTTCACCAGTATGAGCGTTCTGATGTAGCATCAGCTGTGAGTTTGTAATGAAAGCACTGCCACACTTAGTGAATGTGCATTGGCTGATGTAGCCTCAGCTTTCTGTCCTGAAAAAAAATCCTTCCCACACCCTGTCCTTTGTATGGATTTTCCACAGTGTGAGTTGTGAGGTTCCCAATCACCTTTTGATTTATAATGAAAGTCTTGATGCCTCCAGTACACTTCAATCCGTTGTTCCTGGTGTCACTTTGATGGTGTTGCTTTTGGGCATTGTTATTTCTCAGTGTGATGCTTCTGCGTAATTCTCCTCCGTTATTAAAGCTGTATCATTTGCTCTAGTGCATTTAAGTTCTCCCGGTGTGGTGTGTCCTGCGTGATGTCTCTTTAAGTGGGAAGTGTTATGAAATCCTCTGCCACATTCGGAACATGTATACAGTCTACTCCATTGAGTGGGCATTCGGCTCATAATGCTATCCCATTATAACAAAATCCTTCCACAACTGGGGTTCATATGTTCACTCCTTGGGGTAATAATTATAGTATGTTATTTATATAGTTTCCTTCGATAAAGTGCTGCACATAGAACATTTATATACATAACTAATGTTACCCATGTGAAGCTGGTTTTCACTTGATGACCTTGGGACACTGAGAGACTGAGTTAGCCTTGCCAGGATTCTAATCTGTGTCCTTTAGAATGTATACATATCTCAACAGTCAGTAGAACGATCTCATTGGCTAATGGCTCCAGAATCATTTTCTCCTTATAAAAGACACTTTCATACAGTCAGTACATTCACTCAACAGGACAGTACATCACTAGGGCAGGTATGTTTTTGCATAATAGTAATGACTTGAATGTATATTATTAAGATGGCAGGGCATGCCAGCACAACGCTCTGTATGATCACATACTTCCCTTTTAGCCTTTGTAAGTGCAGCTGAGTGTCTTCAGATGCTACTCTGGCAGGTGCTACTGTGCCGTCGTCAACATTTACCATGAACTTCAGCAACCACGTCAGCCATCCCCAGTGCCAGAGAAGGTGGTATTCAGCAGGTTATGCTGGACATGGGGTATCAGAAGCTTCAACTGGCAGACATTTGGGGACAAGTTTCTACAAATATTCCCACCATGCAGAGTTCTGAGGGATAGGCTTGTGAGTCTTTATGTGGCCATTTCTACATTTACAAGTCCTCTCCTGTGGCTTTTCCACTCCTTTGTAGTTTTCTGGCCTTTGGGTTGCATTCACAGAAACAGTGAGTCATTCCCTGTTATGACGGTTAATATCATCGACTGTCTAGCAAAGGTTATTTGCCTTCAAAGATTTCTGACAACAATAAGCTTTCCAAAAGGTGGAGAATGTGGAATGATTCTCCGCAGCCTGAGCCATTAGTCGTCCTGGGAAAAGGCTTCTTTCACAAACATTTCCAGATCTATTCCTACACAGGACTCCATTCAAAAAGGTTCCATTACTGTGGATAGCTTTCCTGTTGGATTGAAGAAAAGAATCCTGGATTTAGTGTTTTATGAGCAAGACATAAAATGCATAATTATTATGTGGAACACCATTAATGCATATTTAGCTTATAGGTAACGTAATACAATTAAAATATAGGATGGCACAGACCACAAGGCTCTCTAGTAGCAACAAGGATCCTCTCCCCTCCACAAAAGAGATTTTATGGTAAAAACAGTGGCACATATTACATGCAATCTCTCTTAACCTTGTTGCTGTAGGTGAGTTATGTTAGGTTTAGTGACAGGGCTTTTATATTGCATCAAATCACTAATCACTAGATTGGTCTCAGAGAGCTTGGCTTGTCTGGGGATTGGTTTCTTGTGTCCAGGCCTTAGTCTACAGGGGAAAAGGGTCTCATGAACTGAACAGAACCCAGAATCTTTCAGGACCCCACAGAGTGCAGAAAGGATTGGTGTTGTATATTGTACAGGCAAAAGAGGGAGTGGCTAATCCAAATACTAAAAACAGCAAATGAAAAGAAGTCTGAGGAGTTATTTCATCAACTCCTAAAGGCAAAGGTTCATGATAGATCCGTGTAGCAGACCTATAAATAGCCACTAGAGAAACACAATGACACAGTCAGAGTTCCATCTAAACTACAAAATAATAAAACGAACAAGATTTACAGAACTACAAGAATGAAAGAATGAATCCAAATGTAACTGATACACAGTATGAGGGTGAGTCCTCAGTTAATGCCCACTAGGGAGGTGGGGAGAACTATACTCATACAGGCCTCACGCTCGCACTCAACTTGTCCATCTACATAGACCCCTGTACTCTCTCTCCACTTCCAGAACTGGAGGACTTCAGAAAAAGGGAGGAGGTGTGTGGCAAGGCCCGTACGCTGGCACAGGGTATAAAGACATTACAGGGCCTGCGGTAATAGCCCTGTAGTTATGGTTAAGTTGCTCAACTCATAGAAAAAGCACTTTTTGGGTGGCTTATATCTTTGACCCCCCAGGATGAATCCTCCCCAACCTTTGCAAAGAAAGTATGAGGCCCCCTCAGAATGATTTTCTGAAGTTTGGTGTGGTTTTGTCTGGAGGGGGGTAAAGTTTTAGGAGGTCCCAAAATGTGTGGAAATCTTCATAAACGCAATGGAACATGTTTTGCTTGTGCCTACAGCCCAAACCGCTGTAAAGATATTCACCAAATTTGCACCAGGAGCTGCGGCTTGGTCCCAAAAGCGTGCTTTTGTAAATTTGGTGTAAATGTGTCACGTAGGTTTTTTTAAATGTCAAAAAAGTAGGTAAAAAAAAATAGTGATATCTGAGTCCGGTCCGTGGACTAATTTCCTGATTCAGAGTATGCAGATACCTCTGGACCAATCAGAGAGCCGCGTGACGTTTGCGGACATCGTATGGGTCCGCTAAATGGTCGGTTAAAGACGTGGGGTGCATCAAAACTTTCGAAACGGAGGCCATGTTGGATTTGCAGATAGAGCCCATAGACTGCGGACATCGCAGTAAAAACATATTAAAAAACACAACATTGCACTTGTCAAACAAATGAAACAATCTCTGAGGAGGTGAGGGGTGATGAGGATGGGATGGAATATGGCCATAAAAATCCCCAAATCAGTGTTTTTTCTTCTCCGATGTCCGCAACCATCTCAGATGTTGGCAAACATCTCATGTTCGGGGACATCCATGCATATTCCTGCATTACAGGGTTGGTAAAAACCAGTTTTTGTATGGCTTATAACTTTGCCGCCACCGAATAAAACTGCATGTAATTTTGCAACATCATTTTAGATCGGTCCCTAAATGGTTATGCAATGTTTGCCGTTGTTTCACCCAGAGGGGGCAAAATTAGAGGGTGGGTCCCACATTTTTAAAAAGGCTTATAAATGTAGTGCTGTTTGACGAATCAGTACAGAAGTTGCAAAAAAGATTTTAGACCCAGATTTTAATGTTTTTGCAAAGTTTGGTGGGATTTTGTCAAGAGGGGGCAAAATTAGAGGGGGGTCTCATCATTTTTAGATGGCTTATAACTTTGTTGCCGTTTGACGAATCTGCACAAAAGTCTTATGAAAGATTATAGACAAAACCGGGAATGTTTGTGCATAGTCTGAATGGATTTTGTCAAATGGGGGCTAAGCTATATGACTATTGTTTGTACGTAAAGTTTGACACTTTGGACCGGCAATGGGGCTAAAGTGGGCATGGCCACCAGGGACAGGCTATGTGGTAAAGGTTATGGAAATCAGGATAGGTTTGAATGGGGAAATAAAATTGGCTCGTGGCTACAGCCCGAAGTGCCGGACAGGATTGCAGCAAACATTCACGAGGAGCATCAGCAAGGACCTCAAAGCATGGATTTGCAAATCTGTCCTGTGTTTTATTTTTCAAAAGTGTCAAAACGTAAGTACAACGAATTGTGATATAACTTTGGTGCCTGGGCAGTGTGCCTGGCCCTGAGCAAGGACAAATGTCGACTCCGATTTGCTTATTGGGGCATGAGGCATGGCCGAAGCCCTAGGTTTGAATGGGAACAAATATTATGCTTGCGGATACAGCCTGAATTGCTGGACTGGATTACAACAAAACTGCGCGAGGAGCATCAGCAAGGACCTGAAAGCATGCTTTTTGCAAACCTGGCTTGTGTTTTATTTTTTCAAAGTGTCCAAATGTAAGTACAAAAGATAGCGCTATAACTGGAGCACGGACAGTGGGCCTGGCCCTCTGCAAGGATGAATGCCTACTCTGATTTACTTATTGGGGCATGCAGCATGGTCGAAGCCCTAGGTTTAAATGGGAAAAAAAAATTCTGCTTGCATCTGCAGGTTTAAATGGGAAAAGAAATTCTGTTTGCATCTGCAGCCGGAAGTGCTGGACGGGATTGCAGCAAACATGCGCATGGAGCATACAAAATAAATTTGTTTTCGCAGGTATTTGCGGACATTTTATGGCCATATCCCATCCAATAATCATCCATCACCTCCCCAGACACTGTTTGATTAGTTTACCAAGTGCAATGTTGTGTTATTTAATATGTTTTTACCGCAATGTCTGCAGAAAACGGTGGCTGTCCGCGGTTCCAATATAGTGACGTTTAAAAAAATATGACCCACCTCATGTTTTTAAACATCCAGTTAGCGGGCGCATAGTATGTCCACGAATATCACGCTGCTCTCTGATTGGTCCAGGGGGTGTCTGCAGACTCTGAATAAGGAAATGAGTCCGCAGACCCAACCCAGATATCACTAATTTATTTTTCAGCCATTTTTAAACAAATGACTGGATCGATTTACACCAAATTTGCAAAAGCACGCTTTCGGGACCATGCTACCGCTCCTGGCGCAAATTTGATGAAAATCCGTCCAGTGGTTTGGCCTGTAGGTGCGAGCAAAATCTTTTTTACATTGCGTCTATGTGGATTTAAAAAATGTTGGGATACCCCCAGTAACTCTGCCCCTTTTGCCCCCCCCGGACGACACTGCACCAAACATCACAAAATCATTCTGAGTGGGCCATATATACTTTTATTGCAAAGTTTGATGAGGATTCGTTCAGGGGGGGCCAAGTTATAAGCCACCCAAAAAGTACTCTTTCTAAGAGTTGAGCAACTTAACCGTAACTACAGTGCCGCTACCGCAGACCGTGTAATATATATATCACCCACAGCCTCAATGACATGGGAACAGGAGAGCAGAAGATGGACATCAGGGGTTTCACCACCCAGGAACTACCACCAAAAACATGAGTCGCAGGAATGCTCTTCTATACTCTGAGCAGGCCTACATATCATGACCACGGTTTCCGTGGGAAAGCGTTAATGAGGTGAGGCACACGCATATTTACTGGGTCTCAGCAAACAAGAAAGTGATGGCAGAGCCAGATCTCTGAGTGGACCTACCCAGCGTCTGCATTGCATCATTTCGCCCTGCACAACAAAACCATACAAGTTTACTATACAAACTATTCACTGTGATCAATCACTGAAGCACCCCAGTAATAACCAGGTGCTCATGGTAAAGCAATCTCCCGAACCCATTCTGCTCCAAAATGCGAAAGAGAGGAGACATCTCTGGAAACTAATGGCCACCACTAGGGAGAAGTCCGTCCAGGGCCTGGGCCAGAGCATAAGAATCTGAAGGTTTCCCAGAAGGCGTGACTCCAGGAAAACATGGTAGGAGGTGGCTAATTTGGCAGCTATGGAGCAGAGAGTCAGGTGCCCGTACCAGACAAGAGGAAGAACCAGAGACCAGACCTGTAAAATCCTGGACGCAAGGAGCAGATGGATGAGGGGGTCAGGTGGAAGCAGGAAGGCCACCCTTGATGAGAACAAAAGAGGAAAGCCCCAATAAGAGACCAAAATCTCACAACCAGAGGAACTCTACGAAAGCAAAAGGGAACTAGTGTCACCAGAGAATAATCATTGCAGAGGAAAACCAGAGGCAGAGACCAGGCCACTTTTCCTGCAGCTTGTGATTTTCTCTGAGAAGGACTAAGGTCACTCAGAGGAGTACATACAACAACTGCTAGCCATCCCATTACAGCAACATCGAGAAGAACCAATTACTTATCCATAGAAATGTTCTTTCTACTGGATGTTTCTCCCACAGATTCCTCATCTTTTATATATTCAATACTGTACTTGCAGCTTCGGAGATCTTTTTGACAGCAGAGGGTGCTGTGCGTCATCGACTCGTGGATCCTTGGCGGCTCCCATCCTGCTCTCGGCCATGACGTTGACACTGGTATAAGTAGCACAGACTGCACCCATTGACTCGGTTCATGCTGTTCACCTCTTAATGCACTGCCGTCTTGAAGATTACAGAACCAAGATGTTGAAATAGAGGAAGATGTAAGATAAGGAAATTCTCCCAAAGATGGAGGGGCAGGCTGGGAGGGTGATGAGGAATCTGTGGGAGGAACATTCAGTAGAAAGAACATAACTAGGGTAAGAAATGTGTTCCTCCAATGGATCGTGTCCTCCCACCGATTCCTCACCTTTGATAGACTCCCATGGGGGCGTGGCCTGAGCCTATGGAGTGAGGTAGAGTTTGAAGGGAGCTCCTATCGTGATCCTACCAACGATCCTGAAACGCAGCAGATTGCTTTGAACTGCAAGAATCCAAACACATCCGCATATCTAGGAAGCGTTTCCCCAGCCCCGCAGCGAGACACATGCGAGAATCGGGATTAATTTTGGGGGGAAAACAACGGTTATATGCAGAGGGCCTAGTGCTAAAAAGATGGCGGATGCAGCCGCAGCTCGATACTGAAGAAGAGGAGGGGGCGTGATCAGCGGTACAGCACGCTGAGCCTGCAGCTGTGGGAAGCGATGAGACAAGCCGTGCTTGTAGTAGGCTGTTCCCGGAATGGCAGGGGATAACAGCGGAGTACAGTGGCAGGTGAGCACTGATAACGCAGGGTGCCAGCATAAAGTCCCAACAGGGAGCAGAGCAGTGGAGTGCCGGCAAGGATCCTGATCGCAAGAAGAATGGAGAAACTGGCGCAGCAGGTGGTGCCGGTGGGACTCGTGAGGAAGATGAGAATACTCGATATGGCTGAGGTAGAGGCAAGCCAATGACAGGCAATCGGTGAAGCAGCAGCAGCTATGCCATCAGGTCGCAACCGTGAGGAGGTGCAAGGACACAAACGACTACAGCGGGAAGGGCTGTAGTGTGAAACGGAGGAGGCGGCACCAGAAGGTACGTGGTCAGGGCCCATCAACAAGGAACGCACGCACCAGATAAGTGGCCCGTGAGCCCTAGAATCATAGAAACGCAGCGGCTGATCAGAGGGCCAGAAAACACACTGGCTCTGGCTGCCTGCAGTCACGGTGAGAGTGCTGGAAGAATGGAGATTTGTCCTTGAAACATTAATACAGACAAAGAGCTACACAGTACAGAGGAATGGGGTGAGGACAGCGTAAAGCAGGCGAACTGCAGCGGGTTGCTCCACATGAGTACAAAAGAGGGGGTGAACCTGCAAGATAACATCATTGCCTGAGTAGATCAAGGAAGACTGGCATGAGCTTCACTCTGAGACTTGGGGTATTGCCGGTCGAGGTGCACAACACCATCAAGAGACCCTTTCCCCCCGATCAGCGGAGCACTGATACAAACTTTTGCATAAACGGCACCTGGGAGGCACACGGCTGAAAGGTACCCGCTGTAAAGCACTGGGGGCACACAGGAGCACTGTGGGGAGGGGCACCTGTTGATACCAAAGACACTGCAAAGTATAATAGTGCTGACAGGGGTGCACAAAATCCGGAAACCGCTAGTTGATTGAACAGCTAAAAAGGCACTGAACATAACAGTATAAATTGGTGCAGCCACATTAGAGCTGTGGACTTACGCAGGAAACCAAAAGCGGTGTACAGAAGTGTGGTTCCAAAGCAACTACGTAAACCCAAGTGCTTTATTAGAAAAGGAGTGCTCCGAAAGAGGGCCACTGGTCGCTACAGGAATACCAGACTGTGCAACACAGGGGAGGCAGATTGGTGACTGCCCCACAGATATAGATCACTAAGTCGGCCTCGGCTGGAGGACCAAGGTGTGGACAAGTGCAATTTGCAGATTCGCTCAATAGTGTTCTCTGCATAAACAATCTGATGCCGTGCTGCTAATGCGGATAGGAGGCAATTTTACACCCACAGAAAATGTCCACCACCAAAGGGAAAAACAAGCCAACATTCATGGACCCGTTTAATGGAGCTTGTAGGCGCAACAACTCCTCACAGAGTACCAGCGTCGTGCAGAAGGAAACATAGTCAACGGATCCTGGCGGGAAGGAGGACCAGGTACTGGCAGCAGTAGCGGCACTAAGAACCTCAGTGGAAACCAAAATAGTCAAAGTGAAAACAGATGTGCAGCTGCTTCAACAGGATGTCCGCAACCTGGCGACAACAGCAGAGTCGAGCCTGAAGGAAACCCAAGAGTCCACGAGAGACCTTGAATCTAGGGTGAAAGAGCTGGAGAGGAGAAACACTGTGCTGGAGCTGAGGTCAGAGGACGCTGAGGGGAGAGCCTGACAGAACAACGTGCGTCTGCTGGGAATACCAGAAGGAATGGAGGGCCCAAACCCTACTACATACGTAGAGAACTTACTAATTCAAGAAGTCGGAGCGGGCAGGTACTCCCCTGCTGTCGCGCCCAATGATCTTAAACTTTCAAAACAGGGAACTAGTCCTGAGGTTTTCTAGGGAGGGAGGTGAGACTCAACTTGATAGTTCAAAAATTGCTATTTATCCGGACTACACGCCCACAGTACAGTGAGCGAGAAATTCATTTGTACCAATCAAAGCCAGGCTTCGGCACCTTAACATTAAGTACATGCTTATGTATCCGGCACGCTAAGGTTATCCACAAGGGCAAAGCACAATTCCTGGAAACGCTGGCTGCAGCCAACATGTGGCTGGAACACAACAATCTAGAGGATGGACAATCTAGGGGATGGAGCGGAACACGTCATATAAGGAACTGCCTGATGGACCGGGGGGGGGGTGTGCAAGAACCACAAGAAGGGGTAACCATGTACTTGTTTGATATGGCAGCAGGTGTTTTGTGAATGTGTGCAGGCTGTGAGTGGCACCAAACTGCTTGTTGACCAACTTAGATGGGAGCAATGTTTGGCTTCCTGTCTTGGGTTCATACACCAATCCCATACACAGGTAGGTGTTGGCCTGTTGCCGGCATCTGTTAAACCGCAACCAATGGCCTGGACAGGCTCCAGAGGTGCGGTTGCACCCGAGCGCTGCCTACAATTTGCAGTCTCTGGGCAAAAGTTGGTAGTTTTGTTTGTTGAGTTGTTGTTTGTAAAGTCCTCATGCGGATGGTCGCACACAAGTAAATACGGTTCATGCAGAAGGGTGGGGGACAATGAGAAGGCCATAGCGCAATGCTGGGTAGCAGAAAGTGGTGGGTGGTGCACGTACACTAAGCAATCACATGGCGTCTGACATCAAGGTACTGACGTGGAATGTGAGGGGACTAGGCACGTACTTAAGCATGAACCGAGTCAAATCCTTTTTAGATAGGAACAAAATATCTGTTGCCATACTGCAAGAGACCCACCTGGCGGCAGAGGAGCTCACAAAGATTAATGAGAGATGGGATTGGGGGGTGGCCTACTCCAGACATGCTAGAGGGGTGTTCACATGGTTCCATCCTAGTGCCGTTTTGATTGCTGGAGATGGAAGCAGACACTGATGGGAGGTACTTGATACTGCGAGGTCACCCAGATCAGGTTGAAGTATGCATAGTCAACTCTTATTTCCCCAATCACAGTATCAAGTCGCAGATCCACATTGTAAGCGCTAGAAATGTCCAACACAGAGAATGTTTTGTCAATAGGGGGGGTTTAATTGTGCCAGGGTCCCGCTGCTGGACCGATCAATCCCACCCAAAGCAATGCGGGATCTGCAACCCTAGTGCTCGACACAGCACTAACGAATTTGGATCTAGTGGACTTGTGGAGGGAAACTCACCGTGAGGATAGGAGCTATTCATACTATTCTTCACCTCATGGCCTCTATACTAGGATAGATTATTTATTTGTGGACAGGACCCAAATGATGGAAATGGGAGCAGTCCATTACCTGGGCAGATCAATCTCAGCTCACTCCACGTTGGTGATGGCATGGACCATGAGAGGACCCCAACTCTCCCCATTCCAATGTGGCGCATGCCCAATGACGCTTTAACAGATCAAATCTTCAAAGATGAGCTGAAAGTGAAAATAGTGGAGTTCTTGGAACACAATTTTATTTTTAAGTTTGTTTATTGGCATTTGTCATAAACAGTCTCAATGGCTGATCTCTCAAGCCATGTATTGCAAAACTCTTTGAAATAATAAAATAGTGAACAGAGGGGAGGGGAGGACGGGATGGAAGGAGAAGAAGAAGGAAAAAAAAGAAAAAAAAAAAGAGAGGAGGGGGGAGGGAGGGGATAGAGAGGAGATAAGGATCTTAAGAAAGAGAAAACATTTCGAACAATAAACAGTTAACATTAACATGAACTGTCTCCATATCTTGCTTTCATCAAGCATATAGCAAGTCTTTAGCGGGGGGTATTGTGGGGAAGGGGGGGACTCCTGGACGCATCGATTGCTTCAGGTGTTTGGGGATCACCCTTGTGGGTTACTAGGTGTCTGCAGTTTAGTATGGTCCAGATGGTGATTGTTCATGGGGGTTTGTCGTCTGAGGGGTATGTTATAGTTCTGACTATCTCCCGCCATGCTTCTAGGGTGGAGCTGGACTCATCTGTGGATCGGGTAACGTTATCCTCCCACGCCTTAGTCTCTGCATCAATCCATCTAATAGGTTCGCTGTGCCAGGCGTCACACCTAGGTCCTGCTGGCTTTTTCCAGGACATAGCGATATGTCTTTTGGCCAAAAGGCATAATAGATCCATTAGCTTCACTCGATGTTTAAGTTTGGCCGGTCTGGGATACGTTCCTAGGAGGCATTCCTCAGGAGTCCATCTGTAGTTGGAGGTTCCCGTCCTTTCAGATGTCAGCTTGACTCTTGCCCACAGGGATTGCACTGTGGTGCACTCCCAAAACATATGTATGAGATCAGCTCCGTCCGCTTTACACCATGGGCAGTTGGAGCTTGCATTTTTGTTGAATGTCGCAATCCTGTGTGGAGTGAGATATGTCCGGTGTAGGACATTCAGTTGTATAAAGCGGAATCTGTGGTTTCTTGATACAGCTTTAGGGAATGCCAGCGCTCTGGACCATTCCGTCTTCGAGAGTTCTCGACCAGTGTCTGTTTCCCATTCGCTTTTCAGGGTCTCTCCCTTTGGATTGGGGTTGTCGGTGAGGTGTCTGTATATTTGGGAGACCAGTTTCTGTCCTTCTCCTAGGTTATACAATAGTGTTGTAAGAGGATCTGACTCAGGTTCTCCAGGCCAGGTGTCCCATTTGTGTCTTGCTATTTCGCGTATTTTACGATACCACAGGTATTGACTAGTGGGTATTCCATCCATGGTCTGTAGTGTATCGAACTCTTTAAAGGAGCTGTCATCGTATAGATCTCCCGACATGTAAACCCCTTTCTTCTCCCAGGCCCTGAGGTGTAGTAGGTCTGAATCTGATCTGCATAGATCCCAGATCATCGGTATTTCTGGGGAGTACAGGTGTGTTTGATTTCTTAGTGACTTTGTTCTTTGCCATATTTGTTTCCCCAGGGTAACTATGAAAGGTGTGTCATTCAGCAGGCGTTGGGGAGCCGAGAGAAGTTCTTTAAGTTGTAGTGGGGAGATCAGAGATTGTAGCAGGGGGGTCTCGGATGTGTTCTCGTCAGCCAGCCATTTGGACACAAAGCTGAGTTGGGCCGCCAAATAATATTTTTCGAAGTGCGGGAGTTGGATTCCGCCCTGGGCGTATTGTAAGACTAGCGTAGAGTGTGCTATTCTGTGCCTTCTCTGCCCCCAGATGAATTCTCTAGTTAAGGACCTTAATAGGCGGAAGAACGAATTCTTGATGTAGTATTGCACATTTTGAAACCTATACAGGAGCCTGGGGAGGACTATCATTTTGATTATCGAAATTCTCCCCATTGCCGACAGTGGGAGTTTTGCCCAGAAGGACATTGATCTGCGCAGCGCGGGTATTGCTGCATTCGTGTTATGCTCATGCATCAATTGGGGAGTGTGCATGATCTGAATACCCAGATAGCGGAACTTGGTGGTCTGCCACTGTATCTCCAGTGTTGGAAGCTCCTCCAAGCATTTGCCCTTAAGGCCTGATAGTGGAAATAGGCAGGACTTTGCCTTGTTGAACTGGATGCCTGAGACTTTGGAGAAATTGTCAAGGACTTCCATCATAGTTGGGACATTGAGTTGCGGGTCTCTGACGTATAAAAGCACATCATCTGCATAAAGTGAAATTATGTGATCTATCGTCCCTAGCCTTATCCCAGCGTCAAAAAATTGTTTCCGAAAATAGATGGCTATGGGTTCTAATCCCAATATATAAAGCATGGGGGATAGTGGGCAGCCTTGTCGAGTACCTCTGCATATCTCCCAAACTTCTGCCACGTGTCTCCCAGTCTTTACCCGTGCTCTTGGTTCGGTGTAGAGTACTCGGATCCACCTAATAAATCGTGGGCCGAACCCGAATTCCTTCAGGACCGCCAAGAGCCACTCCCAGTATATGGAATCAAACGCCTTGGTGGCGTCTAGTGATAACAGGGCGTAAGATTCGGTGCTCGCATCTGTTTGTGCAATAATGTGTTGAAGTCTGCGTAGATTCATGGTCGTGTTTCGACCTGGAACAAACCCACACTGATCAGAGTGTACGATGTCTCCTATCTGTCTGGACAGTCTCTGGGCTAGGATTGTGGTTAATAGCTTAACATCTTGATTAAGCATAGCCAGCCGGCGATATGAATCGCAGCGTTCGGCCAGCTTGTTTGGCTTAAGTACTGGGATCACTAGGGTTTCCCTCATGCTGTCAGGTAGGATACCTCGTTCATATATTTCTTGAAAGACCTCGTGTAAGAGCGGTATCAGGGAGGAACTATATGTTTTGTAAAATTCCGAGGGTAACCCATCGCTCCCAGGGGTCTTGGCCGTAGCTTGTGCTTTAATCGCTTCGGCAATGTCTTCTGTTGTAATATCTGCTTCTAGTTCCTCTGCCTGTGTCGGGGTGAGCCTAGGTAGCCCTATTTCTTCTAAGGTATCCGCTATTTGGTCCCCAGGTATTTCCGTTTCGTGGGAGTATAAATGTTTGTAGTAATTCTTAAAAGTGTCATTTATTTCCTGTTGTGTCTGGTGTGTAATGCCTTGCTCGTCCTGAATCAGGGTGATAGTGTGTCTGGGATGTTCCTTCTTGCAAAGCCATGCCAGGAGCCTACTGGGTCTATCCGCTTCTGTGTGCGTCCTGTTTGTTCTAGCGGTGAAATCGAACTTAGCGAGTCTGCTCCAAGCGTCTGAGCATTTCTCGCGAAGTGTTCGAAGTCTGTCCTCGTGCCTTTCTGGGTCTATGGGGTCTGTGCTAAGCCTCTCAATTTCTGCTTCTCCCTGCTCTAGTTCCTTGCGCAGCGATCTTCTGATGCCGCCTGCTTTTGCCATGACTTCCCCCCTGGTCACTACCTTTAGGGTCTCCCATACCGTGCTTATGTAGTTCACGCTTCCCCTGTTCAGTTCTATATAGTCGTCTATCGTGTCCTGCAGTTGGTCTCTGAATGCCTGGTCCATCAGGGCCACCGTTGGCATGCGCCACATAGGGATGGGGGGCGAAGGGCCGGCATGGTTCCAGTTCACCGTTAATGGGGAGTGGTCTGAGATCGTTCTTCCCAGGTATTCTGCTCCCTCCATCTGGGGTAGGTGTTCCCTTCCGACAAGGATGTGATCTAGTCTCGTATGGAGGCCATGTGGGGACGAGAAGTAGGAGTAGTGACGTGTGTGGGGGTGGAGTTCCCTCCACACATCAGCCAGTTCTAGACTGTCTATCAGCGTGTTTAGTGCCGTCGTGGCAGCCATAGTGGTGGTAGGCGGCGGTAGCGACCTGTCTAGTATGAGATCCCGTACACAATTGAAATCTCCTCCCCAGATGAAGAGGCAGTCCCGATGTGGAGTGGTTATGTTGTACATCGAGGCCAAGTAGGCCGGGATGTTGTTGTTGGGTAGGTATGTGTTCACTATGCATAGCTCCTGTTGCTCGAGATGTCCCCATACAATCACATATCTGCCCTCTGGATCACTAACAGATTTGGATAAGCGGAAAGGGAGCTGGGGGTGTATCCATGTGTACACCCCTCTGGCATATTTCGAGTAAGCAGTCCCAAATCCCTGTCCTCCCCAATGTTCCTGGAGTTTACCCATATGTATCGCTGTGCAGTGTGTTTCTTGTAAAAGCGCTATTTCAACCTTTTTCCTGTTTAGGTATGACTTAATTCTGTTCCTTCGGAGGTAGGTGCCAAGGCCCCTCACGTTCCATGTCATTATTTTCACGTTCCCTGCCATGTTGTTTTTGGCTGGAGGTCTCTGGTTACAGTGTTCCAGAGGAAGTTTGCCCTCCAGGTGTCCCCTCCCCTGACCCGTTCCCCCTCTTTCGAATTAATGCATTCTGGAGACTTACCAACTGTTGTAACTTTCATCTGAACGGATGAATAACCAAAAACGTTCAACTGCAAACTGCCCCTAGCAGTTGCTTCTAACTTGCAGCGCTCAGGGGCTCCCGAGCTTTCTGGGCCTCTCCAGGCCTTTCGGTGCGGGTGGAGTGTAGGCATTTGGCCTGCACTTTCCGTGAGGGGGTGTGTCAGCGGTGTTTCTGCTCGTGGTTCTTCGTGGTCTTGCCCGATATAGCCATATTCTCAGTGTGGTCCCTTGCAATATCTAGTTAAGCGTCTCATCTTCAGTGTGGGACCATCCATAGGTGTTCGTTTTGTTATTATTCACTTTGTTTCTATTTGTTCTTCTGAGGGTCCTCTCCGTTGTCCGCTAAATTATTGTGCTCCATCCACATGATCGCCGCCGCTGGAGTCTCCAAGAAGGTTGTCTTCCCCTTGTATAAAACTTTAAGGAGAGATGGGTAGAGCAGCATATATTTTATGTTGAGTATTCGTAGTCTAGCCTTCACCGGTATGAAAGAATTCCTGGCTCGTTGGACCGTTGGGGTATAGTCGGGGTATATGACTATTCTGGAGTCCTGTCTTCTAATCTCACCGCCTTCTCTGGAGTGTCGTAGTATTATTTCTCTATCTCGGAAGTTGAGGATTTTCGCTATTATCG
This sequence comes from Ambystoma mexicanum, assembly GCF_040938575.1. Taxonomy (NCBI): domain Eukaryota; kingdom Metazoa; phylum Chordata; class Amphibia; order Caudata; family Ambystomatidae; genus Ambystoma; species Ambystoma mexicanum. The sequence goes on from NC_090930.1 coordinate 48,952,643, forward strand.
GGCGTGGGTGCGACCCTGGCGGGGGGCGCTTTTGAAGAGATCTGTGGGCACGCTCCACTGAGAACCCCTGGGAGAGTTTTCCCGCCCCTATTTCTTGTAGGAGCAAGGTTTCTATGAAGTCCGTAGGGTCCGAGCCCTCCATGTCTTCCGGGACCCCCAGGATCCTAACATTATTGCGCCATGCGCGGCCCTCCGCATCTTCAGATCTCACCTCTAGCCTCGCTACTTTCATTTCTAGGTCCGTTACCTTTATTTTCAGGTCTGTGGTATCAGCGACGCTGTCTCGCAAGGTAGCTTCATTTGTGTTCACTCTTTCCTTTAGGTTACGGGCATCTTGCCGCATGAGCTGCATATCTGACCTTATCTCTTCAATTTTTGTTTCGATAGAGGTGCGTAGTGCTGCGATGGCTTGTAGGACTAGTGTATCTTTAGGTTCCGTTTCTGGCTGCGGTGGCGCCACATTGGGATTGGGGTCCTGGTGTAGCGTCTGCTTGGGTCTGACCGTCGTGTAGGAGTCCATTGTCGTTGACGTTATTGACTTTGCTTTGGTTGGGGACATCTTTGTATTCAGGTCCAGTGTACTGTTCTCGCAATAGTTGATTCAGCGGACGACACTAGTTAGGCGGGTGTCCTACCTCTCAATTGCTGCAAGGAAGAGCTGTGCTGTGGGTGTTGCTGATCTCTCACCCGGTCCGAGGTGTTGTCGTGGGTCAGTTCCACTTATAGGTTCTTATGGCACCCAGGGTGATGCTTGTGGGGTTTGATCTTAGTTATTTGTGCCCACCTTCTCAATTGCAGCGCAGGGATGCTGTGTCACAGGCGGTATAAGTCTTTCACCCAGCCCACGGCGAGCAAGCGATCCGGCGCGGTATTATCAGCACGTCTGCCCACAAGGTGGCCTCGCCGGGGCAGGGGAGGCAGGAGCTGTTGTCTGTCCCGCTCCTGGGTCTGTCCGTAGTTGTGTACAAGGGCAGGGAGGGGGAATCAAGTCCGGGACTCACCCCTTTGCTCTGCTGGCCTTTGCGTGTTCCCCAGTCTATGTTTTTTCCCCCCGGTGCCATGTGTCTCTCGAACTCTTCATCTGGTTCTGCGCGGCGGGGATCGCAGTATTGTGTCTCCCGTCTCACGCCGACTGCTTCCTCTGTCCGGGCAGGATCTTCCTAAGTTGCTGACTGGCGGAGGAGGGAGCCCGCTTCCACGGCTTCCGTTCGTCCGGGAGGCCGCCTCTTCTTCCTCGTTCGCACCCTCGTGTTGGACCGTGTGTTGCACCACCGGGTCCTCAGCTGATCTAGGGCATGTCGGCACCCCTCTGCAAACAGCGCGAGGGAGGATCAGACGTGAGGAGTTCCGTGTCAGTCGATCGAAGTCCCAGAGCCGCGTTGCTTGGGAGCTTCAGTTCCCCTCCCCCATTGATACAGTGGGGACTGCCATCTTGTAGGGCCAAGGGGCGCCTCTTCTCTGGTCTCGTTTTTTGGGTTGCTGGGCCCGTTTTTTTTTCGGAGCAGCTGCCGAGTGTTGGGAAGGGGTCCCTCTGTTCAGAATCGTTGTTCTGGGCTCACGCGAAGTTATTTAACTAGCGCGATTTCACCCGTAGCAGGATCAAGGGCAGGAGCTTCTAGAGCTCGCGTCCTCACGGCATGCGCGCTGGCCACGCCCCCCCTTGGAACACAATATGGGTAGTGTGAAGGAGTGGGGAGCTATCTGGGAAACAAGTCGTCGTTAGAGGGGAGGTAATGGCTAGCGCGGGAGGCATACGAAAGACTCTGAGGGCGGACCTGGATAGGCCGGAGGAGGAAATCCAGCAGCTGGAGGTGCGGGAGAATGGGCAGCAGGCTGGAGAAACTAAATTAGCAGACGCTAGGGGACGCTGCCGGGAGGCAAGGGACAGGCTATCGAAATGTGACCACAGAGTTAAGAGCACCAGGGCCCACGCAGAAGGGGACAGACCTAGTAGGCTCCTATCGTGGCTATGCAAAAGGGAAAACCCTAGGCACCCAACTACAGAATTGAGGGACGGGGAAGGCAATCTATGCAGAACGCAGACAGACATCAACGATGTGTTCGCTAACTTTTACTCTAAGTTGTACAGGCATGAGAATTTGGTACCCCAGGTAGAAGTATTAGGCACCCTTAAGTAGATAGGCCTGCCTAGGCTGGGAACAGTGCAGCAAGAGGCGTTAAATGAGGTGAAGGAGGCAATCAGCTCGCTGACCACTAGTAAAACCCCCGGCAGCGATGGTCTGCCCCCAGAATTCTATAAAACATACGCGGAGGTGGTGGCCCCAGTGCTGCACAAAGTATACACAGAGGCTTATACAAAGGGTGTGCTCCCCAAACCATGAGGGAGACGCTAGTGATCCTGATCCCCAAACCAGGGAAACCCACTGATAGCTGCGATTCCTACCGAGTGATTGGAGGATTGGTTCATGGAGACCAGAACGGCTTTATACCGGGCAGCAGTACTGCGTTAAACCTGAGGCGTTTGCAACACATTGTGGCACAGACCTCTCATGGCCACGAACAGTACGCGGTGGTGTCACTAGATGCTATTAAATCCTTCGACTCCTTGTACTGGGAGTGGTTGTTCGAAGTGTTTTGGGCATTCAGATTTGGGGAACAATTCATCAACTGGGTGAGGTTACTTTTATGCTTCGCCGGTGGCACGTGTGAAAACGGGTGGGCAGGTGTCTGAGGCTCGGAACATACAGAGAGGTACGAGGCAGGGGTGCCCTCTGTCACCCAAGTTATATGTTCTAGCGCCTGAACCAATAGCAATCCATCTCCACAAGGAGTTCCTGGAGGCAGGCATATATGTGGGGGTGTTGGTCACCTGATCTCGCTATATGTGGACGACGTCCTGCTCTGTTCGGAACCCGCAACACAACCTACCGCTGGTATTGGAAGTACTTGATAATTTTGCTAGGGTATCGGGAATATGCTTTAGCAGAGAGAACTCCTGTTTGTTCCCGTTGGCTGGGCTGATAGGATTAACGAGTGGTGACCTGCCGGAACTGGGGCTCCCTTGGTGCTTGGAATCTTTCAGATATCTAGGGGTGCACATTATGCACACATCTGATGCCATGCACGATTGCAACACAGGGGGTATGGTACAGTGACTGAGAAGGTCTATGACATTCTGGTCGAAATTACCATTGTCACTAATGGGCAGGGTTGCCATAACGAAAATGATCATCCTGCCGAGATTTTTGTACTTTTTCCAAAATGTCCACCACTACATTAGACACCCGTTTTTCTGCACATTAGAAGCAATGCTCAGGGAATTCCTTTGGGGCATGTAGAGGCATAAAATGGCACTAACAATACTATGCCTGCCCTATAAGGCAGTGAGGTGCAGCTGCCAGACATGGAAAGATACTATTTGGCAGCGCAACTTAGCTTCGTCACCAAATGGCTCTCTGACGAACCAACGTCGGAATCACTGGTACTGCAACAACTGGTGGCCCCCGCATAACTGAAGGAGATTTTATGGCTACCAGTAGGCTGCTTCAGCAGTGTGCCTGCACTAGTGACTCTGGGCCGTCGTGTGTGGCATAGAACACAGAAACTACTAAAATTGCAGAACCCATATTCGCCCGATGTCCCAATGGCAGTAGATGTCTGCAAAACTAACAGTGAATTTATGATAGCAAGGCGTTGGGAGGACTGGGGACTCACAACGTGGGGGGGACATGTATATGGATGGTGTGTTCAAGGAAATGGACACCTTAACTGAACAGGTGGGGTTGCCTAAGGGTCAGTTCCTGTGGTGTCTACGGGTGAGGGCAGTTGCGAAGTGGAAGTGGTTGAAATGGCCAGAGGAGCCAGAGGCAACATCATTCTGGACCCTGATGTATACCTTAGAAGACGGTTGGAAACCAGTGTCTAGACTGTACAGCAGTTTGGTGGATAGGCCCAATCCTAACAGCACTGAGTTGAGGGCCCAGATGGGAACTAGATCTTGGGGAGGAACTTGGAGAGAAAGAATGGGATCTGATGATGGGCTGCCCTGGGGAGGTGTCTAGGAATCCACGCTTCCGATTGCTCCAACTAAATGTGTTGCACCGCACCTACATGACACCGAGCAGGTGGCTAGCTTCAACAGCAAAGCCCTACCACTATGTCCTTGGTGTGGCAACATGGGGGCAGATTTAATTCACATGTTGTGGAGCTGTGGGAAGGTTCAGATTTTCTGGGCACAAATTGAATAAGCCTGTAGGAGTACATGTGTCGCAAGTTATGCTTGGACCCCAAAAGTTTGTTTATTGGGCGCTTATCCTAAGACTAGTAAATGTAAACATATAGTAAAGTTCATAGACATGGCCTGTATCCTAGCCAAAAGAAGCATTGCCATGGCGTGGAAGCGTGCAGGTGGTCCACAGTATACTCGATGGTACAGGGAGTTTGAGTCCTGGTCTGAAATTGAGACTACAATATGGGGAAATGCAATTAACGGGCAGGAGGTGCTGGACAGTGCTACATAGGAGTCCAGGACAGCACTGGAATGTGGCATGTTCCACCTCTTGGATGATAAACCCCCTTGAAAGCAAAGAACCACTGTACACTATGACGCAAACATCTGAACTGGTTGTGGCTGTGCACCAAAGTCGGCGCCCAGCAATGGTTGATTGCACCACACAGTTGGATTGTTCAACATGGAGGGGGGGAGCAGAAACATTTAAAAAGCCACACCATGGCCCTGACCTGAGCATGTGTTAATGCTATGTGAAGCTGGATCCTGTGAAGCTGGATCCTGTGAAGTTGGATCCTGTGAAGTTGGATCCTGTGAAGCTGGATCATGTGAAGCTGGATCCTGTGAAGTTGGATCCTGTGAAGCTGGATCCTGTGAAGTTGGATCCTGTGAAGTTGGATCCTGTGAAGTTGGATCTTGTGAAGTTGGATCCACTACATGAGGAGAGGTTTTTGTTTTTGTTGTTGTTTTTGTTACAGTTTAGTTTTTCTTTTTTGATTTGCTGTGGTTGTCAAGCTAACATTGTCCCATGGAGGCGGAAATACAACATGTGTAAATGTTCTGAAACAGTGGCAATGTAATCGGGCACAAATGTGATATGTCTATATAAATGCTAATAAAAAGAAGTTAAGATAAATTGAGAGACTCCTATAGCAGCATGCAGAAGGAGGTGGGGAAAGAGAATTTACTTTTGATTTATGCCGTGAAGAACAGCTTTACCAAATGTAGCCTCCGTACCCGATACAGAATCAAGGCAGTTATGTCTTGTAAAGCGTGTGCAGTGAAGACCAGGTTGCAGCACTGCAACTGTCCTGCACCAGCACCCCTCTCTGAAGAGCTGAAGAGGAAGCCACACCTCTTGTGGAATGCGCTCTCAGACCATCAGGGACCTCTTTACCAGTCAATGTGTAACATTCTTTAATACACAAAATGATCCACCGAGACAGCGCATGTTTAGTAACAGCCTGTCCCAACCTGTGACCAGCATATCCCACAAAGAGCTGACCTCCTGTCTAACTTTAGCGAGCCTGCTAAGGTAAAAGCCCAACGCTCTCTTGGAGTCCAAGCGATGAAGCCTCTCTTCATCCTTGGAAGAATGAGGGGGCAGATAGAATGATGGCAAGATAATCTTCTGTGCCAGGTGAAACTCTGACACCAACTTAGGCAGAAAAGAAGGGCGAGCCCCCAAAACAACCTTCTCCTTATAAAATGTAGTAAACAGTGGCTTGCAACTCAAAGCCTGAAGCTCGCTCACCATGCAAGCCGAAGTGATCGCTGTCAGAAAGCCAGTCTTCAGAGTCAACATCCTAAGCGGACACAAATGCAGAGACTCAAAAGGAGCTCCCATTATGAATTTCAACACTAAATTAAGATCCCAAACCGGAACTATAAAAGGAACCGGTGGGAAGATGTTCATCAGTCCCTTCAGGAACTGGACAACAATGGGAACTTTAAAAATCAGAACCCTGTTCAGGCGAGTGCTTGAAAACGGATAGTAACGCTAGGTATCCTTTCACAGTGGAAACCTGTAGCCCTTGATGTGCCAGAAGTAACAAGAAAGATAACACTGATGGAGTCACAAGTAAAAGGGCCTATATCCTTAGCTCTGCACCAGCTGCAAAATGTGTTCCACCAGCAGCGCTATAGAGCCTTTGTTACTGGCCTTCTGGCCGAAAGCAACACCTCCATTACATCCTCCGGGAGATGACAAACTCTGTACCTTAACCTCTCAGAAACCAGGCGTGAAGGTTCAGGGTTTTGATCTCAGGGAATGGGGACTAACATTTTCCGGAATTTAGCTTCCCGGTCCGCCAGGACTTGTAATGTCCCGGTGGCACTAGAAAGCTAGGTGCCGGTAAAATGTTACGAGTCTGGTGGCAACCTGCCGGAAGCGCCGGCAGGGTTACCAACAGACTCGTAATGAGGCCCATAGTTCTTCTGTTAAAAACCTGAAGGGAATTCAATCTACCATTACAAACAATTAGTTGAAAAACCTAACTTTATTAGAAGAAACTACAAGTCCCAGAATCCTAGAGGTACTGAGGCGAGGAAGAGGGCTAAAGAGGCATTTAGATGTAGTAGTCAGACAATGAAGAAAAGTAATCATTGCAATAGCTAGGCAATTAAGGCTAATAGCTCACACCAGAAGACAATTACGGAACCTGTGAGGCATAAAATGCCCCATCTGGAAAGGAGGTGCAGAAGGAGCTGGAACAGGAGCTGAAAGGCTGACTGTAGCAGTAGCGGCAGAGGAGAAGAACTAGGCTGGCAAATTACAAGAAAGTAGAAGAACAGAAGAGACGCTGGAATGTGGAGACTGCAGATTTCACATGCAAGTTCTGAGAGAGTCCTGTTCTCCCAAGATCTTAAGTGCAGAGGCTGCACAACATAAGACATGCAGGAGACCATGTTTTCCACATGTGAGCCTCACTGCCGTGATTGCAGAGCTGTGGAAGTGCAGGCCAGAAGCAGAAGGAGGGTCTTGCGAGGAAAAGGAAGCCCAAGTCAAGTGGCTGGACTGAAGACACCCGTGCTGGGGAAGGGTTTTGGGGCCCAGCAAGCCAGAAGCAGTAGAAGTGGTAGGGGAAGTCGGGGAAAGCAGTGCAAACCACAAAACCAGTGTCTATGAAGCCGCTGAGTGAAGCATGGCGTTCAAATACAGTGTGCGAACCTTGCTGGTAACTGTAGCCAGCTCCTAAGTGACTTGCGTATTACTTAATGCTAGTGAAAGCTGTTAGTTATATCATAAGTAGTATTAACAATGGAATTGTAGCACTTGCGTAGACCGTTAAAGATCGACACTCGCGTGAGAAGCTAAAATCATTTAAAACAATATTTGAACTATTTAAAGACTGTACATGCCTAACGGAGTGGTCGCGCGTCCCTAATTAACAAGAGAGATTGCTCCTTAAACCATTACCGAATACCTAACATTGTCTATATACGAGTTACAAGTTACAAAGAGTGAAAACTACATTAAAAGGAGGTCACGTGGCCTAAATCTAATTCCCAAAGGAAGACAGAACTTCATCCTTTCCAATTCTTTACACTTTAAAGAGGGATTGTGTGTGCCTAATTGTGTTTTCACCTGAAAGACTGAAATCAATACTGTATCCAGAAGAGACATTCTTTCCATTTCAAAGACATAAATAGTCTAAGTTGTTGAGAAGAACAAGCATTACCCAAACCAAGAGGCACCGCTTTTCATAGTGAAACCTGTCTTGCCAAGAGTTAAAGAGTTATCCAACTACACGTGAAGTTGTTAACAGTTAAGTGGCCTGGGAAACAAGTATACCATTGTTACCTAAAGCTAAGAGTGCGGCACCAAGACTTCTAGGTAACTACTTGGGCTGATAACTCGCAGAAAGGTGAGAGTAAAGCTGGACAAGGGGAGCTAAATGTGTGTGATGGATATTCAGAAGTAAAATACAACCTGTGGTGCTGAAGCTAGAAAGAAGGGAGTCTTATGGGCAGAAGACGTTTGTTCTTGTGGCAGTCAGACAGACGGAAGAGGCAGCCCCATTTTTCAGAAAGTCATTAAAAGGGAGAGTGCCTTGCCTACCTGAAGAAGTTGAAGTGTCTCGTCAAAGCTCGACTAACAATTCAAAAGTACTGAGCAGTAGTAGTAATATTTGAACTGTGGTGGTATATTAAGTTGTCAGCCAATGTCACATTGAAGTGGCTTGAAGCAGTAACGTACTGTGGGACAAAGGTGACTGTTCTCATAGTACCAACAGTAGAAATGTGGTTGTTGAAAATAGAAGCAGCAGCCCAAGGAAAGCATCCTGACAAATATAGCAAATGTAAAGATGTAACTGAAGAAGTCCCAAAGAACTGCGTATTATGACATTGGGGAATATGACACTTTATTTTGAACTTTCACCATTTATCTGAAGGAAGAGACAATATATCATGACCTGGATTATGTTAGGGAGAATTCTCCAGAATGGCTACTTTCCCCTACCTACTGAGTCCCTCAGCAGCTTTGCTGGATTTCTAGGATTTATTTTTTTCACGTGGTAAGAGTGTGAGCCTTTTCCCCACTCTTACATGTGTTTTGCCGAGTGCATTTTTACAATTTGTGTGATCTTGGGCTATGGTGCCTCACCTACTCCATGGACATCATTTTTACTGTGTGTTACACAGCACCTCAGTGCAGTGACACAGGGTTGTCTTTTAGACTTCCCACCTCTGACTTCATTTTATGGGGCTGACTACTGTCCCCCAGAAAAGATAAAGTTGACATTAACTTTATTTAGTCTCTTTAACCACAGACCCAGTGCACCCCATTTTACATGGAGTATTGGAAAGGGTTAATATTTATCCCTTCTGTCTGTTGCTCTTGGAGCATTGTTTCGCTCCCTTTTCATCAAGACTTGGCTGGTGGCAGTGGTAACTACCCTAATTTTCATACCGCGGTCATCTTAAATAACCATGGTATTGTTTATTTCTTATTTGTTTATTTGTTCATGGTTTATCACAAACCATTACAAAATATTCACAAAAAACAGAAAAATAAACACCACTGAAAAATTTCACATTCACAATATAAACATTTCTTCTTTAAAAATGTCTAAGAAAACGAAAACAAGAAATAAAACAGACTACCAAAACCAAGACATATCTAGCTTAGTTCACATATTGTTTTTAAAAAGGAAATAACACGAATAATCAAAATAGGTGAATATCCATTTCTCATTCTATACCAAATATATTTAGGATCCATACATAAACTATTATCAAATAGATCTGCAAAATATTCTGTTCTTTGTTTGAACAGCAAAGGACATCCTAAAATAATGTGTTCTAAGGTCTCCTCTATTTCAAACTCATTGCAGAATCTACACCATTTCTTTTCCTCCAAAGGATTTCTTATATTTAGAATACAGTAAGTATGCATGACATTCAATCTAAATTTCATGTAAGAGTTTCTAAAATTTCTTGATGGATATTTTGTCAAGTACATCTCCATAACCGGCAGAAATTTCCAAAAAGAGTAGCCTGATTATACAATTTTGACGCTAGGACTTTGCTCTTTGTTGGGACCAATCCATTCCGCTTATAATTTGTTTACATTTGTTGGGCTTATTCATTACAGTGCACTATGCAATCCCTATTACTTCCATCATCTTTTCAGTTTCATTATTTAAAGAAATCATGAATGGACATGTAAGATCCGCACCCGCTTCCGCACAGAAATTACTACTCCCAGATAACTTGCATTTTCTCCATAGCATAAGCCTCTTATTGCAACCACCGAGTGAAGGGATTGCAAACCCAATTCATACCTCAGTACTTCCATCGGGATACAGTTAGGCAAGAAGAATAATAACCCCCTCCATATGATTCCTTCTAGAGTTTTCAGAAAATCAGCAATATCTGTTGGAAAAATCTCCAGACCATAAGTGATCCTTGGGACCACTTTCCTTAAATAAAACTCCCTAATGGGTTTCATCGTAAAGCCTCCAAACTTCCTTTCCAACATTCACATCTGCCTTAATACCACTTCGGCTTTAGCCCTGAGTTGGTTTTTGAACAGGGTAGCAGATTCCGTACCAGTAAAGCAGTATCCCAGATATTTAAAAGCTTTCTGGGGCTTGATGTGTTTGCCCTCACAAAACCATGAAAAGGACTCCTGCTTCTTATTGGCACGTCCCATTCGAATTATGATCATTTTGGAAGGATTGATTTTTAGGTATAGGTTGCGTATAAACAATTCGAAGATCTTAATTAGGCACTGAAGACCCACTTTTGTATTGTCCATAAGCTAAAAGTCATCGGCGTAAGCCAACCATGAAATGACCCTCCCGTTCAGTTTGGGTGACACCAAACCCCCATTAGGAGAGGCAAATTGCGCTCCACTAACATGGAGATTAAAGATCGTAGGGGCCAGCATGCACTCTTGTCGTAACCCATTGTTGGTTACAATCTGGGAGGAAAGGTCCCCGACAGAGTTCATTCGTACAACTAACCTGGTATCAGTATATAGCTCAATGATGATGTCCAGAAAATGATTAGGAATATTTAAAGATTTTAATTTATACCACAGAGTTGGCCTATCAACTAAATCAAACGCCTTGCTAAGGTCCATTGATGCCACAAAGGTGGGTCTCATCCCCTTGATCCAAGTTTTACTTTGTAGGCATCGCAGGACTAGGCCACCACAGTCCGTACCACAATTGTTTCTGAAACCCAATTGGTTTATGCTGAGAAGATGATTGTCGTCAATCCATCTCTGAACATCTATCAATACCAGGGATGCGAATATTTTGGAATCAGAGTCTGCAATAGCTATAGGTCCGTAATTACAAGGCATCAATCTGGAGCCCTTTTTAAATACCGGAATCACTACCGACACCCTCCAGGATTGGGGGATAGTTTTAAATATACACACGTCTTTGAAAAGAATACATTGAATTCTTGCCCATAGGAGAGGATTAGATTTTAATACCTTATTAGTGAGATTGTTTAAACCAGGGACACCCGTGTTTTTAGATTTGATTATCAGGCTTTTTATTACATCTACCTCGCAAGACAGTGTCCAAGAAGTGGAGGTCACTGTCATGACCACTGCTTCCAAAGAGTCAGGACCTACCCAACATCCTTGGAAGCAGGCTCATAACATATACTATCGGCACCAGCAAGTCCCAATAGGGACCTTTTGGACCTTGTCCTGGCACCGGTGGTGCCAGGCTCATAGCATGGACCCGTCCCGGCACAGGAAGCGCCGGGCTCATAACAAGTGTGAGAGTGCTTGGGTGGACCTACCTGCAGCAGACCATGCTGCTTACTTACCAGCAAGATGATGTTTCACTCTCTTCTGGCAGGGACTACTTTTCCTTCTGGGTGGGGCAGGCACCACTCCCTGGATCATTGATGCTGGACCCCTTCTGGAAGCAGGAACTCTTTTGTCTGGGCGAGGCTGTGGAAGAAGACACCTAAGCACTCCTATGGACTATTTAAACCACACCCGATTGATGCAAGGTGCTTCGCGTTATTCTGCATCTGCAGCAGGACGCTCACCGTGTCAGCTCCAGTGAATCTTCAGTTCCGGATCCTGTGAATACGAAAATTACCTGCTGGGAACCAATCCTCAGTCTTCAGCAGCTCCTGCAAAACAAAAGGCACAGGTTAGGCAAAGGCAAAGTTAGCGGTTCAACTTACCCGATCCATCCGCAACATTCAAGGTGTTTTTCCTGCACATCTCGTACGGCATCGGGCCTGCAAAGACAAAGAACATTGGTTAGTAACGCTTAGTTACAAAACTGCTTACCTGTGTTACGCTCGCTCCAACTCTGCTCGCGCTGCATTCCGGCACCTGTAAAGACAAAAGAGACATTAAGGTGCATTCTACAGCCCTAGAGCAGCCTTTCTACTTACGTGCCTTCGTATGCACCATGTTCTTGTTACGCTCTCTGCCACGAACCTGGGGGGAGCATCTTCTTCGGCAACGACAGTATCTGAAAGGGAAAAGACAGACATTAAGGAGATAAGACATTTGAAGAGAGCAATCTAAAGGGAACTTTTATACTTACAAGTCACGCTCGTGCAGCACACGGCGGCATCGCTCTCAACTTACCCTCTGCAATTAAGAGGCTGAACTCATATCCAGTGAAGTAACTGGACCCAGCGCCCCTGCATGAGACGCAGGATGGAGAGCCCAGCATTCACCTATTTAAGGTGAGCACAACCATCGACCGAGTACCACTGGGAGAGAGGGAGAGAGGGGCTTGGAACTTCTCCCAATCTTCCAGGCACTAATACCTTGATTTTCCACTTGCAGACACCTCACCCTTCAGGTCAAACTTTCGGTGAGAAAGGGGCCAAATCCGGGAGCCCAACGAATCCTACGCCTGACATTGAAGACGGTTTCACCGCCCAGTCAAGACCCGCGCCTCCGAGGGAACCAGGTGAGCGTTACAGAACGCGAAGCCTTACCACATATTTCCCGCCCAGGCGCAATGGAAACTTCAGACACGGACCAATTGGCCCAGTTGCTCGGGGAGTTGAGAGCAGAAGTACACCCAGCGCGCCAGGAAACAAATGCCCTAAGGAGGGAGTTAGTGGTTTCTAAGGAACGAACAGATGATTTGGCTAGACAATTGTTGCAAACCCAAGCGAGACAAACTCCTCTGCCTACCCCTGGGGGGAGCCATGCTCCAACGACTTCCTCTAATCCGGTGCAAATTAATCTACCCGGAAATGTACCTCTGGCCCCGCCCGAACGCTTTTCAGGTAATCCGAAAAGATATGCTGTGTTCATCAATCAGTGTCGTTTGCACTTTTTGTGTAGACCTGCCGCTTTCCCAACGGACCAGGCTAAGGTGGCCTTCGTGCTCTCATATCTTAGTGGCAGTGCCGCAGATTGGTCTATTCCTTTAGTGACTCAGGATAACCCAATTCTTTACAATTTCCAGGACTTCCAAGCTAGTATGGAAAGATTGTTCGCAAGACATTCTCAGGGACAGGCCCTGGACAATGAACTTCTTTCACTACGACAGGGCAATCAAGATCTTCTGGCCTACATTGCATCATTCAACAGACTAGTGGTTGAAACTGGATGGCCTGAGGATAAGAGGATCACCCTTTTCTACAGAGGTCTGCGTGGAGAACTCAAAGACGTTCTGGCTCAGGTTGTGAATCCTCCACAAGACTGTTCCGAATACATCGATCTGGTGGTTCAATTGGATCATAGAATACAAAATCGAAAAGCCGATCGTTCCAGAATTGAGACTCGAACTTTTTCAAGACCACAGAGTTCCGCTAAAGGAAATGATACCGTGGAACCCATGCAGATTGGGGTTGTGAAAGGACCTCTAACTCAAAAGGAAAGGGAAAGGAGAAGACAACTGCAATTGTGCCTCTATTGTGGAAACTCAGGGCATTTCCTTCAAGATTGCCCCGTGAAACCAAGAAAGAAGATAGTAGGAGCTTCTGATAAAGGTGCCAAAGGTTCAGAGTCGGAAAACGACCTCGCCCGAAAAGTGTAGAGGTCCGCTTGCCGAGCGTTAAAACCAGTTCTTTGACCTCGCATTTCATCATGCCCATGGTCCTTGGGTGTCCAGAACAACCCAATCGTATGCATGCCATTAAAGCATACATTGATAGTGGCGCAATCGGCAATTACGTGGACTGTGAATTGGCCGCCAGGATGAATCTATCTCTTTGTCCTAAGACGGTGAAAGACGTCATCACCACCGTGGACGGTACGGAAATAGCTTCCGGACCAGTAACTCACACCACCATGGAAGTGACGTTGGTAAGCCAAGATGGACATCAAGAGAAGATCGTGTTTGATGTGATCAAGGCTCCGCAGTTTCAAGTTATCCTAGGAATCCCTTGGTTGGAAAAACACAATCCCCAGATCGATTGGCGAGCAAAGACAATCCGGTTTCCAGAATGCGCTCCTACCTGTTATCCTCAGCCTACCACTAAGCTAGTAGCAACTACTTCTGAGAGTCATCACCTGCCTCCTGAATACCGGGAATTTCAGGATGTCTTTCGAAAAGATCAAGCTAATTCGCTGCCTCCTCACAGATCATACGACTGCCAGATAGACTTGGTTCCGGGATCCACTCCTCCGTGCAGTCGAATTTATGCCCTCACAGAACCTGAAAATCTTCACCTGAGGCAGTATTTGGACCAGTACCTGGCTAATGGATTTATCCGTCCTTCGAAGTCCCCAGCCTCTTCAGCTTTGTTCTTCGTTCCAAAAAAGGAAGGAGACCTGAGAACATGTATAGATTACCGTGCCCTGAACCAGATTACAATTAAGAACAGATATCCGTTACCTTTGATCCCTGAACTTCTTGACCAAGTTAAAAGTGCCTGTATCTACACAAAGCTGGACCTCAGAGGAGCTTACCATTTAGTACGAATAAAAGAGGGCGACAAATGGAAGACGGCCTTTCGTACTAAATATGGACTGTTCGAGTATCAAGTAATGCCCTTTGGGTTATGCAACGCACCGGCTGCTTTTCAGTATTTTATGAATGACGTCCTCAGAGAGCTCATCGACGTATGTGTAGTTGTCTATATTGATGACATTCTGGTCTACTCGTCCTCTGAAGCGGATCATCGAAAACACGTCACAGCAGTACTGGAGAGGCTCCGAAAACACAGACTTTTTGCAAAGCTGGAGAAATGCGTTTTTCATGTCACGGAGGTCGAATTTTTGGGATTTATTTTGTCACCTAATGGAGTCCACATGGACTCAAGAAAAGTGGACGCTATCATTAAGTGTCCCTCACCAATGTCTGTGAAAGGAGTTCAAAGCATGTTGGGCTTCGCCAACTTTTATCGTAGATTTATTCCTGATTTTTCTCAAGTAGTCCAACCCATTACTGCCCTTCTCAGAAAGAATAAACGTTTCGAGTGGTCTACGGAGGCGGAACAAGCTTTTCAGGAACTAAAAACAAAATTCACCTCGGCTTCAGTTTTAAAACATCCTCGCCCGGAACTTCCCTATATCGTGGAGACTGATGCTTCCAGTCTCGCAATGGGAGCAGTGCTCTCGCAAAGAGACCCAGAAACAAACCAGTTACACCCAGTAGCATTCTGGTCCCGCAAATTTTTGGCTCCCGAAATCAACTACACTATTACAGATAAGGAACTTTTGGCTATTAAGTCCGCCTTTAAAGCCTGGCGGCATTATCTCCTGGGAGCCCGACACACAGTCACCGTCATCACGGATCATCGTAATTTACAGTACCTTAAATCAGCCAAAGCTCAATCATCTAGACAACTTCGCTGGGCATTATTTTTTGCCGAGTTCGACTTTGTGATAACTTACCGACCAGGCAACAAGAATGGTAAAGCAGATGCTCTCTCCCGAATTGGAGTAGGTGAACTCACGACCAATCCTGAACCAGTACCCATAATTCCGGAACAGAGAATCCTAGGTTTGATAAGTGCACAAACCATTGAAGATCTTGAAGCTACAGTTAAAGAACTTCTGACTCCAGCAGAAGTGCAAGACTGGCAACTCAAGGGAAAAGATTTCACAATGGATAAGAACTTACTATACTTTCGAGGAAGATTATATCTACCATGCACCGATTTACAAAGACAGGTGATCTCTTGTTACCATGACTCCTTAATGGAAGGACATCCCGGCATTGCCAAAACGTCGGAAAAGATAAAAAGACATTTCTGGTGGCCGTCTTGGAGAAAGGACATTAAAGATTTCATAAATTCCTGTGGTGTGTGCGCTCAAAGCAAAAGCCAGAAGGAGAAGCCAGCAGGTCTCTTACATCCAATAGACATTCCTCCACACCCATGGCATACTCTCTCCATGGACTTCATCACGGATTTACCACCATGCTCCGGATTTAATACAATCTTAGTGATTGTGGACCTGTTCTCGAAGATGGCCCATTTTATCCCATTGAAAGGGTTACCTACAGCTTCAATTCTGGCTCGAGAGTTCCTCGAAAACATCGTTCGGTTGCACGGCTTTCCTTCAGTTTTAATCTCAGATAGAGGAAGTCAATTTATTTCCCACTTCTGGCGGAGTTGTTGTCGCCTAGCCCAAATTGACGTAAGGCTTTCAACCAGCCATCATCCCCAGACCGACGGGCAGACCGAGAGGACCAACCAAACTCTGGAACAGTATCTGCGCTGCATGTTACAACAGACGGAGGATACTTGGAAAGACATTCTCTGGATTGCGGAGTACGCTTATAATAATTCAGTCCATGCCGGAACCGGAAAAACTCCTTTTTTTCTTTTATATGGACTCCACCCTCGCACTTCAAATCTTGATCCACCTCAAAATCTTGTGACACCCGCTGTAGATCATCTGCATTCTACAATCACTCAAGCCTTTAAAGAGGCCACGTCTCACCTTAAGCGGGCCAAGGAACAATACAAGAAGTGTGCGGACATACATCGAAAGGAAGCTCCTCAATATCTTGTGGGAGATCAAGTCTGGCTATCCACCAAACATTTACCGCTAAAAGGACCGCGTACTTTCAATCCACGATACCTGGGACCTTACCCAATCACTGCCATAATTAATCCAGTGGCAGTTAAATTGGGCCTACCTGCCCATATGAAAATACATCCAGTTTTCCACGTTTCTCTACTAAAACCCTTGCAACCTGGAACCCGTTTGACGAAATCTCCAGACCCTATTCTTGTGGACGGAGAACTGGAATTCGAAATACAAGACATCTTAGACTCCAAGATTTCCAAATCAAAATTATACTATCTGATTGACTGGAAAGGTTATGGCCCCCAGGAACGATCTTGGGAACCGTCGGAACATGTTCATGCACCCCGTCTGGTTAAGAAGTTTCATCGAACTTTTCCTGATAAACCGAAACCCCCGGAGAAGACAAATTTGGGAGGGGCCTTGAGGGGGGGTGCTGTCATGACCACTGCTTCCAAAGAGTCAGGACCTACCCAACATCCTTGGAAGCAGGCTCATAACATATACTATCGGCACCAGCAAGTCCCAATAGGGACCTTTTGGACCTTGTCCTGGCACCGGTGGTGCCAGGCTCATAGCATGGACCCGTCCCGGCACAGGAAGCGCCGGGCTCATAACAAGTGTGAGAGTGCTTGGGTGGACCTACCTGCAGCAGACCATGCTGCTTACTTACCAGCAAGATGATGTTTCACTCTCTTCTGGCAGGGACTACTTTTCCTTCTGGGTGGGGCAGGCACCACTCCCTGGATCATTGATGCTGGACCCCTTCTGGAAGCAGGAACTCTTTTGTCTGGGTGAGGCTGTGGAAGAAGACACCTAAGCACTCCTATGGCCTATTTAAACCACACCCGATTGATGCAAGGTGCTTCGCGTTATTCTGCATCTGCAGCAGGACGCTCACCGTGTCAGCTCCAGTGAATCTTCAGTTCCGGATCCTGTGAATACGAAAATTACCTGCTGGGAACCAATCCTCAGTCTTCAGCAGCTCCTGCAAAACAAAAGGCACAGGTTAGGCAAAGGCAAAGTTAGCGGTTCAACTTACCCGATCCATCGGCAGCATTCAAGGCGTTTTTCCTGCACATCTCGTACGGCATCGGGCCTGCAAAGACAAAGAACATTGGTTAGTAACGCTTAGTTACAAAACTGCTTACCTGTGTTACGCTCGCTCCAACTCTGCTCGCGCTGCATTCCGGCACCTGTAAAGACAAAAGAGACATTAAGGTGCATTCTACAGCCCTAGAGCAGCCTTTCTACTTACGTGCCTTCGTATGCACCATCTTCTTGTTACGCTCTCTGCCACGAACCTGGGGGGAGCACCTTCTTCGGCAACGACAGCATCTGAAAGGGAAAAGACAGACATTAAGGAGATAAGACATTTGAATAGAGCAATCTAAAGGGAACTTTTATACTTACAAGTCACGCTCGTGCAGCACACGGCGGCATCGCTCTCAACTTACCCTCTGCAATTAAGAGGCTGAACTCATATCCAGTGAAGTAACTGGACCCAGCGCCCCTGCATGAGACGCAGATGGAGAGCCCAGCATTCACCTATTTAAGGTGAGCACAACCATCGACCGAGTACCACTGGGAGAGAGGGAGAGAGGGGCTTGGAGCTTCTCCCAATCTTCCAGGCACTAATACCTTGATTTTCCACTTGCAGACACCTCACCCTTCAGGTCAAACTTTCGGTGAGAAAGGGGCCAAATCCGGGAGCCCAACGAATCCTACGCCTGACATTGAAGACGGTTTCACCGCCCAGTCAAGACCCGCGCCTCCGAGGGAACCAGGTGAGTGTTACAGTCACGCCTCGAGGTGAGTAGCGTTGATGATTTGTCTTATACACCTTAGCAAAATGACTTGCCCAAGTAGCTTCGGGAATAGGGTTTACCATTGTTAGGGTTTGGGTCGAGTCCACATTATTAATTAGTTGCCAAAAATTTGAGAATGTAGCCCCCCTCATTGCCCCCAACATCCGTTCCCCGTCACGTTGAGCAATGATACATCTGTGGCTAATCAACCAGTTTTTATAAGATTACTTTAATTGTTTGATTACGCCCCCAATACCAGGATCTAGCATACTCAGTTTCCGCAGTTTGCGGAGCTCTCTATTAAGTTCTCTTTTTCTCTCGTATACTTCAGGATCCATTGAGCGTTTATGATAAGTCATTTGGGCTGGTCTACAGGGCCTATGTTCAAACTCTTTTACAGAGAACATAAGCAATCGCTGTTCCAACTTAGTATTTTCTTATTCAGCTATCAAAGTCGAGGTAAATTTATTTGTAGAGTTAAAAGACCATTTAATTCTATTCTTTGCGGTATTGAGCAAAAGATCCTTATTATAACTCTGTTGAGCCCTCACACAGATTATAAATTCAAACTCAACCATCAACATACAGTGATCACTTGTCAAGACAGTCTTCACTTCGAAATTTGACACAGAGCAACTTAATTTTGCAGTTAAAAAAATATAATCAATAGTAGACAAACAGCTCCTCGCATTCCATGTGTAGTGATTATTTACAATCAACTTAAGACCCCACAATTCAGAAAAACGTAACCATAGAAATCCTCTAAGTTTCTGGTTGCCATTACAACAGGTCGCCATCTTAAAATACACAACTTCTCCCCATATACCTATCCACGCTAGAATCTGCATTTAAATCGCCCGCTATGATGATTTGACCATATTTGTTATCCATGGACCACAGATCTATTTGTTTACCTAAGTCAATTAAATCAATTTCCAGCTGTTGATTAGATAGTTCATTTGCGTTCCAATAAACATTTATCACCAGTAGGGGGAAGACATGCTCACTTTCTCCAACCAAGTAAGCAGCAATGAGGAACGATTGACCTTGTTTCAAAGTACTTTTATTTAACAAGCCTGAGGACTCTTTAGTGGCTGTAAGCATGCCACCCTTTGGTCTACCCCTCGGTCCTTTTGTAGTGCATAAGTCCTCCACTACAAAGCCTTCCCAATCCACATGTGCGATCAACCAAGTTTCCTGCAGCAAAATTAAATCAAAAGACTGTAACTCTATCATAAGTGACTCATTATTAAAAAGATTGAAATTGCCGCGAGAATTCCAGCAAATCAATTTCAACTTATGACTACTAGCTATGCAGGTTTACCCAATTCTTTTAAATTACTGATTGCATCACGCAAAGATAAGGCCAACCATCTCCAATCCTGTTTCTATGGACCTCTTCAACTCTATGATTCGTAGGATAGTTAGCCTGTTCATGACTGTCCTGCACTGTCAACCCACCTCTGTCAGGGGCTTGCACCGGAATAGTCTGGTCTTTGAAAGGGAAGAGGTCGAAACCCATACGTTGTAGGGCTTACGCCTCCTTCAATAACATCGATCGAACCAAGGGAGATGGAATAATCAATCTTACAAAATCCAATCTTTCTTTGTGTATGAAATCCACGAGGTGGATGTCTGCATAAGTAATAAGTTTCAGTTCAGATATCGCCGCAAATAGAGATAGAATATAGGGTCTATTTAGCGGTTGATTTCTCTCGTCCTTGAATAGGGAGCATAATATCAGACCCGGTAGATTTGCAAACGCTGGAGGTCTGAGCTCCTGTGCATTTTTAGTGTCGTACAGAGCATTTTCATTACACACCCTCTCCTCCCCCCTTACATAGGAGCAATAGTCATGTTCATTCCTCTCTTCATCCGAAATTTCTTCATCTTTTTTTCGACAATTAACCAAGATATCTTTATTCCTCAGCCTTTTGTTTTCTTCCAAAATCTCATTAACATTTCTCAGTAATTCACCCATTTGACCCTGTTAATTGTCCTTCAAGTCTTTGCTTACATCAATGGGTTCTTTCTGTATGATTGCATCATCGGTTACCATAGCATTGGGCATTTCAGTAAATACTACTGTTCCCATACCATTTGTACACCAACTCTTATTTGTTTGATCAGTTACTCTATCCTTTTCTTTCAGCCTTTTATTTTCATTCATCAAATCCTGCACATTTCTAAGACTATCCTCCACATTTGTCTGAGTCGTGATTGAACTGGGATTATGAACTCCATCTTTGCCTCCCTGCGACAAAACACCCTCATCTGTTTTTCTACAGGAATCTTTAACTACTGTGTAATTTATAAAAGGCAAGGTATTACCAATTGTAGGATCTTTACAGTATAGGCCCGTATTTACAGATTGTACAACCGGTCTTGTTCGAGGTTTAGCTAGACCCCCAGAATCATTAAGTGAATGGTTGATTTTGACCTGATCTATACAGATGTTCTTTCTAGCTGATGTAATAGGCTCATTTGTCCCTAGGGGATCAGGATCCTTTACAGAGTTGCTCATTGAGCCCTTAATGATCTTGAAAATGTCACTCAAACCATTTTCAAGTCTGTTCGTATTCTCCACAACAGAAAGCCTTTTTTTTCATAGCTTCATACATTCCATCCACCCCATCTTCATATTCACTCTGAGTAGCTTGGTCAACAGATGCTTTCTCAATTTGAGCAGCCTTAGTCTCTATAGTGACTTTATGAGACACCACGTAAACAACAGCATCCGAAGCATCCTCATCAATCATGTGTTTCATGTCCAGATCTCTCATGAATTTTCTAGAGGTTTTATTTTTTAAGTCAGTTTTTTTAGCTTTGTTGTTGTTTTTCTTGGCTTGTTTTTTTGCTGCTCTGGATTGCGGGATGTCCATCAAGGGACCTTCAACTGTACCATTACCCTTCGGTATAGTGTAAGACCTAGTCTCCTTTGGTACAGGTAGACCTTTTTTGACCGTATTTGCCACAATTTCAGAAAATATTTGTGCCGCCTTTTTCTCTTTAGCTATTATATCATTTGGCAAAATGGGTGAAGCAGCATAACTCCTCCCTGCTCCATACCCTTCCAAATTACGTGTAGATTTCAATTCAACCTCCCATACTTCCGTAGCCTCCTTGGCTATGGGCACTAGTATATCAGATAAACCTTTAGGAAGTACCTCTATACATTTAACAATAGGCATAAGTGAAACCTATAAAGCTTTCAGAATGTTCTCAATAGATTTTACCATTGTCGCCAATAGATCATTCTGTTTTCTAAGTTCAACCAGAATAGCACCGTTAAAGATGCCTAACACCGTTGACAAGTCATCCCCTGGCGGAAATTCATTTAGACCCCCTGTCAGGATATCATATATGGGGTCAGAGAGCGTGTCATCTGGGATAAAAATAGCCGGCGTGTCTGGTTCAAGGACATCCAATTCAACCACGTTGTCCCCCTGATGTAAATCATTATGAGCGACTTCATTCTCATAGTCCCCAAACATAGGTTGGGAGGGGTCCATGTTCTCATCTATGTTCTTAATTTCAGCTGAGCAATCCTGTGCACATTGGAGCAGTTCCTCTTCATCCACACAGGGAGCAGGAAGAGGAAGCGCCGCCGCACGTGCTAGGCTGGCCCTGCGAGTACTGACTGCAGTAAAGAAATCAGCCCTGTGATCTTTACGAAGAACAGCTAATTTGGCTTTGCCCATAATGGGAGTATTTAAATCACGCTCAGCCACAAGATTTTCACAAAAGCAAAATAGGTCACCAAAAAAAGAAAACTCCACAGTCAACGAATGACCTTACAGTAAACTACAAATAGAGTTACAAAAGCCAGTAGCAAAAACACACCTTTTCACTTCAAAAACAACTGTATCACCGTTCAAATCTGTTCATTTTACTTCATACCTGAACACACAGCCGGTCCCCCTGAAAGCACTGGCCCAAAAACCCAAAACAAATAGCAGCCCAAAGACGCCCCCCGCGCACCGCGAACAGCAAACAGCGTACTTTCGCATACTTCCGTGGCTGCGTGCGTGGTGCGCTACACACTCTATTTTCAAACAGGAGGGGGTGGGAGCGGGGGCGTGGAATCGCTGCTCCTAGCCAATCAGTCCAGCACTACAAGCAAGGAGAAGTAAGGATTTAAGGCGCGTGTTCTTTAAATATCAAAGAGAAGAAGAATGTTGTAAAGCATTAATACCCCTGTCCACCTTAGAGTCCCAATTGAGTATCCCAATTAGAGTCCCAATTAAAGACACAGTTATTAACGTTCTGCGACTAAACTGTAGTCCCAAATTAGAGTCACTTTAGTAATTACTTCAGTCTGCGAGGTCAGGCAGCTTCCGTGCAGCCTGGATAGACGTCCGCTCCTGGAGGCACCGTAGCACAGATGAGGAGAGATGCAAGGCGAAAATGCTTCCAACAGCATTAATGATCCGTCCGCTCAGCAGAGACCGTGACAGCAAACAGCGTACTTTCGCGTACTTCTGTGGGTGCGTGCGCGTTGCACTACACACTCTATTTTCAAACAGGAGGGGGCGGGAGCGGGGGCATGGAATTGCCGCTCCTAGCCAATCAGTCCAGCATTCAGTCTGCGAGGTCAGGCAGCTTCCGTGCAGCCTGGATAGACGTCCGCTCCTGGAGGCACCGTAGCACAGATGAGGAGAGATGCAAGGCAAAAATGCTTCCAACAGCATAAACGATCCGCCCGCTCAGCAGAGACCGTGACAGCAAACAGCGTATTTTTGCGTACTTCCGTGGGTGCATAAATCCGCTTGAACAAATATATTTTATTTCAGTTCCGACTGTCTTCATTCGCCATTTCTTTTTGTGAAAGTCTTTCTCGTGTTTTACTCTGCGCACCAAACCAGGTTTGGTTCCTTTGTTCGCCGTCTTTTCGCAGGCTTCTGCACAGAAGCCCTCCTTAAGGCGACTGAAAGTCTGGGTAGGAAGGATGTGAGGGAGGGGTCTTAGGACCCCTGCCATGGGTTCCCTTGGTAACCCAAGTCACACTCCTGTTTGATTGGCTGGGTGACTGTCCTTGCCAGGACATCCACCCTGCTGTGTGATTGACAGCCAGGCTGGGTGAATGGGGGAAAACTGCATAAAAAGCAGGTCTCTGGGACTGGAAAGGCAGAGTCACCACTGGAAGAAAGAACTGAAGAGGAGCTGACAGAGGAGGACCCCTACCATGACTGAACCACCCGGTGAAGCCCTGCTGCAGGTCCGAATCTCCAACGACAGAGAGGATCCTCCAGGAATCTTCTTCCCTTGAGGTGGTGGGACCAACCAGTTCGCCCAAACTTCAAGCCAGGACCCCTCCTCTGGCCGAATTCGCTGTACAGAGCTACAGCGGGCCGGAAAGCCAGGAAGGTAGGACCCTGCTTGGGTTTTAAGGAGCGCACCTTTTATTCGTTGTTTTGCTCTGCTGCTGGTTTCTTCCCTGGGTAGTGCAGGACCCTCCAGTCTTCCTACTTCTTGACAGTCCGACTGTCACTTCAGGAACCGTGACCCTGCAGGAACTACCAGGAACGTCCGCCTCAGCTACAGCTCCCTCTCCGTTTTAAGGTACTCGGCAAATCCAGGTGTTCGTTTCGTTCAGCCGCGGGGAAAGTGTGTGAAATCTTTCTCCAATCCGAGAGCTTGTCCTTCTCTTCTTTTAACACTAACCTTTCTGCCGACCACCTTCGTCCGGAACTCGTGGCACAAACTTTACTGCGAACTACCCTGAACTGTGTTATCTTGAGCAAAAGACTTTAGTCCTATTGACTTTGGCCCTAAGCCTTTTCTACCTGATTCTATCACTGTAGTTCCTCTTGCTCAATTGCCCTAAGTACTTACCTGTTGGTGTGGTTCAATTTCTACTTAACTTTGTCTTTCATTCCCTTTTAAATTGCTGGAGTGCCATTTTTCACCCACTTCATTTTGTGAGCTTAACTTGTCTGGAACTTATTGGGAGTGGTGTGGTATATTAAGAGTGTGCCTTTTAGGCTGCTTTACTTTAGTGAAATGTTATACAACTGATGTGTAAATAAATGTATATTCCTTTACTCAGAAACCTTGAGTCAGTGTTTGTTTGAATCATAATAATTGCTGTCCCTTGTGTAACTATTTGATACTGCTCACTTACTCTTGAGATAAGTCTGGCTGCTCAGCCATCGCTACCACTTTACTGTGTAGTACAGGCTTGTACCAAAGGTGAATTTGTACTGTCACTTGTAGTCTTAATTGTGTGTGGTGTTCCCAAAGGGTACTGCATATAATTCTGCCTAACACTGGTGTACAGCGGTGAGGATCAAGTATAGTGATTACACTTAGAGTGCTGCTATTACCTTGCATCAGCTAACCACAAGGCTAACATCACTAAAAAGCAATATTAATCATGTCTGATATGGAAAGCTACAGTCAGGAGGCCCTCCTTAGTTATACTGTGGAGTATCTGAAAACTCTGTGTAGAGCTAGGAATCTCTCTGGTAAAGGCAAAAAATCTGAATTGGTTGAAAAGTTGTTAAAGAACCAAAGTCTGGGGAGTGGGTCTGAAATACCTGACTGTCTAGCAAATGTGGAAAGTATTGAGGATGATGCTATGTCTGTTAATGATGAGTTGGAAGAGGCAGATGTGTCTCCTAATGTAGGCCTCACAGCTCCCTTGCCTGCTCAGCAACTTCAACCCTTGTCCACTGGGACCCCCACAGGTCCTACACTCAGTCCTGAATTCATTGCCCTAGAGAACATGAGGCTTGAACTGGAATTCAAACGTTTAAATGCTCAAACTGAACAAAAACACCAAGAACTTAAACTCATAGAAATGGAGTTGAATCATGAACTAGAAATGAAAAGATTATCTCTTGAAAATGCTTCTCTACCAGAGACTTCTAGGTCTTTCAGTCCTAAGAGATCCCGTATGCCTAAAGAAATTGTGGGTATGTATGAGGTTAAGCTTGCTATTTTGGATTGGTTGGCAATGTTTGAATATAACCATGGTATTCAAGGTCTTACAGGGAATCAATTGCTTCCCTGGCTCTTCTCTAGGCTACCCACTGTTGCATCTGATGTTGTGATGGAGTTGGGGGAGGTGGATAGGATGGATTATGAGTGTGTGAAGCTTGCTTTAATTGCTAGATTTGGGAAGACCCCTTCCCAGTACCTTAAGAGGTTTAGGACCCTCAAAAAGCATGATGGTACCCCTTGGGCTACCTGGGTATGTGAGTGTTTGAAAAACTTAGATGGTTGGATTAAGGGTTACAGAGTAAACACTGATGAAGGAATGAGAAATCTTGTTATGTTGGAGTCTATTTTTGATGTCTGCTCTCCTGAGCTCAGACAGCACTTGGCTGATTCAAAGGAGATAGATCCTAAGAAGTTAGCTAAGGCTGCTGACTTGTGGGTTACCAACAGGGCTACGCACAAGGATTCTGGGGATACTCAGAAGATGGATGAGGAAAAGCAGCCAAAGAAAGATAACAAGGAGAATTCTAATACCTCCAATCCAAAAGAGGGCCACAAACAGCAACATATGGGTAAACCACAGGGAAACCCAAATCAGGCTAGTGCACAGTCTGGACCCAAACCAGATGGAGGTCAGAACAAACCCCCATTCATCAAGACATTTGGGAAATGTTATTTTTGTGGGTCAACTGACCATGTGAACGGGGATCCCAAATATAAGGGTAAACCTTCAGGGGTCCACACTGTCTCCTTAGCCTTCTCCCCAGAGGAAGAGGTACCTATGGCAAGTGGAAACTTTCACCTATTGGCTGATGAACCCATGAGGGGATCAGCTAGTGTTTCTTTAGTGTCCCTGGGCTCGTGGGAACAACAGAATTTAGATGTCTATAATTCCATCACAGATAATACTAAAGAGTATTATAAAGATAGTGTTCTTGTGAATGGTCAGGAGACTCCTGCCACAGAGACACTGGAGCCAGCATAAATGTGGTGGATGAATAATCTTTCAAGGTGGAGGATGTTGCTAAGGCATCCAAACGCCTCACCAAGTTAGCAGGAGGCCCTGTGCAAATGCTTCCCCAGCTACCAACTCTCATCCAGTGTAATGATGTGACTGTCAAAATACCTGTTAGTGTGCAGAGTGAAGTGCCTGGGAGAGTCCAGTTGGGTAATGACCTGAAAACTCTTGGGAGTTGTGTCAAGCACCCCCAGGCCTCCCAGTAAAAGGAAACAGGAGCTCAACAGGTCTGCAAGGGAGAGAACCTTGAGAGGCTCTCCAGAGGAGTTAATAGAGGAAACTATCACTCCCGCTCCACAGGAGTTGCTCACTGCTATTCCTAGGAAAACAGAGGCAAAGGGGAAACCCAGGACCTCCAGGAAAGGTCAGACAGCACCCCTGTGCTACCAACAAGGATATCCCCAAGATTGTCCAAAGTCACACCTTTGACTCCTCCACCTGCCGAGGCCGTGTGAGGTGCAACCTTGTGTGGTTGAGCCAGTTTCTGAAGACTCAGATCTGGAAGAAGACACTGTGTTAGTTGGAGATCTTGACCCTGTTGACCATCCTGAGCTGCAGTCTTTACTGGCAGAAGGTGGACCCAACAGGGCAGACTTCAGCAGAGGACAGAGAGAGTGTCCTACTCTTGAAGGTCTTCGACAACAGGCTGCTAACCAACTTGATGGGCAAGAAGTTGGAAAGCACAGGTTAAGCTGGGAAGATGGCCTCTTCTACAGTGAACCGACTGAGTCTACCCTGGGGACTACAAAAGAATTACAGTGCCCCTTGCTAACAGACTCCAGTTCCTGCAGTTAGCCCATGAGATACCTTTGGCTGGTCATTTGAGTATCAAAAAGACCAAGGAAAGGCTCTCCCTCTACATCTACTGGCCTAAGATGGGTTCAGAAGTTGACAAATTCTGTAGGAGCTGTCACACTTGCCATACCTCTGGCAAGAGTGGAGCCAAGAACGTGGCACCCCTGGTGCCTCTCCCAGTGGTGGGAGTTCCTTTTGAGAGAGTGGGCATTGACATTGTCGGTCCCCTTGACCCTCATACATCTTCAGGGAACAGGTTTATCCTGGTTGTAGTAGACCATGCTACAAGATAACCAGAAGCCATACCTATGAGAACTGTTACGGCTCAGGCTGTGACTAAGGCTCTACTTGGTATTTTTACAGAGTAGGGTTTCCTAAGGAGGTGATATCTGACAGGGGATCCAACTTTATGTCCCACTAAATGCAAGCCATGTGGAAAAACTGTGGTGTCACTTACAAGTTCTCTACAGCCTACCATCCACAGACAAATGGACTGGTAGAGAGGTTTAATCATACTATGAAGAGCATGATAGGTGCTTCAGAAGAACCCCGTAAAAGAAAGTTGGACCTTCTACTGCCATGCCTTCTCTTTGCATATAGAGTAGTCCCTCGGGAGGGAGTGGGTTACAATCCCTTTGAACTTCTCTATGGCCATCCAGTCAGAGGTCCATTGGCCCTGATCAAGGAGGGGTTGGAGAGTGCTCCTTCCCCCTAGCCAGTCAGAGTGACTTACTATGTGATAGGTCTCCGGAGGAGAATGCCACACATGATGGCAGAAGCAAGTTATAACGTGAAAGCAGTTCAGGCTCTGGTCAAACATTGGCATGACCAGAAGGCCAGCATGGTTGAGTTTACTCAAGACCAGCTTGTATTAGTTATGGTGCCAACAAGGCAGAGGGCCTTGCAGGACAAATGGATAGGACCCTTCAAGGTTGTGGGCAAACTTGGAGAGGTAAACTATTTGGTGGACTTAGGCAGACATAAGGAGGCTCCCAGAGTCTTTCACACCAACCGTTTAAAGGCATATGTCTCGAGACCAGAAGTGGGAGCTTTGCTTCTAGCTTCAGCTCAAGAGGAAGAGGAGAGTGAACCTCTACCTGACCTCCTCAGAGGCCAACCTTTGGATGAAAAAATAGGAGTTAATCTCTCTTCTCAGCTGACTTCTGAACAACAGGAGGAGTGAAAAGTTCTGTTGAATCAGTTTGCCTCCCTGTTTTCACTATCATCAGGCTTGGCTTCTTGGGGCCAGCATGATATTCTCACTGGGGACCGTTTACCTGTGAAAAGCAGAGGTTACAGAATGTCAGAACATGTGAGATCCCACATCAAAGGAGAGGTCAAGAAGATGCTTGATCTTGGGGTTATAGAGCCATCTACAAGTCCATGGTCTAGTCCAGTTGTTCTAATACCAAAGGCAGGATCCAAGAAGTTGAGATTCTGTGTGGACTATAGTGCTCTAAATGCAGTCACTAAGACTGATGCCCATCCTTTGCCAAGAACAGATGAACTGGTGGATAGACTTGGTTCAGCCAAGTACCTCAGTACATTTGATCTAACCTCAGGCTATTGGCAAATAGCACTGACAGACCATGCCAAGGAGAAAACTGCATTCTCAACCCCAGCAGGCCTCTACCAGTTTAAGGTTATGCCTTTTGGACTGAAGAATGCACCTGCTACATTTCAAAGGATGGTTAATCAAGTTCTGAATGGGATGGAGGACTTCTGCATGGCATACTTGGATGACATTGCAGTGTTCAGCCCTACATGGAAAGAACATATTGATCACCTGGGATATGTTTTGCAGGCTCTTGAGCAGGCCCATCTGACTATAAAGGCAAGCAAATGTTAAATTGTTCAGAGCAAAGTGGTCTACCTTGGTCATGAGGTAGGAGGAGGTGAAATAAGGCCATTGCCTAGCAAAGTACAAGCTGTACAAAACTGGGCCACCCCTACTACTCAAACCCAAGTGAGAGCTTTCCTATGTCTCACTGGGTACTACAGGAATTTCATAGAGAACTATGGGGTCATAGCTTCTCCCTTGAATGTGATCTCCTCTCCAAAATTCCCTAAAAAGGTTAGATGGAATGAGGAGTGTACTCAAGCCTTTGAAAACCTGAAGAAAGCCCATTGTCAAGCTCCAGTCCTAAGAGCTCCTGATTATCACCAACCCTTCATTGTGCAGACAGATGCATCCAATACAGATATAGGTGCAGTCCTTAGTCAACTGGATGAGAAATGTAGGGAGCACCCCATTTGCTTCATCAGTAGGAAACTGAAGGAACCAGAGACAAGGTGGGCAATCATAGAGCGTGAATGTTTTGCCATTGTGTGGTCTTTGAAGAAGTTTAGACCATACTTGTATGGATCTACTTTTGTGATTCAAACTGACCACCAACCCTTGAGATGGTTAATGCAAATGAAAGGGGAAAACCTAAAACTTCTAAGATGGTCAATCTGCCTGCAAGGGTTTGATTTCACCATTGAGCACAGAGCACGATGTCACCACCAAAATGCTGATGGTCTCTCTAGGATGTTTTTAACCGACTAGAGGTAGAGGTTCATCCAGGAGTGGATTAAATCATCCTGCCCCTTAGTCTGGGTGGGCCGGGGGGGACAGCGAGTTTTAGGGAAAATTCCCCAGAATGGCTAATTTCCCTTACCTACTGAGTGCCTCAGCAGCTTTGCTGGATTTCTAGGATTTATTTTTTTCACCTGGTAAGAGTGTGAGCCTTTTCCTCACTCTTACATGTGTTTTGCTGTGTGTGTTTTTACAATTTGTGTGATCTTGGGCTATGGAGCCTCACCTACTCCATGGACATCATTTTTACTGTGTGTTACACAGCACCTTCAGTGCAGTGACACAGGGTTGTCTTCCCACCTCTTACTCCATTTTCTGGGGCGGACTACTGTCCCCCAGAAAAGATAAAGTTGCCATTAACTTTATGTAGTCTCTTTAACCACAGACCGAGTACACCCCATCTTACATGGAGTATTGGAAAGGGTTAATGTTCATCCCTTTTTGTCTGTTTCTCTTGGAGCATTGTTTCGCTCCCTTTTCATCAAGACTTGGCTGGTGGCAGTGGTAACTGCCCTATTTTTCATACCACGGTTATCTTAAATAACCATGGTATTGTTTTAGGCTATTATATTAGCCTCAAACATAAATCTGCTTGACCAAATATATTTTATTTCGGTTCCGGCTGGGTTTATTCGCCATTTCTTTTTGTAAAAGTCTTTCTTGTGTTTTACTCTGTGCGCCAAACCAGGTTTGGTTCCTTTGTTCGCCATCTTTTTGCGGGCTATTTGTGCAGTTGCCTGCTGTTGGTTGCGCTTGTGAACCTCTGCGGTCTGCATCAGGGCTTTAATGTCACCAGACGCGGCTCCCTTCGATTTCGTTGTTTGTTTGGACATAGTGAACTGTACTGTGGATGACAAGGAATCTTCTTCCCTTGAGCTAGTGGGACCAACCAGTTCGGCCAAACTTCAAGCCAGGACCCCTCCTCTGGTCGAATTCGCTGTACAGAGCTACAGTGGGCCGGATAGCCAGGAAGGTCGGACCCTGCTTGGGTTTTAAAGGAGCGCACCTTTTATTCTTTGTTTTGCTCTGCTGCTGGTTTCTTCCCTGGGTAGTGCAGGACCCTCCAGTCTTCCTACTTCTGATCAGTCCGACAGTCGCTTCAGGAACCGTGAGCCTGCAGGAACCACCAGGAACATCCGCCTCAGCTACAGCTCCCTCTCCATTTTAAGGTACTGTGCAAATCCGGTTGTCCGTTTCGTTCAACCGCGGTGAAAGTGTTTGAAATCTTTCTCCAATCCGAGGGCTTGTCCTTCTCTTCTCTTTGAACTAATTTTCTACCAACCAACCTCGTCCGGAATCTGTGCCACGAACTTTACCGCAAACTACCCTGAACTGTGTGATCTTGAGCAAAAGACTTTTGACCCATTGACTTTGGCCCTAATCCTTTTCTAGCTGATCTCCTCACTGTAGTCTCTCTTGTTCAATTGCCCTGAGTACTTACCTGTTGGTTTTGCCTAATTTCTAATAACTTTGTCTTTCCCTCCCTTTTAAATTGCTGGAGTGCCAATTTGCTCCCACTTCATTTTGTGAGCTTAACTTGTGTGGAATTTAAGGGAAGTGGTGTGGTGTATTTATGATTGTGATTTATAACTTGCTTAGAATAGTGAAATGTTATACAACTGTTGAGTAAATAAATATATATTCTTTTACTTAGAAACCCTGAGTCAGTGTTTGCCTGAATCATAGTAATTGCTGTCCTTTGTGTAACTATTTGTACTGCTCACTTACTCTTGAGATATGTCTGGCTGCTCAGCCATTGCTACCACTATAACTGTGTAGTACAGGCTTGTACCAAAGGTGAAATTGTACCGTCACTTGTAGTCTTAATTGTGTGTAGTGTTCCCAAAGGGTACTGCATATAATTCTGCCTAACATAGCGTAAGCTGCAATGGCGGAAAGAGGGAAGGTAATAGCTCTGAAGAAAATGAATGGGGGGTTGACGGGGGTGGGAGGGTGTTCGGATCCCAAAATTCCCAGGGAACACAAACCCGGTGATCCACTGTGGCAACTATGGTGGAAGTTACTGTTAAAGTTCGGGGAGGGGGTTGTTATAATTTGGGGGACTAGGGGAGGAGCAAAGCATATAGGTTGAAGGCATGCATGACACTGGCAACACTCACAGCCACTCCTAATGACAATACATACAGACAAGCCCTAGCCCGATTCCTCAGAGAACTACACCTAATCGAGACCTGGCTGTTCTTTCACCCTCCAGAAAAAGCCTATACTCATTACTGAGCCGCGCATAAAGGCTTTTCGCGGAACTACATGGTGCTAACCTCGGACACCATGGTCACGCAAATCACGGGGATAGACATTGGGGTACGATGCTTGTCTGACCATGCACCGGTCTCCTTGACGATAGAGCTGATTACTCCACTCCCGCAGACCCGGAAGCGATGGCGTCTAAACAAAATAATTTTAAAAGATCTGGCACTGAGGGCGGATATAGAACGGACCCTAAGAAATTACTTTCAAGAAAACACCACACAAGGGGTCGACTGGGGAACCATTTGGGATGCTAGCAAAGCGGTGGTGAGGGGCGAGTTCTTTGCTCATACAGCACACTTTGTCTGGGTAAAAGAGAGAGTGAGGCGGGAACTGCAAGCTGAAATAGGGGTCGCAGAGGCACATTATAAGAACAAAGGGTCACAGAGGGCATGGCGGGAACTCAAAAAAGCAAGGGCAACCCTAGAGGCACACCTGGCAGACGAATCAGCACAGCTCCACCCACTAATAACATCATCAAGGATAACAAGTGGTGTCAGGGCATTCATGATGCCTTTCTTCTCAAGATTGATTCTCACAAAGAAAAAATCAGTAAAGCCTTCAAAGCCCACAATCCCTTACCGATACCACTTCACTTAACACCCATGAAAAACCATGAAAACATTTTCGTTTACGCACTATACGGAAGACGAAGTATCCAAAATCATACAGGACCTTAAAGCCACGTCCTGTCCTGCTGACGACCGCCCCACTAGTATTCTTAAGGAGTCCTTGGACTCCCTGGTTCCATGGATCACCAAACTGGTTAACCTTTCCTTGTATGAGGGTCTGGTGCCAGACATGCTAAAGTCAGCATGGATCACTCCTCTACTGAAAAAGGAAAACCTTGACCCAGCCAACAATGACAACTACAGGCCCATAACTAACGTGCCCTATGTGCTCAAGATACTTGACAAACTTGCCTATTTACAGCTACAGGCCCATGTTGAAAAACACAACATCTTGGGTACCCGTCAGTCGGGATATAGAGCTCGTCATGGGACCGAGACAGCTATGTTGGATCTCAAATCTACACTAGCCAGCATAGCTGATAAAAACCAAGCTGCTTTGCTCATGCTATTGGACCTCTCCGCAGCCTTTGACCTGGTTGATCAAAGCTTACTCGTGTCAAGGCTCGGAGAGGTCGCCAACTGCTCTGTGATTGCATTCAAATGGATTGCTTCCTTTCTGGGTCCCAGAATGGTAAGGGTTTGCGTTGGTGATAATCAATCTTCTCCAATCTCTCAGACTTGCGGAGTTCCTCAGGACTCCTGTCTGTCGCCGCTGCTCTTTAATCTTTACATCCCGCCCCTTCTTGACCTCTTGAACAAACTAGGAGTGCAATATACAAATTACGCCGATGATACTCAGGTTGTTATACAGTTGAGTGGCTCATATTCCAGTGACACGGAAACCATCAACAAAATATACAAAGCCATACAAGATTGGATGGCCTGCAATTCTCTTGCCCTGAACGATAAAAAGACCGAACCCCTTATCGTGGCATCAAAAAACACTCGGGCGAAACTGGATTCTAACTACAACAGTTTCCACATAGCCAACAAAACCATTATCGTTCAAAAGAAAGTTAAGACATTAGGAGTAGTTCTTGATGAAGAACTATCCATGAAATCCCATGTGTCCAGCATTAAATCCAGTTGTGGTGTTTGAAGGGTATCCTATGTGACCAGGCATGGGGCCAAGATTTGAGGAGACAGCTGACCCCCTTTGAGAAGCTACTTGACACAGTGTCCTCTAGGAAGGGGGCGGTATCAGGGATGTATAAAATCCTGAACACTGTTAACTTGGGGGAGAGGAGGCGTTTCCGTTCTTTTTGGAACGACTTGGCAGGGGAAGAGATTTCGGAGGACGCATGGTCCAGGATATTCAAAATAGCTTTCCATGGGAACTTATTTACTGCGGACATGGAACACAACTTCAAGATCCTTCAGGGATGGCACAGAGACCCCGCAAAGTTGTCAAAAATGTTCCCGGGTGTGTCCCCCGCATGCCCAAGGGGTTGTGACCAGGCTGGATCGAGGGCACACATGTGGTGGCACTGCCCAAAAGTACAGGCATATTGGGAGAAGGTAAGGGGCTGGATCGCTGAAGTCTCTGAGGAATTACTTCCCCAGAATCCTCTGACCATGTTGTTGGGCCTCCCCTCAGAGGACATGGACATACTGAGGTTCCCTAGAATGTGGGAAACAATGTTGCGGGCGGGGAGGGTTGCCCTGGCCCAGAAGTGGAAGAGCCCAGAGACCCCCTCGAAGGAGGACTGGTTACAGAAGGTTAAAAATATGTTTTTGATGGACAAATCAACAGCAGTGGTGAACAAGGACTCTGCCTCATTTCAAGCGAATTGGTACAGGGTGCAACAGACTTGGGGATGGGATGTCCACTGATCCTCCGGGGGGAGACAGGGATGGATTGGGCACCCGTGGCCCAGGAAATGGCAGACGAAACATAGCCATACAGGAAGTCAACGCTCACGCTCATTCCCAAGCTCCGGACTAACAGAGCTTGCAACGCAACTCCCCAATAAGGGGGATCGATGGGGACTAAGTTGTTGGGGGGGAGGGGTCGTATTGGGGTGGTGGGAGTGGGAGGGGCGGGGGCCTGTCATCTGTACATCATTTGAATATGCATAGTGCCCTATTGTTTGTTTAAGAAAATGTCAATAAAACCAAAGTTTAAAAAAAAAATCCAGCTGTGGTCTTGTAAACAAGAGAATAAGATATATTCGACCATTCATCTCAGAAGAGAACTGTGCTCTTTTGTCCACTGCCCTGGTTAATTCAAGATTGGACTATTGTAACAGTCTCTTGGTGGGCACCTCAGCTTCTAATATCCAATCTCTACAGGTGGCGCAGAATAATGCTGTGCGTAACATTTTCAATCAGTCCCGTCATACACACATTTCCACCTTTAGGAAAAAACTACACTGGCTTCCCGTCAAACACCGCATAACGCACAAGATGCTTACCACGACCCACAAATGCCTCAGTCTAAGCAGCCCCATCTATCTGTCATCCCGCATTAGCACCAAACCTAATGTGAGAAACCTTCGCTTTTCCTCTGTGATTATTCTCAAACATCCAAAATTCAGGACAGCCAAATATCGAGGTACTACCCTTGATGCTCAGGGCCCTTTTCTCTGGAACACAATTCCAGCAAAGATACGACAGATCCAAAGCTATACCGTGCTCAAACGTGCTATAAAGACTCACCTCTTCAACTTGGAATAATCCTCTGACTCTTCCATCCTTTCTGTTTTATGCCTGTTGTTTTTGTCCTTGTTTTGTTCTGTGTGCGCCCTGAGGCCCACAGGCATGTTGGCGCATTACAAAAATTAAAATAAATAAATAAATAAATAAGCTCCTCCTAAGAACTAAACAGTCCTATTATATAAATGGGGATAAAGCTAATCGATTTCTTGCGGCCAAACTAAGAAAGCAGAAAACCAGGAACTGCATCACGCAACTCAGACACCAGGGAGGCGATCTAATGAGGGGGGGGAAGAGATAAGGGAGATTATGCACTCATACTATACAAGAAACCTGAGGGGGGACGAACTAGACAGATGGGCACAGGAAGCGTTCCTAAAACAGATGGCGCTACCACAAATCACAGAATCGGATAGACAAATGCTAGAAGCGCCTATTTCGGAGGAAGAGGTAGGAAAGGTAATAAGCGCCCTGAAGGGACATATATCCCCTGGCCCGGATGGGCTATGTAACGCGTACTATAGAACGTTCAAGACTATCCTGGTAGGCCCCTTAACGAAACTGTTTAATCACATAAGAGACACGGGGCGAACCTCGGGAGACACGGGCCCAGCCACCACCGTTCTCCTACTAAAG
The DNA here is from genome assembly GCF_040938575.1 of Ambystoma mexicanum. Lineage (NCBI taxonomy): Eukaryota > Metazoa > Chordata > Amphibia > Caudata > Ambystomatidae > Ambystoma > Ambystoma mexicanum. Next base: position 48,988,315 of record NC_090930.1, read on the forward strand.
CCGGATAGGGACTCTTCGGACTGCGCAAGCTATCATCCCATTTCATTATTGAACGGGGACACAAAAATGTACTCTACAATTCTGGCCCAGAGGTTAGCAAATATTCTTCCGAAAATAATCCACCCGGATCAGGCAGGCTTTGTGAAAGGGTGCCACACATACGACAATATCCGTAGGGCCATAAACCCCATTGAATTGGAGCGGAGGACAGGGCAGCAGTTCTCTGTGCTGGCTCTAGACGCCTCTAGAGCCTTCAATAGCCTAAATTGGGAGTTCCTACAACTGACCCTTGAGAAATTTGGGTGCGGACCAATTTTCACCCGTATGATCTTAGCCAACTACGGGAACCCCACCACACGACTAATGGTTAACGGCCAACTCACAGATTACATCCCGATCCATAAAAGGGACAAGGCAAGGGTGCCCACTGTCACCATTGATCTTCGCCATGCCATGGAGCCCCTAGCGCAGAAAGCTTGTAACAATCAGGGAATCCAAGGGGTGGAAGGGGAACCGGTGGGCCACAGAAAATTGCACTCTATGCGGACGACTTCCTGATGTTCCTGAAAGATACAACTCATTCACTCCCTGCAACCATAAAACTGCTCGACAGTTTTGCTTAAGTTTCCGGGTTCCATATTAACTACCCCAAATCCAAGGCCCTCAACATTACGGAGGACCCAGAACAAGTGTCAGAATGGGAACGCCGCTACTGACTGAAATGGGAAGGAAAGTCCATGAAATACCTAGGTATACACTTAGCATCTAAATATGGGAGGCTCTATGGGGCAAATGTTCCAGAATTGCTGAAAACGTTAATAGTGGACCTTAAACGTTGGGATATGCAGGAGTTATCCTGACTCGCTCGTATAGCAGCAGTCAAGATGTGCCTCCACCCCAGGTTTCTATATGTTATGGGGGCGCTCCCAATACGTATCCCAGGCCCAGCGATGAAAAATCTACGAAAAGGAAGTTATGTCTTTCATCTGGAACAAGAAAAAACCCTGGGTTCCCAGAAAGGTCCTGTACTGGCCACAGGCACTAGGGGGGCTAGGGGTACCAGAACTCTGTAGGTACTCATGGGCAGCACAAGTGACATTGATGCTGCAATGGGCGCCTAGAGAAAACCAAAACAGGTGGGCAACCCTAGAAAGGGAGGCGACTAAGAACCCCCTGGAAAGTCTGGGATTCCTACCAGCAAGGCATAGAGGTAAAGGAGGAACACTTTTGGAAACAACTAAAGCCACACTATGGTACTGGGACAAGGCGCTGCAGGGAAAAGGGATAGAAAAATAGGGGGAGGCCCCCTCACGCCAATGGCACATAACCCTGACTTCACACTGGGACTGCAGCCTGGATTTTGGACACATTGGGGAGGGGGACAACCCCTGACATTGAGGCAGTTGTACACAGAAAGGACACCCTTAACATTCGAAGGATGCAAGGACAAACTCCAAATCCCAGAGAGGGAACAATTTCGCTATACCCAAGTCAGACATTGGATCACAAACACCAAAACATGGGAAGGGGCAACCCGGGACCCAATAGGCCTAGAACTCGCCATAAAGGAGGGGAGACCGGAGAAAGGGGTGTCAAGACTCTATAAGCTGATGAGTGTAGTAGACCCGGAAGAGAGCCTACCGCACAGGCAGAAATGAGAGCTAGATGTGGGGAAACCAATACCCGGGGAGATACGGAGTCAAATATGGCGATGGGCCACAAAAGGCTTCAAAAGTGCCTCAATCAAAGCAGCGGCGTACAAAATGCACTTGAGTTGGTATAGGACACCACAGCGGATGCACTCCATTAACCCAAAATACCCCCAACATGCTGTGGGCAACTCAGGGACTTAATCCATATGTGGTGAGGATTGCCCACTAGCAGAGACATATTGGAAAGAAATGCTAAGTCATATCAAGGAGGTGGTGGGTGTACAACTGCCCCTTGATCCAATGGTAGTCCTGCTGGGGGAGGCGGTAGAGGGAAGCTATGCAAACACTGGGAACAGGGCCGCTCTCATCACCCACATGTTGAGTTCGGTCAGAATCAATTTAGCACAAGCATGGAAAAATAAACAGGGGCCGGTAGTGGCCAGATGGTGGGTGAGACTATGGGGAGTGATGGCCATGGAAAAGGTGACGGCACTGGCATACGGCTAACCCCCTTAATACCGGAACATATGGTTGTTATTCCACGGGTTTATGGAGGATAGAGAACAAATGTACTTTAAACCTAAGTCTCTCCGCAAGATTTCTATCCTGTGAACTTTGTGTCTTAGGAAGATGAACTGGCCTGCAATGCACTTATTCGCACTGAACAAGGTCCTATCACCTCAATTAAATACCAGAAATTACATGACGAAAGGGGGTTGGGGGTAGGAGGAGGGTTGTTATAACAGTTAAACTCATGAGTACTCAGGTAACAGAATTGGGACTTGACCAGGAGAATAACGATGAGAATGTGGTACAATGTTTCCCATATGCATATCTGTAACCTGTGCTCTTGAGAAATAAAGTTTGTAAAAAGAATTAGTGATTCACAGTGCACAATGTTTAATTTCATAAAGTGTTGCATCCAACTTCAAATGAAGCCTCACGTGGTCCCAGGCAAGTCAAGCTTGCAACGTGTTTCATTCAGAATATGTTGAATAATATTAAATATAAAAAATATGCTTTTTAAATGTAAATAGATGACTACTGCAAATATACTTTGAAATTATAGTGTATGCAAAACTTTAAAATATGGAATACATTACTGTTTAGATGTGTAGGAAATCATTGGTATATTTTCATATAGATTTACCAATGCTGGTTTTCCAGAGAATCTGACAACAATGTCATTTTACAGCCTCAGCATTGCATACATGGTTGAATATGGGCAGGGTTAAATTTCCAGGGAATTAGTGGCCATCATGAGAAAACAAAAGCCATCAAATATATCCATTAAAAATGTATATAACAAAGACCATCTGTTCACAGCCCCTGGTTAATGAGATGCCTCCTTCTCACATGGACTTGTCTCAAGCGACAACTTTTTAAAGAAAAATATGTTTAAATTCCAGCAAGCATGAATGCATGCTTTTCTGCAAAGAGAAAAATCTGAAATAACCACATGTCCAGTGCCATGTTTGTCATGTTTCCCAGCATGAAATAAAGATTATTACCCATAAGCTTTACATTTGAACTAGGCCTTCTAATATAATTCTTCATATGGAGCCATGAAAGACGTTTCAAACAAAGGAGGCATGACAGAAAACCCCAATAATCATTACCTGAAAGTCACACCTGGACACAAGGTTTTATAATTGAAGGAAATTAAGTTCATTTGAAGATAGCCTCAGAAATGCATTTAAACATGATGTTTTCCACAAATCCTCAACCATATGACCTACAATCGAAGGATTCTCCTCTATGAAATGATTATAAACACAATATGAGTAGTTTTTGTCATAGTTAATACAGTTATGAAAATGAATGAAAGGTCACATTTCATCGCATAAATTCATGCCAGATATTCCTGCATTTATAGGACCATGGCAATCCAGAAATTCATATTTCATTAATTTATCATGTTTCTCCAATGAAATATGGAATAAAATAGTATTACACGCATTATTTTGAATTCAAAGGTGTGCAGAACATAGAGCCACCACAATCCTGGTTCCCCACCAACAATCTTCTGTTATGCGTGAGGTCAGAACCAGAGTGCTCTGCAACAGGAAAGGTAAGGGTTGACAACATTTACTCCTAAGTCCCACCCATCTTCCTTTCTGTTGTAGATCAAAGTGTCTCTCTGGTTAACTGAGCCCTCTGTGACTCTTGATCAAAACGCAGGTCTCCCTTGAAGTGTGTGATGAGAGCAGACTTCCTGTCTCCCTTACATCATATACTTCTCCCTCTGATAGGGGTCCGCTCTGCAGGGATTGCCTACGGTACTAGTAACGCTCTCAGGGCTGCCACAGGCACCTCGAGGAAAGACCATATCTCCGAGATACAGAGACAGGCTCACTGGCTCCCAGTCAAAGAGTGAATCATCTTTAAGACACTCTCACTTACACGTGAATGCCTTCATGATCTGGCACCACCCTACCTCGCCCAAAGAATCATCAAGCACACCTCCACAAGTCCCCTCAGAAAGGGTTATGCCAACACTATCATCACTCCTAAGTCGTTGAAAGTCCGCGCTGGGGGATATAGCTTTCCCACACTGGCCGCTTCACATTGGAACTCTCTTCCTTCTCACTTAAGAATGATCGATTACCACCAAGCCTTCCGTAAAGCCATTAAAACCAAGATTTTTGTATAACTGCCACCCTAACTCCTTGACTTGTTATTGCTGAAGTATCACTGACTAATTGTTTAACCACCTGATTATGTTTCTCAAGTCACCTAACTGTCATGTATTAAGTCATCTATTTTTATGCATTTGTACCTAAGAGACCAATTTTGGTCACCTGTAACCCACTCAATTGCACTTTCTTGCAAGATTTCATGTAACAGCGCCTCGATGCCCCAGGGCTGTAAGAGCGCTATACAAATGCAAATAAATAAATAAAAAAGAAATAGTGCACCTAGACATGCCATTCACTGTCCTTCATCCAGAGGGGTGGGAACTAGCTGCAAGTTGACACATTGCATATCACAGAGGTGTTAGCCCTGCCTTCCTGTTGTCTGTCCTGCGACCAAGCCCCTATCGCAGGTGTACCTTAATTATTTCTCATTAGTATGCACTGCCACCAGTCAAACTAAACAATAGGAAGGCAGATCCATAGGGTCTTGAATATTTTAATTAGGCTGACTTTGCCTTCCCCCTTCTTGAGATGCTTTGATGTACCCGTGGCTGTCACCTTTTGGGGGTTGGGGGTGTGGTGTGTGTGTGTGTCCGTCCACCACGTGCCTGGGTGTTGCAGAGTCAAAAGAGGATGGTAGGGAATGGTGAAGATTTGTGCTGTGAGTGCTGCATTACATATTTGAGTATTTAAGGTTCAGTAGGTGCAGTGCAGGGTTGATGAGAGGAAAATGTTTAGTGTGGAGGTGAATAGCAAGTAGAGCCTTCTGATTGATGGTAATAGGGGTGTGGTGTAGAAGAGATGCTATCAAGAGAGCCCACCTGGGTGGTGTGTGGCTGGAAGGAATGGAGAGATGTGTGTATTGTGTGGAGGCGAATAGCAAGTAGAGCCTTCTGATTGATGGTAGAAAGGGGTGGTTGTGTAGAAGAGATTCTATCAAGAGAGCTCACCTGGGTGGTGTGGAAGGATGGGGGAGATGTGTGTCTTGTGTGGTGAGTTGTGTTACATATTAAAGTATTGTACAGCCTAGTAGATGCTGAGTAGGGTTGGAGAGGGGGAAGTGATTTGTGTGTATGTCCCATGCACTGTGAAGTATATGTTGGTGGGGAGCGTGTGGGTGCCAGGTGTAGAGCTGGATGTGTTCTTTAGATTATGATCTCAGCTAGGCCCATAATTGGGCCTCCCGGTTCTTCTTTTAGGTGGATAATGGCATAAAGGATTACCAGTGACAGCATCTTTGGGATCGACTGAGGTGCACGTGGTGTGTAATGAAAGGTGTTTTGGGAAGGTCAGGACTGAGGGATTTGCGAGTCACATGTGGGTGCAATTTTGCAGATTAGTGAGTGACCTTCAGCAACGCCAGGGAGCTGGGTCAGTTCAATGTGTTTGCCTTGGGTGCTGCATGTGGTATGGAGGGAAGGCGGCGATCTGTACACAGCTAAGGGAGTGCTTGATTTATTTTGTTTTTATTGTTCAAAGCGTCGACCTAGCTCGAGAGCAGCGAAGCGCTGTACAGAGTGTGGGTAGTTGGCATTTGGGTTGGCATCTTTTAACAGTAGCGCAGTACTGTGAGGTCTGTGCGTCAGTATGTGTATCCATTGGAATTAGTCCTTTGTCAGGTGTTATTGAAAGAGCCATGTTTTCAGAGATTTGTGAAATTGGAGAATTGTGGGGGGCATTCCGAGCCAACACCGGGATCGAGTTCCAGAGGGTGGGTGCATGGCAAGAGAAGGATTGTTTGCGGGTCCTCTCTTTGCGGACGAGTCGTGATTCAAGGCGGTTGATCGTTTTGCTGCAAGAGGAGCTTGCGCCACCAGATTTGGGGAGCTTAGCCACCAAGCACGCTGGTGTACTACTCGTGACTGCTTTGTAGATGATGGATGCAGTCTGGAACAGTATCCTGGCTTGGAGTGGAAGCCGATGCAGTTTGTGTAGGACAGAGGTAATTCGGTCAAAATTCGGTGCTCCCGTAATAAGACGTGCTGCAGCGTGGGGCACTTCTTTTAAGTGAGCAGCTGGGAGCCCTGTCAGTAGAACATTTTCCCTTTCGATGTGCGTAAGCACAAGGGCCTGAACCATGGCCTGGATGTCCTGCGTCGGGATGAAGGGTTTGATCTTTTGAAGGGTAGAGATTCTGAGCCACGCTATTTGGGCCTTATTGGCTATGTGTATCTAGAAGGGCAGATTTCTGTCAATGGTGAAGCCTACGAAATTTGCTGAGTCTGAGAGTTGTAGATCAAATCCTTCTAAGCGCATATCATTGAGCCATTGTTGGGCAAGTTGTTTTTGAGCATGGGCACTGATGAGGACAAATTCAGTCTTGGATGGGTTTAGTTTGAGGTAGGCAGTCGACATCCAGGACAGGATGGTGGCTAGGTAATCGCGGAGACAAATGAAGTCCTGCATGCAATTTACTGTCATGTACAACTGAGTATCGTCCGCGTATTGGTGGATGGCTATATAGGGACCTTTGAAGAGAGTGCCCAGATGCTCCAGGTAAAGGTTAAAAACGATTGGTGAGAGGATTGAGCCTTGGGGGACTCCACAGGAGATCTGGAGTCGGTCAGAATGCAAAGAGTTCAACTAGACAGCATGGTGTCTGCCCGAGAGGTAGGAGGTAAACCAATTAAGGACGGTGCCAGAGAATCCCATCCTGTCAGCAACGAGGGAGAGAAGAATGTGGTGGTCGATGGTGTCAAATGCAGCTAAGCTGTCAAAGAGGACGAGGAGGCATGGGTCGCCTTTATCCATGATTTGGAGAGCATCAGCCACCACCTGGATGGTGGCTGTCTCGATGCTTAAACTTTTGGCAGACACTGACTGATAGTCATTCAGGAGGTGGAGTTGTTTGATTCTGGCGAGTAGTTGTGTAGCAACTACATTTTCTAAATTATCCTGTTAGGGAGTGGTGGTGTGAAGTGTGGTGATGTTGGATTGGTTTTTCTTGTGTGACATGAGTGATGCCATGAACTCTGTTGGGTGTGGCAAGTCATCTTTCCATGTAGTTGGGAAAAAGGTCACGTTTTATAGTTTCACCACCTCAACTCTAAGTTTCAGAAAAGATATAAACCATTCCAAGGACAACTCAGAAACCCTGGTAAAGCTATCAGTGAAATGACCCTGGAAACACCAGCAGAGGAATGACGTTGGCAACACAGCAGTGGAATAAACCTGGCAACACCAGAAGTTGAATGGCCCTGGCAACATCAGTGGTGGAATGACCCTGGCAACACCAGCAGAGGAATGACCCTGGCAACACCAGCAGAGGAATGACCCTGGCAACACCAGCAGTGGAATGACCCTGGCAACACCAGTAGTGAAATGACCCTGCCAACACCAGCAGAGGAATGACCCCGGCAACACCAGCAATGGAATGACCCTGGCATGACCCTGGCAACACCAGCAGAGGAATGACCCTGGCAACACCAGCAGTGGAATGACCCTGGCAGCACCTGCAGTGGAATGACCCTGGCAACACTGGTGTTAATGATGCATATACTGATGACTGAATAAGGAGGCAAATGACCTACTGAGAAGGAGGAGTGCCCTTTGACAAAAGTCAAGAAATGTCAAAAAATGGTCTCCGAAACCCGGACTCTCGTCAGTCCCACGGGATGAACAGTGACCCCACTAGCATGTGTCCATGGCCCCAATACAGCCAGTGGTGAAGCATTGCTCGATGTGTAGGACCCTACCTGTAACCCCTGAGTGCGCCCCCTATGTACAGCGCTCTGGTTCTGCCCAGCGAGGCTTACGCTTTATAAATTACATTCATACATCCAGGCTTAGTTTCTTAAAAATGTGAAGGTAGGATTTGCCATCTTTCTTAATTAAGCATAAATGATTTACAAAGCACAGATTCATGAGGACATAGCATCCACATAGGCTCCTTGCGTTCCCACATCAGACCTCACCACATGGATAGAACATCCCATGCCACATACAGTACCTCCGCCTCATATGTTACCTTCCATGACATATACAGCGCTCTTTTGGTTCCTAGCTATGTGCTATAGAACTCCCCTAATACAATAAATACTATACGCTCCGGGTGCAGAATGCCCAGCAGCTCTAAGGCCCATCCTATTGATCTAGCACAAACGCTGCAACATGTACACGGGGTGGACTGAGAAGCAAAAGAGGGCCTGGAAACCATTTTCAAGGGGGCCCATATTATACATTTTCAGCCATCCCTTACCCTTTCCCAAGAATATTTGGAATAAGGTAACCATACTAAAAAGAGGCCTACCGGGAAATCACCAGAGTGCCCTGAGAGCCAGTCCACCCCTGCATTCACATCCTTAGGCCAGTCCACCCCTGCATGCACTGTGAGGAATTCGACCATCCGCACGGGGAGTGTGCGCTCGCCTTGGCTTTTTGATTTTTTTTTAAATGAAACTGAATGATGAGAGTTCTACCTCCAAAAATGTGAGTCCATTCTGCACACATTTTCACTGCTCACCGCACGAAACGCATAGTCACGTATACTCCAGGAGGACACAGCCTACAGAAGCTATCCTCCCCTGTCATGTTCATCTGGAATGCGACAGCCACGGGTACATCAAAGCATCTCAAGAAGAGGGAAGGCACACCTTCTGCTGGCCATGGGCAGACTAATTCAAATTTCAAAGGCCCCATGGATCTGCCTCCCTATTGTCTAGGTCGGCTGGTGGCAGTGCATACTAATGAGAAATAATTAAGGCACGCCTGTGAAAGGGGCTTGGTCGCAGGACAGACGACAGGAAGGCAGGGCTAATACCTCTTTGAAACATAATGTGTCAACTTGAAGCTAGTTCAAACACCTCTTTATGGAGGATAGTGAATGCAATGTTTTTGTACACTAGTACCATAAGCAACCCCTGCAGAATGGATCCCTTTCATAAAGAGAAGTATGTGATTTAAGGTAGACAGGAAGTCTGCTCTCGTCAAAAACTTCAAGGGAGAAATACGCTTTGATCAAGAGTCACATAGGGCCCAGTTAACCAGAGAGCCACTTTGATCTACAACAGACAGGAAGATGGGTGGGACTTAGGAGTATACGATGGCAACCCTTACCTTTCTTGTTGCAGGGCACTCTGTTTCTGACCTCACACATAACAGAAGATTGTTGGTGGGGATCTAGGACTGGTTCATTGTGGTAGGCTTAGCCTGCTCCAATCACTGGGGCCCATGTAGCTTTAAACCCCTCACTTAGCAGATCATCCGATGACTTCGAAAGGAGTTAGAAGAAGGGCTCATTTGGGCCCTGGCTGAAGGTACAGTCTACCTTACATCTTCCGGCAGTGAAGGAAGGCCAGGATTTCCAAGAGGGAAGCAAGATCCAACCCCTAAACATCTCCCAGGTAACAGAGGGAGATACTGGGCTCAGAGGACCCATCCAGCAGCTCCAGAAGCAGTAGCCAGCCAGCACACAGCGTGCCCTGCTAGGTTCTGCCAGCAAGCTTCCTAGGTGGGAAGTGCCAGAGAGTCTCTGAACAAAGGACAAGGCCATTGCCTGCAAACACTCTCCTCAGCTTTGGGCTGTCCACCTTGAAAGGACGCCACGAGCCCTGCGAAGAAGGTAGGAGGAGTGCCACAAAAGTCTCAACCAGCGTCCATCTTTAAAAGGAAATTTTCGAGGCAGTCGAGCCCTTGATCCGCGAGCAGCTGCACCACTGCAGTCACTCAAGCCGCTCGAGACACGTCGACCAGCATTCCAGATCCGCCAACCCGCACAGAGACACTGATTCTTGTTTGTTTGTTTGTTTGTTTATTTATTTATAAAGTGCTCCATACCCAGAGGCAGCAGGGCGCAAACAGAAAGAATATGCAAGGTTTACAATGTTACCGAAATATACAGTTGTGACAAATTATAGACATATACAATTAAACATTACAGACATGTAAAATATACAAAATCCTCAACCATAAAAAATATCAATATCTATACAGCGGTATGTAAGTATACAATTATGTACAGAAGAAGGAAGTGGGTATGATTTTGTGTGGAGAAGATGGTGTAGTAATAGTGCAGTGTCATAAGCTTGGGTAGGCAGGTTAGTATGATACTGTAGGGTAAGTGGTACTACTAGGAGGGTGACTAGGGTTGTTGGAATTCAGGTGATTGATGAAGTTCCTTCTAAAGTGAAAGTGGGGTTGGTCTGCTCTCAGGTTATGTGGCAAGGAATTCCAGAGTGTAGCAGCTTTCACAGGGAAGCTATTGCCTCCAATGGTGGAGAGTTTGAATCTGGGAATTATCAGACAATTGGAGTTGATGGTTCTAGTCTGTCTAATGGATGACTTTCTCTTTAATTTGTCCATCAGATAACTGGGGGCAGCATTGTTGAGGGCTTTGTGGGTTAGGGAGGCCATCTTTAGTTTGATTTTGTTGTTGGTGGAGAGCCATTTATGTTGGCGTCTGATAGTGGAAATATGCTCTCTTTTATTTATGCCGAGCGCAGCTCTCAGGGCATTGTTTTGTAGGATTTGTAGCCTTTGGGTAATAGTTTTGTTAGCACCACTATATAGAGCATTACAATAATCGAGTCTGGAGAATATGAGGGCTCTCGCCAGGATCATGCAGCTATCATTGGACAGGAATGGTCTGCCTGCTCTTATTAATTTACAGGTACACGCAGTGGTGGATGCTAGTGAATTGACCTGTTTAGTGAATGACATAGTGGAATCCAGGTAAAAGCCAAGAGTTTTTACCTCCCTGGATACTTTGATAATGCTACCGTCTATATTAAACTCGGCGTATTCAAGGCCTAATTTGTTAATGTTGGCATGTGTACCCAGGATGATAAGCTCTGTCTTGTCATCATTCAGGCATAGGCCATGAGATGCCATCCATGCCTGAATGATGAGATACACCCTGTTCACCAGCTCTATGTCCTTGCTGTGATCCCCTGAAAGTGGGAGGAGAATCTGAGTATGATCTGCATAGTTGGTGTAGAGGTTTGTTGAAGATGTTGTATAAAGTGGGGGAGGTGCATGAGCCCTGGGGAACTCCACAGGTGATAGGTGAGGGGTCTGCTGCTGCTGAGGGAGAGAAAACTCTCATCGTTCTTTCGCTCAAAAAGGATTCAATCCATCTGATGGCTTCAGATGAGAAGTGAGCTGCTGAGTCCAGGTGTCTGCAAAGGACCTTATGGCCCACAAGGTTGAATGCCGCAGAGAGGTCAAGTAAGAGGAGGAGTGCTGTCTTTCCCTTGTCTCTCAGATCATCTATTTGGGTCTTCAGGTCAATAAGGGCTGTTTCCGTGCCGTGTAGTGGGCGGAAACCCGATTGTCTGGAGCCTAGTAGTTTGTGTAATTCAAGGTATTTTTGGATCTGGACGTAGGCCACTTTGTCCAATATTTTCAGTAGAAAGGGTACCGAGGTGATGGGAGGGTAATTGATAGGGATGTGAGGATCTAGCGTCTGCTTCTTGAGGAGGGGGAGCACCTAGGATTGTTTTAAGTTGGAGGGGATGTTGCCCGAGGAAAAAATTGCATTTATGAGTTTGGAAATGAAGGGCGATAGGTCTCTGGCTGCATCCTTGATTATGTGTGCAGGGCAGATGTCGCCTTTGCAGTTCTCGGGTTTAAGTGAGAGTATGATTTTCTCAACCTCCAGGATGGTAGTTTTAGTAAAGGAGAATGTGTTGGTCTGTGTGCTAGGTGTAGCGTTGGGCGGAGGTGTGGGCGGGTTGGTAAGGTTTAAGGAGTCTTTTTTTAGTTTAATTTTATTTTGTAGGGTATTTATTTTGTTTGCTAATGCCTGTTGGATATCTGCACACCAGGTCTGATCCTTGGTGCAGGTGTCAGGTGTGGCAATGGGTGACTCAAGTTCCTTCAATATGGAGAAAAGCTCCTTCATGCTTGAGTTGGAGTTGGCAATGCGGTTGTTGTAAGAGTTCCATTTTGCTAGACAGATTTCAGCTTTATACTGATGTGAGGTGGTGGGTAGAATGGCTTTCTTTTCGCTAGATGGGCATAGCTTCCAGGCGGATTCACATTTTCTCTTTTTTAAGCAGAGGGCCTTGAGTTTGGGTGTGAACCATTTGTTTACATGAGTTTTGGGCTTACTGGTACGAAGTTTAAGTGGGGCAATTTTGTCCATAGTATTTAACATGATTTTGTTGTATTCGTGAACTAGTGTGTTAGGATCTAGATTGTCTGGCAATGCGTTTAACGTTGGAAGGATAGCTGGGATAATTTTTTCCACTGTTATGTTTTTCCTATTTCTTGTTAGGCAAGGTGGTGCCAGTGGCACAGTTATGGTGGGTGGTCTGGAGGTCAGTAGATTAAATGAGACCAAGGAGTGGTCAGTCCAGGGTAGTGGTGTGATGGAGGAGATGACCGCTGAACAGTTAACATCGGCGACCCAATCTAAGGTTCGTCCCTTCAGGTGGGTGGGTGAATTGACTTTTTGTGAGAGTCCGAGTGAGGAGATAGTGTTGGCTATGGTAGATGCATGCGTGTCTGCTGGATCGTTAAGTCCTAGGTTGAAATCACTTAATAGCAGCAGTTGTGAGGTTGTTTTGACATTGTTGGTTAGTAAGCTGTGCAGATCCTCCTCAAAAGTCCCAAGCGGGCCGGGTGGTCTGTAGACCAGGTGGATGGTGAGAGATTGAGTGTTATTTATGGGGAGTTTGGCGGTGAGGGATTCGCACGATTGCGGGGTTTGGGTGGGGGCAAGCCTAAGAGCTAAGCTTTCTTTGGATATGATGGCAATGCCACCGCCACGGTTACCCACCCGGTCCTGCCTGGATATAGTGTAACCGTTTGTGATGGCCAACATTAGTGACGGACCTGCTGCATTGTGTAGCCATGTTTCAGTTAGAGCAATGAAGTCTAATTTAGCTTCAGTGATTAGATCTGCTATATCAAGGGCATGTGCGACTAATGATCTTGTGTTGAGGAGAGCTCCTTTGTAGGAATGTGCCTCCGTTTTTAATATGAAATTCGTAGGAGAGATTGGTTTAGACTTAGTTCTGGGAATGGTAGGACTTTTGGTGGCAGGAGGGACAGACGGGTAGTTTGGGGCATTAAGTTCTCTAGTATAATAGCCTTTGGTTTCATGTTTGGAGTCGGAGAGGAGTCTTCGAGGCGGCTCATACAATTTAGTGAGTCTAGCACGTAGTTTGTTGTTTCTCTCAGTAGTGGAACTAGGCTGGGAAGCCAGGGTTGCTGGTCCTGACCTGCAATAATGCCTTGAACAGGAGGGGTCAGAATGATAGTTGGCTATATTTGATGCATTGGGTGGAACGGATACTATCACAAAGGGGGAGGCTCCTAAATAGGTATCCTGACTGAGAATATCAGGGGATGCGAGTGTGGCCATCGCACAGAAGGTGAATAATACAGTTAGCATTTTCTGCAGATCAACTAGAGTTGTATAAGGAGAGCAGGTATAGCAATATACATACTATCTAAATTAGGATGATGGGGTCTAGGCATATCAGGTGGGGGGAGGATGACAGCCTATATATCAAATTGCAAATAGGTGAAGTTCAAAGCGCAGTAATGGGTCAGTTCAAGGCGCAATAACAAGGCAATTCAGAATGCAACAACATAGAAATTCAGAGCGCAATAATATGGCAGTTCAAAGCACAATAACATGGTAGTTCAACTCGCATAAACAAGGCAATTTGGCGCTGTGACTATATGCTAGGACCGCCAGTTTTTACAGAGAAGTAAGTTCTATGCATCTATGCTGCATTCATGGGGAGGATACACAGTCATTAGGCACGAGTCAGTAGTCAGTGAATCGCGATTGGCTGCACGCTCCACTGCAAATCGTGGTGGGTGCTCGTGAGGACTACCGTGGCATGTTGGTGCCGCAGGCCGAAGCCGATGGTGCGCAGCAGTGATAAAGAGTTGCTCAGTAGGGCATGGTTCAATGGAGCCTGCAATTGGGAGCACCACAGTAGTTACTCGCGTGCAGAGAAGGTCAAGAAATGCACTGAGAGAAGGCGTATGCAGTACATATATGGTGAGAGCACAGGTACAGAACACAGAACACAAGTAGGTGTATTTACGAGTAGCTCATGGAACGTTAGTAATAGCATTGGTGTAGTGTGGTTTTACAAGCACGCACAGATATTAAGGTAGCTTGGAGGGCGTAATGGTACATGAAAGCAGTGTACAAGGCTCCCGGAGATCATGCACCAGGCTGTTCAGGGTGGGTACTTGCACTCATGGAAATAGTGGGTAGCAACTTAGATCTACTAATGTAGTTGAAACAGTTATAGATATGTCTCTGAGGTTAGTTACCTTGAAGAGGTCTAGCAAAGTCTGGAGGTAGCCGGCCAGGGGTTCTGTCTAACGGCGTAGGCGGCTTAGGACAGGCACAGGACAGGTGTAGTCTTTAAAACGCAGTCCTTCGAACGTAGGACGGCTCGCGCCTCACGGTTCCTCATAGGATGGAGAAAAAGGTGCAGACAGCCAATCACATGGCTGCTTGTTCGTGTTAATTCTCAGGAGCTCGGAGGCAGCTCACACTGGGATAGGGGCGGCCATCTTGGAACGGTGGATGCCACATGCACTGTAATGGTGCCACAGCATAGAACAAAGGTGACTGGCACCGTCAAAATAGCAGGCGGATTCCAAGAAGAGCGGGCAGCAATCCGTGCTATTTGGGCACGATCCTCTGTCTTAGTGGGAGTTGGCAGAAGAATAAAGAAAATGCGAAGGTTAAGCCCTATGGCTTACCTACTGTAGCGTGAGCAAGCTGGTAGCCTGCATCATGATGGCTCCGTCGGTGGGGCCAACACTGCTCCTGCAGTGATCAGGGAAATGCTCCTGTTCCTCTGGTGCTGGGCTGAAGAGGATTCTTGACACTGAGCCGCTGTGTAGACCAGCCTGCAGCCGTCCGTCCAGCATTGCTTTCCGAACTGCCTGCCTCCTGATACCCGCAGCTGTCTCCCATCTTGAACTCTGTCGCAGGAGCTGCAAAGCGTCCTGGAACCGACTCAACGTTGTCGAGCATCAAGAAAATCTGAAGCACCAGGTACATTTTGGTTCTGTCCCCCTGGTCCTTTTCCGAAGCCCTCTAGTCAAATTTACGACCCTTGCTCAATTGGTGCTGAAACCAAATAACTTTAACAATTAAGACTGATTGCGTTACCGATTACCCTCCTGTCAGTATCCAGAGTGCCACCCTTTCCTTCGTGAAACTTTATGTCCTCTGTGTTCCTTTACAGGGTGGGTTGTGTTTTGTAGTGTGCTAGAACTGTCTGTTGTAATAATAATAAAGTAGATATTTTTTATAAAACCTTGACTGGACAGTCTCTTTTATCATTGGGTAATAACTGCATTGTTTCGCTGTGTTGCAACTAACCAACGATCCACAACCAAGCAGAAATAAGCCTGCCGTTCCATCCACGTTACCAAAATTGGACAAGGAGTTTTATAATTGACTTGTGTTCCAATCTGTTCGGATTGTTTCTGGTGAACTAGAGGTGTGGGGCTGATTGATGGTTTAGAAACCGATATTCATCCCTGGACCACTGATGCCCTGGAAGTTGATTCACCACATGTATGCCTGTGGGCCAGTCCACCCCTGCATGCACATCTGTGGGCCAGTCCACCCCGGCTTGCAC
This sequence comes from Ambystoma mexicanum, assembly GCF_040938575.1. Classification (NCBI taxonomy): domain Eukaryota; kingdom Metazoa; phylum Chordata; class Amphibia; order Caudata; family Ambystomatidae; genus Ambystoma; species Ambystoma mexicanum. Next base: position 49,004,170 of record NC_090930.1, read on the forward strand.
ACCTTTGTGAGCCAATAGTTCCTTTTTCTCGCTGTGCTATGTTTATATCTATGCCACTATATGACCGCATCTCTCCAGCCCTAATTTCTCTCCACTGGCTCCTGGTTGTTGCTAGGATCAAATTCAAGACTCTCTGCATCATCCACAAGGCTTTCTGCGGCCTGGGACCCCGCTACATCCCACCTTCTTTCCCTAAATACTTACCCACTGTATTTCTTCGGTCTGCTAGCTCCAACTCTCTGCGAATCAGATGCTTCTCCAGGCAAAGAGCGGGGGAAGATGTCTGTCCTCTGCAGGAGCCTCCCTCTGGAATGGTCTCCCTGCCCCTCTCAGGCTTGAGCCGGATCTCGTTAAGTTCTGGAAGCTCCACAAGACCCTCCTTTTCTCCTTCTCCTCCCCTCTACCCCTCGCCTGCCAAAACCTTCTTCTGTCTCATTGACTTGTTGCCTGGTTCCCCCTGAGTACTACAGGACTCCAGCGCCCCCTGCCAGTCCAGTCCCCCCTTCCCTGCACTTACCTGCATTCCCTGGCACTTGCCCCTGGCCTCCCCTTAGCACTTGCACTTTGCCTCTTCCCCTTTTCCTTCCCTACTTAGCACTTCTTTTTGCGCAAACCAGGACTCCTCCCCCACCCCACAGCACTTCTTGCTCAGCACTTGCACGTTCCGATAAAATACGGGGTCGAACATGCACCCCCTTATCTGCTAGGAGCTACAGATTATCCATGGGAGTGTTTTAATGGAGCTATATAAACATAAATGGTGGGTGGGCAATGCCCTGTAGCTGCCCCCATTACAAAACTCGGACTACAAGTCCCAGAATGCAACGAAAAAACCAGGACTGGATAAGCACCTACAGATTGGAATGTGTCATGTTGGCAACTATGCAAATGGTGCGTGTGTGAAAATGCTGTGACTAATTTGGTAAACTGCATATAAACCCCTCAGAAATCACGTGGGACATTTGAAATACACCGGAGGTCTGGGGAGGGGGGCTCAGGGGTGACTTACTTGGCAAGTCTTTCTGGGGGAGACTTCGCTGGTCCCTGGAAGAGCAGCTCATCAAGCTGCAGAGCAGGCAAAGTGCAGCCAGGTCCTGCAGCAGGAGCAGCAGGCGGCAGGAGCAGCAGGACCCGGGGCACACAGGCAGGCACAGTGATCAGGAGCAGCAGGCAGGTAGACCCGGGCACACAGTGATCAGGCAGGAAGAGAGAGGGTCTCCTCATCCAAGAGCATGGGCATTCAGGACCCCCAGCCTGGGATTACTGTGCAGAGTGGCATGCAGGGCAGTGGTCTGGGGGAGACTGGCTCATGGGGTCTGACCCCGGGCCCAGGGCAGGGTAGTGTCTAGTTCCCTTCTTCTTCTTAATTATCGGATGCGTGGGCGGACCCACGCAGGCGCTTCCCCATCCTAAAGGATGATGTGCACCAGACCCACCAATCAATACTTAGCTCACATAAACTCACAACTCCTCCCACCGCCCGTCTGCCTCACAAAATCCAACATCACACTGTTCCTCCTCCTGCCTCTCACCCCGTCATCTCCCAGCAAAGCCTTCCCACTCAGCTCAGCCACACCCAGCACAGATAACCAAACCCTCATCAATTCTCTCTCCTCAACATGTCTCTCACACCTAAGCAGAAAATGTCCCACAGTCTCAGGCACCCTACACACCGCACAATCCCTCGTCTCACGCTTCCCCACTCGATACAGTCATTCAGCCCCACATGCCCTATCGTCAATCGATTCAGCATCACCTCCTCCCCCCTCCTCCATTCCAGACTCCCCGCATCCACCTTCACCGACACTTTCCCACGAACACCAAACATCCACCTGCCCTTCACCCCACTCACCCACCTCTCCTGCCACTCATCCATGACCCGTCTCACCACCACAGTCTTTACCTCATCCACACTCAAAGGCAGCCTCACATAAACCGCTCCTCTTCTCATACCCTCACCCGCCGCCAGATCCACCAACTCATTACCCAAAATGCCACTGTGACTGGGGACCCACGCCAACTCCAAATCCATTCCCCCACGCACACACTGATCAATCTTCCTCCTGATGTCCAAAATCACATCCTTCCTATCACCATCCCCTGCCACAATCGCCTGCAACCCACTCAATGAATCTGAAAACATCACCACCTTCTTTAACCCCAACTCGCACACCCTATCAATCTCCAATGCAATCGCCACCAACTCAGCCGTACAAATCGACACATCATTCGTCAATCGTCCCACTTTATACTCCCCAGTGCTTTCCAGATAATACGCCATACCCACTCTCCCAGACACAGGATCCTTCTAACCATCCGTGAACACCTTGCATCCTTCCTTTCCTGCCACATACGCCTGACCCAAAGCTTTGATCTCGCCCCGCAATCCTCTCTTCTTCGACACCACATTCACCAACCCCAAACACACCTTTGGAGACCCCATCATCCACCTCTGCCATCTCTTCAAATCCGTACCCGTCACAGTCATCAAATCGCCCACACCCCACTGCACTCCCTTCTCCCACATGTGAAACCCAAAAGTGCCCCCCTTCCTCCTCCACCGGTCCCTATAATAGTCAAACCTCCAATTATACTTCAAACATTCACGCACCGGATGAGCCATACTCTTCGAACTGCACTTCACCCACCATCTCATATTCAACGCATCCCTCCTCAACCCTAACGGCATCTCCCCCACAAGCAACTGAACCGCATACACTGGAGAGGACCTCATCACACCCGAACACACCCTCAATGCCCTCGCCTGTACCCTATCCAAACGCAACATCTGACTCGCCGTGAAACCCACTGACACCTGGCATCCAAAATCCATCACACTCAAAATCAACCCCTTATACAAAATTTGTAGACACTTCTGCTGCGCACCCCACTCTTTCCCAGTCACCGCCCGCAGCAAATTCAACCTACGCTTACACTTATCCACCATACCATTCACCTGCAAATTCCAGTTTAACTTCCTATCCAAAATCACCCCCAAGTACCGAAACTGTTCCACGCTTTTTACCCTCTCACCTTTCAAAACCAGTCCAACCCTCGCTGCACTCTTCTCCTTGAGAAAACCATATTCACACTTTTATCCACAGACACCGAAAAGCCCCATTTCCCACACCACTCCTCCATACGCACTATCGCAGCTTGCAGCCGACTCTTCACCAACAACAAACTCCGCCCTCTTCCCATACCACACCATCATCTGCAAAGAAATCCATCTGACACCCGAAACCCGCCAAAGCTCGAATCAACCCATCCACCATCACATTAAATAGCACCGCACTAATCACACTCCCCTGCGGCGTCCCATTCTCCATCTTCCAAACCTCAGACATGACCCCCCTCACTCTCACCTGAAAGGACCTGTCAGCCAAAAACGCCTTAATCCACCAAAACATCCCCCTCTTCACACCCATCTCAAACAGTCTCACCAGCAACCCATTCTTCCACACAATATCATACGCCTTCTCCAAATCCAAAAAGAACGCCCCCACCATCTCTCTATCACACAACGCCTCCTCCACTCCAGTCACCAACCTCACTAACGGATCTGCCACTGACCGATTCTTCCTGAACCCACTCTGAAAATCACTCAAACACCTATTTGACTCCAAATAAAACCCCAAACGCTCAACTACCATCCATTCCATAACTTTACACAACACAACAGTCAGCGCAATCGGTCTATACTACTTACACTCTGTCGGGACCTTGCCACTCTTCAAAATCGCCACCACAATCGCTCTCTTCCACAACCTCGGTAAATCTCCACTCTTCCAGATCTCATTGAACAATGCTAACACCTCCAACTTACATTCCACTGACAACTTCTCCAAAAATACATACATGACCCCATCCACCCCTGGACTAGACCACTTCCCCTTCCGAATCGCCCCATCCAACTCCACCATAGAAAACGGAACCTCATACTGCTCTTCCCAAGGCCCAACATTCGCCAACAACTCCCACATCTCCTCCTCAACCACTCCCATACTTAGTCTCACCGCCTCTGGGAAGTTCCCTAAACTGTGCACTCCCGCAAAATGCTCCCCCAACAAATTCACCTTCTCCCCATCTTCACTGACCACCTCCACCCCTTTCAACAACACAGACATACCACCCTGCGGCCTCATCAACCCGGACATCCGCTTGAACTGCTTCCAAACCTCACCCACGCCAGAATTACTCCCCAGAGACCCAAAATAGCCCCTCCAATATCCGCGCTTTCTTTCCCTAATCACCCTCTGCACCACTGCCTTCGCCTTCTTGTATGCCAACAAATCCTCCAACATTCCCGTTCTCACTGCCCTGGCCCTCGCCTTCTTACGTGCTGCCACAGCCCGTGAACATTCCACCGACCACCAAGGAACCTCAACCTTCCCACCCTTCCCCTTCTCAACCTCTGGAACCGCCGCCACCGACACCGCTCTCATTCCCTGCACCAAATGCTCATTCCATTCATCCACCCCCCATCCCTATCCCAAGGAACAATCAATTCCTGACACAATCTCTTATACAACTCCCAATCAGCCTTCCTAAAATTCAACCGACTCCCAAGCATCCGGGACCTGACCCCCACCTCACCCCTCACAGTCACCAAAATGCCAGAATGATCACTCCCCGTATCCCCATCCTCACGCACCGTCCAGTCACATTCACTCGCAATCGCAGCAGACACCCAGGTCAGATCTAAACATGACAACTTCCCAGTCCTCACATCCAACCGCGTGCCCGAACCATCATTCAGCAAAAACAGACTCAATTCATCCGCCATACCCTCAAACAGTTCCCCATTCGCATCGGTCCGATCACTACCCCATAACGTATTGGCACTGTTGAAATCGCCACATAAAACTCAAGGTCCCACATGTCCCCTTATCACTACAGACAGCACATCCACCTCCACCACCTCACACGGATTATAATAATTCAACACCAAAACTTCTGATCCCCCTACCCGAATCCCCGCCCCGATAATCTCCACTGCTCCATCTACCACAATCTCCCTTGCAACCAACCCCTTCTGAACTGTCACAGCTACACCCCCCCCCCCTCTCCCCTCCATCCTATCCTTATGAAACATCTCGAAACCCGGAATCACAAACCTCAGATCACCCCTTAACCACGTTTCCTGGATACAAACCACATCAACATTCAATTCCCCACACAACACCGCTTTCAACTCCTGCCCATTCCTCAACAAGCTCCTCGCATTCCACTGCAAAATTCTCAGGCCGACACCCCACTCTTTTTCCGCACTTTAGCAACCTTCTTAAACACATCTTGTTCCAACACACCCACAACATTCAAAAACCTCCTCCCTGCTTCCACCACTCCTTTCATAAGATCCGACACAATGACTGACAAATTCCCCTGAACCAGCTCCAGCACACTCACTATATCATTTCTACGCCTTTCACCTCTCCCACCAATCTCTTCCTTCCCGCAGCCTCATCCACCACCGACTCACTCCTACACACCTCATTCACTACTCGTACCGGTTTCACCTTTGCGACTGCCTCCGCATAAGACAAACCTTCTGCCGCCCTCACCTGCACCACCTCTCTCGCCACCCTGTGGCTCTCACACCCCCTAAACGCAGTAGAGTGCACCCCCCCACAATTCACACACTTCTCCGGGGTCTCCACCTTGCATTCCTTAATATCATGATCTCCACCACACCTCCCACAGTGCCTCTCATTCCTGCATACTCTCGCCACATGTCCAAACTGCTGACACTTGTAACATCTCAAAGGCAACGCTACATAAGCTTTCACACGGAACCTCTGGTAACCAAACTCTACTACCTCTGGACACTCCGCCCTCGCAAACCTCACTGCCACAGTGTCATGATGCCTACCCCCGGGCATCCGGACCAAGCCCATCAGCCCCGGGAGCAGGCATCTAGACATGTAGTAAAACCTCATTCAGACATTCACAGGGACAGGCCCTGGATAACAAACTTTTATCATTACGACAAGGTAACCAGGATCTACTAACCTATATCGCCACTTTCAATAGGTTAGTAGTGGAAACCGGATGGCCAGAGGTAAAACGAATTACATTATTTCATCATGGACTTCGGGGTGAACTCAAAGACGTTTTGGCCCAAGTTGTGAACCCACCTCAGGATTATGCAGAATATATAGACTTAGTGGTCCAGTTAGACCACCGACTTCAGAATAGAAAGGCTGATCGAGCTAAGTTCGAGAATCGGGTATTGGTTAAACCCAATGTTACCCTCAAAGGAACAGATGTATCAGAACCGATGCAGATCGGGGGGCTCAAGGGACCCTTAACTCAAAAGGAAAGAGAAAGAAGACGGCAGATGCAATTGTGTCAGTACTGTCGGGCCTCAGGACATTTTCTACGGGATTGCCCTATAAAAACATCTAAAAGAGTAGTCGGAGTTGCTGATAAAAATCAAACAGAGCCTGATTCGGGAAACGACCATGCCCGACAAGCATAGAGGTCCGCTTGCCGAGCTTGAAGAAGGATACTCAGACCTCGCACTTCATCATACCAATGGTACTTATAGATCCAAGGCAGCCATCACGTATGCACGCAGTGAGGGCATACATTGATAGCAGGGCCATAGGAAACTCTGTGGACCACGAGTTGGCTTCTTGGATGAATCTATCTCTCTGCAAAAAGATCACTTCGGATGTCATCACCACAGTCGATGGAACTGAAATTGCCTCTGGGCCTGTAACTGATTCCACCGCAGAGATGACACTATTGGGTCAGGATGGGCATAGAGAGACTATTGTGTTTGATTTAATCAAAGCCCCGCAGTTCCAAATAATACTGGGGATACCTTGGTTGGAAACACATAATCCTTGTATTGATTGGCGAGAGAAGAGAATAGCCTTCCCGGATTGTGCACATACTTGTTACCTGAAAAAATCCTTGAACCAAGGTCTGGCCACAGTCGCTACTCCAGTCGTGCAGTTACCTCAGGAATATCAAGAATTCCAGGATGTTTCCCAAAAGGAACAGGCAAACACCCTACCACCTCATAGATCATACGATTGTCAAATCGATCTCATACCTGGTGCACAACCTCCATGTAGTAGGATCTATGCCCTTACGGAACCCGAAAACCTTCACCTACGACAATACTTGGACCAATACCTTCCTAATGGCTTCATTCGTCCATCCAAGTCCCCTGCATCTTCAGCTTTGTTCGTCGTGCCTAAAAAGGAAGGTGACCTCAGAACGTGCATAGACTACCGCGCATTAAATCAGATCACGGTTAAGAACCGATACCGATTGCCTCTGATCCCCGAATTACTAGACCAAGTAAAGGACGCTTGCATCTACACTAAATTAGATCTCCGAGGGGCATATCATCTGGTACGTGTAAAGAAAGGCGACGAATGGAAGACTGCTTTTCGCACTAAGTACAGGTTATTCGAATACCAGGTGATGCCCTTCGGGTTGTGCAATGCACCAGCAGTCTTCCAGTATTTTATGAACAATGTCCTTCGTGAACTCATTGACGTCTGTGTTGTTGTATACATTGACGATATTCTAGTGTACTCTTCAGAATCAGACCATGTGAAGCACGTTCGTGCAGGCCTTGAGAAACTAGGCCAGCACAAGTTATATGCAAAATTGGAAAAATGCGTTTTTCATGCTACGGAAGAGAAATTCCTTGGATTTATCCTGACTCCAAAAGGAGTCCGAATGGACTCTCGAAAGGTGGATGCAATCCTCAAGTGGCCATCACCCAGTTCAGTTAAAGGGGTACAAAGCATGCTCGGATTTGCTAATTTCTACCGCAGATTCATTCCGGATTTCTCACATGTTGTACACCCTATCACAGCACTTTTGCAAAAAAACAAACGCTTCTTGTGGACCGAAGAAGCTGAAAAGGCCTTCCAAGAGCTGAAAGCGAAATTCACGTCTGCACCTGTCTTAAAGCATCCACGCCCCGAACTTCCATACATAGTTGAAACTGATGCATCCAGTTTAGCCATGGGAGCTGTCCTGTCCCAGAAGGATCCTGAAACCGGTCAACTTCACCCAGTAGCATTTTGGTCCAGAAAGTTCTCGGCACCCGAGTTAAACTATGCGGTTACCGATAAAGAATTATTAGCCATCAAATCCGCCTTCAAGGCTTGGCGGCATTATCTTCTCAGTGCCAGGCATACCATTACGGTAATCACCGATCACCGGAACTTGCAGTATTTAAAACAGCCAAGGCCCAATCGTCGCGTCAACTTCGATGGCCATTGTTCTTTGCCGAGTTCGATTTTGTGATCACTTATTGACCAGGTTGTAAAAATGGCAAGGCAGATGCCTTATCCCGAATAGGGATGGAAGAAGCATATGCGAACCCGGAACCGGTGCCTATAATTTCAGAACAAAGAATTCTTGGCATAACCACTCTACAGACACTAGAGGATATTCAAGTAAAGATCCAACAACTCTTCGATCCAACAGCCCTGCAGGACTGGGTGAAGAAAGGCTCGGACTACTCACTCATGAATGACCTACCTTATTATCAAGGGCGACTATTTCTACCACACAAGGAACTACAAGAATTAGTCATCTCCAATTATCATGACACCCTGATGGAACGACACCCAGGGATCGCAAAAACTGAAGCTAAAATTAAGAGACAATTCTGGTGGCCCACCTGGCGAAAAGACGTAAAATCATTTGTAATGTCTTGTGGCATTTGCGCCCAAAACAAAAGTCAGAAGAAAAAACCAGATGGCCTCTTACAACCTTTGGATATTCCACCTACACCATGGCACACCTTATCGTTAGACTTTATTACAGATCTACCTCCATGTAATGGATTTAACACCATTCTAGTTATTGTGGATCTTTTTTCCAAGATGGCCCACTTTATTCCTCTAAAGGGATTACCTTCTGCTTCAATTCTGGCCAAGGAGTTCCTCGAAAACATTGTTCGAATACACGGATTTCCTTCCGTATTGGTCTCTGACTGAGGTAGTCAATTCATTTCACATTTTTGGAAGAAATGTTGTCAACTGGTGCAAATCGACGTGAGGTTATCAACCAGTCACCATCCCCAGACCGATGGTCAGACGGAGAGGACCAACCAGACCCTTGAACAGTACCCACGTTGCATGCTACACCAGACCGAAAGTAATTGGAAAGATATTTTATGGATTTCCAAGTATGCATACAATAACTCTGTACATTCAGGAACCGGACACAGCCCCTTTTATACCATATGTGGACATCACCCTCGAACCTCAGAACTAGATTCGCCTCAGCATTTAGAAATGCCTGCAGTTAGTCATTTGCATTCTACTATTACACAAGCCTTTAAAGAGGCAACAGAACATTTGAAACAAGCAAAAGAGAAATATAAGAAAAATGCTGATCAACATAGAAGTGAAACTCCACAATACCAGATTGGGGATCAAGTTTGGCTGGCTACAAAACACATACCTCTGAAGGGAACTCAGACTTTTAACCTTAGATATTTAGGACCTTACACTATTAAGGCCATTATCAACCCGGTAGCCGTCAAATTGGAATTACCCTCTAATATGCGCATTCATCCTGTCTTTCATGTTTCACTTTTAAAACCAGTTCAACCAGGAACAAGATTAACCAAACCACCCGACCCCATCTTGATAGATGGTGAACCTGAATTCGAGGTAAAAAATATCCTGGACTCCAAGATGTTTAAATCAAAACTTTTTTATTTAATTGATTGGAAGGGCTACGGACCACAAGAAAGGTCATAGGAACCTAGTGACCACGTCCATGCACCTCGGTTGGTGAAAAGATTCCATCGGAACTTCCCAGACAAACCGGGGCCCAGGGGAAGAACAACTTTAGGAGGGGCCTTGGGGGGGGGAGTGCTGTCATGATGCCTACACCCAGGCATCCGGACCAAGCCCATCAGCCCCGGGAGCAGGCATCTAGACATGTAGTAAAACCTCAGCAGCCTATCTGGGTTCAGTCCTGGCGCCTTAGACGCCAGGCTCATAGTAGAAATCAGTCCTGGCGTCTAAGGCGCCAGGCTCATAGTCATTACTTACCTCAGGCAGACCATGCTGCAAATGACTCCAATCCAACATGAAGCCTGAAAGGGACTATTTTTCTACAGGGACTATTTTTTACTCGAGTGTGGTTCTAGGGACTTCATACCTGGGACTACTTTTGAGGCTATTTAAACCACGCCCGACCAGCAACACACGCTTTGCGTTATTCTGCATCCAGCAGCGTAACGCTCACCGTGCCTGCAGCCTGCAACCAGTCTTCTGCCACGCCCGCCTCGAATCCGGAGCTCCTAAAACAAAGAGGAAAGAAAGGGACAAGGTTAGAAAACAAACTTATTTCTATTCCACACCTGATTCTGGATCCATCTCGTCTCCGGACCTGTAAAGAACATCATTTCTGCACGTGCCGCACCTCCAGCTGCAGCGCAGCGCCATACTCACCAGTCTTCACAGCATCCTTCGGGTCGGCGCTGCCTCCATCATTTCTTCGACGAACTTTGGCACCTAGGAGACAAAAGAAAACCACAAGGTGAGCCGAGGGAACCAACAAATATAATTCTTACCACCATAGACTTACCTGATTTACCACCAGAGGCATCCTTTTGTGACTCTCCATATTTTCACGTGCCGCATCTGTAAAGAGAGACAAAACAACACGTTTTCCACGTGCGAAATTTACCGGACAGCACCAGGTAATACAGACTCTTACCTGAGCGCCACCAGCTGCCACAAGAGCATATTTTCACAAGCCAGCTGCAAGACAAGAAAGGAAGTGGGGAACAAGAGTGAATATCGGACATATTGAACTCTATGAACTTAATACTTACTGGTCCTCACCAGGAACCTCAGAGTCAATAATCTCCGGAACTCTCCTGAGCCTTCAAACCAGTGAAGTAACTGGAATTGGCGCGCCCCTGCAAATCCACGCAGGATGGAGAGCTCATCTTTCAAGAATATAAGTTGAGATTGCTGTGAGGGCATTTCGGAGGTGATTAGTTGGGGAGGACTTTGGGGGTGCCATCACTTGAATCCACAAGTGGCTAAATCCATCTCTCCACTTGCAGGGAAATATTTCTACGGGTTAAGCAGAGAAGATTAGGAGGGCAGATCCAGTCAGTCATCGCTGCACTACGCATCACGTGGGTGGAGACCGCTGCTGTCCGGGTCCGACCGACGCCCCTGTGGGAGCCAGGTGAGCGTAACACACAGTCGTTGACACCACATCCCCTTGTGCATCTCTCCTCCCCAGCCTCCACGCCTTCACTACCCCCACATCCGCCAGCTGCTCCTCCACCTCAGACATATTCACGGACACCGGCACTCCATACAACACCCCCTTACACGACACACCACTTTGATCAAATACTCGCACCGCATGTCTACCCAGACAACCCACCTCCAGAATCTTAGCCTTACTGCCAGTATCCGTCCCCTCCACCAACAACCGGTCCCCAGTCACCACTTGCACCCGAGTGACATCTCCCACAGCCTCTTTCACCCATCCAGCAATCACCATCAGATTCTCCCCCTGAAACGTCTTCACACGACTATCAGGCTTCAACACCACCTTCCACACACTGTTACACTGCATCTGCTCCACCCCATGCACACCGCTCCCTCAGGCCCCCAGCCCCTCCAAAACGCACTTTTCCTGAGTCCCCGACCCTGAGATGCCCCAGACCAGCCCCCCTCCATCATCCCTCTGTGGAGATCTGCTGCGATGCCATCCCTCACTTCCCCCTTTCCCCCCTCCACAGGTGTAGATTTCACAGACAGCGTCTTCCCCCTCTTCTCCCCTTCCTCCACCCCCCCTTCTTTTCAGCCTTGCCACCCCCCTTTGCCATCCTTACTCCTCCTCCAGGCACACTCTCCCCCTGCACCCGCCTAAAGAGACCGCTCTGCCTCCTCAAGCCCAGCACCCTCCTCCCAGACACTGCTCCGCCCTGCCTGAGTCCGCCCGGATCTCAACCGTGATGTCTAGTTCCCATCGAGGAACGGAGCATAGCAAGGCCGCTCCTACTCTTCTTCACGTGACTTCTGATGTCATCATTGTGATTTTCGTGGGCACTTTTAGTGAAAGGGAAGGCTTCGGCTGCCAGTGCGAGTGTCCCGGAATCTGCACCGGTGACGGGGGGGGGCATTTTATTCGGGATACCGGGAACGTTTCTGCAAGACTCCAGAGGGAGACAGGGAGCGGAAAATCAAATGTACTTTAAAAATCCTGCTCATCTCTTCACCGTGACAGGTATGGAGGGCTAAGAAGAGGGAACAGGGACCACACTGGATGGTGCTGTTTAACTGATCAAAGGGGGCAAATAGGGTCATTTAATGTATGGTGAGTGTGTGTTTAGGATGGGTGGTTTTAGGGGTGGGGTCGGCTGTGGTTCGGGAGGGGCACATTGGCTTCCTGTTATGGGTCTGCAAGGGGGAAGGGGCATCTTGTTATGTAGAGGGAGGATGGGGCATTATGGTATTGGTCTAGAGCAGTGGTCTTCAAACCTTTTTGGCAGGGGCCCCCCCTGAGCAACAAAATTTTGGCAGGTCGGGACCCCCCAGAAATGCCAAATAGACAGTATGTATTGCGCGCCGTCACCTGCTCCCATCACAGTCGCTGGGCTCCCTCATCCCTCTCCTACCCAGTCAGTGGTCTCTCCCCACCCCATCACACACCCTGGGCTCTTCCCACTCTGCTCCCACCACTATCCCATGGTTCCCACCCATTGTGCTACCACCAAAGTCCCTGGGTTCCCCCCATCCCGTTCCCAACACAGTCTGAGGGCCAGTGGTGGCTGATGATTTTTTTAAGTGGAGGGGCATAACTATTTCCCCCAAAAATGCCATAGCGACTGAGCATAATGAGGGAGCCCAAACCAATAAAGGGGGGGGGGTTCCCCCCTGTGAATTTTTTTTAAATAATGGGTTAAAATGTTGCACTGTAGAGCATACTTTAAAAAAAGAAATGGGTAAATAGCCAAACAGTTTGCAATTGGTGCTTGGGGGCCCAGGAGGCAGGCATGACATTTTTTACTGGACATCTATGATAGATGTCCAGTAAAGAAATACCATCCCTGTCCCGTGGGCCCCACTGGTCCTAACACAATCAGCATGATTATGTGTGTATGCAAGGTGCTGCACATTCATACAGCAATCACTCTATCATTCACACGAGCATCCATCACCATACACTCACTCATAACATAAGCATACACGCATCAAAAACAATGAACATAAACGTACCTTCTGCATTGGCCTGCGTGTGGGTGCTGAAATGCCCTGCTCCAGGCTGCTCTGTCCGTATGTGCGAGGAGGTGCAGGAGCGCCCCTTCGGACATACAAACATGCAGTGCCCCAGCCAGCATTTCCAATGAGCTATGCAATGCTGGCGAAGCAAAACTCCCCAGCACTTACATGGGTCAGTGAGCATGTGCGGCTGGGGAACTAAACTGAACTGTCAAAGGGAACAGTGTTTCTCTTTGATAGATCAGCCAGCCCAGGTGCACTCCCTCAGCTGGAAAAAGCAGCTGAGGGAGTGCTCACTGTTTCACTGGGCTGGCTCCTTAGTTCCTCCATAATGGGTGAGAGGCCACTGGGTGGGCGTCCCCTCGCCATTATGGATGAGCCGCCAGGCTCGGACTGGCCTTATAGGGCAATGCCTGTACCAAAAATGTAAAATGCTAATGTGGGCCAGTCAAAATGGGCCACCATTTTGGCCAATGTGGACCAGTTTGATGAGTTACTTAACTAGGCAGTTAGTAATTTTGACCATTGTTGCTGAATATATCACAATTTACTTACATTTTAACACAAAGCAGCTTGGGTACTATTGAAACAGTGGGCCTCATTACAACCCTGGCGGTAGCTGTACCAATAAAACCGGCACGGCTGCCACCGGATGTTGCATACGGGTGCAGCACCCGCGAATGGGCATTTACTGGGTCATGCCGAGTTTGGCAGACCTGATAATTGCCCTTTCGTGGGTGCCGGTACCGGTAGATCCCCATTCCCATTTGAGCCCTATAGGGCTCAATGGGAAAGGGGAGCTCGGATGCACCGGCACCGTTACAACGGTGCCGGTGCATCCAACGAGCTGTGCTCGCGGGTGCCGCACGGCCTGCCAGGTCAGACCTGGCGGGCTGTCAGGCACCCGCGAGCACAACTCGTACTATGGCGGTACGGTAGCAACGGTGCCGGTAGCTTACCGTCACTGTACCGCCATAGTTGTAATGAGGCCCAGTCTGTGACTAAATGAATGAATATCCATTTACAACTGCGGGCCACTTTTTCATTGTTGCCTGAGACAGTTTCATGCTTCAGCCCTACCATGTGAGTCACCCCTGCCCATTTCTTCCAATCTGAAAAGAAAAAAAGATTTTTTTTAAAAAATATTTCTTGCTGAGCTCTCAGGGCCCCCAGGGATGCACCTGCGGACCCCTTGGGGGTCGCGACCCACAGTTTGAATACCACTGGTCTAGAGTGTGCAGAGCACACTTTAAAATGAGCCTGGCGCCAGAGGCGCCAGGACTGGGTCCAATGGGATCCTGGGGATGAGGGAGGACTGGCCCCTTGTCTAGTGGCTATGACAGATGAAGACAAAGACAAGATATGCTATGGGTTTAGATGGGTGGCGATACTTACAGTCCACTTTTAGTTTGGAATTTTGGACCATCAAGGGTTCTGGTCACTACACGGCAGGACGCCTGGCAAACAGCTGGGCAGTTCTGATCACCGAATGGCACTTCTGGACTGGCAATACTAGTCACTGGATACTAAAGGTCAAGTGGATGGCGGGATGGCAAGATGGCAGGATGGCAGGATGCATGCATCCCCAAAACACCACAGCTTTCCCCTTAATGCCTAGTGACATCATCAAAGTATATGACTGGGGCAGGCTTAACTAAACACGCCTCTAACAACAGGATTGGACAAGGGTGATAGTCTCTGCCTCGCTCTCAGCTGGTTGGATTTCGGGAAAATGATGTCAGATTTATGGTGTGAGTTTTACAATGTCCAGAAACCTCCCACAGTTACTTTAACTTAAATCCAATTTTGCCACAAACATACATTTATACAATTGCAATCTCTTAGCAAACTATATACACAGGTTACATATTTGAGCAGCACATTGCAGCCCAATCCTCCAGTCCGTGAGACCTTGTTTCACCCTTCCACCAGTTTTTCATGCTTTTCAATGGGATTTATATTACTCAGAATTCTAGAACTGTATACATGGATGTGGATTATCATGAGGGATGTATGTACAAAAATTCTCATTTGCAACATGGATGCTTTTCTTGTAATCTGCCATATTTTACCATTTCTGTCCCCAAGGTGTCAATGAATTATACCAAGACTTAGAAGAAAGCCCCAAAAAGCACTTTCAAACTGCGTAAATTCTACATTTTTACAAAGTTTTGCTGCAGAGATAAAAGTCTTTACAGTTTATTTATGAAATAGTCTTTGGAAACAAATGGCAGTCCTTGTCACTGGATCCATTTTTTTCCCTTCCTTCAACTTCTGCCAACTGTCATTTCCTTCAAAGCAAGGTGGGGGTTTCTCGGTCTTTAGTGAAGGTTTATTGCCCCTTCACTTTTCAAACTTCCTGGCCCTGGAGCTCCATTGTCAGTGGGTTCACTGAGCCTAGATTCTTTCCAACCTAGCCATTATCATTTAGGTGTTAGTATCTGCTGAGAGTTTATGGTGTGTCTCCCTTCCTTAGGGGGGAAGCTTTTAGCTCTGCCATCTGGAATAACTGTTTTTTGAGAGCTTGCAAATTCAGCCCAAGTGTTTTAAAATCTTTATTTTTTATTTTGGCTCCTGAATTAAAACAAACCTGTGAAAAAAATAGCCCCTGTATGTATTTTCACCAGCCACACACCCCTTCACATTGCTAGGTAATGCCAGGCTTTCCTTCAATAGTTTCCTTTTTAAATGGGCATGTTTCTCCTTCAGTTTTGCAAAAGCCCATTTTTACACGTGTTGAAAACTGCATTTCTTTCTTTTAATTTGGGTTGGCTGTTCCTTCAGATTCTCACTCTGTCTTTGCAGCCAAAGTCATTTTCTTGAAAGCAGGAGTTTTGTCTGAAGCACAGATATATTGAAACTGAGCAAAGTCTGTGAAACACACCATAGCTGCGCAACCGAAATCTAGTTGGCTCCAGAAATAATTTCCCTTAATCACTATGATTGCAGTCAGCAAAGATTTAATTATTTCATTGCCCCTTCGGTTGTTTACACTCTTTTTTCAGCCTCTCAAGGGCCTTTGTCAAAACAATTTTTTTTTAGGGCAAGTTACATCATATTCATGCTCAATTTGAGGTCGGATGAATCACGGTTTCATCCCTGTTCTGAGCTGCGGACCTGTTTACTCACGTCGGCACCAGTGTTCGTGTTCGTCATTCACGAACACTGGTCCCGATGCAAGTAAACAGGTCCGCAGCTCAGGTGCCACCAGTACAAATCTATGAAAGAGAACACAAACCAGTTACTACCATTTCCCTCCAATCCGGTTGACAGCAGTGGGATACGCAGGCATTCAATAACAACAATTGATAATGAAGAACAATACTCCCTGTTACATAATTATACCAAAACCTCTATCTGTTCCCTTCTGGTTCTTCTTTTTCTTATTCTAATTTTTCAGATGTCTCCTCTATTTGATTCTCTCTGGGCTCCTCAATTTGTTGCAATTGAAGTTCAAAAATGGAGAAGAGGTCACCATCCCAGGACTAGCCTACAGAATCCGCATCCCCAAAGGCGAACCGACAGAAGTGAAATGGGTCCATATTAATCAGTTAAAAAGTTGTCACCCTAGGCACACTTTGCAACAAATCGAGGAGCCCAGAGAAAATCAAATAGGGGAGGCATCTGAAGCATAAGAACAAGAAGGAGATATATTTATAGGTATAATTATGTAACAGGGAGTATTTTTCTTCATTATCAATTGTCATTATTTAATGCATGCTTGTCTCACTGCTGTTAACCTGATTGGAGAGCAGTTAGTGGGAAATTGTAGTAACCGGTTTGTGTTTTCTTTCATATATTTGTACTGTTTGCGCCTTCCCTACCAAGGAGGGCCTCCCCGGGTACATGGAAAGGAGAAACCGAAGAGAACCTGGGGTTGTCGCTCAACACCATAAAGGAAGATCGAAGAGAAAGCTGTGGGTGTCGTTCCACGTTCCAACGAGATACAGCGAGAGGATCGTGGCGCACCGCTCTCTGATGGAAGAAGGACTCATACCTGATGTATCCTGCGTTGCCCCATTGAGGAATCCCATTTGCCCGATTCTCCCTCGACTTGGAATCTCTGAAGAGTCAGGGGGGGGTTATGTGGGATATATTGACCCAACTCAGCTGTGCTTCCACACATCACAAAGCTGCATTTCAGCAGAAACAGCAAAATAGCTGTGCTGGTTTCTGTGAGCTCCATGGCCTCAAAACTGCGTTTTGCAGCAACAAAAAGATGGCTGCACTGTCTTGCCAAGCACACATTGGGCAGGATGGAACAAGGAGACGTACTGAGGGAGCGTGCCAGTGTGTTCTGACATATACAAATGGAATAAAGTGAAAAAGCAGCGTTGCCTTGCTGCCAGGCCAAAATCCCCATTACAAAGGACACTTTGTCACCTTTAAAATAATACTGCGACCCTATTTTCATCTGCTCTTCCTTAAACTACTGTTATTAATAAGTGTAAGGCCCTGCCATGCCCAGTATATCCCATTGTGCTTCAGCAAAACCAAGCATGATTTTTAATTGACAGGCCCTGTCAAACCAAAAAATCAACAAAGGAACTTCACTTTTACCCGCACGGCGAAACGCGTTCATTTTCTTCACAAAGTATCAAAGATCAGTAGTTCAAAGGAACTCCAGCTATCTGGGCCATGTCGATTTCAATACATCTGTGCTTCAATCAAAACTCTGGCATACAAGAAAATAACTATGGCTGCAAAACAGTGTGGGAATCTGATGGAGATGTAAAACTGAATTTAAAAAGAAACGTGTAAACTTATCCGCACAGCCAAACCATTTCTCTCTGACATTAGTTGCACTACCCTGGCCATAGCCCTCCTCGCTTGGACTATTGTAATGCCCTCTATCTTGGGTCAACCAAAGCTACCATTAGAAAAATCCAAACCCTACAAAATAATGCCCTTAGAGCGGCATTGGGCATCTCCAGAAGAGACCACATCTCTGTGAGTAGCCGACAGAATAACTGGCTCCCAACCAATGATAAAATCCTCCTAAAAACCTTGTCACTCACCCACAAATCCCTTAATAACGCTGCGCCCTCTTACCTGGTCAACAGATTCCATAGACAGATCTCCCTGAGACCCTTTAGAACAGCCTATAAAGACTGCCTCTCTATCCCTAATTTCAATCGCTCCACAATCGGTGGAAACAGCTTCCCGGTGAAAGCAGCGAAACTGTGGAATCCCTAACTCCCGCGCCTTGAAACACCTGTGTATAGGCGCGTTACAAATGCCATATCATATGATATCATAACTCCCACATTGAGAACTGACCTTCCCTACCAAAACTTTAGGACCAACACTATCCTGTGGTTGAAAGCGAATGATCATTAAAGGTAGTAAGCAGTTAGGATCCTCTGCAAGGAGCCATAACTACCCCTCCCCCCTACTGTATACCTGTACACACCCCCACTTTACAATCACCTATACATGTATATTTTGCTATTGTAAGTAAGCCGTATGTATCTTTTGAATTTTTGCTCCTGTACCATCCATCTATAAATATGATCTATCTGTATATACCTTTTGTATTTAATACCTGTATGTAAATATTAATGCTGTTGTAACTAAGCTTTGCATATTCATGTAACTGCTGCACCCTGTTACGCTAGGGTATGTTGCGCATTATAAATAATAAAACAAACAAACAAACAAATGCCAGCTTGCACCTCACGTGGAAAAAATGAACTTTGCAAACTTAAGGAGGAAAATGCCCGTTTTAAAAAGTACAACTGTTGAATGAAAGCCTGCCATTACCTAGCAATGTGAAGGGGTTTGTTGCTGGTGAAAATGCACACATGGGCTATTTTATTCCACGGGCTTGGTTTAATTCAAGACCTAATATAAGAAAATAAAGGTTTTAAACTGCCTTGGCTGGAGTTTGCAAGTTCTCAAAAACAGGTTATTTCAGTTGGCAGAGCTAAGGCTTCCCCCAAAGAAAGGGAACCACCATAAACTCTCAGCAGATACTAACACCCAGTGATAATTACTAGGTTGGACAGAATCTGGTCTGGGCTGAACCCCCTGACAATGGAACTCCCAGGACAAGGAAGTGTGAAGTGGGGAAGGGGCAATACAACCTCAATCAAGCTGGGAAACCCCCACCTACCTCTGGCGGAAATGACAGTTGGTGGCAGCTGAAGAAAAAATAAATGGTCCAGTGACGGACAAAGGACTGCCATTTGTTTCCAAAGACTATTGATGAATACAATTGTAAAGACTTTTATCTCTGCAGCAAGACTTGGTAAAAATGTAAACATTTTTGCAGTTTTAAAGTGATTCTGTGGGGTATAATTAGAGACATTGTAGAATTAACTGACACCTTGGGGACAGAAATGGCAACGAAAAGGGGATTATAAGAAAAGTATCCATGATCCCATTGTGAATTTTCATACTTACCTCCCTTACAATAATCCACACACATGTATAAAGTTATGGAATTTTAGGCCGAATCTTTCATACTCAAAATTACTAAAAAGTATTAACCGGACAAAACAATGTCACACGGATTGCAGAGTTGGTGTGCTATGCTCTACGTAAAATATGTAACCTGTTTATGTAAGTTGCTAAAAGACTTCAACTTTATAAATGTACCATTTGTGGCAAAATCGGATTTTAGCTAAAGTAACTGTGGGAGGTTTTTGAACATTGTAAAACTCACATCATAAATCTGACATGTTATCCTGAAATCCAACCAGTTGAGAGCGAGGCGGAGACTAGCACCCCTGACCAATCCAGTTGGTGTGCTTAGTTAAGTGGGCCCAGCCATCTACTTTGATGATGTCACTATGCATTATAAATAAGAGTCCCTGACAAGACTCTAGACAGACACTCTTCCTGATTTTTCTGTGCCGGCGTTCCTGTTCCATTCATCCTGCTGAGTCCAGATTCCACCTACAAGGCCTTAGCATTGCTGACCCTTCCAGCAAGGCCTCAATTCTAAAATCCCAAATAACCAAAGGGAGAAAGCTGTGGTATTCTTTGGAGAGCATCCTGATACCACTAATTGCTGCCCAGTAATTGCTGCCCACTCACTGCTGCCCACTAACTGCATCCAGTGGTACCTGTGCCATCCAGCGACCAGATTACCATCCAGTGACTCGACCTTGCCCAGCTGTCTTTTGCCCAGCTGTCCTTTGCCAGGCGCGCTGCCGTGTGGCGAACAGAACATGTTGACGTTCCAAAAATCCCAAACTAAAAGTGGATTGTAAGTATAATCCCTAGCCCATAGAAATCCATAGTCTATTTTGTCTTGCATTTGTCCTTATCCCACACTCTAAGCCATCCTATCCTTATCCTGATAACTTGTTAAAATTGTCAGAATTATTTGTGCAACCCTGCCCTTGATTCTAGTGCTAGCGCCATCTCTCTTTTCATTTTTGTATGGTGTAAACTGTAACCCCTTAGTTATATTTCAAGTAATCCGACTCATTTCCATATATTTTATTGTTGGGGTTGAGCACTGGGGTGGTAAGGTTGACCTTGTGAATAAACCTTGGTGCTTACTGTGTTCCTCTTCAACAATATAGTCTAGATAATTCATTTCAAGTAACATTTGCCTTTCTTTCAAAACTGAAGTCTTCATTTTGACCGCTTTGTTTTCCGAAAACTGAACCCCATTTCAACCTGACAATCTCATTCAAAACATCCGCTACCCCCATTCTTTCACTTCTGTAATATCCCTGTAATGTACCTCTGTTCCCCAGACTAGAAACTGCATCACGATTTGCAATATTTCACCCGTTTTTTAAAGAAACCGTTTGAGTAAATTTACACGGCAATTGAAAGGAAATGCAACTTTTACACATGTCATTTGGCTGCAATCCATTCTGAACTTTCCACTTGTTTTTCAAATTGTATGCTCTTGGTAATCCATTGTTTGTGATTGTATCTTTGCATTGTTGCTTTCGTGAGGAATTGTATTTGTTTCAAGGTTTTTAACACACATGAATTATTTATTCGTCCATTTCCAAGTGTCATTTCATAACATTGCAAGGGGTTTAAAATCCCTCTTACTTGGGGAGGAAAAGTTGGATTTTGATTCTGTTTCCTGACTCTTGTTCCTGATTACCTGCTGCTTCTTTATATCAACTCATGAAAATATTATTTGTGGGTTGAGGGAACATTGCAGGGGGAAATTGTAACTTGGATGCTATCTTTCCTTAATCAAAAAGTGCTCCTATTCTCTGGTGATTTGTATATGTTCCACTAGAAGGTTAAACCAAGTGCATTGTTGACCCTTATTAAAAATTGTATGATTTCTTTTGAATTTTAAAATAAATAAATATTGTATTTCACCAACCAGCCTGGTTCATTGTCCATTGTGACCCGGGGTATTTGAAGAGGGGGTGTGATACGAGTTGTGTACCATTTCAAATTGAATCTGCAAAAAATAAGGAGAAAAGCATCTCAGTTGTGTGCTACATACTAGGCTGAGACCAAGGTGTGTGTCGCCTGATTGAAATCCTTAACAGACTTGGGGGCTCATTAGCCGGGATTTGAGTTTGGTTGCCACCCGTGGTAGTCTAACACAGCAGACAAACCTGCAAGGTAGTGATACTTTGTGTGGTTGGAATACTGCGTTACACTGTACAAGCGCCCCACATAAACAAATACTCTAAGTACCAGGCCTGTGTCTAGAAAACTAAAGCTAAATCAACCCTAAAATAGAGAGAAAGCAATGGAATACACATTACCCTTACATAAATAAATAAATTAATAATGAAAGCACATGTCCAAAATGACCACAGTAGAAATCAATATGGCTAGGGAGCACCTTCTGTACAAGCTATTTGTCAGAGGTGAATGACCAGAACAGGATGAAAAAGTCTGGCTACAAGAAATAACACAACAGGTCACTGCCATGAACCGGGATATGTGGCAGGATGGTGGTCTATTACACCAAGCATTGAGTGAGCTATATATGACCCCAAAGTAAAGAGGAGCAAATCAAAATTGTTAGAATTGTGGCCTACATGTATCTCCACATGGGAGTGATATGGGAAAAGCATGAAGAAAATATGACTCTTGCACAGAATCAATCTAAACTATTAAATAAAATTCAGACTGATCTAAATTTACCAGAACAAAAATTACAAAAGAGCCAAGAGTTGGAGGTAGAAGCTGGAAATTACATCATAAAATTAAAAGAGGACTTTGCTCTCCAACAGCAGAATAATGTAGACATGGAGGCCCAACTAGAAGCAGTAAAAATAGAGTGTCAGGAAAAGGTTGACTCTCTGGAGGAGGCTCAACTGAAATTAAAACAACAAATAAAATATAACAGAGCCTGTTCAGAGCAAGTAATCGCTTTACAAAAACAGTTTGACAAATTGGAAGAGGAGAGTAAGGAATTAATAGATAGAGAGATTCACCTCCAGACAACCTTTAATCAAGAACGCCAAAAACTAAATACCATCAAGAAACAAAGGGATGACCTGGCTGAACAGAGGGGCACCCTAAATCAGGAAAAAGACGCCCTAGGCCAGGAAGTAAGCAATTTAAAAACAGAATTACAGGGAAGTGAGTTAGCCCTCCAAAAACTAAACAAACTCAAAACAGAGTATGGGAATCTACTGGAGCATGCCAGACAGGTAGAAGGTGCTCTGGAAGAGAACACCCAAAGCAAAGATGCACAAACTCAGGAGGTGAGTCTCCTGCAACAGAAATTGTCTCATTATTCCCAAAACATGCAGTTAGGGCAGAGAGACAATGAGGCCCTCTCTGAGGAGAAAGAGGGGCTCCGCCTGCAGGTGGTAGCTCAAGAGCGGGTCATAGAGGCCAGTAAAGCCTTGAAAGCTGAACAAAGGTCTAAGATCTTTGCTTATTATCAAGAAGTAGGGGCTGAGAAGGAGAAACTAGCAAGGTTGGAGAAAGAGGGTGCTAGATTTAATCCTAACTGGACGGACCCTGAACAGGTAGAGAGGGACAGGGCAACCCCTGATCATAGTATAAGGACCTCTGTACTAAGGGACTCAAACCCATTTAACACTTTGTGTACTGCTGACTTCATGGCTGCCGGTTCACATGAGGCCATCAGAATTTAATCGACCAAGCATGATGGAACTGACAGGTCAGCGCCCCCCAGAAATGGATGGACGGGCGTCCCTGTATAGATACCCAAACATTAAGGCTGATGTCTCTGACAAGGAAGTCTCCTATGAGGGGAGAGTCAGGGAATTAGATTCACAGAAATACTACCTTCCAAGGGACCAGTTGGTTCAATTTGATGAAAACCCAAATGAAATGAGGCCCAAAAAGAGCATCCTGAAGACCTCTACCCAAGTAGGGCAGTGGGGGGAATACTCTGCCAACCCAGAAGACGACTCTCCTGTGCACCACAGAGTGGAGAAAATAGGCCCCACCATTCTGCAAGTCCCTCTTAAGCTTGCAAAATCAGGGAGCGCCTAGATGATCATGAGGGGAACTCAAGTAGTAGTGCCTCTGAGGGCGAGTGGACTCGGGTGACTAAGCCAAAGAAGGCAAACAAACTCAAGAGTGTTATGACAAAAGACCCCACTAGGCAGATTAAGGCCATTAGGAGTTTCATAACCCCATACCATAAAAACAAAAAATAGTTTGTTTGGGAACACTTGAACTCTACACTTGGAACTCTATGAGCAGATGATAGATACTTTTCACCTTAAGGATAACCAGAATGGCATACAGTATGTTAAATGGACATTCTCCGCTGAGTACTCCAGCCTCTTTGCTGGACTGGAGGACCAGAACCATTCAAGATGGTCCAGCTACAGGATGGCCATCTTGAAACACTTTTCCGCCAACAGAAACCCCCAAGAGGCTCGCAAAGCAGCCTACAATCTGCAGTGCGGGGAAGATCAGGCCCCACGAGAATTTGGTGTATGTGTAAAGAGCCTTAATTGCTCCCAATAAGTGTGGAGGGTAGTCCCAATTTGCCATCTTGTTCCATAATAGTTTCCTCTCAACACTGTCGAATGCCTTCTTGATGTCTATGAAGGCCACATATATTTCAGTATCATTTTTAATTTCCTTCATTTTTAGGACGTTGATCAAGAACAGAAGGATCTGTTCCTACTCCCTTGGTGAATCCTGCTTGCCGAGGATCTCATTTTTCCATCTTGGTGAGCTATGCCTGCAGGTGTTTCAGTAATATGGCTGCAAAATGTTTTCCCAACACATCCAGCAGAGCAATTGGTTGATAGTTGTTTGGGTCTGTTCTGTTTTCTTTCTTGTAGATCGGTAATATAATCACTGTTTTTCAAGAATCTGGTATCTCCCCCCTCTTCAGTACATCCTAGAAGAGTCGCAAGAGAAAACTGTGTCCGTGCTAAAGGGTGAGATTTGATAGTTCTGTAGGTCAGACCATCTGGGCCCAGAGCCGTTGCTTTGTTTGCTTTTTTAATGAGTTCATCCAAATCCCCCTCATCAAAGGGGATAATCGAGTATCTGGCCTCCTGACAAGTGCGGTCTTGTTCCATTGGCTCCCTGGATCCAACTACGTTCTGATAGAAGACTACCCAGTTCTCTTCCGTCACTGCATTTGTCAACATTTCATCCTGGGGGGGTCAATGTTTTGTTGATTCGTTGCCAGATGGCGCTGGTGTTTCTTGATGTCATTTCTTTCAACATTGCCTCTGCATCATCCTGGTTTTGTTCTGCTTTGTGGGCAATTAACCAATTTTTGTAAGTTTGTTTTCTTTTTCTCAGTGCTTCCGTATTTTGATCCATATTTCAGGATCTAATTTTCTGCAGGTCTGCTCTTAGATGGCTTTATTTCGCCTATGGCAACATCCTGTATATGTTTGTGGATGATTCTTATTTTTCCAGGGGCATTAGATAGAACCTTAAAGTCAAGCAGAAGGGGAGGTCATTTACTCCCCCTCCCCGCTCACACTGTAGGGTGCAACCAGAAGTGATTCTGTCAAAATACTTGGGCCTTTTGAGGAACCGGTGTCTGCCTTCCGATATCATTATGTGCCTTTGATCTCTGGCTCAAGGTTGTGTGCATTGTGAATCCCAAATGGAAATTAGCATGTTGTGTTGTTTTTGTCACTTCTAGGTATCTTACCTTATTTCTGATGTCCTGACAAGCAAAGATATAGTCTAATGTCTTAACGTTCATCCCGTTTGACCAGGTTGCTCTCCCTGGAATATCCCCTTTTCTTTGGCCATTTGGCATTTTGAGGTTCCTTTGGTTCCATGGCCATTGTCCATGTAGCAGCTTCATTGGAAGTGCTTTCAAAGTGTGTTTTAATATTACCCATTTCATCCAGGCAAGCAATATTAAGGTCCCCAAAACTTAATATTCGTGGGGATGTCCAGAATGTCAGTGATGGTTTCTATAAAGCTCGTGAGTTGCATGGCATCCGTGTTCCAGTACAAATTGTGTACAAGGAGGCTTTGCCGTGAAGTTATGGAATTTGTTGGGATTGATGACAGGGTCCGTTGTATGAAGGGATTTGAGTTCCAGGATGAAATAATCCCCATTCCAATTCCTGATTTGATTAGGGTGAGGAGGCCTGATGAAGGTCGCCCTTTTTCTACTTTATATGCAGGATTCAGATGGACACTATAACCATCCGCAGTCGGGAGGGTTGTTATCAAGGTCTCCTGAAAACATAGAATTTGATACGTTTTTAGGTTCATGTTCGTGATGTTGTATAAGTGTCTGAATCCTCTTGTATGCCACGAGATCAGTGTTAGTTGATTTCTCTTTTTTGGGCTGGTAAGCTATTTGTCATTTCCTTCAAGTTGTTTCTTGGAGCGTTGGCATCCATTGACCTTATAGGCCTCACCTTGTTTCCTTTCTGGATCTTTGTCGTGTCTGCTCTCGTTGGTATAGTTGAGAGTTATTGTTAGCGGTTGATAAAATCTCATGTTCCTCTCCTCCTTTGCTATACTATTTCCTGAGAGACCTATTTCCCTCAGGTACTGGGTTCCCAGCTCTCCTTTGGTACGGTACAATATGTCCCCTTATATTCCTTCCGGGTTCCATTTGTGATGGTGTGCTTATGTTCTCTTTGAGGACTCATAGCTGGTGAGCACTTTTGCTTTGCATTTCCTCCAATAACTCGAATCCCAGGGGAAGGAGGAGATTAGCCATTTCCAAAAGAGAGCTTTTAACTCCATTTGATTGTAGATGTAAGATTACATTATCTGAACACTCTTCAATTGGGAAATCTACCATTCCGGATGTCTTCTGAAGGCAAGGTAAGTATCAAGAAAAAAGGGGAATAGACACCAGTCTACCCCCCCTTAGGTGTGTGGGGGGGCCTATTAAAAAAAGCTAGTAATTTCTTAAACTAGCTATAGAATATCACACTTGAAATAATACATATAAAACAAAGTTTAATTGAGAGAACAACATGTTAAAAACATATACATTCATTTTAAATGTGTTTGGTATCTGTTACTACAAAGTAATTAATTTTTTCATGTTGAATTTCTTGCTTGACTCAATATAAATGTCAAGATACATGTCCTTTTGTCTTCTCTTTGGTTAACAACTGTAACCCTTTTTATGTATATGTTTTTAACATGTTGTTCTCTCAATTAAACTTTGTTTTATATGTATTACTTCAAGTGTGTTCTTCAATAGCTAGTTTAAGAAAGTACTAGTTTTTTTTAACAGGCCCCCCCACACGCGTAAGGGAGGGGTAGCCTGGTGTCTATTCCCCATTTTTTCCAGATCAGGGAATTGCCAGGTGCCCAAGAGTATATACCATTTGTTTCTGTGATCCATTTCCGGTTTAGGTCAGTTTTTTCATTTAAGTCTGCTTGGTCCAGGCTGTTGTTTGGTGGTTTTGTGAGTTCCAGTTGTTCTATTAGATTACTACCTTGGTAGTTTTCCAATTTCCTTTCAAGATTGTGGGGAGTTTTTGGGGCTGTATCAGTATTTATGTTGGTATTTTGATTATGAAGGGAATGATGAGGTTGTCGCTCCAGAGTATCTGTATTGGTGGTGCGATGGTGATGAGGATTTTGTTGGCGAAGATTGTGTCGAGCGTGTGTCCTGCTCTGTGTGTTGCTCCTTTTACCATCCGGCATAGTTTCATTGTTTCGAGTTGCTCGATTCGTGATTTTTCTGACTTTGCACTCTCTTCATCGAACCATATGTTGAAGTCTCTAAGGATGATTAGGTGTTCATGTTTGATGGCCAGGTTTGCGATAGCTTCTATGAAGGTGTTGATGAAGGTGGCATTGTAGGTCCGTGGTCTGTAGATCAATATAAATGTGTTGTTCATTTTGGAGTTCACTGTCAGGTGAAAGACGAGGGATTCGTAGCTTCTGATCTTTCCTGTGTGGATTTGAAGTTGTCTGGCAGGCAGTTGTGAAGTGTAATCTTGTAGTTGTCATCCAACCGGTTTCTGTGACGAATGGGATGTTGATTCCATCATCGCAGAGTAGGTCGTAGATCACTGAGACGTATTTGGACATAGCATAGATCTTGCCTTTATTAGATTGCAGTGGATTGTAGAGGCCTGTTTTTGTTTCATTGCTTTTAGTGGTTCCATCTTGTGGTGGTTCTGTAGGTCAGTTTCCAAGTTGGTCTTAGGTTGTCTGGTTTGTACATTGGGGTCAGTTTCATTGATGAGTAAGACTGCTAGATTGTGTGTTGGGTTGCTGGTTTCTTCCAGTTCCTCTTCTGTATTTTGTTG
The DNA here is from genome assembly GCF_040938575.1 of Ambystoma mexicanum. Lineage (NCBI taxonomy): Eukaryota > Metazoa > Chordata > Amphibia > Caudata > Ambystomatidae > Ambystoma > Ambystoma mexicanum. The sequence goes on from NC_090930.1 coordinate 49,032,059, forward strand.
TGGCTGGTGTGCGTGTCCTGGGGTTTTGGTGATATATGGAGTAAACACGTTGTTTTCTGTACTGTTCCTACTTGTTGCTTCTGTTCTTTTTCTGTGCCGTCCTGGTGTTTTGCTGTGAACTATGGCATTGTAAGTGGTGTTGGGTTGTTCTGGTTTTTGGTCTGTCGCAAGATAAGCTGTTAGGTATAGTGATTTCTCTCTTCTCTTGGAATTTGTTCTGTTTTCGGTTGTGTTTGCAGGGGTGTGTTTCGTCGTGTTGATTATTTCAGGTCTTGAGGATGTGGCTTGGTGTAGTTAATTTTGATTAGTTTTTTCTCCAGTTTTCTTTCGCACCATCCTGTTCTGTGATGTGACATGTCGCTGTCCTTTGTTGTTTAAGTAAAAAATGTGGGATTTGTTTAGATTTTTGGTTTTGGTTTTGGTTGCCGGGGCTGTAGCCCACCGGCCACATCTTCCGGTTTTTGCTAAGGATGTCCTTAGGTTAATTATTGTTTGGGGGTTAGCAGTGGCGGCCTCTTGGTTGGGCTGTGGAGGTCAGCGGTTAGGTATATGGGCCCAGGATACAGTTATGGGGTTGGCTGTTTGGATCCATGTCATTTCATTGCGGGGTGTTTTTTCGCTGGATTTATTTCCACTCATTTTTTAATGAAAAAACCCATCAAATTTGTTTTAATTATTTTTTGGGGTTGGGGGGGGGGTTCCCCTCCAAACCCCCCATTCCCTTACATTTTGTATCTATTCCCAAACACCCACATCCCATTTATATAATTTTCTAACCCCCCAAAAAAATGAGATGGGGTTTTTTCGTTAAAAAACTCGCAGTAAAAAAAGCATGTGATGAAAGGACGTTGTACCGGCTGTTTGGTGTGCCTCTCTTTGGCTAGACTATCTTGGAGTCTGAGAGTATATGGCAGGGCTCTTGACTGAATTTTAGGGGCAGCAGTGAATTTGATTTGCTCAAAGTGAAATTTCCCATTTGGGGCATGGGGGAAAATCAGAGGTTTAGGACCCACGTTTTAGGACCCAAGCTCACAGGGCACATCAGTGAATAGGAGCACACCCAGATCTGACCCTCCTGGACAGTGGGAGAAAAGGCACAATATTTCAGCATAAAAACGGTGCCTAGATTTGATTTTCCCCGATATTGTGAGAAAAGGCCTAACATTTCGGAATACAAACAGTGCAATGGAGTACACCTAAATTTGATTTTCCTGGATAGTGGGAGAAACCTTCAGTTGACTTGGCAGGAAGTGCACAGAGGAGAAAAACAGGTAATACCCATCCCATCCACTTAATCTCTCAGAGGCTGTCAATGTGGCCCAACCTGTGTCCAGAGACGGCGAAGGAACCAGAGGATGATGAGGGGGCATTATTTCATGAGATGAGGGGGTCAAACAACTTGAACACCAGCAATAGCATTTTAGCGGCCGACGGAGTGTTGCACTTCGTGTTAAAAATCTTGCTAGAATTATGATGAGGTGAAAAAACAGGGGATAGTGCTGGACCAAATATCTAACTATCCACTAAACAAGGAGACACCACAAACCAGTCCTGAAAGGACTGCGCTTGAAACAATTAGAGAGCAAACCCCGGAAGGGGCAGAGCAGGAGGCAATTATTATCGCCTCAGGAACATCCTCTCAGGAGGGAGTAGATGAGCTATACGACTGCTCAATTTACAAAACACAGAAGGAAAGCCATATGGAAAAAAGGGCAAGTTTGAGACAACAATTAAAAAGCAGAAAAGGTCTAAACAAATGCCAAAAGAGATTGACAGAACCCCTAAACTCAACATCAAACACACTGGATCAAAGACAGACAAAGGAAACACAGAGAAAATCATCAAAGAAAAGGGTGTGTCCAAAGCCGCCATGGACACTGACCAGCTGGTTGCTGGGTGATGAGCCCCCATTGGATGCAGACAAAATAGGCCGAACAGTTTGTGGGGAACTGTCAAACTTGCTACAAGTCCTTGACCTACTGGGCCCCGAAGTGGAGTTGTGGCTACAGTAGAACCAACAAGACCTGGACGTAAAACAGACCATAACTAAACTTGCCCAACGAAGGACCCAATCGTCTTTAATCTGGTCAGGGGACCCCTTACATTCACTGAGAATCGCACTAACAGGTCAGACTTGCTCAAGGTGTGTACAACCATCACTGAGAGTGCTATCACCTGCTAACTTTAATTTTGTTGTGCAACCAGTGAAGATTGACAAAGGAAATTTTGTGAAAGTCCATTGTGTTTCCCCTGAAGTAACAGCGCTCATACGAGTCCAGCAGAACTCTATCCAGAATGTAGGATATGTGGTGGACTGTCCAACGCCTGTGATCATCCAGCAGCCAGTGATTACTAACGCTACAGAAATGCCTGTCCCCAATAAGGGGATGGGGGAAAGGTGATTGCATTGGACGATGATGTGGGATGGGCCTGGTTTAGGAAATTTCTTATGCGAAACTAGAAGTACCATAGTGAATTTTAAAAATAACTAGTTGGAATACCAGGGGTTATATGCACCTATTGCATATGAATGGTTCTCTCCCTCTACTTAATGAATTTGGCGTGGTATTTTTCCAAGAAACGTGGTTCACAACTAAGATCCACATAGAGGGTTTAACTCTTTCAACAGATGGCGGCTAAGGGCCCCAGAGGATGCCCCTTTAGTGGTCTGATTATAGGGATCAAACAAGGGGCCCACTTATGAATGTTAAATTGTTGTTGAGTTCTCCCAATGTTTTAGCCATAGAGGCAGTTGTTCAAGGGGTGGAGGACAAAAAGGCAATGCTGTATATTAATATCTATGGTCCCCTGGATAGGTAAAACTTAGACAAGATCCACAATTCCATTGATCAAAGTTGCTCAGATTAGGTAATAGCGGGGGACTGGGAATTTGTCTTGTTGGGGGGAGTTTTAAATGCCGGTGGTAGAGACAGAGAAGATTTACTGTTTTATTATCAATTGACTAAAACAGGGAGTTACAACGGACGTCGCACAGTGTTCTCTCAAAGCATTTCATGAAAAACAACGCTTTTGTAGTAAAAACTTTCATACGTTACGTCATGTTATGTGGCAAATAAGAAAAACCTACAAGGGGTTGTGGTTTGCTCAAGGGGAGCATGTAAGTATGCTTTCTATAAGGGGTCGGGTTGTGGTTAGGTCTCTACAGTTTGGTGGGCAACCCCTAGCGCAAGTAATATTCAAAAGTTATTAGTGACACCATACATAATTGGCTCTCATACTATAAGGCATTTTGTTATATGGCCCTCTATAATTGGTTGGCACACTTGTGCCCTACTGGAACATTCGGCTCACTAGCAGCACGTAAGCTCAAACCCCAGGTGCCAGGGGGTGGACATGACTTTACCTCCCCACCCAATTTGCCCAACATCTCTCATCACCCATGCCTTCTGCAATGAAGATTGTCTTTTTGAACTTGGCCTTGCAATGTGTTCTCGTCTCTGGGAATATAATGAGTGCGAGCACATGCTTATCATAGTTCTGGAACTGCATGCCCATCTCTATTTTCATCCTGGGCTCACGTGACAGGAGACCGCAATTCGGCCCATTTTTCAGCATTTAATTGTCTTGAATTAATAAAACTTGGCACTTGGTGTTGCTGCATCTGCACAGTTATTGAAAGATGTGCATTTTCTGCTGCTCTTCACACGTGCAATCTTCGTTTCGCATATGAAAGTTTACTCGATTCTTTACTTTGTCATCAGTTTCTATAGGGTCCATACATTCTCTTCTACAGCCAGTCTTCTCAGTGCGTAACTCTCGTCTTTCGTGACGTCACTAACTTCTCTTTCTCTCATTTTCATATTCCTTTGGGGATCTCCTCCAAGAGATTGTCATCTCTTTGGGAATATGACTGATAGGGTTTTGTTAGTGGATACCTTTTCTCGAAGATTCGATGCAGAATAGTCACAACTGCTGGTGTCAAGCATGGCACAATTTCAGGCTGCCAGCATACAGGTAGGGGGGTGGGACTTCCTGCAGGGGCATTTGGTCGCTTCTCTACACTCCCCCCCATCTGGTAGATTCATCAATCACACCTTCATCAGTCTCCACATCTTGACACTTCCTTTTGAAGAAGTGCTTCTTCGGGGTCCAAATCTTCACTCCTTTTAGGGATCCTGCTGATTTTACATGTGCATTCACACTCCAGGTCATGTAGCTGCACTGTCCATTCGGATGACAATATACCCATCGTCCCACATACTTCCTGTGATTCTTTGGGTACAGGAACTTGGTTCCCCTCAGGTGCTACAATGCTGACCTCTATGTATTTTCTGATATCTTCATCTGTCAACTCCTTGGCTCTCAACCCTGATTCGACATTGATCATTACTTCTGCCTTTTTTGCTGTTGTCTTGCACTGTGTAATTATTATCCTGATCAGACAGAATCCAAACATAACCATCACTAGTATTGCTCCAAGAAATTGAATATGTTTGCCATCCACTGTGGAACCCATGAGAAAAAAGACGCAAACCATCTGTCACCTGTGATGTCTTGTGTCTCGTCTACCACCTTGTTATGCAGATTTGTCAACTCGTTATGGCCTCTGTCAAGGTCCCATTTTCTTCATTGTGAGAAGGCATGAATGTGCAACACGATGGCCCAATTTTGGCACAAATTTCTCCATCCATCGCTGTGATCATGTAAAGGACATATCTGTTGTGCAGGGTCATTCATCTTATGGCCCTCAATTCTTCCTTGATAGCTTTGAAACCCTTTATGGTGGTGTTGATGGTCTGCAGAAGTTCCCATCTGTTAATCTGTAACCATTTGGCATTGGCCATCATCTGAATCCCAGTCATAAAGATAATCGTGAATATTGAGGCATTCTTGCTGAACAACCTGTGCTCATATGGAATAGCATCATATGCTTCTATTGATTTTGCTGAGAAATAATTCTCCCTCTTCGTTCGATTGAGAAATTTGAGCGCTCTTCTTTCTCTAAAATGGGCATCAGCTTACAGAAATTCTCCAATGTTCAGGTTGCTCTGAGAAATCACTAAAGCTGGAACATGGATGAGCACTAAGGAACATGTCCCTACCCAGTCCTTGAGCAGCTTCATGTAGGCTCTGGATCCACAAGCTCAAAAACTAGCCATCAGGACGGCTTTCCCTTCCTTCATGCCCGGTACATAAAAAATTCCACCACACTGGTGATTCTCGGCAACTTTCCTCGTACCATTATTTCTGAAACATAAGGACGCATCCTTCAGTGGTAGTATCTGCACTGGTCCTCCTTTATCGTTGACCCATGTCAATAAACTTGCAATCTTTGGCCATTGATCTTTGCATAAAATGTCTGCATTTGCCACAACTGCTTCCCACTGTCCAGTTAATGCTGTTGCTTTGCACACAACCAGTCCATCAGCCCATCTTTCGTGAGTAAGCACTGTTGCTTTGATTTGTAGTTGACCTCTTTCCCAACATTCTCGTATTTCCTTCCCATTCTTATCTTTGCATTGCAGAATCTTGTTTTCTTCAATCTTGATTCCTGCTCCATTTATCCCAGGCTGTTCATATTTTATTATTTAATGCTTTGTTTCTGGCTTCTCTCTTCTCTTTAAATCTTGCACATAATTGTCTTCTCTTTGAGATGTGGCTTTATCCATCCACCCTATGGATGCTGTTCTGCCTGGGAACTGTCCTCTTTTCAGGCAAATTGCAAGATGTGTCAGACAATGTGCTTTTTCCACTGATACTTCTGTGGCTATGAAAGTTTAAAAGCAAGGTTCCCAAAGCATATGGTATTAGGGAACACACATAGCCAACCTCCTTAGATGATCTCTCTCCCACCTTTTCCATGTGTTATTACCCAAATGTGCTGTATTATCTAGATACATTTTTATCCCTTCATTATCTTTCCCTGCATTTCTCCTAACTCTATCATTTGCAAGGTTTGTGTACTGACCACAAAGTGAATCAAAGGTGGTTTTCATAGTGGGAAGAACCAAAGGGACTTCTGCTTTATTTTGACTAATGTGATAAAGAGTGTTAAACAGGAGAAATGAAAGATAAAAAGAGAAATTGTACGTGCATAGACCATTGATATCCACCTCTCTCGCCATCCTGGTGCTGGCCATGCTCGTTCATTCCCTAAAATTGTACTACTTTCAACATTTCCCCTTCCTACTGTGATCATTTAAGGAAAAAATACTTTTTTACTCCTACAATTACAATATCTCCTCTATTATTGCTATGAGCAGTCTTTTTATTACAGGTCAATTTTTAGGATCCTGTAAAAAAGTGTGACTATCAACTTTTCTTCTAACAAGAGCAGAATAAGCTTGAAGGACAGATACAAAAACAGCAAATTTAAGCCTGTGTACATCCTCGTCAGTTAGGACCATAGGGCTAACCAAATAGATACTCAGTGAGAAAGGAATCTGGATACTGCTCTTGTTTCCAATCTTCGAAATTGAAATCCCGTTTAGGCATATTCGTGATACATTATATTTTTCTAAAGTTAATTTTCAAAGATTCCTGTGAATCCCAGTAAACGTTTGCACTCCTGCTATAATATATATAAGGAGTGTCCAAATGAGCCACATTCCAAATGCAAAATCTGCATTATCAGCTGGTTGGGTTGTCCTTCTTCGTCATTGATCTAGTCTGAACATGCTGAAATTATTCTTGTCTTGCTTCTGGATTGGCAACTGTAGGCAGGCAGTCTCGCTGTTGTACAATTTCAAGTCGTTCAAATGAAGCCAAGCTCGCCTGCCTTGGACTTTTACTGCAGATGGGGTTATAGTTTCATCGCAAAGGGGCTATTGAAACGTGGCATGTGCCACTTTCGGGTGAAGTTTTTAATCCGAACGGTGTCACCAACAAACAATGTAGGTGTCGATAAAAGTTCAGACAATTCGGTTGCTGGATTGTCTTCATCTGTGTTCTGAGACTGACCCATCTGACATGCGAGTTGGTCTGAAATTAGAGAAATGCTAGAGGTCATACATGCCAATTGTGCAGTTCATCCCCTTAAAGTTTCGCTGTTCTCTGGGCATCACTTCTACTCCTCGATGGAGGTGTAAGAAGCATTCTCATTCACCTCCCTGTCACTAGTTCATGTGGGGTGAGGTGGTGGTCTGAACCAGGCTGATTCCTTAGGTCATATAAAGCTACGGGCAGGCAATATAGCCATCCCTTCTTCAAAGTTAGCTCAATTTTGGCAATCCTTTCTTTAAGGAGGCCGTTGAGTCTTGCACGTATCCCGTTTGCTTGCAGGTGATGAGAAGAAGAAAACTTGTGTTTAGTGCTCAATAATAGTCCTATCTGTTCAAACACTTATTAACAAAATGTGGCCCATTATCGGATCTCAGCACTTCACTTAAACCCTATCTTGGAAAGAATTCACGTACTAAAAACTTTGCAGCGCAAGTGGCGGCTGGGTGTGTATACGGTCCTGCCTAGATCCACCTAGAGAAGGGACACACAACCACTATCAGATACCTGCACCCATTACATATTTGCAGCATGTCAACATAATCAATATGTAAATGCTGAAAAGGACCATTCGGTCAAGGTATTACTCCTCTAATCATTCTCAGTGTATGCCCAGCCATAAACTTTTGACACACAATACAATTCACTACGAAGAATGCAACAAATTTGGAATTAACCAATCTTCCGCAATAGTTGCAGCAAGACTTTCCCTAGTTACATGCGCGGGGTAATGCAGCTGTTCAAGCGCTATTTTCAACAATGCTACTGGCATCACTGGCTTTCCTGTGCTATCCTGTCGCCACACTGCTTCTGTGGGGGATAAAGAACACCCCTTTCGTTTCCATAACTCCTGCTCTTCCTATGGTGCACTTCCTTAAATCTCCATTAATTGGCTCTTTGGCAAATGAATAAACCCTACTTGCATCACCGTAATCGTGACTACTTTCTCTTTCATATTGGGAGCGTCAAAACTTGAGATATCTGGGGAATATGCAACCCTTTTGGCTTCTGCATCTGCGTCTTCATTCCTGAAAGAAAGAAAATCTGTTTGCTTAGTGTGAGCGGCGAATTTAATGACCGCTATGGCTACTGGGAGTTGTAGTGCTTTAATAAGCCTGTCCAATAAATATGCATGTTACACTGGAGTGTTGTCCGTTCAGAGGTAGCCCATCCTTTTCCTGCATCTACGGATGACGTCACATAGGTGGAGTCACTGTACACAGTCACTTCCTTCCTGTTTCTCGTGAGCGACAATAAGTGCTACCAATTCTGCTGCTTGTGCTAAAAAGTGAGATGGTAGTCTGGTACTTGCTACAGCTACAAATTGTCCATTTAATCTATGCCTCACTATAGCTGCGCCAGAATGCCTTTCTCTACTAGTCTGATACAGTTTCACAGAACCATCAGTAACCATCAATAAAGAGAATTTCTCCTCCTGACAAAGCATTTTCTTTCATGCGAGGTATATCATCATAAAATTCAACGTAATTTGCAGAGTCATGCACATGATCGCCTTCGGTTATTGGCTCAGCTGCAAATGTGGCAGGATTCACTATTTTACATCTGACAATCTTGATCGTTGGGTTCAAAATCATTACTTCATAGGCTGAGGCTTTCTGAGATGTCAATAGTCCTTTGGGTTTCTCTAAAATGGCAAAGAGAGCATGCGCCACAAAGAGGGTCATAGAGCAGCCCATGACAATACTTGTAGACTTCTCAATGATGTGATAGGTTATTTGTAACGCGCTTCATACCCAGAGGTTTCTAAGCACTGACTTGAGGATCGAACCCATGTTGCTTTGTGTCGTTTTGCTTTCAAGGCGAGCACGTTGCCCTTGAGCTATCCTCCCGAGACAATTGCGAACGTGTCGGCTGGCAATGACTATTTGCAAGGAAAGTGTCCTCTCATAACTGGGTCTAAAATCCCACTGTAATGCGCTAGAGGCTTGTACCCCAATATAATCCTCTGTATAAGCACTGCTGTCATGAATGTCCCATTTGTGTGTGAAAACAAAATAAATTCATCAGCATAATTGGGAATTCCTAAAACTGGCTGCACAAATTGTTTTCTTCAATTCCTCAAACCCTTCCTCCATCTCCTCAGTCCATTCTATTTTAACGTCATTCACCTGTGCTTTCTTTAAAGCCTGCAAAAGGGGTCTTGTGTACCACTGTAGTCAAACACCCAGGCAATAACATAAGTGCATAGTCCCAAAAATGGTTGCATCTTTTTTACTGTGTGCGGTTTTGCATTTTTCAAAATCGCCTCAGCTCCTTCAGGTGTCTCCTTTTTTTCCCTCATGTGAAGTCAACTGTCCAATGTTTCGTCTGTGCTGAAATGGTCTTGAATATACCCTCATCAGCCTCTCGAGACATGGGATACTGTCTTACTCGAGGTAAAATTGCTCCTGGCTTCAGCTTTATTTTAACTTTCGCTATTCCCATTAATAATCCTACATCATAAGAGCCAGCAGTCCATAGGATGCGGTTATGTTGTGATTTCTCGTACCGGAGTACAGCGCAACCGACACCCAAAGGCAACCTGGCGCTATGACTGAAAACAAAGAGAATAGGAGAGAAAGAGGCTAAAAGAGTAGAGTTTTCAGACCCTTCCTAAATTGCAGGTGAGCAGACACAGCGCAAAGGGCAACCGGAAGGGCATTCCACAAAATGGCAGCTTTGACCGAAAAAGTGCGGCCTCCGATTCTCGCACAACGGACTCTAGGGACAGCCTAAAGAAAGTGATTCACAGAGCGTAGCACGTGGGCAGGAACATAGGGTCAACATTTCAACTGCAGGTACTCCGGGCCCACAGCGTAAAAGGCCCTGTGCACCAAATGGAGGGATTTAAAGTGCACATGCTGTGCCACTGGTAACCAGTGAAGGGAACTGAGGACTGGCGAAATATGCTCCCGATAGGGAGTCCCAGTGGCAAGACGTGCAGCAGAATTTTGAAGAACCTGAAGACAGCGTAACAAATAATCCAGTTGAGCCAAATATAAAGAGTTACAATAGTCAATCTTGCTGAGGACCAAAGCAGAGACCACCGGGGCTCGCAGACGAAAAGGAATAAATTGCAGGACCTTCCTGAGTATTTTCAACTGGATATGACCAGCCTGACAAACTGAGCTAACCTGAGAAACAATGGAAAGAGAAGCAGATAGCTTAACACCCAGGTTTTTGACCACAGGGACCGCAGTAGGAAAGGTACCAAAAGAAGAAGGCCAGAAAGACGAGGTCCAGGGAGATGGGACAGTAGTAGAGCCTACAACCATGACCTCAGTCTTGTCTCCTTTTAGCATGAGCCAGTTTTCACTCATACAGCATCCCTTGGCTGACAGACAATCTCACAGCTCGGTGGCATGTGCTGGATGAAGGAGATCCAGCCGAACCAGAATCTGAGTATCATAAGCATACAAGTAGCATCTAAATCTGTGAAAGCGTATCAGAGCGATCAGAGGCTGGATGTAAATATTAAAGAGTGTGGGTGACAAAGCTGAGCCCTGAGGGACCACACACAACAGAGCGGTCGGAGAGAAAATAATTGAACCATGAAAGATCTGAGCCTGACATACCAGCAGCTGACAAGTGACTGATCAGGATGGAGTGATCGATAGCAAATGCAGCTGAAAGATCCAACACCACCCTGATCCTCAATATGCCTCAGGTCATCAATCACTGAGACCAAAACAGTCTTGGTACCCCGGCTTTGTCTAAAACCTGACTGAAAGGCATCAAGCAAGGATGTAGACTCACAAAACCACATCAATAGTGGAGATACCAGTGATTCAAGCTGTTTCATGAAAAAAGGCAAACAAGGAATAGGACGAAAATTGCCAAGACCTAGAGGGTCAAGAGCCGGTTTCTTCAGTAGGGGAATCACCGTAACACATTTAAGGACAGAAGGGATGGTTCCAATAGAGCGAGAATGATTAACTGCGGCTAGAACGTGAGGCAGGATTAAAGGGAAAATGACTTTCACCACAGACAGCGGAATGGCATCAGGAGGAGACGGTGACTTCATTCTTGCAACCGCTGTGTTGAGATCTGCAGCCATAAACAGTGGAAAAAATCCCAAGGGCAAGAGAAGATGGCATAAGCCCTAGAACTGAGACAGAAAAATGACCAGACGAACTACCACTGGGTTACGATTAACCAAAATGTAATTCCGGATAATGTCAATTTTACAAATAAAAAATTCAGCAAGAGAATCACATCGTTCTTGAGATGCAGGAATGGAATCATCAGAAGATTCTCTATCCGTCCAGGAGCGAACAACCCTAAAAATCTCATTAGGCTGAGCAATTGAATTTTCATTTTGAGAGGTATATTTTTGTTTGGCTTGCTTAACAGCCAAGTGATATGAAGAAGTAATGACACAAAAAAGCGGTACGATCCCTAACAGAGTAGGAGCAGCACAATTTGCATGCCGCCTGCTTACGTTTAAGGTGAAAATACTTAAGGTCCTCATTAAATGAAGGCTCAGATGGCCGCCTGCGGACCTGAATCTCCACCAAAGGAGCAAGCAGATCAGCCGCAGTGGTGAACATTTTAGAGGGAGCACCCAAGTCCAAAGAGGATGCAACACTGCAAGCAGTATTGATATGTGCTGCAAGCAGAGAAGTACCCACCGCACGCCAATTCTGCTTCTTAACTCTCTATTTATCAAAGACTAAAGTGCCGTCAAGATAATCCAACACAAAAGGTATCACAAAATGATCAGACCAGGTGATGCGGAAGGGGGTGGATAGCACCAGAAAGTCATATTTGGCAAACACTGAAATGAGCCGATTACCCAAAATATGAGTCAGCTCCATGACATGCTGTGACAATGAAAGATCACCCACAGCAGAAATAAGTTTGGCAGCAACTTTATCAGAAGGGTATTTGCACCTGTAATTAAAGTGACTAGCAACAATCAGATCAGAATATTGTAGCTGTAGTGACACTACAAGATCAGTAAATAAATCGAGAAAGGCCAAATCATAACCAGGGGGGTGGTAAAATATTAAAACATAAACAGTCTTGGAAGCAGAAAGGTCCATATGCGCCAGAAGTGTCTCAACACTGCAGAGAACGAGCAGAGGAATCATAGTGGATGCAAATATAGATTTGAAATGAAGGCAACGCCACCACCCGGGTGACTGGCTACTCGATCTGATCTCAAAGTATTATAGCCAGCAGGGAGCATAGCTACCACAGCTGGTCCAGAGGATTCAGAAAGCCAGGTTTCACTGACAAGTAAGCAAACAGGTTTTAAGTCAGATATTAGATCAAAGCAGTCGGCAGCGTGAGCAACCAGGGACCTAGCATTGCATAATAAGCAATTTAAATGATACAGATTAGATTTAAACGCTAGGCACCTTCTCCAAGCCCCCTTCAAAAAATGCTGGACGCTGACGCATTATTGCTATTCACTGTGGGATTGTCATTTTCTCTATTCTTATCCAGTATGTAATGCTCATAAAGAACACTACTTCATAGTCTATTGGGTCTTCTCTAAACATGTCATCATCAGTAATGTCATTCAACCTGTACCCTTCTTCAAGTGCTATTACTGTCCTCAATGGTCTACCCTCGTCATCCGCCCCCTCAAGCTTTGCCATTTCCCTTCGTACTATGGCTGCTTCTGACTCTCGAGGGATAGTCTGTCCACCCTCTTCGTCCATGGGTATCTGTGGTTTGAACAAGAATTTGTCAGGTATCCTCACAGTCTTCCCCACTAAATCAGGTAGCCATGCTAGCAGAATCGTCACCTCATAAAGAAAAACCTCTGACTGTACTGGAACGCCTCGCAGAGCCATTTGCTCTGTGTATGCCAGTATATATTCGCCCACATTTAAGTAGTGTATTCCTGGAGTGGAACACACTATTCCCTCGTCAGTAAATGAAATCATCTTATTACGTTTTGTCATCAAATCTCTTCCTAAAATGTTTGGTGTTTGTCGTGAATACAACAATGGAACAGACATGTCACACTCAACGATAGAGATTGGTAATTCATCAGTAAAAGGAACTCGACTCGTAGCTCCAGAGAACCCTTGAGCAGTTCCTGACATTGGATATTTACTTCCTCGTATTCATGAACGAGTAGCCCCAGTGCCTACTAGAAAAGAAAAGGATTTGCCTCCTATTTATTTTATTTTTATTTTATTTTTTATATTTATATAGCGCACAGACAGCCCAGGGGCATTGTGGCGCTGTTACTTGCAGTAGACTTAGTTACAGTAAGCATACGTTAGTGCATTGGAAAGCAGAGATGTTATACATGTTATGCATAAAAACGTACACAATTCGTAGTATCTCGGGGAAGGGATGGATGTCATACCAGATTGTCGCATCAACCCTTGGTTCCTCTTGGGGGGTCTGGTGTCACTGATAGTATTGAACACAAGTCGCCCTGTGAGCTGTCCTATTGTGGGTGCATGCATAACCCCGTACCTGGGAAAGAATTTTCTGTTAGCACAGTAGCACCTCCTATCCTACGTGTCAATAATTGTCCTGTGTTTGCATATTGTTGTGTCTGCATGGGGGGGGGTTGCGACTGCCCTTGCAGTAGATTTATTTGCACTGGCTCTGGTTGCTGTGCCTGTTGCATTTGCGGCGCTTGTGTCTGATACACTGTCTGATCTTGGGCAAACCCTTCCCAAGTTTGGGTGCTATATGGTGGAGGATAAGCTGTCCCCCCTCTTGAGAATAGGCCATTCTGTACATTCCTTTGGCTCCCACATACGCATGCAATGTACCATGTCATCCCGCAAGTCCAACATACAAGGGGAGGCCTCTATAGCCCATACCTCTGCCTCGTGGCATGAACACATTCGCTCCTTGGTCCATCGGGCATGGTTTATACGACTGTGATGCACCCACTGCTTGCTCCGTTCCCAATCCTCCATTTGTCAATACTGCCCCTTCAATGGCACATTTTCTGAACCAATTTGGCTTCAACAATTTTCCTTGCCTCAGCTTTCTTCTTGTTTTTCTCCTCTAGGAGCCAACAGTGATGCAGCTGTATTTCAGCCCATGGCTTCGCCTTCATTTCCACTTGTTTCTTCATTTGCCTCTGTACTTGCTCGGGCAACCCCTGACATAAAATGTGTAAAATAATGCCACCTTTTTTTTCATGGCTAGCGCGTTTCAAGTTGCCAATGCTTTTGAATGTCCTGAATGTAAGCATTAGGGTCTTCATCTTCCTTCATCTTGTGTGTCGTGATTGCACCTATCTGATGTGTCGGGATATTGCACCCTAAGAGCCCGTCCAAACATCTGCTATACATTTATTGAATGGCGCTCTGTTGTGAGCTGTGTTTTGTGCTGTCACACTTGAATAGCCTGCTCTCCTCCATATGTCATCATTTCTCTCCCCAAGAATAGCTGCCAATAGACCCTTAATGTCCCCTATGGACAGTGTTTTTCCTCCTGTCATTTTTTCTAACTCATGTATCAATTTTCCAGCACCCAATGTCAAACTCTGGAGCTTACACCTTAAATTATCCTTATCCATCTGGGGCCATGGAATATATTATTGTCTCGTTCCCCCTTTTTCCAATAAGGGAAACTGCATAAACACTAACCCGTAGTCGACTCCCATCGTCTGTCTATGCACGGCAAGTTCAATCGTCCCTGTCCACCTCCGTACTGTTGGCGATCTTAACCTGCTCACATATGGCAGTGATTCTCCTTTTTTGCTACACAATCTTACTCTGGGATGCGCTGGATATGCTATGGGATCTGGTGTCCTATCCTTAGGTTGCTCTAGATCGGACCATCTTACTTCTTTGTCCATCTGCAGGCCTCCCTCGGGGGCACACACGCTCCCTCCCGCTTCCCCAAGGAAGGATTCCCTTTCCTCATCTGACATATCTAGTCCCCAACTAGTGTGAATCTCATCCCCTTCAACCTTATCGAAGTTCAGTCTGCTTAAGGATAAGGCTCTGTGCTCGAGGCAAAATGGATTTTCTTCTTTGCTTCGCGTTTGGATTCTAGGGACTGATCTCCCTTCCCTTGGTTTCCAGATTTACTACCTTCCTTTAATTCCTGATAGGCTTTTCGATCCTGTCTCAGATACTTCCTATAACAAAGTGTTCTTCTTCTAATGCTACTCTAGATGCCCCTGATGTTGCTCCCTTTATTGGAAGGAACTCTTCTATTCTGTCCCATCGTATTGCTGGGCTCATCTCTACTGGTTCCTTATGAACAAGGCTAATATCAAAGTCCTGCTGTCTCCTTCTTCGTTCTAACTGTTGAACTAATTCTTGTTTTCACACCTCCCTTCTAATTCTCACCTCTTCTTGTCTTCGCTCTTCTCTCCTCACTTTTGCTCTCCTTTCCTCCTCTTCTCTTCGTATCTGTGTCCTTTTGTCCCTTATTTTCTGTGCTTCCTACTCTCTCTTCCTTTCTTTTCTATCCCTATCTTCTATTGCTCCCTGAATATTGTCGTACTTTGTTTTCTCCTCTGCCTGCTCCTGTTTTTCTCTTTGTTAAGGAGAATTCTCCATAATGCTATGTTCCCTTACCTACTGAGTCCCTCAGCAGCTTTACTGGATTTCTAGGATTGATTTTGTTCACCTGGTAAGAGTGTGAGCCTTTTTCCCACTCTTACATGTGTTTTGCTGTGTGTGTTTAAACGTTTTGTGTTCATAGACTGTGGAGCCTCACCTACTCAATAGGCATCATCTTTTTACTGTGTGTTACACAACACCTTCAGTGCAGTGACACAGGGTTGTCTTTTTCAGAATTCCCACTTTAAACTTCATTTTCTGGGACTGACTACTGTCTCCCAGAACATGTAAAGTTGCCATTGACTTTATTTGTCTTTTTAAAATCACAGACCCAGTACAAACTATCTTACAAAGAGTTCTGGAAAGGGTTACTAGTTATCCCTTTTTGTCTATTTCTCATTTACTTTTATTTGGTTCCGGCTGGGTTTATTCGCCATTTCTTTTTGTAAAAGTCTTTCTCGTGTTTTACTCTGCGTGCCAAACCAGGTTTGGTTCCTTTGTTCGCCGACCTTTGGCGGGCTTCTGCATAGAAACCCTCCTTAGGCGCCTGAATGTCTAAGGGGGACAGGATGCGAGGGAGGGGTTTGAGACTCCCTGCACAGGGTCTTCTTGGAGACCCATGTGGCACTCTGTGTGATTGGCTGTGGTGAATGTCCCGCCGGGACAGGCACCCTGCTGTGTGATCGACAGCCAGGCTGTGTGAATGGGGGAAAACTGCATAAAAAGCAGGTCTCTGGGACTGAGAAGGCAGAGTCGCCACTGGATCGAGAGAACCAAAAAGAAGCTTGTAGAGAAGGTCCCAGACATGACCTGCATGCCAGCCCCTCATTTCGAACTACCAGGAAGGTACTCGCCAAGTTACATGACATATGAAGAGCAAATGAACCAACAGAGAGCCGCACTGGGACTCTGCCCAGTGTACATTAGAAGATCCTTACCTGTTGAAGCGCCCATAACCAGACAACCCTGGGCAGCACGGTACCCTATCAGACAGCCATACCAGCCGCTGATACGGTCCACGAAGACACCCCAAGAGCCAGTAGAAATTACGTAAATGCCTGAACGGACTCGCAAATGAACAAAACGGCTATCGAAGATAACACGTCAGCGCAAGCAATTATGAAAATAGATGTATGGACACAGGAGAGAGACGATGCTAAAATGTAAAGAAACGTGTTTCAAGACAGGATGGAAGTAACCAACCAGTCAAAAGTAACCAACCAGTGTAAATAGGCTTGGAACACAAGAAGCTAAGAAAACGATACTGCTTGCTATGCTTAGTAGAATAATAGGAACGGCATGCGCAAAATATATATCTACCTCAAGAAGTACATTATACAAGTGCGACTCCATTTTGTAAAGCAGAAATGTGCCCAGGCTGCCCGAGGTCTAACAGGCCCAGTTTCACAACCCAGCCAGAACAGAGAGGAAGAGCGGAATCGAAACTCAACAGAGAGCGGCTCATGCCTGGGAAATCGAGGTCGCCCAGAGAAAGGGAGGAGAGCGTCAACTCGCAAGAATCAAACTCCGGACCATACCAGCTCGCCCGTGAAGGTCAAGATAAGAAGAGGCCCAGGCAGGTGGCAGGGCCGAAGCAGAATTAAATACAATAAAAGCTGGAAACTGAAGCGGATTCATGGTGAACAGACACGTGACTAGCCAAGCGCTGTAACGCTCACCTGGTATCCAGGGGAATGTCACTCAACCTGTTCTGACCTCTTACGACCTCGAACCCTTCCCTGGAGGCTATTCGACTGGAGACTGGACCTGAAATACAGGATTGGTAGAGTTTAACTCCCTATTGTCTCTGTGTGCTTGAACTCCTTCTTCCCCAGGGTCCAACCCTTCCCTTTGATCCACAGCTCACCTTGTTTTCTTGGATAGTGTGCTCTCCATCATGCTTCCAGCGCAGGGGCGCGTTGATTGATGCTGGCTCGTTGCTGCCTAGTTACTAGAGTCCGACGGGTAAGTATAATGAGTCATTTGAACAGTTCTCTAACTTCATTCCTTTCCTTCCTTAGATGATGGCCGGCGTCCGGGGTTGGCAGCGTGCTGCTGAGATGAATAGCACTGAAGGTGAGTGAGAGCGCGATGTGCGATGCACCCTTTCGTATTTGAATTGAACTGAGTTCTTTTTCTGTGTCTTTTAGGTGCCGCAACGTTCTCAGTGTGAATGCCGGTTATGAAGAACAAATGCGTTGGGTAAGCGCGGTATGCAGCACCTCTAGATTGTTTCCACGCTAACCTGGTGTGTCTTTTCCCTCTTGCAGATGGATGGGAAGTTCCGGCGACAGAGATCCCCCATAGCGGCTGGGATTCAGGTATGCGTTTGAAGCTTGTACAGTATTTAAAAATAAGCGAAGATTTACAGAATGCTTACTAATACCTATTTTCTGTTCTTTTCCCTTTTCCTTAGGAAGCAGCGTGCCGGGATGGGAATGGCACCGCCGAATATGCCCGCAGAACAGAAGGAGCGTTGAATGATGGGCAGAGGCGCCGCAAGGTAAGGCTGTTCCTAACGGTGTTCTTGTTCTTGCAGGAGCTGAGTGCAGAAGAAAGATGCAGGCCTACTGGAGACCGATCCGAACACGGTGAGTGTCACGCTGCAGGTGCAGAAAACGCAAAGCATGTTTCTCAGCCTGGGTGTGGCTTAAATAGTCTCTGGGTATCCCAGGTGTCTCTGGGCTGAACCACACCCAAAAGACTAGACCGCACATGCAGTTCTGGCTACCGAAATATGTGGGGGCATCCACCTTGTCCCCATCTATGCACTACAAGTCCAATCCCCAATGTTATACCATGGGAGTGAGTGAGTCTGGTGCCACAAGCCCCAAGTCTGACTCCAAGTGGGTCTTTGGAGGGATGAAGAGGCCCATGATCGTGGCCTGGCTCCAGCCTGACATCTTGGAGGGCTGGGGGACATGAGGGGCAGGAATCATGACAGCACTCCCCCTCCAAGGCCCCTCTGAAGGTGGCTCTTCTGTCTAGTCCTGGTTTGGTTGGATGGTTTTGATGAAATCATCTAAGCAAGCGAGATGCATGGATGTACTCACAAGGCTCTCATGTCCTGTCTTGTGGACCATAACCCTTCCAGTCTACTAAGTAGTATAATTTGGATCTGACGTACTTTGAATCTAGGATGTCCTTGACTTTGAATTCTAGCTCCCCGGCGACTACTACTGGATGCGGTGGCATTGTGTTACGCTCACCTGGACCCCACAGGGGTGTCGATCGGATCCGGACAGCTGCGGTCTCCTTCAACTTGATGCGTAGTGCAGAGATGACTGTCTGGACTGGCCCGCCTAGTCTTGTCTGCTGGACCCGAAGAAGTATTTTCCTGCAAGTGGCGACAGGGATTAACCACCTGTGGGTTTTAGTGATGGCCTCCCAACTGTTCTCGCTCTGCCCCACTAATCACCTCCGATATCCCCTTAGTAACCTCACCTTATGTCCGTAAAAGATGAGCTCTCCATCCTGCGTGTCTTGCAGGGGCGCGTAGATACCAGTTACTTCACTGGTTTGAAGGCGTTGGGAGAGTTCCGGTAAGTATTGACTCTGAAGTCCCTGGCAGGATTGGTAAGTATCAAGTTCAAAGAGTTCACTATTGTCCCCTTCCTTCCTTAAGTTGCAACTGAGTTTGTGAGAAGAAGGTCTCGTAGCTGCTGCTGGCGTTCAGGTAAGAGTCTGTGTTACCCAACGCTGTCCGGTAACCATTGCATGCGTTAACGTGTTGTTTTTCTCCCTCTTTACAGATGCGGCATATGAAAATGTGGAGAGTTATGGAATAATACCGCCGGTGGTAAGTCTATGGTGGTAAGAGGTTGTATTTGTTGATTCCCTTGGCTCACCTTGTTTTTTCTTGTGTCCCCTAGGTGCCGGATTACGGCGAAGAAATGATGGAGACAGTACCAGATCGAAAGATGCTGTGAGAACTGGTGAGTATGGCGCCGTGCTGGAGCTGGCGAAGCGTCACGTGCAGGACTGATGTACTTTCCAGGTCCGGAGATGAAATGGTTCCGGAATTAGGTGAGGAATTTGAAATAAGTTAGTTTTCAAACCTTGTCCTTTTCTTCATCTTTATTCTAGGAGCTCCAGATTCGAGGCGGGCGTGGCAGAAGACTGGATGCTGGCTGCAGGCACGCGGGCGTGGCAGAAGACTGGATGCTGGATGCAGGCACGGTGAGCGTCACGCTGCTGGATGCAGAATAACGCGAAGCATGTGCTGCTGTTCGGGTGTGGTTTAGATAGCCTCCAAAGTAGTTCCAGGTAAGAAGTTCCCTAGAGCCACGCCCGAGTAAAAAATAGTCCCTGTTAAAAAATAGTCCTATCCAGGCCTCATGTAGGCTTGGACTCTTTTGCAGCATGGTCTGCATCAGGTAAGTAAAGTCTATGAGCCAGGCGCCTATGGCGCCAGGACTGATTTCTATGATGAGCCTGGCTCCTAAGGCGCCAGGACTGAACCCAGACAGCCCCTAGCTGGGGCGGCTGAGGTTTAAACAAATGTCTGGATTCCTGCTCCCGGAGCTGAGGGCCTTGGTCCTGATGCCCGGGGGTAGGCATCATGACAGCACTCCCCCCCAAGGCCCCTCCTAAAGTTGTTCTTCCCCCTGGCCCCGGTTTGTCTGGGAAGTTCCTGATGGAATCCTTTCATCAATCGAGGTGCATGAATGTGGTCGCTAGGCTCCCATGATCTTTCTTGTGGGAAATCGAGTAGCCCTTCCAATCGATCAAATAAAAAAGTTTTGATTTAATCATCTTGGAGTCCAGGATATTTTTTATCTCGAATTCAGGTTCTCCATCTATCAAGATGGGGTCAGGTGGTTTGGTTAATCTTGTCCCTGGTTGAACTGGTTTTAGAAGTGAAACATGAAAGACAGGATGAATTTGTATATTAGAGGGTAATTCCAATTTGACGCCCACCGGGTTGATAATGGCCTTAATGGTGAAAGGTCCCAAATATCTAGGATTAAAAGTCTGAGTTCCTTTCAGAGGTATATGTTTTGTAGCCAGCCAAACTTGATCCCCAATCTGGCATTGTGGAGTTTCACTTCTATGTTGATCAGCATTTTTCTTGTATTTCTTTTTTTTTTTTAAAGTTTATTAGACGATTTTGTTTTTGACACATACGCATCATTACAAAATTCTTTTTCTCTTCTTTACAGCATACATCGTTTGACATCTTTACATACAACAAAAAAAAGAAATATTTACAAGGTTATAAAATACTTTTTACATTCATCCTAGGATGTTTTTGTGTTTTTCCTCCACTTGTGATTAAAAAAAAGACAAAGCGTATCCAGCATATCAATTGTATATACAAATATAATAAAGGTTTAACTTATAAATTCATACAAGTTCCTCACACAGGAAAAACAATTACCAGATGAACAAGAAGCAGCGCATAACGCGCATAGGACTGCGAATCTGTTCAGAAATAACAAGTTTCTACCATACCAATTAACATGTTTTACTTATAAAATGAAATGAAACCTTGGAGAGAAAAAAGAGTAAAACCACAACGCTTCACATGTTCACTAGCTCTCCACCTGCCGAGTGATTGCTTCATCAATGGTTTTCACTAATCGGACAGTTGCCAAAATTATCGCATTAAAAGATCCCCACATACAACGAGTCCAAAATAATTCTCTTGCATTTAAAGTGTTGGTGGAATTAAATAAAGTAATCATTTTTAGTCTCTCAGCTTCAAAAGTTGGACATATGAGAAAAAGATGTTTTAAAGTTTCATTGAATTCTGGTATTTTACAGAATCTGCAAATGGTATCATCTGAGTTGATGCCCTTATTAAACCAATGTCTGATTCTCATTTTGGTATGTAGCAAGTCTAAACGAAAACGCATATATAATGCGCGAGTTTCAGCGCTAGGGGAGAGCATAAGGTATTGCAAGCGGGGTACCTGAGCATGTCTATATGTCGCGTATTCTGCGAAGGAGGGATATTGCGATATTTGTAGACAAGTGGCCACCCAATCGTTCAAAAATAAGCGCCTATGAGCAATATTGAATTTGTTTTGTAAATCTTCTGCAGGAATATTGATGTTAGATAAAATAGTCCGTATGCGCTGCTGAAAACATGCAAACATGCAATAGACCTAGGATGGGATTCTCTCAACATAGTGAGAAAGTCTTCATATAATGAGTTTTCCACAGGGAAACTCATATTGAGGTAAGTTTTCAGGAGTCGCCAGTTGTGGCGCGAAGCCAAAGAGTTTAAACCTAGTTCATGGCGTAAAATCGCATTAGGAAGATATGCCGGAAGGCAAAGAGTTACTTTCCACAACTTCGCTTGTAATTTATTTAAAAATATTGATAGATCTAATAGATTTAAATCAAGTCCATATAAGATGATGGCTTCTACCTTTTTGGAATAGAATTCTAGCAGAGGAACTAGGGAGAATTTACAATATTTACGGAAAATGATTCTCATTTGATTTTGCAAAGGAAAAACCTTTTCAGCAATGGCTTGTTGCCAAAAGACTGCAGAAGAGTTATTTGCAAGATTTTATCCTAGATAAGTTGTCTGAGAGACAATTTGAAGGTATTTGAAATCTAAATGCCAATGAAACTTACGGACCTTTTTTTTGGAAGAAAGTACAAGAATGTTTGATTTGGAAGAATTTATGGTAAGGTTGTTTCCTCGCCAAAATGAATTGAATACTTCTAATTTATTTTGAAGACCCGAGTGAGTGCTGTCAAATAACATCACATCGTCAGCATATGCAAGCCAAGACAGGTGAAACTTACCCAGCTTAACTACATTAGATTTAGAGGGATCCCAAATACCTTCAATGTCAGAGAGGTATAAATTAAACAGAACTGCTGCAAGATTGCAGCCCTGTTTAACACCAGTGGCTGTCGGAATAGCTTGTGTCAAGAGGCCTTTGTTGTTAATGCGTACTCTGAAAGTCGTGTTGTGGTGTAAAAGCGCAATCAGTGCCACCAAACCAGGGGAAAAATTGAGTTTTGACATTTTATCCCAGAGTCTACTACGGATTACACAGTCAAATGCAGAAGATAGGTCCAGTGAGGCAATGAAGATCGGTCCATGTACTGGATTATGGGCTTCGGCAATTAAGTGTGCTAGTATGGTAGCATTCAGTTGCGTCCCCATGTTTTTTCTAAAGCCTGTCTGGACTTTGTTGAGAATGTTCCTTGCTTTGATATGTTTCTCCACCTCTTTAAGTAAAAGAAGGGCGAAGATCTTGGCAGCAACATCAATAAGGGCAATTGGACTAAAATTGTAAGGATCGTTCAAGGGGCCTTTTTTATGAAGAGGAATGATAATCGAACTAACCCAAGAAGGGGGAAGCGATTTAGTTTTGAAAATCGAATGAAAAATCTTCAAAAGTACATCCGCCCAAAATACCGGGTCATCTTTTATAACGCACGGAGGTAGTCCATCAGGGCCTGCACATTTTGAAGATTTTAACTTTGTTATTGCGACAAGAATATCTTCTACAACCCAAGGACAAGTCTCTGGAATATGTGCCACTAGATCAGAAATGTTCACTTGATTAAATCTCTCTGGAAGTAGGTATTTTTGTTCAAAGAATCTAAACCAGGAGGTACCGTCTATTGCAGATTCCAAAAGAGGCTGAGAAGAATTATTAGACCCCCTCAGAATTTTCCAAATATCACAAATGTTGCACGTACAAATTAAGCGGACTATGTTCTGATTGCCAATAAGATGAAACGCTGAACGAGCTGCTTTTAACTTGTTTTTATATTTTCTTTGAATCGCCTTTTTGGCTATCATCCAACTGTTCCAATTCATAATGCCAAAGTTCTTCCTCCCCATACGTAATTCAGAATTTCTTTCTTTTTTTAATTTAGCAAGGATAGTTGCTAAGATATTGGACGGTTGAGAAGGCTTATGCTGGCTCAGCGAGGAGTCAGCTAAAGCTATAAGATGGCGCTGTATCATGTGAATGTTCCAAGAAAGAATGACCTGAGAGTGTTTCTCAGCCGTACAGGAATCAGGCCACCAGTCTCGGTTGACTAAAAATGTCAGACGTCGACAAGTATGCATATTCCAACAAATAGAAAGAAACGGTCTATCAGAGTGGGCCAAGGCTAGCATTTTGACCCTCTCAAAGGATTCGGGACGTATCAGCAGAGTGCCCTCTAAGATGGCATGGTCTCCAAATGGAGGAAAATAAGGCTTAATCATAGATAGAAGACCAGAGAGGTTTTTTGAGGTAATTATGTAATCAATGGTCGAAAAAGCATTCCCCCTATGCCAAGTGATAGGAGACTTTGAACAAGGTGTTTTGCTTATACATAGATCCCAATTTGAAAATAAATTATTCCATCTTAGGCCATTTAGTAGGAGGATTCAGTAGGTAGAGCAGCATCAGGAGATGCATATAAATATGCATTGAAATCACCACCAATCATTAGCTCTGCCGGTGGTTGTGTATATAGAGTGTCCATTATAGAATCGTTTAATAAGTTCATGGCAGCGACAATAGGCAGAGTATGAGAATTCCAATAGAGTGATATCAACACTACTCTCCTTGGCTCAACAATGTTTATGGTGACATCTAACAATAGAAACAGTTGAGTTGAAACACTGTGATTTATTACAAATTAAGATCATTGTTAAGTAAAATACTAATTCCACCTATTGGGCGACCAACTAAAGGTTGTGAAGCTGCATTGTGAATGGCAGTAAAGCCATCTAATTGAAAGTTATGGACACACATGGTCTCTTGTAAAAAGAAAATCGATGGTAGGCTTGCTATGTCAATCTTTGAGAACCATGTTAGAAGATTATTGAAGCCACAACAGTTCCAAGATTGGATGATGAGGTTTTTACATTACGACTTTGTAGGAGGGATAGAGACTAGAGCAGCTGCCTGAACAGGAGAGTTTAATTTAGGCAGTACCCCCATTAAACCGCTCAGAGCTGAAGTTAGAGAAGCAAGTTGTGCTAAAATGTTTACATTCTCTGATGGATCAGTTAAGGCATCCTTTGTGATGTTATTTTGTTTTATCAACACAGGGGGTATAAATTCCAAAAATTGAATGGCCTTTTCAATGGAGGGGAAAGCTTGTAATTCCAGTCCCAAAAACAACAAGTCAGTTTTATGCTCCCAAATAAGTTTTGCGATAACACTTTGCAGAGCATCCAATTGTTGTTGATCAAAGGCAACTTTATCCAATCCACATTTTGTAGGATTAAATTACGCAAGGACGGGATTGTGTAAAGAGTGGTCATCAGGAAAGTGCGATTGATGGATGCCATACCATTAATTTGGGGATTACTCGACCATCCAATTAAGGTTTGAGTTTCCTCAGGGATGTCATTAAAGGAAGCAAGACTGCTGTTAATTATTATTGAAGGAGATGCTGACGAGCGAATTGCAGCAGGCTGCATAAGGACATCCTGTCTTTCCACCTGAGTTACTGTCGCCAGCATTGAGCCAGAACTTGAGGAAGTTACTATGGTCCCAGCCTGAGCAAGAGGTACTTCGGGCTCCAGACTAGGCAAATTAGGCCTATGTTCTGATAAGTTAGACGTAGAAGCAGGCATTTCGGGGTTCTGCATGGGAGACCCCTGCACATGTAACAGTGCGGCGCCAGGCAAAGATTGATGAATTATTGCTTGAGCTAAAGTCGAGTTCGAAGCATCAGAAGCAACATTAACTTTCTTAAGATTACTTATGCCTGCGTGGCAAGTTGTTTTTTTGTTCGCTATGGGAAGAAAGAACGTATTCAAATTTGCCTGACGCGTGGCAGCAGGTGGCAAAGCGCCTGCATCGCAAAAGGACGCACGCAATGCACCTTGATCTTCAAAAGTATTTTCCGAAATTGGTGAAAGAAGGGAACTACAAGAGCCTTTCTTCTTGCCTTTTTGCGTTTTTTTGGAAGATTTCAGTTGCAGTGCAATTTGACTCTCTTCAGTTAATTGACTAGAGTTCAGCTGAAGATCTTCGTTTCCAATATGCAAAGTGTTCACAAAAGCATTTTTTTTACACAATTTGAGGCCGACTTTTGGAAGGAGGAGGCTGCATTCGTGTTGGTAGCTAAGCAGTTCTTATTCTGTTGTGCCTTATTTTTGCGTTTTACCGCTCTCTGATAGGCTTTTTTCATTTTACGAGAAGGGTGATACATGTGATTAGGCCCCTGAATATCTTGGGAGGTCTCATGTGAGTCACCCAAGTGCAATAAGTTCGTGAGAACAGACGGACTATCAGGAGCGGAGTCAGCCGTGGTAATCGGAGGAGAAATACTCACAGATTCAAGCACTTCCAAATGAAATAATTTGGAGTTATACATAATTTGTTCGATTTGTAGAATTCTATCATGTTGTAGTTTGGCTATTTCAGCCAGCTCTGTCGGCGGAGAGATAGAGTGTGAGTGTGCCATTACTTCGGGTTTAGCAACTGCATTTGCAAATGAAGTAGGCATGCCATTCAACAATAGAGGGGCATCAATCGTTTGCATGGTTTGAGATATAGAAGCTTGCATTGAGGCGGACACAGGCAGACTCCTTCTTACAATTTCGGCCATCCGTTCAGGACAAGTTGCATGAAATTTGTGGCAGGCTTCTTGAGCCAACATAAATCCCTCGATCTTAGCAAGTTGAAGTGAATTAGAAAGCATCAAGTCTTTTAGATCTTTTAGAAGTACATGTGTGAATTCGTGACCTTTGTCTAATAGATTTAGAATTCGGGTAAGCACTGGGAAAGAGTGAAGTTCCTGTTCCACGAAATGGGAAGAATTCCCATTAATTGGAATAGGAGAAATTGAAGGTTGCGGATAAAGTGGCACAGTATTAAATTCCTGTGGCAACTGTTTGAATGTAGAGTCATGCATGGAAGGTTCTTCAAATTGTAATTCCCTATGTAATAGGAGCTCACTTATGGGAGAGCTACCTGGATTGCTAGGTGCACAATGAGTTTGAGCATTTATGTGAGAGGTAACAGGATTAGGGAGAGGAATGGTGTGAAAATGAACCTGTTCGCACGTACCACATGAGGCTCCAGCTGGGGCGGAAGGCCCCAAAGACAGACTTATACGTCTTTCTAGGGCAGCAATTATACCAGGAGCAAGCATTGAGGTATCAGAACTGGGAAGTGGAGCTTTATCAATCTCTCCTGGAAAGACCTCTACATTGAGGTCTTCATCATTAGCTGTTTTCAAAGAAATTAGAGTATTTACTTTTTCAGCCAAGGCTAGCTCAGGCAATTGTAAACTATTGGGCAGAGGCTCAAGGATCTGCGAATCAGGGTTCATTGTAAATTTTTGAAGGACAGCAACATGTGCGGAGCTTGAAGGAGGGGGTTGTTGGCTAACTTCTGAGGAAGGAATAACCACAGTTTTTGGTTTAAGTGGCTTCATAATCAGAGGTGTTTTTACTGACTCTTTCAGGTATTTTCCATTCCTAAGGGTGGTGGAGGTGGAATCCATCCGGAGCTAAGCCTGAATCAAGTAGACTCAGAAAAACAAAGCAACAACCAGAAATAAGCAGCAGGCAAAAAATACCCTGTGAACCCTCCAATAGCCTCGAATGTAAAGGAATCACACCTCAACCCAGGCTAAACACACAATGTCTACACAATGTCTACAGAAACGTATGGACATCCAGACACCAGGCGCCGCGCACTGCGAACAGCAAACAGTCCTTTGCAGTGCTTTGCAGTGCGCAGCCCGGGTGCACTGGAGGGCCGCGTCTAAATAGATGCAAAAAATGGGCGTCGCACAGCCAGGGGGCAGAGAGCAGAGTCCACAGGTCACCCTTTTGAAAAGAATATACAGTAAAAAAAAATGAATGAATATATTGGGTAATATTCGAATTACAAAACCCATCGCACACAGTCCCCTCGGCACACAGTCCTTAAGCCTTGCGTCTTGCGACGGATGCAGGAAGAATGCACAGTCACCTGATTCTGCTGAGAGTCAGGCAAGGAGCGGTGTCACACGTAAAGACTTCCTCCAGGCACGAAGGCAGCCAAAGTATAACAGGAGTTGAAGGCTGAAAGGCGAAGTCCTGGCGTGTAGACAGCGAGCGGTACAGCAACAGCAAACAGTCCTTTGCAGTGCTTCGCGGTGCACAGCGTGGGTGCGCTGGAGGGCCGCATCTAAATAGTTGCAAAAAATGGGCGTCGCACGGCCAGGGGGCGGAGAGCAGAGTCCACAGGTCACCTTTTTGAAAAGAATATACAGTAAAAAAAATGAATGAATATATTGGGTAATATTCGAATTACAAAACCCACCGCACACAGTCCCCTCGGCACACAGTCCTTAAGCCTTGTGTCTTGCGACGGATGCAGGAAGAATGCACAGTCACCTGATTCTGCTGAGAGTCAGGCAAGGAGCGGTGTCACACGTAAAGACTTCCTCCAGGCACGGAAGGCAGCCCAAGTATAACAGGAGTTGAAGGCTGAAAGGCGAAGTCCTGGCGTGTAGACAGCGAGCGGTACAGCAACAGCAAACAGTCCTTTGCAGTGCTTCGCGGTGCGCAGCACGGGTGCGCTGGAGGGCCGCGTCTAAATAGTTGCAAAAAATGGGCGTCGCACGGCCAGGGGGCGGAGAGCAGAGTCCACAGGTCACCTTTTTGAAAAGAATATACAGTAAAAAAAATGAATGAATATATTGGGTAATATTCGAATTACAAAACCCACCGCACACAGTCCCCTCGGCACACAGTCCTTAAGCCTTGCGTCTTGCGACGGATGCAGGAAGAATGCACAGTCACCTGATTCTGCTGAGAGTCAGGCAAGGAGCGGTGTCACACGTAAAGACTTCCTCCAGGCACGGAAGGCAGCCCAAGTATAACAGGAGTTGAAGGCTGAAAGGCGAAGTCCTGGCGTGTAGACAGCGAGCGGTACAGCAACAGCAAACAGTCCTTTGCAGTGCTTCGCGGTGCGCAGCACGGGTGCGCTGGAGGGCCGCGTCTAAATAGATGCAAAAAATGGGCGTCGCATGGCCAGGGGGCGGAGAGCAGAGTCCACAGGTCACCTGATTCTGCTGAGAGTCAGGCAAGGAGCGGTGTCACACGTAAAGACTTCCTCCAGGCACGGAAGGCAGCCCAAGTATAACAGGAGTTGAAGGCTGAAAGGCGAATTCCTGGTGTGTAGACAGTGAGCGGTACAGCAACAGCAAACAGTCCTTTGCAGTGCTTTGCGGTGTATTTCTCTTTTGCTTGTTTCAAATGTTCTGTGGCTTCCTTAAAGGCTTGTGTAATAGTAGAGTGCAAATGACTAACTGCAGGCATTTCTAAGTGCTGAGGCGAATCGAGTTCTGAGGTTCCTGAATGTACAGAGTTATTGTATGCGTACTCGGAAATCCATAAAATATCTTTCCAATTGCTTTCGGTCTGGTGTAGCATTCAGCGTAGGTACTGTTCAAGTGTCTGGTTGTTCCTTTCCGTCTGACCATCGGTCTGGGGATGGTGACTTGATGATAGCCTCACGTCGATTTGTGCCAGTTGACAACATTTCTTCCAAAAATGCGAGATAAATTGACTAACTCGGACAGAAACCAATACGGAAGGGAATCTGTGTAATCGAACAATGTTTTCGAGGAACTCTTTGGCCAGAATCAAAGCAGAAGGTAACCCCTTCAAAGGAATAAAGTGGGCCATCTTGGAAAAAAGATCCACAATAACTAGGATGGTGTTAAATCTGTTACATGGAGGTAGATCTGTAATAAAGTCTAAAGACAAGGTGTGCCATGGTTTAGGTGGAATATCCAAAGGTTGTAAAAGGCCAGCAGGTTTTTTCTTCTGGCTTTTGTTTTGGGTGCAAATGCCACAAGACATCACAAATGACTTTACATCTTTTCGCCAAGTGGGCCACCAGAACTGTCTCTTAATTTTCGCTTCAGTTTTTGCGATACCTGGGTGCCCTTCCATCAGGGTGTCATGGTAATTGGAGATGACTAGTTCTTGTATTTCCTTGTGTGGTAGAAATAGTCGTCCTTGATAGTAAGGTAGGTCATTGACGACTGAGTAGTCCGGGCCTTTCTTTACCCAGTCCTGCAGGGTTGCTGGATCGAAGAGTTGTTGGATTTTTGAATGAATATCTTCTAGTGTCTGTAGAGTAGTTATGCCAAGAATTCTTTGCTCGGGAATTATTGGCACCCTTTCCGGGTTTGCATATGCTTCTCCCATCCCTATTCAGGATAAGGCATCTGCTTTGCCATTTTTGCAGCCTGGTCGATAAGTGATCACGAAATCGAATTCGGCAAAGAACAATGCCCATCGAAGTTGTCGCGATGATTGGGCTTTGGCTGTTTTTAAATACTGCAGGTTCTGATGATCGGTGATTACGGTAATAGTATGCCTGGCACCAAGAAGATAGTGCCGCCAAGCCTTAAAGGCGGATTTGATGGCTAATAGCTCTTTATCGGTAACCGCATAGTTTAACTCAGGTGCTGAGAACTTTCTGGACCAAAACGCTACTGGGTGAAGTTGACCGGTTTCAGGATCCTTCTGGGACAGGACTGCTCCCATGGCTAAACTGGATGCATCAGTTTCGACTATGTATGGAAGCTCAGGGCATGGATGCTTTAAGACAGGTGCTGAGGTGAATTTCGCTTTCAGCTCTTGAAAGGCCTTTTCATCCTCTTCGGTCCACAAGAAGCGTTTGTTTTTTCGCAAAAGTGCTGTGATGGGGTCTACAACATGGGAGAAGTCCGGAATGAATCTGCGGTAGGAATTAGCAAATCCGAGCATGCTTTGTACCCCTTTGATTGAACTAGGTGATGGCCACTTGAGAATTGCGTCCACCTTTCGAGAGTCCATTCGGACTCCTTTTGGAGTCAGGATAAATCCAAGAAATTCAACTTCCGTAGCATGAAAATCACATTTTTCCAATTTTGCATATAACTTGTGCTGGCGTAGTTTCTCAAGGACTGCGCACAAGTGCTTAACATGGTCTGATTTGGTGTGATTCTGAGGTGGAGTACACTAGAATATCATCTATGTATACGATGACACAGACATCAATGAGTTCACGAAGGACATCATTCATAAAATACTGGAAGGCTGCTGGTGCATTGCACAACCCGAAGGGCATCACCTGATATTCGAACAATCCGTACTTGGTGTGAAAGGCAGTCTTCCATTCGACGCCTTTCTTGACACGTGCCAGATGATATGCCCCTCGGAGATCTAACTTAGTGTAGATACAAGCATCCTTTACTTGGTCTAATGATTCAGGGATCAGAGGCAATGGGTATTGGTTTTTTACCGTAATCTGATTTAATGCACGGTAATCTATGCACGTTCTAAGGTCACCTTCCTTTTTTGGCACGAAGAATAAAGCTGAGGATGCAGGAGACTTGGAAGGACGAATAAAGCCATTAGCAAGGTATTGGTCCAAGTATTGCCGTAGGTGACGATTTTCAGGTTCCGTGAGGGCATAGATTCTACTGCATGGGGGTTGTGCACCGGGTAGGAGGTCGATTTGACAATCGTATGATCTGTGAGGAGGTAATGTATTGGCCTGTTCTTTTTGAAAAACATCCTGAAATTCTTGGTATTCCTGAGGTAACTGCACGATTGGGTTAACGACTGTAGCCAGGCCTTTGTTCAAAGTTTTCTCCGGGTAACAGGTGTGTGCACAATCCGGGAAGGTTATTCTCTTCTCTCGCCAATCTATACAAGGCTTATGTGTTTCCAACCATGGCATCCCCAGTATTATCTGGAACTGTGGGGCTTTGATTAGATCAAACACAATAGTCTCTCAATGCCCATCTTGACTCAACAGTGTCATCTCTGTAGTGGAATGAGTTACAGGCCCCGAGGCAATCTCAGTTCCATCAACTGTGGTGATGACATCCAAAGTGGTATTTTGCAAAGAGGTAGATTCATCCTTGACACCAATTTGTGGTCCATATAGTTTCCTACGGCCCCGCTATCTATATATGCCCTTACTGCGTGCATACGTGAGGGCTGCCTGGGATCAAGTAGGACCATTGGGATGATTAGATGTGACGGCTGAGTGTCCTTCTTTAAGCTCGGCAAGCGGACCTCTACGCTTGACAGGCGTGGTCATTTCCCGAATCAGGCTCTATGTGGTTTTTATCAGCAACTCCTACCACCTTCTTGGGTGGTTTTGTAGGGCAATACCGTAGAAAATGTCCTGAGGTTCCACAGTACAGACACAACTGCATCTGTCGTCTTCTTTCTCTTTCCTTTTGAGTTAAGGGTCCTTTAACCCCCCCGATCTGCATAGGTTCAGATGCATCTGTTCCTTTGGGGGCAACGTTGGGTTTAACCAATACCCGGTTCTCGAACTTAGCTCGATCAGTCTTTCGGTTCTGAAGTCAGTGGTCTAGCTGGACCACTAAGTCTATAAATTCTGTGCAATCCTGAGGTGGGTTCACAATTTGAGCCAAGACATCTTTGAGGTCTCCCCGAAGTCCACGATGAAACAATGTAATTTGTTTTTCCTCCGGCCACCCGGTTTCCATTCCACCACCAACCTATTGAAGGTTGCAATATAGGTTAGCAGATCCTGGTTACCTTGTCGTAAGGATAAACGTTCGTTGTCCAGGGCTTGACCCTGTGAGTGTCTGGCGAATAGTTTTTCCATGCTCCTTTGAAAACTCTGAAAATCCCGGAGAAGAGGATCATCCTGGTTGACTAATGGAATGGACCAATCCGCTGCGCTGCCACTAAGATATGACAATACAAAGGCTACTTGGGCTTGGTCATTTGGAAATGCTCCCGGTCTGCATAAAAAGTGCAAGCAGCATTGGGTCATAAACATGGCGAACCTTTTGGGGTCCCCAGCAAAGCGTTCGGGTGGAGCTAACGGAATATTTCCTGGTAAAACCACTTGCACTGGATTGCTTGATGAAACGGGGTTGGTTTTCCCCCATATCCAGGTAGGGGCGTTTGCCCAGCTTGGTTTTGCAGTAGTTGCCTAGCCAGATTATCTGTGCGCTCCTTTGAGACAATCAGTTCTCTCCTGAGGGCATTAGTCTCTTGGTGAGCGGCATGTAGTTCCGCCCTAAGTTCCCCCAATAATTGGACGCAAAAATAGGGCTCCTGTTTGGGAACCTATTCTACCCAGGAGGGTAAACTAGAACAAAATATACAAATGAATAGGTCCAAAGGACGTTATGCTCAAAGATACACTCCCAGACAAAAACAACAGATTGACCTCTGCATATATAAAAAAGGAATCACTCTTCACTACTGTCTAGTAGAGATAAAAAACACTTGTTTTTATATTCAGAATTAATGATTCAGAAAAAAGACATCACAAACAGGTTGGCTACACCTGAACAAGGAGACAAGTTTTTTTGAAACCCACACTGAACCGAAACATTTCGGAACAAACTCCTAATAGTGTGTGTATAACATAGACCGAAAAACAAATGGAGGTTGTCAACAGATTCACATAACAATGTGTACAGATTTAACATACACTTCTAAAAACATGTAAAACAAAAATAGTAACACAGACGAATATTTTGCTTGTGTGAACAGTCTGAATAAGCTGTAGCTTAAGGGAGTGGTAAGTCTACACCAGGTGTTTCAGCTGTTTCTCAGAGGGCTAAGTGTGCCCCGTCTTTAAACACGGCCTTCATCAGGAAGTGGTTCAGGATAGACTGATGTCTTAACTGCAGGGAAAATAGTAAGGAAGAGGTCTGAGTATAAGGGTGATTAAGACTGACTAAATCAAACTGTGTGGATAATCAAAAAACACACAGCTTACCTGTGGAGCTATGAATGCCACAGGTATAGGGCTTATACTACAAAAGCCACGTAGGCTTGTCTCTGTGTGATCCTGCAATGACCGAGTCAGGCAAAGACAAAAGAGAGATAAGGGAATCGAAATTAGTACAATACCCTCACTATCATGTCCGCGAAACATAAAAACATTTTACATATATGTGCGCAGGTTTCTTACCTCACAGTGGAGGTGTACATCATCAGATAATAAATGGTTCCAACCGGTGAAATGGTCACATCGACTATTCACAGGATTTACGGCTGTTGGACAAAGATGTCAACATATCAACAACAACGGCCGGGTTGTAGAAACTTAAAACACTCGCTCCAAATGTGAACGAACCAACCCCAAGTTACCTTTCTGTTATTTTAGAGGGGGGTGCTGGCTGGCAGTGTTGTAGTTGCACGTCCTCCTCTCATGTCAGATCCGAAAAGACTGCGGACGTCTGGCGGAAAGCGTTGGAAACGCTGTTGCTAAGGCCCCGTAAGTTTATATGCGGTGGCCATTTTGGATGGGGAACGGATCGAGTGGTGACTAAAAAGAGTGCATCCACTTCATCCAAAGCGAGATAGATCAAGGCAAACAATTATGAGGGCCTAATTTTCCCAGGCCCGTGTTGGAAGTCAATTTAGAAACTTTTTTTCAGACGCCCGGTTGCCATGGTAACCGATGGCGTTGCAGGAAGGAAAAAACCCTCGGGAGAACATGGAGTGTTATACTTAACACAATTCAAATGGACACGGTGATGACAGGCCCCGGGGGGTTATGATCATAATCGAAAGTGGGTCCTGTAACTATTGATCCCCGGTTGAATTAGCATATTATAAAAGTCGATAAATTTGGACCATTGTCAATCACAAAAGGAACACACATGTTAATTGTTACAGACAAAAGAAACATTATTATGCATACCGGGGAAGAAGAAGTCAAAAGAAATTTCAAACAAGACCTCTGCATGTGTTCATAAATATTTGCCAAATGCATACAAGCGAGTGATAAAAAGACATAAATCTGGAAATGTTTTTACTGATGGGGACAATTCCCATGTGTATTTCACCAATGCACATCCTAGCCAAAATTGTGAATGCAGAACATCAAAATGTGGAGGCATAGGATGGTCATACTTGTGATAATTGACCCAAACGATACAACTACCACTATTCAAGTCCCGGGTTCTACAAATCACTTCAGTAGACTAAATAGTGTGTCTGATTACAGAAAAGACTTCCACTCTACTGAGATGTTTAAACCTACTTGTACAGTGTTCAGTCTATGCACCCAGCGTTGCTCTAATTGAGTGAGTGTTTTATTCAGATCTCCCCCACGTCTCGTCGCTTTTACTTTTTGCAAGACAAACCATCTTAGATCACTGTCACTGTGGTTTTTCTTCACAAAATGTTCAACTAGAGGTTTGTCAGCCACACGGTTCCTCATGCAGGAGCGGTGTTCAGAGATGCGCATTTTAATGGCACGAATTGTCTTGCCCACATAAATGAGTTTGCAGGGGCATTGTATTATATATATGACTCCCTTAGTGTTACAGTGAGTGAAATCCGTCATGTTCCATTTTACTTGTCCATGTTCGAAAGATTTCTTCTGTAGGGTCAATGGACATGCCACACACTGGCCGCATTTGTGGTGACATCAATCTTGGTGGTAAATTCCATAGTGTGTTCTGAGGTTGGGGTGGTGGTTCTAGAAATGTGTGTACAAGAGTATCCCTGAGGTTCCTGTTCTTCCTGAAGGCAAAACACGGCACATGTTGTAAAGTGCCAGGGTTTTTTACCAGGTGCCAGTTTTTTTTGATAGTTCTCTGGATCAGAAGACTCAGAGGTCCAAAAGTGGTCACACATACAAGTCTTCCCAACTCTTTCTTGGGTTTGTTTTCCAAACAAATTTCTCGAGGTGTGCGTCTAGCTCTTTTCCTCGCTTGGTTAATAGCCTTTTTTGGGTACCCTCTCTCTGCTAGACGTTGAGCCAACCCTTCGGCATGTTGGTTGTATTTTTACACATCGGAGCAGTTTCTGCGAACACGCAAAAATTGTCCATACGGTAAATTATATTTTAAACCCAAAGGATGGAAGCTTTGAAAATACAACAGGGTATTGCGGTCCGTGGGTTTACGGAATAACTCTGTCTTCAGCCGGTCTCCGGTCTTATAGATGTGTAGATTGAGGAAGTCTATTTGGTGATGATCCCATTGCATAGTAAACTTGATGTGCATGTTTCTAGAGTTAATCCAATTATGGAACTGTTGTAATTCAGAGGGCGTGCCCTGCCATATGATGATCACGTCGATTTTTTGAATACTAGAGAGGACCCAGACACCCCTACAAACTTCATCCTGGAGTGTACCAGGTTGGCCATGGCAGAAAATTTCTTCATTTTCGAGAACCAGATTTACAAGCAAATCAAAGGTGTAAGCATGGGCGCCACTTTCGCCCCGGAAATTTCTAATTTATACATGAAGAGAACCATGTCTTCACCCCAGATAACCCCTTTCGCGGTAACATTTTAATGTGGAAGAGGTATATTGACGACGTGATCATCATATGGCAGGGCACCTCTTCCTGATGAAGGCCGTGTTTAAAGACGGGGCACACTTAGCCCTCTGAGAAACAGCTGAAACAACTGGTGTAGACCCACCACTCCCTTAAGCTACAGCTTATTCAGACTGTTCACACAAGATTTGTCTGTGTTACTATTTTTGTTTTACATGTTTTTAGAAGTGTATGTTAAATCTGTACACATTGTTATGTGAATCTGTTGACAAACCCCATTTGTTTTTTGGTCTATGTTATACACACACTATTTGGAGTTTGTTCCGAAATGTTTCGGTTCAGTGTGGGTTTCAAAAAAACTTGTCTCCTTGTTCAGGTGTAGCCAACCTGTTTGTGATGTCTTTTTTCTGAATCATTAAATCTGAATATAAAAACAAGTGTTTTTATCTCTACTAGACAGTAGTGAAGAGTGATTCCTTTTTTATATATGCAGAGGTCAATCTGTTGTTTTTGTCTGGGAGTGTATCTTTGAGCATAACGTCCTTGGGACCTATTCATTTGTGTTTTTTGTTCCCCCAATAATTGGGCCAGTTGGTCGGTTTCCGAGGTTTCCATAACACCCGGGTGAGTATTTGTAGAGAGGCTTTGCGTTCTGTTACGCTCACCTGGACCCCACAGGGGTGTCGATCGGATCCGGACAGCTGTGGTCTCCTTCAACGTGATGCGTAGTGCAGAGATGACTGTCTGGACTGGCCCGCCTAGTCTTTTCTGCTAGACCCGAAGAAGTATTTTCCTGAAAGTGGAGACAGGGATTAACCACCTGTGGGTTTTAGTGATGGCCTCCCAACTGTTCTCGCTCTCCCCCACTAATCACCTCTGATATCCCCTTAGTAACCTCACCTTATGTTCGTAAAAGATGAGCTCTCCATCCTGCGTGTCTTGCAGGGGCGCATAGATACCAGTTACTTCACTGGTTTGAAGGCGTTGGGAGAGTTCCGGTAAGTATTGACTCTGAAGTCCCTGGCGGGATTGGTAAGTATCAAGTTCAAAGAGTTCAATGTGCCCGATGTTCACTCTTGTCCCCTTCCTTCCTTAAGTTGCAACTGAGTTTGTGAGAAGAAGGTCTCGTAGCTGCTGCTGGCGTTCAGGTAAGAGTCTGTGTTACCAAACGCTGTACGGTAACTATTGCATGCGTTAACGTGTTGTTTTTCTCCCTCTTTACAGATGCGGCATATGAAAATGTGGAGAGTTATGGAATAATACCGCCGGTGGTAAGTCTATGGTGGTAAGAGGTTGTATTTGTTGATTCCCTTGGCTCACCTTGTTTTTTCTTGTGCGCATAGGTGCCGGGATACGGCGAAGAAATGATGGAGACAGTGCCAGATCGAAAGATGCTGTGAGAACTGGTGAGTATGGCGCCGTGCTGGAGCTGGCGAAGCGACGCGTGCAGGACTGATGTACTTTCCAGGTCCGGAGATGAAATGGTTCCGGAATTAGGTGAGGAATTTGAAATAAGTTTGTTTTCAAACCTTGTCCTTTTCTTCTTCTTTATTCTAGGAGCTCCGGATTCGAGGCGGGCGTGGCAGAAGATTGGATGCTGGCTGCAGACACGCGGGCGTGGCAGAAGACTGGATGCTGGCTGCAGGCACTGTGAGCCAATAACTGGATGCAGAATAACGCGAAGCATGTGCTGCTGTTCGGGTGTGGTTTAAATAGCCTCCAAAGTAGTTCCAGGTAAGAAGTTCCCTAGAGCCACGCCCGAGTAAAAAATAGTCCCTGTAACAAAATAGGCCCATCCAGGCCTCATGTAGGCTTGGACTCTTTTGCAGCATGGTCTGCATCAGGTAAGTAAAGTGTATGAGCCTGGCGCCTATGGCGCCAGGACTGATTTCTATGATGAGCCTGGCGCCTAAGGCGCCAGGACTGAACCCAGACAGCCCCTAGCCGGGGCTGCTGAGGTTTAAACAAATGTCTGGATGCCTGCTCCCGGAGCTGAGGGCCTTGGTCCTGATGCCCGGGGGTAGGCATCATGACACGTTGCTACCCGGGTCCCAGGTTGAACAGGTGTAAGGAGAGACACGTGGAACACAGGATGAATCTGCATGTTTGACGTAAAGCTAGTCTGACCGCCACAGGATTTATCACAGAGGTGACGGTGAATGGACCCAGGTATCTTGGACGGAAAGTTCAGGTTCCTTTAATGGACACTTGTTTAGACGCCAGCCAGACTTAGTCTCCCACTTGGTAGTTGGTGGCCTTTGCTCGGTGTTGATCAGCAAACTTCTTTTGGCGATTCTTAGCTTGAAGTAGGTGTTCAGCTGCCCTTTTAAAGGATTGAGTAATAGTTGTGTGCAAGGTTTTGACTGCTGGCATTTCCAGGGTTGTAGGAACATCCAACTCAGAAGTACGTGGGTGCCTGCCATACATGGTATTAAAGGCTGTCGTCCAGTGCTGGTGTGTAGGGAATTATTATAAGCATATTCAGCTATCCATAATAGGTAAAAGCAGCTTCCTTCAGCTTGGTGTAACATGCAACGTAGATACTGCTCGAACATCTGATTTGTCCTCTCAATTTGACCATCTGTTTGGGGATGGTGACTGGTGGATAGCCGGATGTCTATCTGGGCCATAGAGCAGCATTTTCTCCAGAAGTTAGATACGAATTGAGTACCTCGGTCTGAGACCAAAAGTGAAGGAAACCCATGGAGCCGTACAATGCCTTCAAGAAATACCTTTGCCAGAGTGGAAGCATTTGGGAGCCCATTAAGAGGAATGAAATGTGCCATTTTTGAAAATAGGTCCACGACCACAAGAATAGTGTTAAACCCTTGACTGGGTGGTAAGTCAGTAATATAATCGAGGGACAACGTGTGCCAGGGTGCTGGTGGGATTTCCAATTGTTGTAATAGCCCAGCCGGTTTCTGCTTGGATGACTTGTTTTGAGCACACACTCCACAGGATAGGATGAATTGGATAAAGTCTTTACGCCACGTGGGCAACCAATATTTTTTTTTACCTTGGCTAGGGTTTTAGCGATTCCGGGGTGGCCCCCGATCAAGGAATCATGATAACTGGACATGACTTGTTCTCGTAGTTCTTGGTTTGGTAAGAATAAACGATTCCTGAAGTAGGGCAATGTTATGATGCCTACCCCCGGGCATCCGGATCGAGTCCATCAGCCCCGGGAGCAGGCATCCAGATACTCATTAAAACCCCAACAGCCCCGGCTGGGGGCTGTTTGGATTCAGTCCTGGCGCCCTAGGCACCAGGCTCATCATAGAAATCCGTCCTGGCGCAATAGGCGCCAGGCTCATAGACTTTACTTACCTTATGCAGACCAAGCTGAAAATGAGTCCAAGCCAACATGAGGCCTGGATGGGACTACTTTATTACAGGGACTATTTTTTACTCGGGTGTGGTTCTGGGGAACTTCTTACATGGGACTACTTTGCAGGCTATTTAAACCACGCCCGAACAGCAGCTCATGCTTCGTGTTATTCTGCATTCAGCAGCGTAACACTCACTGTATCTGCAAGTTAGCATCCAGGCTTCTGCCACGCCCGCCTCGATCCGGAGCTCCTAGACAAAAGGAAAAGAAAGGAGAAGAGGTTAGATCACGGACATTATTTGATTCCTTACCTGATTCCGGACCCAGCACATCTCCGAGCCTGGAAAGGACATTATTTCAGCACGCGTCGCTTCGCCAGCAGCAGCTCCGCGTTATACTCACCAGTCCACCGCATCTTTCAACTCGGCGCTGCCTCCATCATTTTCTTCGTCGAAACCCAGCACCTGGGGGGAAAACAAAAGGAATAACAAGGTGAGCCGAGAAAACCGACAAAGACAATCTCTTTGCCACCATAGGCTTACCTGCTTTACCACCGGAGGTATTATCCTTTAATTCGCTGCATCTTTCGATGCCGCACCTATAAAGGGAGAGAAAACAGCAAATTAAACTCATGCAACTTTTGCCGGACAGTGTTTGGTAATACAGACTCTTACCTGAACGCCATCAGCTGCCTCCAGGCAATATTCTTTTGGACCCAGCTGCAACAAGAGTGAACATCTGACATATTGAACTCTTTGAACTTTATAGACACTGGAGTCAATATTCCTCCGGAACTCCTCCAGTACCTTCAAACCAGTGAAGTAACTGGTATCTACGCACCCCTGCATGCCTTGCAGGATGGAGAGCTCATCATTTAAAAACATAAGGTGAGGTTACCAAGAGGGGATATCGGAGGTGATTAGTGGGGAGAAGGAGAACAGTTGGGGGGGGGTCATCACTAAAATCCACGGGTGGCTAAATCCCTTTCTCCACTTGCAGGAGAATACTTCTACGAGTCCAGCAGACAAGATTAGGTGGGCCAGTCCAGACTGTCATCTCTTCACTACGCATCACGTTGGTGGAGACCGCAGCTGTCTGGGTCCGATTGACGCCCCTGTGGGAACCAGGTGAGCGTAACAGAACACGAAGCCTATCTACAAATCCCCACCCGGGCGTAATGGAGACCTCAGAAACCCACCAACTAGCCCAATTGTTAGGAGAACTTAGGGCAGAAGTGCGCTCCGCGCGCCAAGAAACTAATGCCCTCAGGAGAGAACTGATTGTGTCAAAGGAGCACACTGATGATCTTGCCAGACAACTGCTGCAAAACGAAGCCGGGCAAACACCACTACTTGGACTTGGGGGGAATTCAACCCCCGTTTCATCGAGCAGCCCTGTGCAAGTGGTTCAACCAGGGAGCATTCCTTTAGCTCCACCCGAACGCTTTGCTGGGGACCCGAAAAGGTTTGCCGTGTACATGAACCAATGCCACTTGCACTATTTATGCAGACCAGGAGCTTTACCAAACGACCAAGCCAAAGTAGCCTTTGTACTGTCATATCTTAGTGGCAGCGCAGCGGATTGGTCAATTCCATTAGTCAACCAGGATGACCCTCTTCTTCGGGATTTTCAGGGTTTTCAATTGAGCATGGAAAGACTATTCACCAGACATTCACAGGGACAGGCCCTGGATAACGAACTTCTATCCCTACGACAAGGAAACCAGGACCTGCTAACTTATATCGCAACCTTCAATAGGTTGGTGGTGGAAACCGGATGGCCAGAGGTAAGGCGAATTACATTATTTCATCGTGGACTTCGGGGTGAACTCAAAGATATTTTGGCCCAAGTTGTGAACCCACCTCAGGATTGCGCAGAATATATAGACTTAGTGGTCCAGCTAGACCACCGACTTCAGAATAGAAAAGCTGATCGAGCTAAGTTCGAGAATCGGGTATTGGTTAAACCCAATGTTACTCCCAATGGAACAGATGCATCAGAATCAATGCAGATCGGGGGTTAAGGGACTCTTAACTCAAAAAGAAAGAGAAAGGAGATGACAGATGCAGTTGTGTCTGTACTGTGGGGCCTCAGGACATTTTCTACGGGATTGCCCTATAAAACCATCCAAGAAAGTAGTTGGAGTTGCTGATAGAAATCAAACAGAGCCTGATTCGGGAAACGACCACGCCCGACAAGCGTAGAGGTCCGCTTGCCGAGCTTAAAGAAGGACACTCAGACCTTGCACCTAATCATACCAATGGTCCTTATTGATCCAAGGCAGCCATCACGTATGCACGCAGTTAGGGCATACATTGATAGCGGGGCCGTAGGAAACTATGTGGACCACGAATTGGCTTCTAGGATGAATCTACCTCTCTGCAAAAAGACCACTTCGGATGTTATCACCACAGTCGATGGAACTGAAATTGCCTCTGGGCCTGTAACTCATTCCACCACAGAGATGACACTGTTGGGTCAAGATGGGCATCGAGAGACTATTGTGTTTGACGTAATCAAAGCCCTGCAGTTCCAAATAATACTGGGGATACCTTGGTTGGAAACACATAATCCTTGTATTGATTGGCGAGAGAAGAGAGTAACCTTCCCGGAGTGTGCACACACCTGTTACCCGGAAAAAACCTTGAACAAAAGCCTGGCCACAGTCGCTAATCCAGTCATGCAGTTACCTCAGGAATATCAAGAATTCCAGGATGCTTTCCAAAAAGAACAGGCAAACACCTTACCACCTCATAGATCATACGATTGTCAAATCAACCTCATACCCGGTGCACAACCTCCATGCAGTAGGATCTACGCCCTTACGGAACCCGAAAACCGTCACCTACAACAATACTTGGACCAATACCTTGCTAATGGCTTCATTCGTCCATCTAAGACCCCCGCATCTTCAGCTTTATTCTTTGTGCCCAAAAAGGAAGGTGACCTCAGAACATGCATAGACTACCGCGCATTAAACCAGATCACGGTGAAGAACCGATATCCATTGCCTCTGATCCCCGAACTACTAGACCAAGTAAAGGATGCTTGCATCTACACTAAATGAGATCTCCGAGGGGCATATCATCTGGTACGTGTAAAGAAGGGCGACAAATGGAAGACCTCTTTTCGCACCAAGTACAGATTATTCTAATATCAGGTGATGCCCTTCGGGTTTTGCAATGTGGAGCCTTCCAGTATTTTATGAACGATGTCCTTCGTGAACTCATTGACGTCTGTGTTGTTGTATACATAGACGATATTCTAGTGTACTCCTCCTCAGAATCAGACAATGTTAAGCACGTTCGTGCAGTCCATGAGAAACTACGCCAGCACAAGTTATATGCAAAATTGGAAAAATGTGTTTTTCATGCTACAGAAGTTGAATTCCTTGGATTTATCCTGATTCCAAAAGGAGTCTGAATGGACTCTCGAAAGGTGGACGCAATTCTCAAGTGGCCATCACCCAGTTCAGTTAAAGGGGTGCAAAGTATGCTTGGATTTGCTAATTTCTACCACAGATTTATTCCTGACTTCTCATATGTTATACACCCCATCACAGGACTTTTGCGAAAAAACAAATGCTTCTTGTGGACCAAAGAGGCTGAAAAAGCCATCCAAGAACTGAAATTGAAATTGAAAAGACAATCTCTTTGCCACCATAGGCTTACCTGCTTTACCACCGGAGGTATTATCCTTTGATTCGCCGCATCTTTCTATGCCACACCTATTAAGGGAGAGAAAACAGCAAGTTAAACTCATGCAACTTTTACTGGACAGTGTTTGGTAATACAGACTCTTACCTGAATGCCATCAGCTGCCTCCAGGCAATATTCTTTTGGATCCAGCTGCAACC
Organism: Ambystoma mexicanum; assembly: GCF_040938575.1. NCBI lineage: Eukaryota > Metazoa > Chordata > Amphibia > Caudata > Ambystomatidae > Ambystoma > Ambystoma mexicanum. Next base: position 49,074,919 of record NC_090930.1, read on the forward strand.
TAACAAGGGAATGGAACAAGAGTGAACATCGGACATATTGAACTCTTTGAACTTTATAGACACTGGAGTCAATATTCCTCCGGAATTCCTCCAGTACCTTCAAACCAGTGAAGTAACTGGTATCTACGCGCCCCTACATGCCATGCAGGATGGAGAGCTCATCATTTAAAAACATAAGGTGAGGTTACCAAGAGGGGATATTGGAGGTGGTTAGTGGGGAGAACGAGAACAGTTGGGGGGGGCATCACTAAAGTCCACGGGTGGCTAAATCCCTTTCTCCACTTGCAGGAGAATACTTCTACGAGTCCAGCAGACAAGATTAGGCGGGCCAGTCCAGTCTGTCATCTCTTCACTACGCATCACGTTGCGTTGGTGGAGACCGCAGCTGTCTGGGTCCGATCGAAGCCCCTGTGGGAACCAGGTTAGCGTAACAGGCAACTGATCTTTTATCATGTAATGTTCTCCTTGTGCACTCCACGCTTGTAATTGCTCCGGACTCATCAGGTTTTGGATTTCTTCATGTAATTCTTTCTGAGTTATGGTTGCTGTGATTCCTAGGAGCTTGTCACTCGGGATGATTGCAATTGGGTCAGGGGTCTGATACCCTTGCTCTTCCACCCCTATACAGGAAAGGGCATCGGCCTTCCCGTTTTTCACCCCTGGTCGAAATGTAATCACGTAGTCATATTCAGCAAAAAAAAGAGCCCAATGAGGATTGGGCCTTTGCCGTTTTTAGGTACTGGAGGTTCCGGTGGTCAGTTATTACGGTGATTGTGTGTCTGGCACCCAAGAGGTAGTGCCGCCTGCCTTAAAGGCTGACTTAATGGCCAGGAGTTCTTTGTCTGTGATAGCGTAATTGAGTTCAGGGGGTGTGAATTTACGCGACCAGAAGGCAACAGGATGTAACTGGCCCGTTTCGGGGTCCTTTTGTGAGAGGATGGCTCCCATAGCCATGCTTGAGGTGTCCGTTTACACCAGGTATGGGAGATCAGGGCAAGGGTGGCGAAAGTATGGGCAGATGTGAATCTTGCTTTGAGTTCCTGGAAAGCCTCCTCGGCTTCTGTTGTCCACTGGAATTTTTTGTTGCTTTTCCTTAGTAATGACATGATAGGATGCACGATTTGCAAAAATCCTGGGATGATCCGGTTGTAGAAGTTTGCAAAACCCAACATACTTTGAACCCCCTTGAATGAATTTGGGGATGGCCAGTTCAGGATAGCATCTACCTTGTGTGCATCCATTTGGATTCCATCGGGCTGAGAATAAAGCCCAGGAATTCCAACTCAGAGACGTGGAATGAGCACTTTTCGAGCTTGGCGTAGAGCTGGTGTTGATAGAGTTTCTCCAATACGGATCGAACGTTTTTAACGTGGTCCTGCTTTGATGCAGAATATAATAGGATATCGTCGATGTACATTAGAGCACAGACATCAATCAATTCCCGTAGGACATTGTTCATGAAGTATTGAAATGCAGCAGGAGCGTTGTAAGGCCAAAGGGCATTACTTGATATTCGTACAAGTCCTATTTGGTGCAAAAAGTGGTTTTCCATTCGTTCCCCTGTTTTACGCGAACAAGGTGACATGCCCCCCTCAGGTCTAGTTTTGTGTAGATTTGGGCATCTTTGACTTGATCAAGCAATTCAGGGATCAGTGGCAGGGGGTAGCGATTTCTTACGGTAATCTGGTTCAGTGCACAATAGTCGATGCACGTTCTCAAGTCCCCCTCCTTTTTCGGTACGAAGAATAGAGGACTAGCTGCTGGAGACTTCGAGGGACGGATGAACCTGTTGGCCAGGTATTGGTCAAGATAGGCCTTCAGGTGCTGGTTTTCTGGTTCAGTGAGTGCGTAAATTCGCCCACAAGGGATTTGTGCGCCGGGTATCAGGTCGATTTGGCAATTGTATGGTCTATGCAGTGGCAGGGTATTAGCCTGTTCTTTCTGAAAGACATCTTGAAAGTCCTGGTATTCACTTGGTAGGGTGCCGATTGCCATAGTCGCAAGCATGGAGGTTCTGGTGTCTATTGGTTGTTTCTCTTGGTGATAACATGTGTGGGCGCAAGTCTCGGGAAAGGCCAATTCTTTTGCTCGCCAATCGATTCGAGGATTGTGAGCTACCAACCATGGCATTCCCAAAATCAGCCGGAACTGTGGTGCCTTAATGAGGTCGAAAACGATAGATTCTTGGTGTCCATCCTGGCACAGAAGGGTTAAAGCTGCAGTGCATTGGGATACTGGACCAGAAGCTATTTCCGTGCCGTCGACAGTGGTAACAGTGTCGGTGGTTGATTTAGGGCGTAACGGAAGCCCCATCTTTGCCGCAAGATCCTGGTCAATGTAATTCTCAACAGCTGCACTGTCTATATACGCTCTTACTGCGTGCATCCAGGATGGTTGTTGGTGATTGATCAAGACCACAGATGCAAAATGGGAGGTCAGTAGTTCACTTTCTTCGCTCAAAAAGTGGACCCCTACACTTGCCGGGCTGGGGAGTTTTCCGATTCCTTGATGGTATCTTCCTTGTCCGTGGCCCCACCCGTCCTCCTCGGTGGCTTCACAGGGCACTCTGTAAGGAAATGACCTGACCTTCCACAGTACAGACATAACTGCTGCTGTCTCCTTTTATCCCTTTCCACTTTAGTCAAGGGGGATCTGACCCCCCCGATTTGCATTGGTTCTCCTGAACCTTCCGTTGTTCGGGCAGTATTGTGCTTTGAACGCACATACATAGGGCGAGGGTCCGATCTGGTTCGATCTGCTCTTCGGTCCTGCAACCTATGATCCAGTTGAACAACAAGGTCAATGAATTCTGAGCAGTCTTTCGGGGGGTTCACTACTTGTGCAAGAACATCCTTGAGCTCCCCCCGCAACCCCTGATGAAATGACGTGGTTCTCTTCTCCTTTGGCCATTCTGCTTCAACTACATGTCTATTGAACGTGGTTATGTATGTTGATAGGTCTTGATTCCCTTGGCGTAGGGACAGAAAGTGTTTTGTCTAATGCCTGCCCATGAGTACGGCGGGCGAACAGCTTTTCCATCTCCTGAAAGCCCCTGAAGTCATGCAGCAAAGGATCGTCTTGGGCCACAAAGGGTACAGACCAGTCTGCGGCGTTACCACTCAGGTAGGATAGCACAAAAGTGACCCGTGATTGGTCATTCGGAAAGGCCCCTGGCTTACAAAGGAAGTGCAGGCGCCACTGGTTATTGAATGTTGCAAACCTCTTGGGATCCCCCGTAAATCGTTCGGACGGGGCCAAGGGAACTGCTCCAGGAAGGGTTATCTGAACGGGAGTGGCTGATGGCGCTGGCATTGAGGGCACGCTTCCCGGCAATGGTGCATGCCCTGCTTGTGACTGGAGAAGTTGCTGGCTTAAATCATCAATGCGTTCTTTGGCTACTATCAGCTCTCTCCTCAGGGTGTTGGTCTCCTGCCTGGCTGCATGTACTTCGAAACGTAGCTGCCCAACATGTGGGCTAACCGGTCGGTTTCTGACGTTTCCATGACGCCCAGGTGGATTTTGATGTGAGGCTTTGCGTTCTGTAACGCTCGCCTGGTATCCACGCGGACGTCACTCAGCCTGTTCTGACCTCTTACGACCTTGAACCCTTCCCTGGAGGCTATTCGACTGGAGACTGGGCCTGAAACACAGGATTTGTAGAGTTTAACTCCCTATTGTCTCTGTGTGCTTGAACCCCTTCTTCTCCAGGGTCCAACCCTTCCCTTTGATCCACAGCTTATCTTGTTTTCTTGGATAGTGTGCTCTCCGTCCTGCTTTCAGCGCAGGGGCGCGTTGATTGATGCGGGCTCGTTGCTGCCTAGTTACTTCACTGGCAAACGTCTGACAGGTAAGTATAATGAGTCTTTTGAACAGTTCTCTAACTTCATTCCTTTCCTTCCTTAGATGCTGAGCGGCGTCCGGGGTTGGCGGCGTGCGGCTGAGATGAGTAGCGTTGAAGGTGAGTGAGAGCGCGATGCGCAATGCACCCCTTTCGTATTTGTATTGAACTGAGTTCTTTTTCTGTGTCTTTATGTGCCGCAACGTTCTCAGCGTGGATGCCAGGTATGCGGCGCCTCTATGGAGTACTGGAGTGCACGCTAAGCTGGAGTGTCTTTTCACTCTTGCAGATGGATGAGAAGTTCCGGAGACAGAGTTCCCCCAGAGCGGCTGGGATTCAGTTAAGCGTTTGAAGCTCGTACAGTCTTTAAAAATAAGCAAAGATTTGCTGAATGCTTACTAATGCCTTTTTTCTGTTCTTTTCCCTTTTCCTTAGGAAGCAGTGTGCCGGGAAGGTAATGACACCGCTGAAGATGCCCGCAGAACAGAAGAAGCGATGAATGATGGGCAGAAGCGCCGCAAGGTAAGGCTGTTCCTAACGGTGTTCTTGTTCGTGCAGCAGCTGTGCGCAGAAGAAAGATGCAGGCCTACTGGAGACCGATCCGAACACGGTGAGTGTCACGCTGCAGGTGCAGAAAACGCAAAGCATGTTTCTCAGCCTGGGTGTGGCTTAAATAGTCTCTGGGTATCCCAGGTGTCTCTGGGCTGAACCGCACCCAAAAGACTAGACCACACATGCAGTTCTGGGAACCGAAATATGTGGGGGCATCCATCTTGTCCCCATCAATGCACTACAAGTCCAATCCCCAATGTTATCCTATGGAAGTGAGTGAGTCTGGTGCCACAAGCGCCAAGTCTGACTCCAAGTGGGTCTTTGGAGGGATGGAGAGGACCTTGAGGGCCATGTAGGTGATCATGGCCTGGCTCCAGCCTGACATCTTGGAGGGCTGGGGGACATGAGGGGCAGGAATCATGATAGGCGCAAAGAGGTACCATCGCCTGATGTCATCCAGAACCCGAGGATGCCATAACTTTTCCTGATAAGGGGCTACAGTTCCGAGGCCATACCCAGCCAACTAATTGACACATAGCCCTAAGATACTGATTGATGGAAGGGAGGCAGGGTGAAACTTGGGACACCAGGCACCTGGGTGTCTACTCTGGATGCTGCAAATTAAAATGGGGATTTATGTCTAGGGGTGTAACCTGCCCAATCACAATGGACCAAGTTATCTATGGTCCTATAGATCGTAGAGCCAATGGGACGTCGTAGGTATAATGACGTCTAGCACACGTGATGTAGAGGGTTGGACGTAGACGCCCACCCGATAAGAGTTATCCAATCCGTATGCTCTGTTACCATATACAGATATAGCACCTATACTAAGTTACCTTTCCTAACCAATTATATTGCATGACAAGTTTTGTAGAGTTAGACATCAATGATGACGAGTTTTATGCATAAAAGTTGCTGTTCAACTGAAGTTCGAGGAAGTCGGAGCGAGACAGGTGATCACAATGCTGCTGATTTCCATTTGTTTCTCTGTTTGATGTACTTGTCATTAAACAGACTTCCCTTTGCCAACTTACTGAGTCCTCATTATTGAGTCGTGTTGGAGTATGTGAATCCTGCACCCCCATTGCTCACATGGTGCAGCTATCTTGTTTTACAAGTTCTAGAGGGTGAGTGCTGACCTATGGGCCCGTCAGTGAATTCCTCTCCCCGTGAACACTTGGTAGTGTGAGGATGGTTTCGGCCATCAATTATTGATTATCGATTGACATAGTTATAAGACACCTTTAGACCGACGGCACAAAGTAACTCTAGGCCTTTGGTAAGATCACGAGTCCTTTCACCATTCCGGCTGAGTAGACTGAGAAGCTCCCCGTGGATAATGATAGAGTAAAATTTCAAAAATCTGCAGTGGGTCGGAAGGAACCCACCTTTCCAATGATAAACCTTCTCATTCCCACGGGCAGCGGATCGGACGAAAACCTTAAAAGCAAAAAGAGGAAGGGGCAGTGATCCCGAACTTCCAGAGAGGAAAAGATGCGATCGGTGAGTGAAACAACAAACGTGTTACTTTGGCAAATGTCTTGTAGGCATTAGAGTAAGCAAGGGAAAGGTAACGGAGGGTGGCACAGAAAAAATAAAGTAGTTAGAAGTACAGAAGACTGTATATATATATATATATTAATAACTCAAGCATAAAAAATAAAGAGTGGATAACGGGGGGAGACACGAGATATAATGTAAGGAATACCAGGGGGGCACCTGAAATAAAACATAAGGAATACAAGGGGGCACCTGAGATAAAACGTAAGGAATACCAGGGGGGCACCTGAGATAAAAACGTAAGGATTCGCCTTATTCCTGCGCCTTAAAGAGTGGTCAGAAGAAACTTGAACTCATAGCCCACAGTGGGGGGACAATTAGGCTACGGTGACGTTTAAAGATGTCATCAAGGGAGTTTGTTTACATCCCATGACGGGGTATTGATTAGAAGGCAGGTACACGTATGAGCAGCTGGTGTCCGTATAGTCTGTCAAATGTCTGTCATATGTGTCCTGTTTATGTCAAATGTAAAATAACTGTATTGATGATTGTTTGAAATGCATTATGGCTTTACGCGATTCTGTAACTGAGAGGGAATCGCCATTGGTGGGTTTTGAGTAAATTGTTGGTATAAAATTTGGCAGGAAAAGATTGGATTGGAGCTTGCGTATCTGGTGCTCGCTCATACTATTGAGAGGTCAAAAAATTGCATAAATACTGTTAGTGACGAAATTAAAAATGGAGGAAGTTACGCCGCTTGCGCATTTGTGCAAGCAGCTACCCAAGCATGCACCAAAACTAAAAAAATACAGCACGGAGTGGGTCAAGGGTACCGCCAATAAGATGTTTATGCTGTGGCCCCAGAACGGGTCACTCTCTAAGGCTGTTTTACAGCATATGACCACCTTCCTACATGCCACATATACATGCAAGAAGCTAGAGAAACGTCTTGCTCTTCTAGAATTGTGGAAAATGTTTGAAGAAACGAAGGTGGAAGAACCACCCACAGACAGGATACTAAATGTATGTACGGAGGGGGGTGAGAGCCTACCGTGCCACCAGCCCCGCCTGAGCCAGTCAATGAAGGAAGCACGTCAGAGGGTCTTTACCCACTAAGAGAATTTAAGGCAGCCACAGGGTATAGCAACCCCGTATATGAGTCGCCTACGTACAGTAGTAAAGATAATAAGGGAAAAGAACAGGAAAACAATTTCGCCTCCGCAGTCTCAAGGGACAAAGAGAGATGCGAAGATGAAGGGAAAGATTGGGCACAGAGTTGTGCACCTCCAGATAAGGAGAGAGAGGGAAATAAACGTAAAGGAAATTAAGGTAGAGGTGACGAGATAGCATTCGCGAAAGACGAATGGATGGGAGGTCAAATATTACTGAAGTTGGAAGGAAAAGGAAGTGATGATTTGAGGCAAAGGGAGAGGTCTGACGAGATGCAAAGGGAAGAGAGAGAGAAAGGGATGGAAGAAAGAGATGAAAGGACTAGAAAGAAAGATAGGCTAAGGCGAGAACAACTATATCACGAAGTGCAAGGAATACAGCTCAGTCGCACACAGTACGCAGCCTATAAAAAAGTACAGGTAGAACATGCTAAAGTTAGAGGAAGAAAGGAGAGTGCACAAAAGGAAAGTAAAAAAGTGGGAAGACGAGGAAAGTAGAAGGGCAAAAGAACGTAGAAATTAACGTATGAGGGAAGTATATAAGTCTAGAGAAGACGTGAAGAAGCGAAAGGAAATAGACGAGGAAGTAGAACGTAAGCACAGACGAGGGCACGGGATCTTGAATATTTGGAGCGGGAAGTGATTAAACCCAATCCTACAGTAGAATGGGAAGACATAGAAGAATTCTTTCCTGCAAGCGATACAGTACCAGGTACGAGCGGGACAAATATTGAAGATGACTTCGACACCAGAAGCATCGGGAAAACGATCGATAAAATATACAATGAGATGGGGCTAGAACAGATATCCGATGGGGAAGGGAAGATGAGCGCTTAGAGAGCACTCAACTATATGACACTGAGGATGTCATCTGAAGTAGTGGGAGCAGGGGACTGTCCCTAGACAGGCTGGAGATTGGGCAGAACGAAGATGCTAGGAGTTCTGTGAACTGGGAGTATTCAGAATCTGACTCCGGTGGGGAAACGGACGATGTGGCACATGAAGAAGGGAGACGGTGTGAAAAACGGCTCCCAGGGGACAGATGGGTACGATGATCAGACGCTAGTGGGTCCACAAGTAGGGCACCGAAGTTTGCCGCGCAATCCGGCCGACATGAAGGAACACCCCACAGTCAGAGGGGGGCGTCAGCACCTGCCTATGCAGACAGATTAAGGGCATTGCCAGGTAGACGGCAAGGCGGGAATGCCACCCTGGCGATAGACCGGAGAGCTATGGGGAAAGAGAAGGAGGGCTCTGCATTCCAATTCCCGTTGCTAGAAAAAGGTAGCAAGACCACAATATATTCCATGGCCACACATGGACCAAGAGAACCTTAAAAATAAGCTTCCAATGCTGACATCGGGAGCCGGAAAGTGGATACATGAGTTAGAGAAAATGACGGGGGGTGTCACCTTAGCTACAGGGGACATTAAGGGCCTCCTAATTGCCATACTTGGTGAAAGAGCTGACAATGTATGAAAACGGGTAGGCTATCCTAGGGTAACCCTAACTAACACCTCCCATGACAGAGCACCATTTAATAACTGTAGGGCAGCAGTGTGGAAAGCCCTGCAAATGCTATATCCAGACCCTTCTGATATGGGAGCTATAATGACTCATAAAATGAAAGAGTCAGAGGATCTGTTGATTTATATCCAGAATTTTCAAGACGAATGGGTGCTCGAAACGCATGAGTCTTGGACGAAATCTATCCCTGTATTCTACCATATATTGTGCCAAGGGTTACCTGAACCGGTGCAAAAACAGCTCAAGAAATTGGTAGGAATAGAAGCAAAACCATGGGCTGAAATACATTTGAGAATTGCACACTATTGTAGATTGTTGTAAGAAAAGAATCGGAAAAAGGAGGCAACTCGTAAGGGAGAGGCGGCAAAGCTGGTGCAAAAGAAGCTCTCAAAGTATGCTCTTGAGGGAGCCATGCTCACCAGCCCAGTCGAGCCAAGTGCACAGCAAGTGACTAAACCATCGCAGAGTAATCAAGGTAATACAGGATTTTAACCGAGGGGAAGGGGTTTTGGAGGAAGAGGATGGCAGAGTAATCAGGGAGGGTTTCGAGGTAACCAAGGAGGTTTTCAGAATGTTCAAGGTGGCTTCCAGAATGCGCAGATGGGCAGTCCAGCTATGCCAGATGGACAGATGGCCCGACCACCGCCAGTATGTTGGCTGTGTGGAATGACAGGACATGTGGCGCTCATGTGCAGAAGCCAAGGCATTTGGCAAAACAGCCAAGGGATGGGGCAGGCATGGTGAATCAACCTGCCGTCCCGCAATAGGGCGGTGCACAAAATTACGCAGTGCAGCTGCAGACGTCAGGTGTGCAGCAAGGTGCACAGCAAGCGGTTCAACCACCGAACATGGGGAATTTGCCACAGGGACACCCCAGCAGGCACCGCCACAGATGGCACAGGGTACTAATTCCGGAGTGGGAATTAACCCTGGAAATGGGGGGAACACACAAATATACAGTGGACCAAACCTATATATGAAATAGGACAGCTCACGGGAGACTCTGATGTGCTCTATCCTATCAGTGACAGCAGACCCTAATAGGGAACCTAGGGTGAATGTCACCGTAGGGGGTAAAGAATATTCCTTCTTAGTTGACATGGGAGTGACGCGTTCGTGCATACGAGAAGGCAAGATTTCCTTTTCCGGCGAGGCTATAGATCCTCAGTTTCACTGGAGCTCATAGTAGAGTTCCCTTTACAGATGTACTCCCAGTCTCAGTGGGAGAGCGCGAAATGAACATACCCCTATTATATTCGCGTCAGACCCCAGTAAATATTCTGGGCCGGGACCTGATGACTGAATTAAACATGACCATCTTTTTTACCGAGAATGGTATAGTCGGTCTAAAGGTGTCTTATAACTATATCAATCGATAATCAATAATTGATGGTCGAAACCATCCTCACGCTACCAAGGGTTCACGGGGAGAGGAATTCACTGACGGGCCCATAGGTCAGCGCTCACCCTCTAGAACTTGTAAAACAAGATAGCTGCACCATGTGAGCAATGGGGGTGCAGGATTCACATACTCCAACACGACTCAATAATGAGGACTCAGTAAGTTGGCAAAGGGAAGTCTGTTTAATGACAAGTACATCAAACAGAGAAACAAATGGAAATCAGCAGCATTGTGATCACCTGTCTCGCTCCGACTTCCTCGAACTTCAGTTGAACAGCAACTTTTATGCATAAAACTCGTCATCATTGACGTCTAACTCTACAAAACTTGTCATGCAATATAATTGGTTAGGAAAGGTAACTTAAGTATAGGTGCTATATCTGTATATGGTAACAGAGCATATGGATTGGATAACTCTTATCGGGTGGGCGTCTACGTCCAACCCTCTACATCACGTGTGCTAGACGTCATTATACCTACGACGTCCCATTGACTCTACGATCTATAGGACCCTAGATAACTTGGTCCATTGTGATTGGGCAGGTTACACCCCTAGACATAAATCCCCGTTTTAATTTGCAGCATCCAGAGTAGACACCCAGGTGCCTGGTGTCCCAAGTTTCACCCTGCCTCCCTTCCATCAATCAGTATCTTAGGGCTATGTGTCAATTAGTTGGCTAGGTATGGCCTCGAAACTGTAGCCCCTTATCAGGAAAAGTTATGGCATCCTCGGGTTCTGGATGACATCAGGCGATGGTACCTCTTTGCGCCTATCATGATTCCTGCCCCTCATGTCCCCAGCCCTCCAAGATGTCAGGCTGGAGCAAGGCCACGATCACCTACATGGCCCTCAAGGTCCTCTCCATCCCTCCAAAGACCCACTTGGAGTCAGACTTGACGCTTGTGGCACCAGACTCACTCACTTCATGCATTATTCAAACGTGTGAGAAATGATCAGAGCCTACTCAGGACATATAGCTATGAGAGCTATACCGTTAGAACCAGAAGTCTTTGCATATGGCATGCGGGTGCTTATGGCGGGATTGCCAGGCCTCGCAGACAAAACTATGAGAACCCCTGATGAGTTTCTATTCAGACCAAGAATACCCATGCACGAAGAGGAGGGACAAGTATTTCCCTTAATGATACAATCTGTTGCAGTGTGAGGGAAAGTGGTATTGGTCGACGGATATGACGATGAAGGCAGACAATGGTGTGCGATTATCGTCATTGAAGAAGGGTATCGAGTGACTGACGTCACTGATGACGATCTGTTCGAAGAGCACCCTGGCCTAGAGGAGACGAGGGTGGAAGTGAGTCTCATATTTTGGGTCAAAATGATCAAATGGGAGGTGCCACAGAGAATGATGTTGGCGCTGGTACGTCCAGAATACTTTGATGATGACATGGCCCAAGTGCCAGCCGCAGTATGGACTTCAGGGCCCTATGACCTAGGTCTCCTGAAGGGGGAAGTGAAAATTAAACTGAAACCAGGAGCGATTTTACCACGAGCACAACAATATCCCATGTCCAGAGAAGGAGACGAAGGGATCGCAAAGACAATTTCCGCCATGATGGAGCAGGGCATCCTAGTGACGTCAGAATCACCTTGCAACACGGTTATTTACCCTGTCAAAAAATCAAAGGGAGGTTCTTGGCGTTTAATCCAAGATTCAAGAGTATTAAACGATATTGTTGAAGCCGAGTTCCCTCTAGTCCCAAACCTCTATACAATTCTATGCAATATACCCACTGAGGCAAAATATTTCACGGTGATCGATTTGAAAAATGCTGATTCCGTTGCACCGTGACTCACAAGACCTGACGTCATTCACTTTCAGACAAATGCGCCTGAAACGCACAAGGTTGCCACAGTGGTACTGCGAGTCCCCGTCTATTTTCAACAGAGTCCTGCAAACGGACCTAAGCAATATTGCGGTGGACAGTGCTGTTTTGCAGTATGTAGATGACATTCTGATTTGCAGCACCACTGAAGAGCAATGCAGGCGCGACTCCATCCAGCTACTAAATATACTGGCTGAGAAGGGATACAAGGTTGATAAGGAAAAGTTGCAGTACTGTCAACAAGAAGTGTTGTACATAGGGCAACTGATATCACATGAGGGGAAAAAGGTAACCCCAGAAAGGGCTGAAGCTATCATGAACACGGCCAAGCTGCGCACGATAAAACAAATGCAAAGCTTCTTAGGCCTATGCAATTATGTCAGAGCATGGGTCTTTGACTACAGCTCATATACCAAGCCCTTGCTACAGGCCCTAAAAAAGGCCCAGGCGACAAGGGAAGATATCGAATGGACTGAGGCAATGGAGAAGGGGTTTACAGAACTCAAAGGGGCAATTTGTAAGGCCCAAGTTCTCAGAATACCTAATTATGCAGAGGAATTCTATCTGTTCTCACATACCAATGGTAATTTTATGACGGAAGTGCTCGCGCGGGGAACCTTGCTGGGATACAAGCCCCTAGCATATTACAGCGGGAGTCTAGACCCGTTCATGAAGGGCCACTTCCCATGCGAACAAAACCTAGCTGCTGCTGCATTCGCTGTCGAAAAGGCGTCATCCATTGTGATGGGGTGCTCCATGACATTGTATGTTGAGCACTCACTGTTCGCCATACTAGAAAAGCCAAAGGGCACACTGACATCTCAGAGAGCATCCGCCTATGAGGTGATTATCTCTAATCCATCGATCAAAATAGTGCGATGTAAAACTGTAAACCCTGCTACGTTCATAGCTGAGCCAGTCCCAGAGGGAGAACCTATACACGACTGTGCGAACTATGAGGAATTCTATGATGAGATCCCCAGGGTAAAGGAAAATGCCCTGGCAAGTGGAGAGATCAACTTCATTGACGGGTCTTCGAGAATCGACCAAGAAGATGGACAAAGGTATACAGACGTGGCCGTGGTAAAACACCTAGCGAATGGGGAGTTTCGAGTACTCGTTAGTGCACGAATACCATCTCACTGTTCGGCACAGGCTGCAGAACTATTGGCATTGATGCTCGCCATTGAGAATCATGCAGAGCAAGAAGTAACGGTGTATAGTGACTCCGCCTATGTGACGCCCACAGTGCACGCAGGACTAGTGCACTGGGAGAGGAGGGGCTACCTCTGAGCAGACAGCACGCCAGTGCAACATGCAGCCTTATTGGACAGGCTGATAAACGCACTACAACTCCCATTCGGCATAGCGGTCGTGAAATTGTCATGATGCCTGCCCCCGGGAAGCCAGACCAGGCCCAGCAACCCCGGAAGCAGGCATCATGCCATTTGGAGCATGCCCAAAAACCCCAGTTAGGGGCTGTTTGGGTGCAGTCCTGTGGCGCCAGGCTCATAAGGATAAAATCAGTCCTGGCGCCATGGGCGACAGGCTCTTTTCAGAAAACCTACCTAATGCAGACCATGCTGCATACTCACCTGGTGCAGACCATGCTGCACGAAGCCACAAGCCAAATGGGGCTTAGGAGGGACTATTTTACCTAAGGGACTCCTTTTTTCTCGGGTGGGGGCTGTGGAAGAATACTTACCTGGGACTTCTTCCTAGGCTATTTAAACCACGCCCGGACAGCCACACGTGCTTCGCGTTATTCTGCATACTGCAGCGTAACACTAACCGTGCCACAAGCATCTTCCAGTCTTCAGCCACGCCCGCTTCAGTCCTGGACCACCTGGAAACGAAAAGAAAGAAGGAGAAGAGGTTCAAACTTGAAACCTTACTTGAATTCTTGAACCATCGCGCCGTCAATCTTGAAGAAGGAGTCATCGCACGCGCATCGTCACGCACCTCGCAGCACCACGCTGTACTCACCATCCAGTGCAGCTTTTCCTCACTCCATCGCGGACTCTGCATTTCCAAACCGCTCTCCGATATCTAAGGGGATAAGAAAAGCCAGGTGAGCACGGGAATGCAAAAGGGCAATACAAGCTACCCCCAAAGACTTACCGGATTACCACGGGGGGTACTTACCTCATCTCGGGTCGGCGCAGTTAACTCTGCATCACCGCCGCACCCCGGCCCCTAAGGGGAAACCATTGGACACTACAAGCTACCCCCCAAAGACTTACCTGATTTACTGCAGGGGGTACTCACCTCATATCGGGTTGGCGCAGTTAACTCTGCATCATCGCTGTACCCCGGCCCCTAAGGGGAAAACCACTATAGACTTAGCTGACTCTCACCAACTGCCCTTTGGACTCTTCGTGGTGGTTAAGTCGGCAACCTACAATGAATCGGAAAGAGTGAAGATCAGACATTTGAACTCTTACAAACTATTGGATCCTAGAGTCGATACTGGAACTCACCAATTCCTCCATGCCAGTGAAGTAACTGGTCGTCTACGCGCCCCTGCGCCCGATGCAGGATGGAGAGCTCACCTTTCTAAACCATCAGGTGAGAACAAGAGGGAACATCGGGAGTGGTCAGTGGGCAGACAACGGGAGTGGAAGGTGGGTTAACGCTCGAATTACGGGAGGTTAATTCCCTTTCTCCTTTGCAGAAAGATATTCATACAAGCCGACAAACTAAGTAAGTGGGGGTGTCCAGTCAGTCATCTCGGCTCTACGTGGTACCAGGCCAGTCCAGATCGACGTCCCCGTGGGAACCAGGTGAGCGTAACAGAACGCGAAGCCTACCCACAAATACCCACCTGGGCGTCATGGATACCTCGGAAACGGATCAGTTGGCCCAATTATTAGGGGAATTAAGGGCCGAAGTGCATTCTGCCGTCAAGAAACCAATGCCCTCAGGAGAGAACTGATAGTATCAAAAGAACGAACCGATGATTTAGCCAGACAACTATTGCAAAGCCAGGCTGGACAAACACCTCTACCGGGACTCGGGACAAGTCCAGCTCCTGTACCACTGAGTAACCCGGTGCAGATAAATCTACCTGGAGCCGTTCCCTTGGCTCCGCCTGAACGCTTTGCCGGAGACCCAAAAAGGTTTGCTATATTCATGAATCAATGCCGCTTGCACTTTTTATGTAGACCTGGAGCCTTCCCGAACGATCAGGCCAAGGTGGCCTTTATGCTGTCATATCTCAGCGGCAGTGCGGCGGATTGGTCCATTCCACTAGTCAATCAGGATGACCTGATTCTTCGAGATTTCCAGGGTTTTCGAACAAGCATGGAAAGACTATTCGCCCGACACTCCCAAGGACAGGCTTTGTATAACGAACTTTTATCCTTACGGCAAGATAATCAGGATCTTTTATCTTACATTGCAACCTTTAACAGATTAGTAGTGGAAACTGAATGGCCTGAAGCCAAGCGAATCACATTATGCCATTGAGGGCTTCGAGGAGAACTCAAAGATGTTTTAGCCCAAATAGTGAGCCCGCCTCAGGACTGTGCTGAATATATAGATTTAGTGGTCCAGTTGGATCACAGACTTCAAACCAGAAAGGCTGATCGAACCAAGTTTGAGAATAGGGTGTTGATTAAAACCCACGTAAGCTCCAAGGGAGCAGATGCCCCAGAACCTATGCAACTTGGGGGGGTTAGAGGACCCCTAACGCAGAAGGAAAGAGAAAGAAGACGACAACTGCAATTATATCTCTATTGTGGAGCTATCGGTCATTTCCTTCGGAATTGCCCAGTAAAATCACCCAAGAAAACTATAGGAGCAGCAGACGAAAGCCATTTAGAACCTGACTCAGGAAACGATCAAGCCCCGCAAGTGTAGAGGTCCGCTTGTGAGCCTAAAGAAGGACACTCTGACCTTGCGTTTCACCATACCCATAGTCCTTGTAGATCCAGAGCAGCCATCACGCATGCACGCGGTAAAGGCATACGTTGATAGTGGAGCCATAGGAAACTATTTGGACTGTGAATTGGCTTCCAGGATCAATCTATCTCTCATCCGAAAGACCACTGCCGATGTCATCACCACAGTGGATGGAATGGAAATTGTCTCTGGGCCCGTAACTCATTCCACTGCAGAAATGACATTGCTGGGTCAAGATGGGCACCGAGAGGTTATTGTGTTTGATTTGATCAAGGCCCCACAGTTCCAACTGATACTGGGAATACCTTGGTTGGAAAAACATAATCCCTTGATTGATTGGCGAGAGAAGAGACTAACCTTCCCAGAATGTGCTCACACCTGCTACCCTAAGAAAACTCAAAACTCAGTCCTGGCCCCAGTAATCCCAGCTGCCACGCAATTACCTACTGAATACCAAGACTTTCAGGATGTCTTCCAAAAGGAACAGGCAAACACTTTACCACCTCACAGATCGTATGATTGTCAAATAGATCTTGTACCGGGAGCACAACCACCTTGCAGCAGAATCTATGCCCTTACGGAACCCGAAAATCTCCACTTGCGCCAGTACCTTGACCAGTACCTTGCTAATGGTTTCATTCGCCCGTCCAAGTCCCCTGCATCTTCAGCTTTGTTCTTCGTACCTAAAAAGGAAGGTGACCTTAGAACATGCATAGACTATCGTGCTCTGAATCAGATAACCATCAAGAATTGATACCCATTGCCTTTGATCCCTGAACTACTAGACCAGGTGAAGGACGCTTATATATACACTAAACTAGACCTTCGAGGGGCATATCATCCGGTACGTGTCAAAGAGGGCGATGAATGGAAGACTGCTTTTCGCACCAAGTACGGATTATTTGAGTACCGGGTGATGCCTTTCGGACTATGCAATGCACCAGCAGCCTTCCAATTCTTCATGAATGATGTCCTCCGAGAGCTCATCGATGTTTGTGTGGTCGTTTACATCGACGATATCTTAGTATACTCCTTATCAGAATCTGATCATGTAAAGCACGTTCGAGCAGTCCTAGAGAAGTTACGCCAGCATAAATGATATGCTAAACTGGAAAAGTGCGTCTTTCACACTACGGAAGTGGAATTCCTTGGATTTATTCTGACCCCGAGAGGAATCAGGATGGATACACATAAGGTGGACGCAATTCTTAATTGGCCCTCGCCAACTTCAGTCAAAGGCGTCCAAAGCATGCTTGGCTTTGCCAATTTCTACCGCAGGTTTATCCCGGAATTCTCACACATTGTACATCCCATTACAACGCTATTGCGAAAGAATAAACGCTTTGTATGGACAGAGGAAGCCGAAAACGCCTTCCAAGAGTTAAAAGCAAAATTCACATCTGCCCCTGTATTAAGACACCCGTGCCCTGAGCTTCCATACATAGTGGAAACGGATGCATCCAGTTCAGCCATGGGAGCAGTGCTCTCCCAAAAGGATCCCAAAACTAACCAGCTTCATCCAGTGGCATTCTAGTCAAAGAAGTTTTCGGCGCCCAAATTAAACTATGCCATTACCGACAATTAGCTGTTAGCCAGCAAGTCCGCCTTCAAGGCTTGGCGGCACTATCTGCTGGGTGCCAGACATACCATCACGGTCGTCACCGATCACCGAAACTTGCAA
Source organism: Ambystoma mexicanum (assembly GCF_040938575.1). Lineage (NCBI taxonomy): Eukaryota > Metazoa > Chordata > Amphibia > Caudata > Ambystomatidae > Ambystoma > Ambystoma mexicanum. The sequence continues at coordinate 49,092,339 of NC_090930.1, forward strand.
TACCTAAAGACAGCTAAGGCCCAATCTTCGCGCCAACTCTGTTGGGCATTGTTCTTCGCCGAGTTTGATTTTGTAATAACCTATCGACCAGGTTGTAAAAATGGTAAAGCAGACGCCTTGTCCCGAATTGGAATGGGAGAAACAGAAATAGCCTTAGAATCTGAACCCATAATTCCCGAGCAAAGGATCCTTGGCCTGACGTCCATACATTCACTGGAGGACATTCAAGAAAAGATCCAACAGCTCTTTGATTCAGTTGACTTACAGGACTGGGCCAAGAAAGGTCCAGAGTATTCTGTCACCGATGATTTACCTTATTACCAAGGCCGGTTATTTCTGCCACAAAAGGAACTACAAGAACTTGTCATTTCACGGTACCATGATAACTTACTGGAAGGACATCCTGGTATTGCAAAAACTGAAGCCAAAATTAAGAAACAATTCTGGTGGCCCACCTGGCGCAAAGACATTAAATTGTTTGTCATGTCTTGTGGCATATGCGCCCAAAATAAAAGTCAAAAGAAAAGACCCGCTGGACTATTGCAACCTTTGGATATCCCACCCACTGCTTGGCATACCTTGTCATTAGACTTTATAACAGATCTACCCCCGTGCAATGGCTTTAACACCATTTTAGTTATTGTAGACCTTTTTTCCAAAATGGCTCACTTTATTCCTTTAAAAGGGATACCTTCAGCTTTAGTCCTGGCCAAAGAATTCCTTGAAAACATTGTTCGCCTACACAGCTTTCCATCCGTGTTGATTTCGGACCGGGGCAGTCAATTAATTTCGCATTTTTGGAGAAAATGTTGCCAATTGGCGCAGATAGATGTTAGGCTTTCCACCAGTCACCACCCTCAGACCGACGGTCAAACAGAGAGGACCAACCAGACTCTTGAGCAGTACTTGCGTTGTATGCTACATCAGTCTGAGGGTACTTGGAAAGACATTCTTTGGATTGCCGAGTATGCGTACAATAATTCCATACACTCGGGAACCGGCCAAAGCCCTTTTTTTTACCATCTATGGACACCATCCTCGAACCTCGGACCTTGATTCGCCCCATCACTTGGAGATGCCTGCGGTGGACCATCTCCACGCTGTTATTACGCAAGCCTTTAAGGAAGCAACTGCACATTTGCGAAAGGCTAAGGAAAAATACAAGAAAGATGCGGATCTGCACAGGAGTGAAGCACCGCAATACCAAATAGGGGACCAAGTATGGTTGGCCACTAAGCACATCCCACTCAAGGGAACACGGACCTTTAACCCTAGGTATTTAGGACCTTACTCCATCAAGGCCATCATTAACCCGGTGGCTGTCAAGTTGGACCTACCTGCTCATATGCGGATTCATCCCGTTTTTCACGTATCCCTTTTGAAGCCAGTACAACCAGGAACAAGACTAACCAAACCTCCGGACCCCATCCTGATAGACGGAGAGCCCGAATTTGAGGTTAAGAGCATCTTGGACTCAAAAAAAGTGAGATCAAAAATCTTTTATCTAATCGACTGGAAAGGCTACGGTCCTCAGGAAAGGTCTTGGGAACCTAGTGACCACGTGCATGCACCTCAATTAGTGAAGAAGTTCCACCGAGAATTTCCTAACAAACCAAGGCCAGGGGGAAGAACGACTTTAGGAGGGGCCTTGAGGGGGAGTGCTGTCATGATGCCTGCCCCCGGGTAGCCAGACCAGGCCCAGCAACCCCGGAAGCAGGCATCATGCCATTTGGAGCATGCCCAAAAACCCCAGTTAGGGGCTGTTTGGGTGCAGTCCTGGTGCCTATGGCGCCAGGCTCATAAGGATAAAATCAGTCCTGGCGCCATGGGCGCCAGGCTCATTTCAGAAAACCTACCTAATGCAGACCATGCTGCATACTCACATGGTGCAGACCATGCTGCACAAAGCCACAAGCCAAATGGGGCTTAGGAGGGACTATTTTACCTAAGGGACTACTATTTTCTCGGGTGGAGGCTGTGGAAGAATACTTACCTGGTACTTCTTCCTAGGCTATTTAAACCACGCCCGGACAGCCACACGTGTTTCGCGTTATTCTGCATTCTGCAGCGTAACGCTCACCGTGCCTCCAGCATCTTCCAGTCTTCAGCCACGCCCTCTTCAGTCCTGGACCACCTGGAAACGAAAAGAAAGAAGGAGAAGAGGTTCAAACTTGAAACCTTACCTGAATTCTTGAACCATCGCGCCATCGATCTTGAAGAAGGAGTCATCGCACTTGCATCGTCACGCACCTCTCAGCGCCGCACTGTACTCACCATCCAGTGCAGCTTTTCCTCACTCCATCGTGGACTCTGCATTTCCAAACCGCTCTCCGATATCTAAGGGGACAAGAAGAGCCAGGTGAGCACGGGAATGCAAAAGGGCAATACAAGCTACCCCCAAAGACCCGCCGGATTACCACGGGGGGTACTTACCTCATCTCGGGTCGGCGCAGTTAACTCTGCATCCTGCCGCACCCCGGCCCCTAAGGGGAAACCACTGGACACTACAAGCTACCCCCCAATGACTTACCTGATTTACCGCAGGGGGTACTCACCTCATATCGGGTCGGCGCAGTTAACTCTGCATCATCGCCATACCCCGGCCCCTAAGGGAAAAACCACTATAGACTTACCTGACTCTCACCAACTGCCCTTTGGACTCTTCGTGGTGGTTAAGTCGGCAACCTACAAGGAATCGGTAAGAGAGAAGATCAGACAACTCTTACAAACTATTGGATCCTAGAGTCGATACTGGAACTCACCAATTCCTCCACGCCAGTGAAGTAACTGGTCGTCTACGCGCCCCTGCGCCCGATGCAGGATGGAGAGCTCACCTTTCTAAACCATCAGGTGAGAACAAGAGGGAACATCGGGAGTGGTCAGTGGCCAGACAACGGAAGTGGAAGATGGGTTAACGCTCAAATTACGGGAGGTTAATTCCCTTTCTCCTTTGCAGAAAGATATTCATACGAGCGGACAAACGAAATAAGTGGGGGTGTCCAGTCAGTCATCTCGGCTCTATGAGGTACCAGGCCAGTCCAGATCGACGTCCCCGTGGGAACCAGGTGAGCGTAACAGAAATGCGCTGCTCATACCAAGGGGACAGATTTTGTGTCACGTGGAAACCATGAAGCGGATACGGAAGCCAAGCGCATGGCATCCAAAACTGAAACAATCATGGATGTGGATGTTGCACGTACCCATGAACGGATGATGGTAGCGCGAGCCCCACCAGAAGCCTATAGCAATATGGGACAGACTCAGCTAATGGAGCTCCAGGTGGAGGCACCTCAGGAGAAGAAAAATTTGTGGAAGCGTCGAGGGTGTTCTTTAAACCCCTCTGACGGATTGTGGAGGCAAGACAGCACTGGTAAACCAGCAATGCCTGTCGCCCTTCTAAAAGTAGCTCTAGACAACTTCACTACCCCATCCACATGTCAAAAGAAAACCTGGCTGCAACGCTCACAGAAGACTGGTGCACACCGAATTTAGCAGAGCATGTTGCATTTTTCATGCTGAACTGCATAATCTGCCAGCAATTCACCGTTGGGTGCCCATTAAAAGTAGTGAGAGGAATCATTCCCAGACCAAATGGCCCATTCCAGCACTTATATATCGATTACGTCGATGTGATTCAAGTATGCAATGGGTACAGGTATTTAACTGTGGTGGTGTGTCCATTCTCTAGATGGATAGAAGCAGGTCCCTGCACACACAACAACGCTAACTGTGCTGCCAAGTTCCTGGTGAGGGAAGTGTTCCCTAGGTGGGGGATTTGCAAGGTAATGAGATCAGACAATGGGGCTCATTTTGTAAATTCAGTTTTCAAACAGATTAGCTTGTTGCTTGGTATAAAGCATAAGTTCTCGGAGTATCATCCTGAGGGAAATGGCATATGTGAGCAACTCAACGGCCTGTTGAAGGAAAGGATAGCCAAATTAAAGCTCACATTAAAAAAGGGATGGTTGCACTGTCTACCACTGGCATTGTATGCACTTCGGAACCAACCCGGCTCCGACCATCATCTCACGCCGCACAAGTTAGTTACAGGCAGAAGGATGAGGACCCCTCTTACCCCCCGAGATAGAGCTATGTGATGCCCAGCCGACTAGGGAGGTTCTGGGAACAGAGGAGCAGGAGTATTTGCACTGCCTGACATCCAGCACCTCTGTCATTACAGGCCAGCTGCAGCGACGACAAAAAAGGGGACAGCACAGCACAAAACACAACAGGAAGTGCTGAAGCAGGCGCAATTCAAGGTCTATGTTCGCCCCTCATCTTCCCTGGTGATGCAGTATTGGTGAGAAACCACACAAGAAAAAGGTGGGACAAGCCAAGATTTAATGGCCCCTTCATCGTAGAGGACTGCACCCCGTCCGCCATCAAGCTCCAGGGCAGAAGAGCATGGATCTTCCTAAATGACATTAAACCCTATATAGGAGAGAGCCCTCCAGCTGCATCCAACTGCGAAGAATCTACAGCCAACGTGGAAGAACCTCAGCAGACAAGATCCATGGTGCGGAAGAAGGACGCATGAGCAGAAAAGACAAGATGAGATAGCTCTTTGTGAAAATCTTGGCCTTACACTGAACATTTCCTCTAAGCACTGAAAGGGATAAAAAGACAATAAAACTGACCCTCTGTGCAGCCAAAGGTGCAGGGTAAAGAAGAGAATCGTACATCCAAAGCTGCAGTAACGCTACTCATATGAACGTTTAAAGCACACAATGCATTGGAAAAGCCCTAAGACTTTGATAAGCGGAAAATAAGACATTTCTGAGAACCAAAAACGATATCCTGAAGCAACCAGTACAAAGACTTTGTTCATAGAACTTATGATATCCCCCAGTAGAAATATTACAAAGGATGTGCTTTCCTGTTTTCGGCTAGTATTAGAAACATATCCATCACTTGTAGGGAGAGACACCAGTATCACAGTTTTCATTCAAAATCCAGCTAACAGGAAGATAATACGGCAACTACTGACTGTCCTCGCGGAGGCTTTTGCCGAAGTGCCAGAGTACGGAGAATAAGGACACCAATGCTTCCACCTCAAGTGATCATCGATGAACTGACATACACTTTGTTTTTCCGCATCATAGAGGAGTTCCCAGGACTCGTCGGGAGAACCACAGATACCTTATCCTTTATCAGAGATCCAAGAAACAACAAATTCCTAAACCGAGTGTGGTACAAACTGAACTACGTGGTCGCAATCCACGCAGCAGGAAAGTGTAAAGACTGTTCACGTCACAAGAAAGGCCTGTGATCTAGAGACCAGGAAATCAGAGTGAATGTCGTTGTCGCCAGAAGATAGCAGATATGCATACCATGTCTTCTTCCACCTCATCGAGAACTTTCCAGAACTAGTGGGTAGACCCAACAATGTTGACTTACCCACATTCCTCAGAGACCCAGTAAGAACGCACAATTAAACAAGCTCCTGAGAGCCATCATAGCGCAACTGAGAAGTAATTATGTTCATCAACTGCTGAGGAGAGCCTTGTAAAGAGGAGATCCCAATAAACTTCCTGCCGAGGACAGATCGAGAAGGGCAGAAACAAGGATTATGAAATCTTAATCCTAGTTTATTTTTATTTATTTTTCTTCTATTTTCCTTAATATCCTTTTCGTCATCCTTCCGCTGTGGAGCAGATTGAGGAGAGAGACACTGTTCTTCAACTTGTCGCTGAGAGACCGAGCGAAAGGACCGGACACAAGAACTTCATCATCTTATTTTTCTTTTTCTTCTTCTTCATTTTTCTCATTTTTTCCTATTTTATTCATATGTTCACTTTTGTTTTTATTTTTTTTCTTATTTTTACAACATTTTATTTTTGTGTGATTTTTAGCAGTTCCATCCCTTCATTCCTTCGCATTGAACAGGTTCCAACATGTCCTCAGGACCGAAGCAAATTCGAGGGGTTCACTGGGACCTCACCTACTATAGATACGCATAAATGAATGTGATGTACCAAAGTTGCTAGCCTAACCTTTTTCCATAGTCTAGCAAACGGAACTGTGCTGCAGACCCAGAGACTATCGTCATCACCCGCAAGAGGGGGGACACTTGAAAAGCACTCAAGACTTTAGCAATAATAAACTTTTGGACTGTGAGATCGGAGCAAGAAAAGAATAAATAATTGACTATGGACTCGGTCGAAATGGGGGCCCAGAACAGTAACATAGTTTTACCCCCAGCAGAAGGGCGCCCCCACATCACTGGAAGTAAATTCTGGAAACTTTCATTCCGAACGATGATGTGCATATGTACAGTGATTATTATTGTTTTTCTGTCATTTACAATCAGAACTGATTTCTTTATTGGTGCACGAAGTGTCTCACTATCAGTAGGCCCACAGGATAATGAACGCCTGGGCCCTACCAATGCACCCAGACCCTATATAGTGATTCCAGTTCCCAGAAAGGCTGATGACAAAACAAACAAACTAAAACTAAATGTAATTAGCAGTGATACATACACACTTGAGGTGATGAATGGAGAGAAAAGATGGAGACAGGGTCAGCATGAAATGAATGATAATGTAGCACTAACCACGGCACACACCCACACACAGAATGCACACAAACAAGGGCAAGTGTCAATGGTTACAAGGCCTCCAACGAAGGCAGCAGAGAAAGAGAGACTGCCTGCTGAACATTCAATCCCAGAGAATAGTGGAAATGACCAAGAAAAGCCAAGTGAAATACCAAAGACGGAGGGAATAGCAAAATCCCTCAAAAGAACAGAAGTGGCCACGAAAGAATTCCCAGAGAAGACACAAATTCTAATAGATTATTTGCGGGCCTACAACACAGCCACGCGTTGGGAGGTTGGCGAACAAATGGTGGTTAGGGGAAGTTTATGAAAGACTACAAAAGGAAAGGAAGCACAAAAACCGTCTCTCTACCACAGCGATGCAGTCGAGGCAGCCTGCTCCACTGAGATACCCGAAGTGGAAAAGCAGCACAGATGCATTTAAAGACATAGTCATAGCAAACTACAGAAGAACGCTAAGGATCAAGAGAAGCCCTCACGAAGATAACAATGAACTTAACGATTACCTGGACAGCACAGCCCATCTTGGAAACAACATATGGTACCAGCACATGAAGGAAGTAGGGCAAAGGCAATCAGAAGGAGAATGTTTCGTCTGTGCACTCCTGCCATACAGTATGGGCAAATCCAAGATCTTTGTGGCTGTAGAAATTGATGTCCAGACAGCACACTGTATGTCACACGTAGCAATGTGCAAGACCAGAGGCCAGTTCATGGGCAGTGATGCCTCCCTGAAATGGGCAACTGAAGTAACAGACCACGACGAGGATGATTATGTTCAAGACATAAAGACAAGAAACAGAGCCCATACCAAGAATCATGTAATCAGGTACGAGAACCCTGGAGTGAGAGGGGCTGGAATTAGATGGGAAGTGAATCAGAAGTTAAACGTTCAAGGAAAAACTCCAGAGGAGGCTCGAAGTTGGAAGAACAGAGGCCAAATGCAGATTTGGGGGACAGGGCTTTCACCAGACGGATGGGAGAAAGGAGTGGTGATCTGCAGAGCCTGGATGGTCATTGGGCAATACGAACCTACCATCAACATAGTGCGAAACGGATGCAAGACATTATGGCCAAAACATGCAAAATTACTCACATGGGTCGAAGACAGAGGGGGACCCCTGCAGATAGTACCACTGGAGAACCCAAAATTATGCTTCAGAAAAAATGGTACGAGGAAGATGGGAGAAAATCAGAACTGCAGACGAGTCTTTGATGCCCCAGGAACGGTACATGGAACCGCAGTGATTATGGACCATTACTGGGTGTGTGGATCCAAGGCATATATAAGACTACCAAAGAATTGGGGAGGTATATGCACACTGGTGAACGTCCATGTTCCTGCACTAGTGATCCCCAAGAATTACCTAAATTTGGACAGTTTCCCGAAAGCAGATGCTCATCTAAGGAGAAGGAGATCTGCGGAACTGGTATCCAGGATGAAAAGAGAAAATTACTTTTCTGCCAAATCAGAAGAGGCATTTCATGCAATCCCATACGAACACAGGCTATTCACCCTCACCTCAACAGTTAACATGGCTCCTGCCCCACATCCAAGTTGGAGTGAATACTAAATGGTTGCAGATAACCTGATGGGAGTTATTACAGACCATCAATACCACAATAAAAGGATTCAACGCAATCAAAGAAGAGCTGAGAGCAATCAGACTGATGACCCTCCAGAACAGATATGTGCTTGACATGATCACTGCAATGGATGGAGGTGTTTGTGCAAAAATCGTAGAATCATGTTGCACATTTGTACCATCACACGATGAAGAAAACTGAACCCTGACAGAGGCCATAAGCATGTTGACAAGCCTGAAAAACCAGATGATCGATGAAAGTGATGAAGTGGACGATGACAGCTGGTTTGGAGACCTATTCTCGTGGGTCCCACAATAGATGGCAGATATATTCAAGTTTCTGGGAGCTCTACTAGCAATGGTATTGCTAGGATTCTGTGTTATCAAGATAATCATTACACAGTGCCAGAAAACAGCGAAGAAAGCCATAGGGATGAAAATAATGGTCAATGTTGAACCAGGATGGAAGCCCAGAGACCTGACTGATGAAGAAATAAGAGACTTTGTGAAAGCCAGCAAATTTGCGCCAGAGGGAACAAAGTTCACATACCCTAAGAAACGAAGAAGATATGAAGGAAAATTGATCTACTGAAGCCCAAATCAACAATGTCAGCTAATGACCTGGAACAAAGACGAACATGTGAAGACCGCAGGGAGTTTGAAAGGTGTGATAAAAATATGGACTCCAAAGATGCACATGTTCATGCCATCGTGTACCAACCCTGAAGACGATGAGCAAAACAGTGAAGAATCAAAAGAAATAGAGACGAAAAATGAAGCAGAAGTGGTCGATGAACCGAACAGAGGGGGGAGTGTAGAGAAGGTCCCAGACATGACCTGCACCCCAGCCCCTCATTTCGAGCTACCAGGAAGGTACTCGCCAAGGTACGTGACGTATGAAGAGCAAATGATCCAACAGAGAGCCACACTGGGACTCTGCCCAGTGTACATTAGAAGATGCGTATCTGTTGAAGCGCCCATAACCAGACAACCCTGGGCAGCACAGTACCCTATCAGACAGCCATACCAGCCTCTGATACGAAATGAGGAGTACCTACATACGGTCCACGAAGAGGCCCCAAGAGCCTTAATGGAAGGCCAGTAGAAATGACATAAGTGCCTGAACTGACTCGCAAATGAACAAAATAACACGCCAGCGCGAGCAATTATGAAAATAGATGTAATGGACACAGGAGAGAGACGATGCTAAAATGTAAAGAAACGTGTTACAAGACAGGATGAAAGTAACCAACCAGTCAAACGTGTGTAAATAGGCTTGGAACGCTAGAAGCTAAGAAAATGATACTGCTTGCTATGCTTAGTAGAATAATAGAAGCGGCATGCGCCAAATATATATCTACCTCAAGAAGTACATTACACAAGTGCGACTCAATTTTGTAAAGCAGAAATGTGCCCAGGCTGCCTGAGGCCTAACAGGCCCAGTTTCACAACCCAGCCAGAACAGAGAGGAAGAGCGGAATTGAAACTCAACAGAGAGCGGCTCATGCCTGGGAAATCGAGGTCATCCAGTGAAAGGGAGGAGAGCGTCAACTCGCAAGAATAAAACTCCGGAGCATACCAGCTCGCCCGTGAAGGTCAAGATAAGAAGAGGCCTAGGCAGGTAGCAGGGCCGAAGCAGAATTAAATACAATAAAAGCTGGAAACTGAAGCGGGTTCATGGTGAACAGACACGTGACCAGCCAGGCACGAAGAGGTACCATCACCTGATGTCATCCAGAACCCGAGGATGCCATAACTTTTCCTGGTAAGGGGCTACAGTTCCGAGGCCATACCCAGCCAACTAATTGACACATAGCCCTATGATACTGATTGATGGAAGTGAGGCAGGGTGACACTTGGGACACCAGGCACCTGGTTTTCCATTCTGCATGCCGCTAATTAAAATGGGGATTTATGTCTATGGGTGTAACCCGCCCAATCGCAATGGACCAAGTTATCTAGGGTCCTATAGATCATAGAGCCAATGGGACGTCGTAGGTATAATGACGTCTATCACGCATGATGTAGAGGGTTGGATGTAGACGCCCACCCGATAAGAGTTATCCAATCCGTATGCTCTGTTACCATATACAGATATAGCACCTATACTTAAGTTACCTTTCCTAACCAATTATATTGCATGACGAGTTTTGTAGAGTTAGACGTCAATGATGATGAGTTTTATGCATAAAAGTTGCTGTTCAACTGAAGTTCAAAGAAGTCGGAGCGAAACAGGTGATCACAATGCTGCTGATTTCCATTTGTTTCTCTGTTTGATGTACTTGTCATTAACCGGACTCCCCTTTGCCAACTTACTGAGTCCTCATTATTGAGTCGTGTTGGAGTATGTGAATCCTGCACCCCCATTCCTCACATGGTGCAGCTATCTTGTCTTACAAGTTCTAGAGGGTGAGTGCTGACCTATGGGCCCGTCAGTGAATTCCTCTCCTCGTGAACAAGCTGACAGACGATGACCTCTACCACAACTGAACCTCCCGGTGAAGCCTTGCTGCGGGTCCAAATCTCCAAACTTCGATGACAGGGAAGATCTGTAAAGAATCGTCTCCCCTTGAGCTGGTGGGAACAACCAGTTCACCCAAACTGCAAGCCAGGTCTTCCTCCTCTGGTCGAATTTGCTGTGCACAGCTACAGTGAACCGGATAGCCAGTAGGACTGGACCCTGCTTGGTTTTTAAGGAGCGCACCTTTTATCCATTGCTTTGCTCTGCTGCTGGTTTCTTCCCTGGGTAGTGCAGGACCCTCCAGTCTTCCTAATTCGTGTCAGTCCGACAGTCGCTTCAGTAGCCGTGAGCCTGCAGGACCTGCCAGGAACGTCCGCCTCAGCTACAGCTTTCTCCATTTAAGGTACGGTTCAAATCCGGTCATTCGTTCCGTCCAACAGTGGTAAAAGTGCTTGAAATCTTTTGCCAATCCGAGGGCTTGTCCTTCTCTATTCTTTAAAGTAACTTTTCGTCCAACCAACTTCGTTCTGAACACTTGGCAAAGACTTGACAGCAAACTATTCTGAACTGTGTGATCCTCTGCAAAGACTCTGGTCCATTGACTTTAGGCCAAGCCTCTTGATTTGATTTCCTCACTGTAGTTACTTTTTCTAGATTGCCCTGATTACTTACTTGTTGCTGCTGGTCAACTTTTGTCTAACTTTGACTTTCCCTCCCTTTTAAATTACTGGAGTGGCATTTTGCTCACACTTCATTTTGAGTTTAACTTGTCCAGAATGTATTGGGTGTGGTGTAGTGTATTAAGATTGTGATTTTTTAACTGCTTGATAATAGTGAAATATTATATAACTGATGTGTAAATAAATGTATATTCTTTTACTCAGAAACCTTGAGTCAGTGCTTGCTTGAACCATAGTAATTACCGTCCTTTGTGTAACTATTGATACTGCTCACTTTACTCTTGAGATAGGTCTGGCTGCTCAGCCATCGCTACCACTTTACTGTGTAGTACAGGCTTGTACAGGCTTGTACCAAAAGTGAATGTGTACTATCAATTGTAGCCTTAATTGTGTGTGGTGCTCTCAAAGGTACTTCATATGATTCTGCCTAACACTCTTGCTCTTCCTGATACATCTGTTCTCGTTGCGACCCTGCTCTTTCTTTTATGCTCGTCTTCCTTCAACCTCTTTTCTCGCTCTGTCTTTTCTATCCTCTTAGTCCTTATCTTCTCTTCGCCTTACTTCCTCAATGCTTTTCCCATCTAGCTTGATTAATATCTGTCCTCCCATCCATTTGTTCTGCACGAGGGTTCTCATCAGCTTTGTCCTTTTCCCATTTCCATCTCTTAATCTTCCTTTCTAATTCTTTCAATACGTTCAATTGCTCACTCTTCTCTTCCATATCTTGTATGATCTTAAAGATCTCTTCTCTTCTCTTACTCTACTCTGGACTATCGTCACTGCTATAAGCGGGTGGTTCATATATCGGATTACGATACCCTGTCGCCACTTTCAGTTCCTTTAGAGGATACAACCCTACTACTTCCGGACTATCGCCTTTTAGTTCATGCAAGGTAAGGCTAGCTGATGGCTCAACACCTTCCTCCTTACACTGATTAAGCATCCACGCCTCAGGTGGTGGATCTTCCCTTTCTTCCTAGTAAATTTTCCAGAGCTCTAGAATCCCTAATCTTTTCTCTAATTTCTTTCCCGTGTATGCAGCATGCAAGTATGTAGCCATGTGTTGCAATACTGCTTTTGTCAGAGATCCCCCTTGTGGCCACGGCATGAACATCTTATCTGCCATGCCTTTCACCCATTCCGCACTATACTGTTTGAGCTTGGGTATTGCTTTGGCAATGTCTTAAATACATTCATCAGAGAAGTGTCTCCCATTGTGACAGGCTCCATTTGAGTGACAATACTTAGCAGATTGTATACAATACTTTGGCCACTTTTCAGTATTCTTAAAACAACAAATATGAGCACGCTCCAACAATCGCCGCTTAAACCTCTACCTTTTAAATGATCTCTGCCTATCTCTGGATTGATACCAACCACTTCCCTAGATAGTCTTTTTAGCTCCTTAACTTCATTTCAATTCCTTCACAACTTTTGGCACTCTTCAACACCTTAACTCAATACATAACACAGACAGACTAGTCGACTTTACACATTTACTAAAAATACTCCATGATCACCCTTCTTCTCCTCGCCCCTATTCAAATATCCTGTCACAGGATTTAACGTGTCTCCTTATGTGAACCTGTTCACACATAGCCTAGTGACTCCCGCTGGAGTGTGAGATGACTTCTTCTAGACACCCTTGGGTCAGGCTTCTGGGCACTTCTGTCTCTATCTCCAAACAATATTTGCCGTTAATTTTAAATTACCACAACCCCGGCCCCTTAACTTGCCATTCCACCCCATCTACTCACCATTCGGTCGTTATTTGACTCAAGGCCTTCGGTATCATCTCCTTCTGCAACCGACCACTTTCGCCTTCCATCTGCAGAGCACCCATGGAAACCAGGTAGGGATTTTGTCAAAGAGGGACCCTGCCCACCGTCGAATAATCAAACCAACTCAGGAAGACAGCAAAGTTTGTTCACTGTTTTATTATCAATTTTCTAAATCAGGGAGTTACAACGGACATCAACGGACGTCGCACAGCGTTCTCTCAAAGCATTTAATGAAAACCTATAGTAAAAATGCATCATACGTGATGTCATACTATGTGGCAAAAAAGAAAAACCTATGGGGGGTTGTGATTGGCTCAAGGGGAACATCTAAGTATACTTTCTATAAGGGGTTGGGTTGTGGTTGGGTCTCTACAGTCAAGTGGACAACTTATGCCCACCCCTAGTGCAAGTCATCTCCAATAGTTATCAGAGCCACGGTAGATCATTGGCTCTCAAACTATAAGGCCCTTTATTATATAGCCCTCTACAATTGGTTGGCACGCTCATGTCATTCTGGAACATTCGGCTCACTAGCAGCGCGTAATTGCATACACAGGTGCCAGGAGGTGGATATGAATTTACCTCCCCACCCAATTTGCCCAACATCTCTCATCACCTATGCCTTCTGCCATGAAGGTTGCCTTTGAACTTGGCCTTGCAATGTGTTCTCGTCTCTTGGAATATAAGGGAGTGAGAGCACACGTTTATCATAGTTCAGGAACTGCGTGCCCATCTCTATTTTCATCCTGGGCTCACGTGACAGGAGGCCACAATTCGGCCCATTATGCAGCATTTAATTGTCTTGAATTAATAAAACTTGGCACTGATGGTATTCTTTCTTTGCACCATGAAAAGGGATGATTTGGTTTCTCATGTTCTCTTCATTCAGGAATAGATAAACAGTCTTGGCTGCCTTCGGTCTTGACCCCAGACCAGACAGCCTTCTCGATTCTTCTATGCTCCCAGCTAATTCTCTGCTGCGACACAGCTTTCAGCCCTTCTCCTCATTGATTGAACTTACTAAAATTGTGACACTGATGTCCAGCTTCTATATGATGCCAGCTCTGCCTGCAGTCTATTCACTACGTATAGCTAGCTTTTATGATTACCTGATCAACTTGCATTGCAGAATCTGTATGGTTATTGAACGATTTGCATTTTCTGCTGCTCTTCACACATGCAATCTTCATTTCGCAAGTTAAAGTTTACTCAATTCTTTACTTCCTCATCAGTTTCTATAAGGTCCATTTAGTCTCTTCTTCAGCCAGTCTTCTCAGTGAGTCACGCTCGTCTTTTGCGACGTCACCATCTTATCTTACTCTCATTTTCATATTCCTTTGGGGGATCTCCTCCAAGAGATTGTCATCTCTTTGGGAATACATCTGAGAGGGTTTTCTTAGTGGATACCTGTTCTCGAAGATTCAACGTGGAATAGTCACAACTGCTGGTGTCACGCATTGCACATTTTCAGGCTGCCAGCATACAGGTAGTAGGGGACGGGACTTCCTGCAGAGGCATTTGGTCGCTCCTCTACAGTCACTAAAATACTGCTCATAATGATGCTGTGAACGGCCTCTCCGCCTTACCACATAATATAAACACAGCACTCCCTAAGACACTGGACGTTATGATGCTATAAACTGCTTCTCCGCCTTACCAGATAATATACGGATAAATGGGGGTGTCCTTGCCTGGGCATTTCACTGTTTTACTGTCAATTTGGTAAACCAGACTTATGTCCTTGTCATGAGGGGTACACTGGAGAACAATTCAAGTGTAACATATACATTATTTGTAACCTTATTAAACATTAGAATACACAGGTTTTCATAAATCTGACCAGTATTTATTAGTGGTCTTGAGCTGTTTATAAACTTAAAACAAAGTATTGTAGGTGGTATAAGCAGCAAGAACTCAATGGTATAAAGTGCTATTTGTGAGAAAATCCTTCACCTCCAGTGACTTGTGTAGTACAGTAGTTTCAGTGGATATCAGTCACATTACAGCAATATATATAGGTACGTAGTTGCAGAAGCTGGGCACAAAAGGGTGGCCTAATCAAAGGTCAATGTCTGGGTTTAAATTGATAGTTCGGATGTAGTGAGGGGTAGCCTCAATGAAGACAGTAGAGAGACCCCTGACGTTTCTGAAAAATTCTGTTCAAGAGCCTTCTTCAATGGACTGGGAAGGTCTCCCTTCAGCGAGCTGGGACCAGGATCTCTCTCCAGGGTACAGTTAAAGGACTCTTAATTTCTATGGGGACCAAGGGTAGTAGAGACTCCCAATTTGGTAATGTAGCACATGCGTATTTGGTAGAGTCGAGTTCCCAAAGCGCTGGTAAGCGAGCTGATGTCGCCCCTTCAAAAAGGTAGGGGAGTCTTGCAGGCAATCTGTGGCTGGGCTCCTAATGTGTGGAGGGTTCAGTAGTCAGGTGCGAGATCCTGGACGGGCTGTGTATCTTGGCCGCTCGAGTAGATAATATAAACATAGCACTCCCTGAGACACTGGACGTTTTGATGCTATGAACTGCCTCTCCTCCTTACCAGATAATATAAATGCAGAACTCACTGACAATGGACATTATAATGCTATGAGCTGCCTCTCCTCCCTACCAGATAATATAAATGTAGAATGCACTAAGACACTGGACATCATGATGCAACGAACTTCCTCCCCGCCTTACCAGATAATATAAATGTAGAACTCACTAAGACACTGGACAT
The DNA here is from genome assembly GCF_040938575.1 of Ambystoma mexicanum. Classification (NCBI taxonomy): domain Eukaryota; kingdom Metazoa; phylum Chordata; class Amphibia; order Caudata; family Ambystomatidae; genus Ambystoma; species Ambystoma mexicanum. Next base: position 49,108,129 of record NC_090930.1, read on the forward strand.
TATGATGCTATGAACTGCCTCTCCACCTTACCAGATAATATAAATGCAGAACTCACTAAGACACTGGACATTAAGATGCTATGAACTGCCTCTCTGCCTTACCAGATAATAGAACTCACTAAGACAGTGGATGGTATAGTGCTATGAACTGCTCCTACGCCTTACCAGATAATATAAATGTAGAGCTCCCTAAAACACTGGACATTATGGTAGCAAAGAAACAGAAGCTAATAAAAACTATGACTAGAACAACAAGTGGTTCTGTGACCAACTTGCCTGACTCAAAGGGCAGGTCACAACCTAGAAGGCACACAGATAAGGTCTCCTAATGACAAACTAAATTCGTAACAAAGGCAACCATAAAACTATTGAAAGAAAGAGATAACTATACTATCAAAACCGTGTCTGTATGGCGTAATGGAACAATAAAGTATCATCAACATCTACAAGGAATTAAACCTACAAGACACCATGAAACAGCTCAAATCCCCAGAGGACAGGCCTCACACTTGCTATCGCCTCCGAAGATAGAATACCCGCAATCAAACCCAGTATTAACCACCAGAAACAATTATATAAGACAGCAAGCCCAAAAACCATGGCCACTGGCCAAGCTTTTCTGGAGTTTAATTCTTCTATCCAGGAACTCATAGTTAATCTGGCTGAATCACAGACTTATTTCTGTAGTGCATCATTAGAATGAGGTAACATCCTTGAGTACATCACTAGCACGTCACTATGACAACCCTCCTGAAAAACCCAGCACTGCACTGGAAATACCTGAAAACTGCAGACCAATATCTAGTAGTCCTTTCATAGCTAATACACTCGAAAAGACAACTGCCAATCAACAGGTCCATCACTCCTCTTCTAAAGACCCTGTAGTAGTTAACAACTATCACCCCATTACCAAGGCGCCTTACCTCCTGACAATCCTTGATTCTATTGCATACCTTCAGTTTCAGAAGTCTGTTGGAAAGAACAACATGCTTGGCACCCGTCACGCGGACCATAGGGCCTTGCATGATACCGAAATGGCTTAATGGGACTTTAAGTCCAATATTACCAATATCAAAGAGAAGAAGCATCCAGCCAGCGCTGCTCATGCTTCTCGATCTATCAGCAGCGTGTGATCATGTGGACCATGTTCTACTCACTTCCAGGTTAGTGGAAATCGCTCATTGCTCTTTGAGTGCAGCAGAGTGGATTAAGTTGTTCCTCGGCCCACGCTCCTCAAGTGTGGTGGCAGACAACTTTCAAGCTCTTCCCATACATACATTCTGTGGAGTCCCCCAGGGCTCTTGCCTATTGCCCTCTATATTCAACATCTATACCGGACCATTGTTCGATCTTTTAGATAGCCTTGACATTCATTATATTAACGACACTGACGATACGCCCTCTGCAAGGTTTCTGGCAACTACACATAAGACTCTGAGGTTGTGACCAAAGTTTACTCTGCAATTTAATCATGGATGTCCTCCAATTCTTTGCCCCGCAATGATAATAAAACAGAGCTCCTCATGACGGATCAGGGCCATTACTAAAGAAACGGGATCCCTGTTATAATTCCTTCTCCATCTCAGGCTGTATGATCCCGGTATCTCATCAGGTGAAGACATTAGGAGTTTTGTTGGATTCAGAGCTACCCATGAAATCTCATGCCTCCCACCTCCGCTCATTCTTTCCATACGTCACGAGGTTGCTTAACCAAATGAAGCCTTACCTCGCTCTATAGAATACTGCACTTATCAAATCAATGTTGGACTATTGCAATGTTCTTTTTTTAGGACCATCTCGGGCTAATTTGCAGGCTCCGCAAACTGTGCAAAATCGTGCAGTGAGGGCGGTCTGTGGTCTTTCTAAATATGACCACGTGGTATCTTCTAGACGTGCCCTGCATTAGCTCTGCGTTAAATATAGGATTACCCACAAATTGCTCTCATTAACATTTAAATGGCAGTCATGTAAAGCACTACAATATTAGACGACTCACCTGAAACCCGTGAAAACGACAAGACTCCTGCATTCCAACGATGACAACCACGTTTCAGGCTGGAAATATGTGAGGGCACGAGCTCTGATGTCTGTGCTCTGGGCCTGGAATGGCCTTCAGTCTCTTTATCTGCCCTTCTTTAAGAGAGCTATCACAACACAGTCCCCTTAATATAAGCCCCAGCTCATTTTACTGCTCGCCCTCGGCTTCTCCTATTCCCCCCCAGTCTTCTTCTGTGTGCCTGTTTGTTTTGTTATGTGTGTGCACTGAGGCCTGTGTGCGCATGGCGTGTTAGAAGCGATACACAATGATAATAGTAATAATTACAGCGAAGACAATTGTATACTTCATGAACAGCAGTCTGGTTCCTGCTCTCGCAGGAGAATGGAAACAAGCTTCCCTGCATCCTTTCCAAAATAAAGTAACAAGACGTATTCTGGGGCTCGAACCCTGGGGTCCACGTCTCACCGGGTCTCAAATCTGCTGCACTTGCTGATTACTCGATAACAACAAACCTTAATTCCAGAACTCATACATGAACACATATGTACCAGAATGGGTGATAATATGATCATAGGGTAACTGCCAAATAATTCCCATGTTCAAAAGACTGAACCACGGAGGGAGGTTGCAGGCTGTGGGGGTCTCAAAACTCTAGAACAACTTCCTTTCACCCCAACAAACAGAACACAACCTTGTGAGTTCTAGAAGGAATGTGCATTCCTGGATCTTTGAACAGAACATCTACTGTAAATACCTTCACACACATGAGCGGGCTAGTCTTTCTCACTCCTTTTCTGGCTATTTTATTTATTTATTTTTATTGTGTATCTGGTTAACTACAAACCTTAGACACAGCACAAAATGCAAAAATACATACATACATTCATTAAATTCTAAGAAAATAAAGTGCATATGCATAGATACAATACCTCTAGGGCATATTATGAACAATGTACTAATAATGATTAATAGCTCCAATTCTTTTAAGAATGGTTAAGATCTAGGCATTAATCAAATGTCCACTCTTTAATAAATATTTACCTAAATCCATAATGGCCATCTCATAATCTCATACTAAACATCAAACTAAACCTATGAATATCTAACAAATTCACCGAATACTTTTAAAAACTCTTTCCAGATGTAAAATAACAACTAGAGAATCAGTTTTGCCCATTCTAGACATGGCCATGTTAAAAAACATATGAATAGCGAATCTGCCTCCTGGTCCATGTCTAATAATTTTAAGTAACATCCCCCAGGCATGATCATCCAGGATGTGTGAAGTGACCTCAGACCAGTCTCACAACAGATCACTTCCGTGGGAGCACAATTAGGCAAACCCAGGAAACACCTCCAAACGTCCGCTTCCAAACTGGGCAATCACTGTGTTTCTTTATCTCTAAATACGTCTAATCCATAGAGGAGTCCTAGGACGATGCAGCTTTTTTATAATTTCATCAGTCCTGCTACAGAGTATCCACAGTTATGAGTAATAAAGGATTTCATGACTGTGATATTTCTTCAAAGATTTTAGCCTCAATGAAGCCATGGAGTATGTCGGTCTTTCATCTATAGTTCATTGGTATTCATTCCCAAGTAGATGTATTCCAGGGCTGCCTCAATGGGAGACTCATTTATTTTCCAGACACACTCTTCTGCCTTATCCTATTATCATTATCGTGGAGGCCATTAGCTCCGGAAGATATGCTGAGCGCATCAATGCTCCGCTGCAATCCTATTGCTGCCTTGTCCATCAATAGGGTATCATCGGCATAGGAGAGCCAGGCCACTAAGGTAGCACCCGTTTTAGATGGAAAGTTCTTACAATTGTTCCAAGTCTGCTGCATATCAGAGAAAAACAGGTTATAAAACAGGGGTGCCAATCTGCACCCCAGCTTTACTCCAACATTGGTCTCAATATTCTCAAATGTCATCCCGTTTGCATCCAACCATGTGCATACAAACTTATGCATACCAAGGTCCCTTGATAGAGTTGCATAATCAAGTTTAGCATTGATCCATTGCACCCCAATTTCAACAGATTTTGCCACAATAGGTACCTAGATACTAAATTCAATGCCTTTGAGTCGTCAACGTAACATGTATACAATCGGCGTTCTTTAGTGTCCAGAGCAGTGTGTATATGTTACACATTGGACTCATTCCTTTTCTAAACCCAGCTTGTTGATATGCTCTGACCTTATACATCTTTACGCACTCATTTATTTTTCTAACAGGCACAAGGAGAACATTTTAGACATCGCATCAGTTAAAGCCAAGAAGAGTCTAGAATGATTAGGCTCTGTACGTCTCCCCTTCTAAAATATAGGCACTATACTTGCCTTCTTCCAGGATAAGCAGAATCCTCCTGGAGGTAATAATGTTTATAAATAACCTATGAAGAATTTCCACCCACAATTGGCTGCGCTTTTGTCCCCACATTTGGGACCCACTCCGGCGCAGGTGCGCTAGAGTCTTTCAGATTCCATATGATTCTGCAAATATCATCCACCTCAAAAGACACCATTAATTATTCCTAAAATCATTTCTGGCCACCCTCAAATTCATATTTGATCCATCCACATTGGCATCTATCTTCTTATAATAAAGTTTCTTAATGTAATCGACCCACATCATTTCTGATGAGAAATTGGCTGAGGTCTTCACTCTTGTCTTCATTAACCTATCAACATAGTGCCAAACTTTACAGCTGCCTTCGTTATTCACAGTCTCATAGACAATAGCCCAGTTGGCACTATATTGACATTGTTTATGCTGCCTAATCCAATTGTTAAACTTGGCTTGAATGCTTGCCATAGTGTCAGGAATGGCACTCTGTCAAGAGTGGCACAGGGTACCCAGGTAGGTTTTGGGTGGCTGTGCTGAAGTAAGGTAGCAGATAAGCACACACAGCAGGGAGTTCAACGAGAAAGAAGAGTAGGAAACTGTAGCTGTGAGCCAAAAGGGGCAAAAGATACAAAGGTACAAACAAACTGGATTCCCTCTTGGGGCGTATGCTGAAATGGGAAAGAGTGTTCCACGAACCTTAGGAAACTCCAGCCTTCTGCACAGATTGCTATAACAGAGGCCCACGCTGTATGCTCATGGCTGGGAACAACAGCATTGGGTGTCTGTAACACTGAAAACGCGACAAGGGAAGGGGCAGAGGTTGCCTGCCGGAAACCAACAGGCAAGCTCTGTACAAAGGGATTACATAAGACACATGAGAAGACAAGAACAGATATATCCAGCGAAAAGGAAGTCAATGAGCAATCTAGCAGAAGGAAATGAAGGAAAGGCAGTTAGCCTGAAGTAGATAATCTAAGGTGGAGTATAGAGGACTCAAGGAAGAGAACAAGGGAGCAGCAGTCAGGAAAACAGAAGGGCTGCAAAGTAGGAAGCAGGTCTGCAGTCAAGAGTGGGACTAGGTGCAGGCAAACTGTAGTGGACTGCGGAGGAATGTAGTAGGCTGCAAGGCAGGGAGCAAAGAGGACAAGGGCTCTAGGCAGCCGGAGTGAGGCAGGGTGCAGGGCAGGGAGCCCAGAGGACAAGGACAGTAGGCAGCCGGGGTGAGGCAGGCTGCAGGGCAGGGAGCCCAGAGGAAAAGGACCGTAGGCAGCCGGAGTTAGGCAGGCTGCAGGGCAGGGAGCCCAGAGGACAAGGGCCGTAGGCAGCTGGAGTGAGGCAGGCTGCAGGGCAGGGAGCCCAGAGGACAAGGACAGTAGGCAGCCGGAGTGAGGCAGGCTGCAGGGCAGGGAGCCCAGAGGACAAGGACCGTAGGCAGCCGGAGTGAGGCAGGCTGCAGGGCCGGAGCCCAGAGGACAAGGACTGTAGGCAGCTGGAGTTAGGCAGCGGGAGTGAGGCAGGCTGCAGGGCAGGGAGCCCAGAGGACAAGGGCTGTAGGTAGAAGGCAGCGGAGCGTGATCGGCTGCAAGGCAGGGAGCCCGGAAAAGGCACTGGATCAAAACAGGATAATGCAGCAACAGGCACAGCATACAAAGTAAAGGGTCAAGGCAAACAGGAGTGGGGGGGAACTCAAGATGCAAGACACTGTGCTCCTGCAGACAGCTGCTTATATACAGCCCTGCCCTGTTCTGAGGCAGGCTAATTGACAGCACCTGGAGCAGCACACCTGAAGACAATCTGCCTCCTCCCTCTCTGCTCCTGAGCAGGTGGAAGCAGCACTGGCCGCTAGGGCTTCTGGGGATTGTGGTCCCAATAACGATGAATGAGAATAGCCAGGAATTGAGGACTGTAGCAAGGTGCATTGTGGTAAATGTAGTTAGTTGAATAAAATAAGAAAGAACCAAAGTCGAGCAAATGGAAATTAAAGACCAAGGCGTGAATAGGAGTACCAAGTAGTCCATGATGGTTGTCAATGCGTGTGCCAGCGGTGCGGGCATGACACATAGTCATAGATTTTAAAAGTACATCCACGTACAGCTATTTTTTGGCATCCCTCATTTCCACATAAAACAATTTTCTTCTAGTAATAATTTGTGCGTCAAACACATTATTTTGTACGCTGGAATAAATCATTTTCCGCCCCCATCATGAATAATATTCATCGCCATGTTATTTTTACGTACGATTATATTCATAATCTCCCCTATCATAAAATGGTCTTCTGTGAACTATGGTTGATTCCTCCCATTAATTTATTCATCTTGTGTCTAGTATATAACTTAAGTTCGCAAGACAATACAACATAATCATTCAGATTAGTAGCCATTTGGGTATATCCCCTGATAAACCCTTTCAATAGATGAGCGACAGATATATATAATCGATATTTGATGTCTGCGTATTCCTAAACCATGCATAGGTAGGTAATATCCTGTCCCTTGACAAATCTTCACTCAGGTCAAGGAATTTGCAACCCCACCCATCTAAGAGGATTGACCAATCATTATCAATTTCAAAGGTATAGCCAGTAGTTCGACATAGCTGTTGTCAACCATATAACATTTTACATTAAAATCACCCACTGACATAAAAAGCTGCCCTCTTTCCTCAATTACACAAGAATGCCAGATGATGTTGATATAATTCTGTATCATTGTTGTGCAGGACCTACCCGGAGCATCATATAAATTGGCCAGCGGTCGCTTGAGCCGTTGGTTCTCTTTAAACCCAGATACAATCACAAAGAGAGCAGTCACAATACGTAGATGAGGTAACTATTCAACCCTGTTTAAATCTGCACTCACACCAATCAACAACCTACGCCCCCCACAGGTTTGCCAATATGCTTCTGAATACAAAATATATTAGCGTTTAAAAGTATATTCTGTCAATCCTGGCATCTTAAAAAGAAATGGAAATCCAGAGATTTACATGAAATGAAATGAACTGAAATTCACTGATGGATTCAGGGCTATCACTTTTCTACTCCAATCAATTATTTTTGCTTAGAGTTGCCGGTACCAACTCCAGTCGCCCTGCTTTGTTCCAAGTTCGACATTCTTAACATTAGATTGGAGTTGTTGGATATCACACCCTGCAACAGATTTCACAATTTCTAGGTTAATCAGCCCTCTAAGATGCCAAGATGGTGATGTGACTTGTATCACCCGTACCTCCAGAGCTTTGCATCCGCCCCCAGGGCTGTGGTAGGTATAGGGGTAGGGGAAAGCATGTACCTGTCACTGTGCAACAGAGATGAGAGCAGGCAATGACCCCTGCAGTAGGCGGCTGCTCGCCATTCCCAACACAGGAGAGGTTTCCCAATGTCACATATTTTTTTATCAATAGTCCATTGCTCACACCAACCATTAACTCTTGGTGTGTATTAAATGACAAGAACCTTATATAACAGTAGTTCAAATAGATGCCCCTCACGTAATATTCATGCTCACAGTCATCTGACAACATTCAGTAATGAACACCCAATTAATGTGTCTTACATTCTTATGTCAAAATGAATATTTTAATTATGAGAATTTTGTAATAAAGAAAGCTCATCATTATCACCATCACTATTCACAACACACTTAAAATGCAATAAACCATTAATGGAAAAGTTGAACCTACACCCCAAATCAAGACTAAGACCAATCAACCTTCTCCAAGAACTCAAAGTTGCCTCAAAAACCAACTACCTGCCTCACAGTGATAGGCAACCTCACAGAACATCTAGTCCATCTAGCACCTGCCTCACAGAATATGCTGGGCAATCTAGCACCTGCTTCACCAAATCATGCTAGGCAATTCAGCACCTGCTTCACCAAATCATGCTAGGCAATCTAGCACCTGCTTCACCAAATCATGATAGGCAATCTAGCACCTGCCTCACCAAATCATGACAGGCAATCTAGCACCTGCCTCATCAGCTCATGATAGCTAATCTCATAGAATATGCTAGGGAATCTAGCACCTGCCTCACCAAATCATGATAGGCAATCTGACAGAACATGTTAGCCCATCTAACACCCACCTCACATAATATGCTAGGGAATCTAGCACCTGCCTCACCAAATCAGGGTAGGCAATCTAGCACCTGCCACACCAGGTTATGATAGGCCATCTCATAGAATATGCTAGGGAATCTAGCACCTCCCTCACCAAATCATGCTAGGCAATATAACACATGCCTCACCAAATCATGATAGGCAATCTAGCACCTGCCTCACCAGCTCATGATAGCTAATCTCATAGAATATGCTAGGGAATCTAGCACCTCCCTCACCAAATCATGCTAGGCAATCTAGCACCTGCCTCACCAAATCATGATTGGCAATCTAGCACCTGCCTTACCAAATCATGATAGGCAATCTCACAGAACATGTTAGCCCATCTAACACATGCCTCACAGAATATGCTAGGCAATCTAGCACCTGCCTCACCAAATCATGATAGGCAATCTAGCACCTGCCACACCAGGTCATGATAGGCCATCTCATAGAATATTCTAGGGAATCTAGCACCTCCCTCACCAAATCATTCTAGGCAATCTAGCACCTGCCTCACCAAATCATGATTGGCAATCTAGCACCTGCCTAAAAAATCATGATAGGCAATCTAGCACCTGCCTCACCAAATCATGATAGGCAATCTCATAGAATATGCTAAGCAATCTAGCACCTGCCACACCAGGTCATGATAGCTAATCTCATAGAATATGCTAAGCAATCTAGCACCTGCCACAGCAACTCATAATAGGCAATCTAGCATCTGCCACACCAGGCCATGATAGGCTATCTCATAGAATATGCTAGGCAATCTAGTACCTCCCTCACCAAATCATGATAGGCAATCTAGCACCTGCCTCACCAGCTCATGATAGCTAATCTCATAGAATATGATAAGTAATCTAGCACCTGCCACACCAGCTCATGATAGCTAATCTCATAGTATATGGTAAGTAATCTAGCATCTGCCACACCAGCTCATGATAGGCAATCTAGCACCTGCCTCACCAAATCATGCTAGGAAATCTAGCACCTGCCTCACCAAATCATGAAAGGCAACATCATAGAGGAATCTGCCTCAATCAATCAATACCTCACAGAATATGCTAGTCAATCTAGCACCTGCCTCACCAAATCATGATATGCAATCTCACAGAGGAATCTGCCTCAATCAATAATCAACACCTCACAATATAAGCTAGGCAATATAGAACCTACCGCAAAAAGGGATGATAGCAATCTCATAGAATATGCTGGTCCATCTAGCACCTGCCACACCACATCATTATAGGCAATCTCATAGAAAATGCTAAACAATCTAGCACCTGCCACACCAAGTCATGATAGGCAATCTAGCACCTGCCTCACCAAATCATGATAGGCAATCTCATAGAATATGGTAGCTAATCTAGCACATGCCTCACCAAATCATGACAGGAAACGTCATAGAGGAATCTGCCTCAATCAATAATCAATACCTCACAGAATATGCTAGGCAATCTAGCACCTGCCACACCAAGTCATGATAGGCAACCTTATAGAATATGCTAGGCAATCTAGAAACTGCCTCACCAAATCATGAAAGGCAACCTCTTAGAGGAATCTACCTCAACCAATAATCAATACCTCACAGAATATGCTAATCAATCTAGCACCTGCCACACCAAGTCATGATAGGCAATCTAGCACCTGCTTCACCAAATAATGATAGGCAATCTAGCACCTGCCTCACCAAATCATGATAGGCAACCTCATAGAGGAATCTGCCACAATCAAGAATCAATACGTCACAGAATATGTTAGGCAATCTAGTACCTGCCACACCAAGTCATGATAGGGAATCTCATAGAATATGATAGGCAATCTAGCACCTGCCACACCAAGTCATGATAGGCAATCTAGCACCTGCCTCACCAAATCATGATAGGCAACCTCATAGAGGAATCTGCCACAATCAAGAATCAATATGTCACAGAATATGCTAGGCAATCTAGCACCTGCCTCACCAAATCATGATAGGCAACCTCATAGAGGAATCTGCCACAATCAAGAATCAATATGTCACAGAATATGCTAGGCAATCTAGCACCTGCCACACCAAGTCATGATAGGGAATCTCATAGAATATGATAGGCAATCTAGCACCTGCCACACCAAGTCATGATAGGCAATCTAGCACCTGCCACACCAAATCATTGATGGGCAATCTAGCACATGCCTCACCAAATCATGACAGGAAACCTCATAGAGGAATCTGCCTCAATCAATAATCAATACCTCACAGAATATGCTAGGCAATCTAGCACCTGCCACACCAAGTCATGATAGGCAACCTTATAGAATATGCTAGGCAATCTAGAAACTGCATCACCAAATCATGAAAGGCAACCTCTTAGAGGAATCTACCTCAACCAATAATCAATACCTCACAGAATATGCTAATCAATCTAGCACCTGCCACACCAAGTCATGATAGGCAATCTAGCACCTGCCTCACCAAATCATGATAGGCAACCTCATAGAATATGCTAGGCAATCTAGCACCTGCCACACCAAGTCATGATAGGCAATCTAGCACCTGTCTCACCAAATCATGATAGGCAATCTAGCACATGCCTCACCAAATCATGATAGGCAACCTCATACAGGAATCTGCCCCAATCAATAATCAATACCTCATAAAATATGCTAGGCAATCTGGCACCTGCCACACCAAGTCATGATAGGCAATCTAGCACCTGCCTCCCAAATCATGATAGGCAATCGCATAGAATATGCTAGGCAATCTAGCACCTGCTTCACCAAATCATGATAGGCAATCTAGCACCTGCCTCCCAAATCATGATAGGCAACCTCACAGAATATGCTAGCTAATCTAGCACCTGCCACACCAAGTCATGATAGGCAATCTACCACATGCCTCACCAAATCATGACAGGAAACCTCATAGAGGAATCTGCCTCAATCAATAATCAATACCTCACAGAATATGCTAGGCAATCTAGCACCTGCCACACCAAGTCATGATAGGCAACCTTATAGAATATGCTAGGCAATCTAGCACCTGCCTCACCAAATCATGAAAGGCAACCTCATAGAGGAATCTGCCTCAATCAATAATCAATACTTCACAGAATATGCTAGTCAATCTAGCACCTGCCTCACCAAATCATGATATGCAATCTCATAGAGGCCTCTGCCTCAATCAATAATCAACACATCACAGAATATGCTAGGCAATCTAGCAGCTGCCGCACCAAGTCATGATAGGCAACCTCATAGAATATGCTAGGCAATCTAGCACCTGCCACACCAAGTCATGATAGGCAATCTAGCAACTGCCTCACCAAATCATGATAGGCAACCTCATAGAGGAATCTGCCTCAATCAAGAATCAATACGTCACAGAATATGCTAGGCAATCTAACACTTGCCACACCAAGTCATGATAGGAAATCTCATAGAATATGCTAGGCAATCTAGCACCGGCCTCACCCAATCATGATAGGCAATCTAGCACCTGCCTCACCAACTCATGATAGGCAACCTCATAGAGGAATCTGCCCCAATCAATAATCAATACCTACAGGCCAATCACCACTGTCCCTTTTCTCCTGAAGATAATTGACAGAGTGGCCTATCTACAAATTCAAAAGTACCTTGAGACTAACCAACTATTGGGCTCTCACCAATCTGGGTTCAGACTCCAGCATGGCACGGAGACAGCTCTAATAGACCTTAAAGCCCAAATCTATGAACTCAACAACAAAGGAAACGCAGCTATGCTACTCGTCCTTCATCTGTCGGCGGCATTTGACTTGGTGGACCACGCAGTATTATGCAAACACCTAGCATCGGCCGTCCACTTTTCAAGTGAAGCTATAGCTTGGGTGCAATCATTTCTTAATAATAGAAGCATGAGAGTCTTCTCCACGGCAGCATCTGCAGTCCTGGTCATACCAACATGTGGAGTCCCCCAAGGCTCATGTGTCTCGCCCCCATGTAGAATATCTTCACTAAGCCTTTATTTGACAAATTGGACAGACGGGGTGTCACCTACACAAACTACGCAGATGACACCCAGATCCTCATTCCCCTTTCGGGCAATTTCCCATCAGATACAGCCTTAGTGAATGAGATTTACATCCTCATTCGGGCATGGATGGCCACCCACGGCCTCTGCCTGAATGACGATAAAACAGAGATCCTGATCCTTGGCTCAGCTGACAACTTAGAAAAACTTGACACTAACTACAGCGTCTTCAACATCGACGGCAACATAATTACAGTTGCTGAAGAAGTGAAGACCCTATGCTTCTACCTGGATTCCACGCTCTCTCTAAAAAAAACAAGTAAACTCACTGGCCTCATCTACCGCCTACACTGGTAAACTCATCAAAGCATGCAGACCTTTCCTCTCACCAGCTAGCTATATAATCTTAGCCAATGCCCTCATCCTTTCTAAATTGGACTACTGCAATGCACTGTATGCAGGAGCTAACAAATATATCACTAACAAACTGCAAACATTGCAAAACAATGCGCTCAGAACGGCCCTGAACCTCCCTACCAGAGAGCCCATATCCAATACCAGAAGAAATCATAACTGGCTAAAAATCAGTGATTGGATCCTCTTCAAAACGGTTACCTTAACCTTCAAATGCCTAAATAATGCAGCACCCCCATACCTGAAGGAAAGAATAACCAGAAAATGATCTACACGACCAACTAGAACAGTCAATTCCTACTGCCTCCAAATACCCAGATTCCGATAAAAAAACAGGTGGAAATAGCTTCCCTGTAAAAGCAGCTCAGCAATGCAATGTCCTACCAGTCGAGCTAAGAAGGGAGCAGTCCTATGATAGCTTCAGGCGCAACATCCGCATCTGGCTACACCACAATGATCACTAGACCCATGGCCACAAATGCTCACTCTCACTTCTTTCCTCTCAGTCATTAACTATGTAACTGTAACTGTAACTTATACATGCATTTGTTTACAGCTGTGATTGTGCAAACTGTCAAATATCTATGCACATGTATGTACCTGTATATAAGCAAATTGTAACCAAGCTATAAGTATTCTTGCCATGCTGTGCACCCAGCTACCTAAGGGTTTAGGGCGCCCTACAAATAAATAAACAAACAAACAAACAAACCTCATAAAATATGCTAGGCAATCTGGCACCTGCCACACCAAGTCATGCTATGCAATCTCATAGAATATGCTAGCTAATCTAGCACCTGCCACACCAAGTCATGATAGCCAATCTAGCACCTGCCTCCCAAATCATGGCAGGCAACTTCATGGAGGAATCTGCATCAATCAATAACCAATACCTCACAGAATATGCTAGGCAATCTAGCACCTGGCACACCAAATCATGATATGCAATCTCATAGAATATGCTAGGCAATCTAGCACCTGCCTCACCAAATCATGATAGGCAATCTAGCACCTGCATCCCAAATCATGGCAGGCAACTTTATGGAGGAATCTGCATCAATCAATAACCAATACCTCACAGAATATGCTAGGCAATCTAGCACCTGGCACACCAAGTCATGATATGCAATCTCATAGAATATGCTAGGCAATCTAGCACCTGCCTCACTAAATCATGATCGGCAACCTCATAGAGGAATCTGCCTCAATCAATAATCAATACCTCAATACCTTTCTCAATGCAATTCCAAATGCAGGTTAAAAAAGGCCTCACCATGCTCACTAACTGCAGAAGGTAGGGAGTTGAAGAGGCCTGGAAAAAACAGAATGCCTGGAAAATATCCAAAATTCAAAACACAATTGAAAAAATGGAAAAAGTAAAAATTAGAACAAATCCTCCAAAGACACCAATTAATGCAGCATGGCCTTTTTCATCAAAAATGCAGAAAATTAGGATAACATGCTTTAAAAAGAATTAAATGTCCATTGGACTTTCTGGTGCTCAGCATATAGCCAATCCAGAATAAGGTGTCTGCTCTTAGTCCTTCAGGTTGTGAGCTGAATAAGGTGCCTTGGGGGGAAAGCAAATATCTTTCTCCAAAAGCTCAAAAGAAATGTGAATTATGTTAAAAAATAAATCAAAACAGCCAGAACCCAGATTGAGTCTTCAAAGATCCCGAAAAAAGAATTAGGTCCCATCCCGGCAACAAATCCAGTTTGTAGGGGATCTCTGGCACCCGATTGAACAGTCCATTAGTTAAAGTCTCTAAGGATGAATTTAGAGTGTATTATGTAGTGCGGTTTGCTTCTAAGGCATTGCTATAAATAAAGTATTATTTAAGCACATGAAATGCAAAGAAAAACTTTAATAAATATCTATATCTATATCAACTAAACCTGTTGCTTAAATTGTCCACATCCCGGTTTCACCATTTAACCTAAGTGTTTGATCCTGGGCAAATCATTTAATCACCCTGTGTCTTATCTGCAGCTCTGTAAGTGATTCACTTCATAGCCTATATTAATATGTCATGCTATCATAAAATAAATCCTAATGCTGATAGAGTTGCTCAACATATAATAATAGTGGGATTCTGGTATTTTGCACCACAGTTATTTGCCACTTGTCGTACTTATGGCAACTTATTCTAAAGTCACTTCCACGGTGCCTCCAAGTATCAAAGGCCCTCATTACGACCCAGGCGGTAAGTGAAAAACGATGCCGGTAAATGATTACCGGCATCGTTTTCTGCTAGGTCCGATCATGACCCGTGACCGTTAACTACGATGCCATTAGCGTCATCGTAGTTAACGCTGCCGCTAACTGCACCAAGGACGCGCGCACGCGACCTGCCACACCGTAAATACCGGCATGGCGCAAAGCTACGCGAATGACGACCCAAGCGGAAATGCACCTAACGCCATCACCCAACCCGTTAAGTACCTTACCGCCATGGTGCTAATTACGCCATCGCGAACCAACCGTAAAGGGCCTTGTGCAGTGAATCCAGCTGCCACAGGTGCACAGAATCAGCACAGGTGGAGGCAATACAGACTCAGGAGGTACAAAAAGAGCACACCCACCCCTTCCCACACCCAGTCACACTCCACAATGATTCCAATAGGACTAGCAATGTTGGGGCTGGAGGACCTGATAGCAATGCAAGTGCTACAACTTCAACTACAACAACAACAACAACAACAACAGGCTGCACAGAGGAGACGCAGGAGGAGAAGGAGGGCAAGGCGTGGCCAGCAAGCCCGACCAGCACAGCCAGTGGCACCACGCAGGCAGCCCACAATCCCACGCATCAGAGCCAGTCCATTCAACCTCACCGCTGAGCAGATCCACACCCTGTACCATTTGGACCGGCACACCATCACCGCCATCGTAGACATGACACACAACGACATCGTCAGCATGATAGAAACACCAACCACCATCCCACCCCTACTGAAGGTAGTGTCTGTACTCCACTTCCTGGCGACAGGCACCTACCAGCACACAGTGGGACACTTGCATGGCATTTCACAACCATTATTCTCACGTACACTGATCCAAGTGCTCGATGCCCTCCTCAAGCACACAGACGACTACATCTCATTACCACGGTCTGCCCAGGAGATTGCAAACACCAAGGTGGGTTTCCACGCACTAGCCGGCATACCTGGTTGCATTGGTGCCATCGACTGCACCCATGTGGAATTGGTGGTCCCACATGCCATGGAGGTACCGTACCGCAACCGTAAACTATTTCACTCAATCAACGTGCAAATGGTCTGTGACTCCAACAGGATCATCACACATTGCTGTGCCCGATTCCCCGTAGCAACCCATGATTCAATGGTCCTTCGGAACTCCACAATACCACGCTACATGGAGCGACATGCAGGGCCAAGATCCTGGCTACTCGGTGAGTCTCATGCCATCACCATGGAAATGTGAAGTGGGTAGGCGAACGACGTACAAATGCATACTCCACCTGGCTGAAAGGGGGGGGATGATGCATACTCCACCTGGCTGAAGGGGGGGGGGGAATGATGCATACTCCTCCTGGCTGAAAGGGGGGGAATGATGCATACTCCACCTGGCTGAAAGAGGGGGGGAATGATGCATACTCCACCTGGCTGAAAGGGGGCGGGGGAATGATGCATACTCCACCTGGCTGAAAGGGGGGGGAATGATGCATACTCCACCTGGCTGAAAGGGGGCGGGGGAATGATGCATACTCCACCTGGCTGAAAGGGGGGGGAATGATGCATATTCCCCCTGGCTGGAAGGGGGGGGATGATGCATACTCCACCTGGCTGGAAGGGGGGGGAATGATGCATACTTCACCTGGCTGTGAGTAGCAGAGACAACGGAGTCAGATCATACCCTAAAGCAGCACAAACTTCAGCTGACACCACTAAACCTAATGCCCGATGTATGCAGCCCTACCACGTGAATGAAGGTGTGTCCCAACCATGACACAACCATCTGCAAGTGCATTGTACCAATTCACACCACATTGACTTCAACGAAATGCACCTACATGCATGTCACCAAACACCATCAACTGAAAGGCCTGTCCCCCATAACTGCGCACGAAGGAGGCACATGACGGACAGAAACATCAACACACCATCACACAGACAGCAAGGCCCACAAAATGTCCCTATCAACATCAGTATTGCTCAGTGGGGTCATGATGAGGCTGACAGCAATGTTGCAATGATGTGAGCGTTGACATCACAGGACACGTGCCAGGCCACCAAAACAAACGGCATGAACGAACACAGTGGATGGGCACTCACAAGGCACTTGACCCCCCTGCATACATTGGTTGATGGCATGCAAAACAGGCCATGAGAGCCATGAGCATATACCGGTCGCATAGTGTGAATCAATTAGTGCATTTAGAAGTGGTCCGAAGTAACAGTTGGATGCAAGCCATGGTGGCACGTCATGTTTTGAAATAGACGTCATGACTGACACATACATTCTTGCCCACATACAGGTGATGCAGGCTATCCCCTGAAGAGGTGGCTCTTTACACCAGTCCGGAACCCACAGAACCAGCACAAGGAGGACTTCAACCGTGCACATACACGTACCCGTGTGGTGATTGAGCAGGCATTCGGCCTATTGAAGGCACAGGTTCGCTGTCTCAGCAGGTCTGGTGGGGCACTCCTGTACCGCCATGAGAACGTGGCAAAGATCGTCATGGCATGTGTCATGCTACACAATATGTGCGTCAGACCAAATGTGCCCCTGCCCCCTGACGCAGAACTGCAACCACCTGACGATGAGGATGATGAGGGTGGGGATGGGGCAGCACCTCATGGAGGCGGCGATGCACAGGAGGGGCGTGAAATTGTAGTACTCTGATCAACCAATTATTCT
Organism: Ambystoma mexicanum; assembly: GCF_040938575.1. NCBI lineage: Eukaryota > Metazoa > Chordata > Amphibia > Caudata > Ambystomatidae > Ambystoma > Ambystoma mexicanum. Next base: position 49,125,873 of record NC_090930.1, read on the forward strand.
AGCACACGCGGATGGGGGTGTCACCTGGAGATGACGATTGTGGCACTGTGTGCATCTGTTATATAGACACTGGGGACTGTTTACCAATAAATCACACATCCGCAATGAGCAATGTCCACACATGTGATTTGTGCAAATAGGAAAAGTGTATTGTAAAAGTGATTTTGTTGAACACACCCACTCCCCTCTCCCCCCTGAACTCCCCAACACACCCACTCCCCCCTCACCCCTCCCCCCTGAACTCCCCAACACACCCACACTCCCCTCCGCCTCCCCCCTGAACTCCCCAACACACCCACTCTCCCCTCCCCCCTCCCCCCTGAACTCCCCAACACATCCACTCCCCCCTCATCCCTCCTCCCTGGAATCCCTACAAAGGTGTGAGAAAGTCTGTGATGCAGTGTTTGATGTTGGATTTCTCCACTGTGCGGCCACTATTGGCAGCCCCCTCCCCTGGCTCCCGGGGCACCCCTGCCTGTGCTACACAGGTTCCTGCCCGATCGGCGGATGGGGCTGCTTGGTGTCGAACTGGCACCCGAGGAGGTTCCTGCCTGCTCATTTGGACGCATGTCCCGAATTGTCTGAACTAGTTCAGAGATGACGTGCCGCACTGTGGCGAGTTCTGCGCAGATGTCCTTTGTGGAGGACTCTATTGCAGCCTTCACTGTCTCCGCGCATTTATCCATTGCTGCCCTTGCCCCCCCACATTCGGCAACATGCTCAGTAAGGAGCGAGGAGAGTTGCTGCTGCCGGGTGACGATCTCCTCCAGCGTTTGTTGGTTTCTCTGGCCCATGGATAATGGCAGTGGTATTCCCATTGGGCTGCTCACCTCCTGCACCCGAGCATGGAGAGCCTGGCCAATCCTCATCCTCTAACTGCCCCTGTGTGGCATCCGCATGCGGGCTGCTTTGGGACAGGTAGGGGAAATGAGGGTGGGCAGTGAGGCTTCCGACATCAATCTCCTCAATAATCCCTGCATCGCTGTCAGAGGAGGCTGCAATGGCAGCAGTTTCCCCAATAGTGCTGCTTGCAGCAGAGCCTGTCCCTTCTGTGGCCACCATTTGGGTAATGTCTGCTGCTGCTGCTGCTGCTGCTACTGTGCTGCCTGCTGGGGTGGCTGTCAGTGCCCTGTCCTGTTTTCTTGGCACGGATTTTGGCTGCTGTGGGGTTTTCCTCGGTACGGCAGAGGTGGAGGGTTGTGGTGTTGGCACTGTTGTCCTGGCCCTCTTGGCAGGTGTGGAGGCAGTGGTGTCCTCATCCTCAAGGTTGGAATTTGAGCCTGTGGTGGAGCAAAGGAGGGAAAGTGTTATTGATGGGTCTGCGGACATTGGGCGGGCATTGTGACGACTGACATCTTATCAGTTAGTACATGCGGCACATTTGAGGCAGGGGCATACAGGTTGTCTCCCTTTTGTGTGGAAGTAGCATGGAGGTATGTGGGTGCCTGCAGTTAGGGTGTGCATACTGCATGTGCACAGGGTGGAGTTCGGATGTGTCTGTGGGCAGTCTCCTGCTGATGTGTTGCATTTACACTATAGGGCAACATTGTACTTCACATGAATGGACTTTGGTGACTTTTGCATGGCCTGATTTGAGCCACCTACCTGCATCGCCTGATGTCGGGGCTCCTCTCTCCATTCCTCCTACTCCTTCTATGCTCTCCATGCCGATTGTGGAGGCACAGATTTCCTCCCAGGGCTGTAATTTAATTGGGGACTCCGATCCTCCCCCGGTTGCCATGCCCAGGTTACTGTTTGCCGAAAGGATGCTCCTGACGCGGAGCCGGAGATCGTCCCACCGCTTGCGGCACTGTCTCACGTTGCGGGGTACTGTTCCCACAGCACTGACCCGCTGAGCTACTACGGCCCATATGGCCTTCTTCTTTGCTATGGCCGGTCTGGTCATTTGGTTTGAGAATACCACTGCAGCGTTCTCCTGGAGGGTCTCCGCCAGCATGTTAAAGGCATGGTCTAGTAAAAATGTTTATTGTTCCTACAGGTCAGCCATGTTTTTTTAAGCCTAAGTGGCTCGATTTTAGAAAACTTTCCTATGGACCTTACCCGAGTTTTCATCCATTAAACGCACGCGAAAACAGGCACCAGGGAGCCGCCATTTTGTGATAATCCTATCACTTGCCGCATCGCCCTGGCTGACCTGCTTCTGCGGCACTAAATCAATTCCCCGCCCCTGGGCCTGTCATCAGCAGACTCGTACCGCCCATTTCCCAACGCCAAAGCACGTCTTGTGTCAACATTTGCTGCGCTTCAGCTAATGACGTGTCACCATGGAAATGGCAGGACGCCTCTTTCCTCAATAAGTATAAACAGACCGTTTCCCAACACACAGCAGCAGATTTTCGATTCCATTCCTCTCTCTGTGTTACTTAGAGTATTTTGTGACTCGTTTCTGTGCTCCGGTCAGCTACCTTCGCCGCTTGTAGCCCGTGTGAACACCTGTACCATCTCGGTAAATTATTTTAGTTTGTTTACCACACAATGGCTACAATAATGCCCTACATGTACGAGCCCGAGTATACCGAGGAGCAACTACTGGAAAGGGAAGCACGCGAAAACGATGGGGATTCGGACGGCAGTTGGCAGGACGAATCAACAGATGAAGAGCCTGGGCCTAGTCGCATGGACGGCGTCTCCACCTGGTGCACATGCAATCGGTGCAAGCTAATGCCAACCGAGGAGGAGAACTGCTGCTGCCGAGAAAACTCGGGATGCCTGGCCTACATTTCGGAAGGCGAGCCACGACTGCAATGCATCACCGAGCTGCCAGACTTCAGGGCAGCCTGCCTCACACGGGCCGTGTTGAGAATAATGATGGTGCTTATGCACGAACTTCGCGCAACTGTTCGTCCTCGTAATCCGAGTAACGAGTAAGTATACTCTGCTTGTCATGCCACTCCTATTTCATGTTCTTCTACTATATCCAAAATGACATCTACATATCATTGTAACGCATGTAAGTCGTTCAATAGTGTGCATTGTCTAGATAGCATTTGTCCGTGCAGAATGCCATTTGTTACAAGAATTGTCATTGACAACAAACGTTTATTAAACTTATCTTGGTCATTTAAAAACAGTTTGTTTCATTCCTTTTCACAGGTGGTGCAGGCTGGTGACCTATCGTTCCTTTACATGGTGGCTTAACGGGAGGCTTGGACACCGCGTTCGAAGAGTGATACCCGCCTGTGCCGTTCGTGCCATTAGAGAAGCGGTCAGTACAGGGGATTTTCTCTCGCTGTGCTGCAACCTGACCTGTATAATCTTTAAAGTCTTGTATTTTTGTGTCATGAAAATAAGATACAAAATAAAACACCACATATATTTTAACAACGGTTGTTTCGATTTTTTTAAATGAATCAAGTGTGTCTCCATTCAAGGGTGGTCTCAGACATCGGTGCTCCGAATGGGTGAAGGTCTGGTCGCTGTGAAGCAGAGTGGTCATTATCTAAGCTACCATAAAATATTCTCGATAATGCATGCACTAAATAACACTTGTTCAAAGTCTTTCAGTAGGTTATGTCTCTATAAAAGTCACACATATATCTATACTAACAATTAACATTGGATTATACAGGCCTTAGGTTAAGGGTCTTGACCACTGTAATACACCGATTGAAGTGTGGGTCTGTGCTCACAAGAATCTCTGGTATGTGGCATTTGTTATTGATAAGCAACGATATACTGCAGTAGGGGTCTAATGTTAATTGGGGATCTGCTAGGTGGGCATCATGTTGTGGTCAGTGGTCTGGCACTTGAAGAGAATACCTTGCAGGTACACAGGGTCACAATGGCAGTAAGTTTCCACTGGCGAGGGTGTGTGGGCAAGGACACGTTTATGGAGATGAACGAGCGATGTGCTTAGTTCAGGCTGGTTCACATGCAGGACAGTGATCTCAGAGGAAGAGTCATGCTCAGTGGTCCCATCTACGCGATTGTCAACCAAAGTTATCACATAAGGGCAAGGGGTGAACCCACTACTGGAGGCACTTGGTCCGAGTTTCTACTGAGAAGTAAAGCATGAGAGGGGCCATCGAGAGGGGCCTGATGGCCCCTCGTTCCCACACACTTATCTGCACGCCCACCGGCCCATCCATCCACCCCCCACCTATCAAAGGCAGTTCGCACCCGTGGATGAGCGCTGGCATGTGGGGCTGTCTGGGGCGCGAACGGCCAAGGTGCCAAACAACATGTACACTTCAAAAGGTATCTTACGCCCAGGGGCCATCGTTCACATGGCCTCCTCAGACCCCGTGTCTCCAGGCAGGCCTCCCCCGAGGTAGGCCACACCCCTGCAATCCATATAAGTGTGTCTCCATTCAGCAGTCTTCCTGTGCCTTATCTGCACGCCCCAGGCCCATCCAGCCCACCCCCTCTATCAAAGGCGGTTCGCGCCAGTGGATGCGCGCTGTCAGTGGCACGAAAGGCCAAGGTGCCAAACAACATGTACACTTCAAAAGGTATCTTACGCCCAGGGGCTATCGTTCACATGGTCTCCTCAGACCCCGTGTCTCCATGCATGCCTCCCCTGAGGCAGGCCACCCCCCTGCAATCCACATAAGTGTGTCTCCATTCAGCAGTCTTCCTGTGTCTTATCTGCACGCCCCAGGCCCATCCAGCCCAACCCCTCTATCAAAGGCGGTTCGCGCCAATGGATGCGCGCTGTCAGGGGCGCGAAAGGCCAAGGTGCCAAACTACATGTACACTTCAAAAGGTATCCCACGCCAAGGGGCCATCGTTCACATGGTCTCCTCAGACCCTGTGTCTCCAGCCAGGCCTCCCCTTGAAGCAGGCCGCCCCCCTAATACCACGACATACATACGTCATTCATTCACAAACACACCCCTGTTTCTAATACTTTATAAACCACTTGATATGTCTCATGAGAACATCTTTGTGCTTTGCAAGTCAACTCCTGAACGTGCCACCTGGCAACCACTGAGATCTACGCTAATCTACTCGTTGTCGTGCTATCCGTGAACTTCTGTGACCGCTTAGAGCAAACCCATCAGTGTGCTACCTGTGGCCACCCACCTATTCTCCTGCAACATATTGCTCTGCTTGCTGAATCCAACTGTTTGTTGGTCAAGGTAAGGCCATGTATCCTAGTCATATTTCCCAGATTTTTAAATTTCTATCTATTTGCGAGTAGAGTACACAATAGTGCTATGTTCATTGGTCTCATTGCTATTGACTTGAGTTTCCATTGCTATGTTATCAATAGATCTATTTATTTTCATCTTTGTCTATTGTCATCGAATTGCATCCTTCGGGGGTCCAGTCTATAATGTAAGCATGTTTCCTTCTCGTGCAAGACAGAACATTCAAGGGACGAGTCACATGTTCAGTTTTTAGTGACATCAATTATACATTTCTGCAACTTATGCAAATACTAAGCAGCACATAATGAACTGGTATAGTTCCTGCGACCAAAACAAACCTTGCATTGATCATTGTATGATTCATTTACTTTTGTATCAAATCTTTATTCTTGAAGATTGTTTAATAATGTCAATATTTACTTTTCAGATTTATCAACAATGCCTGCCTGTTCGATTAGCGGTTGCCCTTCGAAGACCCATGCGAAATCTGAAGGCACTACAATGCATGTATTCCCAAAAACTGTTGATCGAATAAGAGAATGGGTCAGACATTGCGGATATCCACTGGATGAGCTGGAAAGTAGAGTCCAACAAGTCTTACAGGACAAGAGGGGTGATCGATACCGCATCTGCAGCCGGCACTTTTCCTTGGACATGTACACAACATCTTGGGTAACAAAGAAGAATAAACGGCGAACGACACGGAAATTGATCGAAAACGCTATTCCCACTCTATTCATCCACATTCCGCCACTGGTGAGTCAAGTGTCCAGATTTAGCTTTAGGCCTTGCGGTCGTGTGTAGGTAGCCGAATGGATTAATTGATATTGTAGGTGTTCTATCCCTTGTAATAATTTCAATATTGATATGAGTGTATAGTTTTTTGAATAATGACATTTATCATATATTCTTTTTCGATTTCATAACCCACAAACACAATGTATATATATGGGAACAGTGAACTGTGCTGTATTGAGCATTTTTCAAGTATTCTGTCGCCTTACATGGCTATTTTTAATATTGGCATTTCATTATCAATCATTAATTTACCTTTACAACTTCTTGACTATCCCTTGAATCTGAAGCAAGAACATTCTACATCCTTGACGTGGTCGCAGTTATCAACCACTTCTAGCGCGTATCAGGTAATCTTACTAGGCTAATCCGCTACATACTTGTTTTATGCATGTCAAGTAATAGTTTTATTTTATTGTGTAATTATTTTACCGAATGTTTGGTTAGTGCTTTCCAATTCATATACACCTTAGTTATCGTCCACTGGTGTTTGTTTTCAGTTATAATTAGTGTTATCCATACTAATGCAAGTACTGTCTTTCAGGGAGATGCTGAAGCGTCCGCCACATCTACAACATTTCTAGATGTTCTTCACCAGCAGGAGGTATAGATACTGACAGCTCCATCGAGCGTCATCATCAGAGCTGGAATTCTTGTCGTTTGATTGTTCTACACAATGTTTCATTCGTGGTTAGCCGTTGATATGTACCTGTGCTGTCGACCACAGGTGTGTGTTATGTTTTCACTATTGTAATCCTCACTAATGCAAGTACTATGTTTCAGGCAGTTGATGGAGCGTCAACCCCTGCACTTGATGCAGAGCCTGACATTCAAGTAATTCCAGGGAAGTGGAAGCGGGACCATGCGTATACGAATCTGCGCAACAGCTTTCGGAAGTGCGCACTACATTTGCAACATCCATAGATATTCTTCAGCAGCACGAGGTATGGATACTGACAGCTCCATCATGCGTGATCATATAACGTGATTCCATTTGCTATACTTTCTTCCCTATTAACGCAAGTGCTGTGTTTCAGGGAGACGACGGAGCTTCCACTACAATCACAACATCTCATTTTGATGCAGATGTAAAGGAATCAGAGAAATAAGTCGATGAAATCTGCATACTTTTCCTTGATTGTTTTAGACAATGCATCATTTGTGGTTATCTCTTTATATGTACCTGTGCCGTCGACCCCAAGTGTGTGTTATGTTTCCAATATTAAAAACCATACTAATGCAAGTGCTGTGTTTCAGGGAGACGACGGAGCTTCCACCACAATCACAACATCCCATTTTGATGATGCAGATGTAAAGGAATCGGAGAAATAAGTCGATGAAATGTGATCATATTTAGATTTTCCTTGATTCTTTTGGACAATGCATCATTTGTGGTTATCTCTTTATATGTACCTGTGGCGTCGACCCCAAGTGTGTGTTGTGTTTCCAATATTGAAAAGCATACTAATGCAAGTACTGTGTTTCAGGGAGATGCGGATGCCTCCTCTCCAATACAACCATTCATGGCAGTCCATGCAGAGCCAGAAGTATGGATACTGACAGCTCCATCGAAATAGATCATCACTGGTCAAATACTTGTCGTTTGATTGTTGCACACAATGTTTAAATCATGTTTGGCTATTGAGATGTACCTGTGTGTTCGTCCTCACGTGTGTTTTATGCTAACAATATTTTGATACATAGTAATGAAAGTACTATGTTTCAGGGAGACGATGGAGCCTCATTCTGTGCTGTCTATGCGGATACAGAAAATATAGTCGTTGCAGCGCAAGAGGAAGGGAGGACATGCGGAAACGAATCGGAGCTACAGCGTGCAAATGTTGAAGGTCGAGTCAAAAAAGTTGCAAAAAAAAACAAACAAAAAAAGGTTAGTTACAAACAGTTCATAATTTTAAAAAAATGTTTGTGCTGGGGACTATTTTATGTTTTTTCCCAGTCAATTCTACTACACTCCATCTTGTGTTTAAACTGAACATCCCTTTTCCAATCTCTCCTCCAGTTACACGTGGGTGTCAGAACTATACATACACAGACAGTGAAGCGAATGAGAGATGTTGCTTGCCAGACCATTTTTTTATAAAACCATTATGTGATAGTTGGATGCAGGAAACTTGATTTTTGAGGTAAGCCCTAACTGAGAGTGCAAGACCACCCTTTTGCTTTCCCAATCAGGATTAGATCCGCACAGAGGAAAGACGGATTTATTTCGCCGTCGGTTTCTCTTGTGTGGATTTTTAAATAACGTAATTAATGTTCTCTCTGTAAAGGACCGGTGGGGGGTGTCTGTACTTCTGCTCTCTATATGGTAGAGGAGAGGCACAGCAGTCCCCAGCCAAGATTCTCTATTACGGTAGCTATGGTCGAGCAATCAAGGCCTAGCTTCTCAGGAGGTGATGCAGGCTGGTTCTTAAGTACAGTGTAGTCCCCAAGCCCCCACAAAGGAATGTCCACACACTGTATTGGTTAGAACACAGTCTTTATATAATCAATATTCAAGGTTATGTACACTTATCATAATAACTCACTTTGTACTTAGGAAAATCAACAATGGCAAATATATACAATTCTAAAGTGGTACCACCCTTTGTATTAGATCTTATTAAAATGCATCAACAATACTGTAACAATGTCACACAGATCAATAGAGTGAAACCAGCAATAGAGAGAGGAGAGAAAATAAGATGGTTGAGCAATAGGCAGAATACTGGCCCCTACCACTAGACACAGTTCTGTGTGGAGATCCCCCACCTGGGCAACCTGTAAAATAAAGATATAGCACAAGCCCAGTCCATATATTGCTCTGCAAGTCTTATTCCCTCCTATAATGTTTTTACCCCCCCAATGTACCTGGTGGAGTCGAGTTCTTCGAAGAGGCGTCGACAGATCCTTCTTGAGCGACCCCCTTTCAAGCGGGAGTCACGGATCGTCGAGAGGCATCGAGAAGCTTCGAGGAACTCGGCGTTCGGCGGCGGGGAATCGACGGCCCTTCTTGAATGCCTTCCCTTTCAAGCGGGAGACACGGGGCGTCGAACGTCCGTCGACAAACAGGGTAGAACGGCGTCGATGAGGCGGCAGCTTCGTCCGAGCGGTGCTCGTCGGCGTCGGAGCGTCAGCGTCCTGCAAGGAAGAGGAGTGCGGGGCACCTCGGTGACAATAGTTCTGGACCATAAAGATTATGGAGACGGGGTCCCAGCAAGGGCGTCGAGTCGTTCGAGTCTTTGTGGTCTTCGGGTGGCGGGAAACCCACCGGCAGGTTTCTCCTCGGCGCGTTGGTCATCCTCGACTTTCTCCGGCAGGATAAAGCGGTCGACGATGCGAGCGAGGGAGTCCTTCGCTTCGAATGTTCTTAGGCAAGGAGCGGACGGCTCCGGTCGTCGGCGGCACGGCGTCAAGTGGTTCCCACGGCTGGGCAACACAACTTCAACGGGCCTCCAGCGGTTACACAAACCTGCGAACCCTGGTCGACGGCAATGGACTTCGACGGCGGCGATGTCCGGGTGCTTCTCTTCGATCTCCTCGGCGGTCCCGTCTCGGGTCGGCAGCCTTTCGAGGGTCTGTCTTCCAGGGCGCTTCGGTGAAGATGGAGCGGTGCTCGATGGTCCCTCTGAGCACGGGAAGAGGGCGCCTTACCAGGTCCTCTCTCGGGTCAGTCTTCGACGATTTCGGCAGCCTTCGGATCGGTCGAAGCAAATGCAGCAGCAAGTCTTCTTCTTCCAGCTGGACGTCGAGGATCAGCAGTTCCAGTTACTCTTAGAGTGGAGACTCAGCTCCAGAACGCTTCTGAACAATTACCAGTGGTGAGAGGTCCCCAGATATACTATTCTGTCTCTCATCCACACTGCTGGCACACACTCAGCAGCCAATCATACAGAAGGGCATTCATGCAGTCAGTCAGCCAATCAGGCACACAGTGCATTCAGGCCACACTCCTCCCTTTCAGACACTCACAACAAGGAATGTGGATTGGGACAAGTGCCCAGCCATTCAACACTACACACTGCATTCAGGCCAGTTTCGGGCAGGGCTGTCTCAGTCTTTGTCTCTCATGCCAGAAACCAGACAACCACAACAAGGAGTGTATATTGGTCACACACTCCATTCACCCAGGTCGCACCCACAGGAGGTACCCACAACATACAGTCACTGGGAAGGCTCCAGTCAGTCTAGCTGGGCCTTCACAACAACACCATATATGGAACTTCCACCCAACAGCCAGTCAGGGGGAAGGGACAGAGTCAGGGCTTCCCAGGACTTTGGGAAACAAGGTAACAGGCAATAGAAAGCAAGAGGCCACAGGGGCCATCTTGTTTCCTATCAGGAATCAACTGATCCCAATGGCAGGGCCTGGGTATCCCAAAATGGAGGACACCCAGAGCACCTGTCAAATTCATCATGGAGCTGCCACCAGCCCATACCCTGCTCTGTGGGCCACCCACAGCTGCCCAAAAACATACACTAGGGGCACAGGGTTGTACCCCTACCCATGGGTGCCATAAGGGTATCCCATGGGTCTGTTCACCAAACCAAAAGAGAGAGCTGCACCGCCAGGAGTCCCACATGGACTCCTGGGCGGAAAACATGACAGAACACATGATAAAAAGCAGTAAAGGACAAGGATTCAGAGGCCCTGTCCCTCTGATGCATTTCCAGCATCACACTCTCACAGAGCGGATACAAAATAGAATTAACTTTCACATAATGGTTTTATAAAAAAATAAAATAAAACTTACACTGATTAAAAGTAGATTTTTCATTAAATACAAATGCATTAATCAGATGTTTAGATATATAGCGAACGCAAATATGGCAATGTACGAAGGGAAACGAACACATTCCCTGCCTTTTTATTTACCAAACAAGCACCAACAACACCTACGAGTCTGATGGGACTCCATGCTTCTACTTTTCCAAATACGTTAATAGAGCTTTTTCGAACAGCCAATGATAGGTAAGCCCGATTTGGAGATAACTTGTATTTTCTGTAGTAGAATATATAACTAATTGACACTTTTTGCCCTGACTCCATCCTTACATGTTATCATTACTTTTTCTTTTTCTTTCTCCTCACCCCTACCCCTTTCTCTTCCCCACGCTACCTCGCTTCGCTTTCCGACCCTTACCATTATTTCTTGGAATGTATCAACACTACAACTGGCTACCATAATGGTATGTGTTAACGTTTTATTTTATGAACATTTGTATTATTTAAACTTTTCCAATTGTGAACCCTTCATTGTTCCTAATGGTTTAAAATAATCTGTTTTACACGGGGAAATAAATGTAATACATATGCTGACTAATATGTTTACCTTACACTGTAAAAATCTTTTGTGTTGTTTTTGTACATGTTTAAATACAGAAATGTGTACCAAGCTGATTGCCCAGATTTGAAAAGGCACGCTAAGGGTGCCGAAACACGTGTTATCACCATGGGCTACTATATATCTTAAAATATGAAAGACAACAGTTTTGATTGATACTCGAACCGTATCTGTGGCGCAGTAATAGATGTGTGCAGAATTCATTTTTCTCCTGTTTGTGAGCAATGCTTAGAGAATATATCCACTGCTTATCGAAGAAAAATGCTGCTCACTGCTTGTGAGCTTTTATTCAGACGGCTTGAAAGGTGCTGGGGAAATGTTGAGCGAGCACTGACAGGTCCTCCAGTGGAGTGCATTAAATGACACGGACACTAGGGGGCGCTCGCCACTAAGCCTTGATGAAAAGCGCCGCATGCAAAATTGTAAAAAGAGGAAGAGGAGCAGTAGCAGAGGAAGGAAGCGCCTGGCCTTGCCCATGAGCCAGCCTCCCCCAGACCCCTGCCCTGCTGCCCCCCCCCCCCACAGTGATCCCAGGCTGGGGGTCCTGAATGCCCGTGCTCTGGGCTGAGGAGACCTGCCCACCCTCTCTCTTGCTGCCCCTCCCCTCTCTTCCTGCCCCTCCCCTCTCATCCTGTCCTCTGCCTCTCTTCCTCCCTCAGTCTAATCATCGTGTGCCTCTCTGTGTGCCCCTGGCATAGCTGCCTGCTGCTTCTGTACCCTGCTGCCTGCTGCTCCTGCTGCCTCTGCTGCAGGACCTGGCTGCACTTTCCCTGCTCTGCAGCTTGATGAGCTGCTCTTCCTGGGACCATCGAAGTCTCCCCCAGAAAGACTCGCCAAGTAAGTCACCCCAACCCCCCCTCCCCAGACCCCCGATGTACTTCAAATCTCCCGCGCGATTTCTGAGGGGTTTATATGCTGTTTACCCAAATTATTCACAGCATTTTCACACACTTAGTCCGCACCATGTGTGCAACATGCTGGCACTTGCCACACTTCAGAAGCACGTGCCTGGAGGTGGCATCTGAATGATAAAGAAGCACGTGACCTGCTGCAGTTTTATTCTTACTGCAGCGCCCAGGCTGGTAGGGGCGGGGCGCGGGATGTACTGGGGGCTCATCCTCTGTATTTATCTGCGGGGGGGGGGAGGGGAGATACAATAGGCCACATACGCCACTCCTACTTCCTTAGTGGGCGATGTAAGGGGGCAGTGACTCGTGGAGTCCAATCCCTTTTGTCTAGTGCCCCCCCACAGTCCTGCATAATGCAAGGCTCTCCATCTGTTCTCATGAGACTAACATCCACATGTCTGTGAGACTGGCCCAGGGGGGTCTAGGAGGGGCTTCTTAGCGGCTACAGAACATCGCCCACCCGCCATTTATGTTTATATAGCTCCATTATACGGTATAAAACCGGGCTCATCAGTTAAAGATACTTTAAAATGTAATATACTATAAATGGATAATCTCTAACTCCTAGCAGATAAGGGAGTGCATGTTCGACCCCTAGATATAAACACAGGCCAGCGAGAAAAAGGAACTATTGGCTCACAAAAATGTGCATGCAGGTGTGGACTGGCCTACGGGTAGGCATGCAGAGATGGAGTAGCGTATGGATGTGCATGCAGCGGTGGATTGGCCTACAGGTGTGCATGAAGGGGTGGACTGGCCTACACATGTGTATGCCGGTGTGGACGGACCTACAGGTGTGCATGCAGGAGTGGACTGGCCTACAGGTGTGCACACAGCTGTGGACTGGCATATGGATGTGCATGCAGTGGTTGATTGGCCTACAGGTGTGCATGCAGGGGTGGACTGGCCTACAGGTGTACAATGCATGGGTGGACTGCCCTACAGGTGTGCATGTCGGTGTGGACTGACCTTCAGATGTGCATGCAGGGGTGGACTGGACTTCAGGTGTACATACAGGGGTGCATGCATGGCAAGACTGGCCTACAGGTAGGCATGCAGAGATGGACTAGCGTATGGATGTGCATGCAGCGGTGGATTGGCCTACAGGTGTGAATGCAGGGGTGGACTGCCCTACAGGTGTGCATGCAGGAGTGGACTGGCCTACATGTGTGTATGCTGGTGTGGACTGTCCTACAGGTGTGCATGCAGGAGTGGACTCGACTTCAGGTGTGCATGCAGGGGTGGACTAACCTACAGGTGTGCATGCGGAGTGGACTGACCTACAGGTGTTCATGCAGGGGTGGATTGGCCTACATGTGTGCATGCAGGGGTGGACTAGCCTACAGGTGTACATGCAGGGGTGGACTGTACTACAAGTGTGCATGCAGGGGTGCACTGGCCCACAGGGCACCCTGGTCATTTTCCGGTGGGCCGCTGTATCGTGGGTGTCTTTTGTGTTCCTTATTTACTCTATTCCAAATGTTCTTGGGAAAGGGGTTGGGCTGTGGGGCCCCTTTGAAAATGATTTCCATGCCCTTTTTTGCTTCCCAGTCCACCCCGTGTACGTGTTGCATCCTTTGTGCTAGATTAAATGAATAGTGCGCTCAAAAATATTATTGCCTTAAAAGATGGCAATAATCCAAAACATACATTAAACATATTTTTAATGAAAGTTCCTATGTAAGCTTTTGTGCAAATGAGGCTCACAGCGTTTAGATGGGAGCATCCATTTTGCCATTTCAGGCAGCCTCCTCAGCTATGCCCTGGCAGCACTAAACAAGCAGCAAAAGCCCCCTACTGGGAGCTTTTGCCTACTGCAGGTAGAGCAGAGCTCAACATGAGCTGAGGAGGCTACCTTCACTTTCATTTTACGTTTTCGGTGCTCCCCAAGCCCAGGGAAGCACAGAAAACGTAAAATGAAAGCAAAAAGCAAAGGCGCAGCAATTACAAATACAACATTGTTGTATTTGTGATTTCAGTGGTTGGAAACCCACGGAAATCATAAATACAACAACGTTGTATTTCTGACTACGGCGGCTTTCACGTGGAGTCTCCTGGGCTCCCCCAACCCATTCTATTGCTGGTGTTTCCAAGGCCATTCCACAGCTGGTGTTGCCAGGGCCACTCCACTGCTGGTGTTGCCAGGGCCACTCCACTGCTGGTGTTGCCAGGGTAATTCCACTCGTGTGTGAAGGTCGAGTGCATTTTTACAGCGGCTGTTTGGCGTTTGCGTGACTGACTCCCAGTCACTGCTGTTCCTCGACGCTTTGTCCTCCTGGTTGCCTGGTTGCCGTGGAGCAAGTCGGCGTGCGGCGTGTGGCGTGGATCTAAGCCCCGCCCCCTTCAGGAGGGAGCCTACATAATCAAGACCCAAGCGCCCTCGCGGCGTTAAGCCCTCGTGTGTGAAGGGCGAGTGCATTTTTACAGCGGCTGTTTGGCTGTTTGCTGGTTCGCTGGTACGCTGCTGGAACATGGTCGACTCCCCAAAGGTAGCGGCGCCCTCTCCGGCTCGTGGTCCTCAGACAAGACACAAAACACTACAACAGCGACGAATGTTGAACCCCTGGACTGCCATTCCAGGCAAAATTAAGACTGGTGCAAAGGTAAGCAAGCAAGTGGTTGACCTAAACGCACCTGTTGTTTCTCACAAAATAACCGCTCAAGTACATCTTGCAGCAAACCATGACCTTGTCCTCGGTGATTCAATTCCCTCAACTACCGACACCCCACTGAGTAATACGCACAGCGATGCAATTCAAGAAAAGGTATTACGCCCAATACCGCTACTCTCTCTCGCAAATTTAAATCCAGCGCCGCCTGTGGAGGAAGACCCGGAAGATGCACTCCCCTCCATGCAAATTATTTCTAGTGACATCCCCTTTTTCCCTTTTGATTTAACGGATGCGGAAATCATGTGTGCAGATACTTTAGATCAGGAACAACCATCTATTGCTCCTTTTCTTGCCCCTTCTCGAGCGGCGAAATCGAACGAAGTCATCCTTCCGACAAAACATGCAGAAAATATTGAAGCGTCATCTTCCATCACGCTCTGTCCACAGAATTCTGCAATTCACTTTGAAGGTCCACGTGCAAAAGACGACTCAACCCAAGAGTCAAGAATGCTCTTGCAAGCTTCTGCCTCTAATATTCATTGGATGCCACAGCCAGATCCACGTTGTGGCACAATCACTTCAGTAAACACTAACTGTGTATACTCACTTACCGCCAGTTCTGGCTCTGCTCGCTCATCTCAATATGAGTGCCCGCAGAGGCCCAATGCTCCTCATACAAGCCATACTCCTAAAGTGCCACCAAAAACCTTCCCTACCAACAGGTCCGATGCATCTCTGCAAGCTCCCCTGATGAAGGACACACCCAGTCTAACAGTGCGGATCCCAGCACTGAACCTGAGTGGTCAGCCTTTAGATCCTGACATTAGTGCACTCTCAGCTCCGGCACGGCTGTCGATGCAGTTTTCGCCTCAGAAGGGACAGCAAAAGAAATCTCATATACCGCAACAAGCGGGCATCTGTTTAGATGGGAAATTGAGCAAAAAAAGAGTGAGTGCTAGTACGACTCCTGTGTCTTTACCTGCACTGCACACTCCAAGCAAAGACCTATCACATGACTCAAGCTTTGCCAATGAATCCTGTAAAACTCCAAGCTCCAAATCCAGTCTATCAGTTGCCGCTGCAATTCAAATTCACAACAACGTGCTTGCTGCCTCTTCGCAAGCAATGATTCCTTTTGTAAAACTGTATGAGTCTATAAATGAAACCCTTCGCGATCAAGGAGCGATGCTATTGAACCTTATGACAAAACTTGAAAGAATTGATAATTTCATCACATTTTCAAAAGATCAAATGCAAGCTGAAGAAGGCTTAGGAGTTCGTTGGCAATCGCATATTAGCGAGGTCATCTCAACTAATCAAAAGAAGAATGAAACTCTGTTAACAGATCTCATGGATGTAACTGCAGATATAGCCAATAGATTATTACCACCTACCACAATCGGAAAAGCTAATGTGTGTAAGCACACTTGTTCATTGGCTAAGAATACTCATTTGATGCATCCTTCTTTGGCTGTAAGCTCACAGAACTCTGACTCAAAAGATGCAGCAAATACTTCTATATCCAGTGCACGTACAGCAAATTCAAGCACAAATGACTTGGCAAAGGTAATCCCACAACCTTCATTTGATGCAAGTCAACCTTTACTAGAAAGTGAGTCATCTGTAGTTACCGACGCTGGCCCTCCAAAGGACACTGACTCTTCAAAGCCTCCAGCGCTTCAATTAGCTCCTCTGAATAATCCATTCTCATCATTCTGCATTTTCTCAGGTCCAGCCAAAACAGGTGACCTGGGTGCGGTGCCAAAAAGGAATGTTGGTACGCAGAATGCAAAATCTACAATCCCTTTGAGAAAGGGAAAAACCATGACATCATGTCCTAATCCAAAGCAAGCCATACGTTCATCCACCAAAAGCTTCATCAGGAACTTATCCACCCCACCTAGATTAGGCCTATTTAAGCGTAACATGAAATCTTGTACTGAAAATGTAAAGACACAACGCATTGGCCAACCTTCCTCCTTGAAACCTGGAGTGAAGCGGCGGCGTATAATTTCAGAAGACCGTTCTTCCGCCGCGTCAGTTAATTCTCCTTCGATTGACCTATGTGACTTGTCAACTTATTCGATCTCAGGTGATGACGAAAGGTCAAAATTGTGCGGCGAGGCAAGCCTGCCCTCGCCTCAGCCTTCACGCCATAAGTCTTTTCTGGCTAAGAGTGTTATATCCAATCGGCGAAATGTTGAGCTCTCTTCAAGGCGGAGTGCGACGGAAGGAGGGCCTGCCGACTCTGCCCTAGCGAGTTTCAGTCTCAACCCAAAACTAACGCTAAATCAGCGCAAACTGCAGCTCACTTCTAATTTCAAGGATGCTGAGAAAAGTTCCCGGCAAACATCATAAAGTAATCATAAATTGAGATTACAAAACATTCTGGGCGATGACAACGAGTTAAATTTGAACCGGACTAATGTGCTAAGGTTGTTCAAACACATTCCTCCTCTGCGGCTGATTGTCACTGAGGACATCCAAATAGTTGAATATGTAACAGAGCAATGCTCTGATACCGTTCTGCTGCACATCGCTTCATGGGGAGTTCGTAATACTCTATTGAAAGCTTCAGATGACCTCTTGATGTTTGGCTTCGAAATTTCAAGTGAACCTGAGACTGACATCGTAAATAATTCCGATAAGAAGACGACAAGCAACTGCTCGCTAAACAAGTTGAAGACGTTGCAAATTTCCGAAAGCTTCTAACTACAGTAGGTACCCACGGCCACATAAAGCACCAAAAGAAGAACTATGTGAGCCGTTCGAGAGTACATGCTCAAGTTTAGCCATGATTGTCAACAGTGGAGGCTCCTCATTCAATTCTCTCTTGGAACACTCGAGGGTTCAACCACTTATTTAATGACTTTGAATTTCCACTCGAAAAGGTGTTTGCCATCTGTTTACAGGAGACATGGTTGTCTGAGGCCCCCCTGAGAGATGGCTTTACTACCTTAATCAATCCAGCCATCAAAAATGCCCATGGGCGCCCAAGCGCAGGACTTATAACTATGGTTCGCCTGTCCCAAAACTGGTCCACACCAGAAGCATTTAATCCCAATCCTTTTGTTCAAGGTACACTCATGCACGCAATGTGCGACAATGCTGATTCAATAAGGACATCGCTTCTAATCATAAACTGCTACTGGAATGCGGCTAATATCAGTTCGAAGGTACTCATAGATGCTGTATGCTCTATAATGGATAACGCAATTTTAAAACACAGCAATTTAACAATTATTTGCTGTGGAGACTTAAACTGCACCAAAGGATCTTACTTACCATCTGATTCCTAAAGATCAGATTGGAGTCAGAGCTCAACAATGGTCAAAGGCAATGAAAATACGTGATTGTATAATGGTTATTGGTGCGGGCAAAGGTGATAATCCAGCACAACCAACTTGGCATAGAGATCATCTACATAGTATCATCGATTATTTTTGGATTTCAAGAGTGTTTGAGCCAAAGATTAACTCACTGCACGTCCAACAAATGTCCAATAGCGACCATAGACTATTAAATCTTGAATGTCTTTTGTCAACTGCCATTTCCATAGATTTATACAACGTACCCGTCGAAACAAACAGGAGCAGAAATCGGCTGCGGATTAGTCTTAACCAGATTGGCTGCTTAACTGAGAAGCTCATGAGATTGCCTATTGAGATAGATTATACACCCCTTCTATCGATACATACAACCGATTCTAATGGTTCGAAAATACAACAAAAAAGTCATAAACATCTGTTCTGCAAGCTCTTGCATGAGAAAAAACAAGAGCTAAGAAGAGACTTGAGGTGTCTAAAAAAAAAAAAAGAAACATGTCAAAGCAAAAATTATCAGTGGAAGTGAGAAACAGACGTACACTGTTTAGAAATTGGGTTACTTCCAACCGTATGATAATAGAGCAAGACCGCGCCGAATTAATGATGAAATATATGCTGACTAAAAACACACGTGACATATGGCAAATTTTAAATATAGGCCATGCAAATAGCATGAATTCGACACAGAACATCATTTCAGCCGACGTCTGGTGCGAACATTTCTCTAAAGTTTTTAACAGCCAGATTTTTGAACCGGAACTACAGTCTAGGTCCAAAGGTGAGCCATGGAGCACAGAAATGTCGCTTGATGACATAACCTACGCTATTAAATTGCTAAAGAACTCACGTGCAGCCGGCCCAGATTTGATCAGTAACGTAATGCTAAAAAAAAACACGCAGCTATGGGCGCCTTTCATTGAATGTCTGTTCAAGAATATCACCAAACATAAATCATTGCCTGAGTCTTGGTTAACTGCAATTGTTGTTCCCATCCACAAAAAGGGGCGTTGGGATTCTCCTGATAACTATCGCCCGATCGCCCTACTTGATTCGATCGGTAAAATCTTTGGATCAAATCTGAGATCAAAATTGGCAACCTGGGCTTGTGAGGTTGGTATTCTAGATGACCGTCAAACTGGATTCTCAAAGGGCGTCGGCGTTGATGTAAACATCTCAATATTAAACATCTTGAAATTAGAAGCCTTAAAAGCAAATACCAAGTTACATCTGGCCTTCATTGACATGAAGCAAGCCTTTGATGGTATAAATCGTAATCTGCTGTGGCTAAAATTATTAAGATGGAAATGTCCAGCAGGTATACTCAATCCTATCATGGCCCTACATTCAAATACTTCAATTCGAGTTCGTCTAAATAAGGCTGGGGAACTATCCGATAAAATCATAACAACAAGAGGGGTAAAGCAAGGATGCCCATTGGCAGCTGATCTGTTTAAATTATTTTTAGCAGATCTACAGCCCCACTTAGATCAAGCCCACTGCTTCCCTCCGAAATTACATAGGACTTCTGTACGATACATCGCCTATGCTGATGACCTGGTGCTGCTGGATCGAACTCAAGTTGGACTGCAGCGACTACTTCACTGTCTGTACGATTACTTATCGTCTAATGAGCTTCAAATAAACACTGAAAAAACAAAAATCGTGACAATTGGCCATGTGAGAAGCAAGAAAGATAAAGCCTTTAAGTGGGCGGTCGGTGGCCAACTCTTGTCATCAGTAAACTCAATACGGTACCTTGGAGTACAGTTCAACAATTCGCTCTGCGAAAAGTCATGGGTGGACGCCTTGAAAGTAAAATGTCTAGGATTGGCTCTTCAAGCGGCCAAAATAAACAAAAGCTTCGGCAAATTTTCGCTAACTCCAATCATAATGTTCTATCTTCAAAAGGTGGTACCGATTTTGACCTTTGGTGCAGAAGCTAGCTGGCACATAAATGAATACACCTGGAACCAGCTTGAAGGTTGCTTCTGGAAACATGCATTAAACCTTCCGAAGTGTGTCCCTGTTATCACTTTAAGACATGAACTGTCCTTGAATTCTCTTTATAGCCATATGATCTGGAAATCTATTGCTCTGATGCGAAAGATGACAGAAAACAGCAAACCAGCGGCATACTGTATCTTCTCAGGTGAGGACGACTCCACCAGGGCCTGCTTACTAGACCTATGGCGTTCAAGAGTCCAACATTGGGTTGATGCTGCGGAAATTGGCAATTACGATCTGTTCAAACGACCACACCATGCAAAACGAAAATTTGATATCTGGGCATGGACTATCAACCTGGAAGCACACGAGAAATTGGCCTCTTCAAAATGGCTGAGTCCGGATCACAAAAAATTAAACGTACAATCTTCCTATCTTTTGCGATGCTATTCGAGACATTATCGCGAGCAATTTCTAAGATTTCGTTTAAATATTTTGAAAACAAAGGAAATTCTATGGCTAAGAAAGCATGCCTCGCTGAAGGACAATTTATGCCGTTTTTGTCGAGGGTCCACTGAAACCTTAAAACATCTAATTCTTGATTGTCTAGCCACCTGCGACTTACGTTCAAAGCATCTGAGCCAATTTGCGCCTTTAGATGGAGATATGGAGGCTTGGTGGCGACTAATTTCCAGTGGCAATAACGTTAAACACGTATGTGCCATCGTAAATTACTTAAATATATTGCTTCAGTCTACATGCTAACCGTGCTTGCAAGTTGGGCGTGCCCCACGAGGGCTTGTGGCGTGACTTCGTCACTTTGTGACTCGAATCTGTTGAGAGCATTTGTGCTTAGGCTTTTAATAGATTAGAAATTGGGCTGTTGGCAGTTTGAGACTAAGCTTGTTTATGTTGCATTTGAATTTTGCTCTTTATCCTTGTATTTTCCTTCTGTCGACCTCAGTCTACTCACGAATGAAGAATCGTGCTAGTTATAGTTCTAGAAAATTCAAATTAATCACCTCAAAGAAATCTCTGAACCTTTGAACCTCAAACTAATTGTGATGAATCCTTGGGATATTGTTTTGTGTTGTCTGAATCTTCGAAGTGACCATCTGAAACAAAAGTTTTCTCTATATGTTAAAACTGTAGTTTTCAAAAGAAAAAAAAAAAAAAAATTCCACTGCTGGTGTTTCCAGAGCCACTCCACTGCTGGTGTTACCAGGGTCATTCCACTGCTGGTGTTTCCAGGGTCATGCCACTGCTGGTGTTGCTAGGGTCATGCCGCTGCTGGTGTTTCCAGGGCCACTCCACTGCTGGTGTTGCCATGGTCATGCCACTGCTGTTGTTTCCAGGGCCACGGCTGGAGTTGCCAGGGCCATGCCACTGCTGGTGTTGCCAGTCATTCCTCTGCTGGTGTTGCCAGGATCATGCCACTGCTGGTGTTGCCAGGGTCACGCCACTGCTGGTGTTTCCAGGGACACTCCACTGCTGGTGTTGCTAGGGTCATTCCTTTGCTGGTGTTGCCAGGCACATTTCGCTGCCGGTGTTGCCAGGGCCACTCCACTGCTGGTGTTGGCAGGGCCACTCCACTGCTGGTGTTGCCAGGGACACTCCACTGCTGGTGATGACAGGGTCATTCCACTGCTGGTGTTTCCAGGACCACTCCACTGCTGGTGTTTCCAGGGTCATTCCACTGCTGGTGTTTCCAGGGCCACTTCACAGCAAAACACATGAAAGAGTGGGAAAAAGACTCACACTCTGACCAGGTGAAACAACTAAAGCTTAGAAATCCAGCAAAGCTGCTGGGGGACTCATTGGGAAAGGGAAATCAGCCATTCTGGAGAATTCTCCCTAAAACTCGCCCCCCAGACTAAGGGACAGGAGGATTTAATCCATTCCTGGATGAATCTCTACCTCTAGTCGGTTATAAACATCCTAGAGAGACATCAGCATTTTGTGGTGACATCCTGCTCTGTGCTCAATGGTAAAATCAAATCCTTCCAGGCAGATTGACCATCTTAGAAGTTTTGGGTTCTCCCCTTTCATTTGCATTAACCATCTCAAGGGTTGGTGGTCAGTTTGAATCACAAAAGTAGATCCATACAAGTATGCTCTAAACTTCTTCAAAGACCACACAATGGCAAAACATTCACGCTCTATGGTTGCCCACCTTGTTTCTGGTTCCTTCAGTTTCCTACTGATGAAGCAAATGGGGTGCTCCCTACCTTTTGACTACAGACTTCACCTATACCTATATTTCTAGGCATCTGTCTGCACAATGAAGGGTTGGTGATAATCAGGAGCTCTTAGGACTGGAGCTTGACAAAGGGCTTTCTTCAGGCTTTCAAAGGCTTGAGTGCACTCCTCATTCCATCTAACCTTTTTAGGAAATTTTGGAGAGGAGATTACATTCAAGGGAGAAGCTATGGTCCCATAGTTCTCTATGAAATTCCTGTAGTACCCAGTGAGACCTAGGAAAGCTCTCGCTTGGGTTTGAGTAGTAGGGGTGACCCAGTTTTGCACAGCTTCTACTTTGCTGGGCAATGGCCTTATTTCACCTCCTCCTACCTCATGACCAAGGTAGACCACTTTACTCTGACCAATTTGACATTTGCTTGCCTTTATGGTCAGATGGGCCTGCAAAACATATCCCAGGTGATTAATATGTTCTTTCCATGTAGGGCTGAACACTGCAATGTCATCCAAGTATGCCACGCAGAAGTCCTCCATCCCATTCAAAACTTGATTAACCATCCTTTGAAATGTAGCAGGTGCCTTCTTTGGTCCAAAAGGCATTACCTTAAACTGGTAGAGGCCTGCTGGGGTGGAAAATGCAGTTTTCTCCTTGGCATGGTCGGTTAGTGCTATTTGCCAATAGCCTGAGGTTCGGTCAAATGTACTGAGATACTTGGCTGAACCAAGTCTATCCACCAGCTCATCTGTCCTTGGCAAAGGATGGGCATCAGTCTTAGTGACTGCATTTAGAGCTCTATAGTCCACATAGAATCTTAACTCCTTGGATCCTGCCTTTGGTACTAGGACAACTGGACTAGACCATGGACTTGTAGAGGGCTTTATAACCCCGCTGATCAAGCATCTTGTTGACCTCTCCTTTGACGTGGGATCTCACATGTTCTGACAGTCTGTACCCCCTGCTTTTGACAGGTAAACAGTCACCAGTGAGAATATCATGCTGGCCCCAAGGGGTCAAGCCTGGTGAAAGTGAAAAAAGGGAGGCAAACTGATTCAACAGAACTTTGCACTCTTCCTGTTGTTCAGAAGTAAGTTGAGAAGAGGGATTAACTCCTTCTATTTGTTCATCTAAAGGTTGGCCTCTGAGGAGGTCAGGTAGAGGTTCACTCTCCTCTTCCTCTTGAGCTGAAGCTAGAAGCAAAGCTCCTACTTCTGGCCTGGAGACATAAGCCTTTAATGGTTGGTGTGAAAGACTCTGGGATCCTACTTAGGTCTGCCTAAATCCACCAAATAGTTCACCTCTCCAAGTTTACCCACAACCTTGAAGGGTCCTATCCACTTGTCCTGCAAGACCCTCTGCCTTGTTGGCACCATAACGAATACCAGCTGGTCTTAAATGATCTCAACCATGTTGGCCTTCTGGTCATGCCAATGTTTGACCAGCGCCTGACTTGATTTTAAGTTATCACTTGCTTCTGCCATCATGTGTGACATTCTCCTCCGGATGTGAAAACAAAAATCAAAATATCGAGGCTGAGTACCCCAAAAGGAAATACACCGTACACGGGTTACAAAGGAACATACAAAGTACTTTAATGTATACTGAATTCAGTTACAAAGAACAGAACAAAATCAGATAGCTATCGGCCCTCAGTGCAACACTTCGAACTCCAGCGTGGTTCGGTGTATTCAGTGAGAGACGCTGTACATTAGAATTCATTGCTCTTTTATACTATTTGCGAACACGATGTCCAACCCTACTTCAGGTTAATATTCCTCTAATACGTTACTGATCTAGGGTTCATGCCGTGTTCGCATATCCACATGTAACTGGTTTGCTTTTAATACATATATCAACAAGCCTACACGGCAACTGTGTATTCTGGGATTTCCCATGCAGGTCTTCTCAAACATTAATACAATGTAGTTAAACAAGTGTTCTACGTTCAGTATTTGAATACATTGTTCTCAACATATGCTCACGGATTAGTTTCATTGCACGAGTAATCCTTTACACACAGGTCAACGAAGGACAAGGTCTCAGTTCACGACCTCCACAAGTGGCCTGCAAGCAAGTTACATATTAGCTACATGCAGAGGTCAAGACGGCCATGTTGTATTCTGGAATGACATCGTCCACCATTTTAACTCACAGGGTGACTTTACAACGTGAACCTAAAATGGCGGATTGACCTAAAATGGCGGCTTACATTGATTTTAAGGTCAGGACCTTGCAACACAGACTTTTCGCAAGTGACTTATAAGCAGCTTGGCGTAGGCCAATATACATATATTCATTGCAATAGGAGGCACGATATACTTTCTTATTTGACAAACCCTCCTTTTGGCCTATGCCAAGTGCTAAACTATTTCAGATCTCCTTGCAAATAACTCCATGCATCATCGTCCATGCACCCTGAATCACTGTCGGAAATATCTATTGCCATTAGGTCATTCGCTAGAATTTCTTTTAACACATATTCTTTGGAAGTTTTATCTGGGGCATACACTTTATGTCCCATCGTACCTATCGCTTGTGCGCAAGATTCCCCTAGCATCGAACATACACTAGGTAGACACTGAATACAACAACAAAGGAACAACAGAATTCCCAAAATGATCAGTAAGACCGAAAGTACCTTTCAACCCCAAGATCGCAAGAAGTCCCAGAACCAAGCGCTAAAATCCCAGTTTCCCTCGGGAACGTGCACTTCTGAACTGAGGACGTGCAGATTCTGTATTGCCTTGAAGATGGTTGGGGAGGAATCTGGTACGAAAACACAGAAAGCGCACCCCACTAATTTACACACTCTACCACGTTTAGCCAGAATGACATAAAATGCCATCCGGTTTTGAAGCGCTACTAGTCTTATCGCCTTCTGTTCTAATGTCATATTATAGAGTATGTCCGTGGTCCGGTTGATGGTTCTCTCCGATACTCTCGCTAGTCTTCTGATATCTTCGGAATTCGCTATCTGCCCCCAAAATGGCACAACTGATTTTGCTATATCTCCCAAGATTTGTGCTGGAGTGTCACCATTCTCGTCCCGCCGTGGACGAGCCTTTGAAACTTCTATTGTACTAGCTATAAACACCCCAGGTAACAGGATCCCTAAATAACAGATTCCCTGCCAATCCCTGGGCAACCATGGGAATGCTACATTACCGCAGATAAAGTAGACAGGTTCGCCTACATACAAAGGTCTGTTTTCCCCCAGTCAAATTTGCAACGTTGGCACAACCTAGAAAATCTCCCATTGACTGCGGTGCCATTCCTCTGTATGCAAAAAGAAACTGATTCGGGGCTATGGTTAACAGTGTAAGAATGAGGCATGGCATCCTTATTGCCTATCGGAGCCATCTTAAAGGAAATCAAAGATTGGAAAGGACGGGATAGTCTGTCGGAAGGCCTAACAGAAGCAACGTTAGGTTTACTCCTGTTTGCGAAGTGCGAGCATCCCAGGGGAGTCAAAACACGTTTCTCAAAACTATTCAAATTAGTGCAATCAAAGTTCCCTGATATGCTATCGTTCCAACGGCCAAAGAACAGTGCTCTAAGAGAAGCATAGCATGCAGTTGTCAAAGGTAAAGGATGAATATACCAACCTAGCCCCTTATCCCCGTGTTGCGGTAAATGTGAGCAGACCCAACAGTTGGACTTATTAAAAATGGCATGCGTAGCATTCATGATAAGTAGCAGAGTATTATTGTGGTACCTTTGTCTATGCTGAGAGTCCCTAGGGGATAAAGTATGCAAATGTACAAAGGGAGTAGGAACAGTAGGTACACTTTCAGTAGGTAACAAGGACTCTAAAGGATGAGTTTCCTCAAGGTACCACAAACCTAAGACAGTGACTATTATAAACTCAAATATTATTAAACAAACACAGCGATACATTTTTGGGGCCCAGGTGCATTGTCCTTTGTCCTGGTTGGTCACCCCATCATTTACAAGTCCCATACGAGCGGTAGCGGTGGCAGGCATTGTAGTCTTCAAACGGAAACCCCAATGTTCGTTGTTGGCGACCTCCCGGCCGCGCAACTTCTTAGTCCTTCCACAACCCTAGC
Source organism: Ambystoma mexicanum (assembly GCF_040938575.1). Taxonomy (NCBI): domain Eukaryota; kingdom Metazoa; phylum Chordata; class Amphibia; order Caudata; family Ambystomatidae; genus Ambystoma; species Ambystoma mexicanum. The sequence goes on from NC_090930.1 coordinate 49,152,178, forward strand.
CAACAGAATCCCCTTTCTCAAATTTGGGCAAAAACAAGCCCTCGATGATACTTTCGTTGTCCGAATGCACAGCCGAACCGTGCCGTAAGTCTATCAGATGCACAGCAAAACCGTGCCTTAAGTCTATTTTCTTGGACTCAGATTGTACCTTGCTTTTCCCGGTACTGATTGATCCGAAAACAATCGGCCTCATTACACGGTAGGTGGTAAACCATGCCGCTATTAGCGCCATGGTTCATGCTGGTAATTTACCGGTACCGCCTTGGAGGAAAGGGGAATTACCGCCCTATTCCAAGGTTGGGAAGGCGGTAATTCCTCCTTCCTCCATTGCCCTTCCCCGTTCCCATTTTTGCCCCATAGGGCATAATGGGAATGGGGAAGGCAGTAATTACGGTACCGCAAATTGCGGTACCGTAATTATCACCCTGGTCCCTTTGCGGGTTAGTTTTTAACGCCTGCTAAAAGCAAGCGTTAATGTACCAACCCGCAAAGGGACCTTGTAGTAAGGCGGTAAGGGTTTACCGGTACCGGTAAAATACTGGTACCGGTAAACCCTTACCGCCTACCGTGTAATGAGGCCCAATGTGTCGTCACTACCTGTTGGAAGCAACGTATCAGAAACAAGTGACAATGCCGAATTTGAAACAACAGTTTCCGGATGCAAAACTTTTGGAGAGTGTGGAGACAAAATGGCTGCTTCCCCAAGCCTCACGGGCTCAGAAAGATTCTCCGACACACTCTCGGCACTATTTACTGCTTTGGGATCGTTGGTTGCATCGTTAGCAAGGGGTTCTGTTTCTTCTGTATCGTGTGGCACAGGGTGAGGAAGTTTCTTGACGTGGGACGCGTTGATCCAGTTCTTTCTTCCAGAAACCCGCACTGCTGTTTGGGTGACCAACAGGACTTGGAACGGGCCCCGCCAGCGAGGTGCAAGGCAAGAAGAGCGCTCAAATGCCTTGATGAGCACCCAGCTTCCAGGCCGTATGCTGTGGCCCGGGGCCTCGTATCGCACAGGTAAAGCCTATCGCACCTGGTGATAAATTAAATACAGGTTTTTAGTCAACTGGCTGCAATAATATGAAAGTAATACATTTTCAACATTTATTAAAGAGCTACATTTAGGAAGGTTCCAGATATTGGCAGGTCTCCCCATTACCACCTCAAATGGAGATAGCCCAGTCTTAGTTTGAGGGGTTGTACGCATGGATAATAACACGATCGGTAAAGCGTCCGGCCATTTCAATTTAGTGCCGGCACACGTCTTAGCGAGCTTGTTCTTGATGATACCATTGTGTCTTTCCACTAGTCCGGCGCTCTGAGCGTGTCTGGCCGAATGGAACCGTTTGTCAATCTGCAATGCCACACATATCTGCAGAATTACAGCAGTGACAAAATGTGGACCATTGTCCGACCAGATAACTCTTGGTAGCCCGAACCGTGGGAAGTACTCCTTTAACATGGTTTTCGCAGTAGTCATGGCTGTATCATCTTTAACGGGGAAAGCCTCAACCCATTTACTAAAAGCACAGATGACCACCAGCACGTGCTTCATATTATTGCACCGTTCCATTTCAATTAAAATCAAAGTGGATAACTTCAATGGGGACAGAGGGTGGCCCAAAACTTCCCCTTGGAGTTGCTGTCCCCTTTCCCAAATTGTGTTGTAGGCAAATCATGCAATCCTGGACATAGTGCTGGGCAATTTTTGAAATTGTGTCATTTGCCCAAACTTTCTCTAACATTTTTGTCACTTTCTGGGCACATACATGCATAGGACCATGGGCCATGATGACCATCATTAATACATACGCGTCAGGGAGTAGCCATTTCCCTTCAACTATGTCCACCCAACACCCGTCATCATCAAGTTTCCCCAAGCCTTCAGCCCACCTCTTGGATTCTTCTAACGTGGCATCAGCTTGGATATCCCATAGAGACCCAACACCCGCATCCATTGCATAAGCATTTATAGTCTCCCTTGAGACATACATCTCCGTAAGGGGATCAGTAGCAGTTTGTCTAGTTATCTGATCAGCAAAAGCATTCCCTTTTCCTATGTCATCTGTAATCTTTCGATGTGCTATACATTTCATGGCGGCTAACTGAGTAGGGAGCGCAAGCGCGGAGAGCAGTTGTACTATTAGGGAGCCATGTTGGATCTTGGTACCATGTGAAGTTAAGAACCCTCTCTCTGACCAAAGTCTCCCGAAGTTGTGAACCACCCCAAAGGCATACTGACTATCAGTATATATGTTTACTGGAAGCCCTTCGGAAAGTTCACAAGCTCGGGTCAATGCTATAATCTCTGCGGCCTACGCAGAGTTATGCGTAATTCTCTTGGTCTCCACGACTGTGCTTAATGTAGTGATTGCATAAGCAGCTGTGGATGTACCATCCGAAAGTTTGAAGCAGGAGCCATCACAAAACAGCTCTCCTTGCGTATTATCCAAAGGAGTGTCTTTCAAATCAATTCTACCCTTTGTTTCTTGTTCGGTAGTATACAAACAGTCATGTGACTCTTTATCGCCACAAGTAGTATCTTGTGGGAAAGGTAATAGTTCAGCCGGATTAAGAACACAACACCCCCTAATTTGAATGTGAGGAGCAAACAAGATCAATTCATATCTTGTCAACCGTGCAGAAGTGACGTGTTGCATTTGGGTTCGGTTCAGTAGAACATCTACAGAGTGAGGCACCATCAGGGTTAGATCATGGCCTAGGACCATTCCCTCATTCTGTTTTACAGATACAGCAGCAGCAGCAACAGCTCGCAAACATCCTGGCAAAGCGCATGCTACAGGATCAAGGGCGGAAGAAAAATAACCACATGGCCTATTCTTCCCTACATGTTCCTGCGTTAATACAGCCAAAGCACATCCATCACATTCATGCACAAACAACACAAAGGCCTTTTCATAGTTTGGTGTGCCCAAAACTGGTGCAGAGCATAATGCAGTCTTGAGCAAGTCAAATGATTGCTGGAGTTCCGCGTTCCACGGCAGTGGCGAAGAAATGCCCTTCTTTGTGAAAGCCAACATCGGTTTGATCACTAGTGAAAAATTTGGGATCCACAACCTACAGTAAGAAGCCATACCTATCAAGGCTCTAACTTCCTTCTGTGTATTTGGGACAGACATGCCAGAAATGTGTTTTATTCTTTCAGGTGTCAATATTCTTCCCTCCTTTGACAGGAGATAGCCTAAATAGGTGACCTCCTGGCAACAATATTGAAACTTTTTAAGCTAAGCTTTGTGACCATGCTTAGCTAGATGGATAAGCAATAACACAGTGCCCTCCTTACAGGCGCTCTCAGAGTCAGCAGCTAAAAGCAAGTCATCAACATACTGAAGCAATGTACAAGTAGAGGGCAATTCAAGGGTATCAAGCTGTTCTTTCAAAGGCCTACTATAGATGCTAGGACTCTCTGTGTACCCTTGAGGTGCACGAGTAAATGTGAACGAGCGTTCCCCTAAGGTGAACGCGAACAAGTATCTACTATCCTTGTGTATAGGAATACTAAAGAAAGCATTCTTTAGATCCACAACACTAAAGTAAGTAGCTGTAGCTGGAATCATGGTTAAGATTGTCGTCACATCAGGCACAATTGGAAATTGTGGAGCGACGACTTTATTAATGGCACGTAGATCAATTATGAAACGGAATGGAATTGCATTATTGCTTTTCTTGTACACGGGTAAAATCGGACTATTGCACAAACTTCCTGAAATGTCTTCAATCACCCCACGATGCGTAATGTCGGAAACAATGCATTTCAAAGCTCGCTCGCCCTCAACTGAAATCTTATACTGGGGAATGCGTGGCAGCTCAATTCCATGTTTCAAAACTATCTTAACAGGCTCAATCTGTAAAACACTGACATCATTGTCGTCAACAGCCCATAAACTCTCCGGTACATCAATGAATTCTGGAGGCAAAGGTCTAGTCAAGAATTGCGAGACAGAAAATTGCTGTGGTGAAATCGTCAAGCGCACTCCATCAGAAGAACAATACATTACTGCATTTAATTCTTTTAACAGGTTTAACCCCAGCAAATTCTCTCCACAATTCGAAGTCAACAGAAATGGACAGTGGTCCGTAAAGGGACCCAAAGAAATGGGTACCGGCGAAGAAACCGGACAAACAAATGGCGTGCCAGAAAACCCTACAGAAACATTGATTTGCCCTGACAGTGGAATGTTTGGAACCCGTGAATGATCAATGGAACACTTCTGTGCTCCAGTATCTATCCAAAACTGATGTTTCCTATTTCCCACCACCATTTCAAAGTAGGGACCTTTCTGATTGACGGGAATAGGTGTAGGTTCCAAACCCTGTTTCGGGCAATCCTAACGAAACAGAATATCATCAAAAGGAAGCTCTTCAGATAAATATGCAGCAGAAGGACGATCAAATATGTTCCTAGTGTCCACACTTGGAGTCTGATTATCCTGCGGAAAAGGTTGCTAAGGATCCTGTGCAAACTGACCTCGACCAGGGCACCCTAAACCCGATCCACCTCTGGATCGTCTACCCATATTCCCAAATGTGTTATTTGACCTCTGTCAAAGGACGGGGCATTGTGCACGCCAATGACCCTCTTGACGACAATAGGCACACTGGTTAATGTTCACAGTACCCAAGGGCACATTCCCTTGTGGGACATACTGACCTCTAATCTGCGAACTACCCCCTCTGGGGCCTCTAACAATTTGCTGTAATAGTTCTTTAGTCTTTAAATCACCTTTTCGTTTCTCGACTCTATCTTTTTCATTATTGACACGATTCTTGAAGTACTGAGCCATATGCAGTACTTCTGATTGGGACTTCGCCTGCCAAGTGCTCTCAGAAGACATAATTTGTGACTGCATGTCAGGCAGAAATCCACGCACATATTTGTCCACAAATAACCTTTTCCCAGACTCTGTGCCTAGGTCTTGTCCGCTGAAATCCGAGAATACCTGTTCGAACCGATTAAAGAACTCGGTAGCACCCTCAGACTTCCCTTGGACACAGGCCGTAGGTTTCTCCCAAGTAATTCTTTTCTCTGGAATTATAGTTTTCAATTTTGCAATGATTCTATCAGGCAAAGTTAGTATCACCTGAGACGGTCTTTCACCAGCTGGCCTTTCTCCATCGAATCTAGTTATATTTGCCCATGTAGCTCCCAACCCTGGCACGTTGTCTATAGTTCTAACTTGTTTCCACAAATCTACGGGCAGGAGTACAAGAAATAAAAAATCAATATCCCCTAAGGTGAACACTGAGGACTGGAAGACAGACTCTATTTCTTTATAAAATCCTGTCGGGTTTTTCCTAATGTCAGGAATAGATTGTCTAATAGTATTCACTTCCTGTCTCGAGAATGGGACGTGAACAAACTGCGATACATAATGTGCAGGAATGTTCACAGCAACTATACCCTGTGCAACATCGGCCGCAACCTCAACCTTCGGGACAAATGTCGGAGGAACCTCTCTCATAGGCAACTGAGAAGTAGGTGACTCCGAACGCTTGCTAAGCAACAGAGCTAAGTCGAGCGCTAAAGCAGTCGAAGAAGTGTCAAGTGAAAAAGCTCTCTTATAAATACTCAATAACTCTGTGGGACAACTAATCTTTCTTTTTACACAATCATCCTGTAGGTACTCTATCATTACCTGTATCACTTTCCACTGCATTTCTGGCGTATACTGACTATATGTGTCATATACTTCAACTGGAGTTATCGACATATCTGAAATCCATCTAAGCGCGTCCTTTGTACAAATTCGTGCTTCCTCAGATATCGATTTTCGACAAGGAAGGAACTGTTTCTGTGTTACACTTCAGACTTCCCCGCCGACATCCTTGCAGAGTACAACTTCTTTACAGGCTCCTCTGTGGTCCAGGTACAAGCTACCATGGCGTCTGTACAAACGTCGACGCACTCCAGGTCACCTGACACACCTTGTACGTGGAAGACGTACAGCAAGCCACGCCCCTCTTACGACTATAAAACCACCGTCTTCCAAGGGGCTCATTGCTGCTAATTAGCGTTACCAGCTACACGCGGTTTCATCCGTTTCCTCTTCGTGTCTCCCTACACGAATCCTTATCTGAACTCCTGGTTTTGACCTTTTGCCTGAATTTTGGATTGCTTCGTCTCCTCCCTTGTTCTTGTTGTGATCGTCTGGTTGTTGGACTAGGAACGCTACTGGATACGGCTTTCTTCTGTGTCTTGCTGTTCTTCCCTGGTTGCCGCTCTGCACATCAATTTTGCTGTTTACATCCGGATCATCTCAACAGCTACTCAACTATACTCGTGTACTCAGGTACATATCTCTTGTCTTCCATGGACATTGTTTTCTGTTGGATTCTGGGACATTGAGTGACTTTCCTGTGAGATTTCTCTTCAGTGCATATGAACACTTTCCTGAACTGCACCAACCCGACCCTAGTGCGTCCCTCATGCCGTTCGGGGTTACTTACCTATACTAACTTCCCTGTTTGTTATTTTCTCCTGTCGTTGTCTTCAGAATCCTGAACTCCTCTTACAATCCTGGACTCCTCTTACTCCATTTATCTTTACTCAGGTCAGTTGTTATCAATTCTATAGCTAAAGTGGGAAACAATACTGATTTAGATTTATTCCACTCATTCGTGTTATTCTTTGTAGATTATCCCGGGGAAACGCAATTCCACTCCAATATCCATATAGGTAGTTGTCCACTCATTTTTAACTGTTCTAATCACTTGTTTAACATCAACACATCAACACTGTCTAATATCGTGGTATTCTTTTGCAGCATTGGTATTGGCGGTGTGTGTTCTCCCCGCTCTTTTACTCAATTGACATCTCTGTCTGTTCTAACTGAAACAGCAGAGAGGTACATTGTGGAAAAGAGCCCCTCTTTGAGGAAGACTGAGTCTTGTACTCAGGGGAGCTGGGATGGAAGGCTGAATTCCGAATTCTATACTACCAACATCTCTAAGGTCGTGTTTCCGCATCTTGGACCTATTCGGAGTGGTGAGTAACATTCTGTACATACATACTTTCCCCCTCGTCCTCCTCATTCTGTAACCTTCCCAACTCCTTTCTATACCCAAATACCCTCTCGACATGCTCATTTACTTTCTCCACAGTCTCTCTAGAAAACACTAAAGTATTTAGATCCCTTAACCCTTGCGGGAGATCTGTATTATTTAATTTACCCCACATTACACATAAATGAATCACTAAACCTTCAATAAAAACATTTTTCTCAGGAAAATTATCCATATTATAAAGTGTGGCAAAAACATTAGCTTGATCATCCCTCTCCATACAATGCTTAGCCCATGCAATCAACTCACGTTTCTTCTCTGGTGGTACAGTATTGCGAGTGACAACCTTTGACCCTGCACCTCGATCTACTAAACTGGCTCAGGACCACTTGGAAGAGAGGGAGCAGGCAAATTCAATGGGGGTACTGTTACTGGTGCGATAAGAAGAGGTGGAGGAGCTGGAGGAAGAGGAACATTAGGAGGAGCAGGGACAACGGGAACAACAGCAGGTAGAGCAGGAATAGCAGGAGGAAGAGGCAAAGCAGCAGGAAGAGGAACATACGGAGGTGGCGCAGAGGCACCAGCCTTCATTCATTTAACAATTTGTCTATGAATTTGTCGGAAGCATGGAGGTCTTTAGAAGGATAGATTTTCTGAATTCCAAGTGAGAAAGCCCTATCCATATTCCTAGTCGATTCAGAATGTTTATCTTGGTCATCCAATAATGCTTTTTCAGTGTTTGTCTTATGACGGCGCGCAGGTTTTTCTCTACTTTTAAGTTGCTGTAACGCTTCTTTTTTCCAATTCTGCAAAACATCGAATGCTGCAGGTCTAGCCTTTTTCTTTAATAGAATTGACTCTAAATACTCAATACGAGGGATTTCAAAACTACCATTGATTGGCCACTGAAGTTCTGAGGCATGTCTGGTTTGTCTGTGCCAAATATCATTAAATACTATACTTCCAATGCCATGCTTACAGTACATAGTACACGGTGGCGACCCCTCCTGTGGTGCGGGATGGCTAAATTCCAAAGATTGTCTATCGCTGCGGAACACCGCCCTGAAGCAGGTAGACAATTTCCCAGGCATATCAAATTATTGGTGTTACCTGGTCAATAATTGTGTCTGCAGATACAATACGCCAAAATCAAATTGTCAGGATTATATTAAGAGTCGGGTCACGACTCACCTGATCAAGCCTAAGAAGGTCCGATCGGATTTCAAAGAATCTTACCTAACTAATCTTACCTTGTGTATGGTGATTTCGGCAAATCTGCCCGCCTCGATAAGCCCTCGTCAAGATGCCGTTCTCGGACCACAAGCTAATCATCCAGGGATCGGGTCGTGCAGCGCTGCTGAGGTGTTGCGTCTCGTTCAGTGGGGCCCCTTTTTGTCACACCGTCCAATCCCGGTCTGATAGCGAGGGTCAACCTTTGATAATCCGGCATCAATCTTGAGAGTCCCTATTCAGTCGCCAACTTTGAAAACAAAAATCAAAATATCGAGGCTGAGTACCCCAAAAGGAAATACACTGGACATGGGTTACAAATGAACATACAAAGTACTTTAATTTATACTGAATTCAGTTACAAAGAACAGAACAAAATCTGATAGCTATCGGCCCTCAGTGCAACACAGCGAACTCCAGCGTGGTTCAGTGTATTCAGTGAGAGACTCTGTACATTAGAATTCATTGCTCTTTTATACTATTTGCGAACACGATGTCCAACCCTACTTCAGGTTAATATTCCTCTAATACGTTACTGATCTAGGGTTCATGCCGAGTTCGCATATCCACATGTAACTGGTTTGCTTTTAATACATATATCAACAAGCCTACACGGCAACTGTGTATTCTGGGATTTCCCATGCAGGTCTTCTCAAACATTAATACAATGTAGTTAAACAAGTGTTCTACGTTCAGTATTTGAATACATTGTTCTCAACATATGCTCACGGATTAGTTTCATTGCACGAGTAATCCTTTACACACAGGTCAACGAAGGGCAAGGTCTCAGTTCACAACCTCAACAAGTGGCCTGCAGGCAAGTTACATATTAGCTACATGCAGAGGTCAAGACGGCCATGTTGTATTCTGGAATGACATCGTCCGCCATTTTAACTCACAGGGTGACTTTACAACGCGAACCTAAAATGGCAGATTGACCTAAAATGGCGGCTTACATTGATTTTAAGGTCAGGACCTTGCAACATGGACTTTTCACAAGTGACTTATAAGCAGCTTGGCATAGGCCAATATACATATATTCATTGCAATAGGAGGCACAATATACTTTCTTATTTGACACGGAGACCTGTCAAATAGTCAGTCACTCTGACTGGCTTGGGGGAAGGAACACTCTGCAACCCCTCCTTGCTCAGGGCCAAAGGGCTTCTGACTGGATGGCCAAAGAGGAGTTCAAAGGGACTGTAACCAACTCCCACCTGAGGGACTTCTCTATATGCAAAGAGAAGGCATGGCAGTAGAAGGTCCCACTTTCGTTTAAAGGGGTTCTTCTAAAGCACCTATCATGCTCTTCATAGTATGATTAAACCTCTCTACCAATCCATTTGTCTGTGGATGGTAGGCTGTACAGAACTTGTAAGTGACACCACAGTTTTTCCACATGGCTTGCATGTAGTGGGACATAGAATTGGATCCCCTGTCGGATATCACTTCCTTAGGAAACCCTACTCTGGTAAAAATACCAAGTAGAGCCTTAACCACAGTCTGAGCCGTAACAGTTCTCATAGGTATGGCTTCTGGGTATCTTGTAGCATGGTCTACTACAACCAGGATAAACCTGTTCCCCTAAGATGTAGGAGGGTCAAGGGGACCGACAATGTCAATGCCTATCCTCTTAAAAGGAACTCCTACCACTGGGAGAGGCACCAGAGGTGCCACATTCTTGGCTCCACTCTTGCCAGATGTTTGGCAAGTGTGACAGCTCCTACAGAATTTATCAACTTCTGAACCCATCTTAGGCCAGTAGAAGTAGAGAGCCTTTCCTTGGTTTTCTTGAAGCTCAAGTGACCAGCCATAGGTATCTCATGGGCTAACTGTAGGAACTGGAGTCTGTTGGCAAGGGTTACTACAATTCTTTTGCAGTCCCCAGGGATAGACTCAGTTGGTTCACTGTAGAAGAGGCCATCTTCCCAGCTTAAACTGTGCTTTCCACCGTCTTGCCCATCAAGTTGATTAGCAGCCTGTTGTCGAAGACCTTCAAGAGTAGGACACTCTCTCTGTTCTTTGCTAAAGTCTGCCCTGTTGGGCCCACCTTCTGCCAGTAAAGACTGCAGCTCAGGATGGTCATTAGGGTCAAGATCTTCAACTAAGACAGTGTCTTCTTCCAGATCTGATTCTTCAGAAACTGGCTGAACCACACAAGGTTGCACCTCACACTCTGCCTCAGCAGGTGGAGGAGTCACAGGTGTGACTTTGGACAATCTTGGGGATGTCCTTGTTGGTAGCACAGGGGTGCTGTCTGAATTTTTCCTGGAGGTCTTGGGTTTCCCCTTTCCCTCTGGTTTTCTAGAAGTAGCAGTGAGCAATTCCTGTGGAGTGGGAGTGATAGTTTCCTCTATCAACTCCTCTAGAGAGCCTCTAAAGGTTCTCTCCCTTGCAGGCATAGTGAGCTCCTGTCTCCTCTTACTGGGAGGCCTGGGGGTGCTGGACACAACTACAAGAGATTTCAGGTCATTACCCAACAGGACTCTCCCAGGCACTTCACTCTGCACACTAACAGGTATTTTGACAGTCATACCATTACACTGGATGAGAGCTGGTAACTGGGGAAGCATTTGCACAGGGTCTCCAGCTAACTTAGTGAGGCGTTTGGGTGCCTTAGCAACATCCTCCAACTTAAAAAATGATTCATCCACCACAGTTATGCTGGCTCCAGTGTCTCTGATGGCAGGGGTTTCCTGGCCATTTACACTTTTTGTATAATACTCTTTAGTATTATCTGGGATTGAATAATAGACATCTAAATTCTATTGTTCCCACAAGCCCAGGGTCACTAAAGAAACACTGGCTGAGACTCTCATGGGTTCATCAGCCAGTAAGTGAAAGTTTCCACTTGACATAAGTACTTCTTCCTCTAGGGAGAAGGCTAAGGAGACAGCGTGGACCCCTGAAGGTTTACCCTTACATCTGGGATCCCCTTTCACATGGTCAGTTGACCCACAAACATAACATTTCCCAAATGTCTTGATGAATGGGGGTTTGTTCTGACCTCCATCTGGTTTGGGTCCAGATGGTGCACTAGCCTGATTTGGTTTCCCTTGTGGTTTACCCTTATGTTGCTGATTGTAGCCCTCTTTTGGATTGGAGGTATTAGAATTCTCTTTGTTATCTTTCTTTGGCTGCTTCCCCTCATCCTTTTTCTGAGTAGCCCCAGAATCTTTGTGAGTAGCCCTGTTGGTAACCCACAACGTCAGCAGCCTTAGCTAACTTATTTGGATCTATCTCTGTAGAATCAGCCAAGTGCTGTCTGAGCTCAGGAGAGCAGACATCAAAAATAGACTCCAACATAACAAGATTTCTCATTACTTCATCAGTGTTTACTCTGTAACCCTTAATCCAACCATCTAAGTTTTTCAAACACTCACATACCCAGGTAGCCCAAGGGGTACCATCATGCTTTTTGAGGGTCCTAAACCTCTTAAGGTACTGGGAAGGGGTCTTCCCAAATCTAGCAATTAAAGCTAGCTTCACACACTCTTAATCCATCCTAGCCACCTCCCCCAACTCCATCACAACATCGGATGCAACAGTAGGTAGCTTAGAGAAGAGCCAGGGAAGCAATTGATCCAGTGAAAGACCTTGAATACCATGGTTATATTCAAACATTGCCAACCAATCCAAAATGTCAAGCTTAACCTCATACATACCCACAATTTCTTTAGGGATACGGGGTCTCTTAGGGCTGGAAGACCTAGTAGACTCTGGGAGAGAAGCATTCTCAAGAGACAATTTCTTCATTTCAAGTTCATGATTCAACTCCATTTCTCTGAGTTTAAGTTCTTGATGTTTTTGTTCAGTTTGAGCATTTAAACGTTTGAATTCAAAGTTCAAGCCTCATTTTCTCAAGAGCAATGAATTCAGGACTGAGTGTAGGACCTGTGGGGGTCCCAGTGGAAAAGGGTTGAGGTTGGTGAGCAGGCAAGGGAGCAGTGGCTTCTACATTAGGAGACACATCTTTCTCGTCCAACTCATCATTAACAGACATATTATCATCCTCAATACTTTCCACATTTGCTAGAGAGTCAGGTATTTCAGACCCACCTCCTAGACTTTGGTTATTTAACAGCTTTTCAATTAATTCTGACTTTTTGTCTTTAGCAGAGAGTTTCCTTTCTTTACACAGATTTCTTAAATGATCAGCAGTGTAACTCAGGAGGGTCTCCTGATTGTGGCTTTCCATATCAGACATGATTAATATTGCTTCTTAGTGATGTTACCCTTGCGGCTTGGTGATTCAAGTTAATAGCAGCACTCTAAGTGTAATTACTAAACTTTTATCCCACCCCTGCCACCAGTCTTAGGCAGAATTATATGCAGTACCCTTTGGGAACACCACACGCAATTAAGACTACAAGTGACAGTACAAATTCACCTTTGATACAAGCCTGTACTACACAGATACAGTGGTAGCAGTGGCTGAGCATCCAGATTTATCTCAAGAGTAAGTGAGCAGTATCAAATAGTTACACAAAGGAAAGCAATTAATATGATTAAGGCAAACACTGACTCAAGGTTTCTAAGCAAAGAATATATACTTATTTACTCAACAGTTGTATAACATTTCACTATTATAAGCAGTCTAAAAATAACAATCTTAAATACATCACATCACTCCCAAAGGTTCCAGACAAGTTAAGCTCACAAAATGAAGTGGGAGCAAAATGGCACTCCAGCAATTTAAAAGGGATGGAAAGACAAAGTATAGCAGAAATTGAACCACACCAACAGGTAAGTACTCAGGGCAATGAGCAGTAAGGACTACAGTGATAGAATCAGCTAGAAAAGGCTTAGGGCCAAAGTCAATAGGACAAAAGTCTTTTGCTCAAGATTCACAGTTGAAGGTAATTCGCGGTAAAGTTCATGCCATGGGTTCCGGACGAGGTTGGTCGGCGAAAAAATTCATGTTAAAAGAAGAGAAGGACAAGCCCTCGGTTTGGCGAAAGATTTCACACACTTTCACCGCGGCTGAACGAAACGAGCAACCGGGTTTGCACAGCACCTTAAAACGGAGAGGGAGCTGTAATCTGAGGTGGTAAGCACAATTTCTTTTAATGTATCGTGCCTGCGCATTGGTCCCCAAGGATGCTTCAAGCATCAGACCCAGGGTTTTGACCTTACTCAAGACCTGAATCTGTGTGTCTGTAATTTTAAAGAATTTGTACAGGGTAGATAGTTTAGCTCTGACTGCTGGGGAGCCGAATATCATAAGCTCTGTTTTTTGCCCATTAAGGCACATCCAATTGGAATCCATCCAATGTTCCACATTGTTGTATATCATGGTGAGCTGGTCACTATCTTTCTGGTAATCTCCACTTAGCTCAAACACCATCTACGTTTCATCAGCGTAGTTGGTAAAGAATGCGTTGATATGATCGAGGACAAGGCATAAATATCTCAAGTAGATGAAAATAGTAACGGTGACATGCTAGCGCCTTGGGGAACTCAGCATAGAATTTCCTTTTCTATGGAGAACTGGTCGCCCCAATGGACCTTGGATAACCTGTTTTTTAGGAACGACATTATCCAGCCAATGGCTTCCTCTGAACAGTTTACTGTTTTCTTCAGAGTGGCCTGAAGTAAGTTATGGTCCAATAGGTCGAACGCAGAGCTTAGATCGAGAAGGATGAGGAGGCCTGCCTTTCCTTTGTCAATGAAGCTAAGCATCTTGGTCTGTAGATCAAGCATGGCCGATTCCGTGCTATGAGCGGGCGAAAACCTGATTGTTGAGGGTGGAGGGAGCTTGTTGATTCCACATGTGCCTGTAACTGACTAGTGGTGATCCTGTCCATGATTTTTAATATAAGGTTACAGTTAGTAATGGGTCTCAGGTTGTTGGGATCTCTTTGGTCGAGGTTGGGTTTCTTGACCAATGGTGTTACTGTAACTTTTTTGATGGCCTTAGGTACTTCCTGATCTATAAAAGATGCATTGATGATTTTGGTTAGCATCAGTGCGAAGATGTCTATGTTGTCCAAGATTATTTTAGGAGGAAGAATGTTCTCTGCACAGGTGGTAGGTTTCATATAGGTGAGCGTTTTAGTCATGTCCTTTACCGTGATTTCTGAAAACTTAAAGGTTTCAGAGAGTGTAAGTGAGATCTCTGGGGGCATGGTCATAGACGTCTTTTTTTTCGTCAATAAGTTTAAAATAGTATCCCTGGCTTTGGAGATTTTATTGAAGAAGGCGGTCTGGGTGGCATCACATTCTTCTTGTGTTGGTGAAAAAGGGGGAGTAATGGCGATGGGTTTTTCCACTGATTTTAAGATGTTAAAGAGTTTACTGGTGGAGTTGGCTGCTGCTGTTATTTGGTCATTGTAATAGTTTTTCTTGGCTTGAAGTATCATAAGTTTGTATTTAGTTTCACTTTCCTTCCAGGAAGCTTTGTTGTAGCTCTGTACAGCGGATTCGACCAGAGGAGGGGTCCTGGCTTAAAGTTTGGGCAAACTGGTTGGTCCCACCAGCTCAAGGGAAGAAGATTCCTGGAGGATCTTCTCTGTCGTCGGATTCTGAAGATTCGGACCTGCAGCAGGGCTTCACCGGGCGGTCCAGTCATTGTAGGGGTCCTCTTCCATCAGCTCCTAATTGGTTCTTTCGTTCCAGTGGCGACTCTGCCTTTCCAGTCCCAGAGACCTGCTTTTTATGCAGTTTTCCCCCATTCACACAGCCTGGCTGTCAATCACACAGCAGGGTGGCTATCCTGGCAAGGACAGTCACCCAGCCAATAAAACAGTAGTGCGACTTGGGTTACCAAGGGAACCCATGGCAGGGGTCCTAAGACCCTTCCCTCACATCCTGCCTACCCAAACTTTCAGGTGCCTAAAGAGCCCGCGAAAAGACGGCGAACAAGGGAACCAAATCTGGTTTGGTGCGCAGAGTAAAACACAAGAAAGACTTTTACAACAAGAAATGGCAAATAAACCCAGCTGGAGTAATATTAAAATCAATATGGTCAAGCGGGTTTAAGATCGAGGCTACTATAATAGCCTAAAACAATACCATGGTTATATAAGATAACCGCGGTAGAAAAAATAGGGTAGTTACCACTGCCACCAGCATAGTCTTGATGAAAAGGGAGCGAAACAATGCTCCAAGAGAGAGACAAAAAGGGATAAGAATTAACCCTTTCCAATACTCCATGTAAGATGGGGTGTACTGGGTCTGTGGTTTAAAGAGACTACATGAAGTTAATGGCAAATTTACATGTTTCTGGGGGACAGTAGTCAGCCCCAGAAAAATGGAGTCAGTGTGAAGTCTAAAAGACAACCCTGTGTCGCTGCACTGAAGGTGCTGTGTAACACACACACACACAAGTGGTGCTCATGGAGTAGGTGAAGATCACACAAATGGTAAAAACACACACAGCAAAACACATATAAGAGTGGGGAAAAGGCTCACACTCTGACCAGGTGAAAAAAATAAAACCTAGAAATCCACCAAAGCTGCTGGGGGACTCATTAGGTAAGAGAAATCAGCCATTTATGAGAATTCTCCCTAACACATTCCACTGCTGGTGTTTCCAGGGCCACTCCACTGCTGGTGTTGCCAGGGATATTCCCCTGCTGGTGTTGCCAGGGTCATTCCTCTGCTGGTGTTGCCAGGGTCATTCCTCAGCTGGTGTTGCCAGCTTCATTTCACTGCCGGCATCGCCAGGGCCATTCCTCAGCTGGTGTTGCTATCATCATTCCACTGTTGGTGGTGCCAGGGTCATTCAACTGCTGATTTTGCCAGAGTCATGCCACTGCTGGTGTTTCCAGGGCCATTCCTCAGCTGGTGTTGCTATCATCATTCCACTGTTGGTGGTGCCAGGGTCATTCAACTGCTGATTTTGCCAGAGTCATGCCACTGCTGGTGTTTCCAGGGCCATTCCTCAGCTGGTGTTGCTATCATCATTCCACTGTTGGTGGTGCCAGGGTCATTCAACTGCTGATTTTGCCGGAGTCATGCCACTTCTGGTGTTGCCAGGATCATTCCGCTGCTCTCGTTGCCATGGTCATTCCATTGCTGTCGTTGCCAGGGTCATTCCACTGCTGGTGTTGCCAGGGTAATTTCACAGCTTGTATTACCAGAGTTATTCCACTGCTGGTGTTGCCAGGGTCATTCCACTGCTGGTGTTGCCAGGGCAATTCCACTGCTGGTGTTGCCAGGGCAATTCCACTGCTGGTGTTGCCAGGGTCATTCCACTGCTGGTGTTTCCAGGGTCATTCCACTGCTGGTGTTGCCTGGGTCATTCCACTGCTGGTGTTGCCAGGGCCACTCCACTGCTGGTGTTGCCAGGGTCATTCCACTGCTGGTGTTGCCAGGGCCACTCCACTGCTGGTGTTGCCAGGGTCATTCCACTGCTGGTGTTTCCAGGGCCACTCCACTGCTGATGTTGACAGGGTCATTCCACTGCTCGTGTTGCCAGTGTCATTCCACTGCTGGTGTTGCCCGGGCCATTCCACTGCTGGTGTTGCCAGGGTCATTCCACTGCCGGTGTTTCCAGGGCCACTCCACTGCTGGTGTTGCCAGGGTCACGCCCCTGCTGGTGTTTCCAGGGCCACGCCCCTGCTGGTATTTCCAGGGCAACTCCACTGCTGGTGTTGTGAGGGTCATTCCACTGCTGGTGTTTCCAGGGTCACGCCCCTGCTGGTGTTTCCAGGGCCACGCCACTGATGGTGTTGCCAGGGTCATGCCACTGATGGTGTTTCCAGGGCCATGCCATTGCTTGTGTTGGTAGGGTCATTCCTTTGCTGGTGTTGCCAGGGTGATTCCATTGCTGGTGTTGCCAGGGTCATTTCACTGCTGGTGTTGCCTGGGTCATGTCACTGCTGGTGTTTCCAGGGCCACTCCACTGCTGGTGTTGCCAGGGTCACGCCCCTGCTGGTGTTTCCAGGGCCACGCCCCTGCTGGTGTTTCCAGGGCCACTCCACTGCTGGTGTTGCCAGGGTCATTCCACTGCTGGTGTTTCCAGGGCCACCCCACTGCTGGTGTTGCCAGGGTCATGTCACTGCTGGTGTTTCCAGGGCCACTCCACTGCTGGCATTGCCAGGGCCATGCCACTGCTGGTGTTGCCAGAGTCATTCCACTGCTGGTGTTTCCAGGGCCACTCCACTGCTGGTGTTGCCAGGGTAATTCCACTGCTGGTGTTTCCAGGGCCACTCCACTGCTGGTGTTGCCAGGGTCATGCCACTGCTGGTGTTGCCGGGGCCACGCCACTGCTGGTGTTGCCAGGATTTTCTGAATTGGACATGGAATGGTTCATATCTTTTCTGAAACTTAGAGTTCAGGCGGTGAAACTATAGAATGTTACCTCTTTCCTAGCAAAACAGAAAGGTGACTTACCACACCCAAGAGGGTTAATGGCATCACTCATGCCACACAAGAAAAACCAATGCAATACCATTCCATCTTCACACCACCAGCCCCTAACAAGATTACTGAACCAAGCACTCCATTAGCTGTGTACATACATCACCACCTTTCCCCCATACCACATGCAGCACCCAAGGGAAATGCATTCAAGTGACCCAACACCCTTGCGCTGCCGAAGGTCACTCACTGTGCTCTACTCCAACCACCTGTGACTCACAAAGCCGCCAGTCCTGACCTTCTCTAAACAGCTCTCATTACACACCACCCCATGCTCTAGCACCTTGAAGCGTCTCTTGTGCTCGATGGAATTACTAATAAAGATCTCAGACCAAATAACCAGACAAAATCAAAGAACATGGCAAAGTACTACTTTATTCTGAATTTAATAAAGCAGGGTTCTTAGGGAGAATTCTCAGAAATGTGCTAATTCCCTTCTACCGTAGAGACCCACAGCTCTTTGCTGGGCTTTAGGACTTTTCATTTCTAACCTGGAGAGAGTGAGACCTTTTTCCCACTCTCTCATGTATTTTTCTGTGATTCGGAATGTGTTTCTTTTTCTAACAAACTCCATAGGCATCATCTTTACATTGTGACTCACAGCACCTTCAGTACAGTGGCACAGGGAAGTCTCTTAGATTTCCCGAAGGTTTAAATACTTTCTCTTGGAATAACTACTGTTTCTAAGAGCAGTGAAGTGAAATTGACTTTACTTACATGTTGTACCTTTCTGGACCCAGCACACACACTATCCTACAATAGGGTGCTGGAGGGGTTACTTAGTATCCCCTTTGTCTAGTTTCTCATGTAACATTTTATGTTACCCTTTCTATGATTAATGGCTGGTGGCAGTGATTTACCTTTTCCTACAATTGTGTGTTTCTACCACTGACTGCAATTGCAGCTGCAGTAAAGCACCCATGGGTGCCCATTTTGTCAAATGTGTTGGAAAGGTCATTCTTGAGATTTGTTCTGTGTGCCAAACCAGGTTTGGCCCCTTTGTTCATTTTGTCTTTGGCGGTGTTCATGAGTGAAGCCCGCCTCTGGCTCCAGCGTGTCTAGCAGGTGCAGTAAGTGGGGGAGGTGCTCAAAACTCACTGTGCTTAATGCCCTTGGTTACAGGAATGCACTCAAAGGTGATTGGCTGGCTGGCATACCCAAAGGTGATTGGCTGGCTGTCCGGGAAGGACAGCCACCCTGCTGTGTGATTGACTGCTCGGTTGCAAATGAATGGGAGAAATCTTCATAAAAGGCGAGGCTTTTTGCTTGGAAGGCAGAGTTGACCACTGGACTAAGGAATCCGAAGAAGAACTTGGAAGAGATGCCTGCTGCAACTCCTGGACCGTTGGTTTGCCCGATGAAGCCCTACTGCTGTGCTGAATCAGTGAATTTGCCTCGACTAGAGAAGCCCTGCAAGGACGACTTCTCCCCTTGGGTTGGTGGAACCAATCCACTCCAAAGCAAACTCGTCTGGACATCCTCTCGGAGCTGGCTGTACTTCCATTGCGGCCGCAGGAACCGAATGGCAGGGAGAGGAACACTAGATTTGAGTGTCTCGTTTTCAAGTCAGACCCGAGCTCCAGGAAGATCCTCTGCACCCCCATGAAGCAGGACTGACCAAGCCTGAGCCACATCAACAGAGTGCTTGACCCCATATGCGAGCAAAGTCCATTAAGTCCATTGAGCGATAAGACATAAGACATTAAGAAATTAAGACATAAGGCATAAGACATTAAGTCCATTGAGACATTGAGACATTGAGACACCCAGCGAGACATGATCCAATATTGAGGCATCTGTCCAGCTGAAACCTCAGGGACCTCAGATTCTTTTACTCGAGATGCAACCTGACTGCTGAGCCCATGGATGTTGTAATTGTTGGTTCATAAGGCTACAATGGTCTACTGATTTGTGCTATCCTGACTGTAGCTTGGTTCAAATGCATTTGGGTGATTGTGAGGCTGCCTGTTGGCCTTCAAGCTTTGTTGGTGCTCGTAACGCCTCCCTTGAAGTTCACTGTTTGATCACTAGGGATTGTAACACTTAGAAAGAGCACTGCCCGAGTCCCTCCAGATGTCGAGGATGCCATCCTCTTTATTATTAGATTCCATGGTCCTAACACTTAAGAAAGAGCACGGCCAGAGTCCCCTCCAGATGTGGAGGGTGCCATCCTCTTTATTATTAGATTCCACTGTCCTAACACTTAAGAAAAATACTGCCCACGTACCCTCCAGATGTGGAGGATGCCATCCTCTTTATTATTAGATTCCATGGTCCTAACACTTAGAAAGCGCACTGCCCGAGTCCCATCCAGATGTAGAGGATGCCATCCTCTTTATCATTAGATTCCATGATCCTAACACTTAGAAAGAGTACTGCCCGATCCCCTCCAGATGTGGAGGATGCTATCATCTTTATTATTAGATTCCACTGTCCTAAAACTTGAGAAAGAGCACTGCCCGAGATTCCACGGTCCTAACACTTAGAAAGAGCACTGCCCGTGTCCCCTGCAGATTTGGAGGATGTCATCCTCTTTATCATTAGATTCCAGTGTCCTAACACTTAAGAAAGAGCACTACCTGAGTCCCCTCCAGATGTGGAGGATGGCATCCTCTTTATTATTAGATTCCACGGTCCTAACACTTAGGAAAGAGCACTGCCCGAGTCCCCTCCAGATGTGGAGGATGTCATCCTCTTTATCATTAGATTCCAGTGTCCTAACACTTAAGAAAGAGCACTATCTGAGTCCCCTCCAGATGTGGAGGATGGCATCCTCTTTATTATTAGATTCCATGGTCCTAACACTTAGAAAGCGCACTGCCCGAGTCCCATCCAGATGTAGAGGATGCCATCCTCTTTATCATTAGATTCCATGATCCTAACACTTAGAAAGAGTACTGCCCGAGTCCCCTCCAGATGTGGAGGATGGCATCCTCTTTATTATTAGATTCCACGGTCCTAACACTTAGGAAAGAGCACTGCCCGAGTCCCCTCCAGATGTGGAGGATGTCATCCTCTTTATCATTAGATTCCAGTGTCCTAACACTTAAGAAAGAGCACTATCTGAGTCCCCTCCAGATGTGGAGGATGGCATCCTCTTTATTATTAGATTCCACGGTCCTAACACTTAGGAAAGAGCACTGCCCGAGTCCCCTCCAGATGTGGAGGGTGCCATCCTCTTTATTATTAGATTCCACTGTCCTAACACTTAGGAAAGAGCACTATCTGAGTCCCCTCCAGATGTGGAGGATGGCATCCTCTTTATTATTAGATTCCATGGTCCTAACACTTAGAAAGCGCACTGCCCGAGTCCCATCCAGATGTAGAGGATGCCATCCTCTTTATCATTAGATTCCATGATCCTAACACTTAGAAAGAGTACTGCCCGATCCCCTCCAGATGTGGAGGATGCTATCATCTTTATTATTAGATTCCACTGTCCTAAAACTTGAGAAAGAGCACTGCCCGAGATTCCACGGTCCTAACACTTAGAAAGAGCACTGCCCGGGTCCCCTGCAGATTTGGAGGATGTCATCCTCTTTATCATTAGATTCCAGTGTCCTAACACTTAAGAAAGAGCACTGCCCGAGTCCCCTCCAGATGTGGAGGATGGCATCCTCTTTATTATTAGATTCCACGGTCCTAACACTTAGGAAAGAGCACTGCCCGAGTCCCCTCCAGATGTGGAGGATGTCATCCTCTTTATCATTAGATTCCACGGTCCTAACACTTAAGAAAGAGCACTATTTGAGTCCCCTCCAGATGTGGAGGATGGCATCCTCTTTATTATTAGATTCCACGGTCCTAACACTTAGGAAAGAGCACTGCCCGAGTCCCCTCCAGATGTGGAGGATGGCATCCTCTTTATTATTAGATTCCACGGTCCTAACACTTAGGAAAGAGCACTGCCCGAGTCCCCTCCAGATGTGGAGGATGCCATATGCTTTATTATTAGATTCCACGATGGTGTGGGATATATTGACTTACTCAACAGTATTTCACCACATCACCAAGCTGCCTGTTTGCAGAAAACAGCAAATGGCTTCGCTGGCTCCTGTGCGCACCAAGACCTCAAAACTGCATTTTTGCAGCAACAAAAAGATTGCTGCACCGTCCTGCCAGGCACACTTCAGGCAGGATGGAACAAGGGGACACACTAACGTAGCGTGCCAGTGTGTTCTGAAACAAATAAATGGAATAAAGTGAAAAGACAGCACTGCTTTGCTGAAAACCCAATATTCCCTTTCAAAATGAAACTTTTTTCCCTTTAAAAATGCTGCTTTGACGCTAATTCCATCTGTTCTGTCGTAAACTACTGTGATTAAAAAGGCCCTGCCATGCCCAATATATTTCATTGTGTCTCAGCAAAACCAGGCATGATTTCTGAATGACAGGCCCTATCAAGCCAACGCTGAGAGAAATCAACAAGCAACCCCACCTTTACTCGCACGCATTTATTTGTTTCCAAAAGTATCCAAAAGCTCAGCAGTTCAAAGAGACTCTAACTCTTTGAGCCAGGTCAGTTTCAATATATCTGTGATTCAGACAAAACTCATGCTTTCAAGAAAATGACTTTGGCTGCAAAGACAGTGTGATAATCTGAAGGAGCTGCTGAACCGAATTAAAATAAAGAAATGCAGTTTTCAACACGTGTAAAAATGGGCATTTTGCAAAACCTAAGGAGATAAATGCCCATTTAAAAAGGAAACTGTTGAAGGAAAGCCTTCCATTACCTAGCAATGTGAAGGGATTTGTGGCTGGTGAAAATACATACGGGGGCTATTTTATTACACAGGTTTGTTTTAATTCAGGACCCAAAATAAGAAAATAAAGATTTTAAAACACTTGGGCTGAATTTGCAAGCTCTCAAAAACTAGTTTTTCCAGATGGCAGAGCTAAAAGCTTCCCCTTAAGGAAGGGAGACACACCATAAACGCTCAGCAGATAGTAACACCTAAATTATAATTGCTAGGTTGGAAAGCATCTAGCCTAGGCAAACCCACTGACAATGGAACTCCCACGGCCAGGGAGTTGAAGTATAAAGGGGCAATAAACCTTAACTTAAGACTGAGAAACCCCACCTTGCTTTGAAGGAAATGACAGTCGGCAGCAGTTGAAGGAAGGGAAAAAAATGATCCAGTGACAAGGACTGCCATTTGTTTCCAAAGACCATTTCATAAATAAACTTTAAAGACTTTTATGTCTGCAGCAAGAGTTTGCAAACATGTAGAATTTTCACTGTGTGAAAGTGATTTTTTGGGCTTTCTTTTAAGACTTGGTAGAATTCATTGACACCTTGGGGACAGAAATGGCAAAATATGGCAGATTACAAGAAAGGCATCCATGTTGCAAATGCACATTTTTGTACATACATCCCTTATGATAACCCACACCCAGGTATAAAGTTCTAGAATTTTGAGTAATATAAATCCCATTGAAAAGCGTGAAAAACTGGTACAAGGGTGAAACAAGGTCTCACGGACTGGAGGATTGGACTGCAATGTGATGCACAAAATATGTAACCTGTGTATATAGTTTGCTAAGAGATTGCAATTGTATAAATGTATACTTGTGGCAAAATTGGATTTTAGTTAAAGTAACTGTGGGAGGTTTTTGGACATTGTAAAACTCACACCGTAAATCTGACATCATTTTCCTGAAATCCAACCAGCTGAGAGCGAGGCAGAGACTATCACCCTTGTCCAATCCTGTTGTTAGAGGCATGGTTAGTTAATCTGCCCCAGTCATATACTTTGATGATGTCACTAGGCATTATAAATAAGAGTCCCTGACAAGACACACAGACTCTTCCTGACCTTCCAGCGCTGCGTTCCTGTTCCATCTATCCAGATTCCCGATCCCAACTATAAGGCCAAACCATTGCTTACCCTACTCCAGGGCCCATTGCAAACCTAAGCATTGCTGATCCTGCTCCAGCAAGGCCTAATTTCTGAAATCCCACTAAAATTCCCAAATAACCAAACGGGAAAGCTGTGGTGTTTTTGGGAAGCATCCCGATACCACCGACTGCATGCATCCTGCCATTTTGCCATCCCGCCATCCACTTGACCTTTAGTATCCAGTGAACAAAATTGCCAGTCCAGAAGTTCCATACGGTGACCAGAACTGCCCAGCTGTTTGCCAGGCATCCTACTGTGTAGTGACCAGAACCCTTGATGGTCCAAAATCCCAAACTAAAGTGGACTGTAAGTATCGCCACCCATCTAAACCCATAGCATATCTTGTCTTTGTCCTTATCCCCCTCTTTAAGTCATCCTAACCTTATCCTGATAACTTGTTGAAACTGTCAGAATCATTCTTGCCACCCTGCCCTTGATTTCTAGTGTGAGCGCCATCTCTTTAGTAATTTTGTCTTGTGTAATCCTAAACCATTAGTCATATTTGGAGTGATAGGACTGGTTCTGCCAAGGTTGGGCGCTGGGGTGAGAGGGTTGAACTCGCAAATCACCCCTGGAGGTTACTGTGTCCCTCTTTGGTGGCCTAGCCTGAATACTCTAGTGTAAAGTAAAACTGTTCTTGCCACAACTGATTTCCTTTCCTATTTACGTGCCTTCATTTGACTTGAAGTGCACCTTTCTAGATCTTGCATCACTCATCCAACTTACCAGCTAGAGACTTACTTTCACTTCCATATTGTACCTGTGATCTACAGCTATTCCCCAACCAAAAAATCGAATTGGTGCATTTCACCCGTTTTTATTATAAACCGTTTGGTTAATTTTAGGTGGGAATGAAAAAAATGCAACTTTCACCCATATCATTTTGCTGCAACATGTTTTAAGCGTGCTACTCATTTTTGAATCGTATGCTTTTGGTAATCCATTCTTTGTGATTGTTAGTGTCTGTGCACTGTTGCTTTAGTGAGGAATTATATTTGCTTTAAGATTTTTAACACACATTCATTATTTATTTGTCCATTTCCGAGTGTCATTTCATAACATTGCAAGAGGGTTGAAATCTGTTTTTCTCTCTTATTTGGGGAGGGAAGATCAGATTTGGATTCTGTTTCCTATTTCTCATTCCTATTACCTGCTGCTTCTGTTTATCCACACAGAATTAATTATTTGTGGGTTGAGGGATAATTGCAGGGGGAAATTCTAACTTGGGTGCTATCTTTCCTAAACCAAAAAGTTCCCCTATTCCGCTGTGCTGTGTATATGTTTCACTAGAAGGTTAAACCCAGAGCTTGCTCACATTCTCATTGTAATTATCACCACATTGGTGATTGCTGCCCCATATTAAAAGTGTATGATTTCTTTTGAATTTTAAAATAAATAAATATTGTATTTTACCAACCACCCTGGTTCATGGTCCATTATGACCCGGGGTATTTGAAAAGGGGGTGTGATATGAGTGGTGTACCCTCTCAATATTGAATCTCTATCATATTAAAAAGATAAGCATTTCAGTCGTGCGCTGAATACTAGGCCGAGACCAAGGTCTGTGTCGCCTGATTGAAGTCCTTAACAAATTTGGGGGCTCGAGTTCGGGATTGAGTTTGGTTACCACCCGTGACAGTCTAACACAGCAGACTAACCTGCAAGGTAGTGATACTTTGTGTGGTAGGAATACTGGGTTACACTGTACAAGCCCTCCCCAAAAACAAATACTCTAAGTACCAGGCCTGTGTCTAGAAAACTAAAACTAAAATCAACCCCAAAATAGACAGAAAGCAATTGAATACAGGTTACCCTTACATAAATAAATAAATTAATAAAGAAATAACATGTCCAAAATGACCGTAGTAGAAATCAATATGGCTAGGGAGCACCTTCTGCACAAGCTATTTGTCAGAGGTGAGTGACCAGAACAGGATGAAAAAGTCTGGCTACAAGAAATAACACAACAGGTCACGGCCATGAACCTGGGCACATGGCAGGACGGGGGCCTATTACACCAAGCTCTGAGTGAATTATATATGACCCCAAAAATGAAAAAGGAGCAAATCAAATTGCCAGAATCACAGCCTACATGTATCTCCACATGGGAGTGTTGTGGGAAAGGCATGAGGAAAATACTACTCTAGCGCAGAATCAATCTGAACTATTACATAAAATCCAGACTGATCTAGATTCAGCAGAACAAAGATTACAGAAGAGCCAAGAGTTGGAGGTAGAAGCTGGAAATTACATCATAAAATTAAAAGAAGATTTGGCTCTCCAACTGCAAAATAATGCAAATCAAGAGGCCCAATTAGACACAGCAAGACTAGAGTGTCAGGAAAAGGTTGACTCCCTGGAAGAGAGTCAGCAGAAGCTGACTCCACAATTAACTTATAACAGGGTCTGCCCAGGACAAATAACCATTTTGCAAGATCAGGTCGAAAGAGGAAAATAATAAATTAATTATGAGAGACCTCCACTCTCAAGCAGAATTTGATGAAGAACGCCAGAAATTCAATACCATTAGGAAACAAAGGGATGAACTGGCTGAACAGAGAGGCACCCTAAATCAGGAGAAAGACGCCCCATGCCAGGAAGTAAGCAAATTGAAAATAGAGTTACAGGGAAGTGAGTTAATCCTCCAAAAACTGAACAAACTCAAAACAGAGTATGGGAATCTACTGGATCACGCCAGACAGGTAGAAGGTGCTCTGGAAGAGAACACCTAAACCAAAGATGCACAAACTCAGGAGGTGAGTCTCCTGCAACAGAAATTGTCTCATTATTCCCAAACCATACAGGAAGCGCAGAGAGACAATGAGGCCCTCTGTGAAAAGAATGATGGGCTCCACAAACAAGTGGCAGCGCAAGAGCAGGTCACAGAGGCCAGTAAAGCCTTGATAGCTGAGCAAAAGGCTAAGACCTTTGCTTATTATCAAGAGGTAGGGGCTGAGAAGGAGAAACTAGCAAGGTTGGAGGAAGAGGGTGCTAGATTTAATCCTAACTGAAGGGACCCTAAACAGGTAGGGAGGGACAGGGCAACCCCTGATCATAGCATAAGGACCTCTGTACTAAGGGACTCAAACCCATTTTATACTTTGTGCACTGCTGACTTCATGGCTGCCGGTTCACATGAGGCCATGAGAATTTAATAGACCAAGCCTGATGGAACTGACAGGTCAGTGCCCCACAGCAAGTGATGGACGGGCGTCCCTGTACAGATACCCAAACATTAAGGCTGATGTCTCTGACAAGGAAGTCTCCTATGAGGGGAGGGTCAGGGAATTAGATCCACAGAAATATTAGTTTCCAAAGGACCAGTTGGTCCAATTTGATGAAAACCCCAATGAAATGAGGCCCAAAAAGAGCATCCTGAAGACCTCTACCCAAGTAGGGCAGTGGGGGGAATACTCTGAGTAGGGCGGGGTTAGAAGACTATTCTCTTGTGCCCCACAGGAGTGGAGAAACTAGGCCCCACCATTCTGCAAGCCCCTCTCAAGCTGACAGAATCCAGAAGAGCCTAGATGTTCATGAGGGGACCTCAAGTAGTAGCGCCTCTGAGTCTGAGGACAAGTGGACTCGGGTGACTAAGCCAAAGAAGGCAAACAAACTCAAGCGAGTTATGACCAAAGACCCCATTAGGCAGATTAAGGCCCTTAGGAGTGTCACAACCCCCTACCATACAAATGCAAAATATTCTGTTTGGGAACACTTGGCACTCTATAAGCAGATCATGAACACTTTTCATATGAAAGACTACCAGAACTGCATAGAGTATGCAAAATGGACATCCTCCCCTGAGTACTCCAGTTTCTTTGCTGGACTGGAGGACCAGAACCATTCAAGATGGGCCACCTATAGGGCGGCCATCTTGAAACACTTTTCCGCCTACAGAAACCCCCAGGAGGCTCGCAAATCGGCCTACAATCTGCAGTGCGGGGAAGATCAGGCCCCACGAGAGTTTGTGCAGGAGCTCAAACGCGCTTTTGCACAAACCACTAGGAGGGTGCGCACAGATAGCAGGGAGTTTGTAACCACCTTCTTCCATGTACTCCTCAAGTATATTATGACCCAGCTGGTGAGGGACTTCCACAAGAAAAGATCTCTGGACTGGGTCATAGAGCAGGCGACCCGCATTTATGAGGTCCAAAAACCTGCAGAAAATAAAAATCTGAACAAAAACCCCTAAGCAGCCAATACCCCTGCTGCTGCTAAGGTGGCGGAGGTGAAGGTTGCCCCCATTTTAGACCTAAAGTTGGGGGGGGCCTAAAAATATCCCTGCACAAAATCAGCAAAATCGAAGACCCAGAAGGCCTTGATGCCAATCACAAACAGGTGGCAGTCAGGGAGGTAATCCCACTAATGGCACACCTAATTCTCCTGAGTATATAAGTCCCAGATACAAGGGCAACCGACCAATCCTGGGGTACGTATGGACTCCCCCAGCCCAAGGGCGGGGGTCCCATCAGGTAAACTTCCCTCCTAACTTCCATCAGTAGGGCAGTAATTCCTCAAATGTTTGGTTAAGTTTCTTCCCCCGATACTCACAAAACCCCAACCTGCAGGACAACCCTCCTTTCATTCCCCAATTTCAGGAACCCAGAGAACCCAATCCAGGAGAGGGGAGGCCAAGGGTGGAGGATTACCAAAATTCACCATATCCAGGGTACTACGGGAGAAGGGATAGTTACCCTTCCCCTGATTCACCTAGGGTTGACCAGAGACCCCCGTACCAGCCGGAATGGGTGTCCCAAAAGGAGCGCCAGGTCCAAAACCTTACCCAGGATCTGGGCCGCATGTGGAGGGCTCAACAGAACCCTCAGATGAACATGATGGCTCAGAACCCTACCAACCAAGCGTCTGGCACCTCAGAACAATGACGGGGCGAAAACCCTGACAACTCACCGATTCCAGAGGAGGAGGCACTGAGGGAAGTGGGGTGTAAAGCCCTAGTGGAAGCTTCCTTCCTTACTTGTGAAAAGCCCCTGGACACACAGGAACCGGAACAAAAATCTACTGCCCCCGAAAATCTGCAACCCAAGGAACAGAGGGTGGGTAAGAGAAATAAAGAACTCAAAAAGGCCCATTTTGTGGAGGAAGTCACTGTCCTCCAATTTGAAGGGGAAGAATCCTTAGAGGATTCTGGGGAAAAGATCTTCTCTTTCATGGGAAAAATGGGTCCCAAGAGATCTGAATGAAGACTGGGTTGATGTGGGGACTGAGTCAGAATCGCCCATCCTGGAACCCCAGAATGAGCATCCAGGAAACTCAATAGTAACAGAGGGATCCCAAACCTCACAAACCGATTCTGGTGACTGCCTCCAAGAAGGGGGGGCAGCCCACAATCAGAACAAGAGGATTCCCAAACTTCCCAAATCAATTCTGGTGCCTGCCTCCTAGAAGGGGGGGGGCAGCCCAGAACCAGCACAAGAGGATTCCCAAACGTCCCAAACCAATTCTTTTGACTGCCTCCAAAAAGGGGGGAGACAGCCCCGAATCAGAAAGATGGGAGCCCGAAACTCCCCAAATAGCAGAATGTAAACATTTTCTTTCAGATCCCCAAACTCCCACACAGAATTATGCCCAAACTAACCCTGTGTTGGAGTCGAAAATAAGGAAATTGACCACCCAGCTTGCCCAAAATGCACATTATCTTTGCCCCCTTAAACAGAAGGATTTTATGCCCTGGTCCAGGTGCAAGGGCAGTGTACATTTGTGGTGCTGGTGGACACTGGATCCCAAGCCACTCTTGTGTCAAAAAGGGCCTTTGATCAGCTAAATTCAGGAAGGGGGGAGGGATACCAGATCCCTCTCACCCCTCTTCCTGGACAACTCCAGAACTTCGATGGGAATTAAATTCCTGTTGAGGGGACCGCAGAGCTGGAAATTAAAATAGGGCGACACAAGATGAAGCACCCGGTCATAGTCGTGGCTCCAGAGCGAACCACCTGTCTATTAGGGAATGACATCCTTCGTAGGTTGTCTCCCCTAATA
Organism: Ambystoma mexicanum; assembly: GCF_040938575.1. Classification (NCBI taxonomy): domain Eukaryota; kingdom Metazoa; phylum Chordata; class Amphibia; order Caudata; family Ambystomatidae; genus Ambystoma; species Ambystoma mexicanum. The sequence continues at coordinate 49,181,691 of NC_090930.1, forward strand.
GACTTTGTGAACAAGATACTCTGGACCCAGACTCACAGGTCAATAAAATTAAAACATAGGGCCTGATTCATGGAAGTGTTTTATATAATGGCCAAAGCCCATAGGAAAACGTTCCATGAATCAGGCCCAGAGTGTCAACCATGTTAGTCTAAATGGCACATGCCACAGGGTTGAACAAAAACCAGATCAAATAAAGTTTAATCTTCAAAACAATGAAATACTCAACGTTACCATAATTGCTGTGGGACAACAAACTGGTGATGGGAACTCCTCTCCATTCCTGAAAATCAACCTTCCTTCCGGTTACAAGTGGCATTCCACACTGGAAGGAAATACTTTGAAATTCTCCCGATTCTATAGCCAAAATTGATAATAAACCAGCACAAAGTGTAGCTGGCATTCAGAAGAAGGGTGAACAACTTATCTTCCCGATTCATTTAAATGACGGGAAGGATTCTTTTCTTGCCCGAGTTCACTTGAATATCGAAGAAAGCTTCATCAGAGAAGTATTATTCAGGAAACTCCCAAAAGACCAGACCCTGCCCGCTGTGGAGTCAGTTTATCAATGAGTATGGGGCCTGGAAATTCCCCGTTCCAAACATTTTCTGCTTAGCAGTTGTGTGATACAAATTTCTAGAGGTGACAAAAACATAGAACACAATTGTTGGGTCGTGCAAGGTGTTCCTTCTGCCTTTTACATGGCAGTCACATCCTCAACCGACTTGAGATTCATTTGGATCCCAGTTATTGCCAAGCCTGGTCCCAACAGGGGAGTACATCTCAGGGCCCTGGAGTCCTAAAGAAAGCCTTCCGGTCAACCCCAGTGCTACCGTAGGAATTTGAAGTTACAAAATGGAGACGAGGTCACCATCCCAGGCCTAGCCTACAGAATCCGCATCCCCAAAGGCGAATTGACAGAAGAGAAATGGGTCCATATTAATCAGCTAAAGAGTTGTCACCCTAGGCATACTTTGCAACAAATTGAGGAGCCCAGAGAGAATCAAATAGAGGAGACATCTGAAAAATTAGAATAAGAAAAAGAAGAACCAGAAGGGAACAGATAGAGGTTTTAGTATAATTATGTAACAGGGAGTATTGTTCTTCATTATCAATTGTTGTTATTGAATGCCTGCGTATCCCACTGCTGTCAACCGGATTGAAGGGAAATGGTAGTAACTGGTTTGTGTTCTCTTTCATAGATTTGTACTGGTGGCACCTGCGCTGCGGACCTGTTTACTTGCATCGGGACCAGTGTTCGTGAATGACGAACACGAACACTGGTGCCGACGTGAGTAAACAGGTCCGCAGCTCAGAACAGGGATGAACCCGTGATTCATCCGACCTCAAATTGAGCATGAATATGATGTAACTTGCCCTAAAAAAATTTTTTTTCACAAAGGCCCTTGAGAGGCCGAAAAAAGAGTGTAAACAACCGAAGGGGCAATGAAATAATTAAATCTTTGCTGACTGCAATCATAGTGATTAAGGAAAACTATTTCTGGAGCCAACTAGATTTCGGTTGCGCAGCTATGGTGTGTTTCACAGACTTTGCTCAGTTTCAATATATCTGTGCTTCAGACAAAACTCCTGCTTTCAAGAAAATGACTTTGGCTGCAAAGACAGAGTGAGAATCTGAAGGAACAGCCAACCCAAATTAAAAGAAAGAAATGCAGTTTTCAACACGTGTAAAAATGGGCTTTTGCAAAACTGAAGGAGAAACATGCCCATTTAAAAAGGAAACTATTGAAGGAAAGCCTGGCATTAACTAGCAATGTGAAGGGGTGTGTGGCTGGTGAAAATACATACAGGGGCTATTTTTTTCACGGGTTTGTTTTAATTCAGGAGCCAAAATAAAAAATAAAGATTTTAAAACACTTGGGCTGAATTTGCAAGCTCTCAAAAAACAGTTATTCCAGATGGTAGAGCTAAAAGCTTCCCCCTAAGGAAGGGAGACACACCATAAACTCTCAGCAGATACTAACACCTAAATGATAATGGATAGGTTGGAAAGAATCTAGGCTCAGTGAACCCACTGACAATGGAGCTCCCAGGGCCAGGAAGTTTGAAAAGTGAAGGGGCAATAAACCTTCACTCAAGACCGAGAAACCCCCACCTTGCTTTGAAGGAAATGACAGTTGGCAGAAGTTGAAGGAAGGGAAAAAAATTGATCCAGTGACAAGGACTGCCATTTGTTTCCAAAGACTATTTCATAAATAAACTGTAAAGACTTTTATCTCTGCAGCAAAACTTTGTAAAAATGTAGAATTTATGCAGTTTGAAAGTGCTTTTTTGGGCTTTCTTCTAAGTCTTGGTATAATTCATTGACACCTTGGGGACAGAAATGGTAAAATATGGCAGATTACAAGAAAGGCATCCATGTTGCAAATGAGAATTTTTGTACATACATCCCTCATGATAATCCACATCCATGTATAAAGTTCTAGAATTCTGAGTAATATAAATCCCATTGAAAAGCATGAAAAACTGGTAGAAGGGTGAAACAAGGTCTCACGGACTGGAGGATTGGGCTGCAATGTGCTGCTCAAATATGTAACCTGTGTATATAGTTTGCTAAGAGATTGCAATTGTATAAATGTATGTTTGTGGCAAATTTGGATTTAAGTTAAAGTAACTGTGGGAGGTTTCTGGACATTGTAAAACTCACACCATAAATCTGACATCATTTTCCCGAAATCCAACCAGCTGAGAGCGAGGCAGAGACTATCACCCTTGTCCAATCCCGTTGTTAGAGGCGTGTTTAGTTAAGCCTGCCCCAGTCATATACTTTGATGATGTCACTAGGCATTAAGGGGAAAGCTGTGGTGTTTTGGGAAAGCATCCTGATACCACTAACTGCATGCATCCTGCCATCCTGCCATCTTGCCATCCCGCCATCCACTTGACCTTTAGTATCCAGTGACTAGTATTGCCAGTCCAGAAGTGCCATTCGGTGATCAGAACTGCCCAGCTGTTTGCCAGGCGTCCTGCCGTGTAGTGACCAGAACCCTTGATGGTCCAAAATTCCAAACTAAAAGTGGACTGTAAGTATTGCCACCCATCTAAACCCATAGCATATCTTGTCTTTGTCTTCATCTGTCATGGCCACTAGACAAGGGGCCAGTCCTCCCTCATCCCTAGGGTCCCTTTGGACCCAGTCCTGGCGCCTCTGGCGCCAGGCTCATTTTAAAGTGTGCTCTGCACACTCTAGACCAGTGGTATTCAAACTGTGGGTCGCGACCCCCAAGGGGTCCGCGGGTGCATCCCTGGGGGGCCCTGAGAGCTCAGCAAGAAATATTTAAAAAAAAAAAAATCTTTTTTTCTTTTCAGATTGGAAGAAATGGGCAGGGGTGGCTCACATGGTAGGGCTGAAGCATGAAACTGTCTCAGGCAACAATGAAAAAGTGGCCCGCAGTTGTAAATGGATATTCATTCCTTTAGTCACAGACTGGGCCTCATTCCAACTATGGTGGTACGGTAACAACGGTGCTACCGTACCGCCATAGTAAGAGTTGTGCTCACGGGTGCCTGACAGCCCGCCAGGTCTGACCTGGCAGGCCGCGTGGCACCCGCGAGCACAGCTCGTCGGATGCACCAGCACCATTATTAACGGTGCCGGTGCCTCCAAACTCCCCATTCCCATTGAGCCCTATGGGGCTCAGATGGGAATGGGGATCAACCGGTACCGGCACCCGCGAAAGGGCAATTATCAGGTCTGCCTAACTCGGCATGACCCGGTAATTGCCCATTCGCGGGTGGCGGACCCGGATACAACTCCGGCGACAGCCGTGCCGGTTTTACCGGCACAGCTACCGCCAGGGTTGTAATGAGGCCCACTGTTTCAATAGTACCCAAGGGGGTGCTTTGTGTTAAAATGTAAGTAAATTGTGATATATTCAGCAACAATGGTCAAAATTACTAACTGCATAGTTAAGTAACTCATAAACCTGGTCCACATTGGCCAAAATGGTGGCCCATTTTGACTGTCCCACACTAGCATTTTACATTTTTGGTACAGGCATTGCCCTATAGGCCAGTCCGAGCCTGGCGGCTCATCCATAATGGCGAGGGGACGCCCACCCAGTGGCCCCTCACCCATTATGGAGGAGCTAAGGAGCCAGCCCAGTGAAACAGTGAGCACTCCCTCAGCTGCTTTTTCCAGCTGATGGAGTGCTCGTGGGCTGGCTGAACTGTCAAAGGGAAACACTGTTTCACTTTGACAGTTCAGTTTAGTTCCCCAGCCGCACATGCTCACTGAGCCATGCAAGTGCTGGGCTGTTTTGCTTCGCCAGCATTGCATAGGTCATTGAAAATGCTGGCTGGGGCACTGCATGTCTGTATGTCCGAGGGGGAGCTCCTGCGGCTCCTCGCACATATGGAGAGAGCAGCCTGGAGCAGGGCGTTTCAGCACCCACACGCAGGCCAATGCAGAAGGTACGTTTATGTTCATTGTTTTTATTTAAACATGAGTATGGATGCGTGTATGCTTATGTTATGAGTGAATGTATGGTGATGGATGCTCGTGTGAATGATAGAGTGATTGCTGTATGAATAATCATGTTTATTGTGTTAGGCCCAGAGGGGTCCAGGAGACAGGGATGGTATCTTTTTACTGGACATCTATCATAGATGTCCAGTAAAAAATGTCATGTCTGCCCCCTAGGCCCCCCAGCACCAATTGCAAACTGTTTGGCTATTTAACCATTTTTTTTGTTAAAAGTATGCGCTACAATGCAACATTTTAACCCATTATTTAACAAAAATTCACAGGGGGAAAACCCCCCTGAAACCCCTTTATTGGTTCGGGCTCCCTCACTGTGCTCGGTCGATATGGCATTTTTGGGGGAAATAGTTATGCCCCTCCACTTAAAAAAATCACCAGTCGCCACTGGCCCTCAGACTGTGTTGGGAACGGGATGGGGGGAACCCAGGGACTATGGTGGGAGCACAATGGGCGGGAACCATGGGATAGTGGTGGGAGCAGGGTGGGGAGAGCCCAGAATGTGTGATGGGGTGGGGAGAGACCAGTTACTGGGTAGGAGTGGGATGAGGGAGCCCAGCGACTGTGATGGGAGCAGGTGACAGCGCTACATTACATACTGTCCATTTGGCATTTCTGGGGGGTCCCGACCTGCCCAAATTTTGTTCAAGGGGGCCCTGGCCAAAAATGTTTGAAGACCACTGCTCTAGACCAAGAGCGTGTGCAGCTGGGCTGGGTGTGGCCATGGAACAGAACTGGAAGGCACGTGCTACAGTCCCAAAGAAGGGCAAGGTGGAGTTTGTAGGCAGAGCTAAAGGGAGGGGCCTGAACCAGCCTATATAAGGCCAGCCCATCCACGTGCCCTCGCTTTGCGTTATTCTTCTCCCAAGCAGCGTAACGCTCTACGCTGTGCTTACCTGCGCATCACTGGATTTCAACAGCCTCATCCTGAAGATACTCCTGAGAACGCTTCTTACCTGCAATCTACCGCTACATCACTGGGCGCGCATCCTACCTGCTAACAGCCACCACATCGCTGAGCGCGCAGCTACCAGCCACCACATCGCTGAGCGTGCATCTTACCTGTTGCCAGCCGCTACATCGCTGAGCGTGCATCTTACCTGCAACTTGTCGCGGCCTGTGCCAGACTCTTCTTCTTACCTGCATTCCATTATGGTCGGTGTCAGAGTCGTCCTCCTGCAACCGCGAATCTTCATCGAGAATTCAGATGCTAATCTTCATCGTCGGCCTGCACCTACGAGGAAATAAGAACACAACAGGTATCGATCGCACGGCCGCATTATCAAGAGACTATAGTTCCCTTATAAAGACCAATTTACCTGTCACTTTTGAAACTCCATAAGCCTCTAAGGTCTTCCGAACTCTCTTCGATCCAGATTTACTTTTCCGTACCTATGGAAATGGAATGGGACATTGCAAGGATTACTATTAGAATACAGACAGTTTAATCGAACTATAATCATAACAAAGACTTACCTTATCCGTGGCTTGGTCGCAGCTGGTCTGGATCAACACTCCCACGGGCCAGTGAAGTAACTTGGTCCATTCTATGCGCCCCTGCTAGGAAAAGTAGGACGGATAGCTCAAAACTACAGGTGAGCTTCTATGGGAAAGCGCTTGCCCACCATATTTTGGCACGGAAAGGCTGGGGGAAGTCACCATATCCCCACTCCATTCTCATTGCCTCTCCTCTTCACGCAGGGGCAGCACCCATCTCCTGAGCCACAGATCCAACCACTATCTGAAAGGGAAGGTGATTTCGCGAAGCCAAGTCCCAGGTGAGCGTAACATTATCCCCCTCTCTAAGTCATCCTAACCTTATCCTGATAACTTGTTGAAACTGTCAGAATCATTCTTGCCACCCTGCCCTTGATTTCTAGTGTGAGTGAAGGGGCCCCTAGGGGATCCTCACGTAGTGGAAACAAGGCAAATCACCGCACACGAACTGACACGCCAGACACAAGGTTGTATTCCCAAAAGCTAGGGTTTATTGCAAAGCAAATAGTCTCAGTTGGCCAACTCGGTCTCACGCCCCGCGACGTGTGTCTCCAGACCCCGAGAGACGCAAGAGAGCAAATAACGTAATCAGTTACATATATACAAAATGGACATCCTGCAATCAGTCATGACATGTTCATTACGCCCATTGTACAGTTTCTTTGAACTGGGTCTGATGAATGACGATTTCAACGAATATGACACCATCAAACATCTATTTTAGCAACAATATGCAACATTGCGAGTCTAGAGACATATTTCTTTGTTGAACAGAACACAGTGCTTCTGTTCTTGCAGGCAAGCTGCGTACGGGGGAAGAGTCACATTCCAGGCCCTGCTATCTCCTATTTGCTATTCGTGTCCTGGGAGTCAGCACGCTCTGCTGGGTTTAGGAAAGGGGGGGCTGTAAGAAAAGCATAATTCAAGCCTTTAGCTGTTTCTTTCTAGCATTTCTACCATATTAACGAGACTGGCTGGCATCAGTGAAATGAATAAATGCCGTGTTGCTCTCCTCCAAAGAAACCCTCTTCTGACCCTTCTGACCCTTCCTGCCCAGCTAACTATCGCCCAATCTCTATCACTCCCTTCCTGGGTAAGCTCCTGGAGAAACTGGCCATCTCCCAGCTTAATCTCCATGCTGAATCTGTTGGTAGCCTTCATGACCATCAGTCTGGCTTCAGAGCCGCCAGAAGCACGGAAACTGCTCTCCTGAACATCCGTGAGGATCTACTCTCGAACCTTGACTCTAACATTCCATGTGTTCTCATCTTGCTTCATCTTTCTTCTGCCTTTGATACTGTCAACCATACCATCCTGCTTAACCGTCTCCGTGATAACCTGGGTATCACTGGTCAGGCTCTGGCTTGGCTGACCTCTTTCCTCTCAAATCGACCCTCCCAGTTCCAACTGGGGTCTTTCCTCTCTGACATCTTTTTCTCTACCTGTGGTGTCCCCCAGGGTTCTAACCTCTCTCCCTGGCTGTTCAACCAGTATCTGGCACTTCTTGCCCACCGCATCGCTGCTCTCTGCCCCAACTTTCAGTGCTATGCGGATGATACCCAGCTCATTTTCAGGCTACCCTCGGCCTCCTCTTCTCCTTCCCTCATCTCTGACTGTCTTTCTGCTATCCAGGACTGGTGTGCCGCCAACGACCTCTGCCTTAATGCCAGTAAGACTGAGATTCTACTCATCGGCACACCCACTCCCTCCTTCCCTGCAGCTCTCTGGCCGGCCTCTCTTGGCCCCCTTCCTGCTCCTACCTGCAAGGCAAAAAACCTCGGGGTCATCTTCGACTCCACACTCTCCTTCTCTCCTCACATTTCCGACGTTTCTAAGAAGTCACACTACCAGCTGCACCTCCTCAGAGGTATCCTTCCTTTCCTCTCCTTCCCCCAGAAGCTCACTGTCTCCAGAGCCCTGGTTCTCTCGAAGCTGGACTACTGTAACAGCCTCTATCTAAATCTGCCTGCCTCTACTCTCTGCCCGCTGCAACTCATCCAGAACAGGACTGCGAGACTTGTCCTTGGCCTCAAGCCCAGGGACCGTATCTCTCCAGGACTGAAATCGCTACACTGGCTCCCTGTGGCTGCGAGGATTAAGTTCAAAATCCTCTGCATTTTCCACAAGGCCTTCTGGGGCCTTGGGCCAAAATACCTTCAACTCTCTCTTCCTAAATATCTTCCTTCTCGAGCTCTTCGCTCATCCGCCTCCAACTCCCTCAGGGTCAGCCGCTTCTCCAAGCAACGAGTTGGGGGGAGATCTCTCTCCGCAGCAGGGGCTTCCCTCTGGAACAGCCTTCCTGCCTCCCTGAAACTTGAGGAGAACCATCTCTGGTTCCGGAATCACCTCAAAACCTTCCTCTTTGCTTCTGCTTTCTCTCCCCCTCTCCCCTGCTAAATCACTGAAACTGTACTGAATCAGCAACTGGGCCACTCGCCAATCTCGGCCCTTGGCCCAGCCACTCTCCCCTGCACTGCCTCCCTGGCAACCCCTGCACTACGGGACTGTCTCTGTATCCCTACAGCCCCCCTTCCCAGCACTTGTCTGCACTTATCCTGCACTTGCCACCAGCTGGTCCTTATTATTTATCTTCTATTTTACTAATCACTTTGTACTGCACTTTCCCCTCTCCCTTTCCCCCTTGCACTTTTCCCATCCCCCCTACCTAGGCACTTGCGCGATCTGAATGACACCTGGCCTAGTAGGATCGCTTGTCTGTCTCCCCTTGTACCCCCTCCCTGCCTCGTCGCGCCTTGAAGCACTTGTGTATAGGCACGTTACAAATGCCATATCATATCATATCATATCAAGGCTATATGCGGGAGGGGATTGGGCATTCCTCTCGGTGGCTGCCTACGTTATGTTTCAACAAATAACTCCCAGCCTCGCGGCCTTGCTCTTTCGCTTTGAACAAAAAAGTAATCAGTGAAGCAGAATAATCAGAATAAGCAGAATCAGCTGTCAGCTAAGCAGTTTAGAACAAAAAGCAATGAGCAAACGTTAGAGAGCAAAATGGCGATTCTAGCTACATCAAAATGGCCACACATTGGTCAAACTTATGAGTCTGTATTTCTGATGTTTAGTTCACGAGACGGTTGGTCGTCGGCCAATATGATACATTGCCATTGATCGTGAGAGGTATCTATTTTTCTAGACTGACAAACCCCTCCTTTTGGCCGATAGCCAAACGCCTTATCCATACATTGCATCCTCCTCTGCTGATGTGTCTGAAGTATCTGAATTTGAATTTGAACCTGAATCTTGCATGCTACTATATGCGCCTTCATTTCCACCAATATTTATGGTCATGAATTATTTTATTGTTTTCATTTCATGAGTATCTTTATGATCTTGGCCATATGTTTGTTTTTGGGTTACCATATGCATACACTCTTCACTTATCTCAGTGCAAACTAGGGGCAGATAGTGTATGCAACAACAGCAAGACACAAATATTCCGAACACTACTACTAGTATTCCAATTAACTTCCATCCCCACGCATGTAATATCTCCCAGAACCAGGACCCTGCCTTCCAGTTCCAATTCATGGTATGGAGTTCAGAACTCAGGACGTGTAAATTTCTTATTGCTTCAAAAATCGTAGGGGAGGAGTCATTTATGAATACGCAGCACGCTGATTCCATAATTTTGCAGCCCCCCCACGATCAACAAGGATTACATCAAGAGCATTCTATTTTGCAATGTCATTAATCTAATCCCATTTTCTTCTAGCGTCATGATGTATAGTATATCTGTTGTTATGTTTATTGTATTCTCTAATATTCTGGACAGTTGCCTTATGTTATAGGAATTTATTGCTTGGGCCAGAAATGGTACGAATGATTTTGCTAAGTCTTCTGTAATCAAAGCGCCTTCTGTACTTCTTCGCGGCCTAGATCTGGATAGCCTAGCTACATCTGCTGTCTCCAAGAAGAACACTCCTGGGAACAGTAGACCCAAATAACATGTGCCTCCCCAGTTTCTGGGTAACCAGGGATACGCTTTTTCTCCGCATATAAAATAAACAGGATCACCTGCCTACAGAATATAGGGTTAACATCTCCTTCCATCGGTAACGTAAAAATCAATTGGTTAGCATACGCCGATGATATAGTAGTCTTGGACTACTCACAAGTGGGGTTGCACCGTTTGTTAACTGCTTTAGAATCTTATGCCAGGACTAATCAATTAAAAATAAATCCCTCAAAGTCCAAGATTCTTGTATTTAGGAGGCCTAACAAAATAGTGAAGACTTTGATCTGTAAGTTAGATTTCGCCCTGGTAGAGGTTGTCTCCGAATTAACCTATCTGGGAGCTGAATTAAGATCCTTCCCATCTAGGCTTACTTTGATGGCCTCTATTGATTTAAAGGTGATCAAATTGGGAGCCCAGATGAAAAAAATCTACTCTAAGTTTGGCAGATTTAGCATCCTCCCTCTTATAAGATTTTATATCGGGAAGGTAGTTCCCATAATCCTATATGGCATGGACTACAATCCTTTAGCCTTCCAACTATACTGGGATGCTATTGAATCAAAGATTTGGAAACGTACTTTGGGCCTTCCTGATTGTGTTCCGATTGTTTCTTTACGATATGAGCTTGGCTTGTCTTCACTTAGATCATGGCTAGCCTGGAAGTGGCTTACTCTCTATAGGTCAATTCTTGATCCCCCTAGGAACTCACTTTTTGAGGAAATTGATGTAGAGCAGGAACAAGGAAATAATGTTTTTTTGTGTAGGCTAGAACTAACTTGCTTAGCACTATTGTCTGGCTGTGACTCTGATGTAGAGTCCCTTTTACAGAATCCTCTAAAAGTAAAGGAAAAATTGAAAGTGACTGATTGGATTCACACGATTGATAAGATGCGGAGAACTACAAGATCAGCCTCACTGACACTGTTAGATAAGCGTTTATCGTTTCTTCCGGCTTATCTTAAGAAGTCCCCCAGTTTTTGGTTTAGATCTGCTTTTTTGAGATTTCATTTAAATTTACTCCCTACCCTGGAATTACTTGCTATAAGGGATAAAGAAGGGGTACTGCACCAATATGTGTTAGATGCTTAACTATGGAAGTGCAGACTACTAAGCATTTACTTTCTAAGTGTATCGGGACTTGGAGTATCAGGGCCAGTTCTTTTGGCAGATTTGTTCATGAGGAGTCTCATTTGAATACTGATGATTTCTGGGTGAGACTATCCTCCGGTAATGAGATGGCTTTATCAATTGAAGTGGGTAGAGTTTTAAAGGAATTGAAGTTAGTAACAACTTGATTTTTCGTTTTATGAAAAAAATGTGTTGGTTAGATCTTTTACTCTTTTCTTTTCTTTTATTATGATATATGTTTTTATCTAGAAATTGCAAATGTTTGTTTTTTTATTGTTTATGTTAATACATTGTGTATGAAATGTGTTAAAAGTCAAATTTTGGCTAATGCACTTTAAATAAATTAAAAAAAAAAAATATCTAGTTGTTCCTTCAATGCCCTGCTGTAAATACTCAGACTTTCCGTGTATCCTTGTGGAATGCGCGTGAATGTGAATGACCGTCCTCCTAAAGTGAACGCGAACAAATATCTACTGTCCTTGCTCACTGGAATGCTAAAGAAAGCATTCTTTAAATCAATCACGCTAAAGTATTCTGCTGATGCAGGTATCATTGTCAAAATGGTGGTGACGTCTGGCACTAAGGGAAATTGAGGGTCGACTATCTTGTTTAACGCGCACAGATCAATTATGAAACGATAGGGTACCTCGTTATCTCCTTTCTTGTATACCGGAAGAATGGGGCTGTTGCATGTACTACCTGCAATGTCCTCAATTACTCCTAATTTCACCAAATCTGAAACAATCCTTTTCAATCCTTGCTCTCCGTCAGCTGAAATTCTGTACTGTGGAATACGTGGCAGCGTGACCCCTTCTTTCAAAATCACTTTTACTGGCTCTATCTTTAAGCATCCCACATCATTGTCATGTATTGCCCATATACAGATTGGCACCTTACTCAACTCTCTTAGCAAGGGTTTAGAAAAAAATTCAGACACCTGTGCATCTTGTGGCCAAATTGTTAAAAACACAACATCGGGAGTGCAATGAATAACTGCACCTAGTTTTTTCAATAAATTCAATCCCAAAAGGATTTCTCCACAATTATCTGTTAAGAGGAATGGACAATGTTCAGTGAATGGACCTATTGGTACTGGGACATGATCTATTGAACACTTCTGCGCTCCCGTATCTACAAGAAAACAGTGCTCTGCATCCCCGACTCTCATCTCTACATAGTGTCCTTTCTGATCCACGGGAATAGACACTGGTTCCGACCCCTGTCTTGGGCTGTCCTATTGAGGGAATAACACATCGTCCGATGTGTAATCACTGCTATTGCTGTAATACACATTTGTTTGTATATCGAAGATGTTCCCATCCCTTCCTCTAGCTCCCCCATTCTGGGTATTCCCATGTTGTTGGTTACTCTGGCCCTGACTCCGGTTGGTAGTGTTCTGATGCTGAGCTTGATTCTGACCTCCTTGGTTACTTTAGTGCTGCTGCATATTATTTTTATTCGGTCCATTTGCTCCTAGGTGCCCCCGGTGCTGTCTTCTCTGACCACCCCCAGTTCTATTTTGCAAATGAGGGCATTGCGCTTTCCAGTGTCCTTCCTCTTTGCAGTATGCACACTGATTCTGCCCCAACGGTCCTCCGTGCATATTTGAATTACTCCTTCCTTGTGCGTTTCCCCTCCATCTGTTGTGTCCCGCTACTTGCTGAAGTAGCACTCTCGTCTTCAAAGTTACTCTATCTTTTGCCTCTTTTTCTTTCTCTGCATTTACCTTGTTCTCATAATATTGTGCCATATGTAATACTTTGCCCGGCGTTTTTGCTTGCCACGCACTTTCGGATGTCATTATCAAATTTTGAATTGGAAGAGTTAACCCCCTCACATACTTATCAACAAATAATCTTTTCCCCGCTTCTGAGCTCACATCCTGCCCTCTGAAGTCTGTGAATATTTCCTCAAACCTATTAAAATAGTCTGTAGCTAACTCATCCTTGCCTTGCACACATGCATTGTGTTCTTTTCTCTGGAACAATCTCTTTTAATCTTTGTATAATTTGTTCTGGTAATGCTACCATGTTCGCCCCTGGCTTCCCTCCAACCTCTTTATCCCTGTCTTCTTTTACTAAATCCGCCCAAGTGGCGCCATAGGCCGTTATATCATCCACTTTTCTTATCTGCTTCCATATGTCTGCTGGCAGGATCACTGGGAATATTAAATCTATGTCACCCATGGTAAGCACGGATGATTGCAGACAGGATTCTACCTCTTTGTAAAATCCTGCGGGATTCTTTCGTATATCAGGAATCGTCTGTTTTATGTTATTCACTTCCTGCCTGGAAAAGGGGACATGTACATATTGGGCAGTATAATGTGCTGGCGTCACCTGCGCCACTAGGGTGCCTGCTGCAGGAATTTCTACTTTGGGCACAAAGGTAGGTGGGACCTCTCTCATCGGAAATGCCACACTCACTGTCCCTCCCCCTTCTCTCATTTGCAATAATATCCCCAAGTCAAGTGACAAGGCTGTTTCCCCTGTCCCTCGTTCTAGTGCCCTCTTATATATCGCCATTATTTCGGGTGTGCTGACCTTAACTTTTTTTTATATCTTTATCTATTAAAAGTTCAGCCATTGCCTGCAGTGTTTTTCTTTTCATGTGCATGGTATATTGTTAAGACGGATTTCTGAACTCTGTCCTGGTGGCGCAGAAGTTCAGAAGGCCAACCTAATTACTTGGAACAGGGTAACCTCTGGACAAGCCAGACCAATCAAGGTAGCGATCGCGGCGGTCAAGACTAGGTCTCAAGAGGGGTGAGGGTGACTGAAAGCCCGCAATGAGCACACAAAGCAAGAGCGCTTACAAACTACTCCAAACAGTTGTTATATCAAAAATAGATACACATTTATTTTAAGGCCTTTAAAATAATGACCGTAGCGAGAAAATCACAATATCACAATATTAAACCAACACATACCATATCAACACAATATATATACAAATACACAGTCGCAAGCGTTTAAAGCACGAAATATGTAGTCCACCTGCCAGGGAAGGAAAACAGGCAGTGCGATAATGCTTTCGACTCAGTTCGCCTTCATAGGCACCTAACTAGATGGAAGTCCGAGCCCTGCGAAGAGTGGAGCCTTGTGCTCAAAGTACCTGCCACGCCGGTGCCGACGGGCACAAGGGGAAGCTCTTCGGAGGAAGTCAGGCGGGTCACGTTAGTGCACAGCAGAAAAAGAACAGGTTCCGGAGCTCAAGCGCAGCCTCCACAGCGGGCAGAAGCAGAGCGCGAGCGCGGCAAAAGGGTGCTGTTTTTACACAGCAGGGAAAAGCAATGGGATACTGCAGGATGGCGACCAGATCCTAGATATACTACTCACCGGTCCCCGAAGCAAGCAGACCCAGGCTCCTCCACGATAGTTTCAGCAGCTGGCAGGTTCAGAAGAGCAGGGAACGCTTTGTAGTCGTGTAGAGCAAAAAGACGTCCCAATCGACGAAACCGGCACAGTTTTGTTGCCGCACAGGACAACGGAGCGGCCGTGTGTATTCGAGCCAAATGAACCCTCCTCCCTTCAGACCTGGGAACGCCAAGCGTACGAAGCGTGGGAGAGGGACAAGGACTCGCAATACAACACAACCTGGCGGCGGTTGCAGAGCCAAACTCCTTTGTAAGCTGGTCAGTCAACTGGATGGCCCAGAGACACTTCCGAAGGCTTACTTGGCGGGAGATGGTTGAAGATGCCGGGAATAGCTGTTCCTGCTATTCCAAAGGTCGAAGCACCAGTACAGGCCTTCTGGTTCGATCAAAGGAGGACAGGGGCTCTCCGGACGACAGCAGTGCAAAGGAGGATTCCTTCAGCGGGTCACCAGCGATTCCTCGGTCCAGCCTCGTAGTTGCAGGATACTTGGCTCCTGTATTCCTTCGTTCGTGAGAACTCAGGAGATCGACATGGTAGTGGTGTTTCCAGCCCCCTCTTATCCATGGTTCCCTTCGCGCCAAAACGGAGGGGAGCCAATGGGAGATCCGCTCATCAAAACACATACCATACGTGGACCAATCACGGACCACGGTGGTCCCAGGCATTCACACCACCCTAGACTCTCTGGCACCCAGGATGTGTATTGGGACCAGACATCCCAGCCCACACCCTGGAGGCACACAAACGACATGTAGAAGCCCGCGAAAGCAACCACGTTTCGCGGGAAAGTACATGCCCAAATAAGGAAGGCCCCGGGTCGCCGGACCTGGGGAAGGTGAAGGGAGCAAGACGGACAGTGGACAGGACAAAGGAGCCTCGCGGCCTGGCCATTTTGGGAGCCAGGCCACCATTTTGGGTTCAGTGCAAAAACGTGCTCAGAACGCCAAAAGGAGCTCAAAATAAACAAAACGATCGCTGCCACCATTCCAGTCCCTGAATGACTTGCACCGATCAAATACCATCCTAAAAGAGTATCTAGGGCCTGTAGAAGGCTAGAGACCCAAGAGAGCTGTAACTTAGCTTACAGTGCCCTCTTGTGTCGTGTTGCACTAAAGCTGCGACACGATAAAAGAAACTACGGGAAACCACGTTCCCCGGTACTGACTGTCTTAAGGGCATGTCAGTTTCCCCGTAAGAAAGGAGCGAAAGCCCAGAGAAGTGCGGCAGAAGGCTGTACTTCTCTGGCAAAGTCAAGAACAAGGTTAAAAACAATAGCAAAAAGTTTAGGGGTTGCCACATGGAAGGAAAATTCCCTACAATTATGAAATCTTTTCTAACACTCGCCCCTCCCAGACTATGGACAGGGGGAACTAATCCACCCCTGGATGAGTTTCTTGTTCAGGTCGGTTAAACATTCTGGACAACCCATCAGCATTGCTATGTTGGACACCTGGTCTATGCTCAATAGTGAAGTCGAAGCCTTGAAGACTTATGGACCACCTAAGCAACTTTGGATTCTCCCCCTTCATGTTCATTAGCCACTTTAACGGCTTATGGTCAGTCTGCACAGTGAAGTGGGTCCCATAGAGGTAGGGCCTCAGCTTCCTTAGGGCCCACACAACAGAGAAACATTCTTTCTCTACCGTGGACCATCTGAGCTCTCTGTCCTTAAACTGGCGACTAATAAAACCGATAGGGTGTTCCTTACCCTTCTCATCTACTTGTGATAGTACAGCTCCTATCCCAGTGTCAGAGGCATCCGTCTGCACGATAAAAGGTCTTTGATAATCAGGGGCCCTAAGGACAGGGGCCTGGCACAAGGAGTCTTTTAATCCATTGAAGGCCTTCTCACACTCGTCGGTCCAAGTTACCTTCTTGGGTTTCTTCGGAGTTGTGAGGGCAGTCAGAGGAGCAGCTATGGTACCATAGTCTGCCACAAAATTGCGATAATACCCCGTGAGTCCTAAGAAGGCTCTCACTTGGGTTTGCGTAGTGGGGGTAGGCCAGTCTTGTACTGCTTGTACTTTACTGGGTAGAGGCTGTATCCTCCCTCCACCTACTTCATGTCCAAGGTAAACCACTGAGCCTTGTCCAATCTGGCACTTACTAGCCTTTATGGTCAAGTGGGCTTTCTGAAGAGCCTGGAGCACAATCCCGAGGTGTTTCACATGGTCTTCCCAGGTGGCACTGAAAACTGCTATATCGTCCAGATATGCAAGGCAGAATTCGTCCAACCCATTCAACACATGATTCACAAGCCTCTGGAAAGTGGCAGGTGCATTCTTCAACCCGAACGGCATTACCCGGAATTGGTAAAGGCCGTCTGGCGTCGAAAATGCTGTCTTCTCCCTGGCATGTTCTGCTAAGGCTATTTGCCAATAGCCAGCAGTAAGGTCAAACGTGCTGAGGTACTTTGAGGCACCCAAAGTATCCACCAGCTCATCTGTTCGAGGCAAGGGGTGGGCATCTGTCTTGGTGACAGCATTCAGAGCCCTGTAATCCACGCAGAACCTCAATTCAGAAGTGCCTGCCTTTGGAACCAACACCACTGGGCTGGACCAAGGACTACTTGAGGGTTCAATCACCCCAAGATCTAACATCTTGTTGACCTCGGTCTTAATATAAGACCGTACTTTATCTGACATCCTGTATCCCCTACTTTTGGTAGGTACACTGTCTCCTGTGTCAATGTTATGTTTGCACCAAGGTGTCAAACCAGGGGACTGTGAAAACAGGGGGGAAAACTGCCTAAGCAAACTTTTCACCTCAGCCTGCTGATCAGAAGTCAGGTGAGGGGCCACTCGGACACCCTCAACGGAGCTATCTGAAGGACCGCTCTGGAACAGGTCGGGGAGAGGTTCAGACTCCTCTTCCTCAACGTCTGACGCCAGTAGCAGTGCTGCGATTTCGACTCTTGGGACGAAAGCCTTCAGCCTATTTACGTGAAACACTTTTGGAGCCTGTCCAGGCCTTCCAAGGTCCACTAAATAGTTCACCTCACCCAGGGGCTCCACCACTGTGTAAGGGCCTGACCATTTGTCCTGTAAAGCGCGAGGCCTTATTGGATTCATGATCAGGACTTGCTGACCAGGTGTAAAGTTGATGAGGGAAGCTTTCTGGTCGTACCAATGTTTCACCAGCGCTTGCCCTGCCTTCAATTTATCACTAGCCAAGCCCATCAGAAGTACCATCCGTTTTCTGAGCCCTAGCACATAGTCAACTACATTGGTAGTAACAGGGGGAGTGGGCATCTCCCATCCCTCCTTGACAATGGCTAAGGGTCCCCGTACGGGATGACCGAACAGAAGTTCGAAGGGGCTGAAGCCAACACCCTCCTGTGGTACCTCTCGGTAGGCAAACAGCAAGCATGGTAAAAGAAGATCCCATTTTCTTCTCTGGGGCTCCTCCAGAGCCCCAATCATGCTCGTTAACGTCCTGTTGAAACGCCCCCCAGACCATCGGTCTGGGGCCAGTATGCAGAAGAGAACCTGTAGGTGACCCAACATTCTTTCCACATAGCCTGCCTATACTTCTACATAAAGTTGCTGCCATGATCCGACACAACTTCTTTAGGGAAGCCAACCCTAGTAAACATGCCGAGTAAAGCTTCTGCAACTGGCTTGGCAGTTACAGTTGTCAATGGGACGGCCTCAGGATACCTGGTTGCATGGTCGACCAGCACCAGGATAAACCTATTGCCTGAGGATGTTTGCGGGTCAAGGGGACCAACGATGTCGATCCCTACCCTTTCAAATGGTACCCCCACAACTGGGAGTGGTACCAACGGAGCTTGGATTGTCGCGCCAACCTTACCAGACAACTGGCAGGAGGCACAACTCCTGCAGTGACTTTCTACTTGCACCCCCATCTTGGGCCAGTAGAAGTGCATGGATAACCTTTGCTTGGTCCTCTTCATACCAAGGTGACCAGCAAGGGGAACTTCATGCGCCAACTGCAGGAGGAAGGGCCTAACAGCAAGGGGAACCACCAACCTCCTATGGTCTCCTTCTGTAGACTCTGTGGGCTCACTATACAGGAGTCCACCTTCCCAATAAATCCTATGCTTCCCAGGAGGTTCACCCTCAAGCTGGGAGCAGGCCTGTCTCCTTAGGCCTTCCAGAGATGGGCACTCACGTTGGCCTTTACTGAATTCGTCCCTATCAGGACCTCCTTCAACTAACAAGTCTTTTAGTTCCGGATGGTCGTTGGGGTCGAATACTTCAGGCATCGCCACCTCCTCGTCAGGCTCGGGCGATTGACCAACTTCCTCCACCGCAGTGGTAGGCGAGCTCGGGGGAATATTCTCTTTCCCCCGTCTTGACTTGTAGACTCCTTTCGCCTTGGGTTGCCCCTTCGGCTGGGGCGGCGTATTGGACTTGGCCAATGCTGCCCGTGCTTGAGACCGTGTGTAGGGTCTTTCGGCAGTGTCTCCTACGAGCCCTAAAGCTCTGAGATCATTGCCCAACAAGACCTTTCCCGGGACGTTTCTCTGAATGCTCACTGGAATCCTGACTGCTGTACCATTTAAAGTAAGATTTACAGGGATCACGGGAAACATACGTAGGGGGCCGTCAGCCAACTTAGTGGGCATCAGAGTAGCTCTGGCAACTTCCTCTGAGTCTACCAAGGTAGAATCCACTACAGTTCGACTGCACCCACTATCCCTAAGAGCTGGAGTATCCACTCCATTGATCAGCACACTGTCTTTAAAGTAGTGCTTGGTATTATCCGGAATCCTAGCATACGCCTCTGCGACTTTAGGCTCCCAGGAACCCAGGGACACTAAAACTACCTTGGCCTCTATTCCGCTGGGAAATGAGTCCGAGGAGAAGGATGCTCCTGTAATCTCTTCTTCCTCGTAGGAGGAGAAGGCCAGATTAGCGGAGTGGACCCCCAAAGGTCTAACCTTACAACGGGGATCCCCCTTCACATGGTCAGTTGCTCCACAAGAAAAACAAGCCCCAGTGGGTCTGTTTACGTAGGGAGGCTTATTGTAACCAGAGTTCTGTTTCGGAGGCGCACCTCCACTACCCTGTGAGTTCTCTTGTGTCTTACCCTTGTTTTTCTTTTTGTGGCCCTTTTGGGAAGAAGATTTAGCAGATTCCCCACCCTCCATATCTTTGGACTTTTTCCCCTCCTCCTGCTTACCAGGATGAGTTTTGTCCTTATGGGACACTCGATGTGACACCCATAAGTCTGCTGCAATGGCCAGCTTCTTAGGATCTATCTCCTTCGAATCGGCCAAATGCTGCTTAAGCTCCGGGGAAGAAGAAGCAAAAATGTGTTCCAGCATGACAAGATTTATCATGCCGTCGAAGGTAGAAACCTTATAGCCTTCGACCCAGCCAGTTAAGTTTTTCAAAGATTCAGCGACATAAGATACCCAAGTACCACCTTCCTTTTTCTTATACTCTCGAAAACGCTTTAAATATTGGGCCGGAGTCTTCCCAAACTTTAAAATGAGAGTCTGCTTTAACATTGCAAAATCAGCCCGCTCAGCCTTCGACATTTCCATAATGGCACTAAAGCCAGAATGGGGCAGTCTACTGAGCAACCACGCAATCTTATCAGCATTGTCAACTTCCTGGACCTCGCATGCATACTCAAACGCATTCAGCCAGTCCATAATGTCATTCCTCTCTTCATACACACTGAGCAGATCTTTTGGAAACCGTGGATGAGAGGAGGCCCCAGACCCATGTCCAGGACCCTTGGATCCATTTGCAACCTGAAGCTTGGCCAGTTCCAACTGGTGATCCCTGTCTTTTTGTTTTTCTGCCTGTTCGATTTTTAGTTTGGCTATGCTGAATTCAAGCTCCTGCTGCCTAAACCGCAGCTCTTGCTTCTTGAATTCAAGCATAGCCTCCCCATCAGCACTGGCAGAGGAAACATTAGACAGCTCGTCCTCCCTGTCCTCGTGGTCGCGGTGGAACAGTGCGGCGGCAGAACCGTCGGTTCTACCAGTGAGAGCAGCCCCACCACCTTCGGCACTGTCCTCAGAAGTAATAGCGTCAAGCTGCGCTTCTTGCCACGCCACGATTCTTTGGATCATTTCCAATTTCGTGCCTTGAGAGGAAACACCTCTCTCCGCACACATCTTTTTCAGCGTTTCTGATTTGGAAGCATTTAAAGTTAACAACGTACTTGTTTCCATACTGTTTGATAGGACTATGGCCTTTTTAAAGTTATACTATAACAATTCACTACGTGTACTGTTTGGAATAACCTGAAATGCCTTAGTTCGAGCGCAACACTGGATACCTTCAGTCGTATCCCACCGCTGCCACCAATTTGTTAAGACGGATTTCTGAACTCTGTCCTGGTGGCGCAGAAGTTCAGAAGGCCAACCTAATTACTTGGAACAGGGTAACCTCTGGACAAGCCAGACCAATCAAGGTAGCGATCGCGGCGGTCAAGACTAGGTCTCAAGAGGGGTGAGGGTGACTGAAAGCCCGCAATGAGCACACAAAGCAAGAGCGCTTACAAACTACTCCAAACAGTTGTTATATCAAAAATAGATACACATTTATTTTAAGGCCTTTAAAATAATGACCGTAGCGAGAAAATCACAATATCACAATATTAAACCAACACATACCATATCAACACAATATATATACAAATACACAGTCGCAAGCGTTTAAAGCACGAAATATGTAGTCCACCTGCCATGGAAGGAAAACAGGCAGTGCGATAATGCTTTCGACTCAGTTCGCCTTCATAGGCACCTAACTAGATGGAAGTCCGAGCCCTGCGAAGAGTGGAGCCTTGTGCTCAAAGTACCTGCCACGCCGGTGCCGACGGGCACAAGGGGAAGCTCTTCGGAGGAAGTCAGGCGGGTCACGTTAGTGCACAGCAGAAGAAGAACAGGTTCCGCAGCTCAAGCGCAGCCTCCACAGCGGGCAGAAGCAGAGCGCGAGCGCGGCAAAAGGGTGCTGTTTTTACACAGCAGGGAAAAGCAATGGGATACTGCAGGATGGCGACCAGATCCTAGATATACTACTCACCGGTCCCCGAAGCAAGCAGACCCAGGCTCCTCCACGATAGTTTCAGCAGCTGGCAGGTTCAGAAGAGCAGGGAACGCTTTGTAGTCGTGTAGAGCAAAAAGACGTCCCAATCGACGAAACCGGCACAGTTTTGTTGCCGCACAGGACAACGGAGCGGCCGTGTGTATTCGAGCCAAATGAACCCTCCTCCCTTCAGACCTGGGAACGCCAAGCGTACGAAGCGTGGGAGAGGGACAAGGACTCGCAATACAACACAACCTGGCGGCGGTTGCAGAGCCAAACTCCTTTGTAAGCTGGTCAGTCAACTGGATGGCCCAGAGACACTTCCGAAGGCTTACTTGGCGGGAGATGGTTGAAGATGCCGGGAATAGCTGTTCCTGCTATTCCAAAGGTCGAAGCACCAGTACAGGCCTTCTGGTTCGATCAAAGGAGGACAGGGGCTCTCCGGACGACAGCAGTGCAAAGGAGGATTCCTTCAGCGGGTCACCAGCGATTCCTCGGTCCAGCCTCGTAGTTGCAGGACACTTGGCTCCTGTATTCCTTCGTTCGTGAGAACTCAGGAGATCGACATGGTAGTGGTGTTTCCAGCCCCCTCTTATCCACGGTTCCCTTCGCGCCAAAACGGAGGGGAGCCAATGGGAGATCCGCTCATCAAAACACATACCATACGTGGACCAATCACGGACCACGGTGGTCCCAGGCATTCACACCACCCTAGACTCTCTGGCACCCAGGATGTGTATTGGGACCAGACATCCCAGCCCACACCCTGGAGGCACACAAACGACATGTAGAAGCCCGCGAAAGCAACCACGTTTCGCGGGAAAGTACATGCCCAAATAAGGAAGGCCCCGGGTCGCCGGACCTGGGGAAGGTGAAGGGAGCAAGACGGACAGTGGACAGGACAAAGGAGCCTCGCGGCCTGGCCATTTTGGGAGCCAGGCCACCATTTTGGGTTCAGTGCAAAAACGTGCTCAGAACGCCAAAAGGAGCTCAAAATAAACAAAACGATCGCTGCCACCATTCCAGTCCCTGAATGACTTGCACCGATCAAATACCATCCTAAAAGAGTATCTAGGGCCTGTAGAAGGCTAGAGACCCAAGAGAGCTGTAACTTAGCTTACAGTGCCCTCTTGTGTCGTGTTGCACTAAAGCTGCGACACGATAAAAGAAACTACGGGAAACCACGTTCCCCGGTACTGACTGTCTTAAGGGCATGTCAGTTTCCCCGTAAGAAAGGAGCGAAAGCCCAGAGAAGTGCGGCAGAAGGCTGTACTTCTCTGGCAAAGTCAAGAACAAGGTTAAAAACAATAGCAAAAAGTTTAGGGGTTGCCACATGGAAGGAAAATTCCCTACAATTATGAAATCTTTCCTAACATATATTCATCGAATATGTCATGTATCTCCATTGCAGTAGTACTAGGATCCGACATCCATTTTAGCACCTCTCATACACATACTTTTAGTTTATCGCCTATCTGTATTGATGATGACGAATGTCGTCGCTGTATGTAAGGTGATGCTGCATTCTTCCTATCCCTCCTGATATTCCTACTCCCGTACCCAGGTGTGGTAAACATTTCAGCATATTCATTATCAAGTTCATTTTTAAGCTCAAAAAGTCCATATACATGTTCCCTTACTTCTTCATCTCTTTCTCTACAACGTGCTAATGCATTTAAATCTAACAATCGGTGTGGCGGTAATTTCCCAATTAACTGTTTCCATCTTCCCACTAAATATTCATCCATGCATTCCAACACTACCTGTCTTTCATTGGTTTTTCGGAAGTCATACATCGAGGCCAATGCTGTCATCCCATCGTTCCCATCTATATACATCTCTGCCTGAACTTGCAATTCCCGCTTCCTCTCCTTGCTGATCGCACTGCGGGTCACTCTTGTGCATCCACTTTGTACAGTCCCATCTCTCGCCTCCATAGTTTCAAGTTCAACCGCGAGTGGGACGGACGGGACTGTGTCTGTTTCTAGGGCTGGAGGTGTGGATGGGATAACAGGAACGGGAAGTGACTGTTGTGGTACTGGCTGGCTAATGGGAGGTGCTATGTGCGCAGTCTGCGGCTGTGCTAGGATTTGAACAATTAGGAGGGGTGCGGGGGTTTGGGCAACAGGAGGGGGCGGAACAGTGGTTCCTGATGTGTTTGTTTTACTTTCTGGTCTTAGACCCCGCTTTGTATCGGTCAACATTTTTTCTATTAAATCATCTGCTACATGCAATTCTCGTTGTGGGTATATTCTTTCTATGTTCAACTGTTCGCGTCTACCTGTCCTTCTCAGACTCTCAGTCCATTCCTCCTCTTCCTTTTCTTCTGCTATATCAGTGTTTGATTTATGCCTGCGCGCATTTTTCTCTCTACTTCCCCAACGAAGCATAGCTTCCCTTCTCCAGTCCCTAAGGATATCGAATGCTGCGGGACGTGCTTTCTTTCTTATCAACACCTTCTCCAAGTTATCTATTCTCTCAATCTCAAAACTCCCATTAATCGACCACTGAAAATCTTCTTGGTTTCTGGTTTGCTTATGCCAAATCTCACAGAACATTATCGCACCCACACCATACTTCACATACATCTCGTACGCCGGCGTTCCCCCAGGTGGCGCAACTTGGCCATCTTCCAAAGATTGTCTACCGCAGCGGAAAACCCCCGCTAGGGTGGACAATACCCCAGGCATGTTTTAACCTTACCCTCGGCTAATCAACCTTACACTGGGCGTTTGATTTTGCAAAGTCAACTCTCAACCAATATCAGGGCTATTTCGAATCGGGGTACGACTCACCTTATAAGTGAAATTGTCTTCCAAGGCACAATTCGTCCGTAATCTGATGCAACCAATGACGTCGTGTCTGCGTCTCTTGGCACTGCCTCGTTTCGGGACCCTCGCCTCCTTGTTCTCTGGCCGGGTACGTCGATCAGGGATCAGATGTGTGCAGATCTGCATAGGAGTCTCATCGCTTACACAGGGGCGCCCCAAACACCTCTTGATCCTGGTTCGATCATCCAGTCCTCGCCGTTCTCTCCGCCTTTCTTATCTTACAACGTACACGATGGAACAAGTGGGGGAGGGTCCCTATTCAGGTGTCATCTTAAAGGGGCCTCTAGGGGACTCTCGTGTAGTGGAAACAAGGCAAATATGTATACCACACACAAACTGACACGCCAGGCACAAGGTTGTATTCCCAAAAGCTAGGGTTTTTTGCAAAGCAAATATCTCAGTTGGCCAACTCGGTCGCACGCCCCGCAGCGTGTGTCTCCAGACCCCGAGGGACGCAAGAGAGCAAATAACGTACATCAGTTACATATATACAAAAGGGACATCCTGCAATCAGTCATGACATGTTCATTGCGCCCATTGTACAGTTTCTTTGAACTGGGTCTGATGATTGACAATTTCGACGAATATGACACCTTCAAACATCTATTTTAGCAACAATATGCAACATTGCGAGTCTAGAGACATATTTCTTTGTTGAACAGAACACAGTGCTTCTGTTCTTGCAGGCAAGCTGCGTACGGGGGAAGAGTCGCATTCCAGGCCTTGCTATCTCCTATTTGCTATTCCTGTCCTGGGAGCCAGCACGCTCTACTGGGCTTAGGAAAGGGGGGCCATAAGGAAAGCATAATTCACACCTTTAACTGTTCCTTTCTAGCATTTCTACCATATTAACGAGACTGGCTGGCATTAGTGAAATGATTAAATGCCGTGTTGCTCTCCTCCAAGGCTATATGCGGGAGGGGATTGGGCATTCCTCTCTGGGGCTGCCTACGTTATGTTTCAACGAATAACTCCCGGCCTCGCGGCCTTGCTCTTTCGCATTGAACAACAATGTAACAGTGAAGCAGAATAAGCAGAATAAGCTGTCGGCTAAGCAGTTTAGAACAAAAAGCAATGAGCAAACGTTAGAGAACAAAATGGCGATTCTAGCTACATCAAAATGGCCACACATTGGTCAAACTTATGAGTCTGTATTTCTGACATTTAGTGCATGAGACGGTTGGTCATCGGCCATTGATCGTGAGATTTATCTATTTTTCTAGACTGACATGAGCGCCATCTCTTTAGTAATTTTGTCTTGTGTAAGCCTAAGCCATTAGTCATATTTGGAGTGATCGGACTGGTTCCGCCAAGGTTGGGCGCTGGGGTGAGAGGGTTGAACTCGCAAATCACCCCTGGAGCTTACTGTGTCCCTCTTTGGTGGCCTAGCCTGAATAATCTAGTCCAAAGTAAAACTGTTCTTGCCACAACTGATTTCCTTTCCTATTTACGCGCCTTCATTTGACTCAAAGTGCACCTTTCTAGAACTTGCATCACTCATCCAATTTACCAGCTAGAGACTTACTTTCACTTCCATATTGTACCTGTGATCTACAGCTATTCCCCAACCAAAAAATCGAATTGGTGCATTTCCCCCTTTTTTATTATAAACCGTTTGGTTAATTTTAGGCGGGAATTAAAAAAATGCAACTTTCACACATGTCATTTTGCTGCAACATGTTTTAAACTTGCCACTCATTTTCGAATTGTATGCTTTTGGTAATCCATTCTTTGTGATTGTTAGTGTCTTTGCACTGTTGCTTTAGTGTGGAATTATATTTGCTTCAAGGTTTTCAACACACATTCATTATTTATTTGACAGTTTCCGAGTGTCATCCCCTAACATTGCAAGAGGGTTGAAATCTGTTTTTCTCTCTTATTTGGGGAGGGAAAATCAGATTTGGATTCTGTTTCCTATTTCTTATTCCTGATTACCTGCTGCTTCTGTTTATCTACTCAAAATTGATCATTTGTGGGTTGAGGGATCATTGCAGGGGAAATTCTAACTTGGGTGCTATCGTTCCTAAATCAAAAAGTGCTCTTATTCCGCTGTGCTGTGTATATGTTTCACTAGAAGGTTAAACCCAGTGCTTGCTCACATTCTCATTATAATTATCACCCCATTGGTGATTGCTGCCCCATATTAAAAGTGTATGATTTCTTTTGAATTTTAAAATAAATAAATATTGTATTTTACAAACCACCCTGATTCATGGTCCATTGTGACCCGGGGTATTTGAAAATGGGGTGTGATATGAGTGGTGTACTATCTCAATATTGAATCTAATATAAAAAGATAAGCATTAGTTGTGCGCTGCATACTAGGCCGAGACCAAGGTGTGTGTCGTCTGATTGAAATCCTTAACAATAGTTAACATTATTGCTGACAAAATAGATGTATTTTTTGCTAAAAACGATGGATCTTTTG
Organism: Ambystoma mexicanum; assembly: GCF_040938575.1. Taxonomy (NCBI): domain Eukaryota; kingdom Metazoa; phylum Chordata; class Amphibia; order Caudata; family Ambystomatidae; genus Ambystoma; species Ambystoma mexicanum. Next base: position 49,208,436 of record NC_090930.1, read on the forward strand.
TATCTCATTCGATGGTTTAGGGGGCATTTAAGGTCTGCATGAGGGGTCAGATGATGGCTAAGATAATGGCTGTATCGTGGGGATCTCAGAACACTCCACGCAGAGCTCAATGGTCTAGTAGGGCAAATCAGAAGATGTGAAAATGAATTTGGACTGACTAAAGACAAAGAAGTATTGGGCAAGAGTACCAGCAACATCCTGGCATTCCGTTCCTTGGCTGATTGGCAGACGTGTTATATATCCATGCCAGTTTTGGCTCAAACATATGGGGAGGCGGACAGGCCTCGGAGGGCTCCAGCTCGTATGATCAGGGTTGACGGAGGGATTCGGGAGATAGCAGGAATTAGCACACCAAATGGTATTGTCATCACGGATAGTGAGAACATCATTAAGGAATTTATGGCATATTATAGTAATCTGTCCGGTAATATTGACACATGCACGGTCGAGGAGACTGATGCATACTTACATGGCACTGGCCTCCCTCAGCTGCAGGATGAGACTCGGACTGCTTCAGATGAGCCGGTGACAATTGAGGAGATCGTAGCAGCGAACTTGGATCTCTCTTCCGGGAAGGTGCCTGGGTTGGATGGGCTGAATGCAGGATTCTATAAAGAATATAGACAAGTACTGGTCCCTCAGCTGCTTAAATTGTGGGAGGAATCGCTTTTTGCGTGGTACCTGCCAATGACGTTACAGGACGATTATCACGGTTTTCCCTAAGCCCAACAAGCGAGAGGATGAAATGGCGCAGTACAGGCTGCTGTCATTAATCAATGCTGACGCCAACATTTTTGCAAAGCTCCTTACCATGTGAGTTCTTCTCAATATGAAATCACGTATTCATCCTGATCATTCTGGATTTATACCTACTTTGTCGACTGCATTAAACCTTAGACGTCTGTTCTGTGGTATTGCACAGATCGATCCTAAGGCTAAGGCTGTTGTGGCTTTGTTAGATGCAGAGAAGCTTTTCAATTCTGTTTTGTGGCGATATCTCTTTGCGGCTATCAGGCAATTCTGATTTTGCCCATACTTCCTCAATTTTTGTGCAGCTGTTATACTCCTCCCCTTTATTCCAGCAACCATCCCCGGCACCTCCGGGACAATTTACCTTATGGACAGTTCCTACGTATATGTAGGAACTGTTCCAATTTAGATGACTTCTATGAACAATCAGACAAACTGAGCAGTCGTCTGAAAGAGAGAGGTTATCCCAAAAGATTGATTACTCAGGCGTTCAAAAGAGCCAGATTTACTGATCGGGATATTTTGCTAACGCTTAAACAAAACCTAAATTCAAAATCTGATATTAACAACACACAAATGACGTGTGTACTAACTCATGGGCCCCAAACCTTCGAGATTAAAAAACGTATCTCTAAATATTGGCCTATTGTTAAAATCAGTCTACCTGAAATGCCCCTACCACGTTTTGCCTTCAAGAGAGCCAGCAACATTCGCGACAAACTTGTCCATTCCTCTCTCAAATAAGACTCACCCAGAATGGGACTTTGGGACCTTAGGACCACTGTAGGCCATTTTCCGTGTGGTTCCTGTTCTGTCTGCCAATTCACCAAAAAACTAAAGGAGTTCAAAATTGGGCAAAAAACTTGGACTCTTTCCACTATGACAAACTGTAAAACAAAACAGGCAGTGTATTGCATCCAATGTCCCTGCGGACTCCGCTACGTCGGACAAACCTCTCGACCTGTTCACATCAGAATCTCGGAGCACCGCTCAAGAATCCGGTGCAGAACAGCATCTGCACCTCTGGTTAGCCACTACCTTGAACTACAACATTCCGCCAATTATATATTCTGGTGGATACTGGACGTAGTAAAGAATACCCCAAATGTCTCTCAATGTCTCCTTCAGAAGGAGGCTCGATGGATTTACCGCTTATCTACTCATACAAGCGGACTCAATGAAGATTATACTCCATTCTAAACCACTGTTGCTTCCTTTTCATTCATATCCCGCTCTGCTTTGTGCTCCCTTTCTTTCCAACATGATTCCAGTCTTTGATTCATTTCCCAGGGTTACCTTTATGATCACTATTTGGGAACCCCATCCATTCTCATTCTTTAGCCTTCCTCATTAGGCTTTTTATCTCCTGTTTTCCAAGGAAGATGCACGACTCCTTCACAATTTGCGGCTTACCCCACTTTTCCTATTGCATGAGGGTAGGTCTGCCAGACTCTTTTTTTCTTATCATTTAATTATTTTTACTCCTTCACGTTTTGTGCAAAAATATACGGCTCACCCCATTTTTCTCATCCCACGAGGGTAGGCCTGCTAGACTTTTTAATTATACACCTTTTTTTAGTCATGAACCAGACGTGATTCTCTTACTCACCTGTTTTCTGGCTGTCCCACCTGCACCAGCTATTCCCGCTTACGCTTCATTTTCCAGGCGGTCTGTAACATGACTTAGCTTTTATAGCAGCAGCCGCCCGTGAGTCAGCCTTCAACTTCACCGTTTGATCGTTACACAGGTATGGCAACCCCCACCGTATTACTACGTTTCCTCTCGTAGACTGCCCTGTTACTAAACGTTACAGGAGCAGCCGTAACGAAGACATTTTATTCACACCCGGTGACTGACACAGAGGCACGTCTATCCGTAGCCAATCCGTGAGCCTCTAGGACCTAGCTCGTGCGATTGACATGGAGGCATGGCTACCTCCAGCCAACCCGTGCACTCCTAGGACTCAGCTCCAATGGAACTCGGCTACACGCCCCTGTTGCCACCACTAGAAAAAGCGCACACGCGCACATCTCATAAAGCTCCATTCAAGCTTCAGTAGCAGCAAGGAAACAAGTGTTCCCGGGCTTATGTGATTTATGAGGCAATTTAGGTAAGACACAGTGAATAATTCGAGCTGACACCAAACCATTTTTTCCGTGGTTGAACGCATTCAGCATTTTTTGCCTTCATTTCTCTTTCCCCTTTTCTTAGAGGCAGCATCCAGCGCCTTTTTCATGCAATCTGAGGTGACAACACAGCGGTTGTTGCCCTCGTGCAGTTTCAAGTGATCACTGGGCTCAAAATCCTCCCGGTCACCGCACACCACGGACCTCATTGAGCTATCCGCATGCCACTGTGCTCGATCAACTGCTTTGGATACTCCATTGTGAGTACTTTCCCTTAAAGATAGCGCCTTTTCTACACGCTTTCTTTTAACTATTCACATTCAGCTTCACACACTAATTCTATCCCCTTTCTCCATTCTTTTGTGAGTGCTTTCTCCAATGTGACCTCAACTTTGATGCAGTCTCCCCGTGGGTTTACCCTGGTTCCACTCCTCCAGGCGTCCATCTCTGGGCTCCCGAGCCCTCCACTCGCCTGGTCCAATTTACCCACAGTCTACCCACTAGGTAATTCGTTTCCTTTCTCTTTTATGAAAGCAATAAGGGCAATTTTATTTCATGAACAGGGGACTGTCCCTATCATGTTTTGTTTCATTTATTCTTTTCATGTCTGCTTCCCCACAGGGTCAAGTTTTTGTGAGGTATCTCGCCATGAGGAAGGCAATCTTCAACTATGTTATGAACCAATGGCCAGACAGGTGGCACTTTTGCCGAAACGTTGTTTGGTGATGTCTACTTGAGCTTTCTTTAGTCCAGTATTTTTGTGACACACACGCGTAGGCAGACCTGTCATTGGAATATGGGAAACAGAGCTAATTTGGACTTCACTATTTTTAGTAAAGAAAATTCCAACTACCTAATTTTGTTGGCTTATAATTAGTAAATTTTTTCACTATTTGCAGTCCATGTATCTAGTTTCCACGAGTATTTCCTCTTTTGCAACTAAATTGATAACTGAACTTTATGTTTGCTCTCTCTCTAATACTAAGACGAATTGAAAATTGAACTTTTGTGATTTCTTGTCTTTTTGCTTGACTAACATGTCTAAACTATGAAACCATTTGCATTTGCAGCTATTTGTTGTTTTTTGTTTTATGCTTTTCATTATTAATAAACCCTTTATACTTAGTCTATTTAAATTTCTCTTTGTGAAATCAACACACATATATTTTATTACAAACTTGCCCTCATTGTTTTCAGAGAACCTTTTTCAAAAAAATGTGTGATACCGATTCCGGTACACCTTTAGAAAGAATTTATGATCAGAATTCATGCAAATTGTGTTTACAGCAGTAGGGACTCTCTTGTTATAAAAAAAATACTCCTCCCCTATGGCAAGGGTCTGTATAACTGATACATTGTCCTTGCGTATACTCCTGGGTAGGGGGAGCCGTCAAGATGCCCCCTGTCCCCATTGTTGTTTGCCCTCTCGATTGAGCCGCTTGTGGCTCTAGTAAGAACTATGCATGGACAGCGGCGCATTCAGACCTTCAGGCCATCCCAGGTCATCTCATTGGACGCTGATGATACATTATTGCATGTCCGTATTCCCAAGGTTAATATGGGCCCAATGATACTGGAGGTATATGAATTCTACAAATACTCTTGATACAAGGTAAATAAAGCAAAATCCGTACTGTTCCATCTGACTGAGGCCACTCTCCAGATCCCTGACTTAATGGGGTTTAGGTGGATCCACTCGACATTCACATATCTGGGAGTTAAAGCATACAGAGCGCAACAGTCCTTGTATGCTGACAACCATGCAGGGTATCTCTCATGTCTCGCCGCGAAACTGAAGGTGTGGAGTGGGCGTCCTATCTCATTGTATGGTCGCTTTTCCCTATTACAAATGGTTGTCCTTCCCAAGCTACTGCACTACTTCATGAATATTCCAATTCGGCCTGGAAGGGTGTTCTTCAATACCCTCCAGAGCTTAGAGGTGGGGTATCTTTGGGGGGCGGTGTTGGCTAGACTGAGCGGGAAGCAAATGGTGCACCCTATGATCACGGCGGAATTGAAGTCCCAGATTGTGAACTGTACTTTTTGGTGGCACAGCGCATTTTGTCCACTACTGGTACAATACCTCCCATACTGTAGTACATCTGCTGCTTGAAAAGTACAGCGCAATCACGCTTAATTTGAATGGCCATTTATAGTGACAAATACCTTGACTCTTGTACCTTTGACCCGGGGAGGACCTCAGTGAACGCATGGGCCAGACTGTTCCAGAGATTGGATGTTCCGGTTTCCTATAGTAGAGGGGTTCCGTTATGGATCTTCCCAGAGATCGCCCCCACTTCTCATGTGGATATCTGTTTAGCGTGGGATCAAGATGGCCGGTTGGTAATGGGGGATATGTTCCCCAAGGGGGTCTTCATTTCATTAGAAGATTTTACGTCTACATTGGGTAACTCGCCTAAATTGATGTTGCAATATTTTCACATGAGAACAGCATTTAGGAAGAAATGGCCGTCGTTCCCCCGGTAGCCTGAGTCACATCCGCGTATAGAGGTAACCGCGGGCTATGGAATGCCAGAGGTGGATCTCTACCAATGATGTCTCCCTATGTGCTAGAAATAGGCTGATTCCATTTAAGATTCCGAATAGGCTGCCTTATGCCCCAGCTCAATGTGGTCGCTCCCCAGCAGATTTCCTGCATATGTTCTGGTTATGTCCTCATATTACAAGGCTTTGTATATTGAGGCACTGGAAATCCCACACTGGCCCTACTCAGGCTTAATGGTTGAGAGACCTGGTATACACAAACGAGAGGGAAGAAACCTACATTTCCACTGTGACTGTGCCATGGTTGCCTAAAGATATTTGGGGCAACTTTAAGACATATATGTTGACTAACGAGTGTTAGGGAGAATTCTCTGTAAAGGCTAATTTCCCAAACCTAGTGAGTCCCCCAGCAGCATTGCTGGATTTTTTGGGGTTTATTTTTTCTCTCCTGCTAATAGTGAGACTCTTTTCCTCCCACTCTTAGACATGATTTGAGGTCTTCCTTTGACTTTGTATGTGTTCTATGGCTATGGGGTCCTTTACCCCATAGGGCTTCATGTGTTTTTGGTATGTGGGTTACACAGCACCCTCCATGCCGTAACCGAGGGGTGTTGCAGCGACCCCCAAACATAGACTCCATACCCTAGGACTGACTACTGTCTCCCAGGGCAAGTAAAGTCATCATTGGCTTTACTGGTCTTAAATTGTGAACAGAACCAGTGCAAACCATCATATTGTGGACATACTGGTCGGGGCAATTCGATTGCCCCGGGGTCTGTTGTTCGAGGGGGCACTGTCCAGTCCCCCCCGACCGAGTTTTGCCTGGTGGCAGTGGATACTACTTTTTATATTCGACCGCGAATATATTCCTATGGAATTTTCCCATTGTTCGAGGCTACCACTTTTTAATATAGCCTCGAACATACCGCCGGTTTATTAAATTAATATAAATTCACTGGTTGGTATTTTTTGCCGAAACTTGGTTCCAAAATGGCGTTTGTGTTCGCTTCTGTGACTCCAACCCAAGTCGAGCCTTTTGTTCCACTTTTTGGCAGGCTTCTCCACAGAAGCCTCCAAAAGTGGTGCCACTCTGTCTGGGTACCACAGAGGGTGTGGGAGGGGGTTTAGGCACCCTGGACTGAGTTGCCTGGGCAACTCAAGTCACACTCTTGTGTGATTGGCCCAAGTGGTGAGCTGCCCGGCTCACCACTTAGCATGTTTGATTGACAGCTAGGCTGAATGAATGGGGGTTTTCTGCATAAAAGCAGGGCTTTGGGGACTGGAACTTCAGAAGTCGCCACAGGACCTAAAGAATCTGAGGAGGGAGAAGCAGAGCCGGCCTGCAACGATGACACCACCGGTGGAGCCCTGCTGAACCGTCTCACCACTTTTCCCGACGACAGAGGAGATCTCCAGCCCGGAGAGTCTTCTTCCTTTGACTGGTGGGGATAACGAGTTTGCCCGTCTTTTCGCCTTCCTGGACCATCTCGTGGCTGCCTTGCCCGTGCCAAGCACCCCGGCAACCGGAATACCACAGATCACCACTACCGCGAAGAAAAGGGTGGTACCTTGTAAACGGGAAACTCTGCGGCTGGTTTCTTCCCTGGCAGTGCAACGACCTTCAGCTTTCCTCCACGTCGAGACCTCCTCTTCCTCTGGACGAAACACTGACTTGCACCCGCTGCCAGGAACAACTGCCCCCGCTGGAGCGTTCTTCCCACTCTCAGGTACTGTGTCCCGCCTGGCTTCCCTTGTGACAGATCGTTCGGGGTGACAGTAAATCCTCGACTTTCTAACCTGGGCTAGCCTGGGACCTGTTAACTAACTTTTCCTGACTTGATCTCAATCTTTTGAGAACTTTCTACAAAGACTCTTTGGGCATAACTCCACTGTGTGATCCTGGACACATTTCGCTTGCTCTTTCTAAGAGTGGGGCTGGCATTTGAACTTCCTTGCTCCCCAGTAGACTTTGCCTAACCTGCCTCACTGTGGTTCTTTGAAAAGTATTGAAATTTGTGTGCTTTCATAACTCTGCCTTTTTCCCTCCCTTTTTAATAACTTATTAGAGTGCCATCTTAAGTTAAGCGCTCACCTCTGTCTGAAAATAAGTGGTGTTTCTCACTAAGACTTGTCTAATAAGTAATTAGGGCTTTATATATATAATAGTGACTGTGTGTTGAATTTACTTATCTCTTTTTGTGCTAGTGTAATTTACAAGTGTGTCTTTAAATAAATAATTATATACTTTTACACCAAAGCTCTGGTCAGTGTTTGCTTGTGCTACTGTAGCTCTGTACCTATTGTGTATACTCTATATACTGCCTAACTCATCTTGAGAGAAGTCTGACTGCTCAGCCACAGCTACCAGGTAAATCTGTGTGGTACAGACTGCTACCAATTGGGTTTACTGCCAACCACCTGTAGTCCTAAATCTTTTGCAGTGGTCCCTAAGGGAACTGCACAGGTTTCTGCCTAACAATGAGAATTATTGGAGCCCATGGGGTGAAATGACGAGCTGGGTAATATTGGGGTTGCAACAGTCTGATGCTCTCTCTTCTCTTAGCTTGGACGGCTGATATCGGTATGCCGAACAGATCATACTTATGGACATTTTTTCAAGCCATTATTGTTGTCTGCTAAAATGAATAAAGGTGTAAAGAAATAAAACCCTTATCGTTCACCTCCTGCTTGACTCGCCAGATAGTATCCCTGGAATCCGCCTTCAGGCTGATACCCGTCTCACGCTGTTCCCATGCAGCTTCCTCTGTTTTCTCTACGCATGTCAGGTCTTCTTTGTGTTCCTTTCACTTACTTTGCAAAAGGCACCCATTAGTTCTCCCTTCATGCTGGCATTTCAATGACTCTCTCTCTGTTAAACCTACTCTGTCTGACTTCTCCACTTTTCTCCAATCTTATGTCTCATCCAGACCTCGCTCTGCTGCACTTTACCATTATGCTTCTTTCTTCTTGGGGAACCTCCTTGGTCCAAGTCTCCCAGGGTCGACTGCTCCCTCTGGCTAGGTCTCCCCAGCTCTGTACTTCAGTTATTAAGTTTCCTCATTTGGTGTCTCGATGGATCTGCTTCCCTCCAAGCTCTTCACAAGACTCACTTCCTCAAACCAAGCCTCCTAGCTTGTGGTCTCTCTGTACTCCCACCGCCCTGTTTTTCTGGGTGCCGTCTTCCACAAACCACGCCCCCTTTGATTGGATGCTCCTTCCTCCAGAACTAATGAAAGCTGACAGGGCTGGCAGATTTCGATTTGGAACTAATAGTTACTCCTTCCCATGCCTGTGTGTTAGGCTGATAGTCTGCACCTGTGTAATGGGGCTTCATACTGTTCCCTGAATGCAACATGTGTTCATAATCATATCATCTCTCAGGGGGCTGGCCCAAAGCTATATAAGGCTTAGCTGGTACTTTGGGTTTTGTGCTGCCCTGTGTTAACAGTTTATCTCCATCCCCCTTCTCTAGACTGCCTGTTACCATCTGTGTGTATAGGTAAGCCCAACGGCACAAATAAATAAATAAATAACGCCTGTTTTTCATAGATATACATACATCAGTAAGCTAGGGAATGTGAGTAGCACATTTGGTTCCCTTGATGAGTATGAGTACATTTTTACTCCTGTGATGCTTCCCAGAGCAGATACATTTTATCTTGTGTATTTCAGTTTCTTTTCCCTCATCAGAGAGAGAAATTGATGCAATATATTACCATGGATTGGATGGGCTTTTGTATTGATTTTCTTTGGCAGATCTGCCCACTAACTCAAAGTTACGCACTCATGCGGCCTCATTATGAGTTGCAAGGTGTGGTAAAAATGTGGTGGTAATACCATTACTTCCCCGCCCAACTATGAGTATGGGGGTAAGGTGTGGAAAAACCTCCCAAGAAGCTCCTTACCACCAATACTGCTGTAATCCCCCATGGAGTCCTATGGGCTCAACTAATGGGGACCAACACTGCTTTTAGTCCAACGGTGGCACTTACAGTGATACCGTTTTCAGTGGAATCTCAACAGCTTTATTGCCGAGATAACACTAAACCTGTATTGTGGCCCCATGGTCTGTGTTTCCGTCCTGCCTACCCTTCAGTAGTTTAAAATGGACCTGGCCTCTCTCCCTCCCTTAGTTCAATAGACTTTATCTGCCCTTTGGAATCCTGGGTCTTGTCAGGTTGGACCCATAGTTAGAGACCTAAGGATGACTAGGCCCTGGCCTAGCAGAAGTGTTATTTTTATAGCAATGCATTTTCAATGTTGTCAATTTTTAGATATAACATCAATGTCGTTTTTCATAGTTGGGCTGAACCACAACAATGCTTTAGTGATTTTGAGCTCTTAGCAGTCATTCCACTCAGACAACCAAATTGTTTGCTCTTCAAACTTGTATATATGCTTGATATTTACAAAGGCTTTATTGTTAGGGTGACTTTTGTTTATAAATAGGAAATGTGTACCAATCCCAGCGTGCATTAGGTATTTAGTAATTCAGTCATACCACTCTCACAGACATATATGACGGATATAAAGCTCTTTGGTCATTCTTATGGCCCCAAAATGCACTTTAATATGCAAAACAGCCAGAACCTCATTGGCTTTATTGGTGTCACCCCCCATTACCATTGGAGTTCATTGTAATCAACACACACACACACAATGTGTTAAGCAATCACTTTTATGTTCAAATACACATGACATGCATCTTTTAAACAGTTGTTAAAGGTTAAACATTCTGCAATATGTTACAGTATTTAGCACATGCCTATGCTTAAGTCAAGCACAGAGTTCTCACAGGAGGCACTAAAATGATGTTCATAAACTAGAACTACTTTCCCTCCCTGACGCCACATTTTGGAACTCTGTGGCCGCCCAAACAGCGCAAGCATAAAGAGATCATACAGAAGGTAAAATGGTGAAGAGTAAATCTGAATGTGCAAGTGCATCAAGACACCTGTGAAAGGAAACCCAAAGCTACAGAAGGGGAGAGAGAACACACACTGTGTGCCTTCTTTATTGTATATATTGGCCTAAGCCCAGTCGCTCTGCAAAGAAAAACGTGTTTCAAAATTCCGATCTTAGATCGACTTAGCCGCCATTTTAGGTCCATCCGCCATTTTGATTTCTACTCCAAAGTAATTCTGTGTTCTAAAATGGTGGACAGTGTTTCCCGCTTGTAACTGAGCCGTCCTGAACTTTGTACGTGAGTTAATGTATAAACTGTCCGTTGGTCGAATGTTTGGGTCGAGTAAAGAGACCTTGTCCCATGCCTGACTTGTAGACAGAGGATTATCTACGCCAACAAGTCCGATCCGCGGACATACATCAAATACAATGCTGTCTAAATACTGAACGTGGACACTAGCTGAACTACATTGTATGGGACATGTGTTAAGGCTTAATGTTAAATCCGAGAATACACTGTTGCCTTTGTGACTTGTTGATATGCAAACTGAAGATGATCCACATGCATATAGTTGGACAAACTAGAAGTGAAGTCGGCACAAACCCTAGACCGAGTATCATTAACCTGTAGAGGGGCTGGACATTATGATTGGAAATGTATAAAATGAACAACTGTTTAGACGTCCAGTACCTCTCACTTCTCACACCGAAAGGGCTGGAATTCGCTGTGATGTACTGAGGGCCAGATAGCTATCTGATACGTTGTTTCTTTGTAAACTGTACAGTTATAGAATAGAGATCTGTGACTCTTTATAAGCCCGTGTTTGGTGTATTTCCTTTTGGGGTACTCAGCCTCGATATTTCCTTTTGCTTTTACAGATGGTGCCCGAATAGGTACCCTTAAGATTGATGCCATCTCATTGAAGGTTAACGCGGCTATCGGACCGGGATCGGACGGTGTAAAAGGGGGCCCCTTTCTTGGATGAGACGCGACACCTCAGCAGCGCTGCACGACCCGATCCCTGGACGGTGAGCCTTCGGTCCAAGACGGCATCTTGACGAGGGTCCATATATCGAGGCGGGCAGATTTGCCGAAATCACCAACCACGTGGGACCTTTGTTAGTACTCCGAGAAATCCGATCGGACCTCCTTAGGATTTGATCAGGTGAGTCGTGACCCGATTCTTAAGTATCCTGATAATTTGTTTTGGCGTATTACACTCGCAAGTGCAATTATTGACCAGGTAACACCAGTATTCTGATATGCTTTGGAAATTGTCTGCCTACTTCAGGGCGTTATTCCTCAGTGACAATCTTTGGAATTTGGCCGACCAGCGCCAATGGAAGGGTCATCTTCTTGTACTATGTACTGTAAGCACAGCATTGGTAGTATATTGTTTAATGATATTTGGCACAGACAAACTAGACATGCTTCCGAACTTCAGTGGCCAATCAATGGTTGTTTTGAAATCCCTCGTATTGAATATTTAAAATCCATATTATTAAAGAAAAAGGCTAGACCTGCAGCATTTGATGTATTACAGAATTGGAAGAAAGAAGCTATGCAGCAATTTAAGAGTAGAGAAAAACATGCGCGCCGTCATATGACCAAAGCCGAAAAAGCGTTGTTATATGACCAGAATAAACAGTTTGAGTCAGTTAGAAATATGGATAGGGCTTTTTCACTTGGTGTCCAGAAAATGTATCCTTCTAAAGACTTTCATGTATCTGATGAGCTGATTGACAAACTTTTAAATGAACGAAGGCATGGTGCCACTGCGCCACCTCCTTATGTTCCTCTTCCTGCTGTTATTCCTCCTCCCGTAGCTCCTCCTTCTCCTCCTATTGCTCCTCTTAATGTTCCTCTTCTTCCGGCTGTTGTTCCCCCTCTCGTCGTCGCTCCTCCATCTGCTCCTCCACCTTTGCCTGATGTTACAAGTCCGGTGGGTTTGCCTGCTGCACCAGTGATAGCACCTCTGTTTCCGAATGTACACAATTTGCCTACTCTCCCTCTTCCAAGTGGTTCTACACCGCTTGTAGTTAATCGGGGAGTGGGATCGAGGGTTGTAACACGTAATACTGTGTCTTCAGAGAGAAAGCATGAATTGACTGCATGGGCTAGACATTTCATGGAGAGGGGTGAACAAGCTGATGTTTTTGCCACACTCTATAATTTAGACAATTTTCCTGAGAAAAACGTTTTTATTGAAGGATTGGGAATTCATTTATATATAATGTGGAACAGGGTAAATTATATAGATCTCCCACAAGGGTTAAGGGATCTGAATACTTTAGCATTTTCTAGAGATACTGCGGAGAAAGTACATGAGCATGTCGAGAGGGTTTTTGAGTATAGAAGGGAGTTGGAAAGGTTATGGAATGAAGATGTAGATGGTGATAGTTTGGACACTATGTTAGTACAGAAACGATTCTTTCCTTGTCGTAAATCGATAAATGAGGAAACATGGATTTGTACAAAAGATGCGATTCGGTGGATTTCAGACACGTCGATAACTCCCATTGAAGTATATGACACGTATAGTCAGTATACACCGGAAATGCAGAGGAAAGTGATACAGGTAATGGTAGAGTACCTGCAGGATGATTGTATAAAAAGAAAGATTTGTTGTCCCACAATATTACTGAATATTTATAAGGGAGCATTTTCGTTTGTGCATTTCTTCAGCTGCTTTAGCGCTCGATCTAGCTTTGTTGCTTAGTAAGCGTTCGGAGTTGCCTACTTCTCAGTTGCCTATGAGAGAGGTCCCTCCGACATTTGTCCCAAAAGTCGAGGTTCCAGCTGATGCCGGAACAGGTGCAGCTGTCTATGACATTCCTGCACATTATGTGTCGCAGTTCATTCATGTCCCATTTTCGAGACAGGAAGTGAACACCATTAAACAATAAAGCTTTGATTGCTTGATGGTTTATGGTCTACCAAATGGTTCCTTTTAGAAGAACCAAACGCAAGTGGTGTTAACATGCCAATCGCGCGGGTCACCTGATCATCAAGGGCAGCCATGTTTCTCATGGTAAGATCGTACTGAACGTTAGGTAATGGATTGGCCAATGGTGATTCAGAGCAACTTCCGAATACTTCGGCAGGTTGCTGTTGTGCTGAACTGTTCGCATTCATATGCAAAGGAGATTTTGTGGATATGGGGGTATATGGATAGCTCGCTTCAGTGGTGTGAATTATGGCTACGTGAGAGGCAAAGCTTGTGCAACCCGTAATCTCCCCAGAATTGCCTGAGGTGATTGCATCTAAAACAGCAGGTTCAATATATGAAGTGCGGCCATGACAAACAAGCGAGTCAATGCTAGTGGACGTAAGGGGGGTTGCACCTAGATCATTACACCACTAACTGCGCAGACAGCTAGCCATGTTAAAAAATGCAGTAAATATTACAAGAAATGGACAGAAGGTGAGGAAAAGGGGAAGAAGTGGGGTTCAGCTAATTGGTTGGCAGCGAGTTGGACTAGGTAAATGCACGTATGCAGATGAACCAGTTCAAAACGAGTTCGCAGGGCAGGGAAAAAAGGAAAAGGACAACTCACCCTGCTGTACTGGGTGCAAGCACCTATTAAGTTTGACCCATTCAAAAGATGAGTCAGATTTTTAAGTTTTGCCACCAGAACAACGAAACAGCGAACAGCAAACAGCGCTACTTAGAGCGTGTACTTCAATGCGCACGCAGGTCAGGTAATAAAGGCTTCTCGGTAGGGGGGGCGGAGGCACCTAGAGAAATGCAGATATATGCTATATTAGTGACATATATATATAGTATATAGTTCCTAAAGTCCATATGCCACATAAAGCATTTAATACCATGCAAGTCCAGTTGATGAGAGCAAGTGAAGCAGGTTTGACAATCTTGCGGCGTCCTGGAGCAGCGTCCTCTGACAGCAAACAGCGCTACTTAAACAATCTATTCCCGGTATTAGGAAGAATGCTACAGGGTTCTACAAAGAGATAGAATCTGTTTTGCAATCATCAGTATTTACCTTAAGCGATATTGATCTGTTAGTTCCCCTACTCCTGCCTGTTCATTTGTGGAAGCAGATTCGGACTATAGATGATGTACCAGGGTTAGGAGATACATGGGATAATATGATTAGAGTCGATAGAGAAAGGCCAGCTGGCGAGAGACCACAGCAGGTAATACTAACTTTGCCTGATAGAATAGTTACAAAATTGAAAGCTATAATTCCTGAAAGAAGGATTATTTGGGACAAGCTTACTGCCTCTGTCCAAGGAAAGTCTGAGGGTGCTACCAAGTTCTTTAATCGGTTCAAACAAGTATTTTCAGATTTCAGTGGGCAAGACTTAAGCACACAGTCTGGGAAATGATTATTCGTGGACAAATTTGTGTGTGGATTGCTGCCTGACATCCAGTCATACATTATGTCCTCAGAGAGCGCTTGGCAAGCGAAGTCTCAGTCAGAAGTATTGCACATGGCTCAGTACTATGTGAATTGTGTCAATAACGAAAAAGAAAGAGTTGAAAAGAGAAAAGGTGACTTAAAAACAAAAGTACTATTGCAGCAAATTGTTAGAGGCCCTAAAGAGGGGGTAATTCGCAATTTAGGAGTCAGTATGTTCCACAGGGAAATGCGCCATTGGGTCCTGTAAACATAAACCAGTGTGCTTATTGCAGACAAGAGGGTCGTTGGCGTGCACAATGCCCGATCCTCCAGCAGAGGTTGAATAATGCATTTGGTAATATGGGTAGCCGATCCAGAGGCCGCCCTGGGGCAGAGGGTCCTGGTAGAAGTCAGTTTTCGCAGGATTCACAGCAACCTTTTTCACAGGACAATCAGGCACCAAGTGTGGATAGTAGAAACATTTTTGATCATCCTTCTCCTGCGTACCTCTCTGAAGAACTTCCTTTCGATGACATTCTGTTTCGCTAGGATTGCCCAAAGCAGGGTTTGGAACCAACGCCTATTCCTGTTAATCAGAAAGGTCCCTACGTTGAGATGATAGTGGGAAATAGGAAACATCTATTCTTGATAGATACAGGGGCACAGAAGTGTTCCAGTGACAATTCACAGGTTCCAAACATTCCACTGTCAGGGCAAACCAATGTTTCTGTAGGGTTTTCTGGCACACCAGTTTTTTCTCCAGTCTCTTTAGCCGGTACCTATTACTTTGGGTCCATTTACGGACCACTGTCCATTCCTCTTGACTACGAATTGCGGAGAGAATTTGTTGGGGTTGAATCTGTTGAAGGAATTAAATGCAGTAATTCATTGTTCTTCTGATGGAGTGCGTTTGACGATTTCACCACAGCAACTTTCTGTCTCTCAATTCTTAACCAGACCTTTGCCGTCGGAATTCAGTGATGTTCCGGAGTGTTTGTGGGCAGTTGACGACAATGATGTCGGTGTTTTGCAAATTGAGCCCGTTAAGATTATTTTGAAACATGGAGTGAAGTTGCCACGTATTCCCCAGTATAAGATCTCGGTCGATGGTGAGCAATCTTTGAAATGCATAGTCTCCGATTTTGTGCATCGAGGGGTGATTGAGGAAATTGCAGGTAGTTTGTGCAATATTCCGATTTTGCCAGTGTATAAAAAAGGGCGATAATGCAATTCCTTTCCGTTTCATTATTGATTTACGTGCTATCAATAAGATTGTTGCTCCACAATTTCCCATTGTGCCTGATGTGACAACAATATTAACCATGATTCCGGCTTCTGATACTCACTTTAGTGTTGTGGATCTAAAGAACGCCTTCTTTAGTATTCCTATACACAAAGACAGTAGATACTTGTTCGCGTTCACCTTAGGGGGACGCTTGTTTACCTTTACCCGTGCGCCGCAAGGTTACACAGAGAGTCCTAGCATCTACAGTAGGGCTTTGAAAGAGCAGCTCGACCCACTTGAGTTGCCCACTACTTGTACACTGCTTTAGTATGTCCACAATCTACTCTTAGCTGCTGACTCAGAAAGCGCTTGTAAGGAGGGCACTGTGTTGTTGCTTATCCATCTAGCACAACATGGACACAAAGCTTCACTTAAAAAATGTCAGTATTGTCGACAGGAGGTCGCCTATTTAGGCTATCTCCTGTCAAAGGAGGGAAGAAGGTTGACGCCTGAACGGATAAAAATCATTTGTAGCATGTCTGTCCCAAATGCACAGAAGGAAGTTAGAGCCTTGATAGGAATGGCTTCTTACTGTAGGCAGTGGATCCCGAACTTCTCCTTAGTGATTAAACCAATGTTGGCTTTGACGAAGAAGGGCATTTCTTCGTCATTGCCGTGAAACTTGGAACACCAGCGAGCATTTGATCTGCTCAAGACTGTATTGTGCTCGGCACCAGTTTTGGGCACACCAAACAATGAAAAGGCCTTCGTGTTGTATGTGCATGAATGTGATGGATGTGCTTTGGCTGTATTAACGCAGGAACATGGAGGGAAGAATAGGCTGTGCGGCTACTTTTTTTCCACCCTCGATCCTGTTGCATGCGCTTTGCCAAGATGTTTGAGAGCGGTCGCTGCTGCTGCTGCGTCCGTAAAACAGAGCGAGGGAATGGTCCTAGGCCATACTTTAACCCTGATGGTACCTCACTCTGTAAATGTTCTATTAAACAGAACACAAACGCAACACCTCACCTCTGCACGATTAACGAGATACGAATTGATCTTGTTTGCACCGCACATCCAAATGAAGAGGTGTTGTGTTCTTAATCCGGCTGAACTTTTACCTTTCCCAGAAGGTACTGGTTGCAGTAACGAAGAGTCACATGACTGCCTCTACACTACAGAGCAAGAGACAAAAGGCAGAATTGATCTAAAAGATACTCTTTTGAATAGCCCACAAGTGGAGCTGTTTTGTGATGGCTCCTGTGCAAACTCCCGGATGGTACATCCACAGCTGCTTATGCAATCACCACATTGAGCACGGTCGTGGAAACCAAAAGAATCACGCATAACTCAGCGCAGGCCGCAGAGATTATAGCATTGACCCGAGCTTGTGAACTTTCTGAAGGGCTTACCGTAAATATATATACTGATAGTCAGTATGCCTTTGGGGTGGTTTACAACTTCGGCAGCCTTTGGGCAGAACGAGGTTTCTTGACCTCACACGGCACTAAAATCCAGCATGGCTCCTTGATAGTATGGTTACTCTCAGCGCTTGCACTCCCTACTCAGCTAGCAATTATGAAATGCGCAGCACATCAGAAGATTACAGATAATGTAGGAAAAGGAAACGCTTTCGCTGACCAGATAGCCAAACAGACTGCCACTGATCTCTCTTCAGAAATGTATACTTCTAGGGAAGCCACAAATGCCTGTACTTTGGATGAGGGTATTGAATCTGTGAAAAACATTCAAGCTGATGCCATGTTAGAGGAATCTAAGAAATGGGCTGTGGGTTTGGCAAACTTGGATGATGATGGGTGTTGGGTGGACAAAGTAGAAGGGAAATGGATACTGCTTGACACGTATATTACAATGATGGTTGTTATGGCTCATGGTCCCACCCACATCTGTGCATGAAAAGTCACGAAAATGTTGCAAAATGTGTGGCTAAATGATAAAATCCCTAAGGTAGCCGAGCGCTTTGTCCAAGGGTGTATGATTTGTTTGCAGCATAATGTTGGAAAGGGCACACCGGCTCATAGGGGTAGTTTTGGTCCACCTTCTGTCCCCTTTGAGGTAATTCACTTCGATTTCATTGAAATGGAGCGTTGTAATAACTACGATTATGTACTAGTTGTTATCTGCGCTTTTAGTAAATGGGTCGAAGCTTTTCCTGTGAAAGATGCCACAGCAATGACCACGGCAAAGACCATGTTGAAGGAATATTTTCCTAGATTTGGTCTGCCAAGATTTATCTGGTCGGACAATGGTCCACATTTTATCGCTGCTGTAATTCTGCAGATAAACGGTTCCATTCGGCTAGACACGCTCAGGGTGCTGGTTTAGTAGAAAGACACAACGGCATCTTCAAGGACAAGCTTGCTAAGACGTGTGCTGGCACCAAACTGAAGTGGCCGGACGCCTTACCGATCATGTTATTTATCTATGAGAATGACCCCTCAAACTAAGACTGGGCTCTCTCCATTTGAGGTGGTCATGGGTAGGCCAGCTGACATTTGGAACTTACCGAAGCCCCGTTCTCTACACGAGGTTGAAAATGTACTTCTTTCTGACTATTGTGGACAGTTAACTAAAAATCTGTATTTGATTTATCCCCAGGTACTAGAGGCTTTACCTGTTAAATTTGAGGGCCCAGGTCACAGCATAGGGCCGGGAGACTGGATCCTGACCAAGTCATTTGAGCGATCTTCTTGTCTCGCACCTCGTTGGCGGGGCCCCCATCAAGTCCTCCTGGTCACACAGATGGCGGTGCGAGTGGGGGGCAGGAAGCACTGGATCCACGCATCTCACATCAAGAGGATTCCTTACCCTTTGCCACACACTACTGAAGATACAGAACCCCTCACCAATACCGTAACCAACAATCACGAAGCATCAGACAGCATTGAGAGTGCGTCGGAGGCTCTCCCTGAGCCTGTGGGGCCCGGGGAAACAGCCACGTCATCTCCACACACTCCAACAGTTCCGTTCTTAAAATGCGTCAAATCTTGCTTTGTATTGGCCGCTTCCATCAGGAAGTGACGACACGTTGTTCACAGATCACTCAGTACCAGGGATCACAAGGTACGATCTGCGTCCGAGGAAGTAGACTTACTGCACGGTTCGGCTGTGCCATCAAGGAAAATCATCGAAGGGCTTGTCTCTTTGGCCCGATCTTTTGTACATAAGGGGATTCTGTTGGCTAGGGTTTGTGAAAGGACTAAGAAGACGCTCGATCAGGAGATCGCCAGCACATTGACTCTGGTGTAATTGTTTGAAGAAACAATGCCTGCAACCGCTCCCATTCCTACGGGACAGATAAGAGACTGTGTGACCAGTCGTGAAAATGAACAATCGAATGCATGGGCCCCGAAAACATATTGTTGTCTTGTGATAATGTTAACTGGTTTTACAATAGTCATTGCTTTAGGATTCTGGTATTTGGAAGAAGGACATCCGCTTGAAATTCTGTTACCCACTGAAAATGTACCCACTGTTTCTACGCCTTTCGTGCACCTGCACACTCTATCTCCTAGAGACTCTCAGCACAGACAGAGTTACCATAACAATACTATATTACTAATTATGAATGCTACACATGCCATTTTCAATAAGTCTGTTGGGTTTGCTCGCATTTACCGCAACACAGGGATAAGGGGCTGGGTTTGTATGTTCATCCTTTACCTTTGACAACTGCATGCTATGCTTCTCTAAGGGCACTATTCTTTGGCCGATGGAACAATAGCATCTCGGGGAACTTTGATGGAACTAACTTGAAAGATTTTGAGAAACGTGTCCTAACACCCCTGGGATGCTCACTCTTTGTGAATAGGAGCAAGCCTAATATTGCTTCTATTAGGCCTTCTGATAGACTGTCCCGTCCTTTTTACTCTTTGATCTCTTTCAAGATGGCTCCTATAGGCAATAGGGATGCCACATACCTTCTTATACTGTCAACCACAGCCCCGATTCAGTTTCTTTCTGCATACAGAGGAATGGTACTCAGTTAATGGGTGATTTCAAGGGTTGCGCCAACATTGCGAATTTGACTAGTGAGGACAGACCTTTGTATGTAGGCGAACCTGTCTACTTTGTTTGCAGTAATATAGCATTTCCATGGTTACCCAGGGATTGGCAGGGAACCTGTTATTTAGGGATTCTGTAACCCGGGGTTTTCATTGCTAGCACTGTAGAAATTTCAAAGGCTCGTCCACGGCAGGACGAGGATGGCGATACTTCAGCATAAGTTCTGGGCGATGTAGCTAAATCCTTTGTGCCATTTTGGGGGCAAATACTGAACTCTGAAGATATCAGGAGACTAGCAAGAGTACTGGAGAGGACCATCAACCGGACCACTGACATACTCTATAATATGACTTTAGAACAAAAAGCAATAAGGTTAGTAGCACTTCAGAACCGGATGGCATTAAATGTCATCCTGGCTGAGCGTGGTGGGGTATGTAAATGAGTGGGGTCCGCTTGCTGTGTTTTCGTGCCGGATTCTTCCCCAAAAATCTTTAGGGCGATTCAAAATCTGCATGTTCTCAGTTCAGAAGTGCATGTTACTGAGGGAAACTGGGATCTTAGCGCTTGGTTCTGGGACTTCCTGTGATCTTGGGGATGGAAGCTACTTTTGGTCTTGCTGATTATTTTAGGTATTTTGTTGTTCTTTTGTTGTTGTATACAATGTCTTCCTGGTATGTGTTCGATGTTAGGAGGATGTTGTGCACAAGTGATGGGTACATTAGGGCACAGGGTATACGCCCCAGAGAAAATATCTAATGAATTCCTGCTGAAGGAAATCTCAGTATCTGACCTCATGGCAATCGATATCTCTGATAGTGACTCAGGATGTATGGACATTGATACTTGGAGTCACTTGTATAGTGACTAGGAGTAGTTTAGTGCTTGCCTTAGGCCAAAAGGAGCGTTTGTTAAACGGGATATCATATTGTGCCTCCTTTATTGTATATATTGGCCTAACCTCAGTCGCTCTGCGAAGAAAACCACGTTTCAAAGTTCTGATCTTAGATCAACTTAGCTGCCATTTTAGGTCCATCCGCCATTTTGATTTCTACTCCAAAGTAATTCTGTGTTCTAAAATGGTGGACAGTGTTTCCCGCTTGTAACTGAGCCATCCTGACCTTTGTATCGAAGTTAATGTTCAAACTGTCCGTTGGCCGAATGTTTGGGTCGAGTAAAGAGACCTTGTCCCATGTCTGACTTGTAGACAGAGGATTACCTGCGCCAACAAGTCCGATCCGCGGACATACATCAACTACAATGCTGTCTAAATACTGAACGTGGACACTTGTTGAACTACATTGTATAGGACATGTGTTAAGGCTTAATGTTAAATCCGAGAATACACTGTTGCCTTTGTGACTTGTTTACATGCAAACTGAAGATGATCCACATGCATATAGTTGGACAAACTAGAAGTGAACTCGGCATGAACCCTAGACCGAGTATCATTAACCTGTAGAGGGGCCGGACATTATAATTGGAAATGTATAAAATGAACTGTTTAGATGTCCAGTGCCTCTCACTTCTCACACCGAAAGGGCTGGGATTCTCTGTGATGTACTGAGGGCCAGATAGCTATCTGATACTTTGTATCTTTGTAAACTGTACAGTTTTTAGAATAAATATCTGTGAATCTTTATGAATCTTTATAAGCCTGTGTTTGGTGTATTTCCTTTTGGGGTACTCAGCCTCGATATTTCCTTTTGCTTTTACAGGTACGTAACCTATCATAACGCTCAGGTTAAGAGAGATTGCATGTAATATGTGCCTTCGCTGTTGCCATAAAATTACATTTGTGGAGATAAGAGGATCCCTGTTGGTACTAGAGAGTCTTATGGTTGATGCCGTCTATATATTTTAAATATATTCCAGGTTTTTATTGGTTCAGCACCCTATAAACCAGGGTCCTGCAACCTTTGGCTCTCCTGATGTTTTGGACTACAACTCCCATCAGCATTAGCCAGCATTTTCAAGCATGAGGGATCATGGGAATTGTAGTACGAAACATCTGGAGAGCCGCAGTTTGCAGACCCGTGCAATAAGGAATACATGCATTTATTGCGTTCTGCATAATATGTATGTATTTTATTTCAATTTTCCTGCTATTAAAACACTAATTTACGGTTTCTTTTTTCAGTCCAACAGGTGAATGATCTGCAGTAATGAAGCATGTTTAAAGGAGTCCTGCGCAGGAATAGATGAGTTGGACCTCATTTACGATAAGACGGAAGGGGCGTGCAAAGGAAACAAACCATGTAAATTTACTGAATGCGTCAAGAAGTTCATTAATAGCATGTAGAATGCAGTATAAGTGAATCACAAAAGAAACTCTGATCCTGGGACAGGCACATGCGTGCATTGAATGCGACACAGCTTTCTATATGAAGTGAAGTGTTAGGCACAATCTTAAGATCAGCACGGCTATCCCTAATCCTGAGAGATACCACCTACATACCTGAATTTTACACCACGGGTTCTGTGAAGACAACTCAAAGGCCAAAAAACTACAAAGGAGTGGAAAGCCCAGAGCAGAATGATTGTGGAAATCCTTGTAGCAACTCATCCCCAAATGTCAGCAAGTTGAAGCCTACTCGGACCCCGTGTCCAGCATAACCAGCTAAACACCACCTTCTCTGGCCCTGGGGATGGCTGACGTGGCTGCTGAAGTTCATGGTAAATGTTGATGATGGCACTGCAGCACCTACCAGAGCACCTGAAGACACTGAGCTGCACTTGCGAAGGCTATGTGATCATACAGAGCATTGTGCTGGCATGCCCTGCCGTCTTAATCATGTATATTCAAGTCATTACTGTTATGCAAATACATACCTGCCCTAGTGATGTACTGTCCTGTTGAGTGAATGTATATAAGTACTGACTGTATGAAAGCGTCTTTTTTAAGGAAAACTTAACAAGACTCTCAAAAATCTATTCAGGAGCCATTAGCTAGGATAACTCTACGGGTTACGCACTGACTGTTGAGTTATGTACGCATTCTTCAGGACACAGGTGAAAATCCTGGGAAGGCCATCTCAGTCTCTCAACATTCCCAGGTAATGAAGTAAAAAACAACCTCACATGGGTAATATTAATTATGTTAAAAAAATTCTATGTGAAGTGCTTTAGTAAAACCAACTATGGAAGTATATTATAATTATTACCCCAGGGAGTGAACATATGAACTCAATAGTGGAAGGTTTTTTATTAAAATGATAATGCTTTATAAACCTAGTGCCCACTCAATGGAGTAGACTTTTTACATGTTATAAATGAGGCAAAGGTTTTTTGTAACACTTCTCACCTAAAGAGACATCAGATAGGTCACGCCACATCAAGACCATGTAAATGTACAACAGCAAATGATAAAGCTTTAATAATGCAGGAAAATGAAGCTGAGGCATCACACTGAGAAATGACAATGCCCCAATGCAACACCATCATAGTGACACCAGGAAGAACCAATTGAAGTGTACTGGAGGCATCAAGGCTTTCATTATAGATCAAAAGGTGATCAAGCATCTGACAACTCACACTGTTGAAAAACCATACAAATGAACATAGTGTGACAAGGCATTAATTTACAAATAAACAGCTCATCATGAATCGAAGAACGCACACTTGCGGGAGACCACACAAATGCCCAGGGTGTGACAAGACTTTCATTGCAAAGAGTCACTTGAGGCTGCATGAAGCAGTACACACTGGCGTGAAGCCATATAAATGTTCAGATTGTGACAAGGCTTTCATTACAAAGACACAGCTGATGGTACATCAGGCAGTACATGCTGGCATGAAGCCACTTAAATGCACAGAGTGTGACAAGGATTTCATTACAAAGAGTCAATTGAGGCAACATCAGGCTGTACACACTGGAGTGAAACCATATAAATGTACAGAGTGTGGCAAGCCTTTCACTAGAAAGACACACCTAATGCACCATTGGTCAGTACACACTGGAGTGAAACCTTATAAATGTACAGAGTGTGACAAGGCTTTCATTGCAAAGAGAGATCTGATGCTACATCAGGCAGTACACAGTGGTGTGAAACCATTTAAATGTACAGAGTGTGACAAGGCTTACATTATAATGAGTAGGTTGATTCTACATCAGGCAGTGCACACTGGTGTGAAACCATTTCAATGTACAGAGTGTGACATGGTTTTCATTACAAAGAGAAATCTGATGCTACATCGGGCAGTACACACTGGCGTGAAACCATTTAAATGTACAGAGTGTGACAAGGCTTTCACTAGTGAGACAATCCTAATGCACCATCAGGCACGACACACTGGAGTGAAACCATATAAATGTACAGAGTGTGACAAGGCTTTCATTACAAAGGGAGAGCTGATGCTACATCAGGCAGTACACACAGGTGTGAAACCTTATAAATGTACAGAGTGTGACAAGGATTTTGTTACAAAGGGAGAGCTGATGCTACATCAAGCAGTACACACTGGTGTGAAACCCTACAAATGTACTGAGTGTGACAAGGCTTTCACTAAAAAGAGTCTCCTGATGCGTCATCAGGTAGTACACACTGGAGTGAAACCATTTGAATGTACAGAGTGTGACAAGGCTTTTGTTACAAAGAGTCAGTTGATGCTACATCAAACTGTACACACTGGCATGGAACCCTATAAATGCACAGTGTGTGACAAAGCATTCATTGAAAAGAGTCAGCTGATGCTACATCAAGCAGTACACACTGGGGTGAAACCATATAAATGTACTGAGTGTGAAAAAGCTTTCCTTAGGAAGGGACACCTGACGCTACATCAGGCAGTTCACACTGGGGTGAAACCATATAAATGTACAGAGTGTGACAAGGCTTTCACTAGTAAGACACTCCTAATGCGCCATCAGACAGTACACACTGGAGTGAAACCATATATATGTACTGAGTGTGACAAAGCTTTCATTACTAAGAGGGAGCTGATGCTACATCAGGCTGTACACACCGGAGTGAAACCATATAAATGTAGTGAGTGTGACAAGGCTTTCAATACAAAGAGAGATCTTATGTTACATCAGGCAACTCACACTGGTGTGAAACCATTTAAATGCACAGAGTGTGATAAAACGTTCATTACAAAGGGACCACTAATACTACATCAGTTTGTACACACCGGCGTGAAACCATATAAATGTACAGAGTGTGACAAGGCTTTCATTACAAAGAGAGACCTTATGTGTCATCAGGCAGTACACACTGGCGTGAAACCATTTAAATGTACAGAGTGTGACAAGGCTTTCATTACAAAGAGAGACCTTATGTGTCATCAGGCAGTACACACTGGTGTGAAACCATTTAAATGTACCGAGTGTGACAAGGCTTTCACTAGAAAGAGCGTGCTGATGCTACATCAGGCAGCACACACTGGCATGAAACCATATAAATGTACAGAGTGCGATACGGCTTTCACTAGAAAGAGCGTGCTGATGCTACATCAGGTAGTACACACTGGAGTTAAACCATTTAAATGTACAGAGTGTGACAAGACTTTCAGTACAAAGAACCTAATGATGCTACATCAGCCAGTACACACTGGTGTGAAACCATATAAATGTACTGAGTGTGACAAGGCTTTCACTAGAAAGAGCGTGCTGATGCTACATCAGGCAGTACACCGTGGCGTGAAACCATATAAATGTACTGAGTGTGACAAGGCTTTCACTAGAAAGAGTCAGCTGATGCTACATCAGGCAGTACACACTGGTGTGAAACCATATAAATGTACTGAGTGTGACAAGGCTTTCACTCGAAAGAGCGTGCTAATGTTACATCAGGCAGTACACAGTGGCGTGAAACCATATAAATGTACTGAGTGTTGCAAGGCTTTCACTAGAAAGAGTCACCTGATGCTACATCAGGCAGTACACACTGGTGTGAAACCCTTTAAATGTGCTCAGTGTGACAAGGCTTTCATTACAAAGACACAAGTTTTGCGACATCAGAGAATTCACACTGGCGTAAAACCCTATAAATGTACGAAATGTAACACAGCTTTCATTACAAATCAACAACTGGCCAAGCATCAAAGCACTGCTCACTGGCCTGAGTCCATATAAATGTACTGTGTGTGACAAGGATTTCTTATCAAATAGAGAGCTGACGCAACAACAAAGAACTCACACTGGCCAGAAACCATTTAAATGTGTGGAGTGTGACAGGGCTTTCATTACAAAGGGCCATATGATGCTTCATCAGAGAAGGCACACTGGTTCGAAACCCTATAAATGTTCTGAGTGTGAAAAGGATTTCATTACGAAATCTCTGTTAACGCGACATCAACACGTTCACACTGGTGTGAAACCATTTAAATGTACAGAGTGCAGTAAGGCGTTCACTAGAAAGAGCGTGTTGATGCTACATCAGGCAGTACACACTGGTGTGAAACCATTTAAATGTACAGAGTGCAGTAAGGCGTTCACTAGAAAGAGCGTGTTGATGCTACATCAGGCAATACACACTGGTGTGAAACCATATAAATTTACAGAGTGTGACAAGGCTTTCTTTACAATGAACCACCTGATGAGCCACCAGAGAACTCACACTGGGGGGAAAAGATACATGTGTTCTGTGTGTGGTAAAAATGTCAGTCATTCAGAGGGTCTCTCAGTGCATCTAAAATACCACACTGGTGAGCAACCATAATCATCATATACTGATTGTGTCAAGGATTCCATTACAATTGAGACAGCTGATCAGTCATCAAATAATTCATTCTAACTATAAAAGATAAATGTGTGCAATGTGGCAAATCTTTCTGCCAAAAGCGTTCTATCGTTACATCAGAAATGCTTCATTCTGTGAAACCATAGAAGTGTTCTAAAGTGCAGAAAGACTAATAAAACACCCTCATGGACACACTGGTGAGGATGAATGGGAATGTTATGATGTTATCAGGTTTACAAGAATAATCTATTGGATAATCTATTGGTACAAAGAATTCATACAAGTGAGACCCCATGGGAATGTACTCACTGTAAAAATGGGCCTCATTACGAGGTCGGTGGTAACCCGCTGCTGCCAACCCTGAAGCACCGTATCTGGCGCCTGACTTCCCAGTGCCACTGGCGTCAGATTTGGTAAGTCCCCCAAAGGAATGATGATTCCATTGCTAACGGTGCCAGTGCTTCCGTTCCAACTCTGCCTACAGTGGCCCTTGCACGTGGCAAAGGTCAGACCAGCTGGTCGCAACGGCCCCTGCAGGCAGACTTGTAGTGTTGCGGTCCGGAAACTATGGTATCGCTAAGCTTACCAGCAGCCTTGTTTCCAGACCGCCACACTCGTAATGAGGCCTAATGTCTTCTATCAAACAATTCGACTGCTACGTGGGTGGTTATTAATGCGAGACGTTATATAAATGTACCGAGTGTGTCCAGGCTTTTATTCTAAAGGGAGATCAGACGCTACATCAGAACTCTCCCAGAGCAGAACAATATATGTGTTCTAGGTGTTACAAGGCTTTCAGGTAGACATTTGCTCTACTGCAACATCAGCACCTCTTTACCCTGTATATGGTAGAAGAGGAAATATGATTATTATCAGTCTTGGGATTTGAGATAGTACGTAGGCTGATTACTGCAAGTGAAGTAGGTGAGCAGCGGGAAGTATTCTTTGATTGTATTAGTCCTCTGCCTGGGTGGCTAATTCAGAACTAATCCAGTCTGAATTATCTTGGGCTTGTTCTAGGGCAACACACCCCTTCTCATCTTTTTGAGGATACCCTCCAGTAGATTAATTCCTGAGTGAGGTTCATGACAGCAGAGGATTGTGGGTGCCCCTCGGTTGCAATCTTGCAATATCCCCCAGAAGCACATACAGATATTCCTGGGCAACTGTTTTAGATGAACTGTGCTTTGACTTTTGCAAAAAAAGAAGAAGCAGATTCCAAAGGTTTTGAAGATGGACAATAAACTGATAATAGATGATTGGATCTCAAATGTAGCTGTCAAAAAATGAAGAGATCCAGTACACAAAGTGCAAAGAATGATGTAAACATAATTATTCTTCCATTAATGAACTCTGTATTTTATGTTTTTTTGTGTGTTCCTGTTCTTTATGCATTTGTGGCTCTCCTCGTTCTCTTGTGTATTTTGTTTTTATTTTGAAAGTTAAGAATTTCTAAAATGTGTTTATCCTTCTTAGTAGAAAGTTTCATTTTGGATTTAGGATGTGTATTGTGTTCATTTTATTTTGCTTTTTTGGATTAGCTTTTCTTTATCATCTGTGTGATCTCTAAATAAAACATTTAATTTGGAAAAAAATACTACACAGGTGTGAAACCATATCAATATTCTGAACGGTATGAGGGACAGCTGTTGTTACAGTCAGGAGACACAATTTCATTGTATGAAGTGTGACACAGCTTGCATTAACACAATCACTTTGAATAGATGGAGTATATCAAGGCTTTCATTATAAAGAAATATCTCATGCTAAGGGTGACACGTGGTACTGGCGAAAAGGCATGAGGGTGTCCTGGCTGAGAACAGACTTTTTGAAGCCGGAGTCAAATCTGTGAGAGCCGACTTTAAACTGTTGAGGGCCCCAATGGAAGTGGGGAAGAGCAAGGAAGGTAAGGCTTTCTAGCCAAGGAGCCAACAATCCACATTTAAAAAAAATCATAGTTTGGGCTACTGCTGCACCTATTGCAGCAAGGCAGCCCAATGCAACATGGCCGCTGCCGCACCTATTACAGCAAGGCAGCCCAATGCAACATGGCCACTGCCACACATGCTCAGTGTGATGGGGCCAAGTCTCGGGATGTGGGGCTCACACAGGAAATACACACAGCCTGGAATCATGTTCTCCCTAACACTTGGGTCATGCTTCCGTGCAGTTTCCATTTGAGAGGTGGAGTGGATCTTAATGGGAAATGGCATGGAGCAGGTAAGGAAGCTTTCATGCTGCCTCTCCCCCACAATTAAGGTGGGCAAGGTGGCCTTCACTACAAGCCCGTATCTTACTGGCCTGGATTTTGTTGGAGTGCAAGCCTCATCGCCCAACCCAAATATTTGCTTTAGGGGTAGGAATCCCCCAGCACAGAACCCCCCCCTGTATAAATGTAGCAAGTGGCAGAAGGTGTTCCTTGTAAAGGTGAATCTATATATGCTGGAGAAAATACACTGCAGCGAACCCATATGAAAGTATTGAACCGAATCCATGTTGCACAACGGAACACTAAAGAAGTCATCATTTACAAGGAGCTAAACCCACAAGACACCATTAATCAACCCAAACCCCCAGAGGACAGGCCTCACACTTGCTAAGGCCCCCGAGGATAGAATAGCAACAACCCAACCCATTAACCACCAGAAACAAGGGCAGAAAACCCCAAACCCCCCAGAGGACAGGCCTCACACTTGCTAAGGCCACCGCGGATAGAATAGCCGCAACCCAACCTAACATTAACCACTAGAAATAACGGCAGAAAACTCCAAACCTCCCAGAGGACAGCCTTCACACTTGCTAACACCTCCCAGGATAGAATAGCAACTATCCAACCCCACATTAACCACCAGAAACAAGGGCAGAAAACGCCAAACCCCCCAGAGGTTAGGCCTCACACTTGCTAGGGCCTCCCTGGATAGAAAAGCTGCTATCCAACCCAACATTAACCACTAGAAACAAGGGCAGAAATCCCCAAACCCCCGAAAGGATAGGCCTCACACTTGCTAATGCCTCCAAGGATGGAATGGCCACTATCCAACCCCACATTAACCACCAGACACAAGGGCAGAAAACCCAAACCCCCAGAGGACAGGCCTCACACTTGCTAGGGCCTCCCATGATGGAATGGCCACTATCCAACCCAAAACTAACCACCAGAAAGAAGTGCATAAAACCCCAAACCCCCCAGAGGACAGGCCTCACACTTGCTAGGGCCTCCCAGGATGGAATGGCCACTATCCAACCCAAAACTAACCACCAGAAAGAAGGGCAGAAAACCCCAAACCCCCAGGGGACAGGCCTCACACTTGCTAGGGCCTCCCAGGATGGAATGGCCACTATCCAACCCAAAACTAACCACCAGAAAGAAGGGCAGAAAACCCCAAACCCCCAGGGGACAGGCCTCACACTTGCGAGGGCCTCCCAGAATGGAATGGCCACTATCCAACCCAAAACTAACCACCAGAAAGAAGGGCAGAAAACCCCAAACCCCCAGGGGACAGGCCTCACACTTGCAAGGGCCTCCCAGGATGGAATGGCCACTATCCAACCCAAAACTAACCACCAGAAAGAAGGGCAGAAAACCCCAAACCCCCAGGGGACAGGCCTCACACTTGCGAGGGCCTCCCAGGATGGAATGGCCACTATCCAACCCAAAACTAACCACCAGAAAGAAGGGCAGAAAACCCCAAACCCCCGGAGGACAGGCCTCACACTTGCTCAGGCCTCCCTGCATAGAATGGTCACCGTGCAACCCAACATTAACGACCAGAAATAATTAGATATGGCAGAAAACCCAAAACTCTGGCCACTCGCCAAGATTTCTGGAGTTTAATTCTTTTGATCAAGGAGCTCAAAGTTAATCTGGCAGAATCACTGACTAATTTCTGTAACGCATCATTAGCATCATGTAACATTCTTGGGTACGTCACCATGACAACCCTCCCAAAAAACAGCACTGGGCTGGAGAGCCCTGAAAACTGCAGACCAATATCTAACAGCTCTATTATAGCTAACGAGCAAAAGTACACGTTCTCCGAACGGGTTCTGTACACAGACATGATTGCAGTGTCATCAATTTTTGATATTGATATTTTATTTGCATCACTTTCATACACGTGTTTCAAAGCGCAACGAGGCAAGTGAGGGGAACAAGGGAGAACAAAAACAGCGATCTTACTAGGCCCAGTGACATTCAGAACGCGCAAGTGCAGGGGAAAGGGAAAGGGGAAAGCATATGAATGAAAAACAACAACAAATGGTAGTGCTGCAAACACGTGGCAAGTGCTAGGTAAAAGGTACAGCCCAGAGGCGTCTGATTAGTGCAGGGAAAGGGGGGGCTGTAGGGTTACAGATACAGCCCCAAAGTGCAAGGGTTGCCAGGAGGCAGTGCAAGTGCATGGCAGGGTGGGCAAGTACCTGGGCCAGTAATCAGAGGGTAAACCAGGTGCACAATGCCTCAGCAGAACAGATCAACAGGGGAAACAAGGAGAGAAGGCAGAAGCAAAGAGGAAGATCTTGAGGTGCTTCTGGAACCGGAGATGGTTCTCCTCAAGTTTCAGAGTGGCAGGGAGGCTGTTCCAGAGGGAGGCCCCAGCCGAAGACAGAGATCTACCACCAGCATGTTTCTTTGAGAAGCGACTGACCCTGAGGGAGTTGGAGGAGGAGGAGCGAAGAGCTCAAGAGGGAAGGTATTTGCAGAGGGAGAGTTGAAGATATTTTGGAACCAGCCCCCAGAAAGACTTGTGGACAATGCAAATGGTCTTGGATTTAATCTTTGCAGCCACTGGGAGCCAATGAAGAGATTTCAGGACTGGAGAGATACGATCTCAGGGCTTGAGCCCCAGGACAAGTCTTGCAGTCCTGTTCTGGATGAGTTGCAAAGGGCGGAGAGTAGAAGCAGGTAGATTTAGAAAGAGGCTGTTGCAGTAATCCAGCCTGGGGTGTACCAGGGCTCATACAGTGAGCTTCTGGGGAAAGGAGAAGAAAGGCAGAATACCTCTCATGAGGTGCAGTTGGAAGTGTTTTTTTTTAGAGACGTCAGAGATGTGGACAGAAAAGGAAAGCGTGGAGCCGAAGATGACCCTGAGGTTCTTAGCCTCGCAGGTGGGGGGTAGGAGGAGGGCCAATTTTTTTGTTGAAAATCAATGGTTCTGTAGGTCGTTGTTCCGATTCACTTATCGCTTGATGTGCTTTGCACCCTAAAGTAAACTGCACTGAAAATGGGCCTGCATGACTGGCTGACATACCCCAGAGCAAACGTTGGGGGAAGGTGAGTGTTGGTGTGCTGCTGCATTCTGGGACCTTCTGTGCTGTCTCACCCACCACCTGTCGTCTCATCCTGGCATGGTGCAGTTTGTTGTGGTGCCTTGCGGTGCAAATATCTCGTAAACTGTGCATCCTAGGGCCCTGAAACATGCTTTTTGAGGTGCCTGTTCCTTGTGTCAGGACAGGTCCTTGTACAACCCCATTGATGTTTCACCGATTTCAGACAACTATCTCATGTGCAAAGGGGCTGAAATCCAGGAAAAGGGGTGGGGTGCCCATATGTCATGTAGTCAGTAACGTCCGGAGGGTCCTAACAAGTAACTACGCAATATTTGGTGCAGACTGGTGAAACTGTGTGGAATTGTATAAGGAACAACGTTTCGCCAAACCACAAACCCACAAACAAATTCTGACTTTTGCTGAAATACAGGGAAGCAGGGTCGGGTGTCCAAATGTCATGTAGTAGCAATACCGGAGGTCCTATCAGGTAACTATGCAACATTTGGTACAGATTGGTGAAACGATGTTGAATTGTAAAAAGAACAACGCTTTGCCACAAACCCACACACAACCTTTGACTTTTATATATATAGATACACTGGGAGAGACAGCTCCCTATCAACGGGTCCATTAAAGAGAATACAATCGCATTCTTGGTGAAAACCAGTCTGGTTTTGCTCTCACAGGAGTACGTAAACATGTTTCCTTGCATCTTTTCCAAAATAAAGCAACAGGACGCATTCTGGGACAAACCCCGGGTCCATATCTCGCCAGGCTTAGCTCTGTTTTATTAGCACATATCACAGTCTTCTCAAACAATGCCCCATAATACCTGCACTCGTACATAAACAAATGTGTACCTACAAGAGTGTTAATATGAACATAAAGAACCGCCTAAAAGCATCCAGGTTCAAAGGGCAAACATGGAGGTAGATTACTGGCCATTCTAGGTTCAAACAACCTACTTTAACCCCTAAAAACAGAACACAACCTCAAGAGTTTCAGAAGGAATCTGAATTGCTGACTCCATGAACAGAACATCTACTGTAGAAATTTGTGCACATGTGAACTGGCCAATCACTTCCTTCCTGCCTCCTGCACATGACGCTGCACAGTTACCTGTAAATACTATTGCTCCGGGCCCAGGGCCACCTTTAGCCAATACCTGTTATCCTAGAATCTACCTGTCCTATCGCTCCAGCCCCAGGGACACCCT
The DNA here is from genome assembly GCF_040938575.1 of Ambystoma mexicanum. Lineage (NCBI taxonomy): Eukaryota > Metazoa > Chordata > Amphibia > Caudata > Ambystomatidae > Ambystoma > Ambystoma mexicanum. Next base: position 49,241,503 of record NC_090930.1, read on the forward strand.
TAGCCAATACCTGTTATCCTAGAATCTACCTGTCCTATCGCTCCTGCCCCAGGGCCACACATAGCCAATGCCTGTTATCCTAGAATCTACCTGTCCTATCGCTCCGGCCCCAGGGCCACCCTTAGCCAATGCCTGTTATCCTAGAATTTTCCTGTCCTATCACTACAGCCCCAGGGCCACCCGTAGCCAATACCTGTTATCCTAGAATCTACCTGTCCTATCGCTCCGGCTCCAGGGCCACCCTTAGCAAATACCTGTTATCCTAGAATCTACCTGTCCTATCGCTCCGGCCCTAGGGCCACCCATAGCCAATGCCTGTTATCCTTGACTCTACCTGTCCTATCGCTCCTGCCCCAGGGCCACCCTTAGCCAATACCTGTTATCCTAGAATCTACCTGTCCTATCGCTCCGGCCCTAGGGCCACCCATAGCCAATGCCTGTTATCCTAGAGTCTACCTGTCCTATTACTTTGGCTCCTGGGCCACCCTTAACCAATACCTGTTATCCTAGAATCTGCCCCAGGGCCACCCATAGCCAATGCCTGTTATCCTAGAATCTACCTGTCCTATCACTCAGGCCCCAGGGCCACCCATAGCCAATGCCTGTTATCATAGAATCTACCTGTCCTATCGCTCCTGCCTCAGGGCCACCCATAGCCAATACTTGTCATCCTAGAATCTACCTGTCCTATCGCTCCTGCCCCAGGGCCACCCATAGCCAATACATGTTATCCTAGAATCTTCCTGTCCTATCGCTCCTGCCCCAGGGCCACCCATAGCCAATACATGTTATCCTAGAATCTACCTGTCCTATCGCTCCTGCCTCAGGGCCACCCATAGCCAATACCTGTCATCCTAGAATCTACCTGTCCTATTGCTCCTGCGCCAGGGCCTCCCGTAGCTAATACCTGTTATCCTAGAATCCTCCTGTCCTATTGCTCCTACCCCAGAGCCACCCTTAACCAATACCTGTTATCCTAGAATCTAACTGTCCTATCTCTCCTGCCCCAGGGCCACCCGTAGCCAATACCTGTTATCCTAGAATCTACCTGTCCTATCGCTCCTGCCCCAGGGCCACCCGTAGCCAATACCTGTTATCCTAGAATGTACCTGTCCTATCGCTCCAGCCCCAGGGCCACCCATAGCCAATGCCTGTTATCCTAGAATCTACCTGTCCTATCGCTTCTGCCCCAGGGCCACCTGTAGCCAATACCTGTTATCGTAGAATCTACCTGTCCTATCGCTCCTGCCCCAGGGCCACCCGTAGCCAATACCTGTTATCCTAGAATCTACCTGTCCTATCGCTCCTGCCCCAGGGCCACCCTTAGCCAATACCTGTTATCCTAGAGTCTACCTGTCCTATCACTCCGGCCCCAGGGCCACCCGTAGCCAATACCTGTTATTCTAGAATCTACCTGTCCTATCGCTCTGGCCCCAGGGCCACCCATAGCCAATGCCTGTTATCCTAGAGTCTACCTGTCCTATCGCTCCTGCCCCAGGGTCACCCATAGCAAATGCCTGTTATCCTAGAATCTACCTGTCCTATCGCTCTGGCCCCAGGGCCACCCTTAGCCACTACCTGTTATCATAGAATGCACCTGTCCTCTTGGCCCTGGAAAGGGTACCTGACCTGTACCCATGTCCACCTATTTATGATGTATTATAATGTCTGCACCCCAGAGGACATCACACTCTTGTAACTCATAACGGTGCAGCAAGAGCATCACACACATTATAAGATCCACCCTCTCCATGCAGATCTCGGGTACCACTGTGGTTAAGTAGTTACCTGGGTCTGTAGGGTCAGTGGCTTCACCCTGTCAGGGGGAGTCAGGGAGCCCTCCTGACCTGGGGAAGAGTGCCCAGCGGGGCGTATGCCGGAGAGAGTACTGCCCCAGAGGAAGAAAGCAGGAATTGGGGAGGGGGCAAAAGTCTGCCACTACCCTGCACGTGCCTTGAAAATTAATGCTGAAGCCATTTTCTATCACCTAATGACTGCCAATATATTTTCTGGCCACTCTTCTATCTTTTCTTTTCAGAACTACAACTTCCAGAAAGCACATGGGAGCAACTAAGAAAACCCGGACCAGAGCCAAGGGAACGGAATCCTCAGAGGAATGGAATGGTCAACCCCAAATGGTTACCAGATCACTGATGTGGCAATGGAAAATTAAGTGAGAGTTAGGAGAGACTGCAGGGTAACAGGGGTGACCTAGATACACCCTCCCACCCCCAAACTGAATTGACAACAAACCGCAACAGCACTGGAAGGAAGCCAGTGGAAAACTGAGCAGCTGGATCACTGGCTGCTTCCTTGAAAACAGAGATTGAAATGGGAACAGGGTTTGGAGGGGGTTTTAAAGCCTTGCACCTGTGTAACAAATCCCCTGGTGACAAAACAAGCACTGATTGGCCCACAAAGCAGTGGAACCAATGGAGAGCCTGGAGACCATGCAAATGGCAGCGGTGCGTGGTATGAATCGGCCGGGGAGTAGGTACTGGTAAGGCGTTTTGCCTGAAATTGGGCGCATTTTGTTGGAATTGGGAAAATCTGTGTGCCCCCAGGCCCTAATCCCCCTTGCCGTGCTCCTTGCCCCATCCCCGCACCCGCTTCCTGGTTCCCTCCCTCCTGCCTCCCGGACCGACCCCCCGCTCTGATTGGTCTGTGTCTCCCTGTGCGCGAGGTCTAGCGACCTGCGTGCCTCCGCGAGTGCCACTTCCATCGCAGCCGAGGAGTAGGTACTGGTAAGGCGTTTTGCCTGAAATTGGGCGCCTTTTGTTTGAATTGGGAAAATCTGTGTGCCCCCAGGCCCTAACCCCCCTTGCCGCGCTCCTTGCCCCATCCCCGCACCCGCTTCCTGGTTCCCTCCCTCCTGCCTCCCGCCCCCCCCTCTCCCGCTCTGATTGGTCTGTGTCTCCCTGTGCGCGAGGTCTAGCGACCTGCGTGCCTCCTCGAGTGCCACTTCAATCGCAGCCGAGGAGTAGGTACTGGTAAGGCATTTTGCCTGAAATTGGGCGCATTTTGCTTGAACTGGGAAAATCTGTGTGCCCCCAGGCCGTAATCCCCCTTGCCGCGCTCCTTGCCCCATCCCCGCACCCACTTCCTGGTTCCCTCCCTCCCGCCTCCTGGACCGCCCCCCCCCCTCTGATTGGTCTGTGTCTCACTGTGCGCGAGGTCTAGCGACCTGCGTGCCTCCTCGAGTGCCACTTCCATCGCGGCCGAGGAGTAGGTACTGGTAAGGCGTTTTGCCTGAAATTGGGCGCATTTTGTTGGAATTGGGAAAATCTGTGTGCCCCCAGGCCCTAATCCCCCTTGCCGCGCTCCTTGCCCCATCCCCGCACCCGCTTCCTGGTTCCCTCCCTCCTGCCTCCCGGACCGCCCCCCCCCGCTCTGATTGGTCTGTGTCTCCCTGTGCGCGAGGTCTAGCGACCTGCGTGCCTCCTCGAGTGCCACTTCCATCGCAGCCGAGGAGTAGGTACTGGTAAGGCGTTTTGCCTGAAATTGGGAGCCTTTTGTTTGAATTGGGAAAATATGTGTGCCACTGCCATTTAGTGTTTGTTGTCGTTTCTTGTTCCTTCACCTGACATCCAGGGTGGGAAATTCCTTTGTTTGAGTTTTGTCTTTGGCGGGAGTCCCCTGGACACCCCGCCCAGGCTCCAGTCAGTCTCTAAGCACAGGAAGTGGGGGAGGAGTCCAAAATTTCCCCCTCCTTTGTCTCATGCCTTCCTTCAACTGGGCCAAATCCCAGTGGGGGGCTGGCTGTCCTGATTGAACAGCCAGACGCCCCTTTCTTGTAAAATGCGGGGAGAAAATGCAGAGGTTGTGTTGTTGTTCCTGATAAATACTGGAAACCTGGAAGCTGAAGTCATGTCGACCACTGGAACAGAGAACCGAAGAGGATGACGAAGGAGAAGTGGCGGGAATGATTTCCAGCGACCGGAGAACCTGCTGTGTAACCGGAGCCTGCTGCAGCACTTCGTTCCGATTGACCTGGGGTCTCCGAAAACGATGACCCGAACCCAGAGCCTGGTGAGACCCACTAGACTCAGGACGATCTGCATTTTGAGCCATCCCACGGGTTGCTGCAACCTTGCGTTCTGGCAATACCCCAATACCCTGGGACCTCCAGCGACTGTGCGGTGCACAGTCTTCCGAATTCCAAATCTCGCGGAAACTTCATGGGCATCTTGGTGTATCTCCAGAGACACAAATCGAGTCTGAAAAGTCCCCTCACAAGAGTGCTGGACCTTTGTAATGACGAGAATTCAACCGCGATTTTCTGTCTCCTTCTGTGCTCCTTGAAAAGACGCCAAACCCGCAGAACCGCATTCAGCCACAAGAGAAATCTTGCCTAGAGCTTTCTTCATCGATCCCTGCTGCAAAGTCCCTTCTGAGGTCTTGTGTTCAGTCTCCAGGACAAGGAATCCACTGACTGGGTATTTGGCTGCAGTCCTGAAGTTATCCTGCTGCAATCTCTTCTTCATTACTGCGGTACTGTGTTGGCTTGGGTATATACTTACCTTAAGCCTCTTGGGATTTCTGTGTAGCTTTGGGGTGTTTTCTGTGATTGGGAGGTCCCTCATCCAGTACACCCAGTCTCACTGCTAGAATCCTGCTGGGGTGTCTTCTGTGAAGCCCCTGGACCCTCTTCTAACCCTAGAAGTAAAGAACTCACTTGTTTGCCAGTTTTCCTAAGGAAACTGTGACTTTTGCTACTAAAGAACTTATTCTATCACCGCCTCTTGGTCACTAGCCCTAGTGACCCCCCTTCTGCCACTGAGAACACTCATGCTCTAAGGGAAAGACTTTGAAGGGATTGGGACTTCTGCCTAGAAAAGAAATCAAGTGTTTTACTTACTTGTAAAGAGTTGGTGGGTAACTGTAATTCCAAGAGTGAACAGTTACAAAAGTTCTTACTGATCTTGAATGTGTGATGCACTATTCTGAAAAGTATGGTTAACATCTTTTCTTCCTTAGCCACTGTTTTACCAGTCTAAAAGAAAGTAGAAGTGAAGGTATTTTACTCTCCTGTGATTAGGTTGTGCCTCTTTACAAAAGTAATGTGTTGGTTTCACCAGATTATTCCTGTAGGATAATTGTATGAGTGTCCTCCAACAGTTGGTATCACCAGATTAGTCCTGTTAGGATAACTCTATGAGTGTCCCCCAACTGGGTCTTGCTTCCCCTGACTTGCTGCTAGCCTGTCCTTAATACGTCTACATTAGGTTGTTGCCTACCTAGAATAACTATTCAGTAAAGTGTGACATTGGGTTTTACTTTCCCCTTCATTGTGAAGTTAAAGTAAGTGGGTTTTACTTACCTTGTGTTAGCTGTGTGCCATCCAAAACAAGTTACCAGAGTTATTGCTTACCTCAATCTGGGGTTCCCTGATTTCCAAAGCATCTGTAATTGCATATTACATCCTGAGGTTTTACTCACCTGGTATAACTGTGTGTTATGACAAAAGTAGTTATAGGTTTTTACTCACCTGGTATAAGTGTTTCACTATTCACCAAAAGTATATTGTCCAGTTGACTGTTTATGTGATTTGTTCCAAGAGTCATTGTACAACTGGAAGGGCCTACTGTCCCTGTATTACCAAAAGTAATCTGAAAGTAACCATTGGTCCTTTACTCCCAAAGAATAGGCTTGACCTATACTAAATGTGTATAACAAGGTTTTGACTTCCCTAGAACTACTGTTAGGTGTTCCAAATAAGGTATATACTTGGGTCTGTGTACTTTCAAGTATAGTGTTGTGTTTTATATTGTGATTTCATATAATGTGTTAGTACTTACTTAACCCCTAGATTTATATGGGCCTACCTGTATTTAAATAAATCCTTTATTTTTACCATACATAGTGTTTCAGTGTTTCTTTGGATCATTTGTATGACAATTTCATTTGTACTGTATCTACTGCCCTCTCTCCCTCCTAAGATAAGCCTGGCTGCTCTGTCTACGCTACCCTGAACTCAGGTGCTACAGCCTTATACTAAGAGTGGAGTCTTGTACTGCCTCAGTAGAATGGTTTTGCTAGGCCCTTAATTGGACTTCAGAAAAACTGTCCTACCAAGCGCGCCATACAGGTAGTAGGATCTAGTACAGGAGGATGTAGGAGATGGAGCCAAAGTCACGTGAGGATCGAGGTCACAGAAGGGGGCCTCGCAGATTCGTGATTGTGGCGCTGAGCAGGTGAGTCAAAGTATTGCGAGGCTCATAACCGCATAATGAAAGAAGGCGGGGTAGATCGCTCACAGCTCTGGCAAGTTTCTGTTGATGTGGAAATGTGTTCAGGAGAGACATGATGTATTGTGATACAGCAGCGTATCGCAGAGGGTACAGCCAATCTGCTCTTCGATTACATCGCCACAGTTGAACGGAGTGATAGGACCTTGCAGCAGTCTCTTCAAGGGGCTGACTCTGTGAAGAGGACAGCAGGCCGGCACAGCAGCACAGCGAGGAAAGAGTCCAATAGTATGCAAGTGTGTCTGGGAGGCTAGAGCAGGTTGGATCGGGTTGCGGCAATTCAGGTAGGAAGGATATCAGCACTGGAGAAAGGGAGCCAAGCCTCGGGAGATAGTTATGCAGCTGTGGCATGGAGGCTAAGGCTGATTGGGGATGAGGGGAGGAACCACCCACCGCAGGTTTCTGGTGCCTTAAGTGTGGAATGGTCCGTTGTTCGTAGATATGTAGGCAAAGTTCTTTAATCACAAGCGGATTGAGACCAGATGAGAGTTGAGCAAGAGGTCGGGCACACGGCCACTGAGCCCGCAGAGCCCAAATACCACAAGACTCTGCTGCACGACTCTGCAGCCTGCTCCGTGGTCTGTTGGTGCTTTTAAGCACAATGGATAAAGAAAGGGGACTGGAGGTCCTCAGGAGCACACAAGAGCAGAGAGTTCCAGGCAAGTACTGGCAGACCACAAGACTCTGCTGCATGACTCCGTGGCCCGCTCCGCGGTCTGTTGGTGCTTTTAAGCACAATGGATAAAGAAAGGGGACTGGAAGTCCTCAGGAGCACACAGGAGCAGAGAGTTCCAGGCAAGTACTGGCAGACCACAAGGCTCTGCTGCACGACTCTGCGGCCCGCTCTGCGGTCTGTTGGTGCTTTTAAGCACAATGGATAAAGAAAGGGGGCTGGAGGTCCTCAGGTGCACACAGGAGCAGAGAGTTCCAGACAAGTACTGGCAGACCACAAGACTCTGCTGCACGACTCTGTGGCCCGCTCCGCGGTCTGTTGGTGCTTTTAAGCACAATGGATAAAGAAAGGGGACTGGAGGTCCTCAGGAGCACACGGGAGCAGGGAGTTCCAGGCAAGTACTGGCAGACCACAAGACTCTGCTGCACAGCTCCGCATCTATTATATAATAGTGGCTTTTGGGTATGGCCTAAAGGCAGAAGGCTCCCTACGGGGTTCTTTTATGGGTGCCCTGACCTAACACTCCCAAGGTCAGATAGCCATTGGTAACAACTACTGTATAATAGTGACTTTTGGTGATGGCCTAACGGCTATAGGCTCCCTCTGGGGTTCTTGTAGAGGTTCCCTGACCTAACACTCCCAAGGTCAGATACCATTGGTAACACCTACTGTATAATAGTGACTTTTGGTGATGGCCTAAAGGCAAAAGGCTCCCTCTGGGTTTCCTGAGCTAACATGCCCTAGGGTTCTCAACAGGAAACACAGACGGAAACACACACACACACACACACACACACACACACACACACACACACACACACACACACACACACACACTATGGTCCCCTGCTCAACCTCTAAGTATCTGGTGCACTGCTCACCCAGCTCACCCACCCGGATATAGTGCCCTAATTACCATAGAGGGACATGGTGCCCTGCTCACCCTTCTCTTCCATCTCTACTCGCCCCCTGGATATAGTGACCTAATTACCCTAAAGGGACATGGTGCCCTGCTCACTCTTCTCTTCTATCTCTACTCGCCCCCTAGATATAGTGCCCTAATTACCCTAAAGGGAAATGGTTCTCTGCTCACTCTTCTCTATCTCAACTCGCCCCCCTGGATATAGTGTCCTAATTACCCTAGAGGGGCATGGTACCCTGCTCACTCTTCTCTTCTATCTCTACTCGCCCCCCCTGGATATAGTGCCCTAATTACCCTAGAGGGGCATGGTGCCCTCCTCACTCTTCTCTTCTAGCTCTACTCGGCCCCTGGATATAGTGCCCTAATTACCCTAGTGAGACATGGTGCCCTGCTCACTCTTCTCTTCTATCTCTACTCACCCCTCTCCCTTCTGTGTCTTCTCACACACCGTCTGATCTTCTTTCTCTCCAACCTCTTTACTCTCTATCTTGTCCTCACTCTCTCTTCGCGACTTTCCTCTACACACCCCTCATCACCTCTCTACATAACCTTCTCCTCACCTCTCTAAACACCCTTCTGCTCTATCTACACTTCTCTGCCCTAATCTAACTACACCCTCTCCACCTTACTCTTCCAGCTACCTTACCCTTGTGCTTCACTCTGCTTTACCCTCTACTCCAACTACCATCGTGAACTCTTCTATCACTTCTCACCCTCTCTGTCTGACCTTCTTTCTTTCCCACCCATCTTTTACACCCTCGTTGTGTTATGTTATGTTATGTTATGTTATTTTGCATTTATATAGCGCCTTATATACCATTGGTATGGTCTGAAGGCGCTGGTAGGTTGAACGCCCTTGGGAACCGAAGTTCGGGTCAGCAGAGAGAGTATAGAGAGTCCAAAGGTGCGTGTGCGCACCAGGTATGTGTGCAGCTGGTGCGGAATTCGTGTGGTAGCTGCTTCTTAGCGGTAGGTGTGGTGGTTGAGAGATCAGGAGAATGTGTTCGCTCTGGCAGGATTTTCCAGGCCGAGTGTGGCTGCGTTAGGCCTGAGGAGAACGCCTGGCTGGGGGGGTGAAACCAGCAGTGTTTACTTAGAGTGATGGGGAGTGAGCAGGAGATGTTGATATGAGAACAGTTATACTGAATGGTGTCATAGTATCTCTGTGTTCTAGTTGAGTGGTGGTGTAAAGAAGAGAGTAAGCGTGGGGTGTGGTATGATATATGCTCTTACAAATGTTCCCTGCATTCCACTTTGTACAGAGAGGCTATTGTGGTCACTTCAAATGTAACTTTCCTCAGAAAGCACTGGGAGCACTTTCTAAGTTCACAGTGATGCGATTGGGTACACTTCTAAATGCAATTGTGCACACTTCTAAATGCAACTTTTCGGAGAGGCTATTAGGAACAACTTCTAAATGCGCTTGGGTACACTTCTAAATGCAATTGGGCACATTTCTAAATGCAACTTTTCTCAGAGGGACTATTGGGCACAACTTCTAAATGCAATTGGGTACACTTCTAGATGTAATTGGGCACATTATAATGCAGCTTTCTCAGGGAGGCTATTGGTCACAACTTCTAAATGCATTTGGGGATACTTCTAAATGCAACTTTCTCAGAGAGGCTATTGGTCAAACTTCTAAATGCAATTGGCGATACTTCTAAATGCAATTGGGCACACTTCTAGATGCAACTTTCTCAGAGAGGCTATTGGGCACAACTTCTAATGCAATTGGTGATACTTCTAAATGCAATTGGGCATACTTCTAGATGCAACTTTCTCAGAGAGGCTATTGGGCACAACTTCTAAATGTGATTGGGTACACTTCTAAATGCAATTGGGCATACTTCTGGAAGCAACTTTTCACAGAGAGGCTATTGGGCACAACTTCTAAATGCAACTTTCTCAGAGAGGCTATTGGGCACAACTTCTAAATGCAATTGGGGATACTTCCAAATGCAACTTTTCTCAGAGAGGCTATTGGGCACAACTTCTAAATGCAATTGGGCACACTTCTAGATGCAACTTTTCACAGAGAGGCTATTGGGCACTTCTAAATGCAAATTTTCTCAGAGAGGCTATTGGGCACAACTTCTAAATGCAATTGGGCACACTTCTAAATGCAACTTTTCAGCGAGGCTATTGGGCACAACTTCTAAATGCAATTGGGCACACTTCTAAATGCAATTGGGCACACTTCTAAATGCAACTTTTCTCAGAGAGGCTATTGGGTACAACTTCTAAATGCAATTGGGCACACTTTTAAATGCAACTTTTCTCAGAGAGGCTATTGGGCACAACTTCTAAATGTAATTGGGCACACTTCTAAATGCAATTGGGCACACTTCTAAATGCAACTTTTCAGAGAGGATATTCGGCTCAACTTCTAAATGCAATTGGGCACACTTCTAAATGCAATTGGGCACACTTCTAAATGCAACTTTTCCAAGAGAGGCTATTGGGCACAACTTCTAAATGCAATTGGGCACACTTCTAAGTGCAATTGGGCACACTTCTAAATGCAACTTTTCTCAGAGAGGCTATTGGGCACAACTTCTAAATGTAATTGGGCACACTTCTAAATGCAATTGGGCACACTTCTAAATGCAACTTTTCTCAGAGGGTCTATTAGTCACAACTTCTAGATGCAATTGGGGATACTTCTAAATGCAACTTTTCAGAGAGGCTATTGGGCTCAACTTCTAAATGCAATTGGGCACACTTCTAAATGCAGCTTTTCTCAGAGAGGTTATTGGGCACAACTTCTAAATGCAATTGGGCACACTTCTAAATGCAACTTTTCTCAGAGAGGCTATTGGGCACAACTTCTAAATGCAACTTTTCTCAGAGAGGCTATTGGGCACAACTTCTAAATGCAATTGGGCACACTTCTAAATGCAATTGGGCACACTTCCAAATGCAACTTTTCTCAGAGAGGCTATTGGGCACAACTTCTAAATGCAATTGGGCACACTTTTAAATGCAACTTTTCTCAGAGAGTCTATTGGGCAAAACTTCTAAATGCAATTGGGCACACTTCTAAATGCAACTTTTCTCAGAAAGGCTATTGGGCACAACCTCTAAATGCAATTGGGCATACTTCTAAATGCAATTGGGCACACTTCTAAATGCACCTTTTCTCAGAGAGGCTATTGGGAACAACTTCTAAATGTAATTGGGCACACTTCTAAATGCAATTGGGCACACTTCTAAATGCAACCTTTCTCAGAGGGTCTATTGGGCACAACTTCTAAATGCAATTGGGCACACTTCTAAATGCAACTTTTCTCAGAGAGGCTATTGGGCACAACTTCTAAATGCAATTGGGCACACTTCTAAATGCAACTTTTTTCAGAAAGGCTATTGGGCACAACTTTTAAATGCAATTGGGTACAACTTTCACATGCAAGGGACAGGGTTTATGAATGCAATTATAATGAATTTACGGTGGTGATGCTTTGTTAGATGAGTGGTAGGGTAGTATGGCCTGAAATCGTTGCTTCTGGCCCCGCCCTTGCCACACTTACTTGTTGTTGGCTTCTTGCTTCTCCTGCGGATACCTGCAGATACGATCTGGGGTTGTCCATGAAGGAGTTGTCCTTTGCCTCGGGTCCTTAGCCGCAGGGGCTGCCGGGCAGAGGGCTGCCCTAAGAGAACTGGTAATGGCGGGGGGTCCTCTCAGCTTGACCAATCAGAGCGGGGGGGGGGCGGTCCGGGAGGCAGGAGGGAGGGAACCAGGAAGCGGGTGCGGGGATGGGGCAAGGAGCGCGGCAAGGGGGATTAGGGCCTGGGGGCACACAGATTTTCCCAATTCAAACAAAATGCACCCAATTTCAGGCAAAACGCCTTACCAGTACCTACTCCTCGGCCGCGATGGAAGTGGCACTCGAGGAGGCACCCAGGTCGCTAGACCTCACGCACAGGGAGACACAGACCAATCAGAGGGGCGGGGAGGGGGGGGCGGTCCGGGAGGCGGGAGGGAGGGAACCAGGAAGCGGGTGCAGGGATGAGGCAAGGAGCGCGGCAAGGGGGATTAGGACCTGGGGCACACATATTTTCCCAATTCAAATAAAATGCGCCCAATTTCAGGCAAAACGCCTTACCAGTACCTACTCCTCGGCCGCGATGGAAGTGGCACTCGAGGAGGCACGCAGGTCACTAGACCTCATGCACAGGGAGACACAGACCAATCAGAGCGTGTGGGGGGCGGTCCGGGAGGCGGGAGGGAGGGAACCAGGAAGCGGGTGCGGGGATGGGGCAAGGAGCGCGGCAAGGGGGATTAGGGACTGGGGGCACACAGATTTTCCCAATTCAAACAAAAGGCGCCCAATTTCAGGCAAAACGCCTTACCAGTACCTACTCCTCGGCTGCGATGGAAGTGGCACTCGAGGAGGCACGCAGATCGCTAGACCTCACGCACAGGGAGACACAGACCAATCAGAGCAGGGGGGGGCGGTCCCGGAGGCGGGAGGGAGGGAACCAGGAAGCTGGTGCGGGGATGGGGCAAGGAGCGCGGCAAGGGTGATTAGGGCCTGGGCGCACACAGATTTTCCAAATTCAAACAAAAGGCACCCAATTTCAGGCAAAACGCCTTACCAGTACCTACTCCTCGGCTGCGATGGAAGTGGCTCTCGAGGAGGCACGCAGGTCGCTAGACCTTGCGCACAGGGAGACACAGACCAATCAGAGCGGGGGGAGCGGTCCAGGAGGCAGGAGGGAGGGAACCAGGATGCGGGGATGGGGCAAGGAGCGCGGCAAGGGGGATTAGGGCCTGGGGGCACACAGATTTTCCCAATTCCAACAAAATGCGCCCAATTTCAGGCAAAACGCCTTACCAGTACCTACTCCTCGGCCGCGATGGAAGTGGCACTCGAGGAGGCACCCAGGTCGCTAGACCTCACGCACAGGGAGACACAGACCAATCAGAGGGGCGGGGAGGGGGGGCAGTCCGGGAGGCGGGAGGGAGGGATCCAGGAAGCGGGTGCAGGGATGAGGCAAGGAGCGCGGCAAGGGGGATTAGGACCTGGGGCACACATATTTTCCCAATTCAAATAAAATGCGCCCAATTTCAGGCAAAACGCCTTACCAGTACCTACTCCTCGGCCGCGATGGAAGTGGCACTCGAGGAGGCACGCAGGTCACTAGACCTCGCGCACAGGGAGACACAGACCAATCAGAGCGTGTGGGGGGCAGTCCGGGAGGCGGGAGGGAGGGAACCAGGAAGCGGGTGCGGGGATGGGGCAAGGAGCGCGGCAAGGGGGATTAGGGCCTGGGGGCACACATATTTTCCCAATTCAAACAAAATGCGCCCAATTTCAGGCAAAACGCCTTACCAGTACCTACTCCTCGGCCGCGATGGAAGTGGCACTCGAGGAGGCACGCAGGTCGCTAGACCTCGCGCACAGGGAGACACAGACCAATCAGAGCAGGGGGGGGGCGGTCCGGGAGGCGGGAGGGAGGGAACCAGGAAGCGGGTGCGGGGATGGGGCAAGGAGCGCGGCAAGGGGGATTAGGGCCTGGGGGCACACAGATTTTCCCAATTCAAACAAAAGGCACCCAATTTCAGGCAAAACGCCTTACCAGTACCTACTCCTCAGCCGCGATGGAAGTGGCACTCGAGGAGGCACCCAGGTCGCTAGACCTCACGCACAGGGAGACACAGACCAATCAGAGCAGGGGGGGGGGCGGTCCGGGAGGCGGGAGGGAGGGAACCAGGAAGCGGGTGCGGGGATAGGGCAACGAGCGCGGCAAGGGTGATTAGGGCCTGGGCGCACACAGATTTTCCCAATTCAAACAAAAGGCGCCCAATTTCAGGCAAAACGCCTTACCAGTACCTACTCCTCGGCTGCGATGGAAGTGGCACTCGAGGAGGCACGCAGGTCGCTAGACCTCGCGCACAGGGAGACACAGACCAATCAGAGCGGGGGGGCAGTCCGGGAGGCAGGAGGGAGGGAACCAGGATGCGGGTGCGGGGATGGGGCAAGGAGCGCGGCAAGGGGGATTAGGGCCTGGGGGCACACAGATTTTCCCAATTCCAACAAAATGCGCCCAATTTCAGGCAAAACGCCTTACCAGTACCTACTCCTCAGCCGCGATGGAAGTGGCACTCGAGGAGGCACCCAGGTCGCTAGACCTCATGCACAGGGAGACACAGACCAATCAGAGCGGGGGGGGCGGTCTGGGAGGCGGGAGGGAGGGAACCAGGAAGCGGGTGCGGGGATGGGGCAAGGAGCGCGGCAAGGGGGATTAGGGCCTGGGGGCACACATATTTTCCCAATTCAAACAAAAGGCGCCCAAATGAGCACCCTTAGGTGCCTTTACTGCAGCTGTGATTACAGCCCGCGGTAAAGGTGCACCAAATTAGTAAAAGGTATCACTGCCACCAGCCATTAATGGTAAGCGTGTCACTGTAACAGATTTTTTTTAACGTGAAAGGGGATACCTTGTATCTCCCCAGCACTCCACATAAGGGGGGGTGTGCTGGTTTCACAGAATAAAATGTAAAAGGGATCCAAAGATCTTTTCTACCCTTGGGAACTGTAGTTCTCACAAGGTTAGCACAAGAAAGTTAAATGGGGAGCCCCTAGGGCAATCCAGCAACAACAGGCACTTATTGCCAGTAAGTTGTTAGACATGATAACTTTAAAAAGACACTATGGAAAGTCTTAAAAATGACACCCATAAAAAGAGTTGAAGATGAGGTGAGTGTGGAAAAAGGTTCTCACTCACTGAGGTATTAATGAAAAATATCCCACTAGAAAAGCAAAAAGATCCTACTACCTGTATGACACGCTGAGACCAACCCCTCTCCTTGAGTTCTGCACAATCCCGTAACCCCTGCTGAATGTCGCGTCTAGGAGACTTCAGTGGCCAGACCCTTTGATTCTGATTGATACGTGACTCACATTCCTATCTTTCTTAGACCTAGTGTGTAATGCTGAGCTTAACCTCATTTCCTCCTTTGTGCTTTGTGCAAGTCTGAGCCACTTGTTTAGCGCTGTGGTCAGGAGACTGCGGACTGAAATTCCAACCTCCTACAGAGCAAGTCTGCCACGCTGAGTCTAACCTCAGCACAACCTGTGAGATTGGTGCAAATCCGACACTTGGCTAATGTCGTGTCCAGGAGACTGCGGGGGCTTGCCCCTTTGATCCAGCCCGACACGTGACCCCATTTTAATCACTTTCAGTACACCTTCAGTACAGTAACTTTAATACAACCTGTGAGCTTGGTGCAAATCTCACCCTTTTGGCTAAAGTCACGCCCAGGAGACTGCGGGGGCCCTCCCCTTTGATCCTGCCCGACACGTGACCTCCATTTCAACCACCTTCAGTATAAGTGTGCCACGCTGAACCTAACCGGTCACAACCTGTGAACTTTGTGCAAATTTGAGCCATCTGGCTAGCGTTGTGTTCAGGAGACTGCGTGGGCTTGCCCCTTTGATCCTGACCGACGCAGGACCCCCACTCCACAATCTACCTGTCCCCAGGGCCACCCTTAGCCAATACCTGTTATCCTAGAATCTACCTGTCCTATCGCTCCTGCCCCAGGACATCACACTCCTGTAACTTATAACGGTGCAGCAAGAGCATCACACACATTATAAAATCCACCCTCCACATGCAGATCTAGCATACCACTGTGGTTAAGTAGCTACCTGGGTCTGTAGGGTCAGTCGCTTCACCCTGTCAGGGGGAGTCAGGGAGCCCTCCTGACCTCTGGAACAGTGTCCAGCGGGGCGTAAGCCGGTGAGAGTACTGCCCCAGAGGCAGAAAGCAGGAATTGGGGAGGGGGCAAAAGTCTGCGACTACCCCGCACGTGCCTTGCAAATTAATGCTGCAGCCATTTTCTATCACCTAATGACTGCCAATATATTTTCTGGCCACTGTTCTATCTTTTTTTTCAGAACTGCAACTCCCAGAAAGCACATGGGAGCAACTAAGAAAACCCGGACCCGAGCCAAGGGAACGTAATCCTCCGAGGAATGGAATGGTCAACCCCAAATGGTTACCAGATCACTGATGTGGAAGTGGAAAATTAAGTGAGAGTTAGTAGAGACTGCAGGGTAACAGGAGTGGCCTAGATACCCCCCGACCCCCCAACTGAATTGGCAACAAAACGCAACAGCACTGGAAGGAAGCCAGTGGAGAAATGAGCAGCTGGATCACTGGCTACTTCCTTGAAAACAGAGATTGAAATGGGAACAGGGCTTGGAGGGGGTTTTAAAGCCTTTCACCTGTGTAACAACTCCCCTGGTGACAAAACAAGCACTGATTGGCCCTCAAAGTCAAGTAAGCAGTGGAGGGCCCCCGAGCCCTGGTTCTCTCGAAGCTGGACTACTGTAACAGCCTCTATCTTAATCTGCCTGCCTCCACTCTCCGCCCTCTGCAACTCATCCAGAACAGAACTGCGAGACTTGTCCTTGGCCTCAAGCCCAGGGACCGTATCTCTCCAGGACTGAAATCTCTACACTGGCTCCCAGTGGCTGTGAGGATAAAGTTCAAAACCCTCTGCATTGTCCACAAGGCCTTCTGGGGCCTGGGTCCTAAATACCTTCAACTCTCTCTTCCCAAATATCTTCCTTCCCGAGCCCTTCGCTCATTCGCCTCCAATTCCCTCAGGGTTAGCCGCTTCTCGAAGCAACGAGCTGGGGGTAGATCTCTCTCCGCGGCAGGGGCCTCCCTCTGGAACAGCCTTCCTCCCTCCCTGAAACTTGAGGAGAACCATCTCCGGTTCCGGAAGCACCTCAAAACCTTCCTCTTTGCTTCTGCTTTCTCTCTCCCTCTCCCCTGCTGAACAGCTAATTTAATTCCTCACTGAAACTGCACTGATCCTGCAACTGGACCACTCTTAACGGCCTCGGCCCTGGGCCCTGCCACTCTCCACTTGCACTGATGCCCTGGAACCCCTTTGCACTGCGGGACTGTCTCTGTATCCCTACAGCCCCCCCCTCCCCCAGCACTTGTTCTGCACTTACCTCACACTTGCCACCAGCTGGCCCTATTTATTTATTTATTACGTTACGCCACTTACCTTGTACTGCACTTCCCCCCTCCCCTTCCCCTTGCACTTTTCCCCCTCCCCCACCCCTGCACTTGCGCGATCTGAATGACACCTGGCCTAGTAAGATCGTTGTCTGTCTCCCCTTGTCCCCCCCTCCCTGCCTCGTCGCGCCTTGAAACACATGTGTATAGGCGCGTTACAAATACCATATCATATCATATCATAACCAATGGAGAGCCTGGAGACCCTGCAAATGGCAGCGGTGCGTGGTATGAATCAACATAACATAACACGACGAAGGTGTAAAAGATGGGTGGGAAAGAAAGAAGGTCAGACAGAGAGGGTGAGAAGTGATAGAAGAGTTCAAGATGGTAGTGGGAGTAGAGGGGAAAGCAGGGTGAAGCAAGAGGGTAAGGTAGCTGGAAGAGTAAGGTGGAGAGAATGTAGTAAGATTAGGGCACAGAAGTGTAGGTAGAGGAGAAGGGTGTTTAGAGAGGTGAGGAGAAGGTTATGTAGAGAGGTGATGAGGGGTTTGTAGAGGAAAGAGGTGAAGAGAGAGTGAGGATGGAGGGACAGAAGTAGAGAGGGTGGAGAGAAAGAAGACCGGATGGTGTGAGAGAAGGTACAGAAGGGAGAGGGGCAAGTAGAGAAAAAGAGAATTGTGAGCAGGGCACCATGTCCCTCTAGGGTAATTAGGGCACTATATCCAGGGGGGCGAGTAGAGATAGAAGAGAAGAATGAGCAGGGCACCATGTCCCTCTAGGGTAATTAGGGCACTATATCCAGGGGGGCGAGTAGAGATAGAAGAGAAGAGTGAGCAGGGCACCATGTCCCTGTAGGGTAATTAGGGCACTATATCCAGAGGGCGAGTAGAGATTAAAGAGAAGAGTGAGCAGGGCACCATGCCCCTCTAGGGTAATTAGGGCACTATATCCAGGGGGGGCAGTAGAGCTAGAAGAGAAGAGTGTGCAGGGCACCATGTCCCTCTAGGGTAATTAGGGCACTATATCCAGGGGGGGCGAGTATAGATAGAAGAGAAGAGTGAGCAGGGCATCATGTCCCTCTAGGGTAATTAGGTAATTAGGGCACTATATCCAGGGGGGCAAGTAGATGTAGAAGAGAAGAGTGAGCAGGGCACCATGTCCCTGTAGGGTAATTAGGGCTCTATATCCAGAGGGCGAGTAGAGATTAAAGAGAAGAGTGAGCAGGGCACCATGCCCCTCTAGGGTAATTAGGGCACTATATCCAGGGGGGGCAGTAGAGCTAGAAGAGAAGAGTGTGCAGGGCACCATGTCCCTCTAGGGTAATTAGGGCACTATATCCAGGGGGGGCGAGTATAGATAGAAGAGAAGAGTGAGCAGGGCATCATGTCCCTCTAGGGTAATTAGGGCACTATATACAGGGGGGCGAGTAGAGATAGAAGAGAAGAGTGAGCAGGGCACCATGTCCCTCTAGGGTAATTAGGGCACTATATCCAGGGGGGGGCAGTAGAGCTAGAAGAGAAGAGTGTGCAGGGCACCATGTCCGTCTAGGGTAATTAGGGCACTATATCCAGGGGGGTCGAGTATAGATAGAAGAGAAGAGTGAGCAGGGCATCATGTCCCTCTAGGGTAATTAGGGCACTATATCCAGGGGGTGAGTAGAGATAGAAGAGAAGAGTGAACAGGGCACCATGCCACTCTAGGTTGATTAGGGCACTATATCCAGGGGGCGAGTAGAGATAGAAGAGAAGAGTGAGCAGGGCACCATGTCCCTCTAGGGTAATTAGGGCACTATATCCAGGGGGTGAGTAGAGATAGAAGAGAAGAGTGAACAGGGCACCATGCCACTCTAGGTTGATTAGGGCACTATATCCAGGGGGCGAGTAGAGATAGAAGAGAAGAGTGAGCAGGGCACCATGTCTCTAGGGTAATTAGGGCACTATATCCAGGGGGTGAGTAGAGATAGAAGAGAAGAGTGAGCAGGGCACCATGCCCCTCTAGGGTAATTAGGGCACTATATCCAGGGGGGGCGAGTAGAGATAGAAGAGAAGAGTGAGCAGGGCACCATGTCCCTCTAGGGTAATTAGGGCACTATATCCAGGGGGTGAGTAGAGATAGAAGAGAAGAGTGAGCAGGGCACCATGCCCCTCTAGGGTAATTAGGGCACTATATCCAGGGGGGGCGAGTAGAGATAGAAGAGAAGAGTGAGCAGGGCACCATGTCCCTCTAGGGTAATTAGGGCACTATATCCAGGGGGTGAGTAGAGATAGAAGAGAAGAGTGAACAGGGCACCATGCCACTCTAGGTTGATTAGGGCACTATATCCAGGGGGCGAGTAGAGATAGAAGAGAAGAGTAGCAGGGCACCATGTCCCTCTAGGGTAATTAGGGCACTATATCCAGGGGGTGAGTAGAGATAGAAGAGAAGAGTGAACAGGGCACCATGCCACTCTAGGTTGATTAGGGCACTATATCCAGGGGGCGAGTAGAGATAGAAGAGAAGTGTGAGCAGGGCACCATGTCCCTCTAGGGTAATTAGGGTACTATATCCGGGTGGGTGGGCTGAGTGAGCAGTGCACCGGATACTTAGAGGTTGAGCAGGGGATCATATTGTGTGTGTGTGTGTGTGTGTGTGTGTGAATATTTCCTGTTGAGAAACCTAGGGCATGCTAGGTCAGGGCACCCATAAAAGAACCCCAGAGGGAGCCTTTTGCCTTTAGGCCATCACAAAAAGCCACTATTATACAGTAGGTGTTACCAATGGCTATCTGACCTTGGGAGTGTTAGGTCAGGGCACCCATAAAAGAACCCCGGAGGGAGCCTTCTGCCTTTAGGCCATCCCCAAAAGCCACTATTATACAATAAATGTTACCAATGGCTATCTGACCTTGGGAGTGTTAGGTCACGGCACCCATAAAAGAACCCCGAAGGGAGCCTATCGCCTTTAGGCCATCACCAAAAGCCACTATTATACAGTAGGTGTTACCAATGGCTGTCTGGCCTTGGGAGTGTTGGGTCAGGGAACACTACAAGAGGCCTGGAGGGAGCCTTTTGCCTTTAGGCCATGTTAGGCATGACTGTTTGCAGTACCCTTTGGGTGCACTACAACAACCCTGACCTCCTGGCAATAGGGACCCAGCCTTTGGTATACGTCTGAACTACACAGGCTTATCTCAAGATGGGTCAATATGAGCAGTAATGTTGTGACACAGAGCTTCACAGTATCAGTTATTCAAATAAACACTTATACTCAAGGTTTCTTGATAAAACAATTATTAATTTATGTCACAGTCAGTTGTATAAGCCTTCTTCAGAAGGGAGCAAAACATGTAAATGTTATAATACAATTCAAAACACACCCTTAGTTTCTCTAAATCGGATGATACCCATTGGGGATGACACACAGACACTTCCTGCACCCTCGGGTGACTTAAATAACTAGGACACTGTGGACATGGATTTATCACTGGTACATTTAGAGCAATACTGAGTTTAGTGCAAAGGTTAGATAGGGGAATAAAACAAAGGTTAAACAATTATTCATAAGTACTTTTAAAAACCTTCCAATATCAAATAAGTTCAACCCATTCCTGGGGAAAAGGTAAAGCACAGAGTCAAAGGTAAGAAGAGTCTCTCGGGGAGCCAGGACAGCCTATGTTAATTGGACAATGTCTAGGGGAGCTGAAGGTCTTCTTTACAGGTAGGTAAAAAGTCTTGCACAATGTTTTTAGACCATTTTGTAGAAAATTGAATCACTTGAAGGGCCACAAGCTGGGAGGCTTGTGAGGGACAAAGCTATAGCAACTCTGCAAGGTAACCAAGACAGGTCTCAACTGAGAGCAAGCAAGGCTACACAACAAGTGGTAAGTTCTCTTAGACTTTACAGTACCTCTGGTTAGAAGAAATGGTTCCAGCTGGCTTCTGTTCCTGTACAGCTCTGAAGATCCTGTTGTTCCTGGGTCTCAGTCATGGGGACTAGAGGGGGGATGTCTGGGGACTCCTGCTCTGCAATGGGAAGTTCAGCGGCAGCAATGGAAAAACTTAAATTCTGCTTCAGCTCCTCACGTCTGACACCAAATAGCAACACCACGGTTCTCGGATACCACTCTGGGCTTTCCTCGCATCTGGGGTCCAGCACTATGTTAAGGTGGCTCAGGATTGGTCAGTCCTGCTTCAGGGAAGTCCGGAGGATCTTCATTGTGCTCAGATCCGACTTAAAAGCAATGAACACCAGAGAGCCTGTGAACTTTTCACTGGGAAGCCCTGGGTGTGTAGCGGGCACTTCTGAGAGTCTGAGGCTTTTTCACTGGGAAGCCCTGGGTGTGTAGCAGCCACACCTGAGAGTCTGAGGACATTTCACTGGGAAGCCCTGGGTACGTAGCAGCCACACCTGAGAGTCTGAGGACATTTCACTGGGAAGCCCTGGGTGTGTAGCAGCCACACCTGAGAGTCTGAGGACATTTCACTGGGAAGCCCTGGGTGTGTAGCGGGCACTTCTGAGAGTCTGAGGCTTTTTCACTGGGAAGCCCTGGGTGTGTAGCAGCCACACCTGAGAGTCTGAGGACATTTCACTGGGAAGCCCTGGGTACGTAGCAGCTACACCTGAGAGTCTGTGGACATTTTACTGGGAAGCCTTGGGTGTGTAGCAGCCACACCTGAGAGTCTGAGGACATTTCACTGGGAAGCCCTGGGTGTGTAGCAGCCACACCTGAGAGTCTGAGGACATTTCACTGGGAAGCCCTGGGTGTGTAGCAGCCACACCTGAGAGTCTGAGGACATTTCACTGGGAAGCCCTGGGTGTGTAGCAGCCACACCTGAGAGTCTGGGGACTTTTTACTGGGAAGCCCTGGGTGTGTAGCAGCCACACCTGAGAGTCTGAGGACATTTCACTGGGAAGCCCTGGGTGTGTAGCAGCCACACCTGAGAGTCTGAGGACATTTCACTGGGAAGCCCTGGGTGTGTAGCGGGCACTTCTGACATTTCACTGGGAAGCCCTGGGTGTGTAGCGGGCACTTCTGAGAGTCTGAGAGCTTGTCACTGGGAAGCCCTGGGTGTGTAGCAGCCACACCTGAGAGTCTGAGGACATTTCACTGGGAAGCCCTGGGTGTGTAACGGGCACTTCTGAGAGTCTGAGAGCTTGTCACTGGGAAGCCCTGGGTGTGTAGCGGGCACTTCTGAGAGTCTGAGGACATTTCACTGGGAAGCCCTGGGTACGTAGCAGTCATGTCTGAGAGTCTTAGGACCTTTCACTGGGAAGTCCTGGGTATTGTATTAGCAGACACAGCTGTCTGCAGACATGCACCGCGTGAAGGATGTCATGTTGTGGAAGGCGGTGATGTGGAGGGGGCGAGATAATAGGACGGACGGTTGGGAAGAGAGAGTTGGAGACTGGTGGGGCTCGCAGTCATTTCCACTTCCATTTATATTTATATGTGTGTAGATTCTCATGATAAACCCCTTCAGCAATATCCATCTGTGTCTGCCTCATCCTCTATACACTACAGGTGGCGACAAGGATCCTGTCGTGCAGCGAGCCCCACCGCCCTGCTGCCGTACCAGCCACCGAGCAACAACAGCGAGGTGAGAACGTGTAATTCCCTGCGGCACTGGCTGACCCCCTGCCTGGCACTGCGTTGAGACGCATTACTTTAGTCCTGTTCCCTGCATTGTATGGAAACCCATTAATTTAGCTGTGCACACTTTTAAGAACAAATAATACCCGCAAGAAGCATCACACAGTGTACCTTGCTAACGAGGAGAAAGTGGCTGAGCACAAGCAATATGTGTACCAATTTGAAGGCAGGCTGCATATAACTTCCTAGTTTGAGGAATAAACATAGACTGCATTGTCAGGTGTTAAAATAAATTATCAAATGACGTTATTCGTCTTCATGGAACTTTGACGTGTGATCTGCCACCCTTTCTGCACCGTTTAAAAGAACATTGCTTACCAGCTCAAGACGCTGCATCATTGAAGTCAGCCCAAGGTTCTTTTTCTGCCCCGAGGTTACGCCGTGACGCTCACATTAGAGGAGGCTTGTGAGGGACAAAGCTATAGCAACTCTGCAAGGTAACCAAGATACTTCGGAAAACGTGCAGCCGCCATACTTGTTTCCATTGAACTATTGATATTTATCAGCACCTCAATGCTGTATGCCTGATACACAAGTACATTCCTGTCAATTGTGGACGGCGCAGATCAAGAGTGATCTGTCGTCAATAACACCGCCCTAACAAACAGAAGCGTTCAACTTTTGGTGTTATTAAGTGTGAATCATTTTTTTTTGTTTAAGACATTACAAGCAAAGGAGGAAAGCCATTAAGTTAACATTTTCACCACAAATTAAGCAACTAAATCCCTATCTGCATCCTTCCTCGGATCACCTAGGATCCACATTCTGCATTCTACTACAGACCGCCCACCGACAATTCAAGATTATATGCTCTTGTATTTCCGTGATGTATCATATCTATGTACATAAGGAACACATACTGCTGGAAATTGACTTACACATTGTTGTTTGGACCAGCAATTAAAATAAAATAAAATATATATATGTTACGCTTACCTGGTCTCTGCGGGGACGTTGGGGCACGATTGCAGCCCTCCCAGGACCTGGCTTCTTTGGATCAGGCTTCTCCCCTTGCTTCCGTGTGGAACTGCCCCTGTGAGGACACAAGAGGTCGTGAGGATGCTGTGATATGGCTGTGATTCTCAAACCTTTCCTCCCAGAATGTGGTGAGCATGCGTTTGCCCATATAGTCTCACCTGTTTAACTGTGAGGATGAGCTCTCGATCCTGCTTCTCTAGTGCAGGGGCGCTTTAATTGGGCCTAGTTCCTAACTGGTCCGTGTGCGTGGCAGCCTAGACCGGCTGTGACTGATCCACTTCGAAGGTAAGTGTTCTTCAACAATGATTATTGTCCGTGCTCGTTTGCAATGTCTTTTTTCCATTGATTAGTGTTCGTATCCCTTGTAATGTCTTTCTTTCTCCCCAATAGGTGATGAAGGCCCAGCGGAGTCGCGGGGCTGGAAGTGAGCCCAAACGAAGCCCTGAGGAGTTTACAATGTCCCAAAATACATGGTAAGTTTGGACCCTAGGGTGAGCGCGAAGGTAGAATAGCACGCAACCTATTGTCTTTATGTGTATTCTGACCTTATTTGTCCTTTTCCCCTGCAGGTTTGGCCTGGCGACGTCAGATGAGGAGCTGCTGTCCGAGGATCTGTCGGCGAGTGATGGATGGCTGCACCCACGAGGATGCTGGTAGAGAAGAGCTCTCGCGTAAGTGTCGGACCTGCGGAACAGGTAAGGAGCGCTGCAGACGATCCTATTGCCGGAATCAGGTAAGATGCGCTTCAGGCGATGGTATTGCTGGAATCAGATAAGATGCGCTTCAGGCGATGGTATTGCCGGAATCAGGTCAGATGCGCTTCAGGCGATGGTATTGACGGAATCAGGTCAGATGCGCTTCAGGCGATGGTATTGACGGAATCAGGTAAGATGCGCTTCAGGCGATGGTGTCAGGTAAGATGCGCTTCAGGCGATGGTATTGCCGGAATCAGACAAGATGCGCTTAAGGCGATGGTGTTGCAGGAATCAGGTAAAATGCGCTTCAGGCAATGGTGTTGCCAGAATCAGGTAAGAAGTGCTCCAGGCGGTGGTGAGCGTTAAGCTGCATGAGAAGACTAATGCGAAGCGCTGGCATGCGGGCAGGGCTGCCTTAAATAGCCTGGTCCCAGCCACGACCCCTTTGCTCTGCTTGATGGCTCCACCTTGCCACTGCCAGAAGATGCTGAAGGTGTAGCCCAATGCATTCCTATTGCCACGCCCGGCCTGGATGCACATGGGGGCCCTGCAAGAGATGAAATAACATGTGCACTAGGAATAAAGTGTGCAGAGCACACTTTCTCGTGAGCCTGGCGCAAAGGCGCCAGGACTGGGTCCAACTGGACCCATTAAGTGATGTAACTTGTGGTCCTTACCCTGTGGCCATGACAATATATATATATTCAGTAAAAAATCTTTGTTAAAGGGACGTTATAGTTAAATTGCGCTACTAAAAACCTGTGAAATTCAGTAAAAGAAACTTTGTTAAAGGGACGTTATGGTTCCAAGTAAAACCGAAAACCCCCTGAAATTCGCTAGTTATGGTAAGCTAAGCAACCATAACTCGCACCACTGCCATGCATTGCTAAGACTAACACCCAGGACATCACTACAAAAACTACTGTACAAGTCTCCAAGATTTCTACTTGCAGCTGCGAGCATATCCATGCATATCCACATGCATTAATACAGGTATGCATATTTTATGCACAGTACATGTAAAACTCTTATAAATGCATATAAACAGAGTAACTGCCACTTAACCTGTATAACCTATAAAATGAACGTACTGTTATTTTTGCCATCTGCTATAATCATCTGTCACTTCCAAACATGTCTCCTATCTAAAAAAAAAAAATCCACAGACAGCTATCTAAAAAAGTCTAATTTAATATTAAAAGATGGGAGAAATAACAGTATAATTGTAGAAAAACACCTAGTAGTGTATTATAAAATTACACAGAGCCAGGAAAAGGTCATGCATCTTCATACTCTCACACAGATAGACACTATCATTGAAAACATCACAGCTGAAATAACACCACTGCCTGTACATCACATCCTTCTGCTTTATTACCCACACCTTCACAAATGCATACATTCCATGCTTTTCTATACAGTTTCTGCCAGTCACCATATAAAAATAGCAAAATAAGTATATCATTATTTATTCTATCTCCTAACATCCAATAACAGAGCCTTAAGAAACCAAGTGAGTTTCATACACTTAGGTCAACATGCTTTGCAAATGAGATACTAACAGATTGTAAGTAAAATATAAAGGCTGCACATAGTCAAAGGAAACTGCATGCACACACTACATTCAGTTATCAAACAACAATACTACTACAAAAACATAAAAATCAACGTCTAAATTAACAACAGTGCTATAAACACACAAAATTACTAACTTCTTTCTTTTACAATTGCAGTGGAGACCACTCTCCTGAAAAGCAGCAGCATCTAAACTACAAACAACAACTCAGAAGAAACCTGCTCATTCCAAACAAAAAAAGTAAGCACAATACTACCATAATGTTCTGTTACTCAAACACACTGTGGGGTTGATTCATGGAATTTGTGTGCCGAAAAACGGGGATGTGTGCGCCATTCTGCCCACAAATCCCCATTTGTTAAACAGGGATTTGCAGGCAGAATGGCACACAAACCCCTGATTTTCGGCGCACAAATTCCATAAATCAGCCCCTAGAATGTTAGCATTGCAGAACAAAGAACTGTTTTAATTCTACACCATTAGATTTAGTATTAGTACTTCTCTTCACCACTAGCTTACTTTGTACTGTCATCTGAACCCCAGTATAGTAACACACAAATACAAGAATAGCCTTCCCAACTAGTTGTAGCTGCCCATTGCACAATCACACATCTCAACATACATCCTTACCATCATACTCAGACACTAATGCACACAGCACACATACATTTCAGAACAGCCCAACCCATACCTTCTTTTTTTTCAACAGACCCCAACGAATGTCTACCAAAAAGCAAATCCGTAGAAAGCAACAAAGAAGTAGAGCAAATGAAAATAAAAGTGTCCAAAATAAGCATCCATCTCTAGCAGAATGTGTACAAAATGTTCAAACAAAAGATCTAATAGAGTCATTAAGCGAAACAAAACAAGCTTCCAGTACAAAAACCTTGCCTCCTCTTTCAAAATGTAAAACAAAACAGAAAGCGATTGACAAGAATTCAGCTACCACTACTGCTAACACTGCTCCTATAAATCTTGATGTAGTGGCAAGTAACCATACCAAAAAAAGTATTTTACAAAAAATGTTCCGTCACAGAGTCCTTCAGAATCTTATAAAAACAGGAGAGAAATCATGCACAACCCTTAAAACCTACCATAGAAAATTAATCTTAGAAGCTCTCATAGACAGTGCAATCCTTCTCAAAAGGAAGTTATTTATTTTAGTGTTAAAAAGAATGAAACCATGAACAAAACTAACTACTAAACTACAAAAAAGTCCTCTCAATAAACAGAATGTCAACAAAAATAACTTCTTAAATATCTGTGGAGGTGAATGGAGTCACAACACGAGCACAGACCAATATTTCAATGAAGAAGCATTTAAACAAAAGCAAACAAACACAATTGCCATACATAGCAGTGGACGAGGGTATGAAAAACTTAATAATACCATAATGGAACAAGAAATGCTGCTTACAAAAATGTCCCCAGAATCCTCAGTATCACCTCTCCATCCGACTAAACCAAAACGTCCAGTGTACAAATGGCCATGCACGTCAATGTGCAACATTGACAAAAAATCTTTCAAATCTTTACGCCAGTTCCTCAATCAGTATGTGAAAGGCAAAGACAAATTCAAAATGTAACTACTACAAAATATGGATACCTGTCCAGTGCGCAAATACCCAGGACTACAAAGACATTCATTAGCCTGCATTTCAGGACGTATTTGCAAAAGCACCTCGCATCATATCAAAATGATATCAACACATCATTCAACTATAAGAAATCTAGTCCATAAACTGTTCTATGCTAAAAGTCCAGCTTTAGCATTAGGCAATTTAAATAACAATCTTCTACAGGTACAGCCAAATACCTACTCAAAGAAATAGAGCATATCCAGAGAAAATATTTTGGAACTGAAAGCCACTTACAAAATTCAATAGCTTTACAATAGACTAGGAACAATTCTACAAATGGCAACCTTCTGCTACACACATACAAAAAAGAAATACTCAAATTTAAAAGTACATCCGCTGAAGTACCAAACCATGTGTGTGTGTTTTGCCGCATAACTTTTTGTAAAAGTAGCACAAAAACTGTAGACATAACATACAAAATAGAAGACAATGAAGATTCCAAATGGTTTGAATTAGCTCTCTACCTTTTAGCAGAAAACAAATGTGAAATAAATGACCCCTTAATACTTTGAAGTTACTGCACTGCAAAACTTGACAGCAACCAAACGCCTTCACGTGCTATCACAAATAGCTTGGAATTATTCCCACTACCAAAACCCTTCCAACTACTCAATTTATAAGAGAGCATCATAATTAAAACAGTGCACCCATTTCAAGCAATAATACGCCTTCAAACAAAAACAGCAAAATTACCTCCCTCTGAATTAGTGAAAGGCATTTGTGGCAAAGTAGTTTATTTACTAATAGATCTGAAAGAAAATGTACACACTCTGGGAGTGCAACGTCCAATAGATCAATCTTTAATTGTCTTAGTAAATGGTGTACCTACAAAGACAAAAAAAATTGACATCAACGCGTAGACTTACATAAAGTTAGACAAGCCTTGCAATATCTAAAAGACAATAATGAATACTACAAAGACATTTATATTGAAGAAAACCTGAGGGAAACCACTGAAATAATTCAAGAGTCACCAGAAACTGGGCAATTTGAACTTCTAAATCCTACTACAGAATCCAATATTTTAGACTATTATAAAATTCATCCTTTACACTCTAAAGACGCTATAGATGATGCACTTTAAACGTACCAAATGCGACAAGCCAAAGGATCTCCAATCAGCATATGGGAAAAAAGTATAGTAGCACAGGCCTTTCCATTACTCTTTCCTACTGGAAAAGGAGAAAGGTACGATGATAGACCCACACAGAAAACAGCATCAGAATATCGCTCTCTACGAATGTATTCTGACGACCCCAGATTCAGACAAAACGTGGAATACATATTCCACCTTCTCTTTGAAAGTGAACTACCAACTCTATGCTACGGAGTTGCACACACAGTAAAATCAGGTACGCAATTATTACAAAAAGTGCAAGAAAAAGATGAGGTTTTACAGTCAAATATTACAAATCTTCTAGCAAACATGTGTGGTACAAAAGAATAATGGTTTCGACGTCACGTAGATGTACGCTGTATGATAAGAAACCGTGGCCCACCCACTTGGTTTGTAACATTAATTTGTGCAGAATATGCATGGGAAGATTTACACGATTTCCTATGCATAGCAAACAAAAATAAAAAGAAGCATATATATGAAAACACCAGGAGAACTTTGCTCTCTAGATCCTGTAAATGTATCAAGATATTTCCATCATCGCTTCATTGCTATGCTACAATTTATTTGTAATAAGACTGCTCCTCCCCTCAGAGAAGTTCAACACTTCTTTTGGAGAAAGGAATACCAAGCCAGAGGAGCACCACACATCCACATGTTATTATGGATTAAAGATGCTCCTAAATTGGGTCAGGACAGTGATGCCACTGTTTTGCAGTTCATCCAAAAATATGTCACTTGTGATATCCCTTCACAAACAACACATAGTGACCTTCATGCACAAAATGTACTATTTCAGGGAAATATTGCCCTCGCAAATATTTTTAAA
This sequence comes from Ambystoma mexicanum, assembly GCF_040938575.1. Classification (NCBI taxonomy): domain Eukaryota; kingdom Metazoa; phylum Chordata; class Amphibia; order Caudata; family Ambystomatidae; genus Ambystoma; species Ambystoma mexicanum. Next base: position 49,270,798 of record NC_090930.1, read on the forward strand.
AAAGGGAAATATTAGACCAAAAGCCGCTTTGGTTTCCCTAGACCAGTTTCAGCAACAGTTCAAGTAAACAACTTCATGTCTTTAGTCAGACATAGGGCCTCATTACGAGGAAGGTGGTTGGGGGTTAACGGGCCGGTAGAGCTGCTGGCCCCATTAAGCCCCTACGACCTCATTACGAGGTCCGCTTGCGGGACCCGCTAAGGACGCCTGGTTTTACCAGATGTCCTTAGTGGGTCCTGCAAGCGGTCCTGCATGCTCACAATGGGCCCATCATTAATGGGCCCGTTGATAGCATTCTCCCCATTCCCATTGAGCCCTATGGGGGCTTAATAGGCCTGGGGATGGACAGGGTTCCCTGAATAGGGAAATACCGGGCCCTCCAAGGTCGGAATGGCCCAGTATTTCCCCATTCAGGGAACCCGGACCCGGTACCCGGAATGGGGGTAGCCATGCCGCAAAAAGCGGCATGGTTACCTCCTTCCTCGTAATGAGGCCCATAGTGTCAAAGGTAAATCACCTAAGAACACATATTACATCAAAAGTACAGAAGAATCAAAATACATCAATGATTACAATGCAATCATTGCCCTCGTATGGATGTGCAGTACATTGCAGACAATTCCACTGCAGTTGCACAATATGTCACAGCCTACTTAACCAAAGCAGAGAACACAGAGCTTCAGGACCTCTGGGATGACATATCATCTGATAAAACACTATAGCAGAAATTGTACAGCTTAGGCATAAAAATGCTCTCTCATAGAGAATGTGGCTGCTATGAAGCTGCAGACCGTTTAACGGGTACTGCCTTGTATGGAAAATCTGGCAATATAGTATGGCTAAGTCTTGGTCCTGCTAAATCTAGAAAATGAGTTCTCAAATCATATGAGGACATAGAAACAATAGTCACAAATGATCCCAACAGCCAAGACATTTTGAAAAACAATTTACTAGACACATACTACCCAAATAGGAGTACCACTTTGGAAACCATGTGTCTCTACCACGTAGCCCAAAACTTCACATACAAAAATAATGTTAAATCAGATAAAAAGAAAGGTAGATACAGAGTGGTAAATTGTGAAGTCAGCTTAGTGAAACTTACTAAACGCAGCTTAATTAATCATACCAAATTGTCATTAAAAACTCCTCAACATAAAGAACTATATTACATGTCCCTGCTACAACTTTTTAAACCATGGAGAAAAGAAGAAGAGTTACTGGATACATATGACTCCTGTGAAGATGCTTTCAAAGCAAATGAAAGCACTATAACAAAGGTAAACGTTACACAGTACCAAACAATCTTGCACAATGAACAGCAACATGAAGAAGAACTCCAGACCCAACTACAAGTGGACACTCCTGACAGTAGTCAAACTTCTGTAACAGGAAGCCAAGAACCACTTGGACAGCCACTAATAGCAAATGAGGCAAAATTAGCCATGACAGAAGTAGAAAACACCATGGGGGTAATTCATAGAATTCAGCGCACAAGTGGTGCACGCGGCTGGCGCACAGTGTGCGCGTGCAAATCCCTGCGCCAGCCGCGTGCGCTAAAATCCATTTCCGCGCACAGCATATTCCTGGATTCCAGCCACCAAAACCAGCCGTGGCGCACAGTGGCGCAGCGACCCTGCAGCAGCGCCAGTTACGCCCCCAAGAACGCCTCTCGCGCAGGGAAAAGCCATCAATATACCCATTCCAGCGCAAAGGGCTGCGCTAACCCTGTACCAGCACGGCAAGCGGGCTACGTGTATCACTGGGGTGCGCGGGAAGTACCTCACGCGATCGGCCCCGTGCGAGCAGGGTACGCGTATTTCAGGGGTGCGCGGGAAGTTCCACACGCGATTTCCGTAGGGTACGCGTATCTCAGGGGTGCGCGGGAATTTCCACACGCGATTGGGCCCATGCGAGCAGGGTATGCGTATCTCAGGGGTGCGCAGGAAGTGCCACACGCGATTTCAGCAGGGTACGTGTATTTCAGAGGTGCGTGGGAATTTCCACACACGATTGGGGGTACGCATATCTCAGGGGTGCGCAGGAAGTGCCACACGCGATTTCAGCAGGGTACGTGTATTTCAAGGGTGTGCTGGAATTTCCACACGCGATTGGGGGTACGCGTATCTCAGGGGTGCGCGGGAAGTGCCACACGCGATTGGGCCCGTGCGAGCAGGGTACGCATATCTCAGGGGTGCGCAGGAAATGCCACACGCAATTTCAGCAGGGTACGTGTATTCCAGGGGTGCTCGGGAAGTTCCACACGCGATTCCAGCAGGGTACGTGTATTACAGGGGTGCGCGGGGAGCACCACACGTGAATTGCACGTGTGGGTCCTACCAGGTGTTCCCTCTACACCCTCCACGGCCCCTGCAGGTGGCTCACACCACAGGGGCCTACCCTGCACATGTCCTGCAGGCACACCATCCACCATGGCCATGACCCCCAGCCAACCCACATGTCAACTTGCACTACTGCCCACCAATGCATGTCCCCCTGCACCCCCAGTCACCAGGGGCACCCTCCACCAGGCCCCACCCATGTCTCCCAGCACCCCCACCCCCCAGCAGTGCAGGGGCCCCCACCCATGTCTCCCACCACCCCCACCCCCAGTCACCAGGGGCAGCCTCCACCAGGCCCCCACCCATGTCTCGCACCACCCCCACCCCCCAGCACTGTGGGGCACCTGCCAGCAGGCCCCCACCCATGTCCAACTCATGTTCCCCACCCCCAGCACTGTGGGGCACCTGCCAGCAGGCCCCCACCCATGTCTCCCACCACCCCAACCCCCCAGCAGTGCAGGGGCAGCCTCCACCAGGCCCCCACCCATGTCTCCCAGCACCCCCACCCCCCAGCCACCAGGGGCAGCCTCCACCAGGCCCCCACCCATGTCTCCCACCACCCCCACCCCCCAGCACTGGGGGCACCCGCCACCAGGCCCCCACCCATGTCTTCTGGCACCCCCACCCCCCAGCAGTGCAGGGGCAGCCTCCACCAGGCCCCCACCCATGTCTCCCACCACCCCCACCCGCCCAGCACTGGGGGCACCCGCCACCAGGCCCCCACCCACGTCTTCCAGCACACCCACCCCCCAGCAGTGCAGGGGCAGCCTCCACCAGGCCCCCACCCATGTCTCCCACCACCCCCACCCCCCAGCACTGTGGGGCACCTGCCAGCAAGCCCCCACCCATGTCCAACTCATGTTCCCCACCACCCCCACCCCCCAGCACTGTGGGGCACCTGCCAGCAGGCCCCCACCCATGTCCAACTCATGTCTCCCACCACCTCCACCCCCCAGCACTGTGGGGTACCTGCCAGCAGGCCCCCACCCATGTCCAACTCATGTTCCCCACCACCCCCACCCCCCAGCACTGTGGGGCACCTGCCAGCAGGCCCCCACCCATGTCCAACACATGTTCCCGCCCACCCCCACCCCCCAGCAGTGCAGGGGCAGCCACCACCAGGCCCCCACCCATGTCTCTCAGCACCCCCACCCCCAGCCACCAGGGGCAGCCTCCACCAGGCCCCCACCCATGTCTCCCAGCACCCCCCAGTCACCAGGGGCAGCCTCCACCAGGCCCCCACCCATGTCTCCCACCACCCCACCCCCCCAGTCACGAGGGGCAGCCTCCACCAGGCACCCACCCATGTCTCCCACCACCCCCACCCCCCAGCAGTGCAGGGGCAGCCTCCACCAGGCCCCCACCCATGTCTCACATCACCCCCACCCCCCAGCCACCAGGGGCTGCCTCCACCAGGCCCCCACCCATGTCTCCCACCACCCCCACCCCCCCAGTCACCAGGGGCAGCCTCCACCAGGCCCCCACCCATGTCTCCCACCACCCCCACACCCCAGCAGTGCAGGGGCACCCACCACAAGACCCCCACCCATGTCGCCCAGCACCCCCACCCCCCAGCCACCAGGGGCAGCCTCCACCAGGCCCCCACCCATGTCTCCCACCACCCCCACCCCCCCAGTCACCAGGGGCAGCCTCCACCAGGCCCCCGCCCATGTCTCCCACCAACCCCACCCCCCAGCAGTGCAGGGGCAACCTCCACCAGGCCCCCACCCATGTCTCACACCACCCCCACCCCTCAGCCACCAGGGACAGCCTCCACCAGGCCCCCACCCATGTCTCCCACCACCCCCACCCCCCAGTCACCAGGGGCAGCCTCCACCAGGCCCCCACCCATGTCTCCCACCACCCCCACCCCCCAGCCACCAGGGGCAGCCTCCACCAGGCCCCCCCATGTCCAACTCATGTTCCCCACCACCCCCACCCCCCAGCACTGTGGGGCACCTGCCAGCAGGCCCCCACCCATGTCCAACTCATGTCTCCCACCACCCCCACCCCCAGCACTGTGGGGCACCTGCCAGCAGGCCCCCACCCATGTCCAACTCATGTTCCCCACCACCCCCACCCCCCAGCAGTGCAGGGGCACCCACCACCAGGCCCCCACCCATGTCTCCCACCACCTCCACCCCCCAGCAGTGCAGGGGCAGCCTCCACCAGGCCCCTACCCATGTCTCCCAGCACCCCCACCCCCCAGCACTGAGGGGCACCTGCCAGCAGGCCCCCACCCATGTCCAACTAATGTTCCCCACCAGCCCAACCCCCCAGCACTGTGGGGCACCTGCCAGCAGGCCCCACCCATGTCCAACGCATGTTCCCCACCACCCCCATCCCCCAGCAGTGCAGGGGCAGCCACCACCAGGCCCCCACCCATGTCTCCCAGCACCCCCACCCCCCAGCCACCAGGGGCAGCCTCCACCAGGCCCCCACCCATGTCTCCCAGCACCCCCACCCCCCCAGTCACCAGGGGCAGCCTCCACCAGGCCCCCACCCATGTCTCCCAGCACCCCCACCCCACAGCACTGTGGGGCACCTGCCAGCAGGCCCCCACCCATGTCCAACTCATGTTCCCCACCACCCCCACCCCCCAGCACTGTGGGGCACCTGCCAGCAGGCCCGCACCCATGTCCAACGCATGTTCCCCACCACCCCCACCCCCCAGCAGTGCAAGGGCAGCCACCACCAGGCCCCCACCCATGTCTCCCAGCACCCCCACCCCCCAGCCACCAGGGGCAGCCTCCACCAGGCCCCCACCCATGTCTCCCAGCACCCCCCCAGTCACCAGGGGCAGCCTCCACCAGGCCCCCACCCATGTCTCCCACCACCCCCACCCCCCAGTCACGAGGGGCAGCCTCCACCAGGCACCCACCCATGTCTCCCACCACCCCCACCCCCCAGCAGTGCAGGGGCAGCCTCCACCAGGCCCCCACCCATGTCTCACACCACCCCCACCCCCCAGCCACCAGGGGCAGCCTCCACCAGGCCCCCACCCATGTCTCCCACCACCCCCACCCCCCCAGTCACCAGGGGCAGCCTCCACCAGGCCCCCACCCATGTCTCCCACCACCCCCACACCCCAGCAGTGCAGGGGCACCCACCACAAGGCCCCCACCCATGTCTCCCAGCACCCCCACCCCCCAGCCACCAGAGGCAGCCTCCACCAGGCCCCCACCCATGTCTCCCACCACCCCCACCCCCCAGTCACCAGGGGCAGCCTCCACCAGGCCCCCACCCATGTCTCCCACCAACCCCACCCCCCAGCAGTGCAGGGGCAACCTCCACCAGGCCCCCACCCATATCTCACACCACCCCCACCCCCCAGCCACCAGGGACAGCCTCCACCAGGCCCCCACCCATGTCTCCCACCACCCGCACCCCCCAGTCACCAGGGGCAGCCTCCACCAGGCCCCCACCCATGTCTCCCACCACCCCCACCCCCCAGCCACCAGGGGCAGCCTCCACCAGGCCCCCCCATGTCCAACACATGTTCCCCACCACCCCCACCCCCCAGCACTGTGGGGCACCTGCCAGCAGGCCCCCACCCATGTCCAACTCATGTCTCCCACCACCCCCACCACCCAGCACTGTGGGGCACCTGCCAGCAGGCTCCCACCCATGTCCAACTCATGTTCCCCACCACCCCCACCCCCCAGCAGTGCAGGGGCACCCACCACCAGGCCCCGACCCATGTCTCCCACCACCCCCACCCCCCAGCAGTGCAGGGGCAGCCTCCACCAGGCCCCTACCCATGTCTCCCAGCACCCCCACCCCCAGCACTGTGGGGCACCTGCCAGCAGGCCCCCACCCATGTCCAACTAATGTTCCCCACCACCCCCACCCCCCAGCACTGTGGGGCACCTGCCAGCAGGCCCCCACCCATGTCCAACGCATGTTCCCCACCACCCCCATCCCCCAGCAGTTCAGGGGCAGCCACCACCAGGCCCCCACCCATGTCTCCCAGCACCCCCACCCCCCAGCCACCAGGGGCAGCCTCCACCAGGCCCCCACCCATGTCTCCCAGCACCCCCACCCCCCCAGTCACCAGGGGCAGCCTCCACCAGGCCCCCACCCATGTCTCCCAGCACCCCCACCCCCCAGCACTGTGGGGCACCTGCCAGCAGGCCCCCACCCATGTCCAACTCATGTTCCCCACCACCCCCACCCCCCAGCACTGTGGGGCACCTGCCAGCAGGCCCCCACCCATGCCTCCCACCACCCCCACCCCTCCAGTCACCAGGGGCAGCCTCCAACAGGTCCCCACCCATGTCTCCCAGCACCCCCACCCCCCAGCCACCAGGGGCAGCCTCCACCAGGCCCCCACCCATGTCTCCCAGCACCCCCACCCCCCCAGTCACCAGGGGCAGCCTCCACCGGGCCCCCACCCATGTCTCCCACCACCCCCACCCCCCCAGTCACCAGGGGCAGCCTCCACCAGCCCCCCACCGATGTCTCCCAGCACCCCCACCCCCCAGCACTGTGGGGCACCTGCCAGCAGGCCCCCACCCATGTCCAACTCATGTTCCCCACCACCCCCACCCCCCAGCAGTGCAGGGGCAGCCACCACCAGGCCCCCACCCATGTCTCCCAGCACCCCCACCCCCCAGCCACCAGGGGCAGCCTCCACCAGGCCCCCACCCATGTCTCCCAGCACCCCCACCCCCCCAGTCACCAGGGGCAGCCTCCACCAAGCCCCCACCCATGTCTCCCACCACCCCCACCCCCCCGTCACCAGGGGCAGCCTCCACCAGGCCCCCACCCATGTCTCCCACCACCCCCAGCAGTGCAGGGGCAGCCTTCACCAGGCCCCCACCCATGTCTCACACCACCCCCACCCCCCAGCCACCAGGGGCAGCCTCCACCAGGCCCCCACCCATGTCTCCCACCACCCCCACCCCCCCAGTCACCAGGGGCAGCCTCCACCAGGCCCCCACCCATGTCTTCCACCACCCCCACCCCCCAGCCACCAGGGGCAGCCTCCACCAGGCCCCACCCATGTCTCCCAGCACCCCCACCCCCCAGTCACCAGGGGCAGCCTCCACCAGGCCCCAAACCATGTCTATCACCACCCCCACCCCCCCAGTCACCAGGGGCAGCCTCCACCAGGCCCCCACCCATGTCTCCCACCACCCCACCCCCCAGCCACCAGGAGCAGCCTCCACCAGGCCCCCACCCATGTCTCCCACCACCCCACCCCCCCCCAGTCACCAGAGGCAGCCTCCACCAGGCCCCCACCCATGTCTCCCACCACCCCCACCCCCCAGCAGTGCAGGGGCACCCACCACCAGGCCCCCACCCATGTCTCCCAGCACCCCCACCCCCCAGCCACCAGGGGCAGCCTCCACCATGCCCCCACCCATGTCTCCCACCACCCCCACCCCCCCAGTCACCAGAGGCAGCCTCCACCAGGCCCCACCCATGTCTCCCACCACCCCCACCCCCCCAGTCACCAGGGGCAGCCTCCACCAGGCCCCCACCCATGTCTCCCACCACCCCCACCCCCCCAGTCACCAGGGGCAGCCTCCACCAGGCCCCCACCCATGTCTCCCACCACCCCCACCCCCCAGCAGTGCAGGGGCACACACCACCAGCCCCCCACCCATGTCTCCCAGCACCCCCACCCCCCAGCCACTAGGGGCAGCCTCCACCAGGCCCCCACCCATGTCTCCCACCACCCCAACCCCCCCAGTCACCAGGGGCAGCCTCCACCAGGCCCCCACCCATGTCTCCCACCACCTCCACCCCCCAGCACTGTGGGGCACCTGCCAGCAGGCCCCCACCCATGTCCAACTCATGTTCCCCACCACCCCCACCCCCAGCACTGTGGGGCACCTGCCAGCAGGCCCCCACCCATGTCTCCCACCACCCCCACCCCCCAGCAGTGCAGGGGCCCCCACCACCAGGCCCCCACCCATGTCTCCCACCACCCCCACCCCCCAGCAGTGCAGGGGCAGCCTCCACCAGGCCCCCACCCATGTCTCCCACCACCCCCACCCCCCAGCACTGTGGGGCACCTGCCAGCAGGCCCCCACCCATGTCCAACTAATGTTCCCCACCACCCCCACCCCCCAGCACTGTGGGGCACCTGCCAGCAGGCCCCACCCATGTCCAACGCATGTTCCCCACCACCCCCACCCCCCACCACTGTGGGGCACCTGCCAGCAGGCCCCACCCATGTGCAACTCATGTTCCCCAGCCAACATGTCATCACAATCTAGATCCCTGGTCCCTATGGTCAGCCTCCAAATGCAAAACACCCACCCGAGTATTGCATCCACCCACTCATAATTTGCAATTACATCACAGAACACCAATTGCAAGTTCCGAAACAAACACATTTCCCTCACATACACCCAATGGGTGTCAGTGAATCTCAAAACACATATCATGAAATGCATGAAACCAATGAGATACCACACATTGAAGTTCACCAAAAAAATATGTATTAAAGGAAACATAAATAGAATAAAAAAATGAAGAAACAGAAATGTGAATGTACAAAAATGAAAAGAAGCATGTCCGTGAAAAAAAGCAAAACCAAAAATAAAATTCCAAAGTAATGTTGTCCAAAGTCAATGTCCACAAAACAAAATCCAATGGGAAATAAAAAAGAAAGCCATTGCTCCATGGTTAAAAAGTGAAAAAAAAATACAATCCAACTGTGAACTATGTACATGGGAACAAGCCAGGGTCCATTATCCCAACAAAATAAAGGAAACCTATCTAACTACACTAACTAATAAAATAAACTATATACAAAAATGTGGCCAATGTCCGAAAGGTCCAAATAAAATAAAAACAAAAATGAAACCTAACACTACCTACATAACTATGTACAAGGGCAGCGGGCTAGTTTCACGGCTCACTTGTGGATGTCCCGGGCCAGGGCATCATCGAACTCCTCCTCAATGTCCCGGAGGCGGTCCTCCTCCATGGCCCCGAGGGTCCGCAGGGCCGTCGACGTCTCCACCTCCAAACCCCTGCGGATTGCCTCGAGGCACTCGGCCCGCCTCAGGGCCCTCCACATGGAGTTCTCCGCCCTGACCATTGTGAGCCGTGCCTCTTCCGCCCGCTGCCGCTCCGCATCTATGGCGTGGCCCAACTGCTGCCACACGGAAGACACTCTCTGTCCTGGGCCCTCCTGCCCTCCGGCTGATGCCTGCCCCTCCGATGTTGAAGGCCCCGAGCCTTCATGGCACCCACCACGTTGCTGCTGCTGCTGTGCCTCTGCCCGTGCACTGCCTCCTGCTGCCTGCACATCCTCCGCCGGCTGGGGTGCAGTCGTAGATGTGGCCACCCATGCTGGACGTCCGACTCCCGACTGTGGGAGGGATGCCTCCTCCACCAGCCTGGCCGCACCGTCAGAGGCAGCTCCACAGGGCACCCAGGTGACTGATGGGTGAGAAGATGGCACAGAGGATGACTGGCGCGTAGGGGGTCCAGTTGAGGAGGGGGTCGTAGCAAGCCCCATCAGATGGAGGAATCCGGCCTGGGTGACCTGTCGTGGTCAACGAGCCATTCGAGATGACGTGCAGTCTCTTCATGAAAAGACTGCAGGTCACCTCGCATGGCCCGTTGACGCAACGCCACACCAGCCAGGACAGGCTCAACCCAGACCTGGATAGCCACGTCCGCAGGCAGAGGAAGGCCAGTTGATGTGAGCTCATCCCCTGCCTGAAAACGGGTCTGGACGTAGGCATCCCTGCTGGTGCAAGATGATGCAGGGACAGGATCAGGGACAGGATTGCACAGAGGCACCTGCGCGGCAGCCTGTGCTGCCTCCTGTCCCTGGTCCTGCACTGCACCACTAGCACCAGTGGGATCCCCACCTCCAGACCCCGTCTCTGGTGCTTGCACGGCCTCCTCCTCCACCAAAACCCCCACCAACCTGGATGACACCGTGCCATCTTCCCCTGTTGGGCCTTGTGGGGTCCCAGCTGCCCCTTCTGCTGCCGAGGAGTCCAACTCCAACCTCCGCCTCTTGGACCTCCCCCCGGCAGCTGCGGCCTGGGACGCGGCACCGGACTCCTCACTCCCCGACGAGATGACAACATGGGAGGGGAGCCAGGCCTTGCGTCTCCGGCTGGCGGTGGGACCCCGCCGCTGTGCTCCACAGCACCTTCTCCGCCCTCTTCATCAGTTGACACTGCAGACAAGGAGAAACAAAACACAGGCATCAGGGCACTGTACAATGGACACATACACACATGACAGTTGTACATGAGTGGCATTGGCAAACCTCAGACATGTCATCACAATCCCCAACACACATGTCATTACAACTCGCACACATGAGCCATACCACAGCCATATCGCAAATGCCACCACCATCCATACACATACAACAGCATGAGCAGCCAAAGGTGAGCCAGACATCACATGCAACACAGGAAGTGCACCACACATGTACACACACCACCACACTTGCATGCATGTGTACACCTCTGCCAAGTGTCGCAGTGTTCAGACGGGCATCCATGTCACATCTGCCAATCAGGCTTCCACATACTGCTGTCACATGCATCCATGTTGCATCATTGTTGCACCCTTGTCAAATACACACACATGCACATGTACACAGTGCTGATACATGCAGCCAAAAACACCATACATGCGTGACATCACAGACATGTCTACTTACATACACATTCATCCAAACATGTGTGCCCACACAACTGCATTTGGCATGCAAGCCTACACACACAAGCACCATCCATGTCTCACACATTATAGCCCTTGCATGTGTCAGCCCCACGGCCCTGTACACCCCCACCCATACTCGACCCCATACAAACAGATGTGCAACCTGCACACTACTGAATAATCACCACACGCACTGCTCACAATCAGGATGCATTTACACTCACCGCTCGACTCCAGGCGGGTCTGCTTCTCAAGGACCTGGACGTGGAGCGCTGGGGATATGCGTTCCAGGACCCTCATCTGTTCTTCCGACAAGTGGCCCCGGCGCCCCTTGGCATCCGCTGCCTTCAAGAGGCCCCGGGCCTTGTTCAGGGTCCTGAACCTGAAGTCCTCCCAGCGCTTCTTGACATGTTGTAAGTCGCAGACTGCCACCCCCTCCGCATTGATGGCAGCCACGATGTCAGTCTAGATCCGAGTCCGTCCTTCCTTGTCGGCGCGGGAACTTCCGAATAGGGCATCATACTGCCCCAGGATTTGCTCCACCAGGACACCAACATTGGAGGCACTGAAGCTGGTGCCCCTCTGCCTCTCTGGCCGAGGGTTGTCAGTGGTCCCAGATGGTGTTTGCCCCGACATGACAACCCCAGAGGCAGGAGTGGGTGGGCAACTGGGTCCTGGGGCTGGGCTGTGGAGCGATGGAATCCCAGTCGGGAGTCTTCGGTTCCAGCATGGGTGGTCACAGCAACAGCACCCGTGGCTGATGTGCAGGCAGCAAATGGCAGAGCACGTGGGCAGCAGGCAGTCAGGCAGCAGCAGATGGCAGGTGGGAGCATGCTCGGGGCTCTGGGGGTCAGTAGTTCGGCCTTCTGGGCAGGAGCGTGGTCTTCTGTGTGTTTACGCGTGGCCAGCTTGATACGGAGTGATTTGGCACGTGAAAAATCTGCACGTCAGCGTGTAATTCGAGGAAAGGCCCTTAGCGCGTAAGCGCGTCTGCACGCATACGCATTTTCATTGGACAGAAGGCCCCTCAAGCGCAAGCGCCCCTGTGACGTGATGCGTACAGACGTTCATGGGCATTTCAGCGCGCGTGAAAAACTGCACGTCCGCGTGTAATACGAGGAAAGGGCCCATGCGCGTAAGCGTGCGTGGAAAACTGCACATCCGTGTGTAATACAAGGAAAGGGCCCATGCGCGTAAGCGCGCGTGAAAAACTGCACGTCCGCGTGTAATACGAGGAAAGGGCCCATGCGCGTAAGCGTGCGTGGAAAACTGCACGTCCGCATGTAATACAAGGAAAGGGCCCATGCGCGTAAGCGCGCGTGAAAAACTGCACGTCCGCATGTAATACGAGGAAAGGGCCCATGCGCGTAAGTGACGTGACACGCGCGTGTGTTTCCCTCAGCACGGGTTAAAGGTGAGCGGGCCCAGCAGTTCGCTGTACGTGCCTTTCGTGGAGACCGACGTGTGTTGCTGCTTCCTGTTGTTTCGCGCGCCATCACAACTTCACAGCTATCAAGGACGTATCTCTTCTTTTGACGGGGGTATTGGCTACGCATGTTTTTCTGCATCGCGCTAGTCAGACGGTGAGTCGCACACGCTCTTTTTCCCACTGCGGGTGCCCCTGTGTATCGCACCCATTTTCGATGTCATAGTAGCCTGCGTGTCCCACGCGTACGCGTTATTCGTGTTACTGGGTGCCACCGCGTACTGCGGGAGGTTGAATCCACGCACGTAGGCTGCAGGGTTGCATGCACGGTTTTACTGCAGTTTTGGGGTGCCTGAGCATTGCGTGACCCGTCACCACATCACCGGGGTCACATACAGCCTTGCAGGTGCGGGGGGCTGTTAACATCTTGCTTCCCACCCCCTTCACCCCAATTGCCCAGGTCAATTGTGGTGTACACCTCCCATTGGCACCACTCCATTTGTGCCAGCACTACTACATCTGTGCCATGGTTGGGAGGCCACCAAAGGTGAGGGGCGCCTCAGCTGGGCGTACTCCTCGTGGCGGGCGTGGTCGGGGACGTGGCCGTGGTGACCAGGGAGTAGGGGGACTCCAGGGTGTCCAGGGCAGCCACAGAGGGGGAAGAGGCAGGGGTGCGCCACTTGAGCACAATGATGTGCCATGTGTCGGTGCAGGCATGCCACCACCTGTGGTTCCGGGGATGCAGCTCCTGCATCTGGCACTGGCACCCATATGACCCGGCAGTCCGTTCCATCGACTGCCACGGGCCCAAGGGTAGTGGTAGCTGCAGGTGCAGCTGTGGACACCGCCACCCAGGCTCAGGGTCTGCCAGCGCAGGCTGCGTTGTCACTTGAAGAGCCCTTGGTAGATCTCCAACAGGCCAGGGGGGAAACCATAGGGGCAGGCCGGGCTGCTCAGACCAAGACACGTGTCCCTGGGGCAGTCATGTCATCTGCTGCCCCGAACAGCCGGGTGTTGGCAAGTGCAGGGGCAGATGCACCCAACAGCACCCCGGTTGTGAGTCTGCCAACCAGGACCGTTGCGGTCAATGACCCTGTCACAGCTGATGTTGCTGCGCAGGGTCCATTAGTGGGCACCCAGCTGCCACTGACACAAGTCAGGCCTTTGGTCATCCCTCCACCTGCCACTCCCTTGGCTCAATCCACCGAACCCACTGGCCATACTGGTCAGGGCGGCATTAGCCAGCCAGGGTCTGCGCCACAGTCCAAGAGGAGGAAGGTTGCACCTGCAGCACAGGCTGGGACCCCACACACAGCCACGACCTCCTGCATGTCGAGGAAGAAGCCTTTCTGTAAGCAGGAACTGGACTTCCTCGTGGACTTCGTGCGGAGCCACAGCCGTGACATGCTAGTGGGTGCCAATAGTCAGACTACGGCTGCCCAACGTGACACCCACTGGAAGCATGTTGCGGAACATGTCAGTTCATTCGGCCATGAGGTGCGCACGGCGCAGGAGTGCAAAAAGCGTTGGAATGACATCAAGCGCAGCACTAAGGCCAAGCTTGCCTCAAATTACAACTTGACTCTGGTGACTGGCGGTGGGCCTGCACCAGAGGAGGAAGAACTCACTCCGCATGAGGCTCTCGTTGCGGAGTTCATACCACCTGAATTGGTCGAAGGAGTGGGAGAGATGCTGGACTTTGATGCCCAGTCCAGTGAGTGTTGTTGCGTGTTTGTTGAGGACGTGTGTGTTTCACTTGTGGGATGTGTTGTGCATGATTGCTGCTACATGTGACATGTACATGGTTCTGATGTGTAAGTAATGCAATGCTACCGTCATGCATGTCTCCTCTGCCTGCATGCGGGACTCCATGTAGGCATGCTCCTTTGCCCCTCCTCCGCCACTCTGCACCCCAGTTCCACCTTTGCACTGGTCTGCTTCAATCTTGCCAATGTGTACTTTCTTGTTCATGTGTCCTGTGTAGATGCTAACTGCCAGCGTAGAATCTGCCAGACATATGCCGTGTGGTACAGCCTTAGTACTCGATGCAGGGTATCTCACTTGTACTGTGCCTGGGTCAGATGTCCCGCAGGGACATGAGGGCCCATTCATGCTCCATGTGCATTGCATGCATGCCCCTATGTGTCCTTGACTGGATGATCACTGTAATATAAGTCCTTGGTTACATACATTGCCTGCCATCTCATCAGCCTTCCCATGTCAACTGTGGCTCAGTCCTGCATTGCACACATGTTTAGGCTCTGACAATCTGTGTGGCTCACAGGCCTCAGCCTGTTCAATGGCCAATGACTCTGTCCAACTCTTGTTGTGTCTTCTTCACGCGTGGGCGGCCTCTGGAGTTTCCATCATGTGTCCTGCCCACTGTCCCAGCATCATTTGCGGTGTTGTAATTTGAATCACATTAAGCTGTTGATGCCAGTCAACACTGCCTGTCAATACACAGGTGTATGGTCAGCCTTTTGATACCATGCTAGGCATCCCTGCTTTGGTACTGGGGTGGAGGGGTGCTTGGCTTCTAGACATGGTACACATTGAATGCACAATGCACAATGCCTGAATTTGACATTGCACTGCCTTCACATTTCCTGGCACACACCATGTAGTGCTTGTACATGTAGGTAGTGAGTGGCGTACACATTTTCTGCACTGCATAGACCCACTTCCATGGAAACTGCCACCTTTCAACAGGTCTGATCAGAGAAGCTATTCAAAGTAGACCCAGCATGCATGCCAGGTCATATGTTGTGTGTCACATGTCTGCCGGATGCCTTTGCTGTCGGTATGTGTGTGTGTCGTGTGCTTCTGACATGTGTATTGACCTTTTTCTCTCTATTTTTCAGGTGATGACGCAATGGAGGCGGAGGATGGTGTTGTCATGCCAGACACAGGGTTGGTAACACCACATCAACCCGGCACTAGTGGGGGTCATGGGGTTGTAGGCCACGAAAACCCCCAAGTGCTGCAGTCCATCTTGTCTCTGGCTGCCTATGAGTCCAGCCTTGATGATGACTCTGACGTCCATGTTGAGTTGGATGAGCATCAAGTCCATGTGTCAGGGGTGAGTGATTCTGATGTGGACACTCCTCTGTCTCCGACACCTGCACTGAGGGACCAGACAGTCTTGGTTCCTCCGCCCTTGGTGGATCGGGACGCAGGGTCACCCTCCACACCAGTCACTGATGTGCCTGGGACATCACGTCGACGGGGGCATGTAGTCGTGCAGCCGCAGGCGGTGCCAACACAGCGAGGACCCCCGGTCCTTGGGTCCCGCAGGGGTCAAGCCCGGCAACGCGGTCGCCGCGCGCAACCGCTGTATACTGAGTGGGAGCAAGACATGACTGCCAATTCTGAACGGCAGGGGGCAGCAATGGAGAACATCGCTGAGAGCATGGAGCGTGTGGCCTGTTCTGTGCTCCCCACTGCTAGGCAGGTGCTTCTCCAGCAGCAGGCGGCACGGTCCACGGCCCGCTCGCTCAGGCTGGGCATGGCGGCCTCAGACAGGGCACGCCAGGCTGAAATGTCGTCTCTGCGTCAAGCAATTGCTGCTCATGCAGAGGCGCACATGGATGCCCTGAGGGAGGAGTATGCTTCCCTCAGATCCACTCTGGGTGTCCTTATGATGTCCCAGAGGCAGCAGGCAGAGGAGAGGTTTGCACAGCTTGAGCGTACTATCTCGGCTGAGCTACAGGCTTGCCGGGAGGTGCAGCGGTTGTCCAGCCAGGCCTTGCAGGAGAAACTCTGTGTTACACGTGCTACCTTGCAAGAGGAAGCACGTGTATCATATGAGGTTCTGCATGCAGACCTACGTCACATCGCCACACAGAACCAGGCTCACCCGTCCGGCAGACTTGCTGCCGACGAGGGGCAAGCTGTGGCAAGGCGTGGCCAGGCTACTGTGCCACGTCCTCCTTTCCAGGATGAGCCAGACTCGGACGACCATCTATCTCCCACATAGGTCGTGCTGTGCAGGCGTTGAGCCCATGGAGGATTTTTTTTTGGCTCAGCATCATCGCATGTGGATGTTGAGCAGCACCCTGTACCTCCCCCCTCCTGGGTGCCTCCCCTCCCCCCGGGTCGTATGTGGCCATTTTTGATTTTTCTTTTAGTTTAGTTAGTTAAGTTTCTGTTTGATAGTTAGTTTAAATAGGTAATGTAGGTTTCCCATAGTTAGTGTAATTAGTTAATAGTTGAGTTAGTTTAAAATTGCTAGTCTTTTGTGATTTCATGTGACGGTGCGGTGCTTTGTGGCTTTTGAAGGCATCCACTGTCTGTTCCAGCTGGGCCCTTCATGGTTGTCTTGTGTATGTGTTTGCTGCTTGGGGTCCTTGACTCACATATGCCACTCCTACCTCCCTTATCCATGGGCTCGCAAGGATGGTTCGGTGTTACAGCATTTTACACAAGGGCTTTGGACTGTCATATCTGTGGCATGTCTGGTGCTGTGTGACTTGTGTTGACACCCCTAGTGGGGATGATTTAGGTGTCATTGTCCACTGTTCAGCTTTTGCTAGATGGGGTGTGTCATGATTAATGTGGACATTGATTGCTATGCATTGTGTAGTATGTTTCATATCTTTCCTGTACATGTGCTTGTTGCAATTCATGCTGTAGATAGTGTTCCACACTTTGGAGGTGAAAGACGGACTGATGGTGTGATTTGTGATGTGACTCTCTGACATGGTCAAGTAATGAGATGCCTGATGAGACACACACAGATGACTTTGAAGCATTAATCATGTGTTTCATGCCCTTTCTGCACGGGAATGAGCCTCCAGAGCACTTTGCCAGCAGACATGGCCCATTGGACGACGGAATTCTGGACCCGTTTGTTGGTGCCCACATGCACATGTGTGCACAAGCTGAGGCACAGTGATTGCAGACCCACATCCTAGAACTGCTGACATGTTCCAAGGAACTCCAGGCAAGGTGAGCATCACAGGGGGGCCACGACACAGCAAAGCTTGCACCAGGCGAGTTGCACATGCAGGCTTAGTCACAGCACTGAGGGTGAGCTTAGACGAATATTGGTGTTGAAGCACACAATGCAGCTCAGATGTGTTTGTGGACTGATGGCTGTTGATAGTAGGGTTGTCTGGGACACATGCAGGGGCAGTGGCACATACCCTCCGGTACACCAAGGTCCATTGAGGCACTTGTATCAACCATGTAGCCTTCCGAGACATGGAAAGGGGCAGCTCACAGGGACATACAGCAAGGGACATACTCGGGTGCAGTGGATGTCTTTTCCACGTACTTCATGATAAATGCACTGCCAACTTTGTTTCGGTCATGGTGGTACGCAACTTGCTTTGTAGTCATGGCTTGCTATATGGGTCTCTCTGCTTACCCAAGTAACATTGCATGTTGTGTGAATTGTGACACATTGGTGTTCCATTTGCCATGCACCCCCAGCGGCTGACTTACTGCATTGACTGTGTATGACCCGTCACAGGGGTGATGTTATATATGGGTACGAAGCATCAACCACAGATTGTCTGTTTGTAGAGTACTTTGTTGCTATGGGGCATGTTTGGTGTTGTGTTTTTGTGTAATTGGCACGTACAGGTTGTTGACTGTGGCTCTCTTTGCAGCATTGCAGTGCTCCTGTAACCGGACCTGAGAGTGCGCAGGCAGGAGGCCAGCACTCAAAACCAGAGCTAAGTGTCTTGTTGTTTTTCTTACGAACTGCTCTGCAGAGGCTTGCTGGGGAGTGTACTGATGCATGGATGTATGTGTGGTTCAATTTGGTATGTTTTTTTCTCCCTAATCACCCGTGATCCTATGCAATTTTGAAACCTGTACCCTCTACCCGGTGTTCCTGCTTCCTGTGCCTATCCAAGCAACGTTCCCTGACCCTCTTTCCCCACTGGGGTTGTGGATGCCTGTGTAAGCCCCGAACATGCAGGCGCCAAAACCCTAGAGGGGGTGGTTGGTTCGTACCACTCCTGAGCCTGGACTACAGAAGGCCATGACAATGATGTCCAAGTTTGTTTGGATTGTGTATGTGTTCATGCAGGTTGTACATTTTCGTGCATTCCCTAGTTTCATGTGTTATTCCTCCTCCCCTCTCCTGCCACTCATTCCAGTCATCCAGTGTGTCAACACCTGTCCCGACTGCATATCCCTGAACCTCATTCCCCACCAGGGTCTCAGGGGCCTGTGTGAGTTTGACCTTGCAGGCACCCGGGACATGGTGCGGGTGGTTGTTTCGTGACACTCCCGCGCCTGTACAGGGGACCTGTGACAGTACACATCCATTCACGGTGCATCATCCTATGTCATGTACCACACATGTCTCAAATCCTGTCGTGACATTGTTTTGCTGTGCTACCTTGGTTGTTGCATCATTGTGGTAGTAATTGGCCTTTGTGAGGTACTGCTACGTCAAGTCATCTACTGGAGGGTGTTCGGGTTCGTTTTTATGCCTTGGATTTTGTGATTTTGTAAATGAGTGTGGATTCTGAGGGTTCAGGCATCTTTTTACACACAAGGTGGGAGATGGTGACGAAGGGTAAAGGTGATCCTGTGGCCAGGTGGAATTGAGGTTTGGAGGCTCCATGACCCAGGTGCAGTTGTTCAGTGGGTCATGGTCATTTGTGAGGGAGGGGGGGGTTGTTGTTGATAGTTGCCTTGCCCTGCAGTGTGATGGGAACTCTGACATAGTAATGGTGGTATCCTATGTACATGTTGTGTTCTGCTGATCAATGCCTGTTCATGTGTTGTGTTTTCCTTTCAGGTGCGAGGGGATAGTTGTGGTTTGACATGCTAGGGTGTACACATGGTGGATGTTCACATGTGATGTGTAGGGAACACTGATGGTCACTTGAGTGCACATGCATATGTGGAGTGCATGTCCTTGCAGAACCACACACTTGCACTCTGATGCACTACATGTACTCCCACCCTTGCATATCCACGTGTACACTGTTTGCCTTCTGGTGCCCACTGTGTCCCGGCAGCACATGTTCTGTGACCGATCATGGATCCAGTACATGCCTAATTTGATGTTTGACGTGGTCTGTCACTTAGATGTGATGCTCAGGGTGTGCATCACACACAATGGCTGTTCACTGTGCTGTGCGCTGAGCAGTGTGATGCAGGAGTAGGACACTGCACACATGAGCTGCAGTGTTGATTTTGCAATGCATAATGTGCATGTAGACAGGCATTCATTGTGATGTTACGTCTACGACTGTTGTAATGCATTTGGAAATGACTTATTTTGGGTGGGAGATTTTGTTGGTCTGTCATTTCATCTGATTCCGGGTCAGGCAGGAGTGTCCGATGCCACTGTACATTTAGGACATGGCAATGTGTACCTTATCGTTACTGCATTGGTGTATGGGTATTGCTTGCCATGTCATGTTGATGTTTGGGAGGGTTTGAGTGACATGACAGTGATGGCCATGGCCTGTTTTGCAGGTGTGTGTGATGCACACCTTGCATGTCCGGGTCATCCGCTTCTCAGAGCAACTAGCTGGGGGTAGATTTCTCTCCGCAGGTGGGCCCTCCCCCTGGAACAGACATCCGGCCTGACTTGAACTTGAGGGGAACCATCTCCAGTTCTGGAAGCACCTCAAGACCTTCCTCTTTGCTTCTGCTTACTCTCTGCCTCTCCCTTGCAGAATTCTCCACTGGAACTGCACAGGAGCTGCAACTGGGCCACTCTCACCGACCTCGGTCCCTGGCCCAGCCACTCTCCACTTGCACTGCCTCCCTGGCAACCCCTGCACTGCAGTGCTGTCTCTCTATCCCTACAGCCCTCCCTTCCCAGCACTTGTCTGCACTTACCTTTGTAGTTGCCACCAGGCGACCTATGTATTATTTTTTTGGGCTACTTCCCCTGTACTGGACTCCCCCCCACCCTTCCCCTTGCACTTTTCCCATTCCCCCTACCCCTGCACTTGCAAAATCTCAATGACACCTGGCCTAGTAGTACCGTTCTCTGTGTTCCCTTGTTCCCCCCTCCCTGCCTCATTGCGCCTTGGAATACTTGTGTATGGCCCATATCATGTCATATGTCATATGTGTGCCTTTTGGTCAGACAGGATAGCTTGTATTTAAGTAGCTATGGATGCAGACGATGTGGCACTTCCATGGCAACTATCTCAGGGTGGTAGGGTTGTGACAGTTGATTGTCTCTTTGTCATCATCGATTGTCACCTGGTATGTGCCAGGCCTGTGTGCACTCCGCAGGGGTGGGAGTTTAGGTGAAAAATGTGGCCACAAGCTGGGTCCGGGCTTCCTCGCCAAGTGCCCTCTCCCCTCCCATGGGCAGCGCCTGTGCCTGTGGTTGGGGATGTAGGGGCACCACCATGTCCACCGGGACGCCCTGCCGTGTTGCAACATTGTGCAGGACACATGCTGCCACAATGATCCTGCACACTACTGATGGTGCATAGAGTAGTTGCCCACCAGAGCGGTCAAGGGAGCGGAAACGTGACTTCAGCACTCCGAATGTGCGCTCCACTATGCCCCTGGTTGCAATATGGGCGGCGTTGTATCTTACCTGGGGTGGTGTGGTGGGGTTCCGGATTGGTGTCATCATGTGGTTGCTCAGAGGGTAGGCACTGTCCCCTGGGGAGGTGATAATAGTTGAGATTATTAGGGTTTGGATATTTGTCTGTGTGTGACTTGCATGCATGTGCAAGGGCATTTGTACTGACCTAGGAGCCATGTGTCGCCATGCTGCCCAGCTTCCAGGGCCCGGCTCAGGGCGGACATTCTGTATATGAAACTGTCATGGGTAGACCCAGGGTAGTTTGCATAGACAGAGGTGATGATTCCCTTTGCATCACATACCACCTGTACATTGATGGAATGCCAGTGCTTGCGGTTTTGGTAGATGTGCTCAATGGCCCTAGGTGGACGTAGGGCCACATGGGTGCAATCTATGGCACCGAGCACTTTGGGGAAGTGTGCCACCCTGAAAAAATCCAGGACAACGGCCTGCCTTTCTGCGGGTGTTCTGGGCATGTATATGTGCCTGCGGACTGAGGAGCGTGCTGTCATGATTGCCAGTACCTGGTGTAGGCAGCGTGACTGCGTGGCCTGTGAGACCCCCCCCACTATGGCAGTGGCCCGCTGAAATGACTCAGTGGCCAAAAAATGCAGGACATTGAGCAGCTTCTCCAAGGGGCTCAATGCTTGGGAGCAAAGGGTGGGGGATGTGAGGTCATCTTCCCACTCCCTGACCAAGTCTAGGATGATATGGGGTGGAAACCTATACCTGCCATAGACCTGGTCGTCAGGCATCCCAAAAAGGCTTGTCCGTGGTGCGAAAATGCATGCCCTGGCTATTCTCCTCCTCCTGCAGTGTCCCACGATCAGTGCAGCGACAAATGGGGCATTCATCGTAGCTGTATATACGCGTTTGTTGTTTGCGCGCACTTTTATGCTGTGCGCGGGGACGGCTCCGCCTGCCTTCGTGTGGGCGGATGCGTTGACGCCTGTGCACGTCTTTTGCCGTGCGCGGGTTTCCCGTATTCGGATACGGTCCGAGTGTCATCGCGTGTGATCGGAGGGGAGTGAGCGTACACGCAACTGGCCTGGGTACGTGTGTTTCGGGGTGCGCGGGGAGTTCCACACGCGATTAGCCTGGGTACGTGTGTTCCGGGGTGCCGGGAACTTTCACACGCGATTGGTGGAAATCCACGTGTGTTCTGTCATCACGTGCAATGAGGGAAACAACTGCGCGCGTCACGTCACTGACGCGCTCACGCGCTAAGGGCCTTTGGTCCAATGAAATCGCATATGTGTGCTGGCGTGCATACGCGCCAAGGGCCTTTCCTCGTATTACACGCGGATGTGCAGTTTTCCATGCGCGCTTACGCGCATGGGCCCTTTCCTTGTATTACACGAGGACGTGCAGTTTTCCACGCACGCTTACGCGCATGGGCCCTTTCCTCATATTACACGCAGACGTGCAGTTTTTCACGCGCGCTGAAATGCCCATGCACGTCTGTACGCGTCACGTCACAGGGGCGCTTGCGCTTGAGGGGCCTTCTGTCCAATGAAAATGCGTATGTGTGCAGACGCGCCTACGCGCTAAGGGCCTTTCCTCGAATTACACGCTGACGTGCAGATTTTTCACGTGCCAAATCACTCCGTATCAAGCTGGCCACATGTAAACACACGGAAGACCACACTCCTGCCCAGAAGGCCGAACTACTGACCCCCAGAGCCCCGAGCACTCTCCCACCTGCCATCTGTTGCTGCCTGACTGCCTGCTGCCCACGTGCCCTGCCATTTGCTGCCTGCACATCAGCCAGGGGTGCTGTTGCTGTGACCACCCCTGCTGGAACCGAAGACTCCCGACTGGGATTCCATCGCTCCACAGCCCAGCCCCAGGACCCAGTTGCCCACCCACTCCTGCCTCTGGGGTTGTCATGTCGGGGCAAACACCATCTGGGACCACTGACAACCCCCAGCCAGAGAGGCAGAGGGGCACCAGCTTCAGTGCCACTGAAGTTGGTGATGCCCTCTTCGGAAGTTCCCGCGCCGACAAGGAAGGACGGACTCGGATCTGGACTGACATCGTGACTGCCATCAACGTGGAGGGGGTGGCAGTCCGCGACTTACAACATGTCAAGAAGCGCTGGGAGGACTTCAGGTCCAGGACCCTGAACAAGGCCCGGCGCCTCTTGAAGGCAGCGGATGCCAAGGGGCGCCGGGGCCACTTGTCGGAAGAACAGATGAGGGTCCTGGAACGCATATCCCCAGCGCTCCACGTCCAGGTCCTTGAGAAGCAGACCCGTCTGGAGTCGAGCGGTGAGTGTACATGCATCCTGATTGTGAGCAGTGCGTGTGGTGATTATTCAGTAGTGTGCAGGTTTCACATCTGTTTGTATGGGGTCGAGTATGGGTGGGGGTGTACAGGGCCGTGGGGCTGACACATGCGAGGGCTGTAATGTGTGAGACATGGATGGTGCTTGTGTGTGTAGGCTTGCATGCCAAATGCAGTTGTGTGGGCACACATGTTTGGATGAATGTGTATGTAAGTAGACATGTCTGTGATGTCACGCATGTATGTTGTTTTTGGCTGCATGTATCAGCACTGTGTACATGTGCATGTGTGTGTATTTGACAAGGGTGCAACAGTGATGCAACATGGATGCATGTGACAGCGGTATGTGGAAGCCTGATTGGCAGATGTGACATGGATGCCCGTCTGAACACTGCGACACTTGGCAGAGGTGTACACATGCATGCAAGTGTGGTGGTGTGTGTACATGTGTGGTGCACTTCCTGTGTTGCATGTGATGTCTGGCTCACCTTTGGCTGCTCATGCTGTTGTATGTGTATGGATGGTGGAGGCAGTTGCGATATGGCTGTGGTATGGCTCATGTGTGCGAGTTGTAATGACATGTGTGTTGGGGATTGTGATGACATGTCTGAGGTTTGCCAATGCCACTCATGTACAACTGTCATGTGTGTATGTGTCCATTGTACAGTGCCCTGATGCCTGTGTTTTGTTTCTCCTTGTCTGCAGCGTCAACTGGTGAAGAGGGCGGAGAAGGTGCTGTGGAGCACAGCGGCGGGGATCCCACCGCCAGCCGGAGACGCAAGGCCCGGCTCCCCTCCCATGTTGTCATCTCGTCGGGGAGTGAGGAGTCTGGTGCCGCGTCCCAGGCCGCAGCTGCCGGGGGGAGGTCCAAGAGGCGGAGGTTGGAGTTGGACTCCTCGGCAGCAGAAGGGGCAGCTGGGACCCCAGAGGGCCCAACAGGGGAAGATGGCACTGAGTTATCCAGGTTGGTGGGGGGTTTGGTGGAGGAGGAGGCCGTGCAAGCACCAGAGACGGGGTCTGGAGGTGGGGATCCCACTGGTGCTAGTGGTGCAGTGCAGGACCAGGGACAGGAGGCAGCACAGGCCGCCTCGGAGGTGCCTGTGTGCAATCCTGTCCCTGATCCTGTCCCTGCATCATCTTGCACCAGCAGGGATGCCTACGTCCAGACCCGTTTTCAGGCAGGGGATGAGCTCACGTCAACTGGCCTTCCTCTGTCTGCGGACGTGGCTATCCAGGTCCGGGTTGAGCCTGTCCTGGCTGGTGTGGCGTTGCGTCAACGGGCCATGCGAGGTGACCTGCAGTCTTTTCATGAAGAGACTGCACGTCATCTCAAATGGCACGTTGACCACGTCAGCCTGCTGGGACAGGTCACCCAGGCCGGATTCCTTCGTCTGATGGCGCTTGCTACGACCCCCTCCTCAACTGGACCCAGTCGTGCCAGTCGTCCTCTGTGCCATCTTCCCACCGATCAGTCACCTGGGTGCCCTGTGGAGCTGCCTCTGACGGTGCGGCCAGGCTGGTGGAGGAGGCATCCCTGCCACAGTCGGGAGTCGGACGTCCAGCAGGGGTGGCCACATCTACGACTGCACGCCAGCCGGCGGAGGATGTGCAGGCAGCAGGAGGCAGTGCACGGGCAGAGGCACAGCAACACCAGCAACGTGGTGGGAGCCATGAAGGCTCGGGGCCTTCAACATCGGAGGGGCAGGCATCGGCCGGAGGGCAGGAGGACCCAGGACAGAGAGTGTCTTCCGTGTGGCAGCGGTTGGGCCACGCCATAGATGCGGAGCGGCAGCAGGCGGAAGAGACACGGCTCACAATGGTCAGGGCGGAGAACTCCATGCGGAGGGCCCTGAGGCGGGCCGAGTGCCTCGAGGCAATCCGCAGGGGTTTGGAGGTGGAGACGTCGACGGCCCTGCGGATCCTTGAGGAGGAGTTCGATGATGCCCTGGCCCGGGACATCCACAAGTAAGCCGTGAAACTAGCCTGCTGCCCTTGTACATAGGTATGTAGGTAGTGTTAGGTTTCATTTTTGTTTTTATTTTATTTGGACCTTTCGGACATTGGCCACATTTTTGTATATAGTTTATTTTATTAGTTAGTGTAGTTAGATAGGTTTCCGTTATTTTGTTGGGATAATGGACCCTGGCTTGTTCCCATGTACATAGTTCACAGTTGGATTGTATTTTTTTTTTCACTTTTTAACCATGGAGCAATGGCTTTCTTTTTTTATTTCCAATTGGATTTTGTTTTGTGGACATTGACTTTGGACAACATTACTTTGGAATTTTATTTTTGGTTTTGCTTTTTTTAACGGACATGCTTCTTTTCATTTTTGTACATTCACATTTCTGTTTCTTCATTTTTTATTCTATTTATGTTTCCTTTAATACATATTTTTTTTGGTGAACTTCAATGTGTGGTATCTCATTGGTTTCATGCATTTCATTATATGTGTTTTGAGATTCACTGACACCCATTGGGTGTATGTGAGGGAAATGTGTTTGTTTCGGAACTTGCAATTGGTGTTCTGTGATGTAATTGCAAATTATGAGTGGGTGGATGCAATACTCGGGTGGGTGTTTTGCATTTGGAGGCTGACCATAGGGACCAGGGATCTAGATTGTGATGACATGTTGGCTGGGGAACATGCGTTGCACATGGGTGGGGGCCTGCTGGCAGGTGCCCCACAGTGCTGTGGGGTGGGGGTGGTGGGGAACATGAGTTGGACATGGGTGGGGGCCTGCTGGCAGGTGCCCCACAGTGCTGGGGGGTGGGGGTGGTGGGGAACATTAGTTGGACATGGGTGGGGGCCTGCTGGCAGGTGCCCCACAGTGCTGGGGGGTGGGGGTGGTGGGGAACATGAGTTGGACATGGGTAGGGGCCTGCTGGCAGGTGCCCCACAGTGCTGGGGGTGGGGGTGGTGGGGAACATGAGTTGGACATGGGTGGGGGCCTGGTGGAGGCTGCCCCTGGTGGCTGGGGGTTGGGGTTGGTCTTAGACATGGATGGGGGCCTGGTGGAGGTTGCCCCTGGTGACTGGTGGGGTGGGGGTGGTGGGAGACATGGGTGGGGGCCTGGTGGAGGCTGCCCCTGCACTACTGGGGGGTTGGGGTGGTGGGAGACATGGGTGGGGGCCTGGTGGAGGCTGCCCCTGGTGACTGGGGGGGGTGGGGGTGGTGGGAGACATGGGTGGGGGCCTGGTGGAGGCTGCCCCTGGTAGCTGGGGGTGGGGGTGGTGGGAGACATGGGTGGGGGCCTGGTGGAGGCTGCCCCTGCACTGCTGGGGGGTGGGGGTGGTGGGAGACATGGGTGGGGGCCTGGTGGAGGCTGCCCCTGGTGACTGGGGGGTGGGGGTGGTGGGAGACATGGGTGGGGGCCTGGTGGAGGCTGCCCCTGGTGACTGGGGGGTGGGGGTGGTGGGAGACATGGGTGGGGGCCTGGTGGAGGCTGCCCCTGGTGGCTGGGGGGTGGGGGTGCTGGGAGACATGGGTGTGGGCCTGGTGGTGGGTGCCCTTGCACTGCTGGGGGGTGGGGGTGGTGGGAGACATGGGTGGGGGCCTGGTGGAGGCTGCCCCTGGTGGCTGGGGGGTGGGGGTGGTGTGAGACATGGGTGGGGGTCTGGTGGAGGCTGCCCCTGCACTGCTGGGGGGTGGGGGTGGTGGGGAACATGAGTTGCACATGGTTGGGGACCTGCTGGCAGGTGCCCCACAGTGCTGGGGGGTGGGGGTGGTGGTGAACATGAGTTGGACATGGGTGGGGGCCTGCTGACAGGTGCCCCACAGTGCTGGGGGGTGGGGGTGGTGGGAGACATGAGTTGGACATGGGTGGGGGCCTGCTGGCAGGTGCCCCACAGTGCTGGGGGGTGGGGGTGCTGGGAGACATGGGTGGGGGCCTGGTGGAGGCTGCCCCTGCACTGCTGGGGGGTGGGGGTGGTGGGAGACATGGGTGGGGGCCTGGCGGTGGGTGCCCCTGCACAGCTGGGGGGTGGGGGTGGTGGGGAACATGAGTTGGACATGGGTGGGGGCCTGCTGGCAGGTGCCCCACAGTGCTGGGGAGTGGGGGTGGTAGGGAACATGAGTTGGACATGGGTGGCGGCCTGCTGGAAGGTGCCCCACAGTTCTGGGGGGTGGGGGTGGTGGGGAACATGAGTTGGACATGGGTGGGGGCCTGCTGGCAGGTGCCCCACAGTGCTGGGGGGTGGGGGTGGTGGGAGACATGGGTGGGGGCCTGGTGGAGGCTGCCCCTGCACTGCTGGGGGGTGGGGGTGGTGGGAGACATGGGTGGGGGCCTGGTGGAGGCTGCCCCTGCACTGCTGGGGGGTGGGGGTGGTGGCAGACATGGGTGGGGACCTGGTGGAGGCTGCCCCTGGTGGCTGGGGGGTGGGGGTGCTGGGAGACATGGGTGGGGGCCTGGTGGAGGCTGCCCCTGCACTGCTGGGGGGTGGGGGGGTGGGAGACATGGGTGGGGGCCTGGTGGAGGCTGCCCCTGGGGAGTGGGGGGTGGGGGTGCTGGGAGACATGGGTGGGGGCCTGGTGGAGGCTGCCCCTGGTGACTGGGGGGGTGGGGGTGGTGGGAGACATGGGTGGGGGCCTGGTGGAGGCTGCCCCCGCACTGCTGGGGGGTGGGTGTGGTGGTCGACATGGGTGGGGGCCTGGTGGATGCTGCCCCTGGTGGCTGGGGGGTGGGGGTGCTGGGAGACATGGGTGGGGGCCTGGTGGAGGCTGCCCCTGGTGACTGGGGGGGTGGGGGTGCTGGGCGACATGGGTGGGGGCCTGGTGGAGGCTGCCCCTGGTGGCTGGGGGGTGGGGGTGGTGGGAGACATGGGTGGGGCCTGCTGGAAGGTGCCCCACAGTGCTGGGGGGTGGGGGTGGTGGGTAACATGAGTTGGACATGGGTGGGGGCCTGCTGGCAGGTGCCCCACAGTGCTGGGGGGTGGGGGTGATGGGGAACATGAGTTGGACATGGGTGGGGGCCTGCTGGCAGGTGCCCCACAGTTCTGGGGGGTGGGGGTGGTGGGAGACATGGGTGGGGGCCTGGTGGAGGCTGCCCCTGCACTGCTGGGGGGTGGGGGTGGTGGGAGACATGGGTGGGGGCCTGGTGGAGGCTGCCCCTGGTTGCTGGGGGGTGGGGGTGCTGGGAGACATGGGTGGGGGCCTGGTGGTGGCTGCCCCTGCACTGCTGGGGGGTGGGGGTGGTGGGGAACATGAATTGGACATGGGTGGGGGCCTGCTGGCAGGTGCCCCACAGTGCTGGGGGGTGGGGGTGGTGGGGAACATGAGTTGGACATGGGTGGGGGCCTGCTGGCAGGTGCCCCACAGTGCTGGGGGGTGGGGGTGCTGGGAGACATGAGTTGGACATGGGTGGGGGCCTGCTGGCAGGTGCCCCACAGTGCTGGGGGGTGGGGGTGGTGGGGAACATGAGTTGGACATGGGTGTGGGCCTGCTGGCAGGTGCCCCACAGTGCAGGGTGGGTGGGGGTGGTGGGAGACATGAGTTGGACATGGGTGGGGGCCTGCTGGCAGGTGCCCCACAGTGCTGGGGAGTGGGGGTGGTAGGGAACATGAGTTGGACATGGGTGGGGGCCTGCTGGAAGGTGCCCCACAGTTCTGGGGGGTGGGGGTGGTGGGGAACATGAGTTGGACATGGGTGGGGGCCTGCTGGCAGGTGCCCCACAGTGCTGGGGGGTGGGGGTGGTGGGAGACATGGGTGGGGGCCTGGTGGAGGCTGCCCCTGCACTGCTGGGGGATGGGGTGGTGGGAGACATGGGTGGGGGCCTGGTGGAGGCTGCCCCTGCACTGCTGGGGGGTGGGGGTGGTGGGAGACATGGTTGGGGACCTGGTGGAGGCTGCCCCTGGTGGCTGGGGGGTGGGGGTGCTGGGAGACATGGGTGGGGGCCTGGTGGAGGCTGCCCCAGCACTGCTGGGGGGTGGGGGGGTGGGAGACATGGGTGGGGGCCTGGTGGAGGCTGCCCCTGGTGACTGGGGGGGTGGGGGTGGTGGGAGACATGGGTGGGGGCCTGGTGGAGGCTGCCCCCGCACTGCTGGGGGGTGGGTGTGGTGGTCGACATGGGTGGGGGCCTGGTGGATGCTGCCCCTGGTGGCTGGGGGGTGGGGGTGCTGAGAGACATGGGTGGGGGCCTGGTGGAGGCTGCCCCTGGTGACTGGGGGGGTGGGGGTGCTGGGAGACATGGGTGGGGGCCTGGTGGAGGCTGCCCCTGGTGGCTGGGGGGTGGGGGTGGTGGGAGACATGGGTGGGGCCTGCTGGAAGGTGCCCCACAGTGCTGGGGGGTGGGGGTGGTGGGTAACATGAGTTGGACATGGGTGGGGGCCTGCTGGCAGGTGCCCCACAGTGCTGGGGGGTGGGGGTGATGGGGAACATGAGTTGGACATGGGTGGGGGCCTGGTGGAGGCTGCCCCTGCACTGCTGGGGGGTGGGGGTGGCGGGAGACATGGGTGGGGGCCTGGTGGAGGCTGCCCCTGGTGGCTGGGGGGTGGGGGTGCTGGGAGACATGGGTGGGGGCCTGGTGGTGGCTGCCCCTGCACTGCTGGGGGGTGGGGGTGGTGGGGAACATGAATTGGACATGGGTGGGGGCCTTCTGGCAGGTGCCCCACAGTGCTGGGGGGTGGGGGTGGTGGGGAACATGAGTTGGACATGGGTGGGGGCCTGCTGGCAGGTGCCCCACAGTGCTGGGGGGTGGGGGTGCTGGGAGACATGAGTTGGACATGGGTGGGGGCCTGCTGGCAGGTGCCCCACAGTGCTGGGGGGTGGGGGTGGTGGGAGACATGAGTTGGACATGGGTGGGGGCCTGCTGGCAGGTGCCCCACAGTGCTGGGGGGTGGGGGTGCTGGGAGACATGGGTGGGGGCCTGGTGGAGGCTGCCCCTGCACCGCTGGGGGGTGGGGGTGGTGGGAGACATGGGTGGGGGCCTGGTGGTGGGTGCCCCTGGTGGCTGGGGGTGCAGGGGGACATGCGTTGGTGGGCAGTAGTGCAAGTTGACATGTGGGTTGGCTGGTGGGCATGGCCATGGTGGATGGGGTGCCTGCAGGACATGTGCTGGGTAGGCCCCTGTGGTGTGAGCCACCTGCAGGGGCCGTGGAGGGTGTAGAGGGAACACCTGGGAGGACCCACACGTGCAATTCACGTGTGCTGCTCCCGGCGCACCCCTGTAATACACGTACCCTGATGAGATCGCGTGTGGAACTTCCCGCGCACCCCTGGAATACACGTACCCCGCTCAATCGCGTGTGTAACTTCCCGAACGAAATACACGTACCCCGCTCAATCGCGTGTGTAACTTCCCGCACGCCCCCAAAATACACGTACCCCGCTCAATCGCGTGTGTGACTTCCCGCGCACCCCCGAAATACACGTACCCCGCTCAAACGCGTGTGTAACTTCCCGCGCGCCCCCGAAATACACGTACCCCGCTCAATCGTGTGTGTAACTTCCCGGGCGCCCCCGAAATACACGTACCCCGCTTAATCGCGTGTGTAACTTACCACGCACCCCCGAAATACACGTACCCCGCTCAATCGCGTGTGTAACTTCCTGCGCGCCCCTGAAATACACGTACCCCGCTCGCACAGGCCCAATTGCTGTATGTTGCCACTTTTGTGATGCGCTGGGACTCTACCGCCTGCCTTCGTGTGGCGGACGTGTTTCAGCTTGTGCGTGTCTTTGGCTGTGCGTGGCTTTGCCCTATTCGATTCCATGAATACATGTGGTTCGAGTGCGTGTGGGCGTTCTGTCTGCTTCCCTGCAGTACATCCCCAGTTACGCCCTTATTTTCGTGCGTTGTTCCCCATTCCGCGCGTTACGCCCCGTTTCCCGCCCACTTTCTGGTGTATGCGCTGAGGTTGTGCGCTTTCACTGTGCGCGTCGCGCACGCCTTTCGGGATGTTGCAGTGACTTGTGCGCCATGCACGGGTTTGGCGCACATCCCGAGGTGTACACGCGCAGGGACTTCCATGAATCGCACGCGTGCGCGTGCGCCTGTTTTTTTTCCGCTTGCGCCTGCTTGCGCGAAGATTTTCGGCGCACGTTTGTTCCATGAATCGGGCCCCATGTGTCAGTATGAACAAGCTGCTGAAGACTTTGCTGTACTGAAATCACAACTGAACAATGAGCAGCGTAGCATTTTCCAAGAAATAACAAAACAAATTGAACATGCTGTGGAACATGAAAATAAAAACTGTACCTGCCAAGACTACAAACCTATACTGCTATACGTGAGTGGTGAAGCTGGTTCAGGCAAAACATTCTTAATCAAAATCATCAGCAAGTTCCTTCAACAATTGACAAACAACAAACTGTCAGCTGTTGTAACTGCCCCCACAGATTTAGCTGCCTGCCACATAGGCGGTGTCACATTACACCGATTACTACTCCTTCTAGTAGAACACCAAAACAAATTAGACTATTACAAACTTTCCACAGAAACTGCAATAATAATAATAATTTGGCATTTATATAGCGCTACGAACCCTCAGGTATCTGAGCGCTGCTTATTATTACCCACGGTGTGTGGTGCTCATTTATCGACCTCAGAAGGATGAAAGGCTGAGTTTTGCCCCACCGGGATTCTAACTTGTGTTACCAAGCTCTGCAGGGATGTCAAAGCGAGCGCTCTACTCGCTGTGCCACTTGACGGGCTATGGAACTACGCAGAGTTTTCAAACAAATTAAAGTGCTGCTAATAGATGAGGTGAGCATGGTCTCCAACTTAATGTTGGCTTTGATTCACCTCAGATTACAAGAGGTCTTCAAAACAGACTATGACCAGCTCTTTGGAGGAAAACACATTATTGTTTTCGGAGATCTTCTTCAATTGACACCAGTGAAAGCTGAACCTATTTTTAAAACCTTAGGGCACAAACTGTGCTGTAAAACTCTTGGCAGGATAGGAAATGTCAACCTTTGGCAACTTTTCCAATACAGAGAATTAACTGAAAACATGCGCCAGTCTGCAGACCTCACATACGCCAACATTTTAAAAAGTATTAGAGTTGGTGTACTATCTCAAGAACCACAATCAATATTAAAAACCCGGCACATTCATGCACTCTATGGCCATAACTCATGTGCTTCTGATGTCGTGCAACAATCAGCACACAAAAATGTCAATTGTATGTCCTTGATGCCAACTCTTGCAAGCTGTTCCAAATACAATGAAACAATGTTGAAAAAAGAAATGCAACCAATAATTGAAATTTGCTCCACAGACAAACTGGACGTACATGGTATGACACTACCCATGTGTCAACAAACCACAACAAGACTAAATACCTTAGAAAATTCTATCTCCAACCCAGCTAGTTTGGAGAAAATAATAAAATTATCTTTAAACTGTAGAGTAATGCTTAAACGTAACCTTGACATGGAGCAAGGACTAGTTAATGGAGCACTGGGTACAATTGTTGGCTTTCAAACATACCCACGTGACAACAACATTCAGTTTATCAATATTCTCTTTGACAAACTTTCAGAAGTAAAAAGGATAGGGCGCTCAACAGCTCGATTCTTTCTTTTCAAAGACATGTATGTACGTAGAGAACAATTTTCTCTAACTCTAGCATACACAGTCACCATTCACAAATCACAAGGTCTTACCCTAGACAAAGCAATGATAGACATTGGTAACACAGTCTTTAAAGAAGGCATGAGCTACGTAGCACTATCACGCTTACGTACACTTGACAGTCTATTTCTAATCAACTTTGATGCAAGTAAAGTAAACGCTGATATTCCTTGCATTTTAGAATATAATAGACTTCGCTCACTATACACTCCCCATCTAAACACATATTCTGTTCCACAAAAACTAAAATGTTGTAAAAGAAAACTAAATCAAACAGAAATGCAACAGGACGTCACTGCAAATCCTCCAAAGAGAGTAAAAGAAACTAATACTTCATCAAGTACCACAAACAAAAAAGAATCAATTAGAGAAAGTAAACCAGGTACTTCTTTAAAGAAGGAAGACAAACTCCAAAAAAAGCAGTTAGATACAGAACTACCTGGACCATTTAAATTCTCAAATATAGTTGGTGTAAGATGCTATGCAAATGTAGCAATTAATATTCTATTTCAATTACCACCAATTGTTGACAAAATGTACTTACACAGTACAGACCCATTGTGTATGCAAATGTTAGTACTTCACAGAAATGCAGCACACAATCCTGACAACACATATAGTGTTCATGCAATAAGACAACAATTGGACTACTGTGCTGGAATGGTTAAATTCATTATAAACTCACAGGAAGATCTAAGAGAATTTCTAATGTACTTACTACAAGTACTGGAAAATAAAAACATACCTGTGAATGAAATCTTCCAGATTTCATACATGTGGAAACATACATGCACTCTCTGCAACAATGTGACACAAGAAGAAATCCCTAATGAGCGCTTTGTGTATGTATCCATACCTAACTGTGAATCCATTCCATTTCAGCAACTTGTACAAAATCCAAACCATGGGAGATTATGTACTACCTGCAATTCAGATAATCGCTCCACCTTACAAATACAGACACATAGTAAATACGTAATAGTAATGCTTTTACGTTACAATGTAGATGGTACCAAAAACAACTGTAAACTGACTGGATTCACACATGGTCAAGTATCACTTGGTGAGAAAACCTTTTCAAAAACGGGTATAATCTACTACGCAGGAGCCACAACCAATGCAGGTCACTACACTGTATATATAAAAAACAATTGTGGATGGTTCAAATGTAATGATAGTACCATTACTCTAAAGCAGAGATTGCCAGCAAATCTTGTAAACGTTTACTTAATATTCTTAAAACCAAAATTTAATACATAATCTGTGTATGAACATAAGCAAAACTTCAATTTCAAAACTGTGCACAGTTAGAGTACACCAACATGTATCTAATTGCCTCAAGATACTGCAACAAGCAAACACATAAATAAATACCACTAAAATCAAACAAGGAATATACAGTTAGAATACGCCAACAGGTATCTAACTGCCCCCAAAATCTGCAACAAGCAGAGAAACAAATACTACTAAAATCAAACAAGAAATATACAGTTAGAATACGCCAACAGGCATCAAACTGCCCCAAAAAATCTGCAACAATCCAACAGATAGATGAATAGCATAAAAGAAAAAAATAAACAATTAGAATACTCCAACAAGTATCTAATTGCCCCAGAAATCTGCAACAAGCCAAGAGATAGAAGATTATCAAGAAACAAGAAATAAACAATAAAACAATGAAAGAAATATATTGTACCACAACATATGAGTTTTTCTTTTTAATCCAGCATGGTTTTCTTTTCCCACAGACCCAATGATTTAGAAAACAAACACAGAAACTGAGCAAATTGCTCAGTACACTGGTTTGATCTACAGTACTTGGAAATAACTAAATATGAGGGTAAAATAAATACAGAAATGTCTATTATGCAATGAAAAACTCATTATGAACTACCTGCTCTAACATATGATCTTTTCTTTTATCACAGAGATTGAAAAAGTATGTCTGGTCCAGTTACCCATGTCATGAAAAAACTGCCTACAACCACAAAAAACTCAACCAGTAAGTATCCAGGGAGGGTGGGAATGACAAAGTGAACATTGTGTTTTTTCCCCATCAAATATCACTGTGAAATTGGCCGGAAATGAAGACAATTCTCAGACATTTCGCTCTGGCCACCCACCGAAACACACTTTGCGGGGATGTCTGGGTAATAAATTCTGGGGCGATGTGAGCAAATCATACCTCTGCGGATTCCCACAGGTGTCCTCTTTTCGGAAATGCATGGGGTTCCCTGTTTTCCTTGGTGTCTTGGACACCCGAGGCCCATATCTGTATGTTGTGCCGGTCGGCAGAATGGCTGAGATTCCCCTCTGCAAACAGACTGGCGGTTGCTTGCGTTTTCGGCTTGCCCCTTGCCAGCCAGGTAGGTGCACCCACACATGTGAGGTACCGTTTTCATCGGGACACCTGTGGGAATGCGTGACAGTAGGCCATGTGTTGTTGGGGGTGTGTTTTGATGGGTGCGCCGAGCGAAATGTGCTGAAAATGCGTTTTTTTCCCCACATTTCGGACTTTGCGGGGGTGTCTGGGTAATACATTCTGGGGCGATGTGCGCAAATCATACCTCTGCAGATTCCCACGGGTGTCCTCTTTTCGGAAATGCATGGGGCTCCCTGTTTTCCTTGGTGGCTTGGACACCCAAGGCCCATATCTGTATGTTGTGCCGGTCGGCAGAATGGCTGAGATTCCCCTCTGCAAACAGACTGGGGGTTGCTTGCGTTTTCGGCTTGCCCCTTGCCAGCCAGGTAGGTGCACCCACGCATGTGAGGTACCGTTTTCATCGGGACACCTGTGGGAACGCGGGACGGTAGGCCATGTGTTGTTGGGGGCGTGTTTCAATGGGTGCGTCGAGCGAAATGTGTGGAAAAAGCGTTTTTTCCCCGACTTTTCAGACTTTGCGGGGCTGTCTGGGTAATAAAATCTGGGACGATGTGCGCCAATCATACCTCTGCGGATTCCCACGGGTGTCCTCTTTTCGGA
This sequence comes from Ambystoma mexicanum, assembly GCF_040938575.1. NCBI lineage: Eukaryota > Metazoa > Chordata > Amphibia > Caudata > Ambystomatidae > Ambystoma > Ambystoma mexicanum. Next base: position 49,306,583 of record NC_090930.1, read on the forward strand.
AAAGCATGGTGTTCCCCGTTTTGCACGGTGGCTTGGACACCCGAGGCCCATATCTGTACGTTGTGCCGGTCGGCAGAATGTCTGAGATTTCGCTCTGAAAACAGACTTGGGGTTACTTGTGTTTTAGGCTTTCCCCTTGGCGGCCAGGTAGGTGCACCCACACATGTTAGGTACCATTTTCATCGGGACACCTGTGGGAACGCGTGATGGTAGGCCATGTGTTGTTGGGGGCGTGTTTCGATGGGTGCGTCGAGCAAAATGTGCGGAAAAAGCATTTTTTTCCCCACATTTCGGACTTTGCAGGGCTGTCTGGGTAATAAATTCTGGGGCGATGTGCGTAAATCATACCTCTGCGGATTCCCACGGGTGTCCTCTTTTCGGAAATGCATGGGGTTCCCTGTTTTCCTCGGTGGCTTGGACACCCGAGGCCCATATCTGTACATTGTGCCGGTCGGCAGAATGTCTGAGATTTCCCTTTGAAAACAGACTTGGGGTTACTTGTGTTTTAGGCTTTCCCCTTGGCGGCCAGGTAGGTGCACCCACACATGTGAGGTACCGTTTTCATCGGGACACCTGTGGGAACGCGTGACGGTAGGCCATGTGTTGTTGGGTGCGTGTTTCGATGGTTGCGTTGAGCAAAATGTGCGGAAAAGGCGTTTTTTTCCCGACATATTTCGGACTTTGCGGGGCTGTCTGGGTAATAAAATCTGGGGCGATGGGCGCCAATCGTACCTCTGCGGATTCCCACGGGTGTCCTCTTTTCGGAAATGCATGGCGTTCCCCGTTTTCCTCGGTGGCTTGGACACCCGAGGCCCATATCTGTACGTTGTGCCGGTCGGCAGAATGTCTGAGATTTCACTCTGAAAACAGACTTGGGGTTACTTGTGTTTTAGGCTTCCCCTTGGCTGCCAGGTAGGTGCACCCACACATGTTAGGTACCATTTTCATCGGGACACCTGTGGGAACGCGTGATGGTAGGCCATGTGTTGTTGGGGGCGTGTTTCGATGGGTGCGTCGAGCAAAATGTGCGGAAAAAGCATTTTTTTCGCCACATTTCGGACTTTGCAGGGCTGTCTGGGTAATAAATTCTGGGGCGATGTGCGTAAATCATACCTCTGCGGATTCCCACGGGTGTCCTCTTTTCGGAAATGCATGGGGTTCCCTGTTTTCCTCGGTGGCTTGGACACCCGAGGCCCATATCTGTACATTGTGCCGGTCGGCAGAATGTCTGAGATTTCCCTTTGAAAACAGACTTGGGGTTACCTTGGCGGCCAGGTAGGTGCACCCACACATGTGAGGTACCGTTTTCATCGGGACACCTGTGGGAACGCGTGACGGTAGGCCATGTGTTGTTGGGTGCGTGTTTCGATGGTTGCGTCGAGCAAAATGTGCGGAAAAGGCGTTTTTTTCCCGACATTTCGGACTTTGCGGGGCTGTCTGGGTAATAAAATCTGGGGCGATGTGCGCCAATCATACCTCTGCGGATTCCCACGGGTGTCCTCTTTTCGGAAATGCATGGCGTTCCCCGTTTTCCTCGGTGGCTTGGACACCCGAGGCCCATATCTGTACGTTGTGCCGGTCGGCAGAATGTCTGAGATTTCACTCTGAAAACAGACTTGGGGTTACTTGTGTTTTAGGCTTCCCCTTGGCTGCCAGGTAGGTGCACCCACACATGTGAGGTACCGTTTTCATCGGGACACCTGTGGGAACGTGTGACGGTAGGCCATGTGTTGTTGGGGGCGTGTTTCGATGGGTGCGTTGAGCGAAATGTGCGGAAAAAGCGTTTTTTTCCCGACATTTCGGACTTTGCGGGGCTGTCTGGGTAATAAAATCTGGGGCGATGTGCGCAAATCATACCTCTGCGGATTCCCACGGGTGTCCTCTTTTCGGAAATGCAAGGGGTTCCCCGTTTTCCTCGGTGGCTTGGACACCCAAGGCCCAGATCTGTACGTTGTGCCGGTCGGCACAATGTCTGAGATTTCCCTCTGAAAATAGACTTGGGGTTACTTGTGTTTTAGGCTTTCCCCTTGGCGGCCAGGTAGGTGCACCCACACATGTGAGGTACCGTTTTCATCGGGACACCTGTGGGAACGCGTGACGGTAGGTCATGTGTTGTTGGGGGCGTGTTTCGATGGGTGTGTCGAGCGAAATGTGCGGAAAAGGCGTTTTTTTCCCGACATTTCGGACTTTGCGGGGCTATCTGGGTAATAAAATCTGGGGCGATGTGCGCAAATCATACCTCTGCATATTCCCACGGGTGTACTCTTTTTGGAAATGCATGGGGTTCCCTGTTTTCCTCGGTGGCTTGGACACCCGAGGCCTGTATCTGTATGTTGTGCCGGTCGGCAGAATGTCTGAGATTTCGCTCTGAAAACAGACTTGGGGTTACTTGTGTTTTAGGCTTTCCCCTTGGCGGCCATGTAGGTGCACCCACACATGTGAGGTACCATTTTCATCGGGACACCTGTGGGAACGCGGGACGGTAGGCCATGTGTTGTTGGGGGCGTGTTTCGATGGGTGCGTCGAGCGAAATGTGCGGAAAAAGCGTTTTTTCCCCACATTTCGGACTTTGCAGGGCTGTCTGGGTAATAAATTCTGGGGCGATGTGCGCAAATCATACCTCAGGGTATTCCCACAGGTGTTCTCTTTTTGGAAATGCATGGGGTTCCCCGTTTTCCTCGGTGGCCTGGACACCCAAGGCCCAGATCTGTACGTTGTGCCGGTCGGCAGAGTGTCTGAGATTTCCCTCTGAAAACAGACTTGGGGTTACTTGTGTTTTAGGCTTTCCCCTTGGTGGCCAGGTAGGTGCACCCACACATGTGAGGTACCGTTTTCATCGGGACACCTGTGGGAACGCGTGACAGTAGGCCATGTGTTGTTGGGGGCGTGTTTCGATGGGTGCGTCGAGCGAAATGTGCGGAAAAGGCGGTTTTTTCCCGATATTTCGGACTTTGCGGGGCTATCTGGGTAATAAAATCTGGGGCGATGTGCGCAAATCATACCTCTGCGTATTCCCACGGGTGTCCTCTTTTCGGAAATGCATGGGGTTCCCTGTTTTCCTCGGTGGCTTGGACACCCGAGGGCCATATCTGTACGTTGTGCCGGTCGGCAGAATGTCTGAGATTTCGCTCTGAAAACAGACTTGGGGTTACTTGTGTTTTAGGCTTTCCCCTTGGCGGCCAGGTAGGTGCACCCACACATGTGAGGTACCGTTTTCATCGGGACACCTGTGGGAACGAACGCGTGACGGTAGGCCTTGTGTTGTTGGGGGCGTGTTTCGATGGGTGCGTTGAGCGAAATGTGCAGAAAAAGCGTTTTTTTCCCCACATTTCGGACTTTGCAGGGCTGTCTGGGTAATAAATTCTGTGGCGATGTGCGCAAATCATACCTCTGTGTATTCCCACGGGTGTGCAAATCATACCTCTGCGTATTCCCACGGGTGTCCTCTTTTCGGAAATGCATGGGGTTCCCTGTTTTCCTCGGTGGCTTGGACACCCAAGGCCCATATCTGTACGTTGTGCCGGTCGGCAGAATGTCTGAGATTTCGCTCTGAAAACAGACTTGGGGTTACTTGTGTTTTACAAAGGTAGCGGGCGCCCCTCTCTCGCAAGAACAGACATGATAACCTGTTCAGTGGTTATTAACCACTTGAGAGTTCGCAGCCACTGCTTTTACTCACTGTGCCTTTCACAGATGGGAAATATCCATTTGCATATCAGTCTTTGTCCTGCCCAGGGGCAGTCCAGCACCGAAATACAATGACAATTCCAATCTGAACGAGAGTACCACCAGCAACCCCATACACGTGTTTCACCCTTGTTGGGGATCATCAGTGAGGTGAAGCTGATGCCTCTCTAAGCACAGTGAGAGGGAGACCACGTCTGGTTGCCCCCAGGAGACCTAGGGTTACCAATCCCAGGTTCCTTAAAAAATAGTTTTACAAAGGTAGCGGGCGCCCCTCTCTCGCAAGAACAGACATGATAACCTGTTCAGTGGTTATTAACCACTTGAGAGTTCGCAGCCACTGCTTTTACTCACTGTGCCTTTCACAGATGGGAAATATCCATTTGCATATCAGTCTTTGTCCTGCCCAGGGGCAGTCCAGCACCGAAATACAATGACAATTCCAATCTGAACGAGAGTACCACCAGCAACCCCATACACGTGTTTCACCCTTGTTGGGGATCATCAGTGAGGTGAAGCTGATGCCTCTCTAAGCACAGTGAGAGGGAGACCACGTCTGGTTGCCCCCAGGAGACCTAGGGTTACCAATCCCAGGTTCCTTAAAAAATAGTTTTACAAAGGTAGCGGGCGCCCCTCTCTCGCAAGAACAGACATGATAACCTGTTCAGTGGTTATTAACCACTTGAGAGTTCGCAGCCACTGCTTTTACTCACTGTGCCTTTCACAGATGGGAAATATCCATTTGCATATCAGTCTTTGTCCTGCCCAGGGGCAGTCCAGCACCGAAATACAATGACAATTCCAATCTGAACGGAAGTACCACCAGCAACCCCATACACGTGTTTCACCCTTGTTGGGGATCATCAGTGAGGTGAAGCTGATGCCTCTCTAAGCACAGTGAGAGGGAGACCACGTCTGGTTGCCCCCAGGAGACCTAGGGTTACCAATCCCAGGTTCCTTAAAAAATAGTTTTACAAAGGTAGCAGGCGTCCCTCTCTCGCAAGAACAGACATGATAACCTGTTCAGTGGTTATTAACCACTTGAGAGTTCGCAGCCACTGCTTTTACTCACTGTGCCTTTCACAGATGGGAAATATCCATTTGCATATCAGTCTTTGTCCTGCCCAGGGGCAGTCCAGCACCGAAATACAATGACAATTCCAATCTGAACGAGAGTACCACCAGCAACCCCATACACGTGTTTCACCCTTGTTGGGGATCATCAGTGAGGTGAAGCTGATGCCTCTCTAAGCACAGTGAGAGGGAGACCACGTCTGGTTGCCCCCAGGAGACCTAGGGTTACCAATCCCAGGTTCCTTAAAAAATAGTTTTACAAAGGTAGCGGGCGCCCCTCTCTCGCAAGAACAGACATGATAACCTGTTCAGTGGTTATTAACCACTTGAGAGTTCGCAGCCACTGCTTTTACTCACTGTGCCTTTCACAGATGGGAAATATCCATTTGCATATCAGTCTTTGTCCTGCCCAGGGGCAGTCCAGCACCGAAATACAATGACAATTCCAATCTGAACGAGAGTACCACCAGCAACCCCATACACGTGTTTCACCCTTGTTGGGGATCATCAGTGAGGTGAAGCTGATGCCTCTCTAAGCACAGTGAGAGGGAGACCACGTCTGGTTGCCCCCAGGAGACCTAGGGTTACCAATCCCAGGTTCCTTAAAAAATAGTTTTACAAAGGTAGCGGGCGCCCCTCTCTCGCAAGAACAGACATGATAACCTGTTCAGTGGTTATTAACCACTTGAGAGTTCGCAGCCACTGCTTTTACTCACTGTGCCTTTCACAGATGGGCAGGACAAAGACTGATATGCAAATGGATATTTCCCATCTGTGAAAGGCACAGTGAGTAAAAGCAGTGGCTGCGAACTCTCAAGTGGTTAATAACCACTGAACAGGTTATCATGTCTGTTCTTGCGAGAGAGGGGCGCCCGCTACCTTTGTAATATTACTTGTGTTTTAGGCTTTCCCCTTGGCGGCCTGGTAGGTGCACCCACACATGTGGGGTACCGTTTTCATGGGGACACCTGTAGGAACGCGGGACGGTAGGCCATGTGTTGTGTTTGTGTGGTTTTCATAACGTTTTGACCCATTTTCTGGTGCCCCTTGTCTCACAACCCTTTCTTTTCCCAAATGTGACCTGCATTTAGTCGCTGCTTTAGCCACCATACACTTTTGTAACCTGCACAAGTCACCTACCCTTGAAAAGGTCTGCCTGTGCTCTTTCAAAAAATGTATGGCTGCCATTCCTCACCACATTGGTTTTCCCAATTTACACATGCTAAGTGCGTCTGGTCAGGCCGTGAGCGTAAAACTCCTGTGTACCATGACTCAGTGTTTGGCTTGTGGTATTGCTTGTTTTGTAAAAACACTACAAAAATTGTATGCTCTCCTAACTGCAAGAGTCAGGGGAATGTAGCGGAGCATTGCTTTTCTCAAAATTCATAGAAGCCGTTGCCGTACCAAGCCAACCATGTCCAACACATACCTTTTTTTTCAGTCATTTTCCCGCTTTTCCCCCATTCGATGGCAGTTTCCCCTACCTAGTTGTTGCCTGACCTATGCAAATCACCCCTTCCTAAACTTGGAATTTTGTCTACTTTTCAGAAATATATACCTTTATGTCCTCCAAATTGGCTTTCCTGCCCTTTTCTTCCATTCCGTCCATGCATGTCCAATTGGCAAAAATGGCAAAAATCGCCTACCTCTCACAAAACGATTGATAGCCACATCAAAATAATTGTTTTCCATTTCCACTCAACCTGTTCCTGAAAGCCACGAAATTGTGGAACTCAGCACAGCAAACCATTTGTTGCTAGCTCTTACAAGGAAAAAACCACAGGCTTCTTTGTACATCATTTTATTGGCATTTTTTGAAAAAACCCAAAATTTTCGCACTTTTTCCTTCTTTTCTCTCATCCCCCTACAGCAACCTCGGATTCCTGGATGGCGTTACGACCGTCTACATGTGGGAAAAAAGGGAGCCAAATTTGGCCGAGATATCTCATGTAACAAAAAAGTTACAAGCCATTGAATGGCCACATACCAAAATCACCAAAAAAGGCCCTGGCGCTGGGGAGAAATACCCATGGCACTTAAAGGGTTAAAAAAAACCCGACTTGATGGATTTACACCAAATTAACTAAAGCACGCTTTCGGGACTAAGCTACCGCTCCTGCTGCAAATTTGGTGGAAATCCGTCCAGCGGTTTGAGCTGTAGGTGTGCGCAATGTTTTTTCCCATTATGTCTATGGGAAATACATACATTTTGGGACCCCCCCTTATAACTTTGCCCCCCCCCAACCAAACCTCACAAATAGTTGCAAAATAATTCAGAGTGGCCATATACTTTTTTTGCCAAATTTGGCGAGGGTTCGTCCAGGGGGAGCGAAGTTATAAGCCACCCAAAAAGTGCTCTTCCTATTGGATTAGCAACTTAACCAAAACTACACAGCCACTACCGTGGCTGTGTAATACGTTCAGCATCTTGCAATAGTTACATCAATATGTCTTTTGTCAGTGTACCCCCACCTGCATTTTTCCTGCCTGAAATAGGTGAAGCTTTCATACCATCGATGAGATGGATTAAGTCCTTTGAGCACTATGCCAGGTTTGTTTGTGGCCAGAATTGCAGCACTGCAAAGAGGAAGTTCCTTTTGTTGCACTGTCTATCTATGTCCCGCTGGACAAGTAAAGTTTGAACACTTACCAGACCTTCCTGCGAACGAAGACATCGACCTTAATGAATACAAAAGAAGCGTCAGGAAAATTAGTAAACACTATGAGAAAAAGCTTTGTACTTTGCTAGAGCACTATAAGTTTGGAAAGATAGCACAGGAAGAAGAGGAAAGCGTAGTTTGAGAAGACAAGCAAGGACTTGCAATTTTAATGAACAGCTTGATGAACATTTGAGGGACCAGTTTATGTTAGAATGCAATAATGCTAAAGTAAGAGAGACATTATGGTCGGAGGACGTCCTGTCTTATATGTGTAGCAAAAGAAGAAGTGTGAAACTATTAGAAGATAGAGTTAGAACACTGGATATAAAAGCGGAGGTTGTTAAAGCAAATGCAATACCCTCGAGTACGCCCAACATAAATAACTCAATTGTTCAATTTAGCAGTACAGCTACAAAAGGACACACAGATCATCTTGGAGGGACAATAGAAGAGGCAGGACATCCTTTCGGGGATGCAGAGTAAACAGCCAGAGAAGAAGAAGTCCAGGTAGATGCTTCAGATGTGATAGTGCCAATCATTGGGCAGATGACATTGACTGCCCTGCTTTAAAGATTATTTGCAGCAAATCTAAAGGGAAAGGCCATTTCTCAAGGTATTGTAGGATCAAGAATACATCCACGAATTGGATAGGAAGTGGACCCAGTGATGAAGAAGGAGAGGAATGTGTTTTCATGGTTATGGATGATAACGATGAAGAGGAGATGGAGAGTCCCAAAGCTACAGTATGCATAGATGGTGTGAAACTACGTATGATGATAGATTCTGGAGCCAAATATACACTAATACCACAGAATCATTGGGACAAAATGATGCATGAATTTCTGCATGAGGTTGACTTCAACCCCAAAGCATATGGAGGAGCGGAAATCAAGATAATTAGATGGTTCTGGGAAACACTTGAATTCAAAGACAGAACCGCTAATGGAAAGATATATGTCACTAAAGCAGGGAGTACACCATTGTTGAGTTGGACACATCAGCGTAATTTTAAAGTAAAGCTGGATCCCAACGCCGATGAGTCAGTGTTTTCAGTGGAAGATACCAATACAAAGGACAATGAGATGCATAAAGTCATGAAAGAAGTGTTCCGAGAGGAGATTGGATGTCTTCGTGGATTTGTTCACAAAATTAAGATGAAGACAGATCACCGACCTGTGGTGCAAAAGTTGCACAGGATCCCTTTGTCGATGAGGGAAGAGATCAAGGAGGAACTAAAAGCATTGGAGGATCAGGAAATCATAGAAAGTATTGATGTCAGTGAATGGGTTTCTCCACTGGTTGTACTAAGGAAGAAGACAGGCAAACTCAGAATATGCGTAGATATGAGAGAGCTCAACAAATGCGTGATTCCAGATAGACATCCACTTCCAAATATACAAGAAATTATATCCACGATAGGCCCAGCAAGATATTTCTCTACTTTAGATTTAGCGTCAACTTACCATCAAGTCAAATTGCACAAGGAGTCTAGAACGTTAACTGCGTTCATTACACCTGAAGGTTTATATCAGTACAAGAGGATGTCATTCGGACTTGTTTCTGCTGCCTCTGTATTTCAGAAAGTCATGCACAATTTGTTTGAAGGAGATGAAGGCATCATATGTTTCCAAGATGATATTTTAATATATGCAGACAACTTAAAGCTTCATAATGAAAGATTAGAATATGTGTGTCGGAAATGACATGGAGCAGGGATAGCCCTGAGCAAGGAGAAATGTAGAATCAATAGGTCTGAAATTGAGTATTTGGGCCACATCATTTCGGCGGAAGGCATACGCCCCAAGAAACAATTAGTGATTGCAAGACCATTATAACCACTGATGCCAGTAATGTGAGCCTAGGGGCTGTAGTCAGGAAGATAATGGGAAAGAAATTCTCATAGCTTTCGCTTCCAGACTACTGAAAGGGGCTGAGAAATCATACGGTGTCATAGAGAAGGAAACGTTGGCCATTAAGTGGGCAGCGGATACCTTCAGAAATTTCCTCTGGGGAATGTATATTGAATTTCATACTGACCATAAACCATTAATCGAGATAATTATGACTAAGGACCTGATAAAGTCTTGAGTTGAATCAGGAGAAGGGTGACTCTGCTACAAGAGTTCAATTGTACGATTAAGCATGTACCAGGAGTCAGGAATGTCACTGCTGACTGCTTGTCCAGACTCACAAATAGTTCTGAATTGGTCAGCAGTAAAGAGGATGACTCAGAAGTGGTTCTCAGAGTAGATGCAGTGCCTGTGCCACGAGAGGAATGGGAAGACGCGATAGCACAAGATATTTCACATCATAAACTACAACAAATATCAGAAAGTCAGTGTTCTACTAAGAAGTCCCAATTTCGAAGAGTCAGATTTGCTGCATTATTGGAGAGTAATCGATGAATTAAATGTGAAAGGACAGATGGTGATGCGAGGCGACAGAATCATTCCAGCAGTGGGTGTGAAATATTAAAGAATATCGAGGCTTAATACCACATAATAGAAGTAAGCCAGTCACGAGGTCAAAGTATAATGTACATTTATTAGCAGGCAGCTGTCTGGCTCTCAACACCCCGCAATGTGTGCAAGCAGACACTGTGAGATGAGAGAGTCATGGACATTTGATAAACACAAGTATTTATACAAGATTTCCACAATCCTGGACACATCGTCCAGCCCCTCTCCGTGTAATACATTTACATAGGGTTCATGGCCTATCCACATAACTAAGTCATGCTTAAACATCTTTGAATAGTTTGTTGTTTTCCTTCAAACATTTGACATGTTTTCCAAATATAAGACACAAAGGTTCATTCCTTATTTTTCTTGCTTATATTTGTCTATAATTTGTTCTTGAGTTTAAAGTCAGTTTAGTTTCAAGGAACGAAAACAAAGATTTCTGCAGAAAAGCATGTACAACTATTTGTTATTTTACTGTGCTGTTTGAACGGGATAGGCACTGTTGGAACAGATGGTATCTAAATTATTGATTAGTATGGCTTTTGTTTTACTCCAAGGTTTCTCAGTGTAGGACAAACAATCCACTTTAGCAGCTTCAACATTCTTATCTACGTTGACATCATGGAAACAGTACAAAGTTCATTTTGCTCTGCTGGATCCGAAAACACAATTCTAATCATGGGACTGAAAACAAGAGGCAATCAAAATGGAGGATAACTCAAAATGGCAGCGCAGTCAGTCTGTTTCAGGTTCATTCAATGCGATTTACAGTGCAATGCGAATGTGCTTAGGCCAATCGTTTACTATCTGGTGGTGTTCATGCAAAACATACTTTTACAAACCCCCCTTTTGGCCTAGGCCAAGAGCATTACGCAAACATTAGCATCATTCGAAAACCGTGTATCATCGTCAGAACATCCTGAATCGCTATCTTCAAAAACATTGATCGCCATTAATTCTTTTATGGTGATATCCTGCATTACTGAGGCATTAGTAATTTTTCCGTGCATGTGTGTCTTAGGTTCTAGTTTACCAACCGCTTGTGCACAACTTCCCCTACCATGGAACAAATGACAGGAAGACACTATATACAACAGCAGCAAAAAAGTTCAGTGCCAAGGATCACCATCATAACTGCAAAGATTTTCCAGCCCCAAGATCATAATAAGTGCCAGAACCATGTGCCAATATCCCAGTTTCCCTCGATAACGTGTACTTCAGTACTCAAGATGTGCAATTTCTTAATTGCCTCAAATATGGTGGGGGAGGAATCGGGTTTAAAAATACAACTCACAGATCCCACCATTTTGCACACCCCACCACGCTCAGCTAGAATGATGTCTAGCACCATCCTATTTTGGAGAGTCACTAATCTAATAGCCTTTTGCTCTAGCGTCATGTTATATAGTATGTCAGTAGTTTCATTGCTGTTTTTTTCTAAAACCCTTGCCAATTTTCTAATATCTTGAGAGTTTATTATCAGCCCCCAAAATGGCACAAAGTATTTAGCAACGTCACCCAGAATCTGTGAAGGAGTGTCACCATCCTCATCCCACCTGGGACGAGTTCTAGAAACATCAGCAGTAGTGGCGACATATACACCTGGTAACAGTATCCCTAAATAACAAGTACCCTCCCAGTCTTTTGGCAACTATGGATATGCTTCATTACCGCATACAAAGTAAACAGGATCTCCTAGGTGCAGTGGTCTATCCTCACTGGTTAGTAGAGTAGTATTCGAACATCCCTCAAATGTACCCATTGGTTGGGATCCCTCTCATCGTATGCAAAATGGAACAGAGTTTGGACTATGGTTAATGGCATAGGAAGGAGGCATGGCATCCCTATTAACTACGGGAGCCATTTTAAAGGTAATCATAGATTGGAAAGGTCTGGAGAGTCTATCAGAAGGCCTAATAGAAGCAACATTTAGCCTGCTTCTATTTGCAAACAGAGAACATCCTAAATATGCTAAAACTCATTTTTCAAATTCGTTAACGTTAATCCCATTAAAATTCCCAATGACACTAACGTTCCATCAGCCAAAGAATAATACCCTATGTGAAGCATAACGAGCAGTAGTGAGAGGGAAAGGATGTATACACCAGCCCAATCTCTTTTCCCCATGTTGTGGCAGATGTGAACATATCCAACAATTGGTCTTATTCAGAATGGCATGTGTGACGTTCATGATCATCAAGAGGGTGGTGTTGTGATTACCTCCTCTATGTTGGAGGTGTCGAGGATGAAGAGTGTGCGAATGTACATATGGTGGAGACATAGTGGAGACACTTGCAGTTGGCAATAAAATATCAAGCGGATGTGCACCCTCCAGATACCAACATCAGTATGTCAATGTAATTACAATACAAGCTGTTATTGTGATCAGTACCCATTTGGTCCTCGGGGACCATGGCCCTCGATGGGCGGATTCATCATCAGCAAAACGATCAGTATCCTTATTAGTATGAGTAGCCCTTAAAATAGGCATATTTTCTCAGCGTCAGTTAAGAAGCCTCACTGTTAGGCTTTTTTTAGTTCATCTGCGGGTGGCACCTGACCACGTGGCCTATCTTGATTGAAGGTAACTTTGCCGGTCCCTGCCTCTTATTGTATGCAGCAGACGAATGGCGAGGGACTGGCTCAACGTTGGTTTCTTGTGTGTACAGAATCCTAGCTGCACTTTCCTATTCTATTTACATTCATGTAATATCAGCAGGCCCTGAATCTAAATCCTGTTCTGTGGTCACAGATTGTACCTTAAAGCTCCAGGTACAGAATGATCAGGGAACAAAGTGTAATCGTTTCCTGAAGAAGATGAAGAAGCAGAGACAAGATCGATCGACAGTGAAAAAGAAATTGAAAAAGAAGCAATCTCCCCAGGCCCAAAAGGCTCAGGAAGGACTGTCGAAGAAGAAGCAACAATCTCCCCGGGCCTCACGGGCTCAGGAAGAATTTTCGTGTCACCCTCGGTGTCGCTGAAAGCAGGCTCGTTATGAGCGTCAGGATCATCAATTCCCTTCTTCTCCCCTTGGTCATGGGACAGAAGAAAAGGAATCCTCTTCACATGTTTCACATGGATCCAGTGTTTCTTTCCAGTCACTCGTACTGCAGTTTGCATAGCCAAAAGGATCTGATGGGGTCCCTTCAATGACATTTTTCACCAAGACCCACTGACCAGGTCGGAGTCAGTGACCTGGACCCTCGTATTTTACAGGGAGGGCTGCTCATACCTGTTGTGAATCAAACGCACGTTTTGAGTCAACTGGTCACAATAATCAGACAAAATCAGGTATTCAATATCTTTTAACTGCTTGGGTCTCGGAGCATTCCATACATTGGCTGGTCTCCCCATGACAATCTCATACGGGGAGAGCCCTGTCTTTGACTGTGCGGTCATCCGAATCGATAGTAAGGCTATTGGTAAAGCGTCCAGACATTTCAGATTGCTGTGTGCACAGACTTTAGCAAATGTATTCTTTAAGATACCGTTATGGCATTCCACAAGGCCGGCACTCCTATCATGTCTGGCCAAGTGGAACCATTTATCGATCTGTAAACCCGCACAAACTTGCAGGATGACAGCAGCGATAACATGTGGGCCATTATCAGACCAAACGACTCTCGTCAAACCAAACCTGGGAAAATATTCCTCAAGCATGGGGGAAAGCCTCAATCCATTTACTAAAGGCACAGATCACAACTAAGACATATTTATAGTTTTGACAGCGTTCCACCTCAATTAAATCAAAATGGATCACCTCAAAAGGCATGGAGGGGGGACCAAAGCTGCCCTTCGGTGTCAGTGTTCCCTTCCCAATGTTATGTCATAAACATATCATGCAACTCTGGACCAGACGTTCAGCAGTGTTCTGAATATTAGTGTTATACCAGACGGGATCTAACTGTTGGCAAATCTTTTTATCACATATGTGTGTTGGACCATGAGTCATGGTGACCATAGCAGTACCATAGGCATTGGGTAGCATCCATCTTTGCTTCTCATTATCCACCCAACAACCCTCATCATCTAGATTCGCTGGACCCTCAGCCTATTGGTTAATTTATTTTAGAGTAGCTTCAACCCAAATTTCTTTTATACAGCTAATCCCTTCGTCCATCATGCAAGTGTCAGTGACACATCTTGCTGGATCGAGCACATACATTTTTGAGTGCAAATCAGTAGTAGTCTGTTTGGATATTCTGTCAGCAAAAGTGTTTCCTTTTCCTACATCATCTGTCACTTTCTGGTGTGCGGCGCACTTCATTATTGATAATTAATCAGGCTTCAGAGCAGGCTCTTCAACCACGCACAACATAGTTAATCTTGTAACTGCAATAGAATACTCACGTAAGGTACGTGGATTGTCAGTATATGCTGCCTTTATAGACTTTTCTGTGGCATTTGATACCATTACTCGGAGTAAACTATGGGCCAAGTTAACCGAATGGGGAATTCCTGCAGGACTATTGTATATGATACAACTGTTATATACCGACACATCGGTCCGTGTTCGTCTAGACCTTGAAGGAAGACTATCTGATGCGATCTCAACCATACGTGGAGTCAAACAAGGCTGTACATTAGCAGCCACACTTTTTAACTTATATCTGGCAGACTTTCTAAATGAGGTTAGCAATGATTCAACTTTTGACATTAAGATCGGCCATACTAAGCTTGGGTGGCTAGGTTACGCTGATGACCTTGTATTGATTGACTACACACCCAAGGGCCTCCAAGTAAAATTAGATGAATTAGCTAAATTTGCATAAGAACGATTTGGTCATCAATACTGATAAGACTAAAGTGATGACATTTGACTCCAAAAACCTAACTAGAAACCATAAAGCAAAATGGACGGTAGAACTAAGATATCTTGAGGTTGTAAATGAATACAGATATTTAGGAGTGTTTATAGACAATAAGCTCGATTGGAAAAAACATTGGTGGGAAACAAAGCGAAAATGTATCATAGCCGTTATGGCTCTAAGTAAATTTATTGGTACTCAAGGAAATATCTCTGTGAACACTGTGACCAAGCTATACTCTGCTAAAATTGTTTCCTGTTTACTGTATGGTGCGGACATATGGGGTAGCCACTTTAAAAAAGAGTTAAAAGTATTCGAAGCTAAAATGCTTAAGATATTACTGAGAATGCCAAAAAATGTGTCTAATGAATACTTATTGTTGGAATGTGGATTGACAGGTGTGAATAGTCGGATAGAGATAATGGTGGCTATTTTATATGTTAAGCTTCGTCGTCTCTCTAATGGCACATTTCTAATAAAAGTTATGGATCAATATGCCAGATCTCCTACCAAACAAAATTTTGTCACCATAAATAAGTGGCACACAATCTATGATAAATGGACAAAAAGTGACAATGATGACTGGCTGCTGTTCTCCATTGCACACATCAAGTGTAAACTAAAAAGGCTAATTAGTGAGCAAGATAAAGAACAGATGACAGTGAATCTGGGTGAAAAAGTAAATAGTGGTCCTTTCCTAAAGCAATTGATGCCCAGGGATGGTATACCCTCCTACCAGCATGCATTCCCAGAAAGTATAACGATCAGATGGTATCTAAAGTTTAAATTTAACATCTGTAATGCACTAGTTATATTAGGTGCAAAAAATGGTATCCACAAGGATAGTCGATACTGTAGATTATGTGGGAATAACACATTAGAAACTGCCTACCACATAATATGCGAATGTGAAAGTATCGAGGGAATACGTAGAAAATATCTGATGAAATATAACAATGATACATCCACGTGCAAAATGTCTGAAATATGGACGTGTTTGATGGTTGGAAATTATATCAATTTAATATTTTATATGAAGAAGTTTTTTTGTGAAAATATTAGAGATTTTAACTGAACTGTCAAATGGTGTTTTAACATTTTTATAGCGATATCCTTTAAGTAGAGAAGTTAAAGTGAATGACAGATAACATGATTTGTGATAAAGATGTGATTTTATGTACAATATATGTAAAACTATTATGTTATATGCATATTAAATCAATAAATAAATATTAAATATTATTGATAGTTGTGTAGGAAGTGCAAGTGCTGATAGCAACCGAACTATCAGAGTGCCATGTTGAATTTTTGTTCCATGTGAGGTCAAGAATCCTCTCTCACCCCATAGTCGGCCAAAATTATGAACCACCCCAAATGCATATTGGCTATCTGTATATATGTTTACACTAAGCCCTTAAGAAATTTCACAAGCTCTGGTTAATGCAATAACCTCTGCAGCTTGCGCAGAGTTATGCAGAATTCATTTACTCTCCCTTGCAGTGCTTAATGTGGTGACTGTATAAGCAGCAGTGGATGTACCATCTGGTAGTTTAAAACAGGAGCCATCATAGAATAGCTCCCCTTGTGGATTTTTTAAATATGTATCAATTAAATCAATTCTGCCCTTTGTTTCTTGTTCTGTAATAAAGAGACAATCATGTGACATCTTGTCACTGCAATTTGTCTCTTGTGGAGAAGGTAATAGTTCAGCCGGATTCAATTAACAACATCTCTTAATTTGGATATGTGGTGCAAATATAATCAGCTTGACCTTGTTAATCGGGCTGATGTGAGATGTTGCGTCTGCGTTCTGTTTAACGTTCTGTTAACGTTCTGTTGACTGTTCTGTCTACGGAGTGGGGTACCATCACGGTTGAAGAGTGACCTAAAACCATGCCCTCACTTTGTTTCATGGATGCAGCAGCAGCTACAGCTCTCAAACATCTCAGAAAAATGCACGCAACAGGGTCTAACGTGGAGAAGAAATAGCCGCACAGCCTATTCTTGCCCCATTGTTCCTGTGTCAAAACAGCCAAAGCCCATCCATCACGTTCATGCACGTACAAAACAAAGCCTTTTTCGTAATTAGGTGTGCCCAAAACTGGCGCTGAACACAACGCAGCCTTATGCAAATCAAAAGCATTCTGTCAATCCATGTTCCACGGTAAAGGCAAAGAAATGTCCTTCTTTGTCAGTGCCAATATAGGTTTTATCAACTAAGAAAAATTCGGGATCCACTGTCTACAATATGAGGCCATGCCTATTAAAGCTCTGACCTCCTTCTGTATATTTGGAACAGACATATCAGAGATGCTTTGTATCCGTTCAGGTATCAGTCATCTTCCCTCCTTCGACAGGAGATAGCCCAAATAGGCAACCGCCTGTCGACAATACTGAAACTTATTCAATGAAGCCTTATGCCCATTCTCTGTTAAATTAATTAGCAGAAACACAGTGCCCTCCTTGCAGGCATCTTCAGAATCAGCAGCTAGAAGTAGATCAGCAACATATTGCAACAACGTGCAAGTGGAAGGCAATTTGAGCGTATCAAGCTGCTCTTTCAACGCTCTTCTATAGATACTTGGACTCTCAGTGTACCTTTGCGGCACACAAGTAAATGTGAACAAGCATCCCAATAGGGTGAACACAAACAAATATCTGCTATCAACATGCACAGGCATACTAAAGAAAGCGTTTTTCAAATCCACGACACTAAAATGTGTAACCGTGGCTGGACTCATAGTCAGAATTGTGATGACATTGGGTGCAATCGGAAACTGTGGAGCAACAACCTTATTAATTGTGCGCAAATCAATAATAAAACAAAAAGGAATCGCATTATCCCCTTTCTTATAGACTGGTAAAATTGGATTATTACACACACTCCCCGCAATTTCTTCAATTACACCTCGGTGTACGAAATCAGAAATAAATACTTTTCAAAGCCTGTTCACCTTCGACTGAAATGTTATACTGCGGAATACGCGGCAATTTAACACCTGGTTTAAACACAGTTTTAACTGGCTCAACCTGTAAAATTCCAACATCATTGTCATGAACTGCCCATAAACATGTGGGAACCTTATTCAATTCAGTTGGTAAAGGCATAGACAAAAATTGTGGAACGGAAGCTTGTTGGGGCGAAATCGTTAAGTACACTCCATCTGGAGAACAGTAAAATACCAGAATTCAATTTCTTTAATAAATTCAATCCCAACAAATTTTCGCCACAATTTGCCCTCAATAGAAATGGACAAGAATCAGTAAATGGTCCCAGTTAAATTGGTACCGGCTGAGAGACCGGACTAACCACTCGCGTACCAGAGAACCCTACAGAAATGTTGTTCTGCCCTGACAGTGGAATATCTTGAACCCGTGAATGATCAATAGAACACTTCTGTGCTCCTGCATCTATCAAAAAGAGATGCTCCCTATTCCCCACCTTCATCCCAACATAGGGCCCTTTCTGATCAATGGGAATAGGCATCGGTTCCAGACCTTGCTTCGGGCTGTACTAACGGAACAGTATATCATCAGATGCAAAATCCTCAGAAAAAGATATTCGAAGGATTATCAAAAATATTGTCACTACTAACACTCTTTTGCTGATTATTTTGTGATGGTGTCTGTTGGTTCTGTGCAAACTGATTTCTACCAGAACCCCCTATCCCAGGACGGCCACTGGATCGTCTACCCACGGCACCATACGTACTATTTGATCTCTGCTGTAGGATCGGGCATTGTGCTCGCCAATGACCCTCCTGTGTACAATATGCACACTGGTTTATGTGCACAGGACCCAGTTGTGCGCCACCCTGTGGTGTAAATTGGCCTCTGAACTGTGTATTCCCAGCTCTGGCTCCTCTAGCTATCTGCTGCAATAACACTCTAGCCTTCAGGTCTCCTTTCTTCTTTTCCACCTTCTCCTTCTCGGTATTAACACTATTTTCATAGCACTGAGCCATGTGTAACACTTCAGATTGTGATTTCGCTGCCCACGCACTCTCAGAAGTCATGATTTGTGATTGGATTTCAGGCAACAATCCATGCCCAAACCTATCAACAAATAGCCTCTGTCATGGCCCTGTACTTAAATCTTGACCACTAAAATCTGGAAATACTTGGTCAAATCTGTTAAAATACTCAGTTGCACTCTCTGACTTCCCTTGCATGCAAGCCGTAAGCTTATTCCATATAATTCTTTTTTCAGGAACCAGTGTTTTTAATTTAGTCAATATTCTGTCTGGCAACATCAATATCACCTGTGGCGGTTTTTCACCGGCATTCCTTTCCCCATCTGCTCGTACTAAGGCATCCCATGTATCACCCATCCCTGCCTGATCATCTACAGTTCTAATCTGCTTCCATAAATCAGCAGGAAGGATCATGGGAAACAGCAAATCTATATCACACAGCATGAAAACCGATGAATGCAAGACAGATTCAGTTTCCTTATAAAATCTTGTTGGATTCTTCCTAATATCTGGAATTGATTACCTAATGGTATTCACTTCCTGTCTAGAAAACGGGAATTGAACAAACTGTGAGACATAGGGGGTCATTACGAGTTTGGATGTTTGGAGGTAGCCATGGCTGCCTCCAAAGTCGTGTCCGGGTCCGGGTTCTCTGAATGGGGACTTACCGGGTCATTCCAACCTTGGAGGACCCGGTAAGTCTCCATTCAAAATACCCTTCCTCATTCCCATTCAAGCCCCCATAGGGATCAATGGGAATGGGGAGGGAGCTAATAACGGGCCTGCAAATAGCGGGCCCGTTATTAGCTCCCTGATCTCTTAGCGGCTTGCGCTAAGGACGGCTGGTTTTACCAGCCGGCTTTAGTGGGACCCGCTAAGGGACCTCGGAATGCGGCGGTAAGGGGTTAACGGCACCTGCATCCTTACCGGCTCCATTAACCCCTTACCGCCGCACTCGAAATGAGGCCCATAATGTGCTTCAATAGTAGTGGCCGGTGTTCCTGCTGAAGCATTAGCTGGAATCTCTATTTTGGAAGAAATGTCGGAGGAACCTCCCTCATCGGCAATTGTAAAGTAGGCCAATCTGAGAGTCTATTAAGCAATAAGGCTAAATCAAGTGACAAAGAAGTCAATGCAGTATCGGGTGAAAATGCTCTTTTATAAATAACCATAAAATCTGCGGGACAACATTCCTTTCTCTTCAAAAATTAATCTTGTAAATATTCAACCATCACCTGTAAAACTTTCATTTGCATTGCCTGAGCATACTGACTAAACGTGTCATGCACTTCAATGGGAGAAATTGAAACATCCAAAATCCATCTAAGAGCGTCTCTTGTGCAAATGCGCATTTCTTCACTCATTGGTTTCAATGGAGGAAGAAATCGCTTCTGCACATATGAAGCTTGCCGTTCATTACCATCATCTCATCTTTCTGTAACTGATCTAGCTCCCTTTTAAACTCAAATACCTTCTCTACATGCTCATATACTTTCTCTGCAGTGTCCCTTGAGCGGGCAAGGACATTCAAATCCCTCAACCCCTGTGGGACATTCATGTCCGTCAAATCACTCCATATATCAACTAAATACCTTCCCATCCGTTCTATCAAAATATTCTGTTCAGGAATAACCCCTTGATCAGAAATCGCGAATAAAACAGTCGATTCATCACCCTCTTCTATGTACTTTTTAGCCCACGTATACAATTCTCTCTTTCTGTCGTTAGATACTGTGACACGAGTCACTATTCTTGGATCAGCTCCCACCCATTAAACCACTACAGGTGGAGCAGAACCACCTGGCAAAGAGAGTTCATACAAATCTTGTACAATAGGTAGCAGAGGCAATACCGCTGGCGGTGCAGATGGAATTATGGGGACAGCAACTGTTGGCACGGTTGGAGGTGCAGGAGGAGGAACAACAATGGGAAGAAGAGGAGCAACAATGGGAGGAGAAGGAACAACAATGGGAGGAGGCACAGAAGGAGATGGTGCAATTGAAAAAGTCCTACGTTCATTCGATAATTTATTAATTCATCTGATGTATGAAAATCCTGAGAGTGATATATATTTTACACATCTAGTTGAAAAGCCCTGTCCATACCTCTAATGGATTCTGACTGATTCTGCTGATCATGCAATAATGCTTTTTCTTCATTCGTCATGTCTCTACGTGCATGCTTTTCTCTACTTTTGAGTTGCTGCATAGCTTCCTTTCTCCAATGTTTAACTGCATCAAATGCTGCAAGCCTAGCCTTTTTTCTCAACATTACAGATTCTAAATTTTTAAACTTTATTTTTGAGATTTTCATAACAACAAAAAAAAACACAAGTACACCATCAGGGTGCGTTAACGTAACAAGGCGAAACAGAGAGGAGGAAAGGGACGAGTTGAAGAAAGGGCAGGAAAGGAAAGGAATAGAATAAAGCGAAAAGAAAACATAACATTTCCCTCTCACGAGTTCGACCGCGAAGCCGCCCCACCCCACTCATGTCCACAACAACAAGCATCAGGACTTTCCTGGTTAATTGTCAGTCACCATTAAGGCACAAATATACAGTGTCTTTCAATCTCACAGATCTATTTCGGAGTCAGGAGCTCTCAGTAGCAGAAGGAGCTGAACTGTTTAGCAGATATGTAATATACGGCCCACAGATGTCGGGGGGTCGAGCATGCAGTGGTAGAGTTCTTATAAATTCGCTCTCTACATCCTGACAATAGGTAATGTCTTTTTTCCAATCTTCAATTTTGGGTAAGGGGCCCCGGCTCCAGGCCATAGCGATTCGCCTACGGGCCAGCACCAGGAGGAGAGCTGCCAGTCTGCGGGATGTGGGGCGTAATTATTTTCTGAGGCCGATAAGGGCCGCCAACGGTAGCGGAGCTACTTGTTCCCCAATAATATCGGCGACGATCTGCAGGACTGAGACCCAGAATCGCTGGATTCCGGGGTACTCCCATGTCAGGTGGAAAAAGTCGGCATGCGCTGCTGTACAACGTTCACATTGGGCCGATACTTCAGGGTGATGTCGGTGTTTCTTGGCAGGGGTGTAATACGTTTGGTGCACGTAATTAAAGTGTATTATTTTATATCGTGTATTCACTGCGACATTTTGGGTTTGATATAGAATGTAGGACCAGTCCCCAGCATCTATCGACATCTGGAGGTCCGATTCCCATCTTTGTTGAGTTCTGGCATTGGGTGACCCGGTGTCTGCCACTAGGGACCTGTAGAGTGCCAAGACCAGCCTCCCCTCTCCCTCTTTCTGGATGGTTTTGTGCAGCAGAT
Source organism: Ambystoma mexicanum (assembly GCF_040938575.1). Taxonomy (NCBI): domain Eukaryota; kingdom Metazoa; phylum Chordata; class Amphibia; order Caudata; family Ambystomatidae; genus Ambystoma; species Ambystoma mexicanum. The sequence continues at coordinate 49,328,534 of NC_090930.1, forward strand.
CCCATGTAGGGGGTTGTTCAGGAAAAGAGGGCAGTAAGCTTGTCGGCCCATATTAAGAATACTTTTTCATTCGTGAGCGGAACACCCAGGATGAACCTGATCGGTTGCAAAGGGGAGTATCTCACGGTCACCCCATACTTAGCAGCCATCTTCTTCCAGACTGCGTACGCAGAGAGGACCGTATTTAGAGTGTTGTACGGAACAGGGATTTGACTAATGATGACGGCACTGAGCAAGTCGGGAGAAGCCAGAGCACGTTCCACCTGCACATGCGGACGCACGAAGTGGGTCGTGTACCAGTGGCTTAGAAACTGTGCCTGAGATGCCCAATAGTACTTCTCAATGTCTGGGAGCGCAAGGCCTCCTTTTGATATCGGCAGAACTAGGGTGTCGTAGGCCACGCGCGCCGGTTTACCGGCCCATAGCAGTTCCAGGACTGCAGAATTGACTTTCAGGAGGAAGGATTTGGGGAGGAGTAACAGGATATTGGTAAACAAGTACAGAAGCTTGGGGAGTATAACCATCTTCGTAAGAGAGGTCCTGCCCCACAGCGTTAGCGGGAGCCTTTTCCACCTGTGCACTCGTTCCTGAATAGAGGTGAGCGTGGAGACATAGATGTCTTTATATATCTTGTGATGGTTTCATGACATATATATACCTAAGTAGCGTACCCTTGAGTTCTCCCATTTAAAGCCATGGTCATCGGCAAATTGCACCGTGTGAGGGGTCAGGGGGAATATCACAGATTTAGAATGATTGATTTTCAGTCCCGACATTTGCCCAAATCTTAATACCTCCCGCATTACCGGGTTAAGGTTCTCCTAGGGATTGCTGACAAATAATATAACATCGTCAGCATAGAGGGAGACAATCAATTTGTGGGGGCCTAATTTGAGGCCTCTGTGTATTTGGAATTCGCGTAGTCTGGAAGCCAGGGGTTCCATAATAGGAGCAAAGATCAAAGCTGAAAGTGGGCATCCCTGCCTTGTTCCGCGTTCAAGTGAAATGCACGTGGATCTAGTGTTCCCTAGTGTAATGTAGGATCGGGGGCTGTTGTACAATAATGACACCAATTTAATAAAGAAGTTGCCAAAACCCATTTGTCTAAGCATTGCTAGCATGAATGGCCATTCCACAGAGTCAAATGCCTTCTCGGCGTCAAGAAGCACCGCTATTGCCTGTTGCGATGGATCCAGGGCCTCCATGACGCCAAACAGACGCCTGATGCCATAGGTGGTGCTGCGCCCTGGGATAAATCCGGCTTGGTCTCCAATCACTAGTGCTGGCATAAGGGGAAGGAGCCTGGATGCAAGAATTTTGGCCAGGATTTTATTGTCAAGGTTGATCAGAGAAATTGGTCTATAGGATGCACATTCATCAGCGGGTCTGCCGGCTTTGTGTAAAAGAATTATATTGGCTTCCCGTAGTGTTGGGGGAAGGCATCCGCTTTCAATTGATTCTTCATATACAACGCCAAGAGAGGGGCAAGGGAAGTTGCGTAGGCCTTGTAAAACTCTCTGGTAAGTCCATCTGGACCTGGTGCCTTGGAGCTCGGGAGGGATTTTATTGCTTCCAGTATTTCTTCTGTCGTTATCGGAGCATTAAGAGGTTCTCGTAGGTCTGCTTCCACCCAGTACAGCTCAGTGTCGTCTAGGTATTCTTGCAGAGATTCAGAGTCCGAATTTCCTCTAGAGCTGTACAGGTCCTGGTAGAATTCACGAAATGCCTTGGCGATGTCCACTTCTGCATAGACACGTTGCCCTCGTGCGTCTTTAACACATTCCACCCGGGTCGGGGCTTTGTCCACCGATAGTAATCGGGCGAGCAGGGCTCCTGGCTTCTGACCCTCTCCATATTGTCGGATCTGGTGTTTCTGCCCCAGGAATTTTAGCTCTCTTTCGGCTGTGTCCCTGAACCTCTGAAGCTCCTCCTTCAGCTCTGCCTGGATTTACAGGCTTGGGGCTGAGATAGTCTTCATTTCTAGTTCCTTCAGCCGGGTTTCGCTGTCGGAGAGTTCACTGCGTATCAGCTTCAGTACACCATTTTCCTTACCCAAACATATTCCGCGCACAAAGCACTTTAGCGTTTCCCAGATGGTGCTGGTCGCCTTGACTGAGCCTTGATTTCTCTCAATGAAGGATATTTCCTCACGCAGTTCCTCTGCGAAAACAGTGTCCGAAAGCGCACCCGGCTTGAATCTCCAGTTCAATCCGGGGACTGTTGCGCCCACCATGGAGGCGTCAAGTGTGACCATTGAGTGGTCGGATAGCGTGCGTGGTAGGATTTGGCTCGCTCCCCAGGCAAACGGACAATGGGTGGAGGCCATGATGTAATCTATCCTGGAGCTGGTGTTGTGAACGGGCGAGTAGAATGTGAAGTCTTTCGCATCTCGTATGTGATGCCGCCATGTGTCAGACAGGTCAAATGTTTGACATATCTCACGAACTTGACTACTGGCTTTGGACCGATTCCCAGTAGTGTTATGGGATTTGTCTAGAGTAGGGTCCATCGGTGTGTTAAGGTCAGCACCCCATATGATTGTTTCTGCGTTGGTCCTCCCTAGTTGGGACATCACCCAGTTGAAATTGTCAGGTCCATCAGTGTTGGGAGCGTAGGAATTTACAATCACCACTTCTTTCCCTGCAATTATTCCCCTCACCAGCAGGCCCCTACTTCAGTGTCCTTCACCGATTTAATGAGACTGAAGTTTGCCCTTCTATCAATCAGAATAGCGACCCCTCTGGCAAAGGACGAATACGATGAAAAATACCTGTGACAGCCCCAGGACTTGGCCCACTGTGATTCCGATGCCGGCAGGAGATGGGTTTCCTGGAGAATGGCGATGTTAACCTTATGCCTACGGAGACATTGAAGGATTTTCCTGTTCTTTGCCAGCTGATTGCCGCCACGGATGTTCCAGGTGGCTATTCTAAATGCTGTGGCTGACATTCCGAAGGCCGGGTGGATTCTCGCCTGTCAGGACGTGAAAGTGATAATGGTGCCTTGAAGTATTGGAGTGACTGATGGGCTTGGCTTCCGGGTTATCAAAGTTATATATCATCAACGTTGCGGAATGAGAGCGGGGTGAGTAAAGCGGCTGCGTCTGGCCCGAGTCCCTCCCTTGTGTGGACAACCCCCAACTGGCCCACAGTAATCACCCCATATAGAACAGAGTTGCAAGCGTAGCCGCGCTAGGGCCGCTAGTAGCCTGCCAAGAGGGTACCGGCTTCCTATAGCAACATAGTTTCGTTCCTGTGATGTACATTGAGGATGGAAGAAGGAGGCGTGCTGGTCATGTCCGCCCATTACTGGAGTTGTAGATTACGGAGGGTCTCTTCTCACTCGCTCTTCCCGACGGGGTCTCGGATTGTTCCCGCCATGTCTGCAGCCAGTCCGGTCCAGGTAATCGTTGGCTTCTTCGGGGGTATTGAAGAATTGGGCCTTCCCCTCGTGTTGGATACGCAGTTTCGCTGGATATAGCATGGAATAAAGGATATGATTGTCCTGTAGGCGTTGCTTGACTGTTGTAAAAGATATCCTCTGCGTTTGCACCGCCTGCGAGAAATCTGGGAAGACTTGAATGGAGTCGCCGTCGTCTTGAAGTTTCCTCTTGTCTCTGGCTGCCCTGAGCATGGCGTTGCGATCCTTGTAGTTTAAAAGTCTTGCAATGATTGGTCGAGGGTGCGCGCCGGGCGCCGGTCTAGTGTTCGGAATTCTGTGCGCTCTTTCTACCACAAATAGCTGAGACAGTGTTTCTCTACCGAAGAGAGCTATGCAGATCTGTTCCACAAAGTCTTCCATTTTACCTGGGATTTGTCGCTCCCTCACCCCTATGATCCTGATGTTGTTCCTACGGGAGCGGCCCTCCAAATCCTCATTCTTGGCGCACACCACCTTCATCTGGGTTTCGAGTGCAGAGACACGGGATGTCAGTGCCGCTGATCCATCGTCCAGGTCGGACACGCGTTGTTCGACATTGTTGAGTCGATCGGCTTGTTTATCGAGCCTGTGTTGAAGCTGATCTACCTTCGTCGATAGGGTGTCCAATTTGCATCCCAGGCCGCTGTTGCCAGCTTTCAGGTCCATCAGAATCTCCCTTATATCCAGGTGTGGGGTCTGGTCCTCAGTTGACATTGTGTCAGGTGACGGGGAGTTGGGTCTGCTGCTGGTCGTGGGCTTGGCCTGTGAGCTGGCTTCGAAAGTCAGTTTCTTCTGGTTCTTATCTACTTTCCCCATGGTAGCTTGGGGAGAGTGTCCGTGGAACCTGGCTAAGTTGTGTCTGTCTTGGTTTATAGCGGTGGTGGACCCAGACGGCAGCCGCAACGCATACTTTTCTGAATGTTAGCACGATGCCTTCGGTGCTTGATGCGGAGAGTCCGTGCACCGAGCGTGGGGCCTGCACGGCACACTGCTGCTTACACAGCCTCACTACTGTAACTGCGGTTGCTTTGAAGGAGTTTGTATACCAGTGTTTGCCACAGGTCGCACTTTGGGTCGCCGTGCTCTCCGCCGAGGGCGGCGGCACACGGCGCAGTCAGCGGGGGGGTGCGTGCACATGGTTCATGCAGCGTGTATCAGAGCGGCAGGCCCCCAAGGCCAAGGCCCAGCCACCTCGGGTCGGCCGCAGCTTCTTGTTCCCAGGATCGATGCCGCCGGTATTTACTAGCTTTCAGATATCTGGTTAACTGAGACAGGCCTCTCCGCGTCTGCAGCTGGACGGATGGGCGCCGTGGGAGGCCTCACCGGGTCGCGTGTCGTGCATCAGGTTTCTAGGAAGCGGCCTTGAGCGTGGATTGCTCCCCTGCGCTGCGTACCAGGTCCGCGCCACAGCGCGGACAGCTGTTGGCGGGAGCCGCGCGGATTATGCTGTGTCCGGCGGCGGGACAGGGCGGGACAGGGCGGGACAGGGCGGGACAGGGCGGGACAGGGCGGGACAGGGCGGGCCCACCCAGCGGCCGCGCCGCAGCCCGCCCGTGCTATAGTCTGCTCCTACTTGGGCTGTCTCGGGACTACGGCACCCCGACTCGTCGCTCCTCTGCCCTCGCGACGGGCCGCCGTGGGGACGGAGACCACCTCGTCTCACAGGTGCAAGTACGCACACGTCCACCCGCCTTCTTGATCGGCGCTGCTCCTGGTCCCGCCGCTGAGACTCCCGCCAAGTGCCTGCCCCCGCCGCTCCGCTCACACGCAGGGGCCGCGACCACTCAATCCGTCAGCCAGCAGGCCTCAGATCTGAGAGCGAGTATCTCGGGCTGTGGTCAAGCGTCTGGGTCGAGATGTATCTCAAAATGATCAGTAAAGCTCCGTGAATGTGCACAGTTGTAGGATGGGTCAGTCCAACCATCACAGGAGCATCGATGTTACAGGATTCATTAGAGCCCCACGGAGCACTCTCAGGAAGCGGCCATCTTGGGTGGCTCTCTAGTGCCCTCTCTTTCAAAACTACCATAAACTGGCCACTGAAGTTCGGCAACATGTCTGGTCTGTCTGTGCCAAATTTCATTAAATACGATAGCTCCCAGGCCATATCTATAATACATTAAATAAGTTAGCGACCCTTCGGGTGGCGTCGGTTGGCCTTGTTTCGAAGATTGTCTTTCCCTGCGGAATAATACCCTGAAATAGGATGACATTTTCCCAGGCATAGTTAAATCGCGATCTTACCTGGTTACGTTTGTTTCTGCAGAGACAACACTTGCAAAAAATAGCAGGATTTTTAGGAATCGGGGTACGACTCACCTGATTTCAATCAATCAAAGGGTCCGTTCGGACATCATATCGTCGTGGCTAGCGTTTTTTTCGACAAACAGGCCTTGATATGGGGACCCTCGCCGTAATGTCCTACTAAATGCTGCTCACGGTCCAGGGATCGGGGAAGCTGTACTGCGGAGGAATCGCATCTCACTTTGCAGGGGCCATTGTCACTCTCCGATCCATTTGTCTAGCAATGTGAATCAATCTTGAGAGTCCCAATTCGGGCGCCATCTGAAAGATTAAAGAATATCGAGGCTTAATAGCACATAATAGAAGTACACCATTCCCAAGGTCAAAGTATAATGTACATTTATTAACAGGCAGCTGTCTGGCTCTCAACACCCCACAATGTATCGTGAGATGAGAGAGTCCTGGACATTTCACAAACAAAATTATTTATACAAGTTTTCCACAATCCCGGACACATCGTCTAGCCCTTCTCCATGTAATACATTTACCTAGGGTTCATGGCATATCCACATAACTAAGTCATGCTTAAACATCTTTGAATAGTTTGTTGTTTTTCTTCAAACATTTCACATGTTTTCCAAATATAAGACACAAAGGTACCATTCCTTATTTTGCTCGCTTATATTTGTCTATCATTTGTTCTTGAGTTTAAAGTCAGCTTAGTTTCAAGGAGCGAAAACAAAGATTTCTGCAGAAAAGCATGTTCAACTATTTGTTATTTTACTTTGCTGTTTGAATGGGATAGGCACTGTTGGAACAGATGGTATCTAAATTACTGATTAGTACGGCTTTTTTTTAATTCCAAGGTTTCTCAGTGTAGGACAAACAATCCACTTTAGCAGCTTCAACATTCTTATCTATTTTGACATCATGGAAACAGTACAATGTTTATTTTGCTCTGCTGGAGCCGAAAACACAATTCTAAACATGGGACAGAAAGCAAGAGGCGATTGAAATGGAGGATAACTCAAGATGGCGGCGTAGTTAGCCTGTTTCAGGTTCATTCAATGCGATTTACACTACGATGCGAATGTGCTTAGGCCAATCGTTTACTATTAGGAGGTGTTCATGCAAAATATACTTTTACAGGTGTACGCTAGAGATTGATAGACCTTGGCCATGAGGGTCACCAAGGAATGGTGAAGACAAAGCAGAGTATAAGAAGTGACTATTGGTGGCCGGGATGTGACCTTCAAATTGAAAGATCGACTCGTAACTATATCCTTTGCAATAGAAGCGATAAAGTATGTGTGAGTATGAAGTATCCCATGCTCATGACGGAAATTCCTGAAGGACCATGGGACAAGTTAGGAATGGATGTGCTAGGCCCATTGTGGAGTGATGAGAAGCAACATTTATGTTTGGTTGTGATTGATTTGTTGACCAAGTGGGTGGAAGTTTTGATTAAACCCTGCATCACCACAAGAACTGTCATAGAGTTTTTGGATGATTTGTGGGAGAGAGAGAGAGAGAGAGGGTTTTCCCAAGACCATCATCACTGATAATGGGACACGGTTTCGCTTTAAGGAGATGGAAGAGTATTGTAGAAAGAATTCCATCGAGCATAAATGGAGTGCTATATATCACCCTCAGACAAATGGTGTGGTGGAGCGTTTTAACAAAGTACTTAAAGAGGCATTTTGTTGGGCGTGGTCGAATGGGTTGGATTGGGAGAGGGCTGTCAGAGATGTCATTGTCGCACACCGGTTTACCCCACATTGCACAACTGGAGTGTCCCCATTTGAGTTTAGTAGGGGTCGCAAGGCCAATACGAAATTGGTACCATCCTGGTTGGGGAAGGACACCAATGTGGGGGAAAAGCTTAAGAATGTGTATGAAAATATAATGAGCAGCCAGCTGGGGAACAAAACAGCCCATGACAAATCAGGATCTAGAGGTATCAAGAATACTGTCCCTTTGGTTGGAGACTTGGTGAGGATCAAACTTCCCCCTAATCTCATATGTGACCTGTCCAAATGGTCCAAACCCACAGGGGTAGTTGATGTGTTTAGGCACGCCATTAAAGTAGAGGATGGACGTGTTTGGAACATGGAGAGGGTGTTGATAGTGAAGACAAAGAAAGAGACAAGTGATGGTGGAGTAGGTGGTGGTGCGTGTACAGGCGGTACTGATTGTATGGGTGAAGAAAGTCTCTATGGAGAGAGAGAGGAATGTCTCAGGCAGTACTGATGTAAGAGTGAAGAAAGTCTCTGCGCAGAGAGAGGAATGTCTCAGAATTGTCCTTGCCTAGTGAGATCACAGGAGGACTATGCCAATCAAGATTGGGAAGGACCTGCCACAGACCTCGACATTTGGATGATTTTGAGTAGAAGGCAAAGCAATGAACTTTGTGTGACAGTGCTTTTGCGAAGAAGGGAAGATGTGCAGTAGCGGACTCAGCTGTCTGCAGACATGCACCGCGTGAAGGATGGCGTGTTGTGGAAGGCAGTGACGTGGAGAGGGCGAGATAGGACGGACCATTGGGAAGAGAGAGTAAGAATCTGGTGGGGTTCGCAGTCATTCCCCCTTCCATTTATATTTATTTGTGTGTCTATCTGTACAATAAACCCCTTCCACAATATCCATCTGTGTCTGCCTCATCCTCTACACACTACAGGTATGTAGCAGTCATGTCTGAGAGTCTGAGGACATTTCACTGGGATGCCCTCGATGTATAGCAGTCACGCCTGAGAGTCTGGGGACTTGTCACTGGGAAGCCCTGGGTGTGTAGCAGTCATGTCTGAGGACTTTTCACTGGGAAGCCTTGGGTGTATAGCAGCCACGCCTGAGAGTTTGGGGATTTGTCAATGGGAAGCCCTGGGTGTGTAGCAGCCACATCTGAGAGTCTGGGGACTTGTCACTGGGAAGCCCTCAGTGTGTAGCAGCCATGTCTGAGGACATTTCACTGGGAAGCCCTGGATGTGTAGCAGCCATGCCTGAGAGTCTTGGGATTTGTCACTGGGAGGCCCTGGGTGTGTATCAGACACACCTGAGAGTCAGGGGACTTGTCACTGGGAAGCCCTAGGTGTGTAGCAGTCATGTCTGAGGTCTTTTCACTGGGAAGCCCTGGGTGTATAGCGGTCACACCTGAGAGTCTGGGAACTTGTCACTGGGAAGCCCTGTATGTGTAGCAGCCACACCTGAGAGTCTGGGGACTTGTCACTGGGAAGCCCTGTGTGTGTAGCAGCCACACCTGAGAGTCTGGGGACTTGTCACTGGGAAGCCCTGGGTGTGTAGCAGTCATGCCTGAGGGTCTGAGAACTTTTCACTGGGAAGCCCTGGGTGTGTAGCAGCCATGTCTGAGGATATTTCACTGGGAAGCTCTGTGTCTGTAGCAGCCATGCCTGAGAGTCTAGGGACGTGTCACTGGGAGGCCCTGGGTGTGTAGCAGCCACACCTGAGAGTCAGGGGACTTGTCACTGGGAAGCCCTGGGTGTGTAGCAGCCACACCTGGGAGTCTGGGGACTTTTCCATGTGATGCCCTGGGTGTGTAGCAGCCACACCTGAGAGTCTGAGGACTTTTCACTGGGACGCCCTGGGTGTGTAGCAGCCACATCTCAGAGTCTAGGGATTTGTAACTGGGAAGCCCTGGGTGTGTAGCAGCCACACCTGAGAGTTGGCAGAATTTTCACTGGGAAGCCCTGGGTGTGTAGCAGCCACATCTCAGAGTCTGGGGATTTGTAACTGGGAAGCCCTGGGTGTGTAGCAGCCACGCCAGAGAGTCAGAGGGCTTGTCACTGGGAAGCCCTGGGTGTGTAGCAGCCACACCTGAGAGTCAGGGGACTTGTCACTGGGAAGCCCTGGGTGTGTAGCACCCACACCTGAGAGTCGGGGGACTTTTTACTGGAAAGCCCTGGGTGGGTAGCTCCCACGCCTGAGAGTCGGGGGACCTTTTACTGGAAAGCCCTGGGTGTGTAGCACCCACGCCTGAGAGTCTGAGGACTTTTCAATGAGAAACCCTGGGTATATAACTGCCATGTCTGAGAGTCTGAGGGCTTTTCACTGGGACGCCCTGGGTGTGTAGCAGTCACGTCTGAGGATTTTTCACTGGGAAGGCTTGGGTGTGTAGCCACTGCTTAATTTGTGCCGGTGTTGAACACTGGCACTCTTTTTCGGGCACCGTCTCTTATCAGCTGAGATAGGCCTTGCCGCGCAGTGCCTCATTAGCATTCTTTTGGTTTTTATCAGATCAAGGCAGGCAGGCTGCAGTCTACTCCATGCCTCTGCCTTTTCTGTGTGGCTCACTGGCTCCCTACACCCCCCACCCATCCTCCCCTCACCTCCTCCAAGATGATACATCTTGGAGGAGGACAGTCTGAGGACTTTTCACTGGGAAGCCCTGGGTGTGTAGCTGCCACGTCTGAGGGTCTGAGGACTTTTCACTGGGAAGCCCTGGGTGTGTAGCTGCCACGTCTGAGGGTCTGAGGACTTTTCACCGGGAAGCCCTGGGTGTGTAGCTGCCACGTCTGAGGGTCTGAGGACTTTTCACCGGGAAGCCCTGGGTGTGTAGCTGCCACGTCTGAGGGTCTGAGGACTTTTCACCGGGAAGCCCTGGGTGTGTAGCTGCCACGTCTGAGGGTCTGAGGACTTTTCACTGGGAAGCCCTGGGTGTGTAGCTGCCACGTCTGAGGGTCTGAGGACTTTTCACTGGGAAGCCCTGGGTGTGTAGCAGCCATACCTGAGATTCTGAAGACGTTCACTGAGAAGCTATGGGCGTGTAGCAGTCACGTCTGAGAGTCTGAGGACTTTTCACTGGGGAAATGGAGGATCAGACTCAACGGCTATTCTCCTCGCTCTCCTCTGCTGGATCTCTAGTAAGGCAGGCACCCATTTCCTCCTTGCTCCGTGCGGTCTCTGAGCTGCTCCGTGCGGTGTCAGAGGTGTCGTCAATTTAGACCTCTGCAGGGTCATTCACTGTGTGTCGGGGGAGATTAACAGTGGAGGGTAGTGTTCTGAACAAGAAGCTCTAAAGCAAGCGGCTGAAAAGTTAAAGCTCTTTTTGGGATGTCTTACATACAGTTCCCTAGTCAAAATGAACTACCGTTTTTAAGCATTAACTAAAAAAGACCTTTTTTCTTCAGAACTGACGTGTTTAAACCTAACTAGGCCATGAACAATGTTAATTAGCTAAACAGTCAGTGAACATTTAGTAAGCCGTTTAGTTTACTCAGTGCCTAGACCCTAGAGCAGTGGTCTTCAAACTTTTTTGACCTGGCCCCCCCCTGAGCAAAGTTTGGGCAGGCGGGGCCCCCCCAAAAATGTCAAATGGACAGTATGTGCAAATCGCTATGAAATATTGCGCGCCGTCACTGCACCCTACTCCCAGTATAGTCCCTGGGATCCCCCATATGCTCCCATCACGGTTGCTGGGCTCCCTCATCCCACTCCTACCAAGTCACTGGGCCTTCCCATCCTGCTCCCACCACAGTCCCTGAGCTCCCGCCCATCCTGCTCCCACCACAGTCCCTGAGCTCCCGCCCATCCTGCTCCCACCACAGTCCCTGAGCTACCCCCCACCCTGCTCCCACCACAGTCCCTGAGCTCCCGCCCATCCTGCTCCCACCACAGTCCCTGAGCTCCCGCCCATCCTGCTCCCACCACAGTCCCTGAGCTCCCGCCCATCCTGCTCCCACCACAGTCCCTGAGCTCCCGCCCATCCTGCTCCCACCACAGTCCCTGAGCTCCCCGAGGGCCAGTGGGATCTGTTTTTTTTTTAAGCGGAGCGGCATAAATATTTCCCATACAAATGCCATAGCGACCAATCAAGGGAGGTTCGGGGGGTGTCCCCCGTGAATTTTATTAAAATAATGGGTTCAAATGTTGCATTTTAGAGCATAGTTTAAAAGAAATGGGTAAAAAGCCAAACGGTTTGCATTTGGCGCTGGGGGGCCAAGGGGGAAAGCATGGTATTTTTGACTGGACATCTATGATAGATATCCAGTAAAACAAATACCATCCCTGTCCCTGTCCCCTGGGCTCCACAGCGCCTCAGAAGGAGAGCTGATTTTAGCAGGTGGGCAGGGGGATTGTGCAACAAAGGCCTTTTTAAAATGCCTTTGTTGTACAACCCTCCGTCTCCACTCTACCCCCAATCCCAATCCCCAAAATCTGCTCTTTGGACCAAAACAAACACACAGGGCCTCATTCCGAGGTTGGTGCCAGTCAGGCGCTATTAGCGCCATGACTAGCACCAATTCCGGTACCGCCACCGACCTGCTGGTATGGGATTTAACGGTCTATCCGACCTTTGCGGGACCGGTAAGTCCCCATTTGAAAAGCCATTGCCCATTCCCATTTCAGCCCCCATAGGGCTCAATGGGAATGGGGAAGGCGCTAATAACGGTACCGTAAATTACGGTACCGTTATTAGCTCTGAAGTCCCTTTCCGGGTCCCGACCATAACGCCTGGTAAAACCAGGCGTTAAGGAAGGGACCCGCTAAGGGACCTCGGAATAGGACGCAAAGGGATTACCGGCACCGATGTCCTTACCGGTGCCGGTAATCCCTTTGCGCCCACCTCGGAATGAGGGCCACACACTTTAGCCAGCCCAGGAGAACTCCCTCAGCTGGAAAATGCGTTTCCAAATCTTAATGAAAAGCGCCACAAATTCTAAGAGGAAAAGGAACATAAACCCATGAAGGAATCCCCTGCCCTTGCCCCGGGGCCAGGTCACATGAGCCAGCCTCCCCCAGACTCCTGCCCTGCGTGCCCCCACCCACAGTAACCCTCTTCCTGCCCTGCCCTCTCTTCCTGCCCCTCCCCTCTCATCCTGCCTGAGTCTTATCATCGTGTGCCTGCCTGCTGCTCCTGCTGCCTGCTGCACCTGCTGCCTGGACCTGGCTGCACTTTTCCTGCTCTGCAGCTTGATGAGCTGCTCTTCCTGGGACCATCGAAGTCTCCTCAGAAAGACTCGCCAGGTAAGTCACCCCCTCCCTCAGCAGCTCCAGGGCCACGTGATCTCCAGCGTCTTTCAAATGCCCCACTTTCCTGAGGGGTGTATATGCTCTTTACTGACATTAGTCTTAGGATGTTCACATGTGTGCACAATGCAGGTACTTGCCACACTGCAGGGAAACGCACGTGGAGTTGGTATTTGAATTATGAAGAAGTTGCAGCACCCAGGAAGGTAGGGGCGGGGAGGGGGTGTACTGGGGGTTCACCCTCACCATGTGCCTGTGTGGGGGATACCTGGGGGGTTTGTGCCACAACTACTTCCTTAGTGGGCGATGTAAAAGGGGGGCACAGACTCCCATTTCCTTTTGTCTAGTACCCCCCACAGTCACAGACCTGCATGATGCAAGGCTCTCCATCTGTTCTCATGAGACTAACATCCACAAATCTGTGAGACTGGCCCAGGGGAGTCTAGGAGGGGCTTCTTAGCGGGTACCGAACATAGCCCACCGTCCATAGCAGAAAACTAATGTGCATTCAGGGGTGGACTAGCCTACAGAGGTGCATGCAGGGGTGGACTGGCCTACTTGGAACTCTGGTGATTTCCTGGTGGGCTTCTGCATCGTGGGCCTCTGTTCCAAATGTTCTTAAGAGAAAGGGATTGGGCTTGCTCAAAATGTATAAAATGGGGCCACTTTGAACAGTATTTCCAAGGTCTCTTTTCTTTGCCGCCAACCCCTGTGTAAATGTTGAATTCTTTGTGCTAGATTAAGAGGATAGAGCTTCGTAGACCTACGGATCAGTGTGATTTGGCCGTGGCAGAATTGTTTGTGGCGGAATTGACCGTAATCAATTTCATTGTGAAACCAATTTTGCCTCTGCCAAATTCCGCAAATCTATGCCCCCCACCCACCAATTCATCCCCTCATCCCCCAGCACTTATGATATGTTATGATATGGTATTTATAACGCGCCTATACACAAGTGTTTCAAGGCGCGACGAGGCAAGGGAGGGGGAACAGAGGGAAGACAGACAACGATCCCACTAGGCCAGGTGTCATTCAGATCACATAAGTGCATGGGAAGGGGAAGGCGGGAAGTGCAGAGGGGGAGGGGAGAGGGGACAATGCAGTACATGGGATAATAAGATAAATAGCAAAGTAAAAGTACACCCATCAGGTGGCAAGTGCAAGGGTAAGTGCAGACAACAGGTGTCAAGTGCTGGTAAAGTGACTGTAGGGACACAGAAACAGTCCCCAAGTGCCGGGGTTCCCAGGAGGGCAGTGCAGAGTGTGACTGGTGGGGGAGGGGGCCTGAGCCCAGGATCAGAGGGAGGCCATGTAACCAGTATCAGCCAGGAAGTCAGCAGGGCAGAGGAGGAGAAAAAGCAGATGTAAAGAGAAAGGTTTTGAGGTGCTTCCGGAACCAGAGATGCTTCTCCTCAAGTTTCAGTGAGGCAGCGAGGCTGTTCCAGAGGGAGGCAACAGCCGAAGAAAGATCTACCACCAACTCGTTGCTTGGAGAAGCGTCTGACCCTGAGGGAGTTGCAGGTGGATGAGTGAAGAGCTCGTGAAGGAAGATATTTAGGAAGAGAGAGTTGAAGGTATTTAGGACCCAGGCCCCAGAAGGCCGTTTGGACAATGCAGAGGGTTTTGAACTTAATCCTCGCAGCCACTGGGAGCCAATGCAGAGATTTCAGTCCTGGAGAGATACGATCCCTGGGCTTGAGGCCAAGGACAAGTCTCCCAGTCCTGTTCTGACTAAGTTGCAGAGGGCGGAGAGTAGAAGCAGGCAGATTTAGAAAGAGGCTGTTGCAATAGTCCAGCCTAGAGAGAACCAGAGCTCTGGAGACGGTGAGCTTCTGGGGGAAGGAGAGAAAAGGAAGAATACCTCCTGAGGAGGTGCAGCTGGTAGTGAGACTTCATAGAGACGTCAGAGATGTGAGGAGAGAAGGAAAGTGTGGAGTCGAAGATTACCCCGAGGTTTTTGGCCTCACAGGTGGTAGCAGGAAGAGGGCCAAGAGAGGCCAGCCAGAGAGTGACAAATAAAGGAGGGAGCAGGTGTGCCGATGAGGAGGATCTCGGTCTTACTTGCATTAAGGCAATGATCATTGGCGGCACACCACTCCTGGATAGCAGACAGACAGTCAGGGATGAGAGAGGGAGAAGAGGTGGCTGAGGGAAGCCTGAAAGTGAGCTGAGTGTCATCCGCATAGCACTGGAAGTTGGGGCAGAGTGCGGTAATGCGGTGGGCAAGAAGTGCCAGGTATTGGTTGAACAGCCAGGGAGAGAGGTTAGAACGCTGGAGAACACCACATGAAGACATAGAGATAGAGGAGAGGAAGGACCCAAGTTTAACCTGGGAGGGTCGATCAGAGAGGAAAGAAGTCAGCCACGCCAGGGCCTGACCGGTGATGCCCAGGTTATCACGGAGACGGTTGAACAGGATGGCATGGTTGACCATGTCAAAGGCAGAAGAGAGATCAAATAAGATGAGGACACGGGGTGTTGGAATCAAGGTTGGAGAGCAGGTCTTCACAAATGTTCAGGAGAGCAGTTTCCGTGCTTCTGGCAGCTCTGAAGCCAGACTGATGATCATGGAGACAACCAACAGATTCAGTGTGAAGATTGAGCTGGGAGATGGCCAGCTTTTCCAAGAGCTTGCCCAGGAAAGGAGTGATGGAGATTGGGTGATAGCAAGACGGGTCGGCAGAGGGTTTCTTAAGGACCGGGTGCACAAAGGAGTACTTCAGGGGATAAGGGAAGACTCCATTGGTGAAGGAGTGGTTGCAGAAGTTGGCCAGGGCAGGAGCCAGGGAGTCAATGTGGTCCTTGATGGTTTTGGAGGAAGAGGGATGAACCTGTTTTGACGAGAATTTTATAGCTTGGACTTGTCTAGAAACTTCGTCTGGGGAGAACAGGGGAAAGTCAGAGGAGGGGGGATAGGTGGCTGAAGAAGGGCCAAAGGAAGAGCAGGGAGCAGAGGGAGGAAGGGGAGAGAAGGAGAGAGAGGACAGGATGTCCGGAGTTTTAGAAATGAAATGAGAAGCCAGTGCCGTGCAGAGGGCCTGGGAAGGGATAGGAGAGGTAGAGACTGTGGCAGGATTGGCCAGTTACTTGCAGATTTTGAAGAGTTCAGCCAAGTTGTTAGATGCCGCAGAGACGCAGGCTTGGATGTGAGCTCTCTTCTTGGTGCAGAGAGAGTGCCGGTATTGCCTTTGGAGCAGGCGGCAGGCCAGTTTGTCGGAGGATGTACATGAAGTGTGCCATTTCCTCTCAGGCACCCTGCACTTGCGTTTAAGCGTGACTAGGTCTGAGTCGTACCAGGAGTTGCACTTTGCTTTGGGCTTCAGGCGGATCCTCATGACAGTGGCAAGAACAGCAAGAGTATCAGATATAGCAGAGTGGAGCATGGAAAGGGCCTTCTCAGGGTATGAGTCAGCCAAAAGGGGGAGGGGAGGTGAGAAAGTGGCAGCGAAAGCCTCAGCTGACATGTGCTTCATGGGTCGGATGACCCAGAATGTAGGTGGCAGTGCTGGAATTGGCTTGGCCTGAGTGGTAGAGAGGGTGAGCTCGGAAGAAAGGAGAAAGTGATCGCTCCAGGAGAGAGGAGTGGTGAGAGGGATAGAAAGGGGAAGGTCTGAGTAGATCAGAACATCCAGAGTGTGCCCTGCAGAGTGAGTCGTGCCAGAGGGAAGAATAGAGAGTGAGAGAGATTTGCAAAGGTCGCAAAAGAGTCAAGAGGAAGGACTGGAAGCATCCAGGTGGATATTCAAGTCTCTGAGAAGGCAGAGTTGAGTGGTCGAGACAAGGAGAGAAGAGGAGAGGTTTGCCAAATCAGAGAGGAAGGAGGAGATCAGACCAGGTGGCTGGTAGATTGTATCCACAGTAAGTTAATGGCTAGGAGAAAGAGAGAGCCTGCAGACGAGGCATTAGAAAGAGGATTAAGCCTGTGTAGGAATGACAGAGGCAGAGATCCACTCTGGGAAGATCAGGGCTACACCCCCTCCGGAACGGTTGGACCTGGGAGTGGAGAGGATCTTGTAGCCATCAGGGAGGAGAGTGTCAAAGCTCGTGACAGAGCTGGCCATGAACTATGTCTCGGTGAGACCGAGGACATCAAGGTCAAGTTCCTCCAGAAGGCGGCAGATGTTGGAGGAGTGTTTGACAGCTGAGCAATAGTTAAGAGTGGCAACATGGAGAAGGGTGCCGCCCTTGAAAGACTTCCGGGGAGGGGTACAAATCAGAGGTACACCCTGCAGAGGTGTAGAAGAAGCCTGAGGGGAGGCAGAAAAGAAAGGAGCAGAGGGCAAGGTAGCCAAGGAGGAGGCAGCAGGGGGAGGCAAGGAAGCTGTCGAGGGGGGAAGGAGGACAGCAGAAGAAGAAAGGAAATTGATGAGGCATGGGAAGCGTCTATCAAAGATGAGAAGGTTGGCTTGAGGGCCTTGGACCAAGATGGTACCATTCACATAAACATTAATGATGACCTTAGAGGAGTGGAAGGAGGCCAGGAGGGCATCCCACCGGGTGCCACCATTAATGGGAGAAAAAGAGAAAGGAGAGAGCACGGAGACCATATGTAGAGTCCATAGGTCTGGTGAGAGAACGACAAAGAGGATGTTGGTGAAAGTTTGCCTGGAGGAGGCACTGGTATGGGTGTCAGCGATAGGGAGGCCTGGGCTGGAGACCAGGATATCCTTTTTAAACTTCTTCCTACCAGATTTAGTGAGGAGAGGAGGATAGTGGATAGAGAAGCAGTTAAAGAAAATAGGAGAGACAGCGAGCACCATAGAGTGGTAGGAGAAGAGAGAAGAGGAAGGGGAAAGGGGAGAACACTAGGGAAGGACACAGGACAGGGTGGAAGTAGACGAGCCAAAGAGAGGCGAGACAAGTTGAACAAGTGGACAAGAACGACAGACACTCAGATTAAGAGGACAATCACAATGCAATTTGAAAACAGGAGAGAAACACCCTAAGTTTGAGAGTCCTGAATAGAGGAAAAAAGGCATAGGTTTCACAGAGCGATGTTAAATACTTTCACAATGCAATTTTAAGAACACAGTAGAAAACCACCTAAGTTTGAGAGTTGGGAGAATTAGGCAGCTGCCTGTTGCACGTCCGCTTCCTTCCCCTGACCATGCAGCGTCAGTTCCATCTCTCATACATGGGTCGGATCCGATGCTGCAGGGTCCCCTTTTATCTTTTTTTTTCTTTTTCGTCCCCCGTCTTCAATCCACCGGAAGCGAGAGACACCCCTTTAAACCCCCCAAGGCCATCAATACTGAACATGGGGAGCAGGGAACACCCCAGAATCGCCCGCTCCCCATGTTCGGTATTGATTACCCAATTTGATCGAATCAAATCGATTGAATGATACTGGCCGAATTCAGCCAGATGTACCATTCGATCAAATACATGTGATGAAATTGGGTAACACCTAGGCCTGCAGGACATTCTACACATTGGGCAGATAGTATTTCTCTATTGATTTAGGGGGATTCTTTAGCAGGCACACAGGTAGGAACCAACAGAGCACTGTACATGTTGCTGAGGGGAACATATGAGGGGGATACTATATGTGGCATGGGATGTACCAGCCAAGGCAGGGCGGGATGTGTTGCAGGAACACAAGGAGCCCAGGTGGCTGGTCTCTCTACATGAACCTTTACTTTATAATTCATTTATGCTTAAATTAAGAAAGTAGGATAACTCATTGGAGCCAAGTCACACATGCCACAACACTATCGCTGTAAGTCCACCTCCTATTAAGAACCCCATCAGCAAGGCATTTCGGGTATGCAAAATAGCCGAATGCAAGCTTTTCCCCTGGCAGGAAGACAGTGCTGCTTTAGCCATAGTTTTGTCAAGCAAGACCGACATTCCTCAAGGCTGCCAGAGAACCACATGCTGGTTCACCCTTAGTAGGGATCATCAGTGTACTATAGTCTTGACAGTGTTCTTCTTCTTCTTGGGACGGCTCCTCAACGGCCGGAGCGATTTCACCACGCACCTCTGCTAAAGCCCCTCCCACTTCCCCATCTCCCTAACATACTGAAGGAGGAACCTGCACAGCTTATCCTCTGACCCCCACCTCTCACTGACACTCCGATGCTTCTCATCCTGGCTATTAGCAGTTCCCTCTGAAGTACAAACTTTTCACATCCCATCATATAGTGATCCACCATTTCTGGGCTTCCAATAAAACCAATAAAGTTATGGTAGGTATAAAAAGGCTTGAAAAAAAACTTTATCCTGAAATGTGAAAGTAGGATAATTCGTTTGAGGCAAGTCACACATGCCACAATTCCACCTAATAGCCATCGCTGAAAGTTCACCTCCAGTTAAGAGCCACATAACCAAGGCCTTCTGGGTATGCAAATTAGCCCACCGCCAAGCCTTATCCTACTTTCACATTTCAGGTCAAAGGGTTTTTCCCCGCACCGCCATACTGGCAATGAGGCCTTGGTATTTAAATGTTGTAATTATTTCTTAGTTAGGGGGGCAGTTGTATCAAAATTGCCGTACACATGATAGATACAGGAGGGCGTCTTGCCAAGGTACCAGCTTACACCTGGAAATGGATTATCAGTGGAGCTGAGAAGGCCCTGAGCCGATCCAGGGACTACATGATTATGTGCAACACACGAGCAATGGCAGTTGCATAATACATAACTACATTTAAGCCATAAACTGATTTGATCATCCATTGGGGGGTTATTTATAAGTTTATCATCACGTTTTCGGATCCGTAATCGGCAAGCTTGCCTGTGGATTGGCCTGATTTACCGCCAGCCAAGAGCTGAACGTAAATCAGGCACCCCCCCGGCAAAGAACAGCCAGTATTACCGGTGTCGGTAATACCGGCATCCCCCCATGGGGTCCTACGGAACTCTGTGTAATGGGGATTAACGTTCCCTTACTGGCACCTGTAATCTGCAGGTAATTCAGGCATCCCCCCCATGAAGCCCTGCGGGACTCCTTGTACTGGGGATTAACTTTCCCTTACTGGCACCTATAACTGCTGGTAATACCGGAACACCTCCCCCCCGTGGAGTCCTGCAGGACTCCATGTAATGGGGATTAACCTTCCCCTACTGGCACCTGTAATCTTCAATTAATACCGGCAACCCCCCCCCACCCGTGGAGTCCTACGGGACTCCATGTAAAGGGGATTACCCTTCCCTTACTGGCACCTGTAATCTGCTGGTAATACCGCAACCCCTCCCATAGAGTCCTACGGGACTCCATGTAATGGGGATTAACTTTCCCTTACTGGCACCTGTAATCTGCTGGTAATACCGGTAACCCCTCCCATAGAGTCCTACGGGACTCCATGTAATGGGGATTAACTTTCCCTTACTGGCACCTGTAATCTGCTGGTAATTCCGGCAGATCAGGTGCCGGTAACAGTATAACCGTCTGGTGGTATCCCGCCAGATTTACCTGCAGGATACCCCCAGATTTGTAATGAGGCCCATTGTGTTGATTACACAGTATGCCAACAAGTGTTTCGCACCGCGCAAGCTTCCGCAAGGCGTTACATATAAAAAGGCAAGCATTTGAGCACTCGGAGACCGTGAAAATGGCAGCAGCGCACAGTATAAATCAACTCATCATAACATAGCATTTGTCAGATAAAGTCCAGTGCATCTGTAGCGTAACATATAGGAGAAAAATGAAAAACAGATTGACTACCTCTCTCGTTTTGCGGACTAAAAGGTAAAATAGGCTTGCGCCTTTAGAAACTTCAGCATGAAAACGTTAATCGTTTAGTTTCTTGTCTTTTGACTTTGCACGAGGAGACACAGTCTGGGTGTGTAATCAGTTTAAAGGTTACAAAAGGTTTAGATAACCTAGCAGGGGTGTCCTTCCCTTTATAAGACTGTTGTTCACAGCATCTCGGCTAGCGCACAAGCGTACAAGGTTCAATAAAACATGACGAGATTGCAAATAGTTTAATGGTGTATTTAAATCTAACGGCAAAAAACCGAAGCGCTGTGGTATTTTAACAATGAGGCTTAAAACAGTAATAGTGAAACGTGACAAAATAGCGTGTTTCACAGCTCGAACAGAGCTCAAATGTATGAGCATTATTCTAACTGGCACATCACGCATTTATGTGCTCTCAGGCTCACTAGGTTTCGTTTCCATTGACACAGGAAACAAACCCATTCACGGCCTTTTGGTTCATACTAATCCATCAAAAGGAACCTGGCAGTATTCAACAATGGCATTAACGACCTTTCACGCACAAACAGCTGATGCCAAACTGTAAGTTATTATTATTTTTCCCCCTATCATCTAAGAGTTATGAGATAAACATTGTTATATCTAAACAGTGGTTTTGAATCAACTACAGGTGCCATATCTAAACAGGTGTTTAATTAACTGCAGGTGCCAACACCGCAGAGGTTAACTCAAGTTACCTTTGAGAGGAGGTTTGAGTATAACAAGCCCAGACAGCGAGACAATCGCAGTTCATTCAAGAAAGAATCCTAGTCACACAACTACAAGATGTGGACATGTAAGTGCATTTAATATATGTAGTCATTTTGCAAAATGTTCAAAAAAGTTAGATTATAGGGTTTCCCATTTGTGACGAAAACCTGAGACTAGGGTAGCTTCACAGTTAGTGACACCCAAAGTCTGATCATTCTCAATAGTCTAAACTGTATAACATGGACTTAGTGGGGTGAAGGCAGGTTTAGAATAACATAAAACTAGCCATCGCTCTTAAATTCAGTTAAAGTTGAGATACACAATTTGTTCTGTCTTTTTTTAAACAAATGTTTTACAGTAGAGTTTTATATGAGATTAATACACGTACACTTATGTATGTATTTTTTTCAGATGTGTGTGTGTACTAAAAGGGGAACAAGATTGATCAGCCACAAAGCAATTGGTGTCCTGAAGATGGCCTATACTTATTCTAGTGACCACTGCTGACAAAAGTGGTATATTATAACGGACCGAAACATATGTCGACTGTTTAAGGAAAATCCAGTGTTTTTTTCCCATGTCAAAAATGCATACTCAGACTGAAATGTTATGCCAACATAGATTTATATTCACTTTAGAACTCCCCTGTTAGATGAGATGAATGTAGAATGAGTGATATGATTGAGTATCAATTTAGAAATGTTTTTTAAGATGTTTTATAATCATTAAAGAGATAGAACTTTTGTTACAAGTTGCAGCGTTCAGTGCAATTTTTCTCCACCGGCGACTTCCTAACCAACGATACAGTTAGGAGGCCTTTAACTCTCACTTAAGATCCATATAAGACTAAAAGGGAGGGGTAGTCAATCTGTTTTTCATTTTTCTCCTTTATAGATTGTCCCTTCCTTCAGATTAGACCCCCCGTTAACAAAAAATAGGGATTACCCATTACTTAAAACCGCGTAACATATAGCAACAACTGTAGGCGTAGAACTTGATTTGCTAAGATGAACACTAACACACGTTAGCTAGGAGCACCAAATTGCTTAATAGTTTTGGAGAAAAAATGATCTTTGCCAGCCAGACTGCAATTAGGTCCTTTAGCTGTGTCTACATGTTCTCTTTAAGCACCAGTGGCATTTTGCATAATCATTGCAATCACTCTCTAGGCCCACAGCCCCCATACCCCCTTAACTCCCCCGCCCAACCCCAACAACTTCCACTTTGGTGAACAACCTCAGATGCATGCCTCTCCCAACACATCAACTCCGTACCCAGAAGCTGCTTCTTCCACCTGCGCCTCATCATACAAATCTTCCCGTACCTCATCTATCCCCATGAAATCTCTGCCATCCTCCCCATAATCCTATCCTGCTTAGATTATGCAAGCGGCCTCTATCTAGGCGCACCGGCATTCCAGCTCAAGAAACTCCAAAGAATCCAAAACACTCCTGCCGTCTCCTCATTGGCCTCTCAACTAGAGAACACATCAGCCCTGAAGTCAGAAGCTACACTGGCTCCCTATTGGTCGACTGACTAACTTTAAAGCCAAGTCCATCACTCATCGTGTCATCCACAACACCGGTCCCAAATTCCTCCAGGATATACTTGTATGCTCCCAACCCACCAGAAACCTCAGATCCAGCGCAGTGCTCCTCCCCGTTATCCCCCATTGCAACTACGCCAGATTCGGAGACTCCTCTTTCTCCATCCAAGCTCCCACTATCTGGAACGCTCTCCCTCTCCACATCAGCCACATTGACAACCACTTTGCATTCAGAAAGGCCCTCAAAACGGAGCACTCAGAATGCTCGACTCGATCCTTCACTAGAAAATGAGGTGCGCCTAGTTGGGTTATGGGGATAGGATCTGTTATGAATTCAGATGGTTTGTCCTATCTAATAGCAAAAGGGCATGCCAAGCATTCAGAATGCTCGATTCATAGGTTCATTGGAGGTAGAAATGAGGGGCGTCTAGTTGGGTTACGGGAATAGGATCTGTTATGCATTCAGATGGTTTGTCCTATCTAATATGAAAGCGGGTCGCTCAAGCACTCAGATTGCTTGATTCATAGGTTCATTGGAGGTAGAAATGAGGGGCGCCTAGTTGGGATACAGAGATAGGACCTGTTATGAATTCAGATGGATTGTCCTATCTAATATCAAAAGGGCTCGCCGAGCACTCAGAATGCTCGATTCATAGGTTCATTGGAGGTAGAAATGAGGTGCGCCTAGTTGTGTTATGGGGATAGGATATGTTATGCATTCAGATGGATTGCCTTATCTAATATGAAAGGGGCTCGCCCAAGCACTCAGAATGCTCGATTCATAGGTTCATTGGAGGTGGAAATGAGGTGCACCTAGTTAGGTTATGGGGATAGGATCTGTTATGCTTTCAGATGGATTGTCATATTTTATATAAAAGGGATTTGCCCAAGGACTCAGAATGCTCGATTCATAGGTTCACTGGAGGTAGAAATGAGGTGCGTTTAGTTGGGTTATGGGGATAGGATCTGTTATACAGTCACATGGATTGACCTATTTAATTTGAAAGGGGCTCGCCAAAGCACTCAGAATGCTCGATTCATAGGTTTATTGGAGGTGGAAATGAGGTGCACCTAGTTGGGTTATAGGGATAGGATCTTTTATGCATTCAGATTGATTGTCCTATCTAATATGAAAGGGGGTCACTCAAGGACTCAGAATGCTCGATTCATAGGTTCATTGGAGGTAGAAATGAGGTAGAAATGAGGTGCACCTAGCTGGGTTATGGGGATATGTTATGCATTCAGATGGATTGTCCTATCTAATATCAGAAGGGCATGCCAATCACTCAGAATGCTCAATTCATAGGTTCATTGGGGGTAGAAATGAGGTGCACCTAGTTGGGTTATAGGGATAGGATCTTTTATGCATTCAGATAGATTGTCCTATCTAATATGAAAGGGGGTCACTCAAGGACTCAGAATGCTCGATTCATAGGTTCATTGGAGGTAGAAATGAGGTAGTAATGAGGTGCCCCTAGTTGGGTTATGGTGATAGGATCGGTTATGCATACAGATGGATTGTCCTATCTAATATCAAAAGGGCTCGCCCAAGTGCTCAGAATGCTCGATTCATACGTTCATTGGAGGTAGAAGTGAGGTGCGCCTAGTTGGGTTATGGGGATAGGATCTGTTATGCATTCAGATGGATTGTCCTATCTGGGCAGTTTTCATTTTATTTTATTGATTCTTGTGCCCGCTTGACCCACTGTTCATTCTCCCTTCCTTGTTCCATTCCGCTTTCTTCCCCTCCCCTCCCTTCCGCCTCCCAGCCGGCCCACCACCGTGATTGGCCAGTCCGTCTGTGTGTTCGGGTCTAGCGGTCTGCTGCACACCACGCTCACCAATACACCCGGGCAGAGCGGGTGATTATTTGCACGAGATCCGTCGTGGTGAGGCCCACCAGGGCCATTTTCATTTTATTTTATTGATTCTTTGTGCCCCATTGCTCTGCTGTTTATTTTCCCCTCCCTCCCGACTCCCACCCCACCCACCACCCTGATTGGCATTCCGTTCTATCATTACAAGGCAAAAATTAGTTTTCAAAAATTGATTAGCACAGTTTGCTATTTGAACTTTTCTTGATTAGCGAATAAAGCTATTTGATTAGCAATGTTTTACTAATATTTTTAATGTCGCCAAAAATTATTTGTACCCTAGACATAAAATGAGTAATAATACAGCATTATTGTGTACCGCTGAAGACATTCGTAAGACGAGTGTCTGTAAAATGTAAATGTGAGCTGTATGAACGGGCAAGCGCGAGACTCTTTGCAGCAGTGCTGTGGGACGGTGTTGCACAGGGCAGTGTCCCACATACTGCATGCTTGACCTATCATTTGCTGCGTAAGAAGAAGTTCAAAAGTTACATTAATCAAAGTTTACAATGTTAAAGGAAAGCTATAGCTTTAGACTAAGGACGTAGCATGGTGTTGCAGCAGGCAGGGATGGGTAATTTTCAACTCAGATGGCCAAGTGAACCTTGTCTGTCATTGATATGAACTGTTTTCAGCATAGCGTTAAATACCACTTTCGGGGGAGGGCAGGCCTGACAATGGCCCTCAAGCCCCAGCCAGGTAGGCCCAAGCACAGCACTCCTGCCCAAGCACCTGTGAAAGCTGTATATATCGTTATTGGCACTCATCTGGGGTGTTGATACTCCAGCTATTAAGGAAACCATGATTTGCGCAATTCATGCATCCCTTAAAACAAAACTAGATATATGTCTGCGATTGGAAATAACTATTTTCAGGACCTGCAGGGAGTCCAGGAGGTGCTCAGGGGAGTGAGCAGGAGGTTTGAGGAGTGGCACTCAAGTGGAAACTGTGCCTGGGGCACTGACTCCGAGGACAAGGTCAGGGCTGGGCAGACGCAAAGCTGGCTGGTAAGAAATGTGGGCAGCTACTTGTCAATACTGCTTGTGTTCCCGGCCTCTGGACTGGCCAGCTGTCTCCAAATGATGCTAATTTAAAATGCATTCATAATTGTAGAGCAAAGCAAGCTCTGGAGGACAACTACAGTATATGGTGTTGCAGCAGATACGTATAACCAGAGACTGGATGGAACTATTAATCACTACTTTGCGTGTAAACATCTAGTTAGCTTTTTGTAATCACTATGTAAGAGGAAAGAAAGTAAGACTAAGCAGAATGGATGAAGTAGCAGGCAGAGAAATGGGCAAACCAAGTGGAATATTGTAGTTTGCAGCCATGCCACTTTCAGGGTATCTGCTACAAAGCAAAAGGCGAAAATATAGGATGACAAGGAGTTTGGGATCAGCTCATGGGTAGCACAAGTTGCACAGATGTATGCTATGTTTGCCCCAAAAGCATTAGGCTGTGTTATCATGTACATTTTCCAAAGTGTGCACCTTTTCAAAATGAAATATCGTTGGCACTATGGGGTTTAGATACACTAACCTAATGTTACTGAAAAACATGGAAACAATGCAATGTTTTACAGTGGCAATACTGTAATTCTCCATTATGCAAGAACATTTTTTTAGGGATGGAATTACAAAACTGCCTTTTAAATAATGCATGCTGGTTTTTGACAAACAGGATATAGCTAGGTTAATAAAAGTATCATCCCAATTGCTTCTGGTTTAAAATCATTTGAAAACGAAAGAACCTTTCTTGGCTAGCACTTCCACACAGGAATTTGGCACTTTTAAGAGTGAAAGAAATTATTACTGCTGCTTTGTCTCCCCATTAGCCCCTTTGTATTGAGAAAAGAGGCTGTGACGGCAAGATATGAATGCAGGGCGAGCTGGGCTTTAACTTAACAGGCCAATTTAAATAGCAAACTGTGCTACACAAGTGTCCATTTAATTAGAAAACCTACCGAATTGCATAGCAAACTGCTATGTGACACTGCTTATTTTATGCCTTGAATTACTGACATTCCCTGGGCAGCCCTCTGCCCGTGCAGCCCCTGTGGCTCAGGGCCCCAAGGCAAAGGGTGTCTTCCACAGCGTTGGCTCCTGGTTGTGTCTGCAGGTGTCAGCAGGGAAAGCCAGGGCCAGCCGTCAACCAGCAGCGACCTATTAAGATAGGAGTGGCTCGGGTTAGGAATAGAGCCTTCACTGTACCCTAATAACCTGGCCACATAGCAGACTCAGACTTAGGTGTGTTTTTCTCCTGTATTTCAAAATTGCATTGTGAAAGTATTTAAAATTGCATTGGAAACCTAGGCCTTTTTTTCCCACTATGCAGGACTCTCAGAGTTAGTTGTGTTTTCTCCGGTATTTAGAATTGCATTTTGAAACCTGGGCTTTTTTTCCCACTTTACAGGACTCTCAGACTTAGGTGTGTTTTCTCCGGTATTTAAAATTGCATTGTGAAACCTAGGCCTTTTTTCCCACTTTACAGGACTCTCAGACTTAGGTGTGTGTTTCTCTGGTATCTAAAATTGCATTGTAAATGTATTGCCGTCCTATGGTCTTGCCTCCTTGCAAAGCATTCATCTGGCAAACTTTTTATACCATTATCTAAGCTCCTGTCATCTTGTCTAATTTGTCTACATGTCTCGTGTCTCTCTGTCTCGTCTGCTTGCGCTCTTCCCTTGTGCCCTTCCCCAGTGTTCTACCCGCCCCTACCTCCCCTCTTCCCCCCTTCCCCTTCGCTCCTCTCCCTACCTACTCTATGGTGCTCTCTGTTTCTCCTATCTTTTTAAACTGCTTCTCTATTGACTATCCTGCTCTCCTTACTAAATCTGGTTGGAAGAATTTTAAAAAGGACATCCTGGTCTCCAACTTAGGCCTCCCTATCGCTGACACCTACACCAGTGCCTCCTCCAGGCAAACCTTCACCAACATTCTCTTTGTCGTTTTCTCACCAGACCTATGGACTCTATATATAGTCTCTGTGTTCTCTCCTTTCTCCTCTTCTCCCATTAATGGGGGCACCCGGTGGGAGGCCCCACTGGCCTCCTTCCACTCCTCTAATGTCATCACAAGGTTTTCTTGAATGGCACTGTCTTGGTCCAAGGCCCTCAAGCCAACCTTCTCCTCTTAGATAGATGCTTCCTGCGCCTCATCAATTTCCTTTCTTCTCCTGCTGTCCCCTCTCCGCTCTCGACGGCTTCCTCGTCTCCCCTTGCCTTCTCCTCCTTGGCTACATTGCCCTCTCCTTCCTCTTCTGCCCCCCCCCCCCTCGGGCCTCTTCTACACCTCCACAGGGCGTACTTCTGAATTGTACCCCTCCCGGAAGTCTTTCAAGGATGGCATCCTTCTCCATATTGCCACTCTCAACCCTTGCTCTGCTGTCAAACACTCCTCTGAAATCTTCCGCCACCTTGAGCAATTTTACCTCAATGTCCTCGGTCTCACCAAAACATGGTTCACGGCTAGCTCTGTCACAAGCTTTGACACTCTTCTCCCCCTATGGCTACAAGATCCTCTCTGTGCCTAGATCCATTGGTTCCGGAAAGAGTGTAGTCCTGATCTTCCCTCAGTGGATTCCTACCTCTGTCATTCCTACGCAGGCCTACTCATCTTTCGAATGTCTAGTCTGCAGGCTCTCTCTCCTAGCCATTCCCTTACTGTGGCTACTATCTATCGACCACCTGGTCAGATCTCCTCCTTCCTCTCTGATTGGGCGAACCTCGTCTCTTCCCTCCTAGTCTCAACCGCTCAACTCCTCCTTCTCGGAGACTTCAACATCCACCTGGATGCTTCGTGTCCTTCCTCTGGACTCTTTCGCGACATCTGCAACTCTCTTGACCTCTCTATTCTCCCCCCTGGCCCGACTCACTCTGCAGGGCACACTCTGGATGTTGTGATCTCTTCCGATCTTGCCCCTTTCAATCCCTCTCACCACTCCTCTCTCCTGGAGTGATCACTTTCTCCTTTCCTCCCAGCTCACCCTCTCTACCCCTCAAGCCAAGCCAACTCCAGCACTGCCACCTACCTTCTTGGTTATCCGACCCATGAAGCGTGTGTCAGTTGAGGCTTTCACTGCCACTTTCTCACCCCTGCCCCTCCTCTGCTGACTCATACCCTCACACCGCCCTCTCTATGCTCCACTCTGCTATATCTGATACTCTGGATGTTCTTGCCCCTGTCATGAGGATCCGCTTGAAGCCCAAAGCTAAGCGCAACTCCTGGTATGACTCAGACCTTGTCCCCCTCAAACGCAAGTGCAGGGCTACTGAGAGGAAATGGCGTGCTTCCTGTTCATCCTCTGACAAACTGGCCTGCCGCCTGCTCCAAAGGTAATACCTCATCCAAGCCTGCGTCTCTGCGGCATCCAACTACTCGGCCGAATTGCAAGGAGCTGACCAATCCTGCTGCTGTCTCTACCTCTCCTGTCCCCTCCCAGGCCCTCTGCACGGCCCTGGCTTCTCATTTCATTTCTAAAACTCAGGACATCCTGTCCCCTCTCTCTTCCTCTCATCCTCCTACCTCTACTCCCTGCTCCTCCTCTGGCCCATACCTTGGCCACTCCTCCTCCCTCCATCTTTGCCTTTCCTCTGTTCTCCCCAGATGAGGTTTCTAGACAAGTCCGATCTATGAAAGTCTCCTCAAAACAGGTTCTCCCCTGTTCTTCTAAAACCATCAAGTTCCACATTGACACCCTGGCTCCTGCTTTGGCTAACTTCTGCAACCACTCCTTTGCCACTGGAGTCTACCCTTCCCCTCCGAAGCACTCCCTTGTGCACCCTTTTCTTAAGAAATCCTCTGCCGACCCCTGCTTCCTGGCTAACTATCGCCCAATCTCCATCACTCTTTTCCTGGGCAAACTCCTGGAAAAGCTGGCCATCTCCCAGCTTAATCTTCACACTGTATCTGTTGGTTGTCTCCATGATCATCAGTCTGGCTTCAGAGCCACCAGAAGCACGGAAACTGCTTTCCTGAACATCCGTGAATACCTGCTCTCCGAACTTGATTCCAACACCCCCTGTGTTCTCATCTTACTTGATCTCTCTTCTGCCTTTAACATGGTCAACCATGCCATCCTGCTCGACTTTCTCCGTGATAACCTGGGTATCACTGATCAGGCCCTGGCTTGGCTGACTTCCTTCCTCTCCGATCGACCCTCCCAGGTCCAACTTAGATCCTTCCTCTCCTCTATCTCTATCTCAACCTGTGGTGCTCCCCAGTAGTCTTACCTCTCTCCCTGGATGTTCAACCAATATCTGGCCCTTCTTGCCCACCGCATTGCCGCTCTCTGCCCCAACTTTCAGTGCTATGCGGATGACACTCATCTCATTTCCAGGCTCCCTTCAGGCACCTCTTCTCCTTCTCTCATCTCTGACTGTCTGTCTGCTATCCAGGAGTGGTGTGCCACCAATGATCTCTGCCTTAATGCCAGTAAAACTGCGATTCGCCTCGTCCGCACACCTGCTTCCTCCTTTCCTGTCACTCTCTGGCCAGCCTCTCTTGGCCCTCTTCCTGCTCCCACCTATGAGGCGAAACCTCAGGGTCATCTTCGACTCCACACTCTCCTTCTCTCCTCACATCTCTGACATCTCTAAGAAGTCACACTACCAGCTGCACCTCATCAGAGGTATTCTTCCTTTCCTCTACTTCACCCAGAAGCTCACTGTCCACAGAGCTTCTGATTCTCTCTAGGCTGGACTACTGCAACAGCCTTTATCTAAATCTGCCTGCCTCTACTCTCCGCCCTCCGCAACGCATCCAGAACAGGACTGCAAGACTTGTCCTTGGCCTCAAGCACAGGGATCGTATCTCTCCAGGACTGAAATCTCTGCATTGGCTGCCAGTGGCTGCGAGGATTAAGTTCAAAACCCTCTGCATTGTCCACAGGGCCTTATGGGGCATGGGGCCTAAATATCTTCCTTCTCGAGCCCTTCGCTCATCCGCCTCCAACTCCCTCAGAGTCAGTCGCTTCTCCAAGCAACGAGTTGGTGGTAGGTCTCTTTCTTCAGCTGGGGCCTCCCTCTGGAATAGCCTCCCTGAACTAGGGGAGAACCATCTCT
Organism: Ambystoma mexicanum; assembly: GCF_040938575.1. NCBI lineage: Eukaryota > Metazoa > Chordata > Amphibia > Caudata > Ambystomatidae > Ambystoma > Ambystoma mexicanum. The sequence goes on from NC_090930.1 coordinate 49,359,072, forward strand.
GGTTCTGGAAGCACCTCAAGATCTTCCTCTTTGCTTCTGCTTTCTCTCATCCTTTCCCCTGTTGAACTGGCTCAATCTGAAATTGCACTGGTCACCTGGCTACCTTCTGTTCTCGTGCCCAGGTCCCCTCCCCGCCAGTTGCACACCTGCTCTGCCCCCCTGGTACTCCCTGGCACTTGGGGGCTGTTTCTGTATCCCTACAGCCCCCTACCGGCACTTCACACCTGATGTCTGCACTTACCCTGCACTTGCCACCACTTGCCTGCACTTCTTATTTATTGGATTCATTGTTTTTTATTTATTTTATTGTTATCCTATGTACTGCACTGCCCCCTCCCTTTTCCCCCTCGCACTTTTTCCTCTCCCCCCTCCCCTGCACTAGCGCAATCACAATGTCACCTGGCCTAGTAGGAACGTTGTCTCTGTCTTCCCTCTGTCCCCCCTTGCCTCGTCGCGCCTTAAAACACTTGTGTATAGGCGCGTTATACATGCCACATCATATCATAATATGAAAGGGGCTCGCCCATGCACTCAGAATGCTCGATTCATAGGTTCATTGGAGGTAGAAATTAGGTGCGCCTAGTTGGGTTATGGGGATAGGATCTTTTATGCATTCAGATGGATTGCCCTATCTAATATCAAAGGGGCTCGCCCAAGAACTCAGAATGCTCGATTCATTGGTTCATTGGAGGTAGAAATAAGGTAGAAAATGAGGTGCGCCTGGTTGGGTTATGGAGATAGGATCTGTTATGCATTCAGATGGATTGTCCTATCTAGTATGAAAGGGGCTCGCCCAAGCACTCAGAATGCTCGATTCATTGGTTCATTGGAGGTAGAAATAAGGTAGAAAATGAGGTGCGCCTAGTTGGGTTATGGAGATAGGATCTGTTATGCATTCAGATGGATTGTCCTATCTAGCATGAAAGGGGCTCGCCTAAGCACTCAGAATGCTCGATTCATAGGTTCATTGGAGGTAGAAATGAGGTAGAAATGAAGTGCGCCTAGTTGGGTTATGGGGATAGGATATGTTATGCATTCAGATGGATTGTCCTATCTAATATGAATGGGGCTCTCCCAAGCACTCAGAATGCTCGATTCATAGGTTTGTTGGAGGTAGTAATGAGGTGCCCCTAGTTGGGTTATAGGGATAGGATCGGTTATGCATTCAGATGGATTGTCCTATCTAATATCAAAAGGGCTCGCCCAAGCACTCAGAATGCTCGATTCATAGGTTCATTGGAGGTAGAAATGAGGTGCACCTAGTTGGATTTGGGGATAGGACGTGGCATGTACTTAGATGGATTTTGGGGGTTGGAATGGCTAGCAACCCCCTTTGCACCTATAAACGCACAGTGGTTACAGGCAAGTATCCCTTGACATTGCGCCTATTAGATGACTTGTTTGGCTTCTTTACAACTTGGAAGACATGTAGTAACTATGTCCAGCCCTGCAGATAACGTGCGTATTGAGCCTTTTTACGCATGAAATTATGACAAATACACATGATTTCATTTTCTACTGCGTACCGCTTTGATTTATTCATTAAAAAAAACCACTAGATGGCACTGTAGCGTTTCTTTTGTCAGCAGCATAGCCTTTCTTACACATGATGGTGAATTTCCAACTGAAAGACCAAATCTGTGACAGCTAAGCGAGCAACACAATAAAGCATGCCCCCTTTTAAAATGTGTTCATACCCATAACGTCTAATAGCTTGATATGCCAAAAAGTAAAGTTTGCTTTGATGTCCTAAATTGAATATTCTTTAATAACCATACATAACACGCTGGAAGTTTGTGACGAATCTCCGAACCTACGTGAGTTTATGGCACAACTTATTTTTTGGGGCGTATTAAAGCGCTGAAAATGAAGTGGGTAAATCCAGGATGTTTTGCCTTGTGCATCTTCTAGTTTCCCATGCAGGATGTGGAAAATAAAGGTAAAGTGATATTATTTTGGCACAAAATGCTGCTGTAAGGATTTACATTTTTTGATGGTTTACTATGCAAGTAAACTCTATAGGACAGTATTATTGTAGGTCTTGACACCCAAAACTAAAAGTTTTGTTCCAAGTAAAGCGCGGAAGAAGGTGGCCATTCCCCAAATTGAAAGAGCGGGTTAAAATCCCAGCTTCGCTGTTTAGCGTAAGTGTATGATGCTGGGCAAATAATGTAATCTCACCCTGACTTCAATTGCAAAAATTGGAGTGCATATAAGTTTACACCCTTACAAAAGGATAGTTTTAATAAGTGTAGGGACACATTGGTGTATACTGGTGCTCCTCTGCTAGTGGCTCCAATACTGCTGCATAGAATTTCATTATTGCTGCACTAGCCCTCCCCCATTCTTGTAACACTGGATTTGACAGGCAGACATAGTGTCACCAACCAGTCAGTGCACCAGAGATTCTAGTATAGCGGACTGTGGTAGAACCAACATTACATTCTCTCCCCTGTTGCTCCCAGCCACTGAAGGTGCTTGGGCTGTCCAGAGTACTGCCCCACACTCTGCAATGCCCCGTTATGCTAGGATATTGAGTCTTTCATTGCACACCATCTGCCATTTTCACACTTTCTAGGACCTTCAGGTTCTGCAAGAAGTGGGTGTTTCAAACTCAAAGGAGAGAGCAGTTAACTGATTGTAACATTGAAGCTGCACTAGAATATTCTTATTACAATGAGTAATGAAATTAGAAATTAGATGCCCCTACACAAGTAGGTTTGCCTTTCCTCCACAGTCTCCAAAGTTAGTGCCCCTCCCAACATTTGAAGGGTTAGCCCAAGCCTACATTTTAGCCTAGGTGCAACCCTGGATGTGCGCACTTGCATTTTGATAGGCAGGGAGGTGTGGGAAGTCTTTTCCCCAAACTGGCGGTGTTAAAGTTTTACTGTGTGTGCTCAGAAAAATGTACTTGAACAAACGCAGTAAAACTTTAAAGCTGTTACTTTCAAGAAAGTATTCCATCACCTCTGCATATTGTGCTTTAAAACATACTATTCAATAGTTCTTCCCCACACCAGACCATGGGAGGAGTTGGGTAGAACAGTGGGGGCAGAGCTTCCAAGTTTGCCCTGCCTATTTTTTGAAGTGGCCCCTCCCATCACAACTTAATTCTCCTCCTGCCCCCCAAAATGTAGGTTTTTTTTGTGCCCCTGCATGGGAGAGGGGTCAGGTAGGTCGGCTTACTCTCACAAGCCACCAGCCACCCCCACCGCTCCCCTCACAGTGCTGAAATAAAGGGGCGGGAGCCAACACATCTGCAATTATTCCTTTACTTGCTGCCTGTTGTAAACCTGCTCTGTAATGTATAATTTATGAAGTTATGCTGGCTGTAGTAAGACGTGCGCTTGCTGTTGGGCTATACCATGAGGGATGGGGCGTTACCCCATGTAGGGATGAACGGTTCCATTAGCCTGAACGGAATATATTTGCCAATAGCACATGTAGGGAGGTCATGTGCCACTGGCGCATGCAGAAAAGAGATGCTAAGTTAGCATGTGCAGAGAGGAGATGTGCTGCTGCATGTGTAAGGAAGCTATGCTAATAACAGGTCGAAAGGGAGTATGTGTTCTTACATAGCGCTTTTAGCCAAATTCCTTCTGCTTTTAAGCACTGTGGTAACGGTTATTATCCCATTTCGAATGGTACTTAATTTATTACAGCAAAACACAGCAGAATGCCAGGGGAGCACTGTTGGGCATTGTGGTGGGGGCTGCCGAGGACATATTCGAGTCAGGCTGAATAAGGTAAGGGGAGGGGGAAAATCGGGTACATTTGGCCCCAGTACTTTTTGTCAATTTCCAGCACTGATAGTAACTTGTGTGAACGGTCATTCTTCATTATTACATTTCTTGTAAGAAAGAAGTGACTCCTCTGCGGTCTTCCCTCTGTGCCACACCCATCAAGGCTACGTCACGTAATTGGAACTTGGGAAGTGCAGGCCACCCTCCTGCCCAGTAGCTTTCCACCCTTTCTTTGGATGCAACGTTTTAGCCTCTGCAGAAGGGAGCCCTGCCGTTAAGACTGGCAGAGAGGAGATGTGCTGTTATAGCATGGGCAGAGGAGATGCTACGTTAGCACTCACAGAGAAGAAATGTTCCCATAGTACGTACTTAGTAAAGATGTGTCATTTGCACGTGCCATGGAACAGAAGGGCAATTAGCATGCAGAGCCGAGATGTGCTGTTAGCATGCAGAGCCGAGATGTGCTGTTAGCATGCATAGACAGAATGTGGAGGTTGCACATGCTAATTGCACATCCCGTCGCTGCACAGGATGTGCAGTTAGTACGCGCAGGCATGGGATGTGCAGTTAGCATGTGCAGAGAGCATACGTCCCATTAGCATGTGCGTAGAAGGCATGTTGTTAGCATGCACATCTCCTCTGTGCACATGGGCGCAGTTATCACACATGTACAGAGAGTTGTCCCACTAGTATGTGCGCAGAGAAGATGCACCATTAGCAGACCGGGAGGATAGCTCTGGGGCAACGCACTCGCCTTGGAAGCAAGACGACGTGGAGCAATACAGGTTAGATCCCCGGGTCCGCGCTTAGAAACCTTTGGGTATTAAGCACGTTATAAATAACCGATTCCAATTCCAATTCCAGACGAGAAGAGATATGCCAATAGCATGCACAGAGAAGAGATTGGAGGTCATTATGGGTAGAGATATGTCCTGTTAACGTGTACAAATATCAGGCTTGCTAAACAGAACGTGTTCTATCAATACGTGAAAACAATGTCTGCCATTAGCATATGCATAGAGATGTGCTGTTAGCATGCTCACAGTGTAAAGGTGCAATTTACACATGCAAATGACACACATTTGCTCTTCAAATACTAACAGCACATCTCTGAAAATGCTGAAAGGAGATGTGCCTTTACCATGTGCACAGAGTACATGGCATACTCGTTAGTATGTGTCAAGAGGAGATGCTTAGCTAGCATGTTCAAGGAGGATATATGCCATTATCAAGTGGAGTGATGTGCTGTTACTGTGTGCCCAGACGGGATGTGCCGTTTGCATGTGGACTGAAGGACTCTGCACAAGCCAGACAACTTTGATCTACAACGCTTTTGGTCTATGGGTCTGATTTTACGTATGCATTGGATGTATGTGTTGGATAAGTTTTACTCTCTTGCAGAGGAGAAAACTCATTTTTACTCTCTTGAAATTGCATTTACTCTCTAATTTGAAAAATCATGCGTAAAATACTCCCACCTCAAAATATTATCTGGAGCACTGGTTATGTCTATTTAATTTATTTGCCTATTGCACTCACAGAATCCCATTAGCCTGGTCCTTTCCATGGTAACATGTCTACCCCTACTAGAAGATGCTCTTGGACAACCATCCTATCGCCTTGACAGACTTAGGGGTAGCAGGCCCATAGTGTCAGATATATCGGACACAGCGAAATCGAAGATAAACTCCATGCGAGTTTAAGTTATGCATAAACGCACCACTTCTGTGGAATCTGCCACAGGCACGACTTTCCATCCACGCACTCTAGAATAGAGCTACGGCTATGACAAATTCAGTCTAGCTGGTCACATAACTTCTCGCACTGAAAGCCCAGACCGGCCTCAACACCCCTGCCATTAGAATACAGCGACAACCAACGACAAGTTTGGTCTAGCTGGGTACACATCGAATCTCCTGGACTAGCGCTCTTTTGTGACCACCGACAGCACCACCCACGTACCTCACCTCTTGGGCTGCTTACTAGGGCCTAGCCAGCCCTACTAAGTCTTCATCTCGGCCAAATGCACACAAGCATCTTAAATTATACTCTTCAAACGTTTTGTATACCTGGACTTCGGTCCTCCAGGGCATTCCCACCACAAAGCGCATTGAGGCCATACAAATGGAAAAATGACGCTATATAATTGACTACAATACAATAGAATATTCTAGCTGAGTGGGTTCTGCAGGTGCTGTGAGACACATGAGGGGCCAAGCAATGTATTCTAGCACATGGTGGAGTAGGGCAGAGGGGTCTCATTGCTTAGCACCAGTGAAGATGTCATATGCACTTTGCTTATGGTTGGGTAGCGTTTGTGCACATGCCTCTTTTTACCAGAGTTAAATTGCGAGTAAACCACACATGTTTAACAGGTAAGCCTTTAGTCTGTGGGTCACCCGCAGCCCTATTTTGATGTGTGTTTAATATGAGAGGTAGCCAGATGGGGCGGGGGTAATGCCTACTGGGGTGGGGGAGGGATAAATGACTAAAGAGCACATATAAATATTATAGTCTCACTTGGTTGTACTGTCGCTCTAATGTCTCGATTACTGGGGTCTCCCTAAAGGCCTTGAAATATAAAACAAGACTGCTAGCCTGATCCTGAGCCGGCAAACCCAGGACCACATCGCCAGGTCCTCCCGGCTTGCACTGGCTACTGAAATGGAGGTACGTTGCCTTCAAGACTCTGTGCACTGTATATCAAGCATATTGGGGAGTTAGTCAAAGCTACTTCCAGCAAAATATTATGAAACATTGTCCTTCCAGCATAAATATCTGCTTATTCCTTCTTCCTCTTAACCCCTTAACTGCTGAGCTTTATGCAAGTCTATGCAAAAAGGACGAGCATACTCGTCCTTAGCACTCGGGCTGTGACAGGAAAAATCTAGGGGGGCAAGTTATTAGAGACAGCTGGTGCTGCTCTAAGGAACAGGCTTCCTATCACACTGAGTTCCCTTGACAAATACCTCCTGTTCCCTTAACCCACTGAAGACCTGCCTCTTTAAACTCTCGCTTGCACCACAGCCATGCTGGCCTTGACCTGCAGTGCCTCATTTTTACGTTGCACTTTTCCCAGCACCTCCTGGGTCTTGTTGATGTCTGCTCCGTATGCACTTTATGCATTGTGTAGTCAGAATATTCTCACTTGCTTGTACTGCACTTCTTGCTATCCCTCAAGCTTAGCACTATAAGGCTCCTGAATGTTTTGAGGCTTTGATCGTTCAGACTCCACCTTCCCTCCACCTTTTTCACTCCTTTTCATTTGGAGGAGTACGACGACACTGTGTTCCTCACAGACGCCTTTTAAGACAAAAAATGAGTACACCATCTGTCTATCTATTGCAGCTGGAAATCTGTCCCAGGAAGAGGTTCTATTAGGCATAATGGTTTATATAGAAGTGCTCAGGGCTAGGAGCAAATGTAGCCCCTTGGCTTGCCCACTTAGTTGCATAAAAAACATGGCCCCAATATGCATATTAATCCTTTGCAAGGGCCAGGGCAAGTCACAAGATGAAAATAGAGGGTATATTCTGATTGCCTCTAGGACCTGAACCATTCCAGTTTACCATTGAGGTCTGCCCTTATTACTGCAAGGCCTCACTGTGTGGACGGTGAACTTGCTACTTCCTCATTTTTTTAATCAGAAATAGATGGCCAAACACACATTTGTTTTTGCACTTTACAGTGTTGTGGTCTTGTTAAGGCATGCAGGCAGGAAGTTGTAGTTATAAGGATTTACTTTCTCTGCATACACTGCACAGGCTTCTCTCCTAATATGTAGACTCTTAGCATGTATGTATATATTAATTATGTGCACAGTCACTGCTGGGTTCACCTGTATGCAGGGTAGGAGAATATGTCCATGGCATGGAGTCTGCAGGGAGAGCATTGGGCTGCCGTGCTTCCAGCTGGAGCGCAACACTCGTAGTGATCTTAGCGGGAAGTCCTGCTTCCGATCTCACCAGACTTTGCGCGGGACTTCCTTGAAGTCCTTTACTCTACATACCTCCTTTTGTTGGAAGACTTGCATTACTCCATCACGTAGTCGGTGTACCTTCCTGGCCTTCTTTTTTCTCTCTGTGGTCGACGGCTCTCTGCATTCTCTTCTTGCGGTGTTGCGCTTGTTTCACTGCATCTCTCTTGTCTCACTGCACTCCTCTTGGGACTGACTTCCGCTCGGGAATTTGTCCATTCATCCTGCTCCTCTTCATGTTCAGGTTGTTCTCTCGTTGTCGTTTTCTCCTTGGCCAAGCTCTTCTCTTGGTTACTATGCTCTTGTATTGTGGGGCTGGATGCTTCTCCTGTCCCCTTTTCGTACAGTGCCGCCCTCTCCAAGTTCTATCGCTGGCCGTCTTGGTTGCGTATATGGTTTGTCCCTCGCTGCACCACCCTCACTGGTCTGCTGAACTTGGAGCCAGTCACGGGATCACTATGTAGCAGTTTAATCTTTATCGAATCCCCCTCTCAAACTGTGCTTTGCTGTCACCATATCTCTTCATGTTTTCTTTGCTCTTCTTCACTCACCACACCAATTCTTCCATGTCTACTTTTTCATCCTCTCTTATGTTTGCCAACCATAGCGGAACCAGCATGGATGCTGCCCTGCGTCCTCTGAGGAGATGGAACGGCGATATGTTTGTGACCCCATTAGGGGTAAGGCGATGGGCAGCCACTGCTCCTTGACTGTCCTGAGCGGATCGAGACCTGCTGCGGTAGATAACTGAAAGGCTCCCTTGATGAACCTGTTGGTGCGTTCCACCAACCCATTTGCTTGTGGGTGGTATAAAGCAGCTTTAATCTGATGGATATTGTTCTCCTTCATAAACTTTTCCATTGCTCTAGATACAAGTTGAACTCTGTTGTCGGTGACCAGTTCTCTAGGCAACCCTTCTCTTGAAAAATGTTCTTGAGGAACTGAATCACAGTAGCTGTGGTTATGTTGGATACAAAGTCAACGTCCACCCATTTGGATAAATAATCCACTAACACTATGACATACTTGTGTTCATTTTCCATTAGTTCTAGCGGGCCTATGAAGTCCATGCCCAATTTTTGCCACACCCCCTCTGGCACTTCTGTAGGGTGTAGTGGTGCCTGTCTTCATTTAAGTCACTTGTCACTATTCACACATTCATGACACCTCTCTATCCTCTGTCCTTGTCCGTATTTCTAAGTCCATTCCTGGCCACCAATATGATTCCCTCACTTTCCTTGTTTTCATGTTGTTCCTCAGATGACAGGTGTGAGCCCTGCATATAATGGTTCTTCTCGTTGCTACAGGTGGGATTACTTGGTCGCCTCTCATGAGCATCACCTCACATTCGAAGATTTCATCTGCTACTTTCCAATGGGGATGCAACCCCTCTGGGAAGGACTTCTCATCTGGCCACCCTTTCCTGACCAATTCTGTGATTTTTTTGTGGTGCCATCCTTGGCTGTTTCTTCTTTCCAGGGCCCTTCGCTCATTTAGAGGAATTCTCGGCTTCTCAGATCCATGAATGATGTGACCACACATTCATCTTGTAGGAAGCTGCTCTCTGTGTCTTTACGCACTGGCAGTCTGAACATACAGTCCGCTTGGGCATTTTTCCAATCTGCTATGTGCTGTATTATGTATGTGTATTCTTTCAAATGTGCTGCAATGCAGCAAGGGGGGTGTCGATGTTCGGGTCCCTCCCAGTTTCAGTAATTGTACTAGGGGTTTGTGGTCTGTAACCAGCAAACGGTTCATGCCCCAGATGTATGTGTGAAAGTAATCTACAGCCCACGCACATGCCAACATCTCCTTTCTATAGTGGAGTCATATCTTTCTGTGAGAGTGCTTTGAACGCGAAAGCAACAATGTGTTCATCATCGCCTTTCTTTTGGGGAGTGTTTCCCCTATCCCATACCCGCTGGCATCAGTAGTGATCATAGTTTTCCATTGAGGATTGAATGGTTGTAGGCAGGGCGCATGCATGATGCCCTCTTTGACCTCTTTGAAAGAGCTTGCTTGCCCTGCATTCCACTGGTACTCTGCACCTTTCTTGAACAATGCTCTCATGGGGGCGGTAGTGTCCAAAAAATGTGGCTCAAATTTTGCATAATATTCGGATAGTCCATAAAATGATCTAAACTCTTCTTTACTGTTTGGAAGAGGCAGCTTCACAATGGCTTGCAGTAGATCCTTCTTGTGGCTCATGCCTACCTTGGATATGGTGTAATCCAGATACTCTTCTTCGTCAGCCTGCAGTACTCACTTATTATAGCATAGCCACACTCTGCTACTTGCAACTTTGCCAACATTTTGCAGAGCGCTGTATCATGTGTCTCCTTGTCTGCCGCGTAAATTAATAGGTCGTCTTGGAAGTATGAGACATTTCCAATATTTTTCAAGTCTGGAACGCGCAGGCCGCTGAAGACAACCCAAAGGGCATTCTGGTGAATTAATACGTTCCAAAAGGGGTTATGAATGCAGTGAGCAGTCTGGATTCCCGATGCAAGTTGATCTGGTGGTAGGCGTCTATCATATCTTGTTTTGAAAAGACCTTTGCCTCCTTCATCAGCAAAATCAGCTCATTTATGCTCAGTAACAGGTAACTATCCGCCACCACCTCCAGGTTCAGACTGCGTTAGTCAATGCAGATGCGTAACTCACCAATGTTCTGTTTCTTTATGAGTACCACAGGGCTGAGACATTCTGATGACTCCACAATCTCTATGGTTCCTTCTTCTAGCATCTTGTTGAGTTTCTCTTGTAGTGCGACTCTCGCCGTCGCCAGCACCGTTCTCACCCTGTGCTTGACTAGTACCGCTCCTTGTTTTAACTTTATTTTGTGTATGCAGTTCTTAATATGGCTAGGCGTGTCTGAAAATAATTCCGTAAATTCTTTATGGACAGCACTTGTCCCTCCACGCTGGGGTCCAGCCTAATTTGCAGTTTGGCCTAGTCATCCCACCCTAATACTGGTGGTCAGTTTTCTGCAAAGTACACTTTGGTTTTAGTGACTCTTCCCTTGAACTCCACTGTCACCCTGATGTATCCTAGGAGATTCACACTAGCACCTCCATAAACTGTGGGACTAATGTTTGTCTTGTGCGCCTCCACTCTTTCTTTCCCCACCATGATTTTATACAGGTTCAATGGTAGTATGGTGAGGTCTGAGCCTGAGTCTGCCATTACCCTTGTTTCATGACCGTCGGCTTTAATGGTACAATTAGTTTTTTCCTTCCAGGTTGTGAGGCTGCTAATAGGTATCCTTGCTTTAGGTCACAAAAAGTCAGTATATTTTGAGTAGGTTCAGACCACATCCTACTCCTTTGAAAAAGCCTGTTTGTCTTATATCATAATGGGCGGAGGTCAAGAACCAGTCTTTAAGTCTGGTTAAGATTATAGATGGCAATATTTTCCCCAATATATCTAGAAGAGCTATTGGACGGTAATTCTTAGGGTCAGATCTCAGCCCCTTCTTGAAAATGGGAATCACAATAGCTGTCTTCCAAGAGTCTGGGATTTTCTTTTTGTAGAGGATTTCTTCAAATAATACCAAGCAAAAGCCTGCCCACTCTTCAGTGGCTTCTTTCAGCAGAGTACGAAAGCCCATCCGGGCCGGGGGCACGCAAGATACTTGCTTTATTAATTAGTCCGATGATATCCTGTCTATCATATTCTAGTTCCCATCTGCCTGATTGTGGCAAGATTTCATGAAGAGTATCTGCAGGAGCCTTGACGAAGAGCAGACTAAAAAGATGTATCCAAACGTCCTCTTCCACTGCGTTATGTTGCAGAGGTTTTTGGTTTCCACCTATTTCGTTCAAGACCATCCACAAAGATCTACAGTCATTTAATGCTAAGATTTTCAGCATCGTATCCAGTTTTTGTATTTCTGCTTGCGTTATTTTATCAGGGTTTCCTTATGGATTTCTTGTCAAAGGCTTATGTTTCTTATGTCCCGATACAGCTCTCTTTTCTACAATTTCTTTATCGTATATATGTTTGGGGGTAAAATGCATATTTTGTCCAGGCATACTTGTCGTGGATGAAATCACTGAACAAGGGGGGAATAGTTGAGGCTGGTCTCGGTTTCTTGTAGAGCTTTTTTGAAAGTCTTGTTAACTAACTGGACCTCTTGAGCCTTCATTCGCAGCCTGTTTCTGCCTGGTCTTACTTCGATGCGGTGCGTCCACGCCTCTCTCTCTTCCAAGTTCGGGGCATGCAAGGACAATTTCACTAAGTCATGATCACTGTGATCTGTTTGGATTATTCTTAGTGATCTAATCAGGGCACGCATATTATTGGATACAAGAAAGTAGTCTAGGGTTGATGATGGATTCCCTCTTCGCCAGGATGAAGCCGCTGGAATGTCTCCCGTGGTTTGGCCATTCAGAAGGTGCAGGTTTCGCTCTTTGATTTCCTTCATCCAATTATTGACTCTAGGGAGATTCTTGGAGATCTTTCTTCTTTTCTCTGCTAACAGGTTCCCAGGGGAGTGTCCAAGACAGTTCATTGTTTAAATCACCACATATTATTAACATGAGTTCATGATGTTGGATTCTACAGCTGTCAATAATCGCCATTACTTCCTCGGTAAAACGTTTCGTCCTGCCGCAGCACCTTTATGCCTAGTCCCGATTTTATCAGGATCTCCCTTGTCGATTTTATTTTGCCGGATTTAACAGTACTGTATATCCTTCCACTAATGGTGGAGATGAGATCCATGTTTCTTGGAGACACAGAATATCAACTTGTTTTTATTTCACAGTTTATAGAGGTGCTTAAATCCTCGTGTATTCCAACTTCCAATTGTGATCGTTTTTTCTATCTGGGGATTTAAGCGTTATTGCATGTTGTTTGTATTTAGAGATTTAGATAAACATCCCCACTTCATCTCTGTAAGAGTTGATGTGTTTTTGGGTACTTGGGGGTTTATTTCCATTTTGCTCTCATGGAAGCTATTGATGGTGATCTTCATGGGAACTAAGGAATCTTGTCTCTGATCTTCACATTCTACGGTGCCTTGAAATGTAGGTCTACATGTGATTAAGTTTACGTTGGGGGTGTCAATCCTCTCAGTGTCCTTTACAGCAAATATCTTCGTTTCCATAGTTTGTCGGATCATATGTTTGTTGGCTCTCTGAAACTCTGCTGCATCAGAACTTAATTCTTTTATGATATGATATGATATGGCATTCGTAATTCGCCTATACACAAGTGTTTAAGGCATGCCGAGGCACGGAAGGAGGAACAGAGGGAAGACAGAGACAATGATCCCACTAGGCCAAGTGATATTGAGTTTGCCCAAGTGCAGGGGAGGTGAAAAGTGCCAGGGGAAAAGGGAGGGGGCTGTGCTGTACATGGGATCAAAACATAACAAGAGGTGCATCCAGTAGGTGGCAGGTGCAAGGGTAAGTGCAGACAGCAGGTGTCCAAAACTGTAGGTAGGGGGACTGTAGGGTTACAGTTACAGACCCAAGTGCAAGGTCTTGCGAGTCTGGGAGGGTCATCCACACCAGAAAGGGATGAGTTAACACCTATCTGTGTTTAACACTCGTTTTCTTAAGCGGAAGCGCCAAATGCAAAAGGCATGCACCTCAGCTGGGCTGAGGGCTTCCATGTTAGTGAGTCTGTCTCTTTCTCTTTTCCATGCAGGATACTTGGTGTCGTAGATCTGAAGTTGAAAAGAACGCTCACAGCAGTTCTCGTGTCACGCACTGAAGGTAGTTCAGCACTATCTTCAGGGTCTTGGTCTTGGGCTGTTTCGAGTTTTTCATCAGCTGCTTCAGAGCAGCTTTGTGGAGAGCGAATCTTGGAGCTGGCGGCAATTGTAGAGGGTTCAACTACAGAGGGTTCAGGGGGTTCCAACGTCCTCTATGACACACATCCGCTCAATTAAGGCTTTTTTCCGTTCTATTTTGCTAACAGCTCAGAGGGTGCACTTTTTGCAGGAAAGCAGCCTCCGCAGCGGTGTTGGATGGCCCAGGTTTCTTGTGTTTACTTTCACGCAAGCTTACATCATACGGTGGCTCATAGTCACGGTACCTCTCTCGTCTATTGTGACTGAAGAGAGATCTTCTGGCTGTTGCATTTAAAGGGGTTGGCTGCTCTTGGTACGGCACGCCCCGGCGAAGAAAACTAGTCTCGCTCTGAACTCTAGAGCGGGCAGGTAGGTCGCACGATTCCAAGGCGTCTTAGCGCTACTGAGAGGGGGTGGTGCACTTTGGCTGTGATAGAAGTAAGTGTCAGGGGCGCGCCATTGTTTGTTTGTAGTGGACGTTTGTCTATATTGGGCAGCTGCAACACTATTTCATTCTCAGAAACCGACTTCATTCGCATTTGTGTGCCATACCGGGAAAGTGTCCATGCTTGGCTACGGGTGCACTATAGAGTATGTCTATAGGTTGTGCATGCAGCTTTGCAGCAACATATGTTGCCAGGTTCAGAAACTGGGAGGTGCCCGTGTGCAGCAAACACGCACTGAAATCACCAGACCGAGAACTTCCAAAGTTGTATGACTGTAGTGAATAAACGTCACGCCAGAGTGAGCTAGGGCTCAGCTCAGTGTGTGCGCCATGCATGGGAAGGTATCGGAATTCATTGAGGGGATGACCCATCTGTGTTCCATTCATGGGACATACCTCGTGAAAACGTAAACATGCACCCACGATGCCGTTTAATAAATAACGTTTTCTTTCTGGTTCTCCCTGAAGACATCTTTCCACACCCTTGCGTGCCGAGGAAGGCTGGAGTGGGGATGTGTGTGTGATGGTGCAGGAGGGCGGGGGTGTAAGCGGCCTCTAAGGCGTTGGAGTCCACAACCCACCCTCTTTACAGGTAAAGTTTCAGGTGTGGAGGCGTTGCTGCAGGGGACTAGGCACGCGCATGCATGCATTTTCGAATAGAAGTGTGTTGGAGGCTCTGCAGAGAGTGACGCAGGAAGAGCTGCAGGGAACCCTACAGGCAGTGGAGTAACTTTGCTGAAAATGTTGGGGGGGACATGCCATCTGAAGAAAAGGTGCCCCAGCCAAATGAATGGGGACAAAATGGTGTGCCATGAAAGTTGGGGGGACAAACACCCCTGTCCCCCCCCCCTAAAATTACGCCCATGCCTACGGGAGTGCAAAGGGTGCTGCAGGAAATGGCACAAGAAAATAGACGGCTCTACAGGGAATTAAACAAGAGCCACTTCATGGTGTATGGAACAGTCATCCTTGTGTGGGGTGGGGGGGCTTCCTGCTGGGAATTCGGACACGGGTGACACAGGGGCGAGCCTTGGGGCAGGGAGTTCTGCTGCGTGCAGTGCTCGGCTCTCTTTGTAGGTGACCCCTAAATGTTAGAAACAACCCCTAACACCTCCCTGGTTGGGCTTATTCCACAAAAGCACAGTGATCCCTCGCCTTCAGTTCCTGGTGTAACTCAAAGAGAAAGTCACCAAGTAACCTTAGTTCTACAAATCTGAAGTGTTCCACAGTGGATGCAAAGCTACCTCGCACAATATAAATGTGCTTTTCAAATGTATATAATGTATATCCGACAACCAACGCTAAAAGCAGAGCTCGGAAGTTGCCATTGGCCGTGTGCAAGAAGGCATACCAATCCTGTTTTTTCCCTTGAATTCTGGGACTTGTAGTTTTTTTTTCTAATTTAGGAAAACTTCCAAGTCCTAGAACTCTTAGCAAAATCGGGAATGGATGCCTTTCTCACGCATGGTCAGGGGAATCATTTCCAGGCTTTTTGCAAAAGGAAAATATGTGCAAGACTGTTCTGTGTCTTATTGTTTAGGCCTTCTAGATTTTAGTACCATCAGAATACTTTTTGGCTTCTCCTTGTAACGTGGAGATGTGGAAAGGCAGAGTGCCCCTTAAACGGGAATCCTAAACCATCTATTGGAGTCAGAGAACTCAATGGGGGTGAGATTCACATCATTTATACCATGGTTGTTACTCCAGAAAAAGTAATGTTTTACATGTGTACATTACACCAGAGTCACAAACGCGGATCTCAAGTCCCCCCTGCCATGCCTGAGCCCACCCAGTCCAAAAAAAATAGGAGTGAAGGACTGTTCTCACACATGGCACGGGAAACTAAAGTCCTGAGTAGGAGTGCTGAACGGCCATACATTCCCACCATGGGTCAGATTGCAGAAACCTTTCACTGGTACAAGTGGATTAGAAGATTAGATTAGATTAAGGAATTAGTTAAATGGGCATGACTGTTCATTTAGTGGATAAGAGGCCAGGTCTGCAATGGCAGCCTGCAAGTGAGATTGGGATGTTACCAAGGATATAGAAGCCTAGAAGCGCACAGTTTAATTTTTTAACAACATCTTAAAGCTACTGTCTGTTTATCAAGCATTCTCGCATGACGTAAGCGCCGTGCTTTATTGTAATGGGGGCATGTAGGTGGAGATGTGCCCACATATGGACAGTGTTGTAGGGTGGAGGCACAAGTGAAAATTATGGGCAGTTCTTTCACACCTTTGTCTTGATTTATGGTCTTGAAAACAGAAGGATTCCAACACGACATATTGCTTTCCCGGGAAGCATTTTATGCTATAGGTGGCATGGTATATAAGCTTCAAGTTAGTTCTCCTGGCGGGGGAAAGTGTGTTTGAACATGTGTTCATGGAGAGCAACTAGTTAATAACGGAGCCAATGGTCCTGTAGTTGTGGGGGCAGCAGAGTTGTAGTGCTCATGAAATGTGTGCCATATGCTGCAAGCATGGATGCGTACCATGCGTGTTGTGGGGTGAAGTAAGGTAGCTCATTGAGATGGGCACTTTCTCAAACAGTTGTGCATGATCTGCAAACACAGGTTCGAGCCTAGAGCAAACCCAGACTTGTATCAGTCCAATGTTAATAAATGATGTACATCTGATGATAATAATAATCAGGTGTTATAGAGTAAAGGTAACTTAGGTGGGAAGTGAGTTGGGCGCTTATGTGTCATGTGTGTAGATAGAAATCCATTTCCTGACTGTTTTCTCACATGGAGCACTAGAGATTGATCTTTCTGGTGTGCACATTGCTTCACAATTCATCTCTTGGGCCCCCTATTCTCTCCTCCCTCTCCCCTGTCACACCTGATGAGGTCTCTAGACCACTCCTGGTACCTGCTCACCGTGCCACCCACCCGGCCTCAGGGCAACCCCTTGCACTGGGGTCTATATCTGTACCCATACAGTCCCCCCCTCCCTTTATCTTTATGCACTTATCAGACACACCCTGTCTGCTGCCTTATCCCAGCACTTGCCACTTGTTGGCTGCACTACCACGGTTTGTTGCCTTCGTTATTTATTTATTTTCTATTTATCCGTTTCTCCTCTGCTCCGCACTTCCCACCCTCCCTTTCCATGCACTTTTCCCCTTCCCTCGGCCCCTGCGCGATCTCAATGTCACCTGGCCTAGTAGTCTGTCTTCCCTCCGTTTCCCCTCCCTTGCCTCGTCGTGCCTTGAAACACTTGTGTATAGGCGCTTTATAAATGCCATATCATATCTATGTTTTAGCACTATCTGAAATGTCGTCAGGCCGAGTACGATAGTTAATTTCACATCCTTACTGTTCTGGTCTGTAAGAATGTCATTGTATTTTCCCTTGTTCCCTCCCTTGCCTTGCAGCGCTGTGAAACACATTGTGTATCAACGCTATATAAATAAACGATCATATCATGAACCGCTTTGCTCATATAGCCTGCATTACTAGTTGCTATATTTCATAAAGTTTATATCGGCGACTAGTTGTACTTTGCTTGCTCTTTTCAAACTTTTTACACAAATCTTTTTTTGCATTTCAGAATTTATCCATGTAAAGCCAGGGAAATGGGCTTTCCAGTATTCTCTGCATCCGAGTACAGAAAAGCCCTTCAAAATAAAATTGGGAACTACCGGATGAAGAAGGAGCCAGACCTGGTCTTTTCTACACCAGTGTAGTTGGGCATTCCCTTGCTCCCTGGGCTGGACCCCACCGGACTCGCTTGCTCCCCGGGCTGGGCCTGGATTCTCGTGCGACTTCCTGGACTGGTTCTGGGTCCCCTCTCACCTTTGCTCCCTGGGCTGGGCCCCACCGGATACTCGTGGGACTCCCTGGACTGGTTCTGGGTCCCCTCTCACCCTGGCTCGACCCCACCTGACTCAGTTGCTCCCCGGGCTCGGCCCCACCAGACTCACTTGCTCACTGGGCTGTTCCTGGATACTCGTGTGACTCCCTGGACTGGTTCTGGGTCCCCTCTCACCCTTGCTCGGCCCCTCCGGACACGCTTGCTCCCTGGGCTGGGCCTGAATACTTGTGTGACTCCCTGGACTGGTTCTGTGTCCCCTCTCAACCTTGCTCCCTGGGCTAGGCACTGATACTCGTGTGACTCTCTGGACTGGTTCTGGGTCCCCTCTCACCCTTGCTCGACCCCACCGGACTCGCTTGCTCCCTGGGCTGGGCCTGGACTGGTTCTGGGTCCCCTCTCACCCTTGCTCTCTGGTCTGGACCCCACCGGACTCGCTTGCTCCCTGGGCTGGGCCTGGATACTCGTGTGACTTTCTGGACTGGTTCTGGGTCCCCTCACCCTTGCTCCCTGGGCTGGGCCCCACCGGACTCACTTGCTCCCTGGGCTGGGCCCCGCCGGACTCACTTGCTCCCTGGGCTGGGCCCCGCCTGACTCACTTGCTCCCTGGGCTGGGCCCCGCCGGACTCACTTGCTCCCTGGGCTGGGCCCCGCCGGACTCACTTGCTCCCTGGGCTGGGCCCCGCCGGATTCACTTGCTCCCTGGGCTGGGCCCCGCCGGACTCACTTTCTACCTGGGCTGGGCCCCGCCGGACTCACTTTCTCCCTGGGCTGGGCCTGGATACTCGTGTGACTCCCTGGACTGGTTCTGGGTCCCCTCTCACCCTTGCTGCCTGGGCTGGACCCCACCGGACTCACTTGCTCCTTCGGCTGGGCATGGATACTCGTGTGACTCCCTGGACTGGTTCTGGGTCCCCTCTCACCCTTGCTCTCTGGACTGGACTCCACTGGACTCGCTTGCTCCTTCGGCTGGGCCTGGATACTGGTTTGACTCCCTGGACTGGTTCTGGGTCCCCTCTCACCTTTGCTCTCTGGACTGGACTCGCTTGCTCCTTTGGCTGGGCCTGGATACTCGTGTGACTCCCTGGACTGGTTCTGGGTCACCTCTCACCCTTGCTTGACCCCACCGGACTCGCTTGCTCACTGGGCTGGGCCTGGATACTGGTGACTCCCTGGACTGGTTCTTTGTCCCCTCTCAACCTTGAACCCTGGGCTGGACCCCACCGGACTCGCTTGCTCCCTGGGCTGGGCCTGGATACTCGTGTGACTTTCAGGACTGGTTCTGGGTCCTCTCACCCATTTTTTAATTGTAAAGCACCCATGTTTGCGATTGCTACAGTCGTGTTTTTGTGCTATGCACACAGTGTCCGATTGAATCTCTGCCTCATTTTAATAAATATAGTGGGGGAAAAAAATGTGTCGCTTCTTTTTAAATATAGTTAATATGCCATTACATGGTCTTGACTTTCATGGCCATTTTACCTAAATGACTGACCTAATAAGCCATCACTATAGTTCTTAAAACAATTCAAAATGCAACTCTCTAAAATGGGCAGCAGTTAAGCCACAGTGAGGCTTTTAAAGCCCAATTCAACAAGGTGTGCCAAATGTGTTTTTTAAGCGTTTCCTTTCAGGATTATAGTAAACATTATTTTTGTTAAACTCCAAAATGTATTTCCAGCTCATAAACCGAAACAATGCCTATATTGTTAAAGGATATTTTTGGGATTGCTTTGTTTTTTTGATTTGTAAAGTATTATTTGGTGACTACATTAATTGCTTTTGGATTTCAAAAGGTTTATTTGGGGATTGCATTGCATTGCTTTTGGATCTCTACGAGGGTGCATTAAACCAAAAGGAAGCCAGATGTAATCCGTTGCTTTTGTATTTATTTAGGGATGGCACTGCTTTTGGATTTTTATAGGATTGTTTGGGGATTGCATTGTTTTGGGATTTTTGCTGGATTGTTTGAGGATTGGATTGCTTTTGGATTTTTATACGATTGTTTGGGGATTGGATTGCTTTTGGATTTTTATAGGATTGTTTGGGGAGTGGATTTTTAGTGGATTGGATTTTGGATTGCTTGTGGATTGGATTGTTTTTGGATTTTTAGTGGATTGTTTGGGGATTGGATTGTTTTTGGATTTTTAGTGGATTGTTTGGGGATTGGATTGTTTTTGGATTTTTAGTGGATTGTTTGGGGATTGGATTGTTTTTGGATTTTTAGTGGATTGTTTGGGGATTGGATTGTTTTTGGATTTTTAGTGGATTGTTTGGGGATTGGATTTTTAGTGGATTGTTTGAGGATTGGATTGCTTGGATTGTTTTGGGATTGCATTCCACTGAGGATTGCTAATTAACATATTTCAGGGTGCATGAAGCCAAAAAGAAGCCAAAAGCAATCCTCTGAGTACAATAGGAGTTTCTGCAGTTAAAGAGGATTTAAAGAGGATTTAAATGTTTGGGAAAATCCAGTAGCAATCCACTTTCAATCCAGATTTTTTTGGTAGGGTTAGTTGTGAACACAGCTCTCAAGTCCATCTGCAATTCCTCTTGTCTTGGCATGACGTCGGGCAAGTGGACACCGTGGGCACCACGGAGAGCACAGACAATCACTCTCTGCCACTCCGTGCCCCCCCGCGGGGTGGATGGTGGTTTTAAAGTAATACTCCTCCTCCAATCCGACAAAGAGAACAGACTGCTCAGCACAGGCAGCCACTCTCCGCCGCTCTGCACCGCTCCACTGGGTGGATGGTGGTTTTAAAGTAATGCTCCTCCTCTAATCCAACAATCAAAGACAACAGACTGCTCAGCACAGACAGCCACTCTCTGCAGGATGAATGGTGGTTTTCAAGTAATGCTCCTCCTCTAATCCGACAAACAAAGAGAACAGACTGCTCAGCACAGACAGCCACTCTCCGCCACTCTGCGCCGCTCCACTGGGTGGATGGTGGTTTTAAAGTAATGCTCCTCCTCTAATCCAACAATCAAAGACAACAGACTGCTCAGCACAGACAGCCACTCTCTGCAGGATGAATGGTGGTTTTCAAGTAATGCTCCTCCTCTAATCCGACAAACAAAGAGAACAGACTGCTCAGCACAGACAGCCACTCTCCGCCACTCTGCATGAGCACTGAAGTGAAACCACATTCACTGAGGATTCTGCATTATTAACCACTGTGGAGTACATTGTGGATACCATTTGCCCATTTGTCACTGCATTTCAAGCCCCTACAGCTGATTTTGTGGTGCTGACCCTTCATTCCACCCAAAAGTGTGGGGCTAGGAAGAGATGAACAGGGAAGGAAGGGAGGCCCATGTTTTCTTACACCAGCACTCCCTCCAAGGACCCACCTGACATAGCAGAAGCAGGAGGCTGCTCAGGGGCTGGTGCTGTGATTTCCTGTCAGTTAGACCCGATCATGATGGTGGTGCAGAGCAGGTTTGCGGAGGTGAACTCCAAGCTGGACTATATTGTGACTAACATCAACTCCTGGCAAGCCAAGTTAGATAAAGAAAGTGGACGTATCACATTGTCTGCGTCTCATATGAGTGGCCTCGAAGACAA
Organism: Ambystoma mexicanum; assembly: GCF_040938575.1. Taxonomy (NCBI): domain Eukaryota; kingdom Metazoa; phylum Chordata; class Amphibia; order Caudata; family Ambystomatidae; genus Ambystoma; species Ambystoma mexicanum. The sequence goes on from NC_090930.1 coordinate 49,380,416, forward strand.
GGCGGATGCCGCTTGAGGATCTGCAGTTTTCATCACAATTCCAAGTAGAACTGGTGCACCGGGCGCTGGCACTGGCATTGGTGCCTAAACTGGGAGCACCACCTTACATGATCTGTAAAATTATAGGGACAAAAACTTGATTCCCAAGGTGGCGAGGAAATGTGCTGCATTGCAATATGATTACTCTTCAGGGTTTCAGAGGGCCCGGAAGACCTTCGGCTCGGTTAAGTGGATGCTGCATGAGTGCCACGTCCCTTATGCCATGCTGTTCTCAGTTAAGCTCTGCATACAGCATGGAGGGCGGACCCATTTCTTTAAGACAGCCAGCGAGTCATGATCCAATATTGAGGCCTCCGTCCTGCTGAAACCATCAGGGACCTCAGATTATTTGACTCCAGATGCACCCTGACTGCTCACCCCATGGGCGTTATAACTATTGTTTTATTCATTTAAATGTATTTGTTTAGTTTCATCAAGAAAAACTTTACACATTTATATGACATCATCTAAAATCTTACCCAAATAACATTACACGTTTGCGTTTGAATTACATATACGTTCACTATTATTTCATCATTCTCTTAATGTACTCCTTCACATCTCATATACAACAGTATCATGTTATACATCTATCATCGTATTACATCATTCCTTTTTGAGCAGCAACATCACCATTATCCAGTGCATGCTTGGATCTGTGTGTGTATATATATATATAGCCTAATATTTACACCTCATAGAATCAATACAATACTAACATCTAAAAACATCTGGTCTAGTTAAAACCATTAATCACCTGTATGTAGTCTCTCTTTACCACATGTAACTATGGATTCCTAAGGCTACAATGGTCTACTGATGCGTGCTATCCTGACTGTTGCTTGGTTCAAATGTAAATGGGTGATTGTGGGGCAGCCTGTTGGCCTTCAAGCTTTGTTGGTGCTTGTAACGCCACCCTGGAAGTTCACTGTTGGGACACTGGGGATTGTCACTATCAAGTTGGGGTGGATGCTGAGGGAGGGCAGGTGTTTTTTAGGGTCATTTTTATTAAAAAGATTGGCAGAATTTTGGTGTTATGAAATGCCATCGCTGCTTGGAAGGAGGATCAATCGGGACAGTCGCATTGTTCATTGGATGTGGCGAGATTCCTGGGAAGATGCGTGAGGCAATAAGATTCCTTATGTGGAACGTTCGAGGGCTGAATAGCCCTGTTAAAGCTCGGACGACTCTAGCGTAAATAGACAGGCATGCTCCTAAGGGGTTAATGTTGCAAGAGACACATGAGCTGGGCAGTGGGCTTTCGACAGGAAGTGGGGGAAGTACAGATACTACACTGAATATTCTTCTCAGGCTTGGGGGTACTTACTCTAATTCACCATTCTGTTGCGCTTTAGTTTACAGAGGCACGTATTGATTCACAGCGGACGTATGTTATAGTGTAGGGCAGATTGGCAGGTAAGGATCCAGTGCTGGTAAACACATATGGGCCCAACCTGTATGATCCAGATGTCTACAAAGAATTCCTGGCCTTTCTGTCTACAGACGTCCCCGTGATGGGAGGTGGGGGTAGCTTCAATACCATACTGGACATTTATCTCGATCATTCCAGTAGCACACCACAGGTGCCCTCACCAGCTGCGTCCACAATATTGCAGGCTATATCCCAGTTACAGTTAATGGATGCTTGGAGGTGTGTACACCCGGACTGCAAGGCGTATACATGATACTCCACGGACTGTGACTCCATATCAAGAATTGATTATTGGTTGATTCTGGCCATGAATTGGTTAGCCAAAGATGGAGCGTACTTGGCTCCCATGTCCACCCCCTTTGTTTGAACATAGTATGCGTCATCAAACTTGAAAACATTGTTAATTGGAGTCAATCTCAAAAACATTTTCAGCATTTCTATGTGCATGCAATAGGATGCAGAAAGCCTGCGATAGGTTTAATCTACTGCTCTTATTGCGAATTCGTGATCGATACTCATATATAGAGAGCTCTTACGTCCAAAGTTGCCAGGAGATAACCTTCCTACCATGGCATGCCTGATAAAAACTGCAATACCTCTGTGTTATCTCTGATATAGGATGGCATCTTTAGTACATGTTGTTTCAGTGCATTGTCCAAATTCTGTGAAATGTCTCCTGTGGTCCAACCTATTCCGCTCATGATGGGTCTGACATCAGGAAGAGTCTGAAAGGGTTTATGTATCTTTGGTAAGAAATATAAGGTGGGCATTGTAGGCTCCAGGATACACAAAAATCCCTTTCCTTTATCTGTAAGGTAGCCTAGAGTGTGCCATTCGTGGATCAGGGTGTAGGTCCTGTACAATCCTCTTAGTTGGGTTAGAGGCTAGGCTTCTATAACAGTCTGGTGTGGCCAAATGCTTCTTGCCCATATCTATTTAGTCCTGTGTGTTATGGACAACGACATTGCCTCCTTCATCTGCTTCCTTAATAACAATATTGGTATCGCTCGCTAACCTTTCCAATGCTCTGTGTTCCTCTAAACTTAGATTCATTCTCAACCTCTTCTTCCTGGCAGAATTCCTGTCTAAACATGAGTGTATCTCTTGAGTTAGAGCTCGATGAAATGTCTCTATGAGGTTTTCATTTCCCAATTGTGGAATGAACTTAGATCCAGGTTTCATTTCTTCTATTGTGGGAAGTCTAGATTGTACTCCTAATTCAGAACAGATCGTTCCCAAATTCTGGTGTGTGTCATCTTGCAAAGACATCAGAAGGTTGGTGTCTTCAATCTCTCGCATGGTGAGAGTACTCAAGGGGTTGAACAATGGTCTTGGAACAAATGGCTGCACTTGATTTGCAAAAAATGTCATTAATTTCAACTTTCTCACAAATGTGAATATATAAATTTGAAAATCTACAAAATGTGTGGTTGCGCTTGTTGCAAATGATAATCCTTTGTTAAGAACTTCCCGTTCTGACTCCTTAAGTGTTCTACTTGAAAGATTAATTACCAAACCAGTGTTGGCCATTTCCCTAGTTGCTTCCTTGTGTTGGATCTGGTTAGAATGCCAATGGGCCGTGGGTCCTCGTCTGAGCTTCCGCTCCCCCCCTGTGCAGTGTTTTGTGTTAAATTATTTAGTACTAGAGGGCTTTAGAATCCTACTTGTTTCATGCTCCTTTGTGTACATTTCTTGTATCACCGAAACTGGTCTAAAAAAAACTTTGCCTTTGCTAGAAACTGTATCTGCAGTGTTTGAACTAGATCCTGTTATGTTAGTATTCTCCCCCTCGGATTCCGGATCAGAGCTGCCTGGAGTGGTGTTCGGTGTGTAAACCCCTTGATTTAGAACCTGCCTCATCATATTTCATCTGGAAGGTATACACACTATCCTCACAGTAATCCCTATCATCCCTGAAATACTTTCTGAACTTCCTTAATTTTATTTCATCTTGATATTCCCTCAAAATGTCATGCATTTTATCATAATTGTTTTGTTTGGTTGTTTCAGCATTAGACATTGCCTTAATCTCTTGTTTCAGTTGTTCAATTTGTGGCATTACCCTATGTGTTCACACAGATACACTCTGTTAAGCAATCATGTTTATGTTCAAATACACATGACATGTATTTTTTAAACAGTTGGTAAAGGTTAAAGATTCTGCAATATGTTACAATATTAAGCACATGCCTATGCTTAAGTCAAGCACAGAGTTCTCACAGGTGGCACTAAAATGATGTTCAGCAGCAAGCACTGATTTCCCTCCCTGGCCCCACATTTTAGAAATCTGTGGCTGCCCAAAGAGCGCAAGCATAACGAGATCATACAGAAGTTAAAATGGTGAAGAGTAAATCTAAATGTGCAAGTGCATCAAGACACCTGTGAAAGGAAACCCAAAGCTATAGAAGGGGAAGAGAGAGAGAGCACACACTGTGTGCCAGAGGTGCACACTGTCTCACAGCTGTAAAGAAGACAGTCTGTGGTGTCCCATCAAGATATGTGCTCAGTCATCTTAACAGAAGCTGCCCAGTGCTAAGCAGGCAAATGGCCGCTAGTTAAGGGCACAATGGGAGGAATCATACAAGGAAACAAAGGGGAGAAACACGACCATGGAAATGACCCAGGAAGCGAGAAAAAGGAACTTGGGAGCAGCAACATCCTCCTGTGCTGCCGCTACCATCACACTGCTAGCATTTGTATGAATCACCTTTTTGTTTTTTGGAAATACTTGAATACATGGCTCACCACGCAGCCAAACACTACGTCTGATTCACTGCCAATTGCTCCTCTAAACTGCTTCACATAGACAATCCATTTGCTGGCAAACACGGTTAAAATATAGCTTCCTTTCTGCAATCCTGATCTACGAACCTCCTTTATGGACCCACATATGCCAGCTATCAGAAAACATTTCCTTTCCGCTTCTGGAGCCCCCCATGTCAGTGGCATTTCACCCGCTTTCCCAACCTCTTATCTTCTCCTTACTCTTTTTCCTCTGCAGACTAAGGTCTGGATTCCCAGGCCTGGGCGTAATAGGCCAATCTCCGGAGAAGCCAAGTGCTCTATACGGTGGTGATTTGATGCAGTATAACAGCCTTGGCACGTAACCCAACAGATCTCTCAGGTTAAGAGAGATTGCATGTAATATGTGCCTCTGCTGTTGCCATAAAATGACTTTTGTGGAGATAAGGGGATCCCTGTTGGTACTAGAGAGTCTTATGGTCAATGCCATCTATATATTTTAATTATATTCCAGGTTTTTATTGGCTCAGCACCCTATAAACCAGGGTCCTGCAACCTTTGGCTCTCCTGATGTTTTGAACTACAACTCCCATCAGCACCAGCCAGCATTGTCATTCATGAGGGATCATGGGAATTGCAGTACAAAACATCTGGAGAGCCGCAGTTTGCAGACCTGTGCAATTAGGAATACATGCGTTTATGGCCTTCTGCATAATAATTATGCATTTTATTTCAGTTTTCCTGCTATTGAAACACTGATTTCCGGTTTCTTTTTTCAGTCCAACAGGTGAATGATCCGCAGTAATGAAGCATGTTTAAAGGAGTCCTGCGCAGGAATAGATGTGGAAATGTGTGTCCAAGACGGCTGATCCCATGACAGCTAGTGCCCCAGAGAAGCCTTCTCATTCCCAATTCCTCCACCCCAGCCTCTGGAAAGCGCATTGCTGTCAGAAGAGCTTCCAAGGCAAATGACCGCTTGTCCACAGTGGGTCCCATACAATGAAGATATTAACCATCTAATGAGTTGGACCTCATTTACCATAACATGGAAGTGGCGTGCAAAGGAAACAAACCATGTAAATGTACTGAATGTGGCAAGAAGTTCATTAATTGCATGTAGAATGCAGTATAAGTGAATCACAAAAGAAACTCTGATCCTTGGACAGGCACATGGGTGCATTGGAGGCGAGACAGCTTTCTATCTGAAGTTAACTGTTAGGCACAATCTTAAAATGAGCACGGCTATCCCTGATCCTGAGAGATACCACCTACATACCTGAATATTACACCACGGGTTCTGTGAAGACAACTCAAGGCCAAAAAACTACAAAGGAGTAGAAAGCCCAGAGGAGAATGATTCTGGAATTCCTTGTAGAAACACATCCCCAAATATCAGCAAGTTGAAGCCACTGATACCCCGTGTCCAGCATAACCAGCTAAACACCACCTTCTCTGGCCCTGGGGATGGCTGACGTGGTTGCTGAAGTTCATATCAAATGTTGACGACGGCGCAGTAGCACCTGCCAGAGTAGCATCTGAAGACACTCAGCTGCACTTACAAAGGCTAAAAGGGAAGTATGTGATCATACAGAGCATTGCGCTGGCATGCCCTGCCATCTTAATTATGTACATTCCAGTCATTACTGTTATGCAAAAATATAACCTGCCCTAGTCATGTACTATAATATTGAGTGAATTTATAAAAGTGTCTTTTATAAGGAGAAGTTAACACGACTTTCAAAAATGTATTCTGGGGCCATTAGCTAGGATAGTTCTACGGGTAACGCACTGACTGTTGCGATATGTGTGCATTCTTCAGAACACAGGTGAAAATCCTGGCAAGGCCAACACAGTCTCTCAACATTCCCAGGTATTTAGGTAAAAAACAACTTCACATGGGTAATATTAATTATGTATAAAGATGTTCTATGTGAAGCGCTTTAGTGAAAATACCTATGTAAATAATAAATAATAATTATTACCCCACAGAGTGAACATATGAACTCAATTGTGGAAGGATGTTATTAAAATGATAATGCTTTATAAACCTAGTGCCCACTCAATGGAGTAGACTTTTTACATGTTATAAATGAGGCAAAGGTTTTTTGTAACACTTCCCACTTAAAGAGTCATCACGCAGGAATTGCACTAGAGCAAATGATACAGCTTTAATAATGCAGGAAAATGAAGCAGAGGCATCACTCTAAGAAATAACAATGCCCCAATGCAACACCATCAAAGTGACACCAGGAAGAACCCATTTAAATGTATTGAAGGCATCAAGTCTTTCATTATAAATCAAAAGGTGATCGGACACCTGACAACTCACACCGTTGAAAAACCATACAAACGGACAGAGTGTGGCAAGGATTTATTTTTTGAAATAAAAAGCTGAGGCTACCTCGGGCAACTCATAATGGTGTGAAACAAATGTACAAAGTATGACAAGGCATTAATTTAGAAATGAACAGCTCATCATGAATCAAAGAACGCACACTTGCGGGAGACCACACAAATGCCCAGGGTGTTACAAGACTTTCGTTGCAAAGAGTCACCTGAGGCTGCATAAAGCAGTACATGCTGGTGTGAAGCCATATAAATGTACAAAGTGTGACAAAGGTTTCATTACAAAGCGAGAGCTGATGGTACATCAGACAGTACACACTGGCCTGAAACCCTATAAATGTACAGAGTGCAACAAGACTTTCATTACAAAGAGTCAGCTGATGCATCATCAGGTAGTACACACTGGAGTGAAACCACATAAATGTACTGAGTGTGACAAGGCTTTCATTACAAAGAGAAATCTGATGCTAAATCAGGCAGCACACACTGGAGTAAAACCATTTAAATGTGCAGAGTGTGACAGGGCTTTCATTACAAAGGACCATATGATGCTACATCAGAGAAGGCACACTGGTTTGAAACCCTATAAATGTTCTGAGTGTGAAAAGGCATTCATTACCAAATCTCTGTTAACGCAACATCAACACATTCACACTGGCGTGAAACCATATAAATGTACAGAGTGTGACAAGGCTTTCTTTACAATACATGACCGGATCAGACACCAGAGAACCCACACTGGCGAGAAACCATACATATGTTCTGTGTGTGGCAAAGATTTCAGTCGTTCAGAGGGTCTCTCAATGCATCTAAAATACCACACTGGTGAAAAACCGTATAAATGTACTGAGTGTGGCAAGGATTTCATTGCAAAGAGGCAGCTGATCAGACATCAAAGAACTCATGCTAGCTAGGAAACATATATGTGCAAAATTGGCAAACGTTCTGATAAAACATTCTATTGTTACATCAGAAATGCTTCACTCTGTGAAACCATATATGTGTTCTGAAGTGCAGAAAGACCTTCAATTAAAACAGTAACTAATACAGCACCATCATGGCCACACTGGTGAAGATGCATTGGAATGGCATGATGGTGGTCAGGATTACAAGAATAATATATTGGTACAGTAGAGCATTCATACAAGTGAAATGTCATGTGAATGTTCTCACTGTAAAAATGGGCCTCATTATGAGGTCGGCGGTAACCTGCTGATACCACCGGCGGGTTGCCACCATCCCCGAAGCACCGTTTCCGACACCTGACTTCCCGGTGCCACAGTCGTTGGATTCGGTAAATCCCCATTCCTGTGGAGTCCCATGAGACTCCATGGGAATGGGGACTTGTAAGCAACGGCACCATTGCTAATGGTGCAGGTGCTTCCGTGACCTCTGCCTGCATGGGCTGTTGCACCTGGCAGGGTCAGACCTGCCGGGCGCAACGGCCCCTGCAGGCAGACTTGTAGTGTGGCAGTCCAGAAACAATGATGCCGCTAAGCTTACCGGCAGCCTTGTTTCCAGACCGCCACACTCGTAATGAGGCCTAATGTCTTCTATCAAACAATTCGACTGCTACCTGTGGGTGGTTATTAATGCGAGATGTTATATAAATGTACCGAGTGTGTCCAGGCTTTTATTCTAAAGGGAGATCAGACGCTACATCAGATCTCTCCCAGAGCAGAACAATATATGTGTTCTGGGTGTTACAAGGCTTTCAGACAGACATTTGCTCTACTGCAACATCAGCACTTCTTTACCCTGTATATGGTAGAAGAAGAAATATGGTTATTATCAGTCTTGGGATTTGAGAAAGTATGTAGGCTGATTACTGCAAGTGAAGTAGGTGAGCAACGGGTAGTATTCTTTGACTGTATTGGTCCTCTGCCTTGGTGACTAATTCAGAACTAATCCATTATGTATTATGCAGGGCTTTTTCTAGGGCAACACACCCCTTCACATCTTTTTGAGGATACCCTTGAGTAGATTAATTCCTGAGTGAAGTTTATGACAGCCCAGGGTTGTGGGTGCCTCGGTGTCAATCTTGCAATATCTCCAGAAGCACATACAGATCTTCCTGGGCAACTGCTTTAGATGAACTGTGCTCTGACTGTTGCAAAAAGAAGAAGCAGATTCCAAATGTTTTGCAGATGGACAATAAACTGATAATAGATGATTGGGTCTCAAATGTAGCTGTCAAAAAATCAAGAGATCCAGTACACAAAGTGCAAATAATGATGTAACCATATTTATTCTTCCATTAATGAACTCTGTATTTTATGGATTGTTGTGTGTTGCTCTTCCTTCTGCATTTGTGGCTCGCCTCGTTCCCTTGTGTACCTTTTTTAAAATTTTGATTTTGATTTTGAAAGTTAATATTTTAAAAAACGTGTTTATCCTTCTTAGTAGAAAGTTTCATTTTAGGAATGGATTTAGGATGTGTATTGCGTTCATTTTATTTTGCTTTTTTGGATTAACTTTTCTTTATCATCTGTGTGATCGCTAAATAAAACATTTAATTTGGAAAAAAATACTTCACAGGTGTGAAACCATATCAATATTCTGAACCGTATGCGGGACATCTGTTGTTACAGCCAGGAGACACGATTTCATTGTCTGAAGTGTGACACAGCTTGCATTAATTGAAGAATTGATCGTGATCTATTGTGGCAGAAGTTGGTTTCGTGGGGATGTCCCGCGGGCCTACTAGCGGCAGTAAAAGAACTACACAATGACACGTCTATTTCTGTCCGGTTGGATCAATCGGGACTGCTTACAAGACAAATAAAAACATTCAAAGGCGTTAAACAGGGATACCCCTTGGCAGCAGCAATCTTTAGTCTCTTTATTTCTGACATTGGAGACTCTATTCAGTCGGTTAGAGCTTTCCCGCCGACACTCAACGCATCAAAGATAAGTTGGTTACTCTATGCCGATGATTTGGTGATTATAGATCTAACGCCAATCGGTCTTCAGCGTAAATTAGACGCCGTCCAAAAATATGTGGACCAGAATAACCTAAAGATAAACACTAAGAAGTCGGAAATACTTATTTTTGAAAATCTAAAAACGAAACGAATACATAACAGCCCAAGACAGGTGTGGCTGCTGAACCACGAAAAATTGAAAATTTCTAAAAGCACTAAATATCTTGGCATGCTGTTAAATTCGAGCTTATGTGACGAACCATGGGTGGCAGACTCAAAACGAAAATGTGCCCAATTAGCATGCCAAGGGCTGAAGATACATAGGAAATTTGGGAACTTTTCTGTTCAGCCTTTACGAAACTTTTATGAACAAAAAGTGGTTCCGATTCTGTCCTACAATGCAGAAAATGCCTTTGGATGCTCGTCATCACACTGGTCGTCACTGGAACATATGTTTTGGTCAAAGACCTTAAGCTTGCCTCCAGGCATTGCAACAGTATGCATAAGATACGAACTGGCCCTGATCTCTTTACATGCAAGGATAATCTGGAATCAAATCAGCTTGTATCGGAAATCAAGGCCAGAAGTTGGAATACTTCAATTTGAACTCTTACACAACGCCTCATCCAAAGGTTCAACGTTGCTCGCACAATGGGTAAAACGATGTGAAAACCTGTTAAAGGACTATAATATCACGATGGAAACTCTCCTGACAAATCCTTCAGCTGCCAAGATTGCAATATGGCGCCTTGATTGGATACACACATGTGACGAGCGCAAGGAAGCCCACGCAATGAATCATTCACCGGGAGAAGCAAGAAGCTACGGAACCCTTCAACCTTACCTCAGGCGTTTTCCATCCACGAAATCAAGAAGAGCTTTTATGTTGTTCCGCCTCAATGCAATGAAAACAAAAGATAGAACCAGTCATTGGGCGAAAAATGTGGATAAATCGACGACGTGCCGGTTGTGTGGCAAGGACCCAGAATCTATAAAACACCTGGTGCTTTTCTGCACAACATTGAAAGACTCACGATCAATCCACTTAGGTGGTTGGTACAGTGCCCACCAGTCGGTGTGTGCTGATGAATGGTGGAAGCATATGTGGAATGGTTCAGATATGAAACTGATTCTACCTCTGACCTCCTTCCTTGCCGCTATTGAAGAAAGATTAGAAGCAAAACAGGACATGCCTTGGAACGGGAATGAAGGAGGTAATTGATGAAAGAAGTAGTAGTCAATGTAATGATGTAACGAAGGGTTTCGTGTTACCTCAGGCAAACATTTTAAAGGTTTAATGTAAACCAATAAAAAATAATAAAAAAAAAAAAAAGAAAGTTTCATTTTAGGAATGGATTTAGGATGTGTATTGCGTTCATTTTATTTTGCTTTTTTGGATTAACTTTTCTTTATCATCTGTGTGATCGCTAAATAAAACATTTAATTTGGAAAAAAATACTTCACAGGTGTGAAACCATATCAATATTCTGAACCGTATGCGGGACATCTGTTGTTACAGCCAGGAGACACGATTTCATTGTCTGAAGTGTGACACAGCTTGCATTAAAACAATCACTTTGAAAAGACGGAGTGTATCAAGGCTTTCATTATAAAGGTACATCTCATGCTAAGGGTGACAGGTGGTACTGGCGAGAAGGCATGAGGGTGTCCTGGATAAGATCAGGCTCTTTGAAGCAAAAGGCTAATCTGTGGCAGCCACATTCAAACTGATTAGCACCGCAGTAGAAGGGGGAAGAAGGTATGGGCAGAGAGAAGGAGGAAGAGAAGAGAAAGGTCTTGAGTAGTTTCCGGACTTAAGAAGATCTGGCTCAAGACAGAGGGTGGCAGGGAGGCTATTGCAGAGGGAGGTGCCTGCTGAGGATAAGGATCTCCATCCAAATGTCTGCTTGGAGAACCGGCTCACTCGCAGAAGGTTGGAGGTAGATGAGTGGAGGACTCGAGAGAAACAGTATTTAGGTAGGCATTGATGCAGGTAAGTAGGTCACGGGCCCCACAAAGCCTTGTGGACAATGCAGAGGGTCTTGAACTTGATCCTTGCAGCCACAGGGAGCCAGTGAAGGGATTTTAGCACCAGAGAGATGCTGTCCCTGGGCTTGAGGCCAAGGATAACTCTCGCGGTTCTGTTCTGGATGAGTTGCAGAGGGCGCAGGGCAGAAGCAGGTAGGTTGAGAAAGAGACTGTTGCAGTAGTCTAGCCGAGAGAGAACCAGGGCTCTGGAGACAGTGAGACGCTGGGGGAAAGTGAGAAAAGGTAGAGTGCCTCTGATGAGGTGTAGTTGATAGTTAGACTTTTTTGAGATGTCTGAAATGTGAGAAGAAAAGGAGAGAATGGAGTCGAAGATGAACCCAAGGTTTTTGGCCTCGCAGGTGGGCATGGGCACGGGACCATGGGAGGCCGGCCAGAGTGAGAGTGGGAAAGCGGGAGCAGGGGTCCCAATGCAAACAATCTCAGTTTTCCTGGCGTTGAGGCAGAGGTCGTTTGCAGCACACCATGACTGAATGGCGGATAGACAGTCAGATATAAGTGAGGAGGAGGTAGCGGCTGAGGGTAGCCTGAAAGATAGTTGCGTGTCATCCGTATAACAATGGAAATTAGAGGTGAGAGTGGCGATCACACGTGCCAAGGTAGCCATATAGATATTGAATAACCAGATGGATAGGTTTGATCCCTGGGGAACACCGGAGGTTGAGAGAGTGATAGTCGAGAGAAAGGCTCCAAGTTCCACCTGGGATTGGCGGTCGGAGAGAAAAGAGCTTAGCCATGCCAGAGCCTGACCTGTGATTCCCAGGTTGTCACGGAGACGTGCGATCAAGATGTTGTGGTTCACTGTGTCAAAGGCGGAGAAGAGATCAAGGAGAATGCGGACGGAAGGAGTGTTAGTTTCAAGGTTTGAGAGCAGGTCTTCACAGGTTTTCAGAAGAGCAGTTTCCATGCCTCTGGATGCTCTAAAGCCAGACTGATGGTCATGGAAGCATCCAATTGATTCAGTGTGGAGGCTCAACTGAGAGATCGCCAACTTCTGCAGGAGTTTGCCCAGGAAGGGAGTGGTTGAGATCGGGTGGTAGTTTGCCAGAATGGAGGGGTTAGCAGAGGGTTTCTTTAGCAGAAGGTGCACAAGGGCGTGCTTAAGAGGAGTTGGGAAGACTCCAGTGTAAAATGAGAGATTGCAAAGATCAGCCAAGGCTGGAGCGAGGGAGTCAATGTTGTCCTTAATTGTTTTGGAAGGGCAGGGGTCCAATTGTTTGGATGAGGCCTTCATAAACCGGACTTGTCTTGTCACCTCATTGGGTGTGACGGGAGAGAGAGAGGAGAGGGGGAGTAGAGGAGGGGCCAAGGGAGGCTCTGGAGTTGGTGTGTGCTGTGATGTGGGGGGAATGAAGCAAAAGATGTCTTGGATTTCTGTGGTGAAGTGTGCTGCCAGGGCTGTGCAGAGGTCCTGGATGGGTGTAACAGAAGATGAGGCTGCTGCAGGATTGGCCAGTTCCTTGAAGACTTTGAACTTTGGCCAGTAATGTCCAGAGGGTCCTAACAGGTAACTAAGCAAAATCTGGTGCAGATTGGTGAAACTGTATGGAATTGTCAAAAGAACAGCGCTTTGCTACAAACCCACACACAACGTTTGACTTTTACATATATAAATACACTGGGAAAGACAGCTCCCCATCAATGGGTCCAATACAGCGAATACAATTGCATTCTTTCTGAAAACCTGTCTGGTTTTCCTCTCACAGGAGTACGTAAACAGGTCTCCCTGCATCTTTTCCAAATAAAGCAACAGGGCGTATTCTGGAACTCCAACCCCCGGGTCCATATTTCGCCAGGCTTAGCACTGCTTTATTAGCACATCACACAGTCCTCTCAAACAATGCCCCATAATACCTGCATTCGATATAAACAAATATGTACCTACAAGATTGTTAATATGATCCTCAAGAACCGCCTAAAAGTACCGAGGTTCAAAGGGCAAACATGGAGGGAGGTCACTGGCCATTCTAGGTCCAAAGCCATTCTAGGTCCAAACAATCTACTTTAACCCCTAAAAACAGAACACAACCTCAAGAGTTTCAGAAGGAATTTGAATTGCTGGCTCCATGAACAGAACATCTACTGTAGAAATCTATGCACATGTGAACTGGCTAGTCTTCCTCACTTCCTTCCTGCCTCTTGTACTTGACGCTGCCGCATTTACCCGTAAATACTATCACTCCGGCCCCAGGGCCAGCCTTAGCCAATACCTGTTATCCTAGAATCTACCTGTCATCTTGGCCCTGTAAAGGTGACCTGACCTGTACCCGTGTCCACCTATTTATGTTGTATTATGTCTGCACCCCAAAGGTCATCGCACTCTTGTAACTCATAGTGCAGCAGCCAAAGCATCACACACATTATAAACTCCACCCTCTCCATGCAGATCTAGGATACCACTGTAGTTAAGTAGTTACCTGGGTCTGTAGGGTGTCAAGTGACTTCAAGTCAGCAATCCCACTAAGTCAGTGCCTCGTCTGTTTTATGACAAGTTATACTCTGGATGATAAACCCTTATATAACGCCCCTCTCTTTGAATCCCCCTGACCTCACTGAGCCAAGAAGTAGGTTTGTTTTGCAATTTAAAAGATTTATTGGAAAAATTAAACAATATATATATATATTACACTTTTATAAATAAATTAATATTTGATCGCACACTTATGAATATTACCGTGATCAACAATGGATAATATGACAATTGTATGCTTACTTAATTTCTTAGGAATTGGTATAGAAAGGGTAAAGTAGCAGAGAATACCTTTATGGTTTCAAGGAAAAACAATGATGGAAAAGAATGCAACACAGGAATAACCTTGATTTGATTTCAACAAAAGACAATGTAATCACTTTTCCCCTTTTGGAAATTCACCACCCCCTTTCCCCCTTATGCAATATAAAAAGATGGAAAGGAGAGCACACAGTTCTCAGGAATACAATCAAATGTAGTTCAAAGTTCCAGTTCCCCCCAGCGAGCTTAGAGGAAAACAGATATGATTTTAAAGCAGGCAAGATCCCTTTATATGTGGTGGCAATGAAGTGAAAAATATGCTAGAGGTTCAGGGTGAGTGAGAGATACTTTAAATCAGTTCAGGTCAGCCCTACCAATAATTCAGGGATGGTTATCAGGTTGAAAATGGGATTCAGTAATGGAAGCAAAAGACAGATATTTTTACACGTGGTTGAAATGAAGCAAACTGTCAATTCGTGGCACTTTTTCCCGAGTGTGTCGATCGCGATTACTGAGGAACTAAAAGGAGTAGCAAGTCGGTTTTAGGCTTGTTGGAAAGCTTATAATGTTAGCTTTAAGATGTAAGTTAAACCATGTTCCTAGCACCTACGATTCCAAAGATATGAAATAATGATTCAAAATGGCCAAATGACACTTTTACAGGTTTAAAATCGGAGAAGGGACACACGATTCTATGATGCAGTTCTGGACAGGTTAAAATGGTTTGAATCAGATTATTTTAACTAAGAGATTGGTTCTGGCACAGTTCTAGCTGAGTACTCACACTATAAATTGAAATAGGCCGTCAAGGTCTGATCAGGTTTGGACTGGACTCCTGGCGGGTGGTTCTGAAGTCACAGCTCTCTGGGTCAGCTCTGCTCTGCACTTCACAGCGGTCTGGTCTCTGGTTCTGGCAAAAGTTCTTGGCACTGCAGAGTGGTCTGGTCTCTGGTTCTGGAGATGGTCCTTCTGGATATTGTCTTGTCCGGCAAAATGCGTCACAAGAAAGTGAAAAGTGAATGTCTCTACCTGGGTTTTGGTGTTCCTTTTATGTCTTTAGAAAATGGGTGTGTGCGTGGCATAACTAAGCCTGCCCCTCACAACTTATCATTGGCCAAGTCCTCCTCTCTCCCTTGATTGGGGAAGGAAATGGAGTGTCATGGTGATGAGGTAGTTTATGGGTCAGAGGATCCACCCCTGGTCAATTTGCACACAGATCTATTCTTGATCCAAATACACATTTATCTATGTACCATTTTTCTAATATTATATGTCCAGTTAACATATTTTCTGTAGCACCAAACATCCGATCCCTGTCTTTGTAAGATGTTGTGTCCACTTCTGACAGACTTCTGCCCTTTTCATCCAGATAACGACCTCTAAACTTTTCCAGATTTTACACAAATGTGCAGAAGGAATATGGGTATCAGATGATAAGGTGTCAGATTTTTAACATACATACATTTGGAGTAACAACCTATTTTCCGCTACTATCCCCCAGAACATACCACAGAGTCCTAATACCTCTTAAAATGTGCACAGAAAATCACAAGAATAATGATATTAATTATATAATTTTGACAAGTCCGTACTATGAATTATCCATCTTTTTAAAATTATGCTCTGGCCCAGACGGGTGTGGATTCCCAATACACATGGTGGAATTTCTGGTTTGTCCACTTCCTCCAACTCAAGTTGCTCACAGAGGCACTGCCCATCCACGTTTCTCTCAATAGGAAGCCATTTACGACCCCCCCTAATTTAACATTTTCCTGAGCCAAGGAAGGCTCATTGTTCTGTTTCCCTCCAGTCCTAGGGGCTCCTCCCCTGATTCAATCAGGGAGGTGTCATCTGCTTTTGGTGGGAACAGCAGAAGGCAGCCAGGCCTGCGAATGCAGTGGCTGAGCAAGTTTCAACTCCTGTCGGGGGTAGTTGCCGGGCAAAATTCACTCTCTTCAAGCCAGGCTTCAGCCAAATGTCACTTTTGTTCCCAGTTTTTCTTCATTCAAATCAAATTTACAATTTCTACACATGCAGCTAGAACGCTGATTCTAAGTTCAAAACGATGACCTTTAAACAGTTGCAACCTATGTGACACTCAAAGTAGGTCACTCATTTATTTTAAACATTTCGATTTGAGTGGCTTTAAGTCCAATTTCACTTCAGCTGCTGACATCCACAGCTCAGCCAGTTTTGTTATAAACATTGTTTTGGGCTCTTCATCTTTCTAGATTTTGTACGCACACAAGACTACATTCTGCCAAATGTCTGCTGGTGTTCAGTGAGATTTTTGAATATCTTGCAATGTTTAAAATAGGCATTTTTAGCTTGCATTTCAGAGAAACAAAGGGGATTTCAAAGTGCTTTTTGATCTAACAGGCACTGCTGTTTTTCCTTTGGCACCACGTTTCACTCATGGCGCTTCTGGCCCACCACGCTCGTACTGGTGGGTGGCAGGTTAGGCGACCATTTTGGTATGCGCAAAAACTGCACGGTTTTTCTGGATTCTGGTGCAATGTGGGCTTTTCGGCCATCTTGGATTTTCTAAGCCCACAGCACCAAATGTTGCAGCATAATAGCTCGACGTGGGACAAAGCCCCCCCGCCCAACTGCTCTTTGATTTCGAGTCGAGGGGGAGTCGGGTGCAAAAGATGTTTTGATCCACGCGCTGGGATGTCCACATCATCTTCTTCCGATTCCGCAAATGGCAATGTTCAGCATCTTTTCAGATTCCGCAGATGGCACAGTTCAGCATCTTTTCCTTCATCAGGGTGGATCAATCAGTTCTCCTTGCCGGTCCTGATGGGAGTATTGTGCGGTACCCCGGGCCCCTCGGATCTTTTCTCCCGGTCCCCGGGTCGTCCTCCTTGGTCAGTCTCCATGGTTTCATCTCTCCTAGGATGACAAAGCAAAGCGGCAATACCTATTCGTAGACATTTCTCCCCCACTATTGATATAGTGGGGCGGCATATACATTTTATAAATCAAAAGACATGAACATATACATTTTTTTTCAGGAGACAAGAACATATACATTTTTTTTAATCAGGAGACAATTTGTATTCAAGAATCATAGAATTTTATAGGCTATATGTGGAATATTTTAGGGTTGGAACTGAATTACTCTGGAGCGGCCCCCTCTTGTATTGCAGAGGACTCCTCCAGTTGCTGCAGAGTGTGCCTGGGATGGCAACACTTTAGCTGATTAATATGGACCCACTACCTTTGGGGATGCGGATCTTGTAAGCGACTGGGGAGATCTTGTCTACAATTTCAAACGGTCCCTTCCAGGTAGGCAAACATTTTCGCTGTTTGGCCTGGTTTCTTTGGAAATTGTATAGATAGACCCGGTCTCCCACATTATATACTTTCCTGGAAGTTTTCAAATCGTAATGGGTCTTCATGCTATCAGCTGATCTTTCTAGATGTCGCTGAGCATAGGCAAAAGCATGTTGGAGGTGTTTCCTTAAATTCTCCACATACTCATGAGTTGTGGAGGCATTTATCAATGTTTGCTCTTGGGTTCTGTAGAGCAAATGCTGGGGAAGCACCATCTTGCATCCAGTCACCAGCTCAAATGGTGACATTTTAGTTGCAGAGGAAGGGGTAGATCTGATGGCCATTAGGACCAGAGATAATCGGATATCCCAACTTGGCCCAGAATCTGCCACAAACTTTTTTAATATGCTCACAATGGTCCGGTTGTAGCGTTCTACTGCCCCAGAAGAAGCTGGCCGGTAAGCAATATGTAGCCTCCTTTTGACCCCCAGTATCTCCCACATCTTTGTCATTACCTCGCTGGTGAAATGGCTACCTCTATCTGACTCAATCCTTTGAGGTAGACCAAAACGGGAAAAGATGTGGTTAAACATCAGGGCAGCTGCTGTTTCTGCCTTGCAGTTTGGGGCCGGGAGACATTCCACCCACATGGTAAACAAGCATGTCACCGTCAACATGTATTTATTCCCCCTAGTGGAGCAAATCACGGGGGCCTATAAAGTCGACTTGTAAATCTGACCATGGCAGTGTCATCCCTCTCTTCTGGAGAGGCGCACGGTGTGTGAGGGATGTTGGCTGAAATTGTGCACACACAAGACACCCCTTCAAGTATTGGTCGAGGTCCTGCCCCGTGTGTGGCCATTATGCAACCTCTCTTAAGATTTCAAGTGTTGTATGAAACCCCCTATGACCGGAGGCCGCATCATGATCGTGACTTAATATCAGGCTTTGGAATGAGGTAGGAACCACCCACTGATCATGGCCAGCTTGGGATTTCCTTACCAACAAACCGTCTTGGATTCGGAACATCTTTGGACATTTCATCAACACTCTAAGGTCTTCTTTCCCAATGTAATCGGTATCCGTCAGGGGAAAGTTCTCAGGGTCCTCAATGTGTTGGTAAAACTTACCAATTATTGGATCCCCCTTTTGAGCCGTAATCAAATCAGCATCTGGGGTCTCCTTACTCCATTGTGCAGTTGAAAGATCATTGTGAGCATTTGTCTGGGACCTAGTGATAGCAGTGACCTGGATTTCCCCCAACAGGGACTCAATCTCTATTAGATCCCCTTGGATGGCCCTGGTTTTGGCCAGCTGATCAGCTAAGTCATTTCCAGTTTTGTCTGGTCCCTCTACTTTGGAATGACCCTTGATCTTCTTCCAATAGATGGTCATCCCATTCACGGTGACCAGATCATCAATATTTTGGATTAACTTCCCATGTTTCAAGGGTTTGTTATTAGCACATAACATGCCTCTGGTTTTCCAGTTAACCAGGTGCTCCACAAACCCGTTCCGTACATAATATGTATCTGTGATTATGACCAGTTCGTGCAGTTGATGTTGGACAGCAGTGAGGATGGCCTGATGCATAGCATTCAATTCTGCCACCTCACTACTTCGGGGACCAGTTTTGTACCCAGAGGAGGGTTCTGGGGACTCATTCACCTATGCATTCCCTACGCCGGCCACCAGTTCTTTCTCCCCATTGTTGTCAACATGGTAAGAGCATCCATCCACATAGACAGTGGGCATTCCCTCACACTTGTCTTCTTCAAATACTTTGTGTGGGGAATTAAGGTATGCCTCCATGTTGTCCTTGATTTTCAGACTTTCGTCCTCGAGACAGTTTTCTCTGGCACAATTATGCAAGTCAGCCAGACCTTGCACGAGGGGACTCTTCTTGTTTTGGCCATATCTGACCTCCACAGGAAAGCCTTGCATTGACAGAATCCAGGAAGTAATTTGGGAATTACTCACATTTCCGGCTCGGATTCTGTCACTTTGGAAATATTGCAGAGGCTGGTGTGGCGTCTCCACTATGATGTGTTCCCCCTGGATGAACGGGCGGTAATTCTTCAATGCCCTCACCGTTTCCAGGAGTGCCTTCTCACAATCATTGAATTTTTCCTCCACAGAGGATAAAGTTTTGCTCGCATAGGAGATTACTTTATTGACCTTGTCATGCTTTTGGTATAATACTGCCGTCAAGCACGTATTAGAGAACCCTGTCTCCAGGAAAAAGTCCTTGTTTCTGACAGGGTAAGCTAGGCAAGGCGCTTGTGAGAGGCTTCTTTTGAGTTGTCTTACTGCCTCGGATTGTTCTGGACACCATTCCCACTTGACCACCCCCTTCAAAAGATGAATCAGGGGTCTAGTGATCTCTGCCTAGCCCTCAATGAACTTTCTGCTGTAATTAGTCAGTCCAAGGAGGCTCCTTAGTTCCCGCAGAGTTGTGGGATCCTTCAATTTTTGGAGTGCTTCCACTTTCTTTTCCTGAGGGACAGAGACCCTGAGGAGTAATCTCATGCCCCAAGAAATTAACACGGGTTCTACACCACTGTGCTTTCTGAAAGGAAAGTTTGCTCCGGCGGCCCTCAACTGGGTCAGAACATAACGGATCTCTCCTATATGTTCCTCCACAGTTGAACTTTTGATGAGGACATCATCTACATAAGCCAGATTACCCCTTGCACCCAAGTCGGGCATGGCCTTGTGTAGGAAAATGTTGAACTCATTGCCGGAGTTGAGGTATCCGAAGGGAGTCCGGGTCCATGTGTACTGCTGGCCCCCAAAGGTAAAAGCCAGTTTGTATTGGTCCTCCCTACTGACAGGAACAGTCCAGTATCCATTGGTCAGGTCTATTGCAGTGAATACCTGTGACCCCTTAATCTGGGCCAGCCCTTGGTCAATGTAGGGAAGAGGCCATCGGGAAGTATGGACCCGTTTGTTGAGCTCCCTAAGGTCGGCGCAGAGTCTCCACTGGCCGTTTGGCTTCAATATTCCCAGCACCGGATTATTGAAGGTGCTGTGTACTGGACGGATTATTCCCCGGGACTCAAGGTTCTTAATTATTTCAGTAAGGAACTATATTGATGCAAGAGGCAAGCGATATTGCTTCACAAACACTGGAGTCATGCCAGGGTCCGTGGGAATTGTTGTTGTGTGGATGTCGGTGCGAAAACAGTCATATGAGTCTACCGCAAAGAGATCTTGGAAATCCAAGAAAACTTGTTTCAACTTTTGCTTCTGTTCCAGAGTCACACAGGCATCAGCTAGGTTGACTCTCTCTTCCACCATCTGCCTGAAGCCTGGAAAGACTTCTGGTTTTGCTATCTCAGCGGCCTCCTCCAGCTGGGTGGAGAAGTCCCTGGTCAGAGTGCTGATTTGGACCGGAGGCTTCAGGTGGGAAAGGCAGCCCTCATGGACCTGGAAAATCACCTCATCCCCTCTGAAGTCACAAGTCACATCTTCCTTACCATAAGGGCAAGAAGTGTACGCCAGGAAGTTCCCCCCATGCCGGGTAAAGATCCTATCTAGTGTTGTATTGTCATCACTGTCACTGTCAAAACAGTCCTTGGGGATTGGTCCTAACAGTTCATTTTCTAAATCAATGGATAAATGTCGGTCATCAACCGCCATTCCAATAATGGTGCCTGCGGCTAGAGTAATACTCTCTAAGTCACTTTTATCCACCTCTATTGGAATGGTGTCATGTTCTGTGTTGACTAATGGTGTTGGGTTTACCCCCAACCCTTGCTGTTGGAGAGAAGCATTTAGATGAATATAAGCATCAGGGTTTTTCAATTTTTGTCCTCTTTTAACTTTCACTTCCAGGGAAAATTGTCGGGCCCTTTCTGGGATGGTGACTTCCTCTTTAATCTGAATTTCAACTGCATAAGGTAGCAATTGAGCTGACCTAAATGCTTTTTCTGGATCATCAAAGCCCATGGGATTATCCGCTAATCGGGACCAAGCTTTGAAGTTTATTAGGTCCAAACTAATGGCAAAGCGATTGAGAATGTCACTGCCTAAGTAAAAGGCGGCAGTGACGTCTCGCACGACCCAACAATTATGGACTATGCTCTTGTTGCCAATGGAGATTTTGAGACCCAAGCTACTCCTCACTGATGAGCCCCAACAAGGGTGAAACATGTTTGGGGATGCTTGTGGTCTCGTGCAGAAGGGATGTGACCTAGCAGTTTGGGCTGGACTTCCCCTTTTGGGGTGGGGCCAAGCCTGATTTGCATATGGTCTTTCCCCTTCTGTAATGGCTTGGCAGGCGAAGAACGATGGTCTGGCGGGTTGCCCCGAGCAATGCCAGTGGTTAAGATTCAGTCTAAACCTTCCAGCCATCACCTCTTTGTTTTTGCGTTGTCACCCCGAGTGGGACGGGTATGCCCAGACATGGGTCCCGTGCCTGCTGGGCCTAGAGACCCAAGCTACTCCTCACTGATGAGCCCCAACAAGGGTGAAACATGTTTGGGGATGCTTGTGGTCTCGTGCAAAAGGGATGTGACCTAGCAGTTTGGGCTGGACTTCCCCTTTTGGGGTGGGGCCAAGCCTGATTTGCATATGGTCTTTCCCCTTCTGTAATGGCTTGGCAGGCGAAGAACGATGGTCTGGAGGGTTGCCCCGAGCAATGCCAGTGGTTAAGATTCAGTCTAAACCTTCCAGCCATCACCTCTTTGTTTTTGCGATTTTGAGCATACACCTGCTTGGCAGGAGATGTTTGGAATTAGGTGCTTCCAGGTCCATTTCCCATTTGTCTATCAGTTTGAATGCGGGAATGGCTGGATCTTTTGGCAGTTGGCGGAACATCGCTTCGCTGATGAAGCTCTTACCGTTGTTCACACACACTCGGGCGAGAACAGAGTCCTTCCCTTCATTTAACTGAACAGGGATGAACAACTGCTCTCCAATTTGCTGAACATCAGCCAGGCTCTGAGCTGATTTCACCTCTTTCTGGACTATAGGAGTGGGAGTTTCTGATTGTGGATTAGTAAAGAATAGAGAGTATTTCCTTCCAGTGTGGAATACCACCTTAAACTGGAAGGAAGGTTGATTTTCAGAAATAGAGAGGACCCCCCATCACCAGTCTGTTGTCCTACTGCTATTACTGTCACATCTGGAATTTGGTTGTTTTGGAAGTGAAATTCTACTTGGTCAGATTTTTGTTCAACCATGTGGCACGTGCCGTTTAAACTAACATGGTTGACACTCTGTTTTAATTTTATTGGTCGGCTAGCCTGGGTCCAGAGGACCTTGTTTACGCAATCTATTAGGGGTGACAACCTTCTCAGGAGGTAATTCCCTAGTAAACAAGGGGTGCCCATTGGAGTCACTACTATGACCGGGTGTTTCACCTTGTGTCGCCCAATTTTGATGTCCAAATCTGCAGTCCCCTCGACGGGAATTTCCTTCCCGTCAAAGTTCTGGAGTTGTCCAGGAAGAGAGGTGCAAGGAATTCAGTAATTCTCCCCCCTTCCTGCATTTAGTTCATCAAAGGCCCTTTTGGACAAAAGGGTAGCTTGGGATCCAGTGTCCACCAGTGCCAAAATCGTACCCTGCCCCTGTACTTGTACCGGGGCATAGTATCTTCCCTCCTTCTCCTCAAGGGGGCACAGATAATGCACATTTTTGGACAACTGGTGGGCTAATTTTTTGGTTTTGGACATTGAGAGAGAAGAGATTTGGGCAAAATTCTGTGGAGAGTCTCGGGAATCTGAAAGAAAAAGTTGGCAACTGGATATGGTTTTGGGTTCCCCTGGTTCCGGTTCTGGGCCGCCAACCCATTTTTGGAGGCAGTCACCAGGATGGGTTTGAACCAGGGGTTTTCGGTCTTGTTGGTTCTGGGATAGAATGATGGGCGGCGACAGCTCAATCCCCACATCTACCCAGTCTGGGTTGGAATCCCTTGGGACCCATTTTTCCTTGGGAGGAGTTCCCCCATCTCTGAAGGAGAAGATCCTTTTCCCAGGATCCTCTGGGGATCCCTCTCCCTCAAATTGGAAGACCTGTACCTCCTCCACAAAATGGGTCTGTTTGGGTCCTTTGTTTCTCCTACCTCCTCTCTGCTCCTTGGGTGGCAGACTTTCAGGGGTAGGAGATTTTGTTTCCGGTTCCTGGGTTTCGAGTGGCTGTTTACAAGTGGGGAAGGAAGCTTCCTCCAAGGCTTTACACCCCCCCTTCCCCTTGTGCCTCCTCCCTGGGAACCGGTGGGTTATTGGGGTGCTGCCCCCGTCATTGTTCTGGAGCACCAGACCTAGAGTTTGGGGCATTCTGCGGCGGCATGCTCATCTGAGGGTTCTGTTGAGCCCTCAGTATGTGACCCAGATCCCGTGCCATATTTTGGACCTGGCGCTCTAACTGTGAAACCCGCTCAGGCTGATACGGGGTTCTATTTTCTCCCCTGGGCTGATCCCGGGAAGGGTAGCTATCCCTTCTCTAGTAGTACCCCGGGTTGGGAAGATTTGGGTACCCCTCCACCCTTGGCATCCCCTCTCCCGGATTAGGTTGTCTGGGCTCAGGGAAGTGGGGAAAGAAGGATGGATGATTTTGGGGCTGGAAGTTGGGTGGATACCTGGGGAACAAGTTATGCCCAGGATTTGAGGAATTTCTGCCCTCCTGTGGGAAGTTAGGAGGGAAGTTCCCTGGGTCAGGTGCTTGGCTGGATCCCCCCCCTTGGGCTGGAGGAGTCCACACGTAACCCAGGATGGGTCTGTTTCCCTTGTAGCGGGGACTTACATAGTCAGGGGAGCGAGGGACCCCATTTGTGGGATTACCTCCTTGACTCCCTGTCTGTGGCTGGCCCGCAGGCCTTTTGGGCTGTGAATTATTCGGTGCAGGCAGGTTTTTAGGCACCCCCCATCTCCAAATCTAAAACGGGGGCAACCTTTACCTCTGCCACCTTGGCAGCAGCAGGGGTGCTGTTGGTTTTGGGGTTTTTGGGCTGATTCTTATTTTCCACTGGTTTCTGCACCTCATAGATGCGGGTGGCTTGCTCAATGACCCAGTCTAAAGATCTTTTCTCGTGAAAGTCTCTCACGAGCTGGGTCATTATGTATTTGGGTAAGGCATGGAAAAACATATTAACAAATTCTTTACTGTCGTGCGTACCCTTTTGTAGTCTGCGCAAAAGCACGATTTAACTCCTGCAGAAATTCTTGTGGGGCCTGATCCTCCCCACATTGAAAATTGTAGGCTGCCTTGCGAGCCTCTTGGGGATTTATGTGAACAGAAAAATGTTTCAAGATGGCCGCCCTGTAGGTGGACCATCTTGAATGATTTTGGTCCTCCAGCCCGGCAAATAAACTGGAGTATTCTGGGGAGAATGTCCATTTTACATACTGAATGCAGCTACTGCTGTCTTTCAAATGGAAAGTCTCCATCATTTGCTCATAAAGCTCCAAGTGTTCCCAAACAGAATACTTGGCGTCCTTGTGATAAGGGGTGATGACACTCCTTATTGCCTTGATCTGCTTTAAGGGGTCCTTAAGCAAGGCCCTTTTTGCCTTATTGGCCTTTTTGGTTCGGGTAACCCTGGTCCACTCATCCTCTGACTCAGAGGCACTGCTCCCAGAGGTGCCCGTCTGATCTTCCAGGATTTCCCAGATTCTGCGAGCCTGGGAATGGCTGGCAGAATGTGGGGACCTAGTCTCCTGTGTCCTGGGCCGCTCAGAGGAGTCTTCAAATCCCTCCTTGCTGCCAGGATTTGATGGGTACCCCCCCACTGACCTAACTGGGCAGAGGTTTTTAGGATGCCCTTAGTGGGCCTACTCTCCTGGGGTTCCCCACTAAATTGCACTGTGCTTGGGTGCCCATACCCGGATGCCCGCCCATCCATTCCTGGGAGGTACTGGCCTATGAACCCCATACTTTTGACTGGATAGTAATCTGCCCTCCCTGTGGCCCTGTGCTCATGTGCACCAGGGGACATGGGGGTGGCAGAGTCCAAGGACTGGGAGAGATGAAGGCCTCTGGTACTAGGGCTCCTGAGGTTATGCTCAGGTGTTTCCCTTTCCCAGCGAACTTCATCTCTGTCAGCCCCTGCTCCCTGTTGCAATGCAAGAGCCTGCGCTTTCAGTTTCTCAGTTAAGGCCTTACTAGACTCTATCAGTCTCTCCTGCATGGCTACCTATTGCTGGAGCCTATCATTGTGCTGACAGAGAGCCTCATTTTCTCTCTGCGCTTCCTGGTTGGTCCTGGAATACTGGGCCAGTCTTTGCTGCAGGAGGGTTACCGCCTGAGTCCCATCCCTACTGGCCTGTTCCTTTCTTGCCAGAGCATCTTCCACCCACCTGGTGTGCTTTAACAAGTTCCGATGCTCTTTTTGGAGGTCACCCAGTCCCCGGAGGGCCAAGTGCTTTTCTTCAATTTTTTCTTTTAATTGGCAGACTTCCTGGCCTAAGGTGTCCCTTTCCTGACTAAGAGCCTGCATCTGTGCCGCCAGGTCGTCCCTCTGCCTTTGAAAGGCACTAGCTTTCTGGCGTTCTTGATCAAACTCTGCCTGGGTATCCAGGTCTTTCAAAATCAGTTTATTGCTCTCTGTCTTCTCCCTATCTAGGTGGCTTTGCAGGGTGACTACCTGCTCTGCGCATGCCCTATTGAAGTCCAGTTGTTGCTCCAGCTTTTTCTGGCTCTGCAGTAGGGCAACAAAACCATCATGGTACTCCTTTTGCAAGGCCAGAAATCTGTTATCCTGGTCAGACTTTTCCTGTTGCAGGATATCCATATCCTCCTTTATTTTAATAAAATACTGCCTACTATCATTTTCTGACTCCTGGCAGCCTTTGCTCAGAAGAGACCACGTCAGATTGGGTCTTCTCTAATGCCATCAGTTGCCTATTTGCCAGATCTTGGCCTTCAGCACATTTGTCCTGTATGGCTCCCATATATAAATATAAATATGCTGCTACCCTGGCAATCTTGTTGTGCTCATCCTTGGACTTAGGGGCCATATATAGTTCACTCAGGGCCACATGTAAGGGACCCTGATATATCCATATATCTGACCCTGTTTCAGTGATCTGGGGTGCGATTGCCTGAAACCAGACTGCCTGGTCCTGATGAGCCCACTCACCTCTCACAAATAGCTTATGTAAGAGGTGTTCTCTGGCTATTTTGATATCTACCAAGATCGTCATCCTGGAAATTGATTTCCTTCCTGACTTACAGAAGTTTGTATTTTATTTTGCAAAACAGACCGTTTCCTTAGAGCGTTCCTTTGAGGGGTGTTTTTACAGTGTAATACGGCGTGGTGATCCAACAGAATTTATATATCCTGTCAGTTAGCACACTGTATTAATCTGCACAAGTAATAGATCTAATCCAGAATCCCCGGTTCGAGCCCCCAATCTGTCAAGTAACTTCAAGTCAGCAATCCCACTAAGTCAGTGCCTCGTCTGGGACGCCCCATGGAAGCCCTTATTTATATATTTTTATGACAAGTTATACTCTGGATGATAAACCCTTATATAACGTCACTCTCTTTGAATCCCCCTGACCTCACTGAGCCAAGAAGTAGGTTTGTTTTGCAATTTAAAAGATTTATTGGAAAATGTAAACAATATATATATATATATATTACACTTTTATAAATAAATTAATATTTGATCGCACACTTATGAATATTACTGTGATCAACAATGGATAATATGACAATTGTATGCTTACTTAATCACTTAGGAATTGGTATAGAAAGGGTACAGTAGCAGAGAATACCTTCATGGTTTCAAGGAAAAACAATGATGGAAAAGAATGCAACACAGGAATAACCTTGATTTGATTTCAACAAAAGACTATGTAATCACTTTTCCCCTTTTGGCAATTCACCCCCCACCCCCTTATGCAATATAAAAAGATGGAAAGGAGAGCACACAGTTCTCAGGAATACAATCAAATGTAGTTCAAAGTTCCAGTTCCCCCCAGCGAGCTTAGAGGAAAACAGGTATGATTTTAAAGCAGGCAAGATCCCTTTAAATGTGGTGGCAATGAAGTGAAAAATATGCTGAAAATGCTTTTAATTCCCTCTAGAGGTTCAGGGTGAGTGAGAGATACTTTAAATCAGTTCAGGTCAGCCCTACCAATGATTCAGGGATGGTTATCAGGTTGAAAACGGGATTCAGTAATGGAAGCAAAAGACAGATATTTTTACACGTGGTTGAAATGAAGCAAACTGTCAATTCGCAGCACTTTTTCCCGAGTGTATCGATCACGATTATGGAGGAACTAAAAGGAGAAGCAAGTCGGTTTCAGGCTTGTTGGAAAGCTTAGAATCTTAGCATTAAGATGAAAGTTAAACCACTTTCCTAGCACCTACGATTCCAAAGATACAGACGATTTTATGAAGGTAGTTTTTCAGAAATGAAATAATGATTCAAAATGGCAAAATGACAATTTTACAGGTTTAAAATCGGAGAAGGGACACACGATTCTATGATGCAGTTCTGGACAGGTTAAAATGGTTTGAATCAGATTATTTTAACTAAGAGATTGGTTCTGGCACAGTTCTAGCTGAGTACTCACACTATAAATTTGAAATAGGCCGTCAAGGTCTGATCAGGTTTGGACTGGACTCCTGGCGGGTGGTTCTGAAAACACACCTCTCTGGGCCAGCTCTGCTCTGCACTTCACAGCGGTCTGGTCTCTGGTTCTGGCAAAAGTTCTTGGCACTGCAGAGTGGTCTGGTCTCTGGTTCTGGAGATGGTCCTTCTGGATATTGTCTGGTCCAGCAAAATGCGTCGCAAGAAAGTAGAAAGTGAATGTCTCTACCTGGGTTTTGGTGTTCCTTTTATGTCTTTAGAAAATGGGTGTGTGCGTGGCATAACTAAGCCTGCCCCTCACAACTTATCATTGGCCAAGTCCTCCTCTCTCCCTTAATTGGAGAAGGAAATGGAGTGTCATCGTGATGAGGTAGTTTATGGGTCAGAGGATCCACCCCTGGTCAATTTGCACACAAATCTATTCTTGATCCAAATACACATTTATCTATGTACCATTTTTCTAATATTATATGTCCAGTTAACATATTTTCTGTAGCACCAAACCATCCGATCCCTGTCTTTGTAAGATGTCGTGTCCGCTTCTGATAGAATTCTGCCCTTTTCATCCAGATAACGACCTCTAAACTTTTCCAGATTTTACACAAATGTGCACAAGGAATATGGGTATCAGATGATAAGGTGTCAGATTTTTAACATACATACATTTGGAGTTACAACCTATTTTCCGCTACTATACCCCAGAACATACCACAGAGTCCTAATACCTCTTAAAATGTGCACAGAAAATCACAAGACTAATGATATTAATTATATAATTTTGACAAGTCCGTACTATGAATTATCTATCTTTTTAAAATTATGCTCTGGCCCAGAGGGGTGTGGTTTCCCAAAGCACATGGTGGAATTTCTGGTTTGTCCACTTCCTCCAACTCAAGTTGCTCACAGAGGCACTGCCCCTCCCTGTTTCTCTCAAGAGGAAGCCATTTATGACCCCCCCTAATTTAACATTTGCCTGAGCCAAGGAAGGCTCATTGTTCTGTTTCCCTCCAGTCCTAGGTGCTCCTCCCCTGATTCAATCAGGGAGGTGTCATCTCCTTTTGGTGGGAACAGCAGAAGGCAGCCAGGCCTGCGAATGCAGTGGCTGAGCAAGTTTCAACTCCTGTCGGGGGTAGTTGCCGGGCAGAATTCACTCTCTTCAAGCCAGGCTTCAGCCAAATGTCACTTTTGTTCCCAGTTTTTCTTCATTCAAATCAAACTTACAATTTCTACACATGCAGCTAGAACGCTGATTCTAAGTTCAAAACTATGACCTTTAAACAGTTGCAACCTATGTGACACTCAAAGTAGGTCACTCATTTATTTTAAACATTTCGATTTGAGTGGCTTTAAATCCAATTTCACTTCAGCTGCTGACATCCACAGCTCAGCCAGTTTTGTTATAAACATTGTTTTGGGCTCTTCATCTTTCTAGATTTTGTACGCACACAAGACTACATTCTGCCAAATGTCTGCTGGTGTTCAGTGAGATTTTTGAATATCTTGCAATGTTTAAAATAGGCTTTTTTAGCTTGCATTTCAGAGAAAAAAAGGTGATATCAAAGTGCTTTTTGATCTAACAGGCACTGCTGTTTTTCCTTTGACACCACGTTTCACTCATGGCGCTTCTGGCCCACCACGCTCGCACTGGTGGGTGGCAGGTTAGGCGACCATTTTGGTGTGCGCAAAAACTGCACAGTTTTCCTGGATTCTGGCGCAATGTGGGCTTTTCGGCCATCTTAGAATTTCTAAGCCCACAGCACCAAATGTTGCAGCATAATAGCTCGACGTGGGTCAATACACCCGACAAGGGTCAGTGGCTTCACCCTGTCAGGGGGAGTGTCTTGAAAAGGGGAAAATCTTCCTCGGGACCAGCCCTTGAGAGCAAAAATTACCAAAATCAGCCATAAATACAGGTTCTATTGTGCCGAGCAGTGAACTCATGCTAGTGACAAATGACACCTTCAAAATGTTTACCATTTATTAGAAAAAAGCATAAACAGTAAAATTTAGCAGCACCTTGGGATTCAAGTTAGAGAAGATTACAAAACACAAAACTTAGAGAAATACAAAATATAGAGAAACATAGAACTTAGAGAAACATAGAGAAACACAGTCTTACGCCCCTTCAATCAGAGCTGGGAGACCATGGCCCCCATAAGCTAGCTGGTGCCAGCCCCGCTCAGATGACAGCGCTGCAGGGTGCCGACAGAGCATCAGGTTCCGGACACTCGATCTTGCTCGAACCAAGTCCACGGATCGATCTCCCACCTGATCCATGTAGGCATGCATTTTTGTAATCTCGTGCTGTCAGTCCATGACGCACAGTTCCAGAACTTTCCCTGTGCAAAATATAGGATTGCTCATGGAAAAACCCAACTCTCTCTGAGATGCTCCCTCCTCGCTCCTACCCCTCCCTTGGAGCCCTCTCTGCGAAAGCACTGGAATGTCCTTATCAGCGTGTGGGCAAGGCCGTACCAGGCTCTCAGGGAAACAGGATTTGTTTACGAAGCCATGCAGGGCTACAGTTAGAAAGGCAGAATATTCTAAGAGAAGCCGAGATGAATTAACCCCATGTGAGCAAGCTCTAAAATGCATGCACTCATAGCTTAGTGTCCATAGCGCTTAAGATTGGCTATCTAAGCGCTATATAGGTGCCATAATGCTCCAAACACTCCAATAATGTCTCTATTAGCTACAGAACTGGGGCCTCCACCCTACCTGTCTATCTACAATGCATAATGTGACCTACCACCCCTACTAGGCCTGCATATTCCTTGTAGCTCACTACTGCGTAATGGAGGTGCTACAACAGATTACCGTCAGCATATAGCACATACTTTGAATAAACTATTGGCTTTTAGCTGCTAATGCTGTCATCTAAAGCCCTGATTGGCAAATTGTCACTTTTGTGTATCACGACATTCCACCCCTTTTCAAAGTGTGGGCGACAATGCTGGCTAATACCCATCAACATAGTATGTAGTGCAGTGATAAATGAGGTGGTGAAAGACCTTGGGGCTTTGCAAGAGGTTTAAGCAAACTATCTTCTAGCGGTTAGTCAGCGTGGCATGCAAGGTTAGTAAAAACACTACCTAAATAAAAATGTACACAAAGTGAATAGTGACATATACCCTTGCCAAAACCTGGCCTACACAAAAATACCTACACAAAGTGAACATGGACATTTACTCTAGCCAAAACCTGGCCTACACAAAAATACCTAAATAATTATCGTATAACTGATTGTCAGTTAAAAAGCAGCATGCAGTTAGAATATCAAGGCAATCCGGTGTAGTCTAATCTACAATGCACTATTTCATTTATGTATGGTTACCAATTATAAACCTGGCATCCTCCCACTCTAAGGGCCTACCCCTTGCCCCTGATCCCAGGGGATTCAGATGTGACTATGGGCTGTGTGATTAGACACTTCCCCCATGTATGTGGAACCCAACCAAAAACCATCTAATTTCATGAGCAATGTGAACCCATGTGAACCCATGTCACATATACCAATTACGCGGACGACACCCAGATACTCATTCCTATCTCGGGGAACTATGAAACAGACAGCAAAACCCTTAATGAAATCTACTCAGTAATTCAAGCATGGATGGCACATCATGGACTTTGTCTCAATGACGAAAAAACCAAGTTGATCATCCTTGGCACTCACGCCAAACTCAAAAATCTCAATCCCGCATTTAAATCCTTCACCATAGATGGCAATCTCATCCCCGTGTCAAATAACACCAAAACCCTTGGGGTTTACATCGATGCCACCTTATCCTTCTCCAAACAAACTAATGCAGTAGCATCATCAGCCGCTTACACCTGCAAGCTGATCACTGCATGTAGGCCGTTCATCTCCTCACCCAATTGCATTACTCTTGCTAGAGCATTAGTCCTATCCAAGATAGACTATTGTAATGCCCTTTACTTAGGCACTAGCCACAAAAAATATCAACAAACTGCAAGTAATTCAAAATAATGCCATCAGAGCTGCCCTCAACATCCCCAAAAAGATGCACATCTCGGAGACCAGACGCAAACTACGTTGGCTTCCAGTCAAGCACAGAATATCCCTTAAAACTCTGGCCCTTATACATAAAGCCAGGGCCAACCTTGCACCAGCCTACCTCACCAACCAACTTACACCTCACACTTCTTCAAGACCACTTAGAGCAGCACAAGTTAACACTATGTCCATACCGAGATTTAAACTTCATAACTCGGGTGGTGCTAGCTTCCCTGTACAAGCCTCTAAATTATGGAACACAATACCTGCGCTTTTGCGTGCAGAACCTTCATTTAACCTATTTAAACATAACACGAAGTGTTGGCTTCACAACATGGACTCTATGACACCCTAACCGCCTGATCCCAGCATGATCGACTGTCACTGGCACACTTTTGTAATTAATGTACTTATACTAGACTATGTATATATGCATTTGCATGACTAAGTTTGTACCCACCTGTAACTGCAATGTAACGTAACCCTTATTGACTGCTTTCAATTGCAACTGTAACCAGATCTAACTAATGCGCCCGTATGCCCCTGGGCCTGGCTGCGCTTTATAAATAAAATAAATACAAATACAAATGGGCACCAGGTTATCTAAATAAAAACAATTCTACTAATTTGCTTTAAAGCATAGCATGTGTTATTCATGCAATCAAAAGCAAGCGGTTTAATCCATATGTTTGCTGGTAACTGTAGCTCCGTGTGCCAGTGGGTTGAGGATGGTCGCCCCCACTCGGAGCGAAAAGCCAACACCTGCTGATTTAACAATGTTTGCCATAAAATGCATCGTGTGTAT
Organism: Ambystoma mexicanum; assembly: GCF_040938575.1. Classification (NCBI taxonomy): domain Eukaryota; kingdom Metazoa; phylum Chordata; class Amphibia; order Caudata; family Ambystomatidae; genus Ambystoma; species Ambystoma mexicanum. The sequence goes on from NC_090930.1 coordinate 49,413,322, forward strand.
TTAGCAGTCTTGTTGACCTGCCCTATGGCAGAAAAAATTTCTTCATAACTAAAGTTTTGCCATTTGCAGTGGTGGCCAATACTTGTAGCAGTGTTGGGCTTATCAATGGGCCCCACTAGGCCAGAAGGTTTATAGCAGAGCTGGCATCAGAACCCATAGTGGCTAGCTTATTGCGCACAGTTTCTATGTCAAAAGCGTATAAAGCTCCTGTTACCCCCCGCTGCTCCCGCAATTAATGAATCTAGCTCCTTAGCTACGCGCACTTTGGTGATGGGCCATAGAAATTGACTCCATTTGTAGCAGCTTGGTAGTACTAAGGAAACATTGCTTCGTGATAAATCTATGTCTAAGTGTATCACTGTAATAATAGAGGTGTGCATTACAAGCCTACAATTTAAATGTTGCCTTACTACTGGAAAATCTAGCATGTTCACAGTTTCTACCTTGTGTGACCTGGAGAATACCCTTCTCCAAGTGGGATGCCTACCATATACAATATTAGTTTTAGATACAAACACCATACTACCATCCGGCAGTGGCTGTTTCATCGTACAATTGTATGAAATGCATATAGTCAAGTTATAGTCCAAAAAATCTTGGCGAGAACACTCGCTGCAGTTCTTGGTCAGAAAAAACATAAAACATCAAACAAATTGTTGGACCAATTCACTGAAACATTTGGGCCTAGGATTTCATAAGCACCAGTCATATGAGTCAGTGACAAAAGATGCCCGACAATGTGCCAGGCCAGTACGTTAGCAGTTCCATGTGGATACTCATTTGTAGCGCTTTTCCAATGAATTACTCTAAATGTCTACAATCAAAAGGTGACTCCTTGCATCAGTGTGCTGGAGACAGCCGTCCCCATAAAAACATGAAACTTGTTGGTTTAACAAAAACCGTGTGCACACACTGTGTCATAAAATCAAAAATCAAGTCAGTCTTGGTTTCATTTACCCGCCTTAAGGCTGGCTGTAAAAGTATCCAGTGTTTCAAAGGTTACCATCTCAAATTAGAGCTCATATACTCAGCAGCATTTCTTCAAATTAAGAACCTTAACCTACGCACAGCTAACTTTGGTGTGCGCACTCATTTTATCTAAAAAATATTACGCTCTGGCTTGCATAATCCTGCTGCCCTAACAATTCATAAATCATTTTCCTGGCTACGTGCAACGTAGTAGTTTTAGAAAAGGCAAAACATCTCTGGTTAAAGCAATTAAGTTGGAACAGCAAAACATTTGGTTTTTTCAGATTCATCTCAAAAATGCATTTGAAAACCATTTTTCAATGTGTTAGCATTCAAGTGCTGTGTCACACAGCTGTTTGTGGTGCATGATGTCACAGTCCACAACCCATTGTCCACAGTCCTTTAAACAAGAAAGGCAAAACATATCAACCAGGTTATTTCCAGCAACTGAATCATTTGAATGTGCAGCATCAAATGTTTGATAACTAGCCAAGTCTGCACCGTGCCAGTTCAGCAAAAGTTATTACTCTGTTGGACACTTCTCGCAGATTGCAGAACAAATGTCCTCATACGTCATGCATGTTAGCAGCATTGAGTGTGGTGCCGGACAGGTTCAAGGTTCACATATCACCCCGCAGTGACTTGCATTCTCTGAGAATGCGTCTGCTTGACTGATCAGTGTCACCCGCAAATTGCACACATCTACCCCAATCATGGCACGCAACTGTCTTGGTTTCTTGCCTAGGCAAAATACAAACAGAAATGTTAGGATTTCATCAAAAGTACAATGTCAGTGTTATCCACCTCTTCCCTTAACACCACCCCCACCTTAGAAGTCTCATCAGGTAAGTACACACTTTATCATTGCTACTATAGCTACTGCTACTGGGGGCTTATTTACACTCAACCATACGGGGTGTAACTGCCTAATCGCCAACTCATTTGTGCAATGCGATCATAGTTGGTCAATGGTACTTCAGACTGATCTGTGATTTTACAAAAGCCATACAATAAGTACCCAGGTCGCACTTCTCAATGGACCAATGCTTTTCTTTGTCACCAGAGCGATCACGAATGCCAGGCACCAACTTGCTTCCAGTGTTTCATGATCTTGATTTAGGTTGCCCTGCTGGCATCACTCCATATTTCAAAGATAAAGTTCTTCAGTCCAATACCGCCTGCACAAGCAGCTTTGTTTATTTTTCTCCATACAGCTAGTGTCTTTCAAGCCTCTGGTTTTCCACTTGTCATTTTACCAAAGGGTGTCTGCTGATTTCTTGGGCCACCCCTTTGAGAGCGATAGTCTAAGTCAGTTTCTTTATTTGCTTCAACAAATCATTCATTCTTGCACTAAGCCGTGAGGCTTCTGGATCATGGCTAATGTGCAGTGTTCATGTTATACTCAGTTCTGCATGTTGTTTCTTGCAAAACGGCTACCTTTGTCAGTTTTGCTTCCATCTGGAACGCCATAATGTCTTTGTCAGTTACTCCAGCCCTGGCAATGTAGCTTGCATTTTGCCAGCTGTGTATTTTCACTTCTCAAAGCGCTTAGAGGTTTCTTCTCCAGTGCACAGTGCTTTACTTCAGTTCACATCACATGGAGTACTGGGATGCAGCTTGCACGGCAATGTCTCTTCACTTCAAATCACATGGGGCACGGGGATGCAGCTTGCACGGCAATGTCTCTTGAAATTTGCAGCTGTCTTTTCTTAGCCCATTCACAGATGCACAGTTTCACCAAATGTTCAGATGCGTGATGCGCCCAGCCTGCCATCTGCATGCAGCATTTCTTTTTTCTTCCAGTGTTGATACTGGGCAAATTACTTGCTTCTGATCAGCTCTGTTATTGCATGCCAGTGTCAGAAAGCATGCGTACATCAGCATGTGTAAGGTAGATTGCGCTCTTTTTCATCTTCTCACTCACGGCAATTATTGCCTTCAGTCCAGTTTCAGCATTCTGTCTTTGCACCCCCTCCTCAGTCTTTGCTCACACTGACGGTGTCTCTCACAGGTGATGGAATGCAGGAATGTCATTGTTTATCTTTCCTGTGCCCATGGCAGCGCCATACGCACGCAGCAAGCTTGTCTCTTTGCCTATAACTCATAAGCTGGGGCGGCTTCAATGGAAGGCACTCGTTTCAGACAGTTCACCCAGATTAACTGTTTTCTGCACTGCTTTAGCAACTCAGAAAAACTCCCATATCTGCCAGCTTCTGTAAACGCCATTTTACTGAACAGGAGCGCGGCATTCTGCTTTCCTGCCTTACTCCAACAGTTCATGCACCTCGCCCAAGACAGTTATCTTCAAGGCACAAGCTCTGCACAGCAAGACTCTTATTTTCAAAAGAGCCATTTTTTCTTGTCATCAGATTCAACTCCATGTAATTCTGCAAATCTGCAAAGTGTCTTTTAGCCTGTTTAAAAGCAGGCTACTGATCAATGTCCCATGTAAAATCATGTTTCTTTCTGGTGGCTTTGTAGTTTGGCTTCACAAACCATTCCAATGCAATGTGCGATCTTTCAAAAGAACCCACAACCCACTAAATCTTTGAGCTGTCTTATCACACACAGATTTTTCATTCTGTTGTACCATTGCCAAAATGTAACCACTTATTTCAGTGCATTAAAAACATGTCATGTGTAGTGCAGCTCCCTGCACGTTTTCTGCAAGAGCAACCCATACTCTATATTGCTTGTGGGCTGTTAATTTGTCAACAACTTTTTTCACCATGTATCACAGTCAACAGGTCACTATTTCCAAAACATACATCACTTAATAGCAACAGTACTTTAATCCATGGCATAGCGTGGGAACAGTCACATACTCTAGGGGCAATTTAGGGGCAGTTTAAAAAATATAAATTGTCTTTTCCCCCCAAACCATTGCAAACTGATTCTGCAATTCCAAATCAATACACAAAAATCGAAAATCCAAATACCATTCACTCACTTTCTTTTTTAAGTGAGTCTCTCACCCATTGTAAGCATGGCAAAGCTAAAATGCAATGTAGCCATTTTAGTGTGTTTCTTTAAACAGAATGCCCCACCAGCACATGGAATTTACAGTTGCCAAAAAACAAACCCTTTAGGCTCTCAACACAGATGTTACTCTTTCTCCTAAACTCCGCTCATTCCCACGTTATCTTCAGGAATGTCAACACTTCAAAAGCATACATTTAAAAAGTGAACCTTCGCCTCCTTATATTACAGCCCCCCCACTCGCTAGCACACTGGGGCTGGATCTCAATGTTTAAATCACTATTCACAATTTGCATGTCAAATCCTCGCAACTATTTTTCCTTTTCTCTGCCCTCATGACAAAATAGAGTGAGCTTTCGTCTCACTTTGCAATCCAAATTACAACTTTAACTGGGGAAACCGCATGAAAAAAAATTCTTTCCTAATTGAACATAAATCTTTCTTCACCATTCATCGGAGCGCTTTAAACATAGCCATTTCCTGCTTGTTTATCGCCCTGTGCTCCCTGGCTCTGTTCCCAAGCAGTAAGTCAGCCACAACTGATTTACTGAAGGGGAAAGTCTTAACCACACAAGCTATCGGCCGCGGCAAGCCAATACAAAAATGCTGTCTATTTGATGTCTCAGAGCTGCAGTGAGACCACCAAGGAAATGTTACAGCCTGCTCCTCACTCTGCACTGTGTTCCCTCACACAATTTGTCATTTCCCAGCAAGGCACTGCTCTGCACAAATCCCACCGCTGCCACCAAATGTCTTGAAAAGGGGAAAATCGTCCTCTGGACCAGCCCTTGAGAGCAAAAATTACCCAAATCACCCCAAAATACAGGTTCTATTGTGCCGAGCAGTGAACTCATGCTAGTGACAAATGACACCTTCAAAATGTTAAACATTTATTAGAAAAAAGCATAAGCAGTAAAATTTAGCAGCACCTTGGGATTAAAGTTAGAGAAGAATACAAAACACAAAACTTAGAGAAATACAAAATATAGAGAAACATAGAACTTAGAGAAACATAGAGAAACACAGTCTTACGCCCCTTCAATCAGCGCTGGGAGACCCTGGCCCCCATAAGCTAGCTGGTGCCAGCCCCGCTCAGATGACAGCTCTGCAGGGTGCCGACAGAGCATCAGGTTCCGGACACTCGATCTTGCTCGAACCAAGTCCACGGATCGATCTCCCACCTGATCCATGTGGGCATGCATTTTTGTAATCTCGTGCTGTCAGTCCATGACGCACAGTTCCAGAACTTTCCCTGTGCAAAATATAGGCTTGCTCATGGAAAAACCCAACTCTCTCTGAGATGCTCCCTGCTCGCTCCTACCCCTCCCTTGGAGCCCTCTCTGCAAAAGCACTGGAATGTCCTTATCAGCGTGTGGGCAAGGCCGTACCAGGCCTTCTCAGGGAAACAGGATTTGTTTACGAAGCCATGCAGGGCTACAGTTAGAAAGGCAGAATATTCTAAGAGAAGCTGAGATGAATTAACCCCATGTGAGCAAGCGCTAAAAGGCATGCACTCATAGCTTAGTGTCCATACCGCTTAAGATTGGCTATCTAAGCGCTATATAGGTGCCATAATGCTCCAAACACTCCAATAATGTCTCTATTAGCTGCAGAACTGGGGCCTCCACCCTGCCTGTCTATCTACAATGCATAATGTGACCTACCACCCCTACTAGGCCTGCATATTCCTTGTAGCTCACCACTGCGTAATGAAGGTGCTACAACAGATTACTGTCAGCATTTAGCACATTCTTTGAATAAACTATTGGCTTTCAGCGGCTAATGCTGTCATCTAAAGCCCTGATTGGCAAATTGTCACTTTTGTGTATCACAACAGGGAGTCAGGGAGTTTTCCTGACCTGGGGAAGAGTGCCTAATGGGGTGTAAACCTAAGAGAGTACTGCCCCAGAGGAAGAAAGCAGGAGTTTTTCACGGGCCTTTATACTCAAATCTATGCAGTCCCATGTGCCTTTTAGGGATCGCAAGTTCGCCGGCTCGGGTTTGTTTACACATTACGTCATGCACGCGCTAACGTGATGACGTCATGTTATCAACATCCCGGGCCACCCGTTACTCTGCCTCGCACTTTTCCGCAACAATTACTTACTTTGCGACAGTGACAATAGTTCCACTATTGTGATGTCCTCCCCAGATAATGCTTATGGCATATCTTCTAATTATACTCTAATTTGAGTACCCCGCGTCACACGCATCCGCGTGATGACGTCACGCCTTAGAACACAATATAAACACGCACGGTGTTTCAAAAGGCGTCGGCTTACCTTCTGGGCTCTGGTCTCCATTTGGCAGCACTATTGTTAAACAGGTAAGATCTTCCCTACCCAAGAGAATTCTTGATATGCACAGGAGCCCTCACTGTGCAGTACCTCCTTCCCACTAAGTCCTTCACCTCTTTAGTTACACTCTTCCCAATTTTTTCCCGCTAAGATTTGTACCTTTTTTTCCACTCTTCCCATTGTTATTTCTTTTAGTGACAGTGGATACCTGCTGAACATTTGAAAAAGTTATTGGCTACAATCTGGGTTTTTCAAGCCACCTCCTTGGACCACTAAGAACCTTGGGAACTATACCATGGCTAAAACGATTATTCAGTGTCCAGATAGATCGCCATCAGTTGTAAGTTTATTTTTTATTATTTTAGCCTTAGTTTTCTCTTCCTGCACCCTCTTACTAGCTTCTGATACTCACTCCTCTTTTACAGATATGAGTCCGTTGACAATACTCATCTTGTACTGTCTCATCGATTACCTGGGATCCTCTTTGCGGACCTACTACCTCTTCGCTTGAAGATATTTTACTAAATTCACAAGGTTAGAGCGACTTCTATCTGCTGTTACTCTTTAGTCCACACTTGTTATATCTATTCCATGATCATATAGCCCACCTTTTGCACAGCACAGTTTATAAAGTAATCCCATGACACGGATCTACTGCTTTTATTCTAATAGAAATATTATGGTAGCTGTCCAGTTAAAACATTTTATTTATTGCGTCAATGTACCCAGAACTTGGGATATCTAGTGTTAATTATGCTCATTCAATTACCCTATATACCAGTTGACGTTTGTTGAAACGACTTGTTTTGCAAAATTGTTGTTAATGGATAATATCACTCTAATGTAAATTTTGTACATATCTTTACTTAGAATTTTTGATTTGCCCCGATGAAGAGTGTTGTACCACTCGAAACGCGTTGGGCCAGCCACAGTTTCAACATCAAGAATAAATATGAATTTTGGTTCTTGTTACCTACTTTGCCTGAATGTTGATTTCTTTAATAATTGACCTTCTTGAGCTTGGTTTAATGCAAAGGTTTCAAAAGATATTATTAGAAACACTGTTTAGAATACAAACTAATTGTTGGTGTGGTTTTCCAGATATTGGAAAGTGTGCAGGGGACGTGAGTTCCTTAATTGGGAACCTATCTTGTTTCTTATTATTTTGTGCAACCTAGGTGTCAAGGTTGCCTATCTCTCCTCTGCATCTCATATTTATTTTCTATTTTCCTTACATTTCCTACTTAGACAATAATCCAATACACTATTACCCACATTAATAGGGTGTGCCATATCCGTCCAATTTTCTCTTTTTCATGGGAAAGAAAGAAGGTCAGACAGAGAGGGTGAGAAGTGATAGAAGAGTTCAAGATGGTAGTGGTAGTACTGGGGAAAGAAGAGTGAAGCACACGGGTAAGGCAGTTGCAAGAGTAAGGTGGAGAGGATGTAGTAAGATTAGGGCAGAGAAGTGTAGATAGAGGAGAAGGGTTTTCAGAGAGGTGAGGAGAATATTATGTAGAGAGGTGATGGGAGGGGTGTGTAGAGGAAAGAGGTGAAGAGAGAGTGAGGACAATGGAGGGACAGAAGTAGAGAGGATGGAGAGAAAGAAGACCAGACCGTGTGAGAGAAGCTAGAGGGGCAAGTAGAGATAGAAGAGAAGAGTGAGCAGGGCCCCATAACCCTGTAGGGTAATTAGGGCACTATATCCAGGGGCGAGTAGAGATAGAAGAGAAGAGTGAGCAGGGCACCATGCCCTCTAGGGTAATTAGGGCACTATATCCAGGGGGCGAGTAGAGATAGAAGAGAAGAGTGAGCAGGGCACCATGCCCCTCTAGGGTAATTAGGGCACTATATTCAGGGGGGGCAAGTAGAGCTAGAAGAGAAGAGTGAGCAGGGCACCATGTTCCTCTAGGGTAATTAGGGCACTATATCCAGGGGGGACAAGGAGAGCTAGAAGAGAAGAGTGAGCAGGGCACCATGCCCCTCTAGGGTAATTAGGGCACTATATCCAGGGGGGCGAGTAGAGATAGAAGAGAAGAGTAGCAGGGCACCATGCCCCTCTAGGGTAATTAGGGCACTATATCCAGGGGGGCGAGTAGAGATAGAAGAGAAGAGTGAGCAGGGCACCATGCCCCTCTAGGGTAATTAGGCACTATATCCAGGGGGGTGAGCATAGATAGAGAAGAGTGAGCAGGGCACCATGCCCCTCTAGGGTAATTAGCGCACTGTATCCAGAGGGGGCGAGTAGAGATAGAAGAGAAGAGTGAGCAGGGCACCATGCCCCTCTAGGGTAATTAGTGCACTGTATCCAGGGGGGGCGAATAGAGATAGAAGAGAAGAGTGAGCAGGGCACCATGCCCCTCTAGGTTAATTAGGGCACTATATCCAGGGGGGGCAGTAGAGCTAGAAGAGAAGAGTGAGCAGGACACCATGCCCCTCTAGGGTAATTAGGGCACTATATCCAGGGGGGCGGGTAGAGATAGAAGAGAAGAGTGAGCAGGGCACCTTGAACCTCTAGGGTAATTAGGGCACTATATCCAGGGGGGGCAAGTAGAGATAGAAGAGAAGAGAGAGCAGGGCACCATGCCCCCCTAGGGTAATTAGGGCACTATATCCAGGGGGCGAGTATAGATAGAAGAGAAGAGTGAGCAGGGCACCATGTCCCTCAATGGTAATTAGGGCACTATATCCAGGGGGGCGAGTATAGATAGAAGAGAAGCGTGAGCAGGGCACCATGTCCCTCTAGGGTAATTAGGGCACTATATCCAGGGGGGTGAGTATAGATAGAAGAGAAGAGTGAGCAGGGGACCATGTCCCTTTAGGGTAATTAGGGCACTATATCCAGGGGGGCGAGTAGAGATAGAAGAGAAGAATGAGTAGGGCACGACGTCCCTCTAGGGTAATTAGGGCACTATATCCAGATCCGGGGGGGCGAGTAGAGCTAGAAGAGAAGCGCGAGCAGGGCACCATGTCCCTCTAGCGTAATTAGGGCACTATATCCAGAGGGGTGGGTAGAGATAGAATAGAAGAGTGAGCAGGGCACCATGCCCCTCTAGGGTAATTAGGGCACTATATCCAGGGGGGCAAGTAGAGATAAAAGAGAAGAGTGAGCAGGGCACCGTCTTCCTCTAGGGTAATTAGGGCACTATATACAGGGGGGGGCGAGTAGAGCTAGAAGAGAAGAGTGAGCAGGGCACCGTCCCCTCTAGGGTAATTAATGTACTATATCCAGGGGTCGAGTAGAGCTAGAAGAGAAGAGTGAGCAGGGCACCATGTCCATCTATAGTAATTAGGGCACTATATCCAGGGGGGCGAGTATAGATAGAAGAGAAGGAAGCGTGAGCAGGGCACCATGTCCCTCTAGGGTAATTAGGGCACTATATCCAGGGGGGTGAGTATAGATAGAAGAGAAGAGTGAGCAGGGGACCATGTCCCTTTAGGGTAATTAGGGCACTATATCCAGATCCGGGGGGGCGAGTAGAGCTAGAAGAGAAGAGTGAGCAGGGCACCATGCCCCTCTAGGGTAATTAGGGATCTATATACAGGGGGGGCAAATAGAGATAGAAGAGAATAGTGAGCAGGGCACCATGCCCCTCTAGCGTAATTAGGGCACTATATCCGAGGGGCGGGTAGAGATAGAAGAGAAGAGTGAGCAGGGCACCATGCCCCTCTAGGGTAATTAGGGCACTATATCCAGGGGGGCAAGTAGAGATAGAAGAGAAGAGTGAGCAGGGCACCATCTTCCTCTAGGGTAATTAGGGCACTATATCCAGGGGGGGCGAGTAGAGCTAAAAGAGAAGAGTGAGCAGGGCACCGTCCCCTCTAGGGTAATTAATGTACTATATCCAGGGGTCGAGTAGAGCTAGAAGAGAAGAGTGAGCAGGGCACCATGTCCCTCTAGGGTAATTAGGGAACTATATCCAGGGGGCAAGTAGAGGTAGAAGAAAAGAGTGAGCAGGGCACCATGTCCCTAGGGTAATTAGGGCACTATATCCAGGGGGCGAAGTAGAGATAGAAGAGAAGAGTGGGCAGGGCACCATGTCCCTCTAGGGTAATTAGGGCACTATATTCAGGGGGTGGCAAGTAGAGCTAGAAGAGAAGAGTGAGCAGGGCACCATGTTCCTCTAGGGTAATTAGGGCACTATATCCAGGAGGGACGAGTAGAGCTAGAAGAGAAGAGTGAGCAGGGCACCATGCCCCTCTAGGGTAATTAGGGCACTATATCCAGGGGGGCGAGTAGAGCTAGAAGAGAAGAGTGAGCAGGGCACCATGCCCCTCTAGGGTAATTAGCACACTGTATCCAGGGGGGACGAGTAGAGATAGAAGAGAAGAGTGAGCAGGGCACCATGTCCCTCTGGGGTAATTAGGGAACTATATCCAGGGGGCAAGTAGAGATAGAAGAGAAGAGTGAGCAGGGCACCATGTCCCTAGGGTAATTAGGGCACTATATCCAGGGGGCGAAGTAGAGATAGAAGAGAAGAGTGAGCAGGGCACCATGTCCCTCTAGGGTAATTAGGGCACTATATTCAGGGGGGGCAAGTAGAGATAGAAGAGAAGAGTGAGCAGGGCACCATGATCCTCTAGGGTAATTAGGGCACTATATCCAGGGGGGACGAGTAGAGCTAGAAGAGAAGAGTGAGCAGGGCACCATGTCCCTCTAGGGTAATTAGGGCACTATATTCAGGGGGGGCGAGTAGAGATAGAAGAGAAGAGTAGCAGGGCACCATGCCCCTCTAGGGTAATTAGGGCACTAAATCCAAGGGGGCGAGTAGAGATAGAAGAGAAGAGTGAGCAGGGCACCATGCCCCTCTAGGGTAATTAGGGCACTATATCCAGGGGGGTCAGTATAGATAGAGGAGAAGAGTGAGCAGGGCACCATGCCCCTCTAGGGTAATTAGCGCACTGTATCCAGGGGGGGCGAGTAGAGCTAGAAGAGAAGAGTGAGCAGGGCACCATGCCCCTCTAGGTTAATTATGGCACTATATCCAGGGGGGGGCAGTAGAGCTAGAAGAGAAGAGTGAGCAGGGCACCATGCCCCCCTAGGGTAATTAGGGCACTATATCCAGGGGGCGAGTATAGATAGAAGAGAAGAGTGAGCAGGGCACCATGTCCCTCTATGGTAATTAGGGAAAATATATCCAGGGGGGCGAGTATAGATAGAAGAGAAGCGTGAGCAGGGCACCATGTCCCTCTAGGGTAATTAGGGCACTATATCCAGGGGGGCGAGTAGAGATAGAAGAGAAGAATGTGCAGGGCACCATGTCCCTCTAGGGTAATTAGGGCACTATATCCAGATCCGGGGGGGCGAGTAGAGCTAGAAGAGAAGAGTGAGCAGGGCACCATGCCCCTCTAGGGTAATAAGGTATCTATATCCAGGGGGGGTCGAATAGAGATAGAAGAGAATAGTGAGCAGGGCACCATGCCCCTCTAGCGTAATTAGGGCACTATATCCAGAGGGGCGGGTAGAGATAGAAGAGAAGAGTGAGCAGGGCACCATGCCCCTCTAGGCTAATTAGGGCACTATATCCAGGGGGGCAAGTAGAGATAGAAGATAAGAGTGAGCAGGGCACCATCTTCCTCTAGGGTAATTAGGGCACTATATCCAGGGGGGGCGAGTAGAGCTAGAAGAGAAGAGTGAGCAGGGCACCGTCCCCTCTAGGGTAATTAATGTACTATATCCAGGGGGGCGAGTAGAGCTAGAAGAGAAGAGTGAGCAGGGCACCATGCCCCTCTAGGGTAATTAGGGCACTATATTCCGGGGGGGGGGGTGAGTAGACATAGAAGATTGAGCAGGGCACCATGTCCCTCTAGGGTAATTAGGCACTATATTCAGGGGGGCCAAGTAGAGCTAGAAGAGAGGATTGAGTAGGGCACCATGCCCCTCTAGCGTAATTAGGGCACTATATCCAGGGGTCGAGTAGAGATAGAAGAAAAGAGTGAGCAGGACACCATGTCCCTCTAGGGTAATTACGGCACTATATCCAGGGGGGGAGAGTAGAGATAGAAGGGAAGAGTGAGCAGGGCACCATGCCCCTCTAGGGTAATTAGGGCACTATATCCAGGGGGGCGAGTAGAGATAGAAGAGAAGACTGAGCAGGGCACCATCTCCCTCTAAGGTAATGTCATGCATGCTGGACGTGGTCCTACCTCCTACGCTCGTAGAACAGCTAGACCGTTCTATTCCAAATGGCGGTTGTTCGATACGTTGCCGGGAAAACGACGTTTGCACTTTTCACGTCGCTAACTTCACGTGTATTCTGCTTCGTCACGTGAACTACGGCATTACGTATTTAAGCAGCGTGGAAACTTCACTCGCTGCTTCTGATCGAATCATTTGGCGTTGTGTAGCTGAACCTCCGGTCTGCATCCTTGCAGGTTACTACAGCTACTTTTTGGGCCTTCTATAGCGTGTTTTCCGTCACACGCTGATTCCTGGAGCTGTTTGGTTGCGTTATCTTCAAGCGCTGCTGGCCTGGGCTGCGTGAATCCTGTTCGCGTGTAAATCCACACGCGCACGCTATCTTCAAGCGCTGCTGGCCTGGGCTGCGTGAATCCTCTTCGCGCGTAAATCCACACGCGCACGCTATCTTCAAGCGCTGCTGGCCTGGACTGCGTGAATCCTGTTCGCGTGTAAATCCACACGCGCACGCTATCTTCAAGTGCTGCTGGACTGGACTGCGTGAATCCTGCTCGCGTGTAAATCCACACGCGCACGCTATCTTCAAGCGCTGCTGGCCTGGACTGCGTGAATCCTGCTCGCGTGTAAATCCACACGCGCACGCTATCTTCAAGCGCTGCTGGACTGGACTGCGTGAATCCTGCTCGCGTGAAATCCACACGTGCACGCTATCTTCAAGCGCTGTTGGTCTGGACTGCGTGAATCCTAATCGCGTGTAAATCCACACGCACACGCTCTTTTCTTCGCGGCTGTACAGAACCGCATGAACTTTGTTTATACCTTAAAAGGAGCGCTATTTCCAACTCCTGCACCTGTGATATTAACAGGGGGATTGATTCATTTCTATACTTTACTCTACGTGGGAAGGAAGCTTTTCAAGGATAATTGGAAGGTGACAGTGAACAGTACTTTGGACGCTATCCTGTGGTGCATCAACCCGGTATCTAGCGTGAGCCTCGTTCCGTTCGGGATAAGTCTCCCTTACTAATCTTCCCTTCCTTGTTGTTTGTTCTACCTTGGATTCCTCAAGAGACTCTGCTGGATTCGTCTGCCCTAGACTCAAGGTCAGTGTGTGCATTCATGACATTTTCTATTCCATCATATCCAGGTTGGGGCAGTTATTCATGATACTTTATTTTGTTCTAGGCTGACTTCCTATACCTTACCCACGCCCTTTCCAGTGATCCATCGTCTGCCTGTTTTACCGGTCAGAGAGTTGTATCATTTGGAAGGTCTTAACTTGACTTCACAACTATCAAAACGCGTGAACAGGGATCCGGAAGACCCTACCACCTGTATCCTTTTGAGTACCGTATCCTTTTCAGTTAATACTTTGGTGCTTTCTGACAGGTAATTAGGGCACTATATCCAGGGGGCGAGTAGAGATAGAAGAGAAGAGTGAGCAGGGGACCATGCCCCTCTAGAGTAATTAGCGCACTATTTCCAGGGGCGAGTAGAGATAGAAGAGAAGAGTGAGCAGGGCACCATGCCCCTCTAGGGTAATTAGGGCACTATATCCAGGGGGGACGAGTAGAGCTAGAAGAGAAGAGTGAGCAGGGCACCATGCCCCTCTAGGGTAGTTAGGGCACTATATCCAGGGGAGGTGGATAGAGATAGAAGAGAAGAGTGAGCAGGGCACCATGCCCCTCTAGGGTAATTAGGGCACTATATCCAGGGGGCGAGTAGAGATAGAAGAGAAGAGTGAGCAGGGCACCATGCCCCACTAGGGTAATTAGGGCACTATATCCAGGGGGTGAGTAAAGATAGAGGAGAAGAGTGAGCAGGGCACCATGCCCCTCTAGGGTAATTAGCGCACTGTATCCAGGGGGGCGAGTAGAGATAGAAGAGAAGAGTGAGCAGGGAACCATGCCCCTCTAGTGTAATTAGCGCACTGTATCCGGGGGGGGCGAATAGAGATAGAAGAGAAGAGTGAGCAGGGCACCTTGACCCTCTAGGGTAATTAGGGCACTATATCCAGGGGGGGGCCAGTAGAGCTAGAAGAGAAGAGTGAGCAGGACACCATGCCCCTCTAGGGTAATTAGGACACTATATCCAGGGGGGCGGGTAGAGATAGAAGAGAAGAGTGAGCAGGGCACCATGCCCCTCTAGGGTAATTAGGGCACTATATCCAGGGGGGGCAAGTAGAGATAGAAGAGAAGAGTGAGCAGGGCACCATGTCCCTCTATGGTAATTAGGGCACTATATCCAGGGGGGCGAGTATGGATAGAAGAGAAGAGTGAGCAGGGCACCATGTCCCTCAAGGGTAATTAGGGCACTATATCCAGGGGGGTGAGTATAGATAGAAGAGAAGAGTGAGCAGGGGACCATGTCCCTCTAGGGTAATTAGGGCACTATATCCAGGGGGGTGAGTATAGATAGAAGAGAAGAGTGAGCAGGGGACCATGTCCCTCTAGGGTAATTAGGGCACTATATCCAGGGAGGCGAGTAGAGATAGAAGAGAAGAATGAGCAGGGCACCATGTCCCTCTAGGGTAATTAGGGCACTATATCCAGATCCAGGGGGGCGAGTAGAGCTAGAAGAGAATAGTGAGCAGGGCACCATGCCCCTCTAGGGTAATTAGGGCACTATATCCAGAGGGCCGGGTAGAGATAGAAGAGAAGAGTGAGCAGGGCACCATGCCCCTCTAGGGTAATTAGAGCACTATATCCAGGGGGCGAGTAGAGATAGAAGAGAAGAGTGAGCAGGGCACCATGTCCCTCTAGGGTAATTACGGCACTATATCCAGGGGAGGCGAGTAGAGATAGAAGAGAAGAGTGAGCAGGGCACCATGCCCCTCTAGGGTAATTAGGGCACTATATACAGGGGGCGAGTAGAGATAGAAGGGAAGAGTGAGCAGGGCACCATGCCCCTCTAGGATAATTAGGGCACTATATCCAGGGGGCCGAGTAGAGATAGAAGAGAAGAGTGAGCAGGGCACCATCTCCCTCTGGGGTAATTAGTGCACTATATCCAGGGGGGCGAGTAGAGATAGAAGAGAAGAGTGAGCAGGACACCATGCCCCTCTAGGGTAATTAGCGCACTATATCCAGAGGGCAAGTAGAGATAGAAGAGAAGAGTGAGCAGGGAACCATGTCCCTCTAGGGTAATTAGGGCACTATATCCAGAGGGGCGAGTAGAGATAGAAGAGAAGAGTGAGCAGGGCACCATGTCCCTCTAGGGTAATTAGGGCACTATGTCCAGGGGGGCGAGTAGAGATGGAAGAGAAGAGTGAGCAGGGCACATGTCCCTCTAGGGTAATTAGGGCACTAGATCCAGAGGGGCGAGTAGAGATAGAAGAGAAGAGTGTGCAGGGCATCATATCCCTCTAGGGTAATTAGGGAACTATATCCAGGGGGCAAGTAGAGATAGAAGAGAAGAGTGAGCAGGGCACCATGTCTCTAGGGTAATTAGGGCACTATATCCAGGGGGCGAAGTAGAGATAGAAGAGAAGAGTGAGCAGGGCACCATGTCCCTCTAGGGTAATTATGGCACTATATTCAGGGGGGGGCAAGTAGAGCTAGAATAGAACAGTGAGCAGGGCACCATGTTCCTCTAGGGTAATTAGGGCACTATATCCAGGGGGGACGAGTAGAGCTAGAAGAGAAGTGTGAGCAGGGCACCATGCCCCTCTCGGGTAATTAGGGCACTATATCCAGGGGGGGCGGGTAGAGATAGAAGAGAAGAGTAGCAGGGCACCATGCCCCTCTAGGGTAATTAGGGCACTATATCCAGGGGGGCGAGTAGAGATAGAAGAGAAGAGTGAGCAGGGGACCATGTCCCTCTAGGGTAATTAGGGCACTATATCCAGGGGGGCGAGTAGAGATAGAAGAGAAGAATGAGCAGGGCACCATGTCCCTCTAGGGTAATTAGGGCACTATATCCAGATCCAGGGGGGGCGAGTAGAGCTAGAAGAGAAGAGTGAGCAGGGCACCATGCCCCTCTAGGGTAATTAGGGCACTATATCCCGGGGGGGCGAATAGAGATAGAAGAGAATAGTGAGCAGGGCACCATGCCCCTCTAGGGTAATTAGGGCACTATATCCAGAGGGCCGGGTAGAGATAGAAGAGAAGAGTGAGCAGGGCACCATGCCCCTCTAGGGTAATTAGCGCACTATATCCAGGGGGCGAGTAGAGATAGAAGAGAAGAGTGAGCAGGGCACCATGTCCCTCTAGGGTAATTACGGCACTATATCCAGGGGAGGCGAGTAGAGATAGAAGAGAAGAGTGAGGAGGGCACCATGCCCCTCCAGGGTAATTAGGGCACTATATCCAGGGGGGCGAGTAGAGATAGAAGAGAAGAGTGAGCAGGGCACCATGCCCACTAGGGTAATTAGCGCACTATATCGAGAGGGCAAGTAGAGATAGAAGAGAAGAGTGAGCAGGGAACCATGTCCCTCTAGGGTAATTAGGGCACTATATCCAGAGGGGCGAGTAGAGATAGAAGAGAAGAGTGAGCAGGGCACATGTCCCTCTAGGGTAATTAGGGCACTAGATCCAGAGGGGCGAGTAGAGATAGAAGAGAAGAGTGAGCAGGGCACATGTCCCTCTAGGGTAATTAGCGCACTATATCCAGGGGGAAGTAGAGATAGAAGAGAAGAGTGAGCAGGGCACCATGTCTCTAGGGTAATTAGGGCACTATATCCAGGGGGCGAAGTAGAGATAGAAGAGAAGAGTGAGCAGGGCACCATGTCCCTCTAGGGTAATTATGGCACTATATTCAGGGGGGGGCAAGTAGAGCTAGAAGAGAAGTGTGAGCAGGGCACCATGCCCCTCTCGGGTAATTAGAGCACTAAATCCAGGGGGGGCGGGTAGAGATAGAAGAGAAGAGTGAGCAGGGCACCATGTTCCTCTAGGGTAATTAGGGCACTATATCCAGGGGGGACGAGTAGAGCTAGAAGAGAAGTGTGAGCAGGGCACCATGCCCCTCTCGGGTAAATAGGGCACTATATCCAGGGGGGCGGGTAGAGATGGAAGAGAAGAGTAGCAGGGCACCATGCCCCTCTAGGGTAATTAGGGCACTATATCCAGGGGGGCGAGTAGAGATAGAAGAGAAGAGTGAGCAGGCCACCATGCCCCTCTAGGGTAATTAGGGCACTATATCCAGGGGGGTGAGTATAGATAGAGGAGAAGAGTGAGCAGGGCACCATGCCACTCTAGGGTAATTAGCGCACTGTATCCAGGGGGGGCGAGTAGAGATAGAAGAGAAGAGTGAGCAGGGCACCATGCCCCTCTAGGGTAATTAGCGCCACTGTATCCAGGGGGGCGAATAGAGATAGAAGAGAAGAGTGAGCAGGGCACCATGTCCCTCTAGGGTAATTTGGGCACTATATCCAGGGGGGGCCGGTAGAGCTAGAAGAGAAGAGTGAGCAGGGCACCATGCCCCTCTAGAGTAATTAGGGCACTATATCCAGGGGGGGCAAGTAGAGATAGAAGAGAAGAGTGAGCAGGGCACCATGTCCCTCTAGGGTAATTAGGGCACTATATCCAGGGGGGGCGAGTATAGATAGAAGAGAAGAGTGAGCAGGGCACCATGTCCCTCTGTGGTAATTAGGGCACTATATCCAGGGGGGGCGAGTATAGATAGAAGAGAAGAGTGAGCAGGGCACCATGTTCCTCTAGGGTAATTAGGGCACTATATCCAGGGGGGACGAGTAGAGCTAGAAGAGAAGTGTGAGCAGGGCACCATGCCCCTCTCGGGTAATTAGGGCACTATATCCAGGGGGGCGGGTAGAGATGGAAGAGAAGAGTAGCAGGGCACCATGCCCCTCTAGGGTAATTAGGGCACTATATCCAGGGGGGCGAGTAGAGATAGAAGAGAAGAGTGAGCAGGGCACCATGCCCTTCTAGGGTAATTAGGGCACTATATCCAGGGGGGTGAGTATAGATAGAGGAGAAGAGTGAGCAGGGCACCATGCCACTCTAGGGTAATTAGTGCACAGTATCCAGGGGGGGCGAGTAGAGATAGAAGAGAAGAGTGAGCAGGGCACCATGCCCCTCTAGGGTAATTAGCGCCACTGTATCCAGGGGGGCGAATAGAGATAGAAGAGAAGAGTGAGCAGGGCACCATGTCCCTCTAGGGTAATTTGGGCACTATATCCAGGGGGGGCCGGTAGAGCTAGAAGAGAAGAGTGTGCAGGACACCATGCCCCTCTAGGGTAATTAGATCACTATATCCAGGGGGGCGGGTAGAGATAGAAGAGAAGAGTGAGCAGGGCACCATGCCCCTCTAGAGTAATTAGGGCACTATATCCAGGGGGGGCAAGTAGAGATAGAAGAGAAGAGTGAGCAGGGCACCATGTCCCCCTAGGGTAATTACGGCACTATATCCAGGGGAGGCGAGTACAGATAGAAGAGAAGAGTGAGCAGGGAACCATGTCCCTCTAGGGTAATTAGGGCAGTATATACAGGGGGCGAGTAGAGATAGAAGGGAAGAGTGAGCAGGGCACCATGCCCCTCTAGGATAATTAGGGCACTATATCCAGGGTGGACGAGTAGAGATAGAAGAGAAGAGTGAGCAGGGCACCATGCCCCTCTAGGGTAATTAGGGCACTATATCCAGGGGGGTGAGTATAGATAGAGGAGAAGAGTGAGCAGGGCACCATGCCACTCTAGGGTAATTAGGGCACTATATCCAGGGGGGCGAGTAGAGATAGAAGAGAAGAGTGAGCAGGGCACCATGCCCCTCTAGGGTAATTAGGGCACTATATCCAGGGGGGTGAGTATAGATAGAGGAGAAGAGTGAGCAGGGCACCATGCCACTCTAGGGTAATTAGGGCACTATATCCAGGGGGGCGTGTAGAGATAGAAGAGAAGAGTGAGCAGGGAACCATGTCCCTCTAGGGTAATTAGGGCACTATATACAGGGGGCGAGTAGAGATAGAAGGGAAGAGTGAGCAGGGCACCATGCCCCTCTAGGATAATTAGGGCACTATATCCAGGGTGGACGAGTAGAGATAGAAGAGAAGAGTGAGCAGGGCACCATGCCCCTCTAGGGTAATTAGGGCACTATATACAGGGGGCGAGTAGAGATAGAAGAGAAGAGTAGCAGGGCACCATGCCCCTCTAGGGTAATTAGGGCACTATATCCAGGGGGGCGAGTAGAGATAGAAGAGAAGAGTGAGCAGGGCACCATGCCCCTCTAGGGTAATTAGGGCACTATATCCAGGGGGGTGAGTATAGATAGAGGAGAAGAGTGAGCAGGGCACCATGCCACTCTAGGGTAATTAGCACACTGTATCCAGGGGGTGCGAGTAGAGATAGAAGAGCAGAGTGAGCAGGGCACCATGCCCCTCTAGGGTAATTAGCGCCACTGTATCCAGGGGGGGCGAATAGAGATAGAAGAGAAGAGTGAGCAGGGCACCATGTCCCTCTAGGGTAATTTGGGCACTATATCCAGGGGGGGCCGGTAGAGCTAGAAGAGAAGAGTGTGCAGGACACCATGCCCCTCTAGGGTAATTAGATCACTATATCCAGGGGGGCGGGTAGAGATAGAAGAGAAGAGTGAGCAGGGCACCATGCCCCTCTAGAGTAATTAGGGCACTATATCCAGGGGGGGCAAGTAGAGATAGAAGAGAAGAGTGAGCAGGGCACCATGTCCCCCTAGGGTAATTACGGCACTATATCCAGGGGAGGCGAGTACAGATAGAAGAGAAGAGTGAGCAGGGAACCATGTCCCTCTAGGGTAATTAGGGCAGTATATACAGGGGGCGAGTAGAGATAGAAGGGAAGAGTGAGCAGGGCACCATGCCCCTCTAGGATAATTAGGGCACTATATCCAGGGTGGACGAGTAGAGATAGAAGAGAAGAGTGAGCAGGGCACCATGCCCCTCTAGGGTAATTAGGGCACTATATCCAGGGGGGTGAGTATAGATAGAGGAGAAGAGTGAGCAGGGCACCATGCCACTCTAGGGTAATTAGGGCACTATATCCAGGGGGGCGAGTAGAGATAGAAGAGAAGAGTGAGCAGGGCACCATGCCCCTCTAGGGTAATTAGGGCACTATATCCAGGGGGGTGAGTATAGATAGAGGAGAAGAGTGAGCAGGGCACCATGCCACTCTAGGGTAATTAGGGCACTATATCCAGGGGGGCGAGTAGAGATAGAAGAGAAGAGTGAGCAGGGAACCATGTCCCTCTAGGGTAATTAGGGCACTATATACAGGGGGCGAGTAGAGATAGAAGGGAAGAGTGAGCAGGGCACCATGCCCCTCTAGGATAATTAGGGCACTATATCCAGGGTGGACGAGTAGAGATAGAAGAGAAGAGTGAGCAGGGCACCATGCCCCTCTAGGGTAATTAGGGCACTATATACAGGGGGCGAGTAGAGATAGAAGAGAAGAGTAGCAGGGCACCATGCCCCTCTAGGGTAATTAGGGCACTATATCCAGGGGGGCGAGTAGAGATAGAAGAGAAGAGTGAGCAGGGCACCATGCCCCTCTAGGGTAATTAGGGCACTATATCCAGGGGGGTGAGTATAGATAGAGGAGAAGAGTGAGCAGGGCACCATGCCACTCTAGGGTAATTAGCACACTGTATCCAGGGGGTGCGAGTAGAGATAGAAGAGAAGAGTGAGCAGGGCACCATGCCCCTCTAGGGTAATTAGCGCCACTGTATCCAGGGGGGGCGAATAGAGATAGAAGAGAAGAGTGAGCAGGGCACCATGTCCCTCTAGGGTAATTTGGGCACTATATCCAGGGGGGGCCGGTAGAGCTAGAAGAGAAGAGTGTGCAGGACACCATGCCCCTCTAGGGTAATTAGATCACTATATCCAGGGGGGCGGGTAGAGATAGAAGAGAAGAGTGAGCAGGGCACCATGCCCCTCTAGAGTAATTAGGGCACTATATCCAGGGGGGGCAAGTAGAGATAGAAGAGAAGAGTGAGCAGGGCACCATGTCCCCCTAGGGTAATTAGGCACTATATCCAGGGGGGGCGAGTATAGATAGAAGAGAAGAGTGAGCAGGGCACCATGTCCCTCTAGGGTAATTAGCGCACTATATCCAGGGGGCGAGTAGAGATAGAAGAGAAGAGTGAGCAGGGCACCATGTCCCTCTGTGGTAATTAGGGCACTATATCCAGGGGGGCGAGTATAGATAGAAGAGAAGAGTGAGCAGGGCACCATGTCCCTCTAGGGTAATTAGCACACTATATCCAGGGGGCGAGTAGAGATAGAAGAGAAGAGTGAGAAGGGCACCATGTCCCTCTAGGGTAATTACGGCACTATATCCAGGGGAGGCGAGTACAGATAGAAGAGAAGAGTGAGCAGGGAACCATGTCCCTCTAGGGTAATTAGGGCACTATATACAGGGGGCGAGTAGAGATAGAAGGGAAGAGTGAGCAGGGCACCATGCCCCTCTAGGATAATTAGGGCACTATATCCAGGGTGGACGAATAGAGATAGAAGAGAAGAGTGAGCAGGGCACCATGCCCCTCTAGGGTAATTAGGGCACTATATCCAGGGGGGTGAGTATAGATAGAGGAGAAGAGTGAGCAGGGCACCATGCCACTCTAGGGTAATTAGGGCACTATATCCAGGGGGGCGAGTAGAGATAGAAGAGAAGAGTGAGCAGGGCACCATGCCCCTCTAGGGTAATTAGGGCACTATATCCAGGGGGGTGAGTATAGATAGAGGAGAAGAGTGAGCAGGGCACCATGCCACTCTAGGGTAATTAGGGCACTATATCCAGGGGGGCGAGTAGAGATAGAAGAGAAGAGTGAGCAGGGAACCATGTCCCTCTAGGGTAATTAGGGCACTATATACAGGGGGCGAGTAGAGATAGAAGGGAAGAGTGAGCAGGGCACCATGCCCCTCTAGGATAATTAGGGCACTATGTCCAGGGTGGACGAGTAGAGATAGAAGAGAAGAGTGAGCAGGGCACCATGCCCCTCTAGGGTAATTAGGGCACTATATACAGGGGGCGAGTAGAGATAGAAGAGAAGAGTAGCAGGGCACCATGTCCCTCTAGGGTAATTAGCGCACTATATCCAGGGGGCGAGTAGAGATAGAAGAGAAGAGTGAGAAGGGCACCATGTCCCTCTAGGGTAATTACGGCACTATATCCAGGGGAGGCGAGTACAGATAGAAGAGAAGAGTGAGCAGGGAACCATGTCCCTCTAGGGTAATTAGGGCACTATATACAGGGGGCGAGTAGAGATAGAAGGGAAGAGTGAGCAGGGCACCATGCCCCTCTAGGATAATTAGGGCACTATATCCAGGGTGGACGAGTAGAGATAGAAGAGAAGAGTGAGCAGGGCACCATCTCCCTCTAGGGTAATTAGGGCACTATATCCAGGGGGGCGAGTAGAGATAGAAGAGAAGAGTGAGCAGGGCACCATGCCCCTCTAGGGTAATTAGCGCACTATATCCAGGGGGCGAGTAGAGATAGAAGAGAAGAGTGAGCAGGGAACCATGTCCCTCTAGGGTAATTAGGGCACTATATCCAGAGGGGCGAGTAGAGATAGAAGAGAAGAGTGAGCAGGGCACCATGTCCCTCTAGGGTAATTAGGGCACTATATCCAGGGGGGGGGGGGCGAGTAGAGATAGAAGAGAAGAATGTGCAGGGCATCATGTCCCTCTAGGGTAATTAGGGAACTATATCCAGGGGGCAAGTAGAGATAGAAGAGAAGAGTGAGCAGGGCACCATGTCCCTAGGGTAATTAGAGCACTATATCCAGGGGGCGAAGTAGAGATAGAAAAGAAGAGAGAGCAGGGCACCATGTCCCTCTAGGGCAATTAGGACAACATATCCAGGGGGGGCGAATAGAGATAGAAGAGAATAGTGAGCAAGGCACCATGCCCCTCTAGGGTAATTAGGGCACTATATTCAGAGGGGCGGGTAGAGATAGAAGAGAAGAGTGAGCAGGGCACCATGCCCCTCTAGGGTAATTAGAGCATTATATCCAGGGGGGCAAGTAGAGATAGAAGAGAAGAGTGAGCAGGGCACCATCTTCCTCTAGGATAATTAGGGCACTATATCCAGGGGGGGCGAGTAGAGCTAGAAGAGAAGAGTGAGCAGGGCACCGTCCCCTCTAGGGTAATTAGTGCACTATATCCAGGGGAGGCTAGTAGAGCTAGAAGAGAAGAGTGAGCAGGGCACCATGCCCCTCTAGGGTAATTAGGGCACTATATTCCGGGGGGACGAATAGAGATAGAAGATTGAGCAGGGCACCATGTCCCTCTAGGGTAATTAGGCACTATATTCAGGGGGGGCAAGTAGAGCTAGAAGAGAAGAGTGAGCAGGGCACCATGCCCCTCTAGGGTAATTAGGGCACTATATCCAGGGGGGTGAGCATAGATAGAGGAGAAGAGTGAGCAGGGCACCATTCCCCTCTAGGGTAATTAGCGCACTGTATCCAGAGGGGGCGAGTAGAGATAGAAGAGAAGAGTGAGCAGGGCACCATGCCCCTCTAGGGTAATTAGGGCACTATATCCAGGGGGGCGGGTAGAGATAGAAGAGAAGAGTAGCAGGGCACCATGCCCCTCAAGGGTAATTAGGGCACTATATCCATGGGGGTGAGCATAGATAGAGGAGAAGAGTGAGCAGGGCACCATTCCCCTCTAGGGTAATTAGCGCACTGTATCCAGAGGGGGCGAGTAGAGATAGAAGAGAAGAGTGAGCAGGGCACCATGCCCCTCTAGGGTAATTAGTGCACTGTATCCAGGGGGGGCGAATGGAGATAGAAGAGAAGAGTGAGCAGGGCACCATGCCCCTCTAGGTTAATTAGGGCACTATATCCAGGGGGGGCAGTAGAGCTAGAAGAGAAGAGTGAGCAGGACACCATGCCCCTCTAGGGTAATTAGGGCACTATATCCAGGGGGGCGGGTAGAGATAGAAGAGAAGAGTGAGCAGGGTACCTTGAACCTCTAGGGTAATTAGGGCACTATATCCAGGGGGGCAAGTAGAGATAGAAGAGAAGAGAGAGCAGGGCACCATGCCCCCCTAGGGTAATTAGGGCACTATATCCAGGGGGCGAGTATAGGTAGAAGAGAAGAGTGAGCAGGGCACCATGTCCCTCTATGGTAATTAGGGCACTATATCAGGGGGGCCAGTATAGATAGAAGAGAAGCATGAGCAGGGCACCATGTCCCTCTAGGGTAATTAGGGCACTATATCCAGGGGGGTGAGTATAGATAGAAGAGAAGAGTGAGCAGGGGACCATGTCCCTTTAGGGTAATTAGGGCACTATATCCAGGGGGGTGAGTAGAGATAGAAGAGAAGAATGAGCAGGGCACGACGTCCCTCTAGAGTAATTAGGGCACTATATCCAGATCCGGGGGGGCGAGTAGAGCTCGAGGAGAAGAGTGAGCAGGGCACCATGCCCCTCTAGGGTAATTAATGTACTATATCCAGGGGTCGAGAAGAGCTAGAAGAGAAGAGTGAGCAGGGCACCATGTCCCTAGGGTAATTAGGGCACTATATCCAGGGGGCGAAGTAGAAATAGAAGAGAAGAGTGGGCAGGGCACCATGTCCCTCTAGGGTAATTAGGGACCTTTATTCAGGGGGTGGCAAGTAGAGCTAGAAGAGAAGAGTGAGCAGGGCACCATGTTCCTCTAGGGTAATTAGGGCACTATATCCAGGAGGGACAAGTAGAGCTAGAAGAGAAGAGTGAGCAGGGCACCATGCCCCTCTAGGGTAATTAGGGCACTATATCCAGGGGGGCGAGTAGAGATAGAAGAGAAGTGCAGCAGGGCACCATGCCCCTCTAGGGTAATTAGGGCACTATATCCAGGGGGGCGAGTAGAGATAGAAGAGAAGAGTGAGCAGGGCACCATGCCCCTCTAGGGTAATTAGCACACTGTATCCAGGGGGGACGAATAGAGATAGAAGAGAAGAGTGAGCAGGGCACCATGTCCCTCTAGGGTAATTAGGGAACTATATCCAGGGGGCAAGTAGAGATAGAAGAGAAGAATGAGCAGGGCACCATGTCCCTAGGGTAATTAGGGCACTATATCCAGGGGGCGAAGTAGAGATAGAAGAGAAGAGTGAGCAGGGTACCATGTCCCTCTAGGGTAATTAGGGCACTATATTCAGGGGGGGCAAGTAGAGATAGAAGAGAAGAGTGAGTAGGGCACCATGATCCTCTAGGGTAATTAGGGCACTATATCCAGGGTCGGATGAGTAGAGCAAGAAGAGAAGAGTGAGCAGGGCACCATGTCCCTTTAGGGTAATTAGGGCACTATATCCAGGGGGGGCGAGTAGAGATAGAAGAGAAGAGTAGCAGGGCACCATGCCCCTCTAGGGTAATTAGGGCACTAGGTGCCCTCTATGGTAATTAGGGCACTATATCCAGGGGGGCGAGTATAGATAGAGGAGAAGAGTGAGCAGGGCACCATGCCCCTCTAGGGTAATTAGGGCACTGTATCCAGGGGGGTGAGTATAGATAGAGGAGAAGAGTGAGCAGGGCACCATGCCCCTCTAGGGTAATTAGCGCACTGTATCCAGGGGGGCGAGTAGAGATAGAAGAGAAGAGTAGCAGGGCACCATGCCCCTCTAGGGTAATTAGGGCACTATATCCAGGGGGCGAGTAGAGCTAGAAGAGAAGAGAGAGCAGGGCACCATGTCCCTCTATGGTAATTAGGGCACTATATCCAGGGGGGCCAGTATAGATAGAAGAGAAGCATGAGCAGGGCACCATGTCCCTCTAGGGTAATTAGGGCACTATATCCAGGGGGGTGAGTATAGATAGAAGAGAAGAGTGAGCAGGGGACCATGTCCCTTTAGGGTAATTAGGGCACTATATCCAGGGGGGTGAGTAGAGATAGAAGAGTTGAATGAGCAGGGCACGACGTCCCTCTAGAGTAATTAGGGCACTATATCCAGACCCGGGGGGGGCGAGTAGAGCTAGAAGAGAAGAGTGAGCAGGGCACCATGCCCCTCTAGGGTAATTAATGTACTATATCCAGGGGTCGAGTAGAGCTAGAAGAGAAGAGTGAGCAGGGCACCATGTCCCTAGGGTAATTAGGGCACTATATCCAGGGGGCGAAGTAGAAATAGAAGAGAAGAGTGGGCAGGGCACCATGTCCCTCTAGGGTAACTAGGGCACTTTATTCAGGGGTGGCAAGTAGAGCTAGAAGAGAAGAGTGAGCAGGGCACCATGTTCCTCTAGGGTAATTAGGGCACTATATCCAGGAGGGACGAGTAGAGCTAGAAGAGAAGAGTGAGCAGGGCACCATGCCCCTCTAGGGTAATTAGGGCACTATATCCAGGGGGGCGAGTAGAGATAGAAGAGAAGTGCAGCAGGGCACCATGCCCCTCTAGGGTAATTAGGGCACTATATCCAGGGGGGGGAGTAGAGATAGAAGAGAAGAGTGAGCAGGGCACCATGCCCCTCTAGGGTAATTAGCACACTGTATCCAGGGGGGACAAATAGAGATAGAAGAGAAGAGTGAGCAGGGCACCATGTCCCTCTAGGGTAATTAGGGAACTATATCCAGGGGGCAAGTAGAGATAGAAGAGAAGAATGAGCAGGGCACCATGTCCCTAGGGTAATTAGGGCACTATATCCAGGGGGCGAAGTAGAGATAGAAGAGAAGAGTGAGCAGGGCACCATGTCCCTCTAGGGTAATTAGGGCACTATATTCAGGGGGGGGCAAGTAGAGATAGAAGAGAAGAGTGAGTAGGGCACCATGATCCTCTAGGGTAATTAGGGCACTATATCCAGGGTCGGACGAGTAGAGCAAGAATAGAAGAGTGAGCAGGGCACCATGTCCCTCTAGGGTAATTAGGGCACTATATCCAGGGGGGGCGAGTAGAGATAGAAGAGAAGAGTAGCAGGGCACCATGCCCCTCTAGGGTAATTAGGGCACTATATCCAGGGGGGCGAGTAGAGCTAGAAGAGAAGAGTGAGCAGGGCACCATGCCCCTCTAGGGTAATTAGGGCACTATATCCAGGGGGGTGAGTATAGATAGAGGAGAAGAGTGAGCAGGGCACCATGCCCCTCTAGGTTAATTATGGCAATATATCCAGGGGGGGCAGTAGAGCTAGAAGAGAAGAGTGAGCAGGGCACCATGCCCCTCTATGGTAATTAGGGCACTAAATCCAGGGGGGAGAGTATAGATAGAAGAGAAGTGTGAGCAGGGCACCATATCCCTCTAGGGTAATTAGGGCACTATATCCAGGGGGGCAAGTAGAGATAGAAGAGAAGAATGAGCAGGGCACCATGCCCCTCTAGGGTAATTAGGGCACTATATCCAGGGGGGACGAGTAGAGCTAGAAGAGAAGAGTGAGCAGGGCACCATGCCCCTCTAGGGTAGTTAGGGCACTATATCCAGGGGAGGTGGGTAGAGATAGAAGAGAAGAGTGAGCAGGGCACCATGCCCCTCTAGGGTAATTAGGGCACTATATCCAGGGGGCGAGTAGAGATAGAAGAGAAGAGTGAGCAGGGCACCATGCCCCACTAGGGTAATTAGGGCACTATATCCAGGGGGGTGAGTAAAGATAGAGGAGAAGAGTGAGCAGGGCACCATGCCCCTCTAGGGTAATTAGCGCACTGTATCCAGGGGGGCGAGTAGAGATAGAAGAGAAGAGTGAGCAGGGCACCATGCCCCTCTAGGGTAATTAGCACACTGTATCCAGGGGGGACGAATAGAGATAGAAGAGAAGAGTGAGCAGGGCACCATGTCCCTCTAGGGTAATTAGGGAACTATATCCAGGGGGCAAGTAGAGATAGAAGAGAAGAATGAGCAGGGCACCATGTCCCTAGGGTAATTAGGGCACTATATCCAGGGGGCGAAGTAGAGATAGAAGAGAAGAGTGAGCAGGGTACCATGTCCCTCTAGGGTAATTAGGGCACTATATTCAGGGGGGGCAAGTAGAGATAGAAGAGAAGAGTGAGTAGGGCACCATGATCCTCTAGGGTAATTAGGGCACTATATCCAGGGTCGGATGAGTAGAGCAAGAAGAGAAGAGTGAGCAGGGCACCATGTCCCTCTAGGGTAATTAGGGCACTATATCCAGGGGGGGCGAGTAGAGATAGAAGAGAAGAGTAGCAGGGCACCATGCCCCTCTAGGGTAATTAGGGCACTAGGTGCCCTCTATGGTAATTAGGGAACTATATCCAGGGGGGCGAGTATAGATAGAGGAGAAGAGTGAGCAGGGCACCATGCCCCTCTAGGGTAATTAGGGCACTGTATCCAGGGGGGTGAGTATAGATAGAGGAGAAGAGTGAGCAGGGCACCATGCCCCTCTAGGGTAATTAGCGCACTGTATCCAGGGGGGCGAGTAGAGATAGAAGAGAAGAGTAGCAGGGCACCATGCCCCTCTAGGGTAATTAGGGCACTATATCCAGGGGGCGAGTAGAGCTAGAAGAGAAGAGAGAGCAGGGCACCATGTCCCTCTATGGTAATTAGGGCACTATATCCAGGGGGGCCAGTATAGATAGAAGAGAAGCATGAGCAGGGCACCATGTCCCTCTAGGGTAATTAGGGCACTATATCCAGGGGGGTGAGTATAGATAGAATAGAAGAGTGAGCAGGGGACCATGTCCCTTTAGGGTAATTAGGGCACTATATCCAGGGGGGTGAGTAGAGATAGAAGAGTTGAATGAGCAGGGCACGACGTCCCTCTAGAGTAATTAGGGCACTATATCCAGACCCGGGGGGGGCGAGTAGAGCTAGAAGAGAAGAGTGAGCAGGGCACCATGCCCCTCTAGGGTAATTAATGTACTATATCCAGGGGTCGAGTAGAGCTAGAAGAGAAGAGTGAGCAGGGCACCATGTCCCTAGGGTAATTAGGGCACTATATCCAGGGGGCGAAGTAGAAATAGAAGAGAAGAGTGGGCAGGGCACCATGTCCCTCTAGGGTAACTAGGGCACTTTATTCAGGGGTGGCAAGTAGAGCTAGAAGAGAAGAGTGAGCAGGGCACCATGTTCCTCTAGGGTAATTAGGGCACTATATCCAGGAGGGACGAGTAGAGCTAGAAGAGAAGAGTGAGCAGGGCACCATGCCCCTCTAGGGTAATTAGGGCACTATATCCAGGGGGGCGAGTAGAGATAGAAGAGAAGTGCAGCAGGGCACCATGCCCCTCTAGGGTAATTAGGGCACTATATCCAGGGGGGGGAGTAGAGATAGAAGAGAAGAGTGAGCAGGGCACCATGCCCCTCTAGGGTAATTAGCACACTGTATCCAGGGGGGACAAATAGAGATAGAAGAGAAGAGTGAGCAGGGCACCATGTCCCTCTAGGGTAATTAGGGAACTATATCCAGGGGGCAAGTAGAGATAGAAGAGAAGAATGAGCAGGGCACCATGTCCCTAGGGTAATTAGGGCACTATATCCAGGGGGCGAAGTAGAGATAGAAGAGAAGAGTGAGCAGGGCACCATGTCCCTCTAGGGTAATTAGGGCACTATATTCAGGGGGGGGCAAGTAGAGATAGAAGAGAAGAGTGAGTAGGGCACCATGATCCTCTAGGGTAATTAGGGCACTATATCCAGGGTCTGACGAGTAGAGCAAGAAGAGAAGAGTGAGCAGGGCACCATGTCCCTCTAGGGTAATTAGGGCACTATATCCAGGGGGGGCGAGTAGAGATAGAAGAGAAGAGTAGCAGGGCACCATGCCCCTCTAGGGTAATTAGGGCACTATATCCAGGGGGGCGAGTAGAGCTAGAAGAGAAGAGTGAGCAGGGCACCATGCCCCTCTAGGGTAATTAGGGCACTATATCCAGGGGGGTGAGTATAGATAGAGGAGAAGAGTGAGCAGGGCACCATGCCCCTCTAGGTTAATTATGGCAATATATCCAGGGGGGGCAGTAGAGCTAGAAGAGAAGAGTGAGCAGGGCACCATGCCCCTCTATGGTAATTAGGGCACTAAATCCAGGGGGGAGAGTATAGATAGAAGAGAAGTGTGAGCAGGGCACCATATCCCTCTAGGGTAATTAGGGCACTATATCCAGGGGGGCAAGTAGAGATAGAAGAGAAGAATGAGCAGGGCACCATGCCCCTCTAGGGTAATTAGGGCACTATATCCAGGGGGGACGAGTAGAGCTAGAAGAGAAGAGTGAGCAGGGCACCATGCCCCTCTAGGGTAGTTAGGGCACTATATCCAGGGGAGGTGGGTAGAGATAGAAGAGAAGAGTGAGCAGGGCACCATGCCCCTCTAGGGTAATTAGGGCACTATATCCAGGGGGCGAGTAGAGATAGAAGAGAAGAGTGAGCAGGGCACCATGCCCTACTAGGGTAATTAGGGCACTATATCCAGGGGGGTGAGTAAAGATAGAGGAGAAGAGTGAGCAGGGCACCATGCCCCTCTAGGGTAATTAGCGCACTGTATCCAGGGGGGCGAGTAGAGATAGAAGAGAAGAGTGAGCAGGGAACCATGCCCCTCTAGTGTAATTAGCGCACTGTATCCGGGGGGGCGAATAGAGATAGAAGAGAAGAGTGAGCAGGGCACCTTGACCCTCTAGGGTAATTAGGGCACTATATCCAGGGGGGGGCCAGTAGAGCTAGAAGAGAAGAGTGAGCAGGACACCATGCCCCTCTAGGGTAATTAGGACACTATATCCAGGGGGGCGGGTAGAGATAGAAGAGAAGAGTGAGCAGGGCACCATGCCTCTCTAGGGTAATTAGGGCACTATATCCAGGGGGGGCAAGTAGAGATAGAAGAGAAGAGTGAGCAGGGCACCATGTCCCTCTATGGTAATTAGGGCACTATATCCAGGGGGGCGAGTATGGATAGAAGAGAAGAGTGAGCAGGGCACCATGTCCCTCAAGGGTAATTAGGGCACTATATCCAGGGGGGTGAGTATAGATAGAAGAGAAGAGTGAGCAGGGGACCATGTCCCTCTAGGGTAATTAGGGCACTATATCCAGGGGGGTGAGTATAGATAGAAGAGAAGAGTGAGCAGGGGACCATGTCCCTCTAGGGTAATTAGGGCACTATATCCAGGGAGGCGAGTAGAGATAGAAGAGAAGAATGAGCAGGGCACCATGTCCCTCTAGGGTAATTAGGGCACTATATCCAGATCCAGGGGGGCGAGTAGAGCTAGAAGAGAAGATTGAGCAGGGCACCATGCCCCTCTAGGGTAATTAGGGTACTATATCCAGGGGGGGTGAATAGAGATAGAAGAGAATAGTGAGCAGGGCACCATGCCCCTCTAGGGTAATTAGGGCACTATATCCAGAGGGCCGGGTAGAGATAGAAGAGAAGAGTGAGCAGGGCACCATGCCCCTCTAGGGTAATTAGAGCACTATATCCAGGGGGCGAGTAGAGATAGAAGAGAAGAGTGAGCAGGGCACCATGTCCCTCTAGGGTAATTACGGCACTATATCCAGGGGAGGCGAGTAGAGATAGAAGAGAAGAGTGAGCAGGGCACCATGCCCCTCTAGGGTAATTAGGGCACTATATACAGGGGGCGAGTAGAGATAGAAGGGAAGAGTGAGCAGGGCACCATGCCCCTCTAGGATAATTAGGGCACTATATCCAGGGGGCCGAGTAGAGATAGAAGAGAAGAGTGAGCAGGGCACCATCTCCCTCTAGGGTAATTAGTGCACTATATCCAGGGGGGCGAGTAGAGATAGAAGAGAAGAGTGAGCAGGACACCATGCCCCTCTAGGGTAATTAGCGCACTATATCCAGAGGGCAAGTAGAGATAGAAGAGAAGAGTGAGCAGGGAACCATGTCCCTCTAGGGTAATTAGGGCACTATATCCAGAGGGGCGAGTAGAGATAGAAGAGAAGAGTGAGCAGGGCACCATGTCCCTCTAGGGTAATTAGGGCACTATGTCCAGGGGGGCGAGTAGAGATGGAAGAGAAGAGTGAGCAGGGCACATGTCCCTCTAGGGTAATTAGGGCACTAGATCCAGAGGGGCGAGTAGAGATAGAAGAGAAGAGTGTGCAGGGCATCATATCCCTCTAGGGTAATTAGGGAACTATATCCAGGGGGCAAGTAGAGATAGAAGAGAAGAGTGAGCAGGGCACCATGTCTCTAGGGTAATTAGGGCACTATATCCAGGGGGCGAAGTAGAGATAGAAGAGAAGAGTGAGCAGGGCACCATGTCCCTCTAGGGTAATTATGGCACTATATTCAGGGGGGGGCAAGTAGAGCTAGAATAGAACAGTGAGCAGGGCACCATGTTCCTCTAGGGTAATTAGGGCACTATATCCAGGGGGGACGAGTAGAGCTAGAAGAGAAGTGTGAGCAGGGCACCATGCCCCTCTCGGGTAATTAGGGCACTATATCCAGGGGGGGGCGGGTAGAGATAGAAGAGAAGAGCAGCAGGGCACCATGCCCCTCTAGGGTAATTAGGGCACTATATCCAGGGGGGCGAGTAGAGATAGAAGAGAAGAGTGAGCAGGGGACCATGTCCCTCTAGGGTAATTAGGGCACTATATCCAGGGGGGCGAGTAGAGATAGAAGAGAAGAATGAGCAGGGCACCATGTCCCTCTAGGGTAATTAGGGCACTATATCCAGATCCAGGGGGGGCGAGTAGAGCTAGAAGAGAAGAGTGAGCAGGGCACCATGCCCCTCTAGGGTAATTAGGGCACTATATCCCGGGGGGGCGAATAGAGATAGAAGAGAATAGTGAGCAGGGCACCATGCCCCTCTAGGGTAATTAGGGCACTATATCCAGAGGGCCGGGTAGAGATAGAAGAGAAGAGTGAGCAGGGCACCATGCCCCTCTAGGGTAATTAGCGCACTATATCCAGGGGGCGAGTAGAGATAGAAGAGAAGAGTGAGCAGGGCACCATGTCCCTCTAGGGTAATTACGGCACTATATCCAGGGGAGGCGAGTAGAGATAGAAGAGAAGAGTGAGGAGGGCACCATGCCCCTCCAGGGTAATTAGGGCACTATATCCAGGGGGGCGAGTAGAGATAGAAGAGAAGAGTGAGCAGGGCACCATGCCCACTAGGGTAATTAGCGCACTATATCGAGAGGGCAAGTAGAGATAGAAGAGAAGAGTGAGCAGGGAACCATGTCCCTCTAGGGTAATTAGGGCACTATATCCAGAGGGGCGAGTAGAGATAGAAGAGAAGAGTGAGCAGGGCACATGTCCCTCTAGGGTAATTAGGGCACTAGATCCAGAGGGGCGAGTAGAGATAGAAGAGAAGAGTGAGCAGGGCACATGTCCCTCTAGGGTAATTAGCGCACTATATCCAGGGGGAAGTAGAGATAGAAGAGAAGAGTGAGCAGGGCACCATGTCTCTAGGGTAATTAGGGCACTATATCCAGGGGGCGAAGTAGAGATAGAAGAGAAGAGTGAGCAGGGCACCATGTCCCTCTAGGGTAATTATGGCACTATATTCAGGGGGGGGCAAGTAGAGCTAGAAGAGAAGTGTGAGCAGGGCACCATGCCCCTCTCGGGTAATTAGAGCACTAAATCCAGGGGGGGCGGGTAGAGATAGAAGAGAAGAGTGAGCAGTGCACCATGTTCCTCTAGGGTAATTAGGGCACTATATCCAGGAGGACGAGTAGAGCTAGAAGAGAAGTGTGAGCAGGGCACCATGCCCCTCTCGGGTAATTAGGGCACTATATCCAGGGGGGCGGGTAGAGATGGAAGAGAAGAGTAGCAGGGCACCATGCCCCTCTAGGGTAATTAGGGCACTATATC
The DNA here is from genome assembly GCF_040938575.1 of Ambystoma mexicanum. Lineage (NCBI taxonomy): Eukaryota > Metazoa > Chordata > Amphibia > Caudata > Ambystomatidae > Ambystoma > Ambystoma mexicanum. The sequence continues at coordinate 49,447,285 of NC_090930.1, forward strand.
CAGGGGGGCGAGTAGAGATAGAAGAGAAGAGTGAGCAGGCCACCATGCCCCTCTAGGGTAATTAGGGCACTATATCCAGGGGGGTGAGTATAGATAGAGGAGAAGAGTGAGCAGGGCACCATGCCACTCTAGGGTAATTAGCGCACTGTATCCAGGGGGGGCGAGTAGAGATAGAAGAGAAGAGTGAGCAGGGCACCATGCCCCTCTAGGGTAATTAGCGCCACTGTATCCAGGGGGGCGAATAGAGATAGAAGAGAAGAGTGAGCAGGGCACCATGTCCCTCTAGGGTAATTTGGGCACTATATCCAGGGGGGGCCGGTAGAGCTAGAAGAGAAGAGTGAGCAGGGCACCATGCCCCTCTAGAGTAATTAGGGCACTATATCCAGGGGGGGCAAGTAGAGATAGAAGAGAAGAGTGAGCAGGGCACCATGTCCCTCTAGGGTAATTAGGGCACTATATCCAGGGGGGGCGAGTATAGATAGAAGAGAAGAGTGAGCAGGGCACCATGTCCCTCTGTGGTAATTAGGGCACTATATCCAGGGGGGGCGAGTATAGATAGAAGAGAAGAGTGAGCAGGGCACCATGTTCCTCTAGGGTAATTAGGGCACTATATCCAGGGGGGACGAGTAGAGCTAGAAGAGAAGTGTGAGCAGGGCACCATGCCCCTCTCGGGTAATTAGGGCACTATATCCAGGGGGGCGGGTAGAGATGGAAAAGAAGAGTAGCAGGGAACCATGCCCCTCTAGGGTAATTAGGGCACTATATCCAGGGGGGCGAGTAGAGATAGAAGAGAAGAGTGAGCAGGGCACCATGCCCTTCTAGGGTAATTAGGGCACTATATCCAGGGGGGTGAGTATAGATAGAGGAGAAGAGTGAGCAGGGCACCATGCCACTCTAGGGTAATTAGTGCACAGTATCCAGGGGGGGCGAGTAGAGATAGAAGAGAAGAGTGAGCAGGGCACCATGCCCCTCTAGGGTAATTAGCGCCACTGTATCCAGGGGGGCGAATAGAGATAGAAGAGAAGAGTGAGCAGGGCACCATGTCCCTCTAGGGTAATTTGGGCACTATATCCAGGGGGGGCCGGTAGAGCTAGAAGAGAAGAGTGTGCAGGACACCATGCCCCTCTAGGGTAATTAGATCACTATATCCAGGGGGGCGGGTAGAGATAGAAGAGAAGAGTGAGCAGGGCACCATGCCCCTCTAGAGTAATTAGGGCACTATATCCAGGGGGGGCAAGTAGAGATAGAAGAGAAGAGTGAGCAGGGCACCATGTCCCCCTAGGGTAATTAGGGCACTATATCCAGGGGGGGCGAGTATAGATAGAAGAGAAGAGTGAGCAGGGCACCATGTCCCTCTGTGGTAATTAGGGCACTATATCCAGGGGGGCGAGTATAGATAGAAGAGAAGAGTGAGCAGGGCACCATGTCCCTCTAGGGTAATTAGCGCACTATATCCAGGGGGCGAGTAGAGATAGAAGAGAAGAGTGAGAAGGGCACCATGTCCCTCTAGGGTAATTACGGCACTATATCCAGGGGAGGCGAGTACAGATAGAAGAGAAGAGTGAGCAGGGAACCATGTCCCTCTAGGGTAATTAGGGCAGTATATACAGGGGGCGAGTAGAGATAGAAGGGAAGAGTGAGCAGGGCACCATGCCCCTCTAGGATAATTAGGGCACTATATCCAGGGTGGACGAGTAGAGATAGAAGAGAAGAGTGAGCAGGGCACCATGCCCCTCTAGGGTAATTAGGGCACTATATCCAGGGGGGTGAGTATAGATAGAGGAGAAGAGTGAGCAGGGCACCATGCCACTCTAGGGTAATTAGGGCACTATATCCAGGGGGCGAGTAGAGATAGAAGAGAAGAGTGAGCAGGGCACCATGCCCCTCTAGGGTAATTAGGGCACTATATCCAGGGGGGTGAGTATAGATAGAGGAGAAGAGTGAGCAGGGCACCATGCCACTCTAGGGTAATTAGGGCACTATATCCAGGGGGGCGAGTAGAGATAGAAGAGAAGAGTGAGCAGGGAACCATGTCCCTCTAGGGTAATTAGGGCACTATATACAGGGGGCGAGTAGAGATAGAAGGGAAGAGTGAGCAGGGCACCATGCCCCTCTAGGATAATTAGGGCACTAAATCCAGGGTGGACGAGTAGAGATAGAAGAGAAGAGTGAGCAGGGCACCATGCCCCTCTAGGGTAATTAGGGCACTATATACAGGGGGCGAGTAGAGATAGAAGAGAAGAGTAGCAGGGCACCATGCCCCTCTAGGGTAATTAGGGCACTATATCCAGGGGGGCGAGTAGAGATAGAAGAGAAGAGTGAGCAGGGCACCATGCCCCTCTAGGGTAATTAGGGCACTATATCCAGGGGGGTGAGTATAGATAGAGGAGAAGAGTGAGCAGGGCACCATGCCACTCTAGGGTAATTAGCACACTGTATCCAGGGGGTGCGAGTAGAGATAGAAGAGAAGAGTGAGCAGGGCACCATGCCCCTCTAGGGTAATTAGCGCCACTGTATCCAGGGGGGGCGAATACAGATAGAAGAGAAGAGTGAGCAGGGCACCATGTCCCTCTAGGGTAATTTGGGCACTATATCCAGGGGGGGCCGGTAGAGCTAGAAGAGAAGAGTGTGCAGGACACCATGCCCCTCTAGGGTAATTAGATCACTATATCCAGGGGGGCGGGTAGAGATAGAAGAGAAGAGTGAGCAGGGCACCATGCCCCTCTAGAGTAATTAGGGCACTATATCCAGGGGGGGCAAGTAGAGATAGAAGAGAAGAGTGAGCAGGGCACCATGTCCCCCTAGGGTAATTAGGGCACTATATCCAGGGGGGGCGAGTATAGATAGAAGAGAAGAGTGAGCAGGGCACCATGTCCCTCTAGGGTAATTAGCGCACTATATCCAGGGGGCGAGTAGAGATAGAAGAGAAGAGTGAGCAGGGCACCATGTCCCTCTGTGGTAATTAGGGCACTATATCCAGGGGGGCGAGTATAGATAGAAGAGAAGAGTGAGCAGGGCACCATGTCCCTCTAGGGTAATTAGCGCACTATATCCAGGGGGCGAGTAGAGATAGAAGAGAAGAGTGAGAAGGGCACCATGTCCCTCTAGGGTAATTACGGCACTATATCCAGGGGAGGCGAGTACAGATAGAAGAGAAGAGTGAGCAGGGAACCATGTCCCTCTAGGGTAATTAGGGCACTATATACAGGGGGCGAGTAGAGATAGAAGGGAAGAGTGAGCAGGGCACCATGCCCCTCTAGGATAATTAGGGCACTATATCCAGGGTGGACGAATAGAGATAGAAGAGAAGAGTGAGCAGGGCACCATGCCCCTCTAGGGTAATTAGGGCACTATATCCAGGGGGGTGAGTATAGATAGAGGAGAAGAGTGAGCAGGGCACCATGCCACTCTAGGGTAATTAGGGCACTATATCCAGGGGGGCGAGTAGAGATAGAAGAGAAGAGTGAGCAGGGCACCATGCCCCTCTAGGGTAATTAGGGCACTATATCCAGGGGGGTGAGTATAGATAGAGGAGAAGAGTGAGCAGGGCACCATGCCACTCTAGGGTAATTAGGGCACTATATCCAGGGGGGCGAGTAGAGATAGAAGAGAAGAGTGAGCAGGGAACCATGTCCCTCTAGGGTAATTAGGGCACTATATACAGGGGGCGAGTAGAGATAGAAGGGAAGAGTGAGCAGGGCACCATGCCCCTCTAGGATAATTAGGGCACTATATCCAGGGTGGACGAGTAGAGATAGAAGAGAAGAGTGAGCAGGCCACCATGCCCCTCTAGGGTAATTAGGGCACTATATCCAGGGGGGTGAGTATAGATAGAGGAGAAGAGTGAGCAGGGCACCATGCCACTCTAGGGTAATTAGCGCACTGTATCCAGGGGGGGCGAGTAGAGATAGAAGAGAAGAGTGAGCAGGGCACCATGCCCCTCTAGGGTAATTAGCGCCACTGTATCCAGGGGGGCGAATAGAGATAGAAGAGAAGAGTGAGCAGGGCACCATGTCCCTCTAGGGTAATTTGGGCACTATATCCAGGGGGGGCCGGTAGAGCTAGAAGAGAAGAGTGAGCAGGGCACCATGCCCCTCTAGAGTAATTAGGGCACTATATCCAGGGGGGGCAAGTAGAGATAGAAGAGAAGAGTGAGCAGGGCACCATGTCCCTCTAGGGTAATTAGGGCACTATATCCAGGGGGGGCGAGTATAGATAGAAGAGAAGAGTGAGCAGGGCACCATGTCCCTCTGTGGTAATTAGGGCACTATATCCAGGGGGGGCGAGTATAGATAGAAGAGAAGAGTGAGCAGGGCACCATGTTCCTCTAGGGTAATTAGGGCACTATATCCAGGGGGGACGAGTAGAGCTAGAAGAGAAGTGTGAGCAGGGCACCATGCCCCTCTAGGGTAATTAGGGCACTATATCCAGGGGGGTGAGTATAGATAGAGGAGAAGAGTGAGCAGGGCACCATGCCACTCTAGGGTAATTAGGGCACTATATCCAGGGGGGCGAGTAGAGATAGAAGAGAAGAGTGAGCAGGGAACCATGTCCCTCTAGGGTAATTAGGGCACTATATACAGGGGGCGAGTAGAGATAGAAGGGAAGAGTGAGCAGGGCACCATGCCCCTCTAGGATAATTAGGGCACTATATCCAGGGTGGACGAGTAGAGATAGAAGAGAAGAGTGAGCAGGGCACCATGCCCCTCTAGGGTAATTAGGGCACTATATACAGGGGGCGAGTAGAGATAGAAGAGAAGAGTGAGCAGGGCACCATGCCCCTCTAGGGTAATTAGGGCACTATATCCAGGGGGGTGAGTATAGATAGAGGAGAAGAGTGAGCAGGGCACCATGCCACTCTAGGGTAATTAGCACACTGTATCCAGGGGGTGCGAGTAGAGATAGAAGAGAAGAGTGAGCAGGGCACCATGCCCCTCTAGGGTAATTAGCGCCACTGTATCCAGGGGGGCGAGTAGAGATAGAAGAGAAGAGTGAGCAGGGCACCATGCCCCTCTAGGGTAATTAGGGCACTATATCCAGGGGGGTGAGTATAGATAGAGGAGAAGAGTGAGCAGGGCACCATGCCACTCTAGGGTAATTAGCACACTGTATCCAGGGGGTGCGAGTAGAGATAGAAGAGAAGAGTGAGCAGGGCACCATGCCCCTCTAGGGTAATTAGCGCCACTGTATCCAGGGGGGGCGAATAGAGATAGAAGAGAAGAGTGAGCAGGGCACCATGTCCCTCTAGGGTAATTTGGGCACTATATCCAGGGGGGGCCGGTAGAGCTAGAAGAGAAGAGTGTGCAGGACACCATGCCCCTCTAGGGTAATTAGATCACTATATCCAGGGGGGCGGGTAGAGATAGAAGAGAAGAGTGAGCAGGGCACCATGCCCCTCTAGAGTAATTAGGGCACTATATCCAGGGGGGGCAAGTAGAGATAGAAGAGAAGAGTGAGCAGGGCACCATGTCCCCCTAGGGTAATTAGGGCACTATATCCAGGGGGGGCGAGTATAGATAGAAGAGAAGAGTGAGCAGGGCACCATGTCCCTCTAGGGTAATTAGCGCACTATATCCAGGGGGCGAGTAGAGATAGAAGAGAAGAGTGAGCAGGGCACCATGTCCCTCTGTGGTAATTAGGGCACTATATCCAGGGGGGCGAGTATAGATAGAAGAGAAGAGTGAGCAGGGCACCATGTCCCTCTAGGGTAATTAGCGCACTATATCCAGGGGGCGAGTAGAGATAGAAGAGAAGAGTGAGAAGGGCACCATGTCCCTCTAGGGTAATTACGGCACTATATCCAGGGGAGGCGAGTACAGATAGAAGAGAAGAGTGAGCAGGGAACCATGTCCCTCTAGGGTAATTAGGGCACTATATACAGGGGGCGAGTAGAGATAGAAGGGAAGAGTGAGCAGGGCACCATGCCCCTCTAGGATAATTAGGGCACTACATCCAGGGTGGACGAATAGAGATAGAAGAGAAGAGTGAGCAGGGCACCATGCCCCTCTAGGGTAATTAGGGCACTATATCCAGGGGGGTGAGTATAGATAGAGGAGAAGAGTGAGCAGGGCACCATGCCACTCTAGGGTAATTAGGGCACTATATCCAGGGGGGCGAGTAGAGATAGAAGAGAAGAGTGAGCAGGGCACCATGCCCCTCTAGGGTAATTAGGGCACTATATCCAGGGGGGTGAGTATAGATAGAGGAGAAGAGTGAGCAGGGCACCATGCCACTCTAGGGTAATTAGGGCACTATATCCAGGGGGGCGAGTAGAGATAGAAGAGAAGAGTGAGCAGGGAACCATGTCCCTCTAGGGTAATTAGGGCACTATATACAGGGGGCGAGTAGAGATAGAAGGGAAGAGTGAGCAGGGCACCATGCCCCTCTAGGATAATTAGGGCACTATATCCAGGGTGGACGAGTAGAGATAGAAGAGAAGAGTGAGCAGGGCACCATGCCCCTCTAGGGTAATTAGGGCACTATATACAGGGGGCGAGTAGAGATAGAAGAGAAGAGTAGCAGGGCACCATGTCCCTCTAGGGTAATTAGCGCACTATATCCAGGGGGCGAGTAGAGATAGAAGAGAAGAGTGAGAAGGGCACCATGTCCCTCTAGGGTAATTACGGCACTATATCCAGGGGAGGCGAGTACAGATAGAAGAGAAGAGTGAGCAGGGAACCATGTCCCTCTAGGGTAATTAGGGCACTATATACAGGGGGCGAGTAGAGATAGAAGGGAAGAGTGAGCAGGGCACCATGCCCCTCTAGGATAATTAGGGCACTATATCCAGGGTGGACGAGTAGAGATAGAAGAGAAGAGTGAGCAGGGCACCATCTCCCTCTAGGGTAATTAGGGCACTATATCCAGGGGGGCGAGTAGAGATAGAAGAGAAGAGTGAGCAGGGCACCATGCCCCTCTAGGGTAATTAGCGCACTATATCCAGGGGGCGAGTAGAGATAGAAGAGAAGAGTGAGCAGGGAACCATGTCCCTCTAGGGTAATTAGGGCACTATATCCAGAGGGGCGAGTAGAGATAGAAGAGAAGAGTGAGCAGGGCACCATGTCCCTCTAGGGTAATTAGGGCACTATATCCAGGGGGGGGGGCGAGTAGAGATAGAAGAGAAGAATGTGCAGGGCATCATGTCCCTCTAGGGTAATTAGGGAACTATATCCAGGGGGCAAGTAGAGATAGAAGAGAAGAGTGAGCAGGGCACCATGTCCCTAGGGTAATTAGAGCACTATATCCAGGGGGCGAAGTAGAGATAGAAAAGAAGAGAGAGCAGGGCACCATGTCCCTCTAGGGCAATTAGGACACCATATCCAGGGGGGGCGAATAGAGATAGAAGAGAATAGTGAGCAAGGCACCATGCCCCTCTAGGGTAATTAGGGCACTATATTCAGAGGGGCGGGTAGAGATAGAAGAGAAGAGTGAGCAGGGCACCATGCCCCTCTAGGGTAATTAGAGCATTATATCCAGGGGGGCAAGTAGAGATAGAAGAGAAGAGTGAGCAGGGCACCATCTTCCTCTAGGATAATTAGGGCACTATATCCAGGGGGGGCGAGTAGAGCTAGAAGAAAAGAGTGAGCAGGGCACCGTCCCCTCTAGGGTAATTAGTGCACTATATCCAGGGGAGGCTAGTAGAGCTAGAAGAGAAGAGTGAGCAGGGCACCATGCCCCTCTAGGGTAATTAGGGCACTATATTCCGGGGGGACGAATAGAGATAGAAGATTGAGCAGGGCACCATGTCCCTCTAGGGTAATTAGGCACTATATTCAGGGGGGGCAAGTAGAGCTAGAAGAGAAGAGTGAGCAGGGCACCATGCCCCTCTAGGGTAATTAGGGCACTATATCCAGGGGGGTGAGCATAGATAGAGGAGAAGAGTGAGCAGGGCACCATTCCCCTCTAGGGTAATTAGCGCACTGTATCCAGAGGGGGCGAGTAGAGATAGAAGAGAAGAGTGAGCAGGGCACCATGCCCCTCTAGGGTAATTAGGGCACTATATCCAGGGGGGCGGGTAGAGATAGAAGAGAAGAGTAGCAGGGCACCATGCCCCTCAAGGGTAATTAGGGCACTATATCCATGGGGGTGAGCATAGATAGAGGAGAAGAGTGAGCAGGGCACCATTCCCCTCTAGGGTAATTAGCGCACTGTATCCAGAGGGGGCGAGTAGAGATAGAAGAGAAGAGTGAGCAGGGCACCATGCCCCTCTAGGGTAATTAGTGCACTGTATCCAGGGGGGGCGAATGGAGATAGAAGAGAAGAGTGAGCAGGGCACCATGCCCCTCTAGGTTAATTAGGGCACTATATCCAGGGGGGGCAGTAGAGCTAGAAGAGAAGAGTGAGCAGGACACCATGCCCCTCTAGGGTAATTAGGGCACTATATCCAGGGGGGCGGGTAGAGATAGAAGAGAAGAGTGAGCAGGGTACCTTGAACCTCTAGGGTAATTAGGGCACTATATCCAGGGGGGCAAGTAGAGATAGAAGAGAAGAGAGAGCAGGGCACCATGCCCCCCTAGGGTAATTAGGGCACTATATCCAGGGGGCGAGTATAGGTAGAAGAGAAGAGTGAGCAGGGCACCATGTCCCTCTATGGTAATTAGGGCACTATATCAGGGGGGCCAGTATAGATAGAAGAGAAGCATGAGCAGGGCACCATGTCCCTCTAGGGTAATTAGGGCACTATATCCAGGGGGGTGAGTATAGATAGAAGAGAAGAGTGAGCAGGGGACCATGTCCCTTTAGGGTAATTAGGGCACTATATCCAGGGGGGTGAGTAGAGATAGAAGAGAAGAATGAGCAGGGCACGACGTCCCTCTAGAGTAATTAGGGCACTATATCCAGATCCGGGGGGGCGAGTAGAGCTCGAAGAGAAGAGTGAGCAGGGCACCATGCCCCTCTAGGGTAATTAATGTACTATATCCAGGGGTCGAGAAGAGCTAGAAGAGAAGAGTGAGCAGGGCACCATGTCCCTAGGGTAATTAGGGCACTATATCCAGGGGGCGAAGTAGAAATAGAAGAGAAGAGTGGGCAGGGCACCATGTCCCTCTAGGGTAATTAGGGCACTTTATTCAGGGGGTGGCAAGTAGAGCTAGAAGAGAAGAGTGAGCAGGGCACCATGTTCCTCTAGGGTAATTAGGGCACTATATCCAGGAGGGACAAGTAGAGCTAGAAGAGAAGAGTGAGCAGGGCACCATGCCCCTCTAGGGTAATTAGGGCACTATATCCAGGGGGGCGAGTAGAGATAGAAGAGAAGTGCAGCAGGGCACCATGCCCCTCTGGGGTAATTAGGGCACTATATCCAGGGGGGCGAGTAGAGATAGAAGAGAAGAGTGAGCAGGGCACCATGCCCCTCTAGGGTAATTAGCACACTGTATCCAGGGGGGACGAATAGAGATAGAAGAGAAGAGTGAGCAGGGCACCATGTCCCTCTAGGGTAATTAGGGAACTATATCCAGGGGGCAAGTAGAGATAGAAGAGAAGAATGAGCAGGGCACCATGTCCCTAGGGTAATTAGGGCACTATATCCAGGGGGCGAAGTAGAGATAGAAGAGAAGAGTGAGCAGGGTACCATGTCCCTCTAGGGTAATTAGGGCACTATATTCAGGGGGGGCAAGTAGAGATAGAAGAGAAGAGTGAGTAGGGCACCATGATCCTCTAGGGTAATTAGGGCACTATATCCAGGGTCGGACGAGTAGAGCAAGAAGAGAAGAGTGAGCAGGGCACCATGTCCCTCTAGGGTAATTAGGGCACTATATCCAGGGGGGGCGAGTAGAGATAGAAGAGAAGAGTAGCAGGGCACCATGCCCCTCTAGGGTAATTAGGGCACTAGGTGCCCTCTATGGTAATTAGGGCACTATATCCAGGGGGGCGAGTATAGATAGAGGAGAAGAGTGAGCAGGGCACCATGCCCCTCTAGGGTAATTAGGGCACTGTATCCAGGGGGGTGAGTATAGATAGAGGAGAAGAGTGAGCAGGGCACCATGCCCCTCTAGGGTAATTAGCGCACTGTATCCAGGGGGGCGAGTAGAGATAGAAGAGAAGAGTAGCAGGGCACCATGCCCCTCTAGGGTAATTAGGGCACTATATCCAGGGGGCGAGTAGAGCTAGAAGAGAAGAGAGAGCAGGGCACCATGTCCCTCTATGGTAATTAGGGCACTATATCCAGGGGGGCCAGTATAGATAGAAGAGAAGCATGAGCAGGGCACCATGTCCCTCTAGGGTAATTAGGGCACTATATCCAGGGGGGTGAGTATAGATAGAAGAGAAGAGTGAGCAGGGGACCATGTCCCTTTAGGGTAATTAGGGCACTATATCCAGGGGGGTGAGTAGAGATAGAAGAGTTGAATGAGCAGGGCACGACGTCCCTCTAGAGTAATTAGGGCACTATATCCAGACCCGGGGGGGGCGAGTAGAGCTAGAAGAGAAGAGTGAGCAGGGCACCATGCCCCTCTAGGGTAATTAATGTACTATATCCAGGGGTCGAGTAGAGCTAGAAGAGAAGAGTGAGCAGGGCACCATGTCCCTAGGGTAATTAGGGCACTATATCCAGGGGGCGAAGTAGAAATAGAAGAGAAGAGTGGGCAGGGCACCATGTCCCTCTAGGGTAACTAGGGCACTTTATTCAGGGGTGGCAAGTAGAGCTAGAAGAGAAGAGTGAGCAGGGCACCATGTTCCTCTAGGGTAATTAGGGCACTATATCCAGGAGGGACGAGTAGAGCTAGAAGAGAAGAGTGAGCAGGGCACCATGCCCCTCTAGGGTAATTAGGGCACTATATCCAGGGGGGCGAGTAGAGATAGAAGAGAAGTGCAGCAGGGCACCATGCCCCTCTAGGGTAATTAGGGCACTATATCCAGGGGGGGGAGTAGAGATAGAAGAGAAGAGTGAGCAGGGCACCATGCCCCTCTAGGGTAATTAGCACACTGTATCCAGGGGGGACGAATAGAGATAGAAGAGAAGAGTGAGCAGGGCACCATGTCCCTCTAGGGTAATTAGGGAACTATATCCAGGGGGCAAGTAGAGATAGAAGAGAAGAATGAGCAGGGCACCATGTCCCTAGGGTAATTAGGGCACTATATCCAGGGGGCGAAGTAGAGATAGAAGAGAAGAGTGAGCAGGGCACCATGTCCCTCTAGGGTAATTAGGGCACTATATTCAGGGGGGGGGCAAGTAGAGATAGAAGAGAAGAGTGAGTAGGGCACCATGATCCTCTAGGGTAATTAGGGCACTATATCCAGGGTCGGACGAGTAGAGCAAGAAGAGAAGAGTGAGCAGGGCACCATGTCCCTCTAGGGTAATTAGGGCACTATATCCAGGGGGGGCGAGTAGAGATAGAAGAGAAGAGTAGCAGGGCACCATGCCCCTCTAGGGTAATTAGGGCACTATATCCAGGGGGGCGAGTAGAGCTAGAAGAGAAGAGTGAGCAGGGCACCATGCCCCTCTAGGGTAATTAGGGCACTATATCCAGGGGGGTGAGTATAGATAGAGGAGAAGAGTGAGCAGGGCACCATGCCCCTCTAGGGTAATTAGGGCACTATATCCAGGGGGGCGGGTAGAGATAGAAGAGAAGAGTAGCAGGGCACCATGCCCCTCAAGGGTAATTAGGGCACTATATCCATGGGGGTGAGCATAGATAGAGGAGAAGAGTGAGCAGGGCACCATTCCCCTCTAGGGTAATTAGCGCACTGTATCCAGAGGGGGCGAGTAGAGATAGAAGAGAAGAGTGAGCAGGGCACCATGCCCCTCTAGGGTAATTAGTGCACTGTATCCAGGGGGGGCGAATGGAGATAGAAGAGAAGAGTGAGCAGGGCACCATGCCCCTCTAGGTTAATTAGGGCACTATATCCAGGGGGGGCAGTAGAGCTAGAAGAGAAGAGTGAGCAGGACACCATGCCCCTCTAGGGTAATTAGGGCACTATATCCAGGGGGGCGGGTAGAGATAGAAGAGAAGAGTGAGCAGGGTACCTTGAACCTCTAGGGTAATTAGGGCACTATATCCAGGGGGGCAAGTAGAGATAGAAGAGAAGAGAGAGCAGGGCACCATGCCCCCCTAGGGTAATTAGGGCACTATATCCAGGGGGCGAGTATAGGTAGAAGAGAAGAGTGAGCAGGGCACCATGTCCCTCTATGGTAATTAGGGCACTATATCAGGGGGGCCAGTATAGATAGAAGAGAAGCATGAGCAGGGCACCATGTCCCTCTAGGGTAATTAGGGCACTATATCCAGGGGGGTGAGTATAGATAGAAGAGAAGAGTGAGCAGGGGACCATGTCCCTTTAGGGTAATTAGGGCACTATATCCAGGGGGGTGAGTAGAGATAGAAGAGAAGAATGAGCAGGGCACGACGTCCCTCTAGAGTAATTAGGGCACTATATCCAGATCCGGGGGGGCGAGTAGAGCTCGAAGAGAAGAGTGAGCAGGGCACCATGCCCCTCTAGGGTAATTAATGTACTATATCCAGGGGTCGAGAAGAGCTAGAAGAGAAGAGTGAGCAGGGCACCATGTCCCTAGGGTAATTAGGGCACTATATCCAGGGGGCGAAGTAGAAATAGAAGAGAAGAGTGGGCAGGGCACCATGTCCCTCTAGGGTAATTAGGGCACTTTATTCAGGGGGTGGCAAGTAGAGCTAGAAGAGAAGAGTGAGCAGGGCACCATGTTCCTCTAGGGTAATTAGGGCACTATATCCAGGAGGGACAAGTAGAGCTAGAAGAGAAGAGTGAGCAGGGCACCATGCCCCTCTAGGGTAATTAGGGCACTATATCCAGGGGGGCGAGTAGAGATAGAAGAGAAGTGCAGCAGGGCACCATGCCCCTCTGGGGTAATTAGGGCACTATATCCAGGGGGGCGAGTAGAGATAGAAGAGAAGAGTGAGCAGGGCACCATGCCCCTCTAGGGTAATTAGCACACTGTATCCAGGGGGGACGAATAGAGATAGAAGAGAAGAGTGAGCAGGGCACCATGTCCCTCTAGGGTAATTAGGGAACTATATCCAGGGGGCAAGTAGAGATAGAAGAGAAGAATGAGCAGGGCACCATGTCCCTAGGGTAATTAGGGCACTATATCCAGGGGGCGAAGTAGAGATAGAAGAGAAGAGTGAGCAGGGTACCATGTCCCTCTAGGGTAATTAGGGCACTATATTCAGGGGGGGCAAGTAGAGATAGAAGAGAAGAGTGAGTAGGGCACCATGATCCTCTAGGGTAATTAGGGCACTATATCCAGGGTCGGACGAGTAGAGCAAGAAGAGAAGAGTGAGCAGGGCACCATGTCCCTCTAGGGTAATTAGGGCACTATATCCAGGGGGGGCGAGTAGAGATAGAAGAGAAGAGTAGCAGGGCACCATGCCCCTCTAGGGTAATTAGGGCACTAGGTGCCCTCTATGGTAATTAGGGCACTATATCCAGGGGGGCGAGTATAGATAGAGGAGAAGAGTGAGCAGGGCACCATGCCCCTCTAGGGTAATTAGGGCACTGTATCCAGGGGGGTGAGTATAGATAGAGGAGAAGAGTGAGCAGGGCACCATGCCCCTCTAGGGTAATTAGCGCACTGTATCCAGGGGGGCGAGTAGAGATAGAAGAGAAGAGTAGCAGGGCACCATGCCCCTCTAGGGTAATTAGGGCACTATATCCAGGGGGCGAGTAGAGCTAGAAGAGAAGAGAGAGCAGGGCACCATGTCCCTCTATGGTAATTAGGGCACTATATCCAGGGGGGCCAGTATAGATAGAAGAGAAGCATGAGCAGGGCACCATGTCCCTCTAGGGTAATTAGGGCACTATATCCAGGGGGGTGAGTATAGATAGAAGAGAAGAGTGAGCAGGGGACCATGTCCCTTTAGGGTAATTAGGGCACTATATCCAGGGGGGTGAGTAGAGATAGAAGAGTTGAATGAGCAGGGCACGACGTCCCTCTAGAGTAATTAGGGCACTATATCCAGACCCGGGGGGGGCGAGTAGAGCTAGAAGAGAAGAGTGAGCAGGGCACCATGCCCCTCTAGGGTAATTAATGTACTATATCCAGGGGTCGAGTAGAGCTAGAAGAGAAGAGTGAGCAGGGCACCATGTCCCTAGGGTAATTAGGGCACTATATCCAGGGGGCGAAGTAGAAATAGAAGAGAAGAGTGGGCAGGGCACCATGTCCCTCTAGGGTAACTAGGGCACTTTATTCAGGGGTGGCAAGTAGAGCTAGAAGAGAAGAGTGAGCAGGGCACCATGTTCCTCTAGGGTAATTAGGGCACTATATCCAGGAGGGACGAGTAGAGCTAGAAGAGAAGAGTGAGCAGGGCACCATGCCCCTCTAGGGTAATTAGGGCACTATATCCAGGGGGGCGAGTAGAGATAGAAGAGAAGTGCAGCAGGGCACCATGCCCCTCTAGGGTAATTAGGGCACTATATCCAGGGGGGGGAGTAGAGATAGAAGAGAAGAGTGAGCAGGGCACCATGCCCCTCTAGGGTAATTAGCACACTGTATCCAGGGGGGACGAATAGAGATAGAAGAGAAGAGTGAGCAGGGCACCATGTCCCTCTAGGGTAATTAGGGAACTATATCCAGGGGGCAAGTAGAGATAGAAGAGAAGAATGAGCAGGGCACCATGTCCCTAGGGTAATTAGGGCACTATATCCAGGGGGCGAAGTAGAGATAGAAGAGAAGAGTGAGCAGGGCACCATGTCCCTCTAGGGTAATTAGGGCACTATATTCAGGGGGGGGGCAAGTAGAGATAGAAGAGAAGAGTGAGTAGGGCACCATGATCCTCTAGGGTAATTAGGGCACTATATCCAGGGTCGGACGAGTAGAGCAAGAAGAGAAGAGTGAGCAGGGCACCATGTCCCTCTAGGGTAATTAGGGCACTATATCCAGGGGGGGCGAGTAGAGATAGAAGAGAAGAGTAGCAGGGCACCATGCCCCTCTAGGGTAATTAGGGCACTATATCCAGGGGGGCGAGTAGAGCTAGAAGAGAAGAGTGAGCAGGGCACCATGCCCCTCTAGGGTAATTAGGGCACTATATCCAGGGGGGTGAGTATAGATAGAGGAGAAGAGTGAGCAGGGCACCATGCCCCTCTAGGTTAATTATGGCAATATATCCAGGGGGGGCAGTAGAGCTAGAAGAGAAGAGTGAGCAGGGCACCATGCCCCTCTATCGTAATTAGGGCACTAAATCCAGGGGGGAGAGTATAGATAGAAGAGAAGTGTGAGCAGGGCACCATATCCCTCTAGGGTAATTAGGGCACTATATCCAGGGGGGCAAGTAGAGATAGAAGAGAAGAATGAGCAGGGCACCATTTCCCTCTAGGGTAATTAGGGCACTATATCCAGATCCGGGGGGGCGAGTAGAGCTAGAAGAGAAGAGTGAGCAGGGCACCATGCTCCTCTAGGCTAATTAGGTATCTATATCCAGGGGGGGGGGCGAATAGAGATAGAAGAGAATAGTGAGCAGGGCACCATGCCCCTCTAGCGTAATTAGGGCACTATACCCAGAGGGGCGGGTAGAGATAGAAGAGAAGAGTGAGCAGGGCACCATGCCCCTCTAGGGTAATTAGGGCACTATATCCAGGGCAGCAAGTAGAGATAGAAGAGAAGAGTGAGCAGGGCACCATCTTCCTCTAGGGTAATTAGGGCACTATATCCAGGGGGGCGAGTAGAGCTAGAAGAGAAGAGTGAGCAGGGCACAGTCCCCTCTAGGGTAATTAATGTACTATATCCAGGGGGGCGAGTAGAGCTAGAAGAGAAGAGTGAGCAGGGCACCATGCCCCTCTAGGGTAATTAGGGCACTATATTCCGGGGGGGGGCGAGTAGACCTAGAAGATTGAGCAGGGCACCATGTCCCTCTAGGGTAATTAGGCACTATATTCAGGGGGGCCAAGTAGAGCTAGAAGAGAGGAGTGATTAGGGCACCTTGCCCCTCTAGCGTAATTAGGGCACTATATCCAGGGGGCGAGTAGACATAGAAGAAAAGAGTGAGCAGGACACCATGGCCCTCTAGGGTAATTACGGCACTATATCCAGGGGGGGAGAGTAGAGATAGAAGAGAAGAGTGAACAGGGCACCATGCCCCTCTAGGGTAATTAGGGCACTACATCCAGGGGGGCGAGTAGAGATAGAAGAGAAGACTGAGCAGGGCACCATCTCCCTCTAAGGTAATTAGGGCACTATATCCAGGGGGCGAGTAGAGATAGAAGAGAAGAGTGAGCAGGGCACCATGCCTCTCTAGGGTAATTAGCGCACTATTTCCAGGGGCGAGTAGAGATAGAAGAGAAGAGTGAGCAGGGCACCATGCCCCTCTAGGGTAATTAGGGCACTATATCCAGGGGGGACGAGTAGAGCTAGAAGAGAAGAGTGAGCAGGGCACCATGCCCCTCTAGGGTTGTTAGGGCACTATATCCAGGGGAGGTGGGTAGAGATAGAAGAGAAGAGTGAGCAGGGCACCATGCCCCTCTAGGGTAATCAGGGCTCTATATCCAGGGGGGGCAAGTAGAGATAGAAGAGAAGAGTGAGCAGGGCACCATGTCCCTCTATGGTAATTAGGGCACTATATCCAGGGGGGCGAGTATGGATAGAAGAGAAGAGTGAGCAGGGCACCATGTCCCTCAAGGGTAATTAGGGCACTATATCCAGGGGGGGGTGAGTATAGATAGAAGAGAAGAGTGAGCAGGGGACCATGTCCCTCTAGGGTTATTAGGGCACTATATCCAGGGGGCGAGTAGAGATAGAAGAGAAAAATGAACAGGGCACCATGTCCCTCTAGGTTAATTAGGGCACTATATCCAGATCCAGGGGGGGCGAGTAGAGCTAGAAGAGAAGAGTGAGCAGGGCACCATGCCCCTCTAGGGTAATTAGGGCACTTTATCCAGGGGGGGGGCGAATAGAGATAGAAGAGAATACTGAGCAGGGCACCATGCCCCTCTAGGGTAATTAGAGCACTATATCCAGAGGGCCGGGTAGAGATAGAAGAGAAGAGTGAGCAGGGCACCATGCCCCTCTAGGGTAATTAGCGCACTATATCCAGGGGGCGAGTAGAGATAGAAGAGAAGAGTGAGCAGGGCACCATGTCCCTCTAGGGTAATTACGGCACTATATCCATGGGAGGCGAGTAGAGATAGAAGAGAAGAGTGAGCAGGGCACCATGCCACTCTAGGGTAATTAGGGCACTATATACAGGGGGCGAGTAGAGATAGAAGGGAAGAGTGAGCAGGGCACCATGCCCCTCTAGGATAATTAGGGCACTATATCCAGGGGGGCGAGTAGAGATAGAAGAGAAGAGTGAGCAGGGCACCATCTCCCTCTAGGGTAATTAGGGCACTATATCCAGGGGGGCGAGTAGAGATAGAAGAGAAGAGTGAGCAGGGCACCATGCCCCTCTAGGGTAATTAGGGCACTATATCCAGGGGGGCGAGTAGAGATAGAAGAGAAGAGTGAGCAGGGCACCATGCCCCTCTAGGGTAATTAGCACACTGTATCCAGGGGGGACGAATAGAGATAGAAGAGAAGAGTGAGCAGGGCACCATGTCCCTCTAGGGTAATTAGGGAACTATATCCAGGGGGCAAGTAGAAATAGAAGAGAAGAGTGGGCAGGGCACCATGTCCCTCTAGGGTAATTAGGGCACTATATTCAGGGGGTGGCAAGTAGAGCTAGAAGAGAAGAGTGAGCAGGGCACCATGTTCCTCTAGGGTAATTAGGGCACTATATCCAGGAGGGACGAGTAGAGCTAGAAGAGAAGAGTGAGCAGGGCACCATGCCCCTCTAGGGTAATTAGGGCACTATATCCAGGGGGGCGAGTAGAGGTAGAAGAGAAGTGCAGCAGGGCACCATGCCCCTCTAGGGTAATTATGGCACTATATCCAGGAGGGCGAGTAGAGATAGAAGAGAAGAGTGAGCAGGGCACCATGCCCCTCTAGGGTAATTAGCACACTGTATCCAGGGGGGACGAATAGAGATAGAAGAGAAGAGTGAGCAGGGCACCATGTCCCTCTAGGGTAATTAGGGAACTATATCCAGGGGGCAAGTAGAGATAGAAGAGAAGAGTGAGCAGGGCACCATGTCCCTCTAGGGTAATTAGGGAACAATATCCAGGGGGCAAGTAGAGATAGAAGAGAAGAGTGAGCAGGGCACCATGTCCCTCTAGGGTAATTAGGGCACTATATTCAGGGGGGGCAAGTAGAGATAGAAGAGAAGAGTGGGCAGGGCACCATGATCCTCTAGGGTAATTAGGGCACTATATCCAGGGGGTTGAGTATAGATAGAGGAGAAGAGTGAGCAGGGCACCATGCCCCTCTAGGGTAATTAGCGCACTGTATCCAGGGGGGGCGAGTAGAGCTAGAAGAGAAGAGTGAGCAGGACACCATGCCCCTCTAGGTTAATTATGGCACTATATCCAGGGGGGCAGTAGAGCTAGAAGAGAAGAGTGAGCAGGGCACCATGCCCCTCTAGGGTAATTAGGGCACTATATCCAGGTGGGTGTGTATAGATAGAGGAGAAGAGTGAGCAGGGCACCATGCCCCTCTAGGGTAATTAGCGCACTGTATCCAGGGGGGACGAGTAGAGCTAGAAGAGAAGAGTGAGCAGGGCACCATGCCCCTCTAGGTTAATTATGGCACTATATCAAGGGGGGGCAGTAGAGCTAGAAGAGAAGAGTGAGCAGGGCACCATGTCCCCCTAGAGTAATTAGCGCACTATATCCAGGGGGCGAGTATAGATAGAAGAGAAGAGTGAGCAGGGCACCATGTCCCTCTATGGTAATTAGGGCACTATATCCAGGGGGGCGAGTATAGATAGAAGAGAAGCGTGAGCAGGGCACCATGTCCCTCTAGGGTAATTAGGGCACTATATCCAGGGGGGCGAGTAGAGATAGAAGAGAAGAATGTGCAGGGCACCATGTCCCTCTAGGGTAATTAGGGCACTATATCCAGATCCGGGGGGGGTGAGTAGAGCTAGAAGAGAAGAGTGAGCAGGGCACCATGCCCCTCTAGGGTAATTAGGTATCTATATCCAGGGGGGGGGCGAATAGAGATAGAAGAGAATAGTGAGCAGGGCACCATGCCCCTCTAGCGTAATTAGGGCACTATATCCAGAGGGGCGGGTAGAGATAGAAGAGAAGAGTGAGCAGGGCACCATGCCCCTCTAGGGTAATTAGGGCACTATATCCAGGGGGGCAAGTAGAGATAGAAGAGAAGAGTGAGCAGGGCACCATCTTCCACTAGGGTAATTAGGGCACTATATCCAGGGGGGGTGAGTAGAGCTAGAAGAGAAGAGTGAGCAGGGCACCGTCCCCTCTAGGGTAATTAATGTACTATATCCAGGGGGGCGAGTAGAGCTAGAAGAGAAGAGTGAGCAGGGCACCATGTCCCTCTAGGGTAATTAGGGCACTATATCCAGATCCGGGGGGGGTGAGTAGAGCTAGAAGAGAAGAGTGAGCAGGGCACCATGCCCCTCTAGGGTAATTAGGTATCTATATCCAGGGGGGGGGCGAATAGAGATAGAAGAGAATAGTGAGCAGGGCACCATGCTCCTCTAGCGTAATTAGGGCACTATATCCAGAGGGGCGGGTAGAGATAGAAGAGAAGAGTGAGCAGGGCACCATGCCCCTCTAGGGTAATTAGGGCACTATATCCAGGGGGGCAAGTAGAGATAGAAGAGAAGAGTGAGCAGGGCACCATCTTCCACTAGGGTAATTAGGGCACTATATCCAGGGGGGGCGAGTAGAGCTAGAAGAGAAGAGTGAGCAGGGCACCGTCCCCTCTAGGGTAATTAATGTACTATATCCAGGGGGGCGAGTAGAGCTAGAAGAGAAGAGTGAGCAGGGCACCATGCCCCTCTAGGGTAATTAGGGCACTATATTCCGGGGGGGGGTGAGTAGACATAGAAGATTGAGCAGGGCACCATGTCCCTCTAGGGTAATTAGGCACTATATTCAGGGGGGCCAAGTAGAGCTAGAAGAGAGGAGTCAGTAGGGCACCATGCCCCTCTAGCTTAATTAGGGCACTATATCCAGGGGTCGAGTAGAGATAGAAGAAAAGAGTGAGCAGGACACCATGTTCCTCCAGGGTAATTACGGCACTATATCCAGGGGGGGAGAGTAGAGATAGAAGAGAAGAGTGAACGGGGCACCATGCCCCTCTAGGGTAATTAGGGCACTATATACAGAGGGCGAGTAGAGATAGAAGGGAAGAGTGAGCAGGGCACCATGCCCCTCTAGGGTAATTAAGGCACTATATCCAGGGGGGCGAGTAGAGATAGAAGAGAAGACTGAGCAGGGCACCATCTCCCTCTAAGGTAATAAGGGCACTATATCCAGGGGGCGAGTAGAGATAGAAGAGAAGAGTGAGCAGGGGACCATGCCCCTCTAGGGTAATTAGCGCACTATTTCCAGGGGCGAGTAGAGATAGAAGAGAAGAGTGAGCAGGGCACCATGCCCCTCTAGGGTAAGTAGGGCACTATATCCAGGGGGGACGAGTAGAGCTAGAAGAGAAGAGTGAGCAGGGCACCATGCCCCTCTAGGGTAGTTAGGGCACTATATCCAGGGGAGGTGGGTAGAGATAGAAGAGAAGAGTGAGCAGGGCACCATGCCCCTCTAGGGTAATTAGGGCACTATATCCAGGGGAGGTGGGTAGAGATAGAAGAGAAGAGTGAGCAGGGCACCATGCCCCTCTAGGGTAATTAGGGCACTATATCCAGGGGGCGAGTAGAGATAGAAGAGAAGAGTGAGCAGGGCACCATGCCCCACTAGGGTAATTAGGGCACTATATCCAGGGGGGTGAGTAAAGATAGAGGAGAAGAGGGAGCAGGGCACCATGCCCCTCTAGGGTAATTAGCGCACTGTATCCAGGGGGGGCGAGTAGAGCTAGAAGAGAAGAGTGAGCAGGACACCATGCCCCTCTAGGTTAATTATGGCACTATATCCAGGGGGGCAGTAGAGCTAGAAGAGAAGAGTGAGCAGGGCACCATGCCCCTCTAGGGTAATTAGGGCACTATATCCAGGTGGGTGTGTATAGATAGAGGAGAAGAGTGAGCAGGGCACCATGCCCCTCTAGGGTAATTAGCGCACTGTATCCAGGGGGGACGAGTAGAGCTAGAAGAGAAGAGTGAGCAGGGCACCATGCCCCTCTAGGTTAATTATGGCACTATATCAAGGGGGGGGCAGTAGAGCTAGAAGAGAAGAGTGAGCAGGGCACCATGTCCCCCTAGAGTAATTAGCGCACTATATCCAGGGGGCGAGTATAGATAGAAGAGAAGAGTGAGCAGGGCACCATGTCCCTCTATGGTAATTAGGGCACTATATCCAGGGGGGCGAGTATAGATAGAAGAGAAGCGTGAGCAGGGCACCATGTCCCTCTAGGGTAATTAGGGCACTATATCCAGGGGGGCGAGTAGAGATAGAAGAGAAGAATGTGCAGGGCACCATGTCCCTCTAGGGTAATTAGGGCACTATATCCAGATCCGGGGGGGGTGAGTAGAGCTAGAAGAGAAGAGTGAGCAGGGCACCATGCCCCTCTAGGGTAATTAGGTATCTATATCCAGGGGGGGGGCGAATAGAGATAGAAGAGAATAGTGAGCAGGGCACCATGCCCCTCTAGCGTAATTAGGGCACTATATCCAGAGGGGCGGGTAGAGATAGAAGAGAAGAGTGAGCAGGGCACCATGCCCCTCTAGGGTAATTAGGGCACTATATCCAGGGGGGCAAGTAGAGATAGAAGAGAAGAGTGAGCAGGGCACCATCTTCCACTAGGGTAATTAGGGCACTATATCCAGGGGGGGTGAGTAGAGCTAGAAGAGAAGAGTGAGCAGGGCACCGTCCCCTCTAGGGTAATTAATGTACTATATCCAGGGGGGCGAGTAGAGCTAGAAGAGAAGAGTGAGCAGGGCACCATGTCCCTCTAGGGTAATTAGGGCACTATATCCAGATCCGGGGGGGGTGAGTAGAGCTAGAAGAGAAGAGTGAGCAGGGCACCATGCCCCTCTAGGGTAATTAGGTATCTATATCCAGGGGGGGGGCGAATAGAGATAGAAGAGAATAGTGAGCAGGGCACCATGCTCCTCTAGCGTAATTAGGGCACTATATCCAGAGGGGCGGGTAGAGATAGAAGAGAAGAGTGAGCAGGGCACCATGCCCCTCTAGGGTAATTAGGGCACTATATCCAGGGGGGCAAGTAGAGATAGAAGAGAAGAGTGAGCAGGGCACCATCTTCCACTAGGGTAATTAGGGCACTATATCCAGGGGGGGCGAGTAGAGCTAGAAGAGAAGAGTGAGCAGGGCACCGTCCCCTCTAGGGTAATTAATGTACTATATCCAGGGGGGCGAGTAGAGCTAGAAGAGAAGAGTGAGCAGGGCACCATGCCCCTCTAGGGTAATTAGGGCACTATATTCCGGGGGGGGGTGAGTAGACATAGAAGATTGAGCAGGGCACCATGTCCCTCTAGGGTAATTAGGCACTATATTCAGGGGGGCCAAGTAGAGCTAGAAGAGAGGAGTCAGTAGGGCACCATGCCCCTCTAGCTTAATTAGGGCACTATATCCAGGGGTCGAGTAGAGATAGAAGAAAAGAGTGAGCAGGACACCATGTTCCTCCAGGGTAATTACGGCACTATATCCAGGGGGGGAGAGTAGAGATAGAAGAGAAGAGTGAACGGGGCACCATGCCCCTCTAGGGTAATTAGGGCACTATATACAGAGGGCGAGTAGAGATAGAAGGGAAGAGTGAGCAGGGCACCATGCCCCTCTAGGGTAATTAAGGCACTATATCCAGGGGGGCGAGTAGAGATAGAAGAGAAGACTGAGCAGGGCACCATCTCCCTCTAAGGTAATAAGGGCACTATATCCAGGGGGCGAGTAGAGATAGAAGAGAAGAGTGAGCAGGGGACCATGCCCCTCTAGGGTAATTAGCGCACTATTTCCAGGGGCGAGTAGAGATAGAAGAGAAGAGTGAGCAGGGCACCATGCCCCTCTAGGGTAAGTAGGGCACTATATCCAGGGGGGACGAGTAGAGCTAGAAGAGAAGAGTGAGCAGGGCACCATGCCCCTCTAGGGTAGTTAGGGCACTATATCCAGGGGAGGTGGGTAGAGATAGAAGAGAAGAGTGAGCAGGGCACCATGCCCCTCTAGGGTAATTAGGGCACTATATCCAGGGGAGGTGGGTAGAGATAGAAGAGAAGAGTGAGCAGGGCACCATGCCCCTCTAGGGTAATTAGGGCACTATATCCAGGGGGCGAGTAGAGATAGAAGAGAAGAGTGAGCAGGGCACCATGCCCCACTAGGGTAATTAGGGCACTATATCCAGGGGGGTGAGTAAAGATAGAGGAGAAGAGGGAGCAGGGCACCATGCCCCTCTAGGGTAATTAGCGCACTGTATCCAGGGGGGCGAGTAGAGATAGAAGAGAAGAGTGAGCAGGGAACCATGCCCCTCTAGTGTAATTAGCGCACTGTATCCGGGGGGGGGGGGCGAATAGAGATAGAAGAGAAGAGTGAGCAGGGCACCTTGACCCTCTAGGGTAATTAGGGCACTATATCCAGGGGGGGGCCAGTAGAGCTAGAAGAGAAGAGTGAGCAGGACACCATGCCCCTCTAGGGTAATTAGGGCACTATATCCAGGGGGGGCAAGTAGAGATAGAAGAGAAGAGTGAGCAGGGCACCATGTCCCTCTATGGTAATTAGGGCACTATATCCAGGGGGGCGAGTATGGATAGAAGAGAAGAGTGAGCAGGGCACCATGTCCCTCAAGGGTAATTAGGGCACTATATCCAGGGGGGTGAGTATAGATAGAAGAGAAGAGTGAGCAGGGGACCATGTCCCTCTAGGGTAATTAGGGCACTATATCCAGGGGGGGCGAGTAGAGATAGAAGAGAAGAATGAGCAGGGCACCATGTCCCTCTAGGGTAATTAGGGCACTATATCCAGATCCAGGGGGGGCGAGTAGAGCTTGAAGAGAAGAGTGAGCAGGGCACCATGCCCCTCTAGGGTAATTAGGGCACTATATCCAGGGGGGGTGAATAGAGATAGAAGAGAATAGTGAGCAGGGCACCATGCCCCTCTAGGGTAATTAGGGCACTATATCCAGAGGGCCGGGTAGAGATAGAAGAGAAGAGTGAGCAGGGCACCATGCCCCTCTAGGGTAATTAGCGCACTATATCCAGGGGGCGAGTAGAGATAGAAGAGAAGAGTGAGCAGGGCACCATGTCCCTCTAGGGTAATTACGGCACTATATCCAGGGGAGGCGAGTAGAGATAGAAGAGAAGAGTGAGCAGGGCACCATGCCCCTCTAGGGTAATTAGGGCACTATATACAGGGGGCGAGTAGAGATAGAAGAGAAGAGTGAGCAGGGCACCATGCCCCTCTAGGATAATTAGGGCACTATATCCAGGGGGGCGAGTAGAGATAGAAGAGAAGAGTGAGCAGGGCACCATCTCCCTCTAGGGTAATTAGGGCACTAGATCCAGAGGGGCGAGTAGAGATAGAAGAGAAGAGTGTGTAGGGCATCATATCCCTCTAGGGTAATTAGGGAACTATATCCAGGGGACAAGTAGAGATAGAAGAGAAGAGAGAGCAGGGCACCATGTCTCTAGGGTAATTAGGGCACTATATCCAGGGGGCGAAGTAGAGATAGAAGAGAAGAGTGAGCAGGGCACCATGTCCCTCTAGGGTAATTATGGCACTATATTCAGGGGGGGGCAAGTAGAGCTAGAATAGAAGAGTGAGCAGGGCACCATGTCCCTCTATGGTAATTAGGGCACTATATCCAGGGGGGACGAGTAGAGCTAGAAGAGAAGTGTGAGCAGGGCGCCATGCCCCTCTCGGGTAATTAGGGCACTATATCCAGGGGGGCGAGTAGAGATAGAAGAGAAGAATGAGCAGGGCACCATGTCCCTCTAGGGTAATTAGGGCACTATATCCAGATCCAGGGGGGGCGAGTAGAGCTAGAAGAGAAGAGTGAGCAGGGCACCATGCCCCTCTAGGGTAATTAGGGCACTATATCCAGGGGGGGCGAATAGAGATAGAAGAGAATAGTGAGCAGGGCACTATGCCCCTCTAGGGTAATTAGGGCACTATATCGAGAGGGCCGGGTAGAGATAGAAGAGAAGAGTGAGCAGGGCACCATGCCCCTCTAGGGTAATTAGCGCACTATATCCAGGGGGCGAGTAGAGATAGAAGAGAAGAGTGAGCAGGGCACCATGTCCCTCTAGGGTAATTAGGGCACTATATCCAGAGGGGCGAGTAGAGATAGAAGAGAAGAGTGAGCAGGGCACATGTCCCTCTAGGGTAATTAGGGCACTAGATCCAGAGGGGCGAGTAGAGATAGAAGAGAAGAGTGTGCAGGGCATCATGTCCCTCTAGGGTAATTAGGGAACTATATCCAGGGGGCAAGTAGAGATAGAAGAGAAGAGTGAGCAGGGCACCATGACTCTAGGGTAATTAGGGCACTACATCCAGGGGGCGAAGTAGAGATAGAAGAGAAGAGTGAGCAGGGCACCATGTCCCTCTAGGGTAATTATGGCACTATATTCAGGGGGGGCAAGTAGAGCTAGAAGAGAAGTGTGAGCAGGGGACCATGCCCCTCTCGGGTAATTAGGGCACTATATCCAGGGGGGGCGGGTAGAGATAGAAGAGAAGAGTGAGCAGGGCACCATGTTCCTCTAGGGTAATTAGGGCACTATATCCAGGGGGGACGAGTAGAGCTAGAAGAGAAGTGTGAGCAGGGCACCATGCCCCTCTCGGGTAATTAGGGCACTACATCCAGGGGGGCGGGTAGAGATAGAAGAGTAGAGTAGCAGGGCACCATGCCCCTCTAGGGTAATTAGGGCACTGTATCCAGGGGGGCGAGTAGAGATAGAAGAGAAGAGTGAGCAGGGCACCATGCCCCTCTAGGGTAATTAGGGAACTATATCCAGGGGGGTGAGTATAGATAGAGGAGAAGAGTGAGCAGGGCACCATGCAACTCTAGGGTAATTAGCGCACTGTATCCAGGGGGGGCGAGTAGAGATAGAAGAGAAGAGTGAGCAGGGCACCATGCCCCTCTAGGGTAATTAGTGCACTGTATCCAGGGGGGGCGAATGGAGATAGAAGAGAAGAGTGAGCAGGGCACCATGCCCCTCTAGGTTAATTAGGGCACTATATCCAGGGGGGGCAGTAGAGCTAGAAGAGAAGAGTGAGCAGGACACCATGCCCCTCTAGGGTAATTAGGGCACTATATCCAGGGGGGCGGGTAGAGATAGAAGAGAAGAGTGAGCAGGGCACCTTGAACCTCTAGGGTAATTAGGGCACTATATCCAGGGGGGCAAGTAGAGATAGAAGAGAAGAGAGAGCAGGGCACCATGCCCCCCTAGGGTAATTAGGGCACTATATCCAGGGGGCGAGTATAGATAGAAGAGAAGAGTGAGCAGGGCACCATGTCCCTCTATGGTAATTAGGGCACTATATCCAGGGGGGCCAGTATAAATAGAAGAGAAGCATGAGCAGGGCACCATGTCCCTCTAGGGTAATTAGGGCACTATATCCATGGGGGTGAGTATAGATAGAAGAGAAGAGTGAGCAGGGGACCATGTCCCTTTAGGGTAATTAGGGCACTATATCCAGGGGGGCGAGTAGAGATAGAAGAGAAGAATGAGCAGGGCACGACGTCCCTCTAGAGTAATTAGGGCACTATATCCAGATCCGGGGGGGCGAGTAGAGCTAGAAGAGAAGAGTGAGCAGGGCACCATGCCCCTCTAGGGTAATTAATGTACTATATCCAGGGGTAGAGTAGAGCTAGAAGAGAAGAGTGAGCAGGGCACCATGTCCCTAGGGTAATTAGGGCACTATATCCAGGGGGCGAAGTAGAAATAGAAGAGAAGAGTGGGCAGGGCACCATGTCCCTCTAGGGTAATTAGGGCACTTTATTCAGGGGGTGGCAAGTAGAGCTAGAAGAGAAGAGTGAGCAGGGCACCACGTTCCTCTAGGGTAATTAGGGCACTATATCCAGGAGGGACGAGTAGAGCTAGAAGAGAAGAGTGAGCAGGGCACCATGCCCCTCTAGGGTAATTAGGGCACTATATCCAGGGGGGCGAGTAGAGATAGAAGAGAAGTGCAGCAGGGCACCATGCCCCTCTAGGGTAATTAGGGCACTATATCCAGGGGGGCGAGTAGAGATAGAAGAGAAGAGTGAGCAGGGCACCATGCCCCTCTAGGGTAATTAGCACACTGTATCTAGGGGGGACGAATAGAGATAGAAGAGAAGAGTGAGCAGGGCACCATGTCCCTCTAGGGTAATTAGGGAACTATATCCAGGGGGCAAGTAGAGATAGAAGAGAAGAATGAGCAGGGCACCATGTCCCTAGGGTAATTAGGGCACTATATCCAGGGGGCGAAGTAGAGATAGAAGAGAAGAGTGAGCAGGGCACCATGTCCCTCTAGGGTAATTAGGGCACTATATTCAGGGGGGGCAAGTAGAGATAGAAGAGAAGAGTGAGTAGGGCACCATGATCCTCTAGGGTAATTAGGGCACTATATCCAGGGGGGACGAGTAGAGCTAGAAGAGAAGAGTGAGCAGGGCACCATGTCCCTCTAGGGTAATTAGGGCACTATATCCAGGGGGGGCGAGTAGAGATAGAAGAGAAGAGTAGCAGGGCACCATGCCCCTCTAGGGTAATTAGGGCACTATATCCAGGGGGGCGAGTAGAGCTAGAAGAGAAGAGTGAGCAGGGCACCATGCCCCTCTAGGGTAATTAGGGCACTATATCCAGGGGGGTGAGTATAGATAGAGGAGAAGAGTGAGCAGGGCACCATGCCCCTCTAGGGTAATTAGCGCACTGTATCCAGGGGGGGGCGAGTAGAGATAGAAGAGAAGAGTGAGCAGGGCACCATGCCCCTCTAGGTTAATTATGGCAATATATCCAGGGGGGGGCAGTAGAGCTAGAAGAGAAGAGTGAGCAGGGCACCATGCCCCTCTATGGTAATTAGGGCACTAAATCCAGGGGGGAGAGTATAGATAGAAGAGAAGTGTGAGCAGGGCACCATGTCCCTCTAGGGTAATTAGGGCACTATATCCAGGGGGGCAAGTAGAGATAGAAGAGAAGAATGAGCAGGGCACCATTTCCCTCTAGGGTAATTAGGGCACTATATCCAGATCCGGGGGGGCGAGTAGAGCTAGAAGAGAAGAGTGAGCAGGGCACCATGCCCCTCTAGGGTAATTAGGTATCTATATCCCGGGGGGGCGAATAGAGATAGAAGAGAATAGTGAGCAGGGCACCATGCCCCTCTAGCGTAATTAGGGCACTATACCCAGAGGGGCGGGTAGAGATAGAAGAGAAGAGTGAGCAGGGCACCATGCCCCTCTAGGGTAATTAGGGCACTATATCCAGGGCAGCAAGTAGAGATAGAAGAGAAGAGTGAGCAGGGCACCATCTTCCTCTAGGGTAATTAGGGCACTATATCCAGGGGGGCGAGTAGAGCTAGAAGAGAAGATTGAGCAGGGCACCATGCCCCTCTAGGGTAATTAGGGCACTATATTCCGGGGGGGGCGAGTAGACATAGAAGATTGAGCAGGGCACCATGTCCCTCTAGGGTAATTAGGCACTATATTCAGGGGGGACAAGTAGAGCTAGAAGAGAGGAGTGAGTAGGGCACCTTGCCCCTCTAGCGTAATTAGGGCACTATATCCAGGGGGCGAGTAGAGATAGAAGAAAAGAGTGAGCAGGACACCATGTCCTTCTAGGGTAATTACGGCACTATATCCAGGGGGGGAGAGTAGAGATAGAAGAGAAGAGTGAACAGGGCACCATGCCCCTCTAGGGTAATTAGGGCACTACATCCAGGGGGGCGAGTAGAGATAGAAGAGAAGACTGAGCAGGGCACCATCTCCCTCTAAGGTAATTAGGGCACTATATCCAGGGGGCGAGTAGAGATAGAAGAGAAGCGTGAGCAGGGCACCATGCCCCTCTAGGGTAATTAGCGCACTATTTCCAGGGGCGAGTAGAGCTAGAAGAGAAGAGTGAGCAGGGCACCATGCCCCTCTAGGGTTGTTAGGGCACTATATCCAGGGGAGGTGGGTAGAGATAGAAGAGAAGAGTGAGCAGGGCACCATGCCCCTCTAGGGTAATTAGGGCTCTATATCCAGGGGGGGCAAGTAGAGATAGAAGAGAAGAGTGAGCAGGGCACCATGTCCCTCTATGGTAATTAGGGCACTATATCCAGGGGGGCGAGTATGGATAGAAGAGAAGAGTGAGCAGGGCACCATGTCCCTCAAGGGTAATTAGGGCACTATATCCAGGGGGGGTGAGTATAGATAGAAGAGAAGAGTGAGCAGGGGACCATGTCCCTCTAGGGTAATTAGGGCTCTATATCCAGGGGGGGCAAGTAGAGATAGAAGAGAAGAGTGAGCAGGGCACCATGTCCCTCTATGGTAATTAGGGCACTATATCCAGGGGGGCGAGTATGGATAGAAGAGAAGAGTGAGCAGGGCACCATGTCCCTCAAGGGTAATTAGGGCACTATATCCAGGGGGGGTGAGTATAGATAGAAGAGAAGAGTGAGCAGGGGACCATGTCCCTCTAGGGTAATTAGGGCACTATATCCAGGGGGGCGAGTAGAGATAGAAGAGAAGAATGAACAGGGCACCATGTCCCTCTAGGTTAATTAGGGCACTATATCCAGATCCAGGGGGGGCGAGTAGAGCTAGAAGAGAAGAGTGAGCAGGGCACCATGCCCCTCTAGGGTAATTTGGGCACTTTATCCAGGGGGGGCGAATAGAGATAGAAGAGAATAGTGAGCAGGGCACCATGCCCCTCTAGGGTAATTAGAGCACTATATCCAGAGGGCCGGGTAGAGATAGAAGAGAAGAGTGAGCAGGGCACCATGCCCCTCTAGGGTAATTAGCGCACTATATCCAGGGGGCGAGTAGAGATAGAAGAGAAGAGTGAGCAGGGCACCATGTCCCTCTATGGTAATTACGGCACTATATCCAGGGGAGGCGAGTAGAGATAGAAGAGAAGAGTGAGCAGGGCACCATGCCACTCTAGTGTAATTAGGGCACTATATACAGGGGGCGAGTAGAGATAGAAGGGAAGAGTGAGCAGGGCACCATGCCCCTCTAGGATAATTAGGGCACTATATCCAGGGGGGCGAGTAGAGATAGAAGAGAAGAGTGAGCAGGGCACCATCTCCCTCTAGGGTAATTAGGGCACTATATCCAGGGGGGCGAGTAGAGATAGAAGAGAAGAGTGAGCAGGGCACCATGCCCCTCTGGGGTAATTAGGGCACTATATCCAGGGGGGCGAGTAGAGATAGAAGAGAAGAGTGAGCAGGGCACCATGCCCCTCTAGGGTAATTAGCACACTGTATCCAGGGGGGACGAATAGAGATAGAAGAGAAGAGTGAGCAGGGCACCATGTCCCTCTAGGGTAATTACGGCACTATATCCAGGGGAGGCGAGTAGAGATAGAAGAGAAGAGTGAGCAGGGCACCATGCCACTCTAGGGTAATTAGGGCACTATATCCAGGGGGGCGAGTAGAGATAGAAGAGAAGAGTGAGGAGGGCACCATGCCCCTCTAGGGTAATTAGGGCACTATATCCAGGGGGGCGAGTAGAGATAGAAGAGAAGAGTGAGCAGGGCACCATGCCCCTCTAGGGTAATTAGCGCACTATATCCAGGGGGCGAGTAGAGATAGAAGAGAAGAGTGAGCAGGGCACCATGTCCCTCTAGGGTAATTACGTCACTATATCCAGGGGAGGCGAGTAGAGATAGAAGAGAAGAGTGAGCAGGGCACCATGCCACTCTAGGGTAATTAGGGCACTATATACAGGGGGCGAGTAGAGATAGAAGGGAAGAGTGAGCAGGGCACCATGCCCCTCTAGGATAATTAGCGCACTATTTCCAGGGGCGAGTAGAGCTAGAAGAGAAGAGTGAGCAGGGCACCATGCCCCTCTAGGGTTGTTAGGGCACTATATCCAGGGGAGGTGGGTAGAGATAGAAGAGAAGAGTGAGCAGGGCACCATGCCCCTCTAGGGTAATTAGGGCTCTATATCCAGGGGGGGCAAGTAGAGATAGAAGAGAAGAGTGAGCAGGGCACCATGTCCCTCTATGGTAATTAGGGCACTATATCCAGGGGGGCGAGTATGGATAGAAGAGAAGAGTGAGCAGGGCACCATGTCCCTCAAGGGTAATTAGGGCACTATATCCAGGGGGGGTGAGTATAGATAGAAGAGAAGAGTGAGCAGGGGACCATGTCCCTCTAGGGTAATTAGGGCACTATATCCAGGGGGGCGAGTAGAGATAGAAGAGAAGAATGAACAGGGCACCATGTCCCTCTAGGTTAATTAGGGCACTATATCCAGATCCAGGGGGGGCGAGTAGAGCTAGAAGAGAAGAGTGAGCAGGGCACCATGCCCCTCTAGGGTAATTAGGGCACTTTATCCAGGGGTCGAGTAGAGATAGAAGAAAAGAGTGAGCAGGGCACCATGCCCCTCTAGGGTAATTAGGGCACTATATCCAGGGGGGCGAGTAGAGATAGAAGAGAAGACTGAGCAGGGCACCATCTCCCTCTAAGGTAATTAGGGCACTATATCCAGGGGGCGAGTAGAGATAGAAGAGAAGAGTGAGCAGGGGACCATGCCCCTCTAGGGTAATTAGCGCACTATTTCCAGGGGCGAGTAGAGATAGAAGAGAAGAGTGAGCAGGGCACCATGCCCCTCTAGGGTAATTAGGGCACTATATCCAGGGGGGACGAGTAGAGCTAGAAGAGAAGAGTGAGCAGGGCACCATGCCCCTCTAGGGTAGTTAGGGCACTATATCCAGGGGAGGTGGGTAGAGATAGAAGAGAAGAGTGAGAAGGGCACCATGCCCCTCTAGGGTAATTAGGGCACTATATCCAGGGGGCGAGTAGAGATAGAAGAGAAGAGTGAGCAGGGCACCATGCCCCACTAGGGTAATTAGGGCACTATATCCAGGGGGGTGAGTAAAGATAGAGGAGAAGAGTGAGCAGGGCACCATGCCGCTCTAGGGTAATTAGCGCACTGTATCCAGGGGGGCGAGTAGAGATAGAAGAGAAGAGTGAGCAGGGAACCATGCCCCTCTAGTGTAATTAGCGAACTGTATCCGGGGGGGGGCGAATAGAGCTAGAAGAGAAGAGTGAGCAGGGCACCTTGACCCTCTAGGGTAATTAGGGCACTATATCCAGGGGGGCGGGTAGAGATAGAAGAGAAGAGTGAGCAGGGCACCATGCCCCTCTAGGGTAATTAGGGCACTATTTCCAGGGGGGGCAAGTAGAGATAGAAGAGAAGAGTGAGCAGGGCACCATGTCCCTCTATGGTAATTAGGGCACTATATCCAGGGGGCAAGTATGGATAGAAGAGAAGAGTGAGCAGGGCACCATGTCCCTCAAGGGTAATTAGGGCACTATATCCAGGGGGGTGAGTATAGATAGAAGAGAAGAGTGAGCAGGGGACCATGTCCCTCTAGGGTAATTAGGGCACTATATCCAGGGGGGCGAGTAGAGATAGAAGAGAAGAATGAGCAGGGCACCATGTCCCTCTAGGGTAATTAGGGCACTATATCCAGATCCAGGGGGGGCGAGTAGAGCTAGAAGAGAAGAGTGAGCAGGGCACCATGCCCCTCTAGGGTAATTAGGGCACTATATCCAGGGGGGGTGAATAGAGATAGAAGAGAATAGTGAGCAGGGCACCATCCCCCTCTAGGGTAATTAGGGCACTATATCCAGAGGGCCGGGTAGAGATAGAAGAGAAGAGTGAGCAGGGCACCATGCCCCTCTAGGGTAATTAGCGCACTATATCCAGGGGGCGAGTAGAGATAGAAGAGAAGAGTGAGCAGGGCACCATGTCCCTCTAGGGTAATTACGGCACTATATCCAGGGGAGGCGAGTAGAGATAGAAGAGAAGAGTGAGCAGGGCACCATGCCCCTCTAGGGTAATTAGGGCACTATATACATGGGGCGAGTAGAGATAGAAGGGAAGAGTGAGCAGGGCACCATGCCCCTCTAGGATAATTAGGGCACTATATCCAGGGGGGCGAGTAGAGATAGAAGAGAAGAGTGAGCAGGGCACCATCTCCCTCTAGGGTAATTAGGGCACTATATCCAGGGGGGCGAGTAGAGATAGAAGAGAAGAGTGAGCAGGACACCATGCCCCTCTAGGGTAATTAGCGCACTATATCCAGAGGGCAAGTAGAGATAGAAGAGAAGAGTGAGCAGGGAACCATGTCCCTCTAGGGTAATTAGGGCACTATATCCAGAGGGGCGAGTAGAGATAGAAGAGAAGAGTGAGCAGGGCACCATGTCCCTCTAGGGTAATTAGGGCACTATATCCAGGGGGGCGAGTAGAGATGGAAGAGAAGAGTGAGCAGGGCACATGTCCCTCTAGGGTAATTAGGGCACTAGATCCAGAGGGGCGAGTAGAGATAGAAGAGAAGAGTGTGCAGGGCATCATATCCCTCTAGGGTAATTAGGGAACTATATCCAGGGGGCAAGTAGAGATAGAAGAGAAGAGTGAGCAGGGCACCATGTCTCTAGGGTAATTAGGGCACTATATCCAGGGGGCGAAGTAGAGATAGAAGAGAAGAGTGAGCTGGGCACCATGTCCCTCTAGGGTAATTATGGCACTATATTCAGGGGGGGCAAGTAGAGCTAGAATAGAAGAGTGAGCAGGGCACCATGCCCCTCTAGGGTAATTAGGGCACTATATCCAGGGGGGCGAGTAGAGATAGAAGAGAAGAGTGAGCAGGGCACCATGCCCCTCTAGGGTAATTAGCGCACTATATCGAGAGGGCAAGTAGAGATAGAAGAGAAGAGTGAGCAGGGAACCATGTCCCTCTAGGGTAATTAGGGCACTATATCCAGAGGGGCAAGTAGAGATAGAAGAGAAGAGTGAGCAGGGCACATGTCCCTCTAGGGTAATTAGGGCACTAGATCCAGAGGGGCGAGTAGAGATAGAAGAGAAGAGTGTGCAGGGCATCATGTACCTCTAGGGTAATTAGGGAACTATATCCAGGGGGCAAGTAGAGATAGAAGAGAAGAGTGAGCAGGGCACCATGACTCTAGGGTAATTAGGGCACTAGATCCAGAGGGGCGAGTAGAGATAGAAGAGAAGAGTGTGCAGGGCATCATGTCCCTCTAGGGTAATTAGGGAACTATATCCAGGGGGCAAGTAGAGATAGAAGAGAAGAGTGAGCAGGGCACCATGTCCCTCTAGGGTAATTATGGCACTATATTCAGGAGGGGGCAAGTAGAGCTAGAAGAGAAGTGTGAGCAGGGGACCATGCCCCTCTCGGGTAATTAGGGCACTATATGCAGGGGGGCGGGTAGAGATAGAAGAGAAGATTGAGCAGGGCACCATGTTCCTCTAGGGTAATTAGGGCACTATATCCAGGGGGGACGAGTAGAGCTAGAAGAGAAGTGTGAGCAGGGCACCATGCCCCTCTTGGGTAGTTAGGGCACTATATCCAGGGGGGCGGGTAGAGATAGAAGAGAAGAGTAGCAGGGCACCATGCCCCTCTAGGGTAATTAGGGCACTATATCCAGGGGGGCGAGTAGAGATAGAAGAGAAGAGTGAGCAGGGCACCATGCCCCTCTAGGGTAATTAGGGCACTATATCCAGGGGGGTGAGTATAGATAGAGGACAAGAGTGAGCAGGGCACCATGCAACTCTAGGGTAATTAGCGCACTGTATCCAGGGGGG
Source organism: Ambystoma mexicanum (assembly GCF_040938575.1). Classification (NCBI taxonomy): domain Eukaryota; kingdom Metazoa; phylum Chordata; class Amphibia; order Caudata; family Ambystomatidae; genus Ambystoma; species Ambystoma mexicanum. The sequence goes on from NC_090930.1 coordinate 49,481,924, forward strand.
GCGAGTAGAGATAGAAGAGAAGAGTGAGCAGGGCACCATGCCCCTCTAGGGTAATTAGCGCCACTGTATCCAGGGGGGGCGAATAGAGATAGAAGAGAAGAGTGAGCAGGGCACCATGTCCCTCTAGGGTAATTTGGGCACTATATCCAGGGGGGGCCGGTAGAGCTAGAAGAGAAGAGTGAGCAGGACACCATGCCCCTCTAGGGTAATTAGATCACTATATCCAGGGGGACGGGTAGAGATAGAAGAGAAGAGTGAGCAGGGCACCATGCCCCTCTAGGGTAATTAGGGCACTATATCCAGGGGGGGCAAGTAGAGATAGAAGAGAAGAGTGAGCAGGGCACCATGCCCCCCTAGGGTAATTAGGGCACTATATCCAGGGGGGGCGAGTATAGATAGAAGAGAAGAGTGAGCAGGGCACCATGTCCCTCTGTGGTAATTAGGGCACTATATCCAGGGGGGGCGAGTATAGATAGAAGAGAAGAGTGAGCAGGGCACCATGTCCCTCTAGGGTAATTAGCGCACTATATCCAGTGGGCGAGTAGAGATAGAAGAGAAGAGTGAGCAGGGCACCATGTCCCTCTGTGGTAATTAGGGCACTATATCCAGGGGGGCGAGTATAGATAGAAGAGAAGAGTGAGCAGGGCACCATGTCCCTCTAGGGTAATTAGCGCACTTTATCCAGGGGCCGAGTAGAGATAGAAGAGAAGAGTGAGAAGGGCACCATGTCCCTCTAGGGTAATTACGGCACTATATCCAGGGGAGGCGAGTACAGATAGAAGTGAAGAGTGAGCAGGGAACCATGTCCCTCTAGGGTAATTAGGGCACTATATACAGGGGGCGAGTAGAGGTAGAAGGGAAGAGTGAGCAGGGCACCATGCCCCTCTAGGATAATTAGGGCACTATATCCAGGGTGGACGAGTAGAGATAGAAGAGAAGAGTGAGCAGGGCACCATCTCCCTCTAGGGTAATTAGGGCACTATATCCAGGGGGCGAGTAGAGATAGAAGAGAAGAGTGAGCAGGGCACCATGCCCCTCTAGGGTAATTAGCGCACTATATCCAGGGGGCGAGTAGAGATAGAAGAGAAGAGTGAGCAGGGAACCATGTCCCTCTAGGGTAATTAGGGCACTATATCCAGAGGGGCGAGTAGAGATAGAAGAGAAGAGTGAGCAGGGCACCATGTCCCTCTAGGGTAATTAGGGCACTATATCCAGGGGGGCGAGTAGAGCTAGAAGAGAAGAGTGAGCAGGGCACCATGACCCTCTAGGGTAATTAGGGCACTATATTCCGGGGGGTCGAGTAGAGATAGAAGATTGAGCAGGGCACCATGTCCCTCTAGGGTAATTAGGCACTGTATCCAGGGGGGCCAAGTAGAGCTAGAAGAGAAGAGTGAGCAGGACACCATGCCCCTCTAGGGTAATTAGCGCACTATATCCAGAGGGCAAGTAGAGATAGAAGAGAAGAGTGAGCAGGGCACCATGTCCCTCTAGGGTAATTAGGGCACTATATCCAGGGGGGCGAGTAGAGATGGAAGAGAAGAGTGAGCAGGGCACATGTCCCTCTAGGGTAATTAGGGCACTAGATCCAGAGGGGCGAGTAGAGATAGAAGAGAAGAGTGTGCAGGGCATCATATCCCTCTAGGGTAATTAGCGAACTATATCCAGGGGGCAAGTAGAGATAGAAGAGAAGAGTGAGCAGGGCACCATGTCTCTAGGGTAATTAGGGCACTATATCCAGGGGGCGAAGTAGAGATATAAGAGAAGAGTGAGCAGGGCACCATGTCCCTCTAGGGTAATTATGGCACTATATTCAGGGGGGGCAAGTAGAGCTAGAATAGAAGAGTGAGCAGGGCACCATGTTCCTCTAGGGTAATTAGGGCACTATATCCAGGGGGGACGAGTAGAGCTAGAAGAGAAGTGTGAGCAGGGCACCATGCCCCTCTCGGGTAATTAGGGCACTATATCCAGGGGGGGCGGGTAGAGATAGAAGAGAAGAGTAGCAGGGCACCATGCCCCTCTAGGGTAATTAGGGCACAATATCCAGGGGGGCGAGTAGAGATAGAAGAGAAGAGTGAGCAGGGGACCATGTCCCTCTAGGGTAATTAGGGCACTATATCCAGGGGGGCGAGTAGAGATAGAAGAGAAGAATGAGCAGGGCACCATGTCCCTCTAGGGTAGTTAGGGCACTATATTCAGATCCAGGGGGGGCGAGTAGAGCTAGAAGAGAAGAGTGAGCAGGGCACCATGCCCCTCTAGGGTAATTAGGGCACTATATCCACGGGGGGCAAATAGAGATAGAAGAGAATAGTGAGCAGGGCACTATGCCCCTCTATGGTAATTAGGGCACTATATCCTGAGGGCCGGGTAGAGATAGAAGAGAAGAGTGAGCAGGGCACCATGCCCCTCTAGGGTAATTAGCGCACTATATGCAGGGGGCGAGTAGAGATAGAAGAGAAGAGTGAGCAGGGCACCATGTCCCTCTAGGGTAATTACGGCACTATATCCAGGGGAGGCGAGTAGAGATAGAAGAGAAGAGTGAGCAGGGCACTTTGTCCCTCTAGGGTAATTAGGGCACTATATCCAGGGGGGCGAGTAGAGATAGAAGAGAAGAGTGAGCAGGGCACATGTCCCTCTAGGGTAATTAGGGAACTATATCCAGGGGGCAAGTAGAGATAGAAGAGAAGAGTGAGCAGGGCACCATGTCTCTAGGGTAATTAGGGCACTATATCCAGGGGGCGAAGTAGAGATAGAAGAGAAGAGTGAGCAGGGCACCATGTCCCTCTAGGGAAATTATGGCACTATATTCAGGGGGGGCAAGTAGAGCTAGAAGAGAAGTGTGAGCAGGGGACCATGCCCCTCTCGGGTAATTAGGGCACTATATCCAGGGGGGGCGGGTAGAGATAGAAGAGAAGAGTGAGCAGGGCACCATGTTCCTCTAGGGTAATTAGGGCACTATATCCAGGGGGGCAAGTAGAGATAGAAGAGAAGAGTGAGCAGGGCACCATGCCCCTCTAGGGTAATTAGGGCACTATATCCAGGGGGGTGAGTATAGATAGAGGAGAAGAGTGAGCAGGGCACCATGCCACTCTAGGGTAATTAGCGCACTGTATCCAGGGGGGGCGAGTAGAGATAGAAGAGAAGAGTGAGCAGGGCACCATGCCCCTCTAGGGTAATTAGCGCCACTGTATCCAGGGGGGGCGAATAGAGATAGAAGAGAAGAGTGAGCAGGGCACCATTTCCCTCTAGTGTAATTTGGGCACTATATACAGGGGGGGCCGGTAGAGCTAGAAGAGAAGAGTGAGCAGGACACCATGCCCCTCTAGGGTAATTAGATCACTATATCCAGGGGGGCGGGTAGAGATAGAAGAGAAGAGTGAGCAGGGCACCATGCCCCTCTAGGGTAATTAGGGCACTATATCCAGGGGGGGCAAGTAGAGATAGAAGAGAAGAGTGAGCAGGGCACCATGCCCCCCTAGGGTAATTAGGGCACTATATCCAGGGGGGGCGAGTATAGATAGAAGAGAAGCGTGAGCAGGGCACCATGTCCCTCTGTGGTAATTAGGGCACTATATCCAGGGGGGGCGAGTATAGATAGAAGAGAAGAGTGAGCAGGGCACCATGTCCCTCTAGGGTAATTAGCGCACTATATCCAGGGGGCGAGTAGAGATAGAAGAGAAGAGTGAGCAGGGCACCATGTCCCTCTGTGGTAATTAGGGCACTATATCCAGGGGGGCGAGTATAGATAGAAGAGAAGAGTGAGCAGGGCACCATGTCCCTCTAGGGTAATTAGCGCACTATATCCAGGGGGCGAGTAGAGATAGAAGAGAAGAGTGAGAAGGGCACCATGTCCCTCTAGGGTAATTACGGCACTATATCCAGGGGAGGCGAGTACAGATAGAAGAGAAGAGTGAGCAGGGAACCATGTCCCTCTAGGGTAATTAGGGCACTATATACAGGGGGCGAGTAGAGATAGAAGGGAAGAGTGAGCAGGGCACCATGCCCCTCTAGGATAATTAGGGCACTATATCCAGGGTGGACGAGTAGAGGTAGAAGAGAAGAGTGAGCAGGGCACCATCTCCCTCTAGGGTCATTAGGGCACTATATCCAGGGGGGCGAGTAGAGATAGAAGAGAAGAGTGATCAGGGCACCATGCCCCTCTAGGGTAATTAGCGCACTATATCCAGGGGGCGAGTAGAGATAGAAGAGAAGAGTGAGCAGGGAACCATGTCCCTCTAGGGTAATTAGGGCACTATATCCAGAGGGGCGAGTAGAGATAGAAGAGAAGAGTGAGCTGGGCACCATGTCCCTCTAGGGTAATTAGGGCACTATATCCAGGGGGGGCGAGTAGAGATAGAAGAGAAGAGTGTGCAGGGCATCATGTCCCTCTAGGGTAATTAGGGAACTATATCCAGGGGGAAAGTAGAGATAGAAGAGAAGAGTGAGCAGGGCACCATGTCCCTAGGGTAATTAGGGCACTATATCCAGGGGGCGAAGTAGAGATAGAAAAGAAGAGAGAGCAGGGCACCATGTCCCTCTAGGGCAATTAGGACACCATATCCTGGGGGGGCGAATAGAGATAGAAGAGAATAGTGAGCAGGGCACCATGCCCCTCTAGGGTAATTAGGGCACTATATTCAGAGGGGCGGGTAGAGATAGAAGAGAAGAGTGAGCAGGGCACCATGCCCCTCTAGGGTAATTAGAGCACTATATCCAGCGGGGCAAGTAGAGATAGAAGAGAAGAGTGAGCAGGGCACCATCTTCCTCTAGGATAATTAGGGCACTATATCCAGGGGGAACGAGTAGAGCTAGAAGAGAAGAGTGAGCAGGGCACCGTCCCCTCTAGGGTAATTAGTGCACTATATCCAGAGGGGGCTAGTAGAGCTAGAAGAGAAGAGTGAGCAGGACACCATGCCCCTCTAGGGTAATTAGGGCACTATATTCCGGGGGTCGAATAGAGATAGAAGATTGAGCAGGGCACCATGTCCCTCTAGGGTAATTAGGCACTATATTCAGGGGGGGCAAGTAGAGCTAGAAGAGAAGAGTGAGCAGGGCACCATGCCCCTCTAGGGTAATTAGGGCACTATATCCAGGGGGGCGAGTAGAGATAGAAGAGAAGAGTAGCAGGGCACCATGCCCCTCTAGGGTAATTAGGGCACTATATTCAGGGGGGCGAGTAGAGATCGAAGAGAAGAGTGAGCAGGGCACCATGCCCCTCTAGGGTAATTAGGGCACTATATCCAGGGGGTGAGCATAGATAGAGGAGAAGAGTGAGCAGGGCACCATGCCCCTCTAGGGTAATTAGCGCACTGTATCCAGAGGGGGCGAGTAGAGATAGAAGAGAAGAGTGAGCAGGGCACCATGCCCCTCTAGGGTAATTAGTGCACTGTATCCAGGGGGGGCGAATGGAGATAGAAGAGAAGAGTGAGCATGGCACCATGCCCCTCTAGGTTAATTAGGGCACTATATCCAGGGGGGGCAGTAGAGCTAGAAGAGAAGAGTGAGCAGGACACCATCCCCCTCTAGGGTAATTAGGGCACTATATCCAGGGGGGCGGGTAGAGATAGAAGAGAAGAGTGAGCAGGGCACCTTGAACCACTAGGGTAATTAGGGCACTATATCCAGGGGGGCAAGTAGAGATAGAAGAGAAGAATGAGCAGGGCACCATGTCCCTAGGGTAATTAGGGCACTATATCCAGGGGGCGAAGTAGAGATAGAAAAGAAGAGAGAGCAGGGCACCATGTCCCTATAGGGTAATTAGGGCACTATATTCAGAGGGGCGGGTAGAGATAGAAGAGAAGAGTGAGCAGGGCACCATGCCCCTCTAGGGTAATTAGAGCACTATATCCAGGGGGGCAAGTAGAGATAGAAGAGAAGAGTGAGCAGGGCACCATCTTCCTCTAGGATAATTAGGGCACTATATCCAGGGGGGGCGAGTAGAGCTAGAAGAGAAGAGTGAGCAGGGCACCGTCCCCTCTAGCGTAATTAGTGCACTATATCCAGGGGGGGCTAGTAGAGATAGAAGAGAAGAGTGAGCAGGGCACCATGCCCCTCTAGGGAAATTAGGGCACTATATTCCGGGGGGATGAATAGAGATAGAAGATTGAGCAGGGCACCATGTCCCTCTAGGGTAATTAGGCAATATATCCAGGGGGGCCAAGTAGAGCTAGAAGAGAGGAGTGAGCAGGGCACCATGCTCCTCTAGCGTAATTAGGGCACTATATCCAGGGGGCGAGTAGAGATAGAAGAGAAGAGTGGGCAGGGCACCATGTCCCTCTAGGGTAATGAGGCAATATATCCAGGGGGCGGCGAGTAGAGATAGAAGAGAAGAGTGAACAGGGCACCATGCCCCTCTAGGGTAATTAGGGCACTATATCCAGGGGGCGAGTATAGATAGAAGAGAAGAGTGAGCAGGGCACCATGTCCCTCTATGGTAATTAGGGCACTATATCCAGGGGGGCGAGTATAGATAGAAGAGAAGCGTGAGCAGGGCACCATGTCCCTCTAGGGTAATTAGGGCACTATATCCCGGGGGGTGAGTATAGATAGAAGAGAAGAGTGAGCAGGGGACCATGTCCCTTTAGGGTAATTAGGGCACTATATCCAGGGGGGCGAGTAGAGATAGAAGAGAAGAATGAGCAGGGCACGACGTCCCTCTAGAGTAATTAGGGCACTATATCCAGATCCGGGGGGGCGAGAAGAGCTAGAAGAGAAGAGTGAGCAGGGCACCATGCCCCTCTAGGGTAATTAGGGATCTATATCAAGGGGGGGCAAATAGAGATAGAAGAGAATAGTGAGAAGGGCACCATGCCCCTCTAGCGTAATTAGGGCACTATATCCAGAGGGGTGGGTAGAGATAGAAGAGAAGAGTGAGCAGGGCACCATGCCCCTCTAGGGTAATTAGGGCACTATATCCAGGAGGGCAAGTAGAGATAGAAGAGAAGAGTGAGCAGGGCACCGTCTTCCTCTAGGGTAATTAGGGCACTATATCCAGGGGGGGCGAGTAGAGCTAGAAGAGAAGAGTGAGCAGGGCACCGTCCCCTCTATGGTAATTAATGTACTATATCCAGGGGTCGAGTAGAGCTAGAAGAGAAGAGTGAGCAGGGCACCATGTCCCTCTATGGTAATTAGGGCACTATATCCAGGGGGGCGAGTATAGATAGACGAGAAGCGTGAGCAGGTTACCATGTCCCTCTAGGGTAATTAGGGCACTATATCCAGGGGGGTGAGTATAGATAGAAGAGAAGAGTGAGCAGGGGACCATGTCCCTTTAGGGTAATTAGGGCACTATATCCAGGGGGGCGAGTAGAGATAGAAGAGAAGAATGAGCAGGGCACGATGTCCCTCTAGGGTAATTAGGGCACTATATCCAGATCCGGGAGGGGCGAGTAGAGCTAGAAGAGAAGAGTGAGCAGGGCACCATGCCCCTCTAGGGTAATTAGGGATCTATATCCAGGGGGGGGAAATAGAGATAGAAGAGAATAGTGAGCAGGGCACCATGCCCCTCTAGCGTAATTAGGGCACTATATCCGAGGGGCGGGTAGAGATAGAAGAGAAGAGTGAGCAGGGCACCATGCCCCTCTAGGGAAATTAGGGCACTATATCCAGGGGGGCAAGTAGAGATAGAAGAGAAGAGTGAGCAGGGCACCATCTTCTTCTGGGGTAATTAGGGCACTATATCCATTGGGGGCGAGTAGAGCTATAAGAGAAGAGTAAGCAGGGCACCGTCCCCTCTAGGGTAATTAATGTACTATATCCAGGGGTCGAGTAGAGCTAGAAGAGAAGAGTGAGCAGGGCACCATGTCCCTAGGGTAATTAGGGCACTATATCCAGGGGGCAAAGTAGAAATAGAAGAGAAGAGTGGGCAGGGCACCATGTCCCTCTAGGGTAATTAGGGCACTTTATTCAGGGGATGGCAAGTAGAGCTAGAAGAGAAGAGTGAGCAGGGCACCATGTTCCTCTAGGGTAATTAGGGCCTATATCCAGGAGGGACGAGTAGAGCTAGAAGAGAAGAGTGAGCAGGGCACCATGCCCCTCTAGGGTAATTAGGGCACTATATCCAGGGGGGCGAGTAGAGATAGAAGAGAAGTGCATCAGGGCACCATGCCCCTCTAGGGTAATTAGGGCACTATATCCAGGGGGGCGAGTAGAGATAGAAGAGAAGAGTGAGCAGGGCACCATGCCCCTCTAGGGTAATTAGCACACTGTATCCAGGGGGGACCAATGGAGATAGAAGAGAAGAGTTAGCAGGGCACCATGTCCCTCTAGGGTAATTAGGGAACTATATCCAGGGGGCAAGTAGAGATAGAAGAGAAGAGTGAGCAGGGCACCATGTCCCTAGGGTAATTAGGGCACTATATCCAGGGGGCGAAGTAGAGATAGAAGAGAAGAGTGAGCAGGGCACCATGTCCCTCTTGGGTAATTAGGGCACTATATTCAGGGGGGGCAAGTAGAGATAGAAGAGAAGAGTGAGTAGGGCACCATGATCCTCTAGGGTAATTAGGGCACTATATCCAGGGGGGACGAGTAGAGCTAGAAGAGAAGAGTTAGCAGGGCGCCATGTCCCTCTAGGGTAATTAGGGCACTATATCCAGGGGGGGCGAGTAGAGTTAGAAGAGAAGAGTAGCAGGGCACCATGCCCCTCTAGGGTAATTAGGGCACTATATCCAGGGGGGCGAGTAGAGCTAGAAGAGAAGAGTGAGCAGGGCACCATGCCCCTCTAGGGTAATTAGGGCACTATATCCAGGGGGGTGAGTATAGATAGAGGAGAAGAGTGAGCAGGGCACCATGCCCCTCTAGGGTAATTAGCGCACTGTATCCAGGGGGGGCGAGTAGAGATAGAAGAGAAGAGTGAGCAGGGCACCATGCCCCTCTAGGTTAATTATGGCACTATATCCAGGGGGGGCAGTAGAGCTAGAAGAGAAGAGTGAGCAGGGCACCAAGCCCCCCCTAGGGTAATTAGGGCACTATATCCATGGGCGAGTATAGATAGAAGAGAAGAGTGAGCAGGGCACCATGTCCCTCTATGGTAATTAGGGCACTATATCCAGGGGGGAGAGTATAGATAGAAGAGAAGTGTGAGCAGGGCACCATGTCCCTCTAGGGTAATTAGGGCACTATATCCAGGGGGGCGAGTAGAGATAGAAGAGAAGAATGAGCAGGGCACCATTTCCCTCTAGGGTAATTAGGGCACTATATCCAGATCCGGGGGGGCGAGTAGAGCTAGAAGAGAAGAGTGAGCAGGGCACCATGCCCCTCTAGGGTAATTAGGTATCTATATCCAGGGGGGGGGCGAATAGAGATAGAAGAGAATAGTGAGCAGGGCACCATGCCCCTCTAGCGTAATTAGGGCACTATACCCAGAGGGGCGGGTAGAGATAGAAGAGAAGAGTGAGCAGGGCACCATGCCCCTCTAGGGTAATTAGGGCACTATATCCAGGGGGGCAAGTAGAGATAGAAGAGAAGAGTGAGCAGGGCACAGTCCCCTCTAGGGTAATTAATGTACTATATCCAGGGGGGGCGAGTAGAGCTAGAAGAGAAGAGTGAGCAGGGCACCATGCCCTTCTAGGGTAATTAGGGCACTATATTCCGGGGGGGGGCGAGTAGACATAGAAGATTGAGCAGGGCACCATGTCCCTCTAGGGTAATTAGGCACTATATTCAGGGGGGCCAAGTAGAGCTAGAAGAGAGGAGTGAGTAGGGCACCATGCCCCTCTAGCGTAATTAGGGCACTATATCCAGGGGGCGAGTAGAGATAGAAGAAAAGAGTGAGCAGGACACCATGTCCCTCTAGGGTAATTACGGCACTATATCCAGGGGGGGAGAGTAGAGATAGAACAGAAGAGTGAACAGGGCACCATGCCCCTCTAGGGTAATTGGGGCACTATATCCAGGGGGGCGAGTAGAGATAGAAGAGAAGACTGAGCAGGGCACCATCTCCCTCTAAGGTAATTAGGGCACTATATCCAGGGGGCGAGTAGAGATAGAAGAGAAGAGTGAGCAGGGCACCATGCCCCTCTAGGCTAATTAGCGCACTATTTCCAGGGGCGAGTAGAGATAGAAGAGAAGAGTGAGCAGGGCACCATGCCCCTCTAGGGTAATTAGGGCACTATATCCAGGGGGGACGAGTAGAGCTAGAAGAGAAGAGTGAGCAGGGCACCATGCCCCTCTAGGGTTTTTAGGGCACTATATCCAGGGGAGGTGGGTAGAGATAGAAGAGAAGAGTGAGCAGGGCACCATGCCCCTCTAGGGTAATTAGGGCTCTATATCCAGGGGGGGCAAGTAGAGATAGAAGAGAAGAGTGAGCAGGGCACCATGTCCCTCAAGGGTAATTAGGGCACTATATCCAGGGGGGGTGAGTATAGATAGAAGAGAAGAGTGAGCAGGGGCCCATGTCCCTCTCGGGTAATTGGGGCACTATATCCAGGGGGCGAGTAGAGATAGAAGAGAAGAATGAGCAGGGCACCATGTCCCTCTAGGTTAATTAGGGCACTATATCCAGATCCAGGGGGGGCGAGTAGAGCTAGAAGAGAAGAGTGAGCAGGGCACCATGCCCCTCTAGGGTAATTAGGGCACTTTATCCAGGGGGGGGCGAATAGAGATAGAAGAGAATGGTGAGCAGGGCACCATGCCCCTCTAGGGTAATTAGAGCACTATATCCAGAGGGCCGGGTAGAGATAGAAGAGAAGAGTGAGCAGGGCACCATGCCCCTCTAGGGTAATTAGCGCACTATATCCAGGGGGCGAGTAGAGATAGAAGAGAAGAGTGAGCAGGGCACCATGTCCCTCTAGGGCAATTACGGCACTATATCCAGGGGAGGCGAGTAGAGATAGAAGAGAAGAGTGTGCAGGGCACCATGCCCCTCTAGGGTAATTAGGGCACTATATACAGGGGGCGAGTAGAGATAGAAGGGAAGAGTGAGCAGGGCACCATGCCCCTCTAGGATAATTAGGGCACTATATCCAGGGAGGCGAGTAGAGATAGAAGAGAAGAGTGAGCAGGGCACCATCTCCCTCTAGGGTAATTAGGGCACTATATGCAGGGGGGCGAGTAGAGATAGAAGAGAAGAGTGAGCAGGGCACCATGCCCCTCTAGGGTAATTAGCGCACTATATCCAGAGGGCGAGTAGAGATAGAAGAGAAGAGTGAGCAGGGCACCATGTCCCTCTATGGTAATTAGGGCACTATATCCAGGGGGGAGAGTATAGATAGAAGAGAAGTGTGCGCAGGGCACCATATCCCTCTAGGGTAATTAGGGCACTATATCCAGGGGGGCGAGTAGAGATAGAAGAGAAGAATGAGCAGGGCACCATTTCCCTCTAGGGTAATTAGGGCACTATATCCAGATCCGGGGGGGCGAGTAGAGCTAGAAGAGAAGAGTGAGCAGGGCACCATGCCCCTCTAGGGTAATTAGGTATCTATATCCGGGGGGGGCGAATAGAGATAGAAGAGAATAGTGAGCAGGGCACCATGCCCCTCTAGCGTAATTAGGGCACTATACCCAGAGGGGCGGGTAGAGATAGAAGAGAAGAGTGAGCAGGGCACCATGCCCCTATAGGGTAATTAGGGCACTATATCCAGGGGGGCAAGTAGAGATAGAAGAGAAGAGTGAGCAGGGCACCATCTTCCTCTAGGGTAATTAGGGCACTATATCCAGGGGGGCGAGTAGAGCTAGAAGAGAAGAGTGAGCAGGGCACAGTCCCCTCTAGGGTAATTAATGTACTATATCCAGGGGGGCGAGTAGAGCTAGAAGAGAAGAGTGAGCAGGGCACCATGCCCCTCTAGGGTAATTAGGGCACTATATTCCGGGGGGGGCGAGTAGACATAGAAGATTGAGCAGGGCACCATGTCCCTCTAGGGTAATTAGGCACTATATTCAGGGGGGACAAGTAGAGCTAGAAGAGAGGAGAGAGTAGGGCACCATGCCCCTCTAGCGTAATTAGGGCAATATATCCAGGGGGCGAGTAGAGATAGAAGAAAAGAGTGAGCAGGACACCATGTCCCTCTAGGGTAATTACGGCACTATATCCAGGGGGGGAGAGTAGAGATAGAAGAGAAGAGTGAACAGGGCACGATGCCCCTCTAGGGTAATTAGGGCACTATATCCAGGGGGGCGAGTAGAGATAGAAGAGAAGACTGAGCAGGGCACCATCTCCCTCTAAGGTAATTAGGGCACTATATCCAGGGGGCGAGTAGAGATAGAAGAGAAGAGTGAGCAGGGCACCATGCCCCTCTAGGCTAATTAGCGCACTATTTCCAGGGGCGAGTAGAGATAGAAGAGAAGAGTGAGCAGGGCACTATGCCCGTCTAGGATAATTAGGGCACTATATCCAGGGGGGACGAGTAGAGCTAGAAGAGAAGAGTGAGCAGGGCACCATGCCCCTCTAGGGTTGCTAGGACACTATATCCAGGGGAGGTGGGTAGAGATAGAAGAGAAGAGTGAGCAGGGCACCATGCCCCTCTAGGGTAATTAGGGCTTTATATCCAGGGGGGGCAAGTAGAGATAGAAGAGAAGAGTGAGCAGGGCACCATGTCCCTCTATGGTAATTAGGGCACTATATCCAGGGGGCGAGTATGGATAGAAGAGAAGAGTGAGCAGGGCACCATGTCCCTCAAGGGTAATTAGGGCACTATATCCAGGGGGGGTGAGGATAGATAGAAGAGAAGAGTGAGCAGGGGACCATGTCCCTCTAGGGTAATTAGGGCACTATATCCAGGGGGGCGAGTAGAGATAGAAGAGAAGAATGAGCAGGGCACCATGTCCCTCTAGGTTAATTAGGGCACTATATCCAGATCCAGGGGGGGCGAGTAGAGCTAGAAGAGAAGAGTGAGCAGGGCACCATGTCCCTCTAGGGTAATTACGGCACTATATCCAGGGGAGGCGAGTAGAGATAGAAGAGAAGAGTGAGTAGGGCACCATGCCCCTCTAGGGTAATTAGGGCACTATATACAGGGGGCGAGTAGAGATAGAAGGGAAGAGTGAGCAGGGCACCATGCCCCTCTAGGATAATTAGGGCACTATATCCAGGGAGGCGAGTAGAGATAGAAGAGAAGAGTGAGCAGGGCACCATCTCCCTCTAGGGTAATGAGGGCACTATATCCAGGGGGGCGAGTAGAGATAGAAGAGAAGAGTGAGCAGGGCACCATGCCCTCTAGGGTAATTAGCGCACTATATCCAGAGGGCGAGTAGAGATAGAAGATAAGAGTGAGCAGGGAACCATGTCCCTCTAGGGTAATTAGGGCACTATATCCAGAGGGGCGAGTAGAGATAGAAGAGAAGAGTGAGCAGGGCACCATGTCCCTCTAGGGTAATTAGGGCACTATATCCAGGGGGGCGAGTAGAGATGGAAGAGAAGAGTGAGCAGGGCATATGTCCCTCTAGGGTAATTAGGGCACTAGATCCAGAGGGGCGAGTAGAGATAGAAGAGAAGAGTGTGCAGGGCATCATGTCCCTCTAGGGTAATTAGGGAACTATATCCAGGGGGCAAGTAGAGATAGAAGAGAAGAGTGAGCAGGGCACCATGTCTCTAGGGTAATTAGGGCACTATATCCAGGGGGCGAAGTAGAGATAGAAGAGAAGAGTGAGCAGGGCACCATGTCCCTCTAGGGTAATTATGGCACTATATTCAGGGGGGGGCAAGTAGAGCTAGAATAGAAGAGTGAGCAGGGCACCATGTTCCTCTAGGGTAATTAGGGCAGTATATCCAGGGGGGACGAGTAGAGCTAGAAGAGAAGTGTGAGCAGGGCACCATGCCCCTCTCGGGTAATTAGGGCACTATATCCAGGGGGGGCGGGTAGAGATAGAAGAGAAGAGTAGCAGGGCACCATGCCCCTCTAGGGTAATTAGGGCACTATATCCAGGAGGGCGAGTCGAGATAGAAGAGAAGAGTGGCCAGGGCACCATGCCCCTCTAGGGTAATTAGAGCACTATATCCAGGGGGGTGAGTATAGATAGAGGAGAAGAGTGAGCAGGGCACCATGCCACTCTAGGGTAATTAGCGCACTGTATCCAGGGGGGGCGAGTAGAGATATAAGAGAAGAGTGAGCAGGGCACCATGCCCCTCTAGGGTAATTAGCGCCACTGTATCCAGGGGGGGCGAATAGAGATAGAAGAGAAGAGTGAGCAGGGCACCATGTCCCTCAGGGGTAATTTGGGCACTATATCCAGGGGGGGCCAGTAGAGCTAGAAGAGAAGAGTGAGCAGGACACCATGCCCCTCTAAGGTAATTAGATCACTATATCCAGGGGGGATGGTAGAGATAGAAGAGAAGAGTGAGCAGGGCACCATGCCCCTCTAGGGTAATTAGGGCACTATATCCAGGGGGGCAAGAAGAGATAGAAGAGAAGAGTGAGCAGGGCACCATGACCCCCTAGGGTAATTAGGGCACTATATCCAGGGGGGGCGAGTATAGATAGAAGAGAAGAGTGAGCAGGGCACCATGTCCCTCTGTGGTAATTAGGGCACTATATCCAGGGGGGGCGAGTATAGATAGAAGAGAAGAGTGAGCAGGGCACCATGTCCCTCTAGGGTAATTAGCGCCCTATATCCAGGGGGCGAGTAGAGATAGAAGAGAAGAGTGAGCAGGGCACCATGTCCCTCTAGGGTAATTAGCGCACTATATCCAGGGGGCGATAGAGATAGAAGAGAAGAGTGAGAAGGGCACCATGTCCCTCTAGGGTAATTACGGCACTATATCCAGGGGAGGCGAGTACAGATAGAAGAGAAGAGTGAGCAGGGAACCATGTCCCTCTAGGGTAATTAGGGCACTATATACAGGGGGCAGTAGAGATAGAAGGGAAGAGTGAGCAGGGCACCATGCCCCTCTAGGATAATTAGGGCACTATATCCAGGGGGGCGAGTAGAGATAGAAGAGAAGAGTGAGCAGGGCACCATGCCCCTCTAGGGTCATTAGCGCACTATATCCAGGGGGCGAGTAGAGATAGAAGAGAAGAGTGAGCAGGGAACCATGTCCCTCTAGGGTAATTAGGGCACTATATCCAGAGGGGCAAGTAGAGATAGAAGAGAAGAGTGAGCAGGGCACCATGTCCCTCTAGGGTAATTAGGGCACTATATCCAGGGGGGGGGCGAGTAGAGATAGAAGAGAAGAGTGTGCAGGGCATCATGTCCCTCTAGGGTAATTAGGGAACTATATCCAGGTGGCAAGTAGAGATAGAAGAGAAGAGTGAGCAGGGCACCATGTCCCTAGGGTAATTAGGGCACTATATCCAGGGGGCGAAGTAGAGATAGAAAAGAAGAGAGAGCAGGGCACCATGTCCCTCTAGGGTAATTAGGACACTATATCCAGGGGGGCGAATAGAGATAGAAGAGAATACTGAGCAGGGCACCATGCCCCTCGAGGGTAATTACGGCACTATATTCAGAGGGGCGGGTAGAGATAGAAGAGAAGAGTGAGCAGGGCACCATGCCCCTCTAGGGTAATTAGAGCACTATATCCAGGGGGCAAGTAGAGATAGAAGAGAAGAGTGAGCAGGGAACCATCTTCCTCTAGGATAATTAGGGCACTATATCCAGGGGGGGCGAGTAGAGCTAGAAGAGAAGAGTGAGCAGGGCACCGTCCCCTCTAGGGTAATTAGTGCACTATATCCAGGGGGGGCTAGTAGAGCTAGAAGAGAAGAGTGAGCAGGGCACCATGCCCCTCTAGGGAAATTAGGGCACTATATTCCGGGGGGACGAATAGAGATAGAAGATTGAGCAGGGCACCATATCCCTCTAGGGTAATTAGGCAATATATCCAGGGGGGCCAAGTAGAGCTAGAAGAGAGGAGTGAGCAGGGCACCATGCTCCTCTAGCGTAATTAGGGCACTATATCCAGGGGGCGAGTAGAGATAGAAGAGAAGAGTGAGCAGGGCACCATGTCCCTCTAGGGTAATTAGGCAATATATCCAGGGGGCGGCGAGTAGAGATAGAAGAGAAGAGTGAACAGGGCACCATGCCCCTCTAGGGTAATTAGGGCACTGTATACAGGGGGCGAGTAGAGATAGAAGGGAAGAGTGAGCAGGGCACCATGCCCCTCTAGGGTAATTAGGGCACTATATCCAGGGGGGACGAGTAGAGCTAGAATAGAAGAGTGAGCAGGGCACCATGCCCCTCTAGGGTAATTAGGGAACTATATCCAGGGGGGGTGGGTAGAGATAGAAGAGAAGAGCGAGCAGGGCACCATGCCCCTCTAGGGTAATTAGGGCACTATATCCAGGGGGGCGAGTAGAGATAGAAGAGAAGAGTGAGCAGAGCACCATGCCCCACTAGGGTAATTAGGGCACTATATCCAGGGGGGTGAGTATAGATAGAGGAGAAGAGTGAGCAGGGCACCATGCCCCTCTAGGGTAATTAGCGCACTGTATCCAGGGGGGGCGAGTAGAGATAGAAGAGAAGAGTGAGCAGGGCACCATGTCCCTCTGTGTTAATTAGGGCACTATATCTAGGGGGGCGAGTATAGATAGAAGAGAAGAGTGAGCAGGGCTCCATGTCCCTCTAGGGTAATTAGCGCACTATATCCAGGGGGCGATAGAGATAGAAGATAAGAGTGAGAAGGGCACCATGTCTCTCTAGGGTAATTACGGCACTATATCCAGGGGAGGCGAGAACAGATAGAAGAGTAGAGTGAGCAGGGAACCATGTCCCTCTAGGGTAATTAGGGCACTATATACAGGGGGCAGTAGAGATAGAAGGGAAGAGTGAGCAGGGCACCATGCCCCTCTAGGATAATTAGGGCACTATATCCAGGGGGCCGAGTAGAGATAGAAGAGAAGAGTGAGCAGGGCACCATCTCCCTCTAGTGTAATTAGTGCACTATATCCAGGGGGGCGAGTAGAGATAGAAGAGAAGAGTGAGCAGGGCACCATGCCCCTCTAGGGTCATTAGCGCACTATATCCAGGGGGGGGGCGAGTAGAGATAGAAGAGAAGAGTGTGCAGGGCATCATGTCCCTCTAGGGTAATTAGGGCACTATATCCAGGGGGCGAAGTAGAGATAGAAAAGAAGAGAGAGCAGGGCACCATGTCCCTCTAGGGTAATTAGGACACTATATCCAGGGGGGCGAATAGAGATAGAAGAGAATAGTGAGCAGGGCACCATGCCCCTCTAGGGTAATTACGGCACTATATTCAGAGGGGCGGGTAGACATAGAAGAGAAGAGTGAGCAGGGCACCATGCCCCTCTAGGGTAATTAGAGCACTATATCCAGGGGGCAAGTAGAGATAGAAGAGAAGAGTGAGCAGGGAACCATCTTCCTCTAGGATAATTAGGGCACTATATCCAGGGGGGGCGAGTAGAGCTAGAAGAGAAGAGTGAGCAGGGCACCGTCCCCTCTAGGGTAATTAGTGCACTATATCCAGGGGGGGCTAGTAGAGCTAGAAGAGAAGAGTGAGCAGGGCACCATGCCCCTCTAGGGAAATTAGGGTACTATATTCCGGGGGGACGAATAGAGATAGAAGATTGAGCAGGGCACCATATCCCTCTAGGGTAATTAGGCAATATATCCAGGGGGGCCAAGTAGAGCTAGAAGAGAGGAGTGAGCAGGGCACCATGCTCCTCTAGCGTAATTAGGGCACTATATCCAGGGGGCGAGTAGAGATAGAAGAGAAGAGTGAGCAGGGCACCATGTCCCTCTAGGGTAATTAGGCAATATATCCAGGGGGCGGCGAGTAGAGATAGAAGAGAAGAGTGAACAGGGCACCATGCCCCTCTAGGGTAATTAGGGCACTGTATACAGGGGGCGAGTAGAGATAGAAGGGAAGAGTGAGCAGGGCACCATGCCCCTCTAGGGTAATTAGGGCACTATATCCAGGGGGGACGAGTAGAGCTAGAATAGAAGAGTGAGCAGGGCACCATGCCCCTCTAGGGTAATTAGGGCACTATATCCAGGGGGGGTGGGTAGAGATAGAAGAGAAGAGCGAGCAGGGCACCATGCCCCTCTAGGGTAATTAGGGCACTATATCCAGGGGGGCGAGTAGAGATAGAAGAGAAGAGTGAGCAGAGCACCATGCCCCACTAGGGTAATTAGGGCACTATATCCAGGGGGGTGAGTATAGATAGAGGAGAAGAGTGAGCAGGGCACCATGCCCCTCTAGGGTAATTAGCGCACTGTATCCAGGGGGGGCGAGTAGAGATAGAAGAGAAGAGTGAGCAGGGCACCATGCCCCTCTAGGGTAATTAGCGCACTGTATCCAGGGGGGGCGAATAGAGATAGAAGGGAAGAGTGAGCAGGGCACCATGCCCCTCTAGGGTAATTAGGGCACTATATCCAAGGGGGCCAGTAGAGATAGAAGAGAAGAGTGAGCAGGGCACCATGCCCCTCTAGGGTAATTAGGGCACTATATCCAGGGGGGCAAGAAGAGATAGAAGAGAAGAGTGAGCAGGGCACCATGACCCCCTAGGGTAATTAGGGCACTATATCCAGGGGGGGCGAGTATAGATAGAAGAGAAGAGTGAGCAGGGCACCATTTCCCTCTGTGGTAATTAGGGCACTATATCCAGGGGGGGCGAGTATAGATAGAAGAGAAGAGTGAGCAGGGCACCATGTCCCTCTAGGGTAATTAGCGCACTATATCCAGGGGGCGAGTAGAGATAGAAGAGAAGAGTGAGCAGGGCACCATGTCCCTCTAGGGTAATTAGCGCACTATATCCAGGGGGCGATAGAGATAGAAGAGAAGAGTGAGAAGGGCACCATGTCCCTCTAGGGTAATTACGGCACTATATCCAGGGGAGGCGAGTACAGATAGAAGAGAAGAGTGAGCAGGGAACCATGTCCCTCTAGGGTAATTAGGGCACTATATACAGGGGGCAGTAGAGATAGAAGGGAAGAGTGAGCAGGGCACCATGCCCCTCTAGGATAATTAGGGCACTATATCCAGGGTGGACGAGTAGAGATAGAAGAGAAGAGTGAGCAGGGCATCATCTCCCTCTAGGGTAATTAGGGCACTATATCCAGGGGGGCGAGTAGAGATAGAAGAGAAGAGTGAGCAGGGCACCATGCCCCTCTAGGGAAATTAGGGCACTATATTCCGGGGGGATGAATAGAGATAGAAGATTGAGCAGGGCACCATGTCACTCTAGGGTAATTAGGCAATATATCCAGGGGGGCCAAGTAGAGCTAGAAGAGAGGAGTGAGCAGGGCACCATGCTCCTCTAGCGTAATTAGGGCACTATATCCAGGGGGCGAGTAGAGATAGAAGAGAAGAGTGGGCAGGGCACCATGTCCCTCTAGGGTAATGAGGCAATATATCCAGGGGGCGGCGAGTAGAGATAGAAGAGAAGAGTGAACAGGGCACCATGCCCCTCTAGGGTAATTAGGGCACTATATCCAGGGGGCGAGTATAGATAGAAGAGAAGAGTGAGCAGGGCACCATGTCCCTCTATGGTAATTAGGGCACTATATCCAGGGGGGCGAGTATAGATAGAAGAGAAGCGTGAGCAGGGCACCATGTCCCTCTAGGGTAATTAGGGCACTATATCCCGGGGGGTGAGTATAGATAGAAGAGAAGAGTGAGCAGGGGACCATGTCCCTTTAGGGTAATTAGGGCACTATATCCAGGGGGGCGAGTAGAGATAGAAGAGAAGAATGAGCAGGGCACGACGTCCCTCTAGAGTAATTAGGGCACTATATCCAGATCCGGGGGGGCGAGAAGAGCTAGAAGAGAAGAGTGAGCAGGGCACCATGCCCCTCTAGGGTAATTAGGGATCTATATCAAGGGGGGGCAAATAGAGATAGAAGAGAATAGTGAGAAGGGCACCATGCCCCTCTAGCGTAATTAGGGCACTATATCCAGAGGGGTGGGTAGAGATAGAAGAGAAGAGTGAGCAGGGCACCATGCCCCTCTAGGGTAATTAGGGCACTATATCCAGGAGGGCAAGTAGAGATAGAAGAGAAGAGTGAGCAGGGCACCGTCTTCCTCTAGGGTAATTAGGGCACTATATCCAGGGGGGGCGAGTAGAGCTAGAAGAGAAGAGTGAGCAGGGCACCGTCCCCTCTATGGTAATTAATGTACTATATCCAGGGGTCGAGTAGAGCTAGAAGAGAAGAGTGAGCAGGGCACCATGTCCCTCTATGGTAATTAGGGCACTATATCCAGGGGGGCGAGTATAGATAGACGAGAAGCGTGAGCAGGTTACCATGTCCCTCTAGGGTAATTAGGGCACTATATCCAGGGGGGTGAGTATAGATAGAAGAGAAGAGTGAGCAGGGGACCATGTCCCTTTAGGGTAATTAGGGCACTATATCCAGGGGGGCGAGTAGAGATAGAAGAGAAGAATGAGCAGGGCACGATGTCCCTCTAGGGTAATTAGGGCACTATATCCAGATCCGGGAGGGGCGAGTAGAGCTAGAAGAGAAGAGTGAGCAGGGCACCATGCCCCTCTAGGGTAATTAGGGATCTATATCCAGGGGGGGGAAATAGAGATAGAAGAGAATAGTGAGCAGGGCACCATGCCCCTCTAGCGTAATTAGGGCACTATATCCGAGGGGCGGGTAGAGATAGAAGAGAAGAGTGAGCAGGGCACCATGCCCCTCTAGGGAAATTAGGGCACTATATCCAGGGGGGCAAGTAGAGATAGAAGAGAAGAGTGAGCAGGGCACCATCTTCTTCTGGGGTAATTAGGGCACTATATCCATTGGGGGCGAGTAGAGCTATAAGAGAAGAGTAAGCAGGGCACCGTCCCCTCTAGGGTAATTAATGTACTATATCCAGGGGTCGAGTAGAGCTAGAAGAGAAGAGTGAGCAGGGCACCATGTCCCTAGGGTAATTAGGGCACTATATCCAGGGGGCAAAGTAGAAATAGAAGAGAAGAGTGGGCAGGGCACCATGTCCCTCTAGGGTAATTAGGGCACTTTATTCAGGGGATGGCAAGTAGAGCTAGAAGAGAAGAGTGAGCAGGGCACCATGTTCCTCTAGGGTAATTAGGGCCTATATCCAGGAGGGACGAGTAGAGCTAGAAGAGAAGAGTGAGCAGGGCACCATGCCCCTCTAGGGTAATTAGGGCACTATATCCAGGGGGGCGAGTAGAGATAGAAGAGAAGTGCATCAGGGCACCATGCCCCTCTAGGGTAATTAGGGCACTATATCCAGGGGGGCGAGTAGAGATAGAAGAGAAGAGTGAGCAGGGCACCATGCCCCTCTAGGGTAATTAGCACACTGTATCCAGGGGGGACCAATGGAGATAGAAGAGAAGAGTTAGCAGGGCACCATGTCCCTCTAGGGTAATTAGGGAACTATATCCAGGGGGCAAGTAGAGATAGAAGAGAAGAGTGAGCAGGGCACCATGTCCCTAGGGTAATTAGGGCACTATATCCAGGGGGCGAAGTAGAGATAGAAGAGAAGAGTGAGCAGGGCACCATGTCCCTCTTGGGTAATTAGGGCACTATATTCAGGGGGGGCAAGTAGAGATAGAAGAGAAGAGTGAGTAGGGCACCATGATCCTCTAGGGTAATTAGGGCACTATATCCAGGGGGGACGAGTAGAGCTAGAAGAGAAGAGTTAGCAGGGCGCCATGTCCCTCTAGGGTAATTAGGGCACTATATCCAGGGGGGGCGAGTAGAGTTAGAAGAGAAGAGTAGCAGGGCACCATGCCCCTCTAGGGTAATTAGGGCACTATATCCAGGGGGGCGAGTAGAGCTAGAAGAGAAGAGTGAGCAGGGCACCATGCCCCTCTAGGGTAATTAGGGCACTATATCCAGGGGGGTGAGTATAGATAGAGGAGAAGAGTGAGCAGGGCACCATGCCCCTCTAGGGTAATTAGCGCACTGTATCCAGGGGGGGCGAGTAGAGATAGAAGAGAAGAGTGAGCAGGGCACCATGCCCCTCTAGGTTAATTATGGCACTATATCCAGGGGGGGCAGTAGAGCTAGAAGAGAAGAGTGAGCAGGGCACCAAGCCCCCCCTAGGGTAATTAGGGCACTATATCCATGGGCGAGTATAGATAGAAGAGAAGAGTGAGCAGGGCACCATGTCCCTCTATGGTAATTAGGGCACTATATCCAGGGGGGAGAGTATAGATAGAAGAGAAGTGTGAGCAGGGCACCATGTCCCTCTAGGGTAATTAGGGCACTATATCCAGGGGGGCGAGTAGAGATAGAAGAGAAGAATGAGCAGGGCACCATTTCCCTCTAGGGTAATTAGGGCACTACATCCAGATCCGGGGGGGCGAGTAGAGCTAGAAGAGAAGAGTGAGCAGGGCACCAT
Source organism: Ambystoma mexicanum (assembly GCF_040938575.1). Lineage (NCBI taxonomy): Eukaryota > Metazoa > Chordata > Amphibia > Caudata > Ambystomatidae > Ambystoma > Ambystoma mexicanum. The sequence goes on from NC_090930.1 coordinate 49,504,116, forward strand.
GCCCCTCTAGGGTAATTAGGTATCTATATCCAGGGGGGGGGCGAATAGAGATAGAAGAGAATAGTGAGCAGGGCACCATGCCCCTCTAGCGTAATTAGGGCACTATACCCAGAGGGGCGGGTAGAGATAGAAGAGAAGAGTGAGCAGGGCACCATGCCCCTCTAGGGTAATTAGGGCACTATATCCAGGGGGGCAAGTAGAGATAGAAGAGAAGAGTGAGCAGGGCACAGTCCCCTCTAGGGTAATTAATGTACTATATCCAGGGGGGGCGAGTAGAGCTAGAAGAGAAGAGTGAGCAGGGCACCATGCCCTTCTAGGGTAATTAGGGCACTATATTCCGGGGGGGGGCGAGTAGACATAGAAGATTGAGCAGGGCACCATGTCCCTCTAGGGTAATTAGGCACTATATTCAGGGGGGCCAAGTAGAGCTAGAAGAGAGGAGTGAGTAGGGCACCATGCCCCTCTAGCGTAATTAGGGCACTATATCCAGGGGGCGAGTAGAGATAGAAGAAAAGAGTGAGCAGGACACCATGTCCCTCTAGGGTAATTACGGCACTATATCCAGGGGGGGAGAGTAGAGATAGAACAGAAGAGTGAACAGGGCACCATGCCCCTCTAGGGTAATTGGGGCACTATATCCAGGGGGGCGAGTAGAGATAGAAGAGAAGACTGAGCAGGGCACCATCTCCCTCTAAGGTAATTAGGGCACTATATCCAGGGGGCGAGTAGAGATAGAAGAGAAGAGTGAGCAGGGCACCATGCCCCTCTAGGCTAATTAGCGCACTATTTCCAGGGGCGAGTAGAGATAGAAGAGAAGAGTGAGCAGGGCACCATGCCCCTCTAGGGTAATTAGGGCACTATATCCAGGGGGGACGAGTAGAGCTAGAAGAGAAGAGTGAGCAGGGCACCATGCCCCTCTAGGGTTTTTAGGGCACTATATCCAGGGGAGGTGGGTAGAGATAGAAGAGAAGAGTGAGCAGGGCACCATGCCCCTCTAGGGTAATTAGGGCTCTATATCCAGGGGGGGCAAGTAGAGATAGAAGAGAAGAGTGAGCAGGGCACCATGTCCCTCAAGGGTAATTAGGGCACTATATCCAGGGGGGGTGAGTATAGATAGAAGAGAAGAGTGAGCAGGGGCCCATGTCCCTCTCGGGTAATTGGGGCACTATATCCAGGGGGCGAGTAGAGATAGAAGAGAAGAATGAGCAGGGCACCATGTCCCTCTAGGTTAATTAGGGCACTATATCCAGATCCAGGGGGGGCGAGTAGAGCTAGAAGAGAAGAGTGAGCAGGGCACCATGCCCCTCTAGGGTAATTAGGGCACTTTATCCAGGGGGGGGCGAATAGAGATAGAAGAGAATGGTGAGCAGGGCACCATGCCCCTCTAGGGTAATTAGAGCACTATATCCAGAGGGCCGGGTAGAGATAGAAGAGAAGAGTGAGCAGGGCACCATGCCCCTCTAGGGTAATTAGCGCACTATATCCAGGGGGCGAGTAGAGATAGAAGAGAAGAGTGAGCAGGGCACCATGTCCCTCTAGGGCAATTACGGCACTATATCCAGGGGAGGCGAGTAGAGATAGAAGAGAAGAGTGTGCAGGGCACCATGCCCCTCTAGGGTAATTAGGGCACTATATACAGGGGGCGAGTAGAGATAGAAGGGAAGAGTGAGCAGGGCACCATGCCCCTCTAGGATAATTAGGGCACTATATCCAGGGAGGCGAGTAGAGATAGAAGAGAAGAGTGAGCAGGGCACCATCTCCCTCTAGGGTAATTAGGGCACTATATGCAGGGGGGCGAGTAGAGATAGAAGAGAAGAGTGAGCAGGGCACCATGCCCCTCTAGGGTAATTAGCGCACTATATCCAGAGGGCGAGTAGAGATAGAAGAGAAGAGTGAGCAGGGCACCATGTCCCTCTATGGTAATTAGGGCACTATATCCAGGGGGGAGAGTATAGATAGAAGAGAAGTGTGCGCAGGGCACCATATCCCTCTAGGGTAATTAGGGCACTATATCCAGGGGGGCGAGTAGAGATAGAAGAGAAGAATGAGCAGGGCACCATTTCCCTCTAGGGTAATTAGGGCACTATATCCAGATCCGGGGGGGCGAGTAGAGCTAGAAGAGAAGAGTGAGCAGGGCACCATGCCCCTCTAGGGTAATTAGGTATCTATATCCGGGGGGGGCGAATAGAGATAGAAGAGAATAGTGAGCAGGGCACCATGCCCCTCTAGCGTAATTAGGGCACTATACCCAGAGGGGCGGGTAGAGATAGAAGAGAAGAGTGAGCAGGGCACCATGCCCCTATAGGGTAATTAGGGCACTATATCCAGGGGGGCAAGTAGAGATAGAAGAGAAGAGTGAGCAGGGCACCATCTTCCTCTAGGGTAATTAGGGCACTATATCCAGGGGGGCGAGTAGAGCTAGAAGAGAAGAGTGAGCAGGGCACAGTCCCCTCTAGGGTAATTAATGTACTATATCCAGGGGGGCGAGTAGAGCTAGAAGAGAAGAGTGAGCAGGGCACCATGCCCCTCTAGGGTAATTAGGGCACTATATTCCGGGGGGGGCGAGTAGACATAGAAGATTGAGCAGGGCACCATGTCCCTCTAGGGTAATTAGGCACTATATTCAGGGGGGACAAGTAGAGCTAGAAGAGAGGAGAGAGTAGGGCACCATGCCCCTCTAGCGTAATTAGGGCAATATATCCAGGGGGCGAGTAGAGATAGAAGAAAAGAGTGAGCAGGACACCATGTCCCTCTAGGGTAATTACGGCACTATATCCAGGGGGGGAGAGTAGAGATAGAAGAGAAGAGTGAACAGGGCACGATGCCCCTCTAGGGTAATTAGGGCACTATATCCAGGGGGGCGAGTAGAGATAGAAGAGAAGACTGAGCAGGGCACCATCTCCCTCTAAGGTAATTAGGGCACTATATCCAGGGGGCGAGTAGAGATAGAAGAGAAGAGTGAGCAGGGCACCATGCCCCTCTAGGCTAATTAGCGCACTATTTCCAGGGGCGAGTAGAGATAGAAGAGAAGAGTGAGCAGGGCACTATGCCCGTCTAGGATAATTAGGGCACTATATCCAGGGGGGACGAGTAGAGCTAGAAGAGAAGAGTGAGCAGGGCACCATGCCCCTCTAGGGTTGCTAGGACACTATATCCAGGGGAGGTGGGTAGAGATAGAAGAGAAGAGTGAGCAGGGCACCATGCCCCTCTAGGGTAATTAGGGCTTTATATCCAGGGGGGGCAAGTAGAGATAGAAGAGAAGAGTGAGCAGGGCACCATGTCCCTCTATGGTAATTAGGGCACTATATCCAGGGGGCGAGTATGGATAGAAGAGAAGAGTGAGCAGGGCACCATGTCCCTCAAGGGTAATTAGGGCACTATATCCAGGGGGGGTGAGGATAGATAGAAGAGAAGAGTGAGCAGGGGACCATGTCCCTCTAGGGTAATTAGGGCACTATATCCAGGGGGGCGAGTAGAGATAGAAGAGAAGAATGAGCAGGGCACCATGTCCCTCTAGGTTAATTAGGGCACTATATCCAGATCCAGGGGGGGCGAGTAGAGCTAGAAGAGAAGAGTGAGCAGGGCACCATGTCCCTCTAGGGTAATTACGGCACTATATCCAGGGGAGGCGAGTAGAGATAGAAGAGAAGAGTGAGTAGGGCACCATGCCCCTCTAGGGTAATTAGGGCACTATATACAGGGGGCGAGTAGAGATAGAAGGGAAGAGTGAGCAGGGCACCATGCCCCTCTAGGATAATTAGGGCACTATATCCAGGGAGGCGAGTAGAGATAGAAGAGAAGAGTGAGCAGGGCACCATCTCCCTCTAGGGTAATGAGGGCACTATATCCAGGGGGGCGAGTAGAGATAGAAGAGAAGAGTGAGCAGGGCACCATGCCCTCTAGGGTAATTAGCGCACTATATCCAGAGGGCGAGTAGAGATAGAAGATAAGAGTGAGCAGGGAACCATGTCCCTCTAGGGTAATTAGGGCACTATATCCAGAGGGGCGAGTAGAGATAGAAGAGAAGAGTGAGCAGGGCACCATGTCCCTCTAGGGTAATTAGGGCACTATATCCAGGGGGGCGAGTAGAGATGGAAGAGAAGAGTGAGCAGGGCATATGTCCCTCTAGGGTAATTAGGGCACTAGATCCAGAGGGGCGAGTAGAGATAGAAGAGAAGAGTGTGCAGGGCATCATGTCCCTCTAGGGTAATTAGGGAACTATATCCAGGGGGCAAGTAGAGATAGAAGAGAAGAGTGAGCAGGGCACCATGTCTCTAGGGTAATTAGGGCACTATATCCAGGGGGCGAAGTAGAGATAGAAGAGAAGAGTGAGCAGGGCACCATGTCCCTCTAGGGTAATTATGGCACTATATTCAGGGGGGGGCAAGTAGAGCTAGAATAGAAGAGTGAGCAGGGCACCATGTTCCTCTAGGGTAATTAGGGCAGTATATCCAGGGGGGACGAGTAGAGCTAGAAGAGAAGTGTGAGCAGGGCACCATGCCCCTCTCGGGTAATTAGGGCACTATATCCAGGGGGGGCGGGTAGAGATAGAAGAGAAGAGTAGCAGGGCACCATGCCCCTCTAGGGTAATTAGGGCACTATATCCAGGAGGGCGAGTCGAGATAGAAGAGAAGAGTGGCCAGGGCACCATGCCCCTCTAGGGTAATTAGAGCACTATATCCAGGGGGGTGAGTATAGATAGAGGAGAAGAGTGAGCAGGGCACCATGCCACTCTAGGGTAATTAGCGCACTGTATCCAGGGGGGGCGAGTAGAGATATAAGAGAAGAGTGAGCAGGGCACCATGCCCCTCTAGGGTAATTAGCGCCACTGTATCCAGGGGGGGCGAATAGAGATAGAAGAGAAGAGTGAGCAGGGCACCATGTCCCTCAGGGGTAATTTGGGCACTATATCCAGGGGGGGCCAGTAGAGCTAGAAGAGAAGAGTGAGCAGGACACCATGCCCCTCTAAGGTAATTAGATCACTATATCCAGGGGGGATGGTAGAGATAGAAGAGAAGAGTGAGCAGGGCACCATGCCCCTCTAGGGTAATTAGGGCACTATATCCAGGGGGGCAAGAAGAGATAGAAGAGAAGAGTGAGCAGGGCACCATGACCCCCTAGGGTAATTAGGGCACTATATCCAGGGGGGGCGAGTATAGATAGAAGAGAAGAGTGAGCAGGGCACCATGTCCCTCTGTGGTAATTAGGGCACTATATCCAGGGGGGGCGAGTATAGATAGAAGAGAAGAGTGAGCAGGGCACCATGTCCCTCTAGGGTAATTAGCGCCCTATATCCAGGGGGCGAGTAGAGATAGAAGAGAAGAGTGAGCAGGGCACCATGTCCCTCTAGGGTAATTAGCGCACTATATCCAGGGGGCGATAGAGATAGAAGAGAAGAGTGAGAAGGGCACCATGTCCCTCTAGGGTAATTACGGCACTATATCCAGGGGAGGCGAGTACAGATAGAAGAGAAGAGTGAGCAGGGAACCATGTCCCTCTAGGGTAATTAGGGCACTATATACAGGGGGCAGTAGAGATAGAAGGGAAGAGTGAGCAGGGCACCATGCCCCTCTAGGATAATTAGGGCACTATATCCAGGGGGGCGAGTAGAGATAGAAGAGAAGAGTGAGCAGGGCACCATGCCCCTCTAGGGTCATTAGCGCACTATATCCAGGGGGCGAGTAGAGATAGAAGAGAAGAGTGAGCAGGGAACCATGTCCCTCTAGGGTAATTAGGGCACTATATCCAGAGGGGCAAGTAGAGATAGAAGAGAAGAGTGAGCAGGGCACCATGTCCCTCTAGGGTAATTAGGGCACTATATCCAGGGGGGGGGCGAGTAGAGATAGAAGAGAAGAGTGTGCAGGGCATCATGTCCCTCTAGGGTAATTAGGGAACTATATCCAGGTGGCAAGTAGAGATAGAAGAGAAGAGTGAGCAGGGCACCATGTCCCTAGGGTAATTAGGGCACTATATCCAGGGGGCGAAGTAGAGATAGAAAAGAAGAGAGAGCAGGGCACCATGTCCCTCTAGGGTAATTAGGACACTATATCCAGGGGGGCGAATAGAGATAGAAGAGAATACTGAGCAGGGCACCATGCCCCTCGAGGGTAATTACGGCACTATATTCAGAGGGGCGGGTAGAGATAGAAGAGAAGAGTGAGCAGGGCACCATGCCCCTCTAGGGTAATTAGAGCACTATATCCAGGGGGCAAGTAGAGATAGAAGAGAAGAGTGAGCAGGGAACCATCTTCCTCTAGGATAATTAGGGCACTATATCCAGGGGGGGCGAGTAGAGCTAGAAGAGAAGAGTGAGCAGGGCACCGTCCCCTCTAGGGTAATTAGTGCACTATATCCAGGGGGGGCTAGTAGAGCTAGAAGAGAAGAGTGAGCAGGGCACCATGCCCCTCTAGGGAAATTAGGGCACTATATTCCGGGGGGACGAATAGAGATAGAAGATTGAGCAGGGCACCATATCCCTCTAGGGTAATTAGGCAATATATCCAGGGGGGCCAAGTAGAGCTAGAAGAGAGGAGTGAGCAGGGCACCATGCTCCTCTAGCGTAATTAGGGCACTATATCCAGGGGGCGAGTAGAGATAGAAGAGAAGAGTGAGCAGGGCACCATGTCCCTCTAGGGTAATTAGGCAATATATCCAGGGGGCGGCGAGTAGAGATAGAAGAGAAGAGTGAACAGGGCACCATGCCCCTCTAGGGTAATTAGGGCACTGTATACAGGGGGCGAGTAGAGATAGAAGGGAAGAGTGAGCAGGGCACCATGCCCCTCTAGGGTAATTAGGGCACTATATCCAGGGGGGACGAGTAGAGCTAGAATAGAAGAGTGAGCAGGGCACCATGCCCCTCTAGGGTAATTAGGGAACTATATCCAGGGGGGGTGGGTAGAGATAGAAGAGAAGAGCGAGCAGGGCACCATGCCCCTCTAGGGTAATTAGGGCACTATATCCAGGGGGGCGAGTAGAGATAGAAGAGAAGAGTGAGCAGAGCACCATGCCCCACTAGGGTAATTAGGGCACTATATCCAGGGGGGTGAGTATAGATAGAGGAGAAGAGTGAGCAGGGCACCATGCCCCTCTAGGGTAATTAGCGCACTGTATCCAGGGGGGGCGAGTAGAGATAGAAGAGAAGAGTGAGCAGGGCACCATGTCCCTCTGTGTTAATTAGGGCACTATATCTAGGGGGGCGAGTATAGATAGAAGAGAAGAGTGAGCAGGGCTCCATGTCCCTCTAGGGTAATTAGCGCACTATATCCAGGGGGCGATAGAGATAGAAGATAAGAGTGAGAAGGGCACCATGTCTCTCTAGGGTAATTACGGCACTATATCCAGGGGAGGCGAGAACAGATAGAAGAGTAGAGTGAGCAGGGAACCATGTCCCTCTAGGGTAATTAGGGCACTATATACAGGGGGCAGTAGAGATAGAAGGGAAGAGTGAGCAGGGCACCATGCCCCTCTAGGATAATTAGGGCACTATATCCAGGGGGCCGAGTAGAGATAGAAGAGAAGAGTGAGCAGGGCACCATCTCCCTCTAGTGTAATTAGTGCACTATATCCAGGGGGGCGAGTAGAGATAGAAGAGAAGAGTGAGCAGGGCACCATGCCCCTCTAGGGTCATTAGCGCACTATATCCAGGGGGGGGGCGAGTAGAGATAGAAGAGAAGAGTGTGCAGGGCATCATGTCCCTCTAGGGTAATTAGGGCACTATATCCAGGGGGCGAAGTAGAGATAGAAAAGAAGAGAGAGCAGGGCACCATGTCCCTCTAGGGTAATTAGGACACTATATCCAGGGGGGCGAATAGAGATAGAAGAGAATAGTGAGCAGGGCACCATGCCCCTCTAGGGTAATTACGGCACTATATTCAGAGGGGCGGGTAGACATAGAAGAGAAGAGTGAGCAGGGCACCATGCCCCTCTAGGGTAATTAGAGCACTATATCCAGGGGGCAAGTAGAGATAGAAGAGAAGAGTGAGCAGGGAACCATCTTCCTCTAGGATAATTAGGGCACTATATCCAGGGGGGGCGAGTAGAGCTAGAAGAGAAGAGTGAGCAGGGCACCGTCCCCTCTAGGGTAATTAGTGCACTATATCCAGGGGGGGCTAGTAGAGCTAGAAGAGAAGAGTGAGCAGGGCACCATGCCCCTCTAGGGAAATTAGGGTACTATATTCCGGGGGGACGAATAGAGATAGAAGATTGAGCAGGGCACCATATCCCTCTAGGGTAATTAGGCAATATATCCAGGGGGGCCAAGTAGAGCTAGAAGAGAGGAGTGAGCAGGGCACCATGCTCCTCTAGCGTAATTAGGGCACTATATCCAGGGGGCGAGTAGAGATAGAAGAGAAGAGTGAGCAGGGCACCATGTCCCTCTAGGGTAATTAGGCAATATATCCAGGGGGCGGCGAGTAGAGATAGAAGAGAAGAGTGAACAGGGCACCATGCCCCTCTAGGGTAATTAGGGCACTGTATACAGGGGGCGAGTAGAGATAGAAGGGAAGAGTGAGCAGGGCACCATGCCCCTCTAGGGTAATTAGGGCACTATATCCAGGGGGGACGAGTAGAGCTAGAATAGAAGAGTGAGCAGGGCACCATGCCCCTCTAGGGTAATTAGGGCACTATATCCAGGGGGGGTGGGTAGAGATAGAAGAGAAGAGCGAGCAGGGCACCATGCCCCTCTAGGGTAATTAGGGCACTATATCCAGGGGGGCGAGTAGAGATAGAAGAGAAGAGTGAGCAGAGCACCATGCCCCACTAGGGTAATTAGGGCACTATATCCAGGGGGGTGAGTATAGATAGAGGAGAAGAGTGAGCAGGGCACCATGCCCCTCTAGGGTAATTAGCGCACTGTATCCAGGGGGGGCGAGTAGAGATAGAAGAGAAGAGTGAGCAGGGCACCATGCCCCTCTAGGGTAATTAGCGCACTGTATCCAGGGGGGGCGAATAGAGATAGAAGGGAAGAGTGAGCAGGGCACCATGCCCCTCTAGGGTAATTAGGGCACTATATCCAAGGGGGCCAGTAGAGATAGAAGAGAAGAGTGAGCAGGGCACCATGCCCCTCTAGGGTAATTAGGGCACTATATCCAGGGGGGCAAGAAGAGATAGAAGAGAAGAGTGAGCAGGGCACCATGACCCCCTAGGGTAATTAGGGCACTATATCCAGGGGGGGCGAGTATAGATAGAAGAGAAGAGTGAGCAGGGCACCATTTCCCTCTGTGGTAATTAGGGCACTATATCCAGGGGGGGCGAGTATAGATAGAAGAGAAGAGTGAGCAGGGCACCATGTCCCTCTAGGGTAATTAGCGCACTATATCCAGGGGGCGAGTAGAGATAGAAGAGAAGAGTGAGCAGGGCACCATGTCCCTCTAGGGTAATTAGCGCACTATATCCAGGGGGCGATAGAGATAGAAGAGAAGAGTGAGAAGGGCACCATGTCCCTCTAGGGTAATTACGGCACTATATCCAGGGGAGGCGAGTACAGATAGAAGAGAAGAGTGAGCAGGGAACCATGTCCCTCTAGGGTAATTAGGGCACTATATACAGGGGGCAGTAGAGATAGAAGGGAAGAGTGAGCAGGGCACCATGCCCCTCTAGGATAATTAGGGCACTATATCCAGGGTGGACGAGTAGAGATAGAAGAGAAGAGTGAGCAGGGCATCATCTCCCTCTAGGGTAATTAGGGCACTATATCCAGGGGGGCGAGTAGAGATAGAAGAGAAGAGTGAGCAGGGCACCATGCCCCTCTAGGGTCATTAGCGCACTATATCCAGGGGGCGAGTAGAGATAGAAGAGAAGAGTGAGCAGGGAACCATGTCCCTCTAGGGTAATTAGGGCACTATATCCAGAGGGGCAAGTAGAGATAGAAGAGAAGAGTGAGCAGGGCACCATGTCCCTCTAGGGTAATTAGGGCACTATATCCAGGGGGGGGGCGAGTAGAGATAGAAGAGAAGAGTGTGCAGGGCATCATGTCCCTCTAGGGTAATTAGGGAACTATATCCAGGGGGCAAGTAGAGATAGAAGAGAAGAGTGAGCAGGGCACCATGTCCCTAGGGTAATTAGGGCACTATATCCAGGGGGCGAAGTAGAGATAGAAAAGAAGAGAGAGCAGGGCACCATGTCCAGCTAGGGTAATTAGGACACTATATCCAGGGGGGCGAATAGAGATAGAAGAGAATACTGAGCAGGGCACCATGCCCCTCGAGGGTAATTACGGCACTATATTCAGAGGGGCGGGTAGAGATAGAAGAGAAGAGTGAGCAGGGCACCATGCCCCTCTAGGGTAATTAGAGCACTATATCCAGGGGGCAAGTAGAGATAGAAGAGAAGAGTGAGCAGGGAACCATCTTCCTCTAGGATAATTAGGGCACTATATCCAGGGGGGGCGAGTAGAGCTAGAAGAGAAGAGTGAGCAGGGCACCGTCCCCTCTAGGGTAATTAGTGCACTATATCCAGGGGGGGCTAGTAGAGCTAGAAGAGAAGAGTGAGCAGGGCACCATGCCCCTCTAGGGAAATTAGGGCACTATATTCCGGGGGGACGAATAGAGATAGAAGATTGAGCAGGGCACCATATCCCTCTAGGGTAATTAGGCAATATATCCAGGGGGGCCAAGTAGAGCTAGAAGAGAGGAGTGAGCAGGGCACCATGCTCCTCTAGCGTAATTAGGGCACTATATCCAGGGGGCGAGTAGAGATAGAAGAGAAGAGTGAGCAGGGCACCATGTCCCTCTAGGGTAATTAGGCAATATATCCAGGGGGCGGCGAGTAGAGATAGAAGAGAAGAGTGAACAGGGCACCATGCCCCTCTAGGGTAATTAGGGCACTGTATACAGGGGGCGAGTAGAGATAGAAGGGAAGAGTGAGCAGGGCACCATGCCCCTCTAGGGTAATTAGGGCACTATATCCAGGGGGGACGAGTAGAGCTAGAATAGAAGAGTGAGCAGGGCACCATGCCCCTCTAGGGTAATTAGGGAACTATATCCAGGGGGGGTGGGTAGAGATAGAAGAGAAGAGCGAGCAGGGCACCATGCCCCTCTAGGGTAATTAGGGCACTATATCCAGGGGGGCGAGTAGAGATAGAAGAGAAGAGTGAGCAGAGCACCATGCCCCACTAGGGTAATTAGGGCACTATATCCAGGGGGGTGAGTATAGATAGAGGAGAAGAGTGAGCAGGGCACCATGCCCCTCTAGGGTAATTAGCGCACTGTATCCAGGGGGGGCGAGTAGAGATAGAAGAGAAGAGTGAGCAGGGCACCATGTCCCTCTGTGTTAATTAGGGCACTATATCTAGGGGGGCGAGTATAGATAGAAGAGAAGAGTGAGCAGGGCACCATGTCCCTCTAGGGTAATTAGCGCACTATATCCAGGGGGGGATAGAGATAGAAGAGAAGAGTGAGAAGGGCACCATGTCTCTCTAGGGTAATTACGGCACTATATCCAGGGGAGGCGAGAACAGATAGAAGATTAGAGTGAGCAGGGAACCATGTCCCTCTAGGGTAATTAGGGCACTATATACAGGGGGCAGTAGAGATAGAAGGGAAGAGTGAGCAGGGCACCATGCCCCTCTAGGATAATTAGGGCACTATATCCAGGGGGCCGAGTAGAGATAGAAGAGAAGAGTGAGCAGGGCACCATCTCCCTCTAGTGTAATTAGTGCACTATATCCAGGGGGGCGAGTAGAGATAGAAGAGAAGAGTGAGCAGGGCACCATGCCCCTCTAGGGTCATTAGCGCACTATATCCAGGGGGGGGCGAGTAGAGATAGAAGAGAAGAGTGTGCAGGGCATCATGTCCCTCTAGGGTAATTAGGGCACTATATCCAGGGGGCGAAGTAGAGATAGAAAAGAAGAGAGAGCAGGGCACCATGTCCCTCTAGGGTAATTAGGACACTATATCCAGGGGGGCGAATAGAGATAGAAGAGAATAGTGAGCAGGGCACCATGCCCCTCTAGGGTAATTACGGCACTATATTCAGAGGGGCGGGTAGACATAGAAGAGAAGAGTGAGCAGGGCACCATGCCCCTCTAGGGTAATTAGAGCACTATATCCAGGGGGCAAGTAGAGATAGAAGAGAAGAGTGAGCAGGGAACCATCTTCCTCTAGGATAATTAGGGCACTATATCCAGGGGGGGCGAGTAGAGCTAGAAGAGAAGAGTGAGCAGGGCACCGTCCCCTCTAGGGTAATTAGTGCACTATATCCAGGGGGGGCTAGTAGAGCTAGAAGAGAAGAGTGAGCAGGGCACCATGCCCCTCTAGGGAAATTAGGGTACTATATTCCGGGGGGACGAATAGAGATAGAAGATTGAGCAGGGCACCATATCCCTCTAGGGTAATTAGGCAATATATCCAGGGGGGCCAAGTAGAGCTAGAAGAGAGGAGTGAGCAGGGCACCATGCTCCTCTAGCGTAATTAGGGCACTATATCCAGGGGGCGAGTAGAGATAGAAGAGAAGAGTGAGCAGGGCACCATGTCCCTCTAGGGTAATTAGGCAATATATCCAGGGGGCGGCGAGTAGAGATAGAAGAGAAGAGTGAACAGGGCACCATGCCCCTCTAGGGTAATTAGGGCACTGTATACAGGGGGCGAGTAGAGATAGAAGGGAAGAGTGAGCAGGGCACCATGCCCCTCTAGGGTAATTAGGGCACTATATCCAGGGGGGACGAGTAGAGCTAGAATAGAAGAGTGAGCAGGGCACCATGCCCCTCTAGGGTAATTAGGGCACTATATCCAGGGGGGGTGGGTAGAGATAGAAGAGAAGAGCGAGCAGGGCACAATGCCCCTCTAGGGTAATTAGGGCACTATATCCAGGGGGGCGAGTAGAGATAGAAGAGAAGAGTGAGCAGAGCACCATGCCCCACTAGGGTAATTAGGGCACTATATCCAGGGGGGTGAGTATAGATAGAGGAGAAGAGTGAGCAGGGCACCATGCCCCTCTAGGGTAATTAGCGCACTGTATTCAGGGGGGGCGAGTAGAGATAGAAGAGAAGAGTGAGCAGGGCACCATGCCCCTCTAGGGTAATTAGCGCACTGTATCCAGGGGGGGCGAATAGAGATAGAAGAGAAGAGTGAGCAGGGCACCATGCCCCTCTAGGGTAATTAGGGCACTATATCCAAGGGGGCCAGTAGAGCTAGAAGAGAAGGGTGAGCAGGACACCATGCCCCTCTAGGGTAATTAGGGCACTATATCCAGGGTGGCGGGTAGAGATAGAAGAGAAGAGTGAGCCGGGCACCATGCCCCTCTAGATTAATTAGGGCACTATATCCAGGGGGGGCAAGTAGAGATAGAAGAGAAGAGTGAGCAGGGCACCATGCCCCCCTAGTGTAATTAGGGCACTATATCCAGGGGGCGAAGTAGAGATAGAAAAGAAGAGAGAGCAGGGCACCATGCCCCTCTAGATTAATTAGGGCACTATATCCAGGGGGCGAAGTAGAGATAGAAAAGAAGAGAGAGCAGGGCACCATGTCCCTCTAGGGTAATTAGGTCACTATATCCAGGGGGGGCGAATAGAGATAGAAGAGAATAGTGAGCAGGGCACCATGCCCCTCTAGGGTAATTAGGGCACTATATACAGAGGTGCGGGTAGAGATAGAACAGAAGAGTGAGCAGGGCACCATGCCCCTCTGGGGTAATTAGAGCACTATATCCAGGGGGGCAAGTAGAGATAGAAGAGAAGAGTGAGCAGGGCACCATCTTCCTCTAGGATAATTAGGGCACTATATCCAGGGGGGGCGAGTAGAGCTAGAAGAGAAGAGTGAGCAGGGCACCGTCCCCTCTAGGGTAATTAGTGCACTATATCCAGGGGGGGCTAGTAGAGCTAGAAGAGAAGAGTGAGCAGGGCACCATGCACCTCTAGGGAAATTAGGTCACTATATTCCGGGGGGACGAATAGAGATAGAAGATTGAGCAGGGCACCATGTCCCTCTAGGGTAATTAGGCAATATATCCAGGGGGGCCAAGTAGAGCTAGAAGAGAGGAGTGAGCAGGGCACCATGCTCCTCTAGCGTAATTAGGGCACTATATCCAGGGGGCGAGTAGAGATAGAAGAGAAGAGTGAGCAGGGCACCATGTCCCTCTAGGGTAATTAGGCAATATATCCAGGGGGCGGCGAGTAGAGATAGAAGAGAAGAGTGAACAGGGCACCATGCCCCTCTAGGGTAATTAGGGCACTATATACTGGGGGCGAGTAGAGATAGAAGGGAAGAGTGAGCAGGGCACCATGCCCGTCTAGGGTAATTAGGGCACTATATCCAGGGGGGCGAGTAGAGATAGAAGAGAAGAGTGAGCAGGGCACCATGCCCCTCTAGGGTAATTAGCGCACTATTTCCAGGGGGCGAGTAGAGATAGAAGAGAAGATTGAGCAGGGCACCATGTCCCTCTAGGGTAATTAGGGCACTGTATACAGGGGGCGAGTAGAGATAGAAGGGAAGAGTGAGCAGGGCACCATGCCCCTCTAGGGTAATTAGGGCACTATATCCAGGGGGGACGAGTAGAGCTAGAATAGAAGAGTGAGCAGGGCACCATGCCCCTCTAGGGTAATTAGGGCACTATATCCAGGGGGGGTGGGTAGAGATAGAAGAGAAGAGCGAGCAGGGCACCATGCCCCTCTAGGGTAATTAGGGCACTATATCCAGGGGGGCGAGTAGAGATAGAAGAGAAGAGTGGGCAGAGCACCATGCCCCACTAGGGTAATTAGGGCACTATATCCAGGGGGGTGAGTATAGATAGAGGAGAAGAGTGAGCAGGGCACCATGCCCCTCTAGGGTAATTAGCACACTGTATCCAGGGGGGGTGAGTAGAGATAGAAGAGAAGAGTGAGCAGGGCACCATGCCCCTCTAGGGTAATTAGCGCACTGTATCCAGGGGGGGCGAATAGAGATAGAAGAGAAGAGTGAGCAGGGCACCATGCCCCTCTAGGGTAATTAGGGCACTATATCCAGGGGGGCCAGTAGAGCTAGAAGAGAAGGGTGAGCAGGACACCATGCCCCTCTAGGGTAATTAGGGCACTATATCCAGGATGGCGGGTAGGGATAGAAGAGAAGAGTGAGCCGGGCACCATGCCCCTCTAGATTAATTAGGGCACTATATCCAGGGGGGGCAAGTAGAGATAGAAGAGAAGAGTGAGCAGGGCACCATGCCCCCCTAGGGTAATTAGGGCACTATATCCAGGGGGCGAAGTAGAGATAGAAAAGAAGAGAGAGCAGGGCACCATGCCCCTCTAGATTAATTAGGGCACTATATCCAGGGGGCGAATAGAGATAGAAGAGAATAGTGAGCAGGGCACCATGCCCCTCTAGGGTAATTAGGGCACTATATCCAGGGGGGGCAAGTAGAGATAGAAGAGAAGAGTGAGCAGGGCACCATGTCCCTAGGGTAATTAGGGCACTATATCCAGGGGGCGAAGTAGAGATAGAAAAGAAGAGAGAGCAGGGCACCATGTCCCTCTAGGGTAATTAGGTCACTATATCCAGGGGGGGCGAATAGAGATAGAAGAGAATAGTGAGCAGGGCACCATGCCCCTCTAGGGTAATTAGGGCACTATATTCAGAGGTGCGGGTAGAGATAGAACAGAAGAGTGAGCAGGGCACCATGCCCCTCTAGGGTAATTAGAGCACTATATCCAGGGGGGCAAGTAGAGATAGAAGAGAAGAGTGAGCAGGGCACCATCTTCCTCTAGGATAATTAGGGCACTATATCCAGGGGGGGCGAGTAGAGCTAGAAGAGAAGAGTGAGCAGGGCACCGTCCCCTCTAGGGTAATTAGTGCACTATATCCAGGGGGGGCTAGTAGAGCTAGAAGAGAAGAGTGAGCAGGGCACCATGCCCCTCTAGGGAAATTAGGGCACTATATTCCGGGGGGACGAATAGAGATAGAAGATTGAGCAGGGCACCATGTCCCTCTAGGGTAATTAGGCAATATATCCAGGGGGGCCAAGTAGAGCTAGAAGAGAGGAGTGAGCAGGGCACCATGCTCCTCTAGCGTAATTAGGGCACTATATCCAGGGGGCGAGTAGGGATAGAAGAGAAGAGTGAGCAGGGCACCATTTCCCTCTAGGGTAATTAGGCAATATATCCAAGGGGCGGCGAGTAGAGATAGAAGAGAAGAGTGAACAGGGCACCATGTCCCTCTAGGGTAATTAGGGCACTATATACAGGGGGCGAGTAGAGATAGAAGGGAAGAGTGAGCAGGGCACCATGCCCCTCTAGGGTAATTAGGGCACTATATCCAGGGGGGCGAGTAGAGATAGTAGAGAAGAGTGAGCAGGGCACCATCTCCCTCTAGGGTAATTAGGGAACTATATCCAGGGGGGCGAGTAGAGATAGAAGAGAAGAGTGAGCAGGGCACCATGTCCCTCTAGGGTAATTAGCGCACTATTTCCAGGGGGCGAGTAGAGATAGAAGAGAAGAGTGAGCAGGGCACCATCTCCCTCTAGGGTAATTAGGGTACTATATCCAGGGGGGCGAGTAGAGATAGAAGAGAAGAGTGAGCAGGGCACCATCTCCCTCTAGGGTAATTAGGGCACTATATACAGGGGGCGAGTAGAGATAGAAGGGAAGAGTGAGCAGGGCAACATGCCCCTCTAGGGTAATTAGGGCACTATATCCAAGGGGGGGGGGTAGCGATAGAAGAGAAGAGTGAGCAGGGCACCATACCCCTCTAGGGTAATTAGGGCACTATATCCAGGGGGGCGAGTAGAGATAGAAGAGAAGAGTGAGCAGAGCACCATGCCCCACTAGGGTAATTAGGGCACTATATCCAGGGGGGTGAGAATAGATAGAGGAGAAGAGTGAGCAGGGCACCATGCCCCTCTAGGGTAATTAGCGCACTGTATCCAGGGGGGGCGAGTAGAGATAGAAGAGAAGAGTGAGCAGGAGACCATGCCCCTCTAGGGTAATTAGTGCACTGTATCCAGGGGGGGCGAATAGAGATAGAAGAGAAGAGTGAGCAGGGCACCATGCCCCTCTAGGGTAATTAGGGCACTATATCCAGGGGGGCCAGTAGAGCTAGAAGAGAAGGGTGAGCAGGACACCATGCCCCTCTAGGGTAATTAGGGCACTATATCCAGGGTGGCGGGTAGAGATAAAAGAGAAGAGTGAGCCGGGCACCATGCCACTCTAGATTAATTAGGGCACTATATCCAGGGGGGGCAAGTAGAGATAGAAGAGAAGAGTGAGCAGGGCACCATGCCCCCTAGGGTAATTAGAGCACTATATCCAGGGGGGCAGTATAGATAGAAGAGAAGAGTGAGCAGGGCACCATGTCCCTCTAGTGTAATTAGGGCACTATATCCAGGAGGGTGAGTATAGATAGAAGAGAAGAGTGAGCAGGGGACAATGTCCCTCTAGGGTAATTAGGGCACTATATTCAGAGGGGCGGGTAGAGATAGAAGAGAAGAGTGAGCAGGGCACCATGTCCCTCTAGTGTAATTAGGGCACTATATCCAGGAGGGTGAGTATAGATAGAAGAGAAGATTGAGCAGGGCACCATGTCCCTCTAGGGTAATTAGGCAATATATCCAGGGGGGCCAAGTAGAGCTAGAAGAGAGGAGTGAGCATGGCACCATGCTCCTCTAGCGTAATTAGGGCACTATATCCAGGGGGCGAGTAGAGATAGAAGAGAAGAGTGAGCAGGGCACCATTTCCCTCTAGGGTAATTAGGCAATATATCCAAGGGGCGGCGAGTAGAGATAGAAGAGAAGAGTGAACAGGACACCATGCCCCTCTAGGGTAATTAGGGCACTATATACAGGGGGCGAGTAGAGATAGAAGGGAAGAGTGAGCAGGGCACCATGCCCCTCTAGGGTAATTAGGGCACTATATCCAGGGGGGCGAGTAGAGATAGTAGAGAAGAGTGAGCAGGGCACCATCTCCCTCTAGGGTAATTAGGGAACTATATCCAGGGGGGCGAGTAGAGATAGAAGAGAAGAGTGAGCAGGGCACCATGTCCCTCTAGGGTAATTAGCGCACTATTTCCAGGGGGCGAGTAGAGATAGAAGAGAAGAGTGAGCAGGGCACCATTTCCCTCTAGGGTAATTAGGCAATATATCCAAGGGGCGGCGAGTAGAGATAGAAGAGAAGAGTGAACAGGACACCATGCCCCTCTAGGGTAATTAGGGCACTATATACAGGGGGCGAGTAGAGATAGAAGGGAAGAGTGAGCAGGGCACCATGCCCCTCTAGGGTAATTGGGCACTATATCCAGGGGGGGCGAGTAGAGATAGTAGAGAAGAGTGAGCAGGGCACCATCTCCCTCTAGGGTAATTAGGGCACTATATTCAGAGGTGCGGGTAGAGATAGAACAGAAGAGTGAGCAGGGCACCATGCCCCTCTAGGGTAATTAGAGCACTATATCCAGGGGGGCAAGTAGAGATAGAAGAGAAGAGTGAGCAGGGCACCATCTTCCTCTATGATAATTAGGGCACTATATCCAGGGGGGGCGAGTAGAGCTAGAAGAGAAGAGTGAGCAGGGCACCGTCCCCTCTAGGGTAATTAGTGCACTATATCCAGGGCGGGCTAGTAGAGCTAGAAGAGAAGAGTGAGCAGGGCACCATGCCCCTCTAGGGAAATTAGGGCACTATATTCCGGGGGGACGAATAGAGATAGAAGATTGAGCAGGGCACCATGTCCCTCTAGGGTAATTAGGCAATATATCCAGGGGGGCCAAGTAGAGCTAGAAGAGAGGAGTGAGCAGGGCACCATGCTCCTCTAGCGTAATTAGGGCACTATATCCAGGGGGCGAGTAGGGATAGAAGAGAAGAGTGAGCAGGGCACCATTTCCCTCTAGGGTAATTAGGCAATATATCCAAGGGGCGGCGAGTAGAGATAGAAGAGAAGAGTGAACAGGGCACCATGCCCCTCTAGGGTAATTAGGGCACTATATACAGGGGGCGAGTAGAGATAGAAGGGAAGAGTGAGCAGGGCACCATGCCCCTCTAGGGTAATTAGGGCACTATATCCAGGGGGGCGAGTAGAGATAGTAGAGAAGAGTGAGCAGGGCACCATCTCCCTCTAGGGTAATTAGGGCACTATATCCAGGGGGGCGAGTAGAGATAGAAGAGAAGAGTGAGCAGGGCACCATGTCCCTCTAGGGTAATTAGCGCACTATTTCCAGGGGGCGAGTAGAGATAGAAGAGAAGAGTGAGCAGGGCACCATCTCCCTCTAGGGTAATTAGGGCACTATATCCAGGGGGGCGAGTAGAGATAGAAGAGAAGAGTGAGCAGGGCACCATCTCCCTCTAGGGTAATTAGGGCACTATATACAGGGGGCGAGTAGATATAGAAGGGAAGAGTGAGCAGGGCACCATGCCCCTCTAGGGTAATTAGGGCACTATATCCAGGGGGGCGAGTAGAGATAGTAGAGAAGAGTGAGCAGGGCACCATCTCCCTCTAGGGTAATTAGGGCACTATATCCAGGGGGGCGAGTAGAGATAGAAGAGAAGAGTGAGCAGGGCACCATGCCCGTCTAGGGTAATTAGGCACTATATCCAGGGGGGACGAGTAGAGCTAGAATAGAAGAGTGAGCAGGGCACCATGCCCCTCTAGGGTAATTAGGGCACTATATCCAGGGGGGGCGGGTAGCGATAGAAGAGAAGAGTGAGCAGGGCACGATACCCCTCTAGGGTAATTAGGGCACTATATCCAGGGGGGCGAGTAGAGATAGAAGAGAAGAGTGAGCAGAGCACCATGCCCCACTAGGGTAATTAGGGCACTATATCCAGGGGGGTGAGAATAGATAGAGGAGAAGAGTGAGCAGGGCACCATGCCCCTCTAGGGTAATTAGCGCACTGTATCCAGGGGGGGCGAGTAGAGATAGAAGAGAAGAGTGAGCAGGAGACCATGCCCCTCTAGGGTAATTAGCGCACTGTATCCAGGGGGGGCGAATAGAGATAGAAGAGAAGAGTGAGCAGGGCACCATGCCCCTCTAGGGTAATTAGGGCACTATATCCAGGGGGGCCAGTAGAGCTAGAAGAGAAGGGTGAGCAGGACACCATGCCCCTCTAGGGTAATTAGGGCACTATATCCAGGGTGGCGGGTAGAGATAAAAGAGAAGAGTGAGCCGGGCACCATGCCACTCTAGATTAATTAGGGCACTATATCCAGGGGGGGCAAGTAGAGATAGAAGAGAAGAGTGAGCAGGGCACCATGCCCCCTAGGGTAATTAGGGCACTATATCCAGGGGGCAGTATAGATAGAAGAGAAGAGTGAGCAGGGCACCATGTCCCTCTATGGTAATTAGGGCACTATATCCAGGGGGGCGAGTATAGATAGAAGAGAAGAGTGAGCAGGGCACCATGTCACTCTCGTGTAATTAGGGCACTATATCCAGGAGGGTGAGTATAGATAGAAGAGAAGAGTGAGCAGGGGACCATGTCCCTCTAGGGTAATTAGGGCACTACATCCAGGGGGGCAAATAGAGATAGAAGAGAAGAATGAGCAGGGCACCATGTCCCTAGGGTAATTAGGGCACTATATACAGGGGGCGAAGTAGAGATAGAAAAGAAGAGAGAGCAGGGCACCATGTCCCTATAGGGTAATTAGGACACTATTTCCAGGGGGGGCGAATAGAGGTAGAAGAGAATAGTGAGCAGGGCACCATGCCCCTCTAGGGTAATTAGGGCACTATATTCAGAGGGGCGGGTAGAGATAGAAGAGAAGAGTGAGCAGGGCACCATGCCCCTCTAGGGTAATTAGAGCACTATATCCAGGGGGGCAAGTAGAGATAGAAGAGAAGAGTGAGCAGGGCACCATCTTCCTCTAGGATAATTAGGGCACTATATCCAGGGGGGGCGAGTAGAGCTAGAAGAGAAGAGTGAGCAGGGCACCGTCCCCTCTAGGGTAATTAGTGCACTATATCCAGGGGGGCTAGTAGAGCTAGAAGAGAAGAGTGAGCAGGGCACCATGCCCCTCTAGGGAAATTAGGGCACTATATTCCGGGGGGACGAATAGAGATAGAAGATTGAGCAGGGCACCATGTCCCTCTACGGTAATTAGGCAATATATCCAGGGGGGCCAAGTAGAGCTAGAAGAGAGGAGTGAGCAGGGCACCATGCTCCTCTAGCGTAATTAGGGCACTATATCCAGGGGGCGAGTAGAGATAGAAGAGAAGAGTGGGCAGGGCACCATGTCCCTCTAGGGTAATGAGGCAATATATCCAGGGGGCGGCGAGTAGAGATAGAAGAGAAGAGTGAACAGGGCACCATGCCCCTCTAGGGTAATTAGGGCACTATATACAGGGGGCGAGTAGAGATAGAAGGGAAGAGTGAGCAGGGCACCATGCCCCTCTAGGGTAATTAGGGCACTATATCCAGGGGGCGAGTAGAGATAGAAGAGAAGAGTGAGCAGGGCACCATGCCCCTCTAGGGTAATTAGCGCACTATTTCCAGGGGGTGAGTAGAGATAGAAGAGAAGAGTGAGCAGGGCACCATGCCCCTCTAGGGTAATTAGGGCACTATATCCAGGGGGACGAGTAGAGCTAGAATAGAAGAGTGAGCAGGGCACCATGCCCCTCTAGGGTAATTAGGGCACTATATCCAGGGGGGGCGGGTAGAGATAGAAGAGAAGAGCGAGCAGGGCACCATGCCCCTCTAGGGTAATTAGGGCACTATATCCAGTGGGGCGAGTAGAGATAGAAGAGAAGAGTGAGCAGGGCACCATGCCCCTCTAGGGTAATTAGGGCACTATATCCAGGGGGGACGAGTAGAGCTAGAATAGAAGAGTGAGCAGGGCACCATGCCCCTCTAGGGTAATTAGGGCACTATATCCAGGGGGGGCGGGTAGAGATAGAAGAGAAGAGCGAGCAGGGCACCATGCCCCTCTATGGTAATTAGGGCACTATATCCAGTGGGGCGAGTAGAGATAGAAGAGAAGAGTGAGCAGAGCACCATGCCCCACTAGGGTAATTAGGGCACTATATCCAGGGTGGCGGGTAGAGATAAAAGAGAAGAGTGAGCCGGGCACCATGCCACTCTAGATTAATTAGGGCACTATATCCAGGGGGGTCAAGTAGAGATAGAAGAGAAGAGTGAGCAGGGCACCATGCCCCCTAGGGTAATTAGGGCACTATATCCAGGGGGGCGAGTATAGATAGAAGAGAAGAGTGAGCAGGGCACCATGTCCCTCTAGTGTAATTAGGGCACTATATCCAGGAGGGTGAGTATAGATAGAAGAGAAGAGTGAGCAGGGGACCATGTCCCTCTAGGGTAATTAGGGCACTACATCCAGGGGGGCAAATAGAGATAGAAGAGAAGAATGAGCAGGGCACCATGTCCCTAGGGTAATTAGGGCACTATATCCAGGGGGCGAAGTAGAGATAGAAAAGAAGAGAGAGCAGGGCACCATGTCCCTATAGGGTAATTAGGGCACTATATTCAGAGGGGCGGGTAGAGATAGAAGAGAAGAGTGAGCAGGGCACCATGCCCCTCTAGGGTAATTAGAGCACTATATCCAGGGGGGCAAGTAGAGATAGAAGAGAAGAGTGAGCAGGGCACCATCTTCCTCTAGGATAATTAGGGCACTATATCCAGGGGGGGCGAGTAGAGCTAGAAGAGAAGAGTGAGCAGGGCACCGTCCCCTCTAGGGTAATTAGTGCACTATATCCAGGGGGGGCTAGTAGAGCTAGAAGAGAAGAGTGAGCAGGGCACCATGCCCCTCTAGGGAAATTAGGGCACTATATTCCGGGGGGACGAATAGAGATAGAAGATTGAGCAGGGCACCATGTCCCTCTAGGGTAATTAGGCAATATATCCAGGGGGGCCAAGTAGAGCTAGAAGAGAGGAGTGAGCAGGGCACCATGCTCCTCTAGCGTAATTAGGGCACTATATCCAGGGGGCGAGTAGAGATAGAAGAGAAGAGTGGGCAGGGCACCATGTCCCTCTAGGGTAATGAGGCAATATATCCAGGGGGCGGCGAGTAGAGATAGAAGAGAAGAGTGAACAGGGCACCATGCCCCTCTAGGGTAATTAGGGCACTATATACAGGGGGCGAGTAGAGATAGAAGGGAAGAGTGAGCAGGGCACCATGCCCCTCTAGGGTAATTAGGGCACTATATCCAGGGGGGCGAGTAGAGATAGAAGAGAAGAGTGAGCAGGGCACCATGCCCCTCTAGGGTAATTAGCGCACTATTTCCAGGGGGTGAGTAGAGATAGAAGAGAAGAGTGAGCAGGGCACCATGCCCCTCTAGGGTAATTAGGGCACTATATCCAGGGGGGACGAGTAGAGCTAGAATAGAAGAGTGAGCAGGGCACCATGCCCCTCTAGGGTAATTAGGGCACTATATCCAGGGGGGGCGGGTAGAGATAGAAGAGAAGAGCGAGCAGGGCACCATGCCCCTCTAGGGTAATTAGGGCACTATATCCAGTGGGGCGAGTAGAGATAGAAGAGAAGAGTGAGCAGGGCACCATGCCCCTCTAGGGTAATTAGGGCACTATATCCAGGGGGACGAGTAGAGCTAGAATAGAAGAGTGAGCAGGGCACCATGCCCCTCTAGGGTAATTAGGGCACTATATCCAGGGGGGGCGGGTAGAGATAGAAGAGAAGAGCGAGCAGGGCACCATGCCCCTCTATGGTAATTAGGGCAATATATCCAGTGGGGCGAGTAGAGATAGAAGAGAAGAGTGAGCAGAGCACCATGCCCCACTAGGGTAATTAGGGCACTATATCCAGGGTGGCGGGTAGAGATAAAAGAGAAGAGTGAGCCGGGCACCATGCCACTCTAGATTAATTAGGGCACTATATCCAGGGGGGGCAAGTAGAGATAGAAGAGAAGAGTGAGCAGGGCACCATGCCCCCTAGGGTAATTAGGGCACTATATCCAGGGGGGGCAGTATAGATAGAAGAGAAGAGTGAGCAGGGCACCATGTCCCTCTAGGGTAATTAGGGCACTATATCCAGGGGGGGCGGGTAGAGATAGAAGAGAAGAGCGAGCAGGGCACCATGCCCCTCTAGGGTAATTAGGGCACTATATCCAGTGGGGCGAGTAGAGATAGAAGAGAAGAGTGAGCAGGGCACCATGCCCCTCTAGGGTAATTAGGGCACTATATCCAGGGGGGACGAGTAGAGCTAGAATAGAAGAGTGAGCAGGGCACCATGCCCCTCTAGGGTAATTAGGGCACTATATCCAGGGGGGGGCGGGTAGAGATAGAAGAGAAGAGCGAGCAGGGCACCATGCCCCTCTATGGTAATTAGGGCACTATATCCAGTGGGGCGAATAGAGATAGAAGAGAAGAGTGAGCAGAGCACCATGCCCCACTAGGGTAATTAGGGCACTATATCCAGGGTGGCGGGTAGAGATAAAAGAGAAGAGTGAGCCGGGCACCATGCCACTCTAGATTAATTAGGGCACTATATCCAGGGGGGGCAAGTAGAGATAGAAGAGAAGAGTGAGCAGGGCACCATGCCCCCTAGGGTAATTAGGGCACTATATCCAGGGGGGCGAGTATAGATAGAAGAGAAGAGTGAGCAGGGCACCATGTCCCTCTACTGTAATTAGGGCACTATATCCAGGAGGGTGAGTATAGATAGAAGAGAAGAGTGAGCAGGGGACCATGTCCCTCTAGGGTAATTAGGGCACTACATCCAGGGGGGCAAATAGAGATAGAAGAGAAGAATGAGCAGGGCACCATGTCCCTAGGGTAATTAGGGCACTATATCCAGGGGGCGAAGTAGAGATAGAAAAGAAGAGAGAGCAGGGCACCATGTCCCTATAGGGTAATTAGGGCACTATATTCAGAGGGGCGGGTAGAGATAGAAGAGAAGAGTGAGCAGGGCACCATGCCCCTCTAGGGTAATTAGAGCACTATATCCAGGGGGGCAAGTAGAGATAGAAGAGAAGAGTGAGCAGGGCACCATCTTCCTCTAGGATAATTAGGGCACTATATCCAGGGGGGGCGAGTAGAGCTAGAAGAGAAGAGTGAGCAGGGCACCGTCCCCTCTAGGGTAATTAGTGCACTATATCCAGGGGGGGCTAGTAGAGCTAGAAGAGAAGAGTGAGCAGGGCACCATGCCCCTCTAGGGAAATTAGGGCACTATATTCCGGGGGGACGAATAGAGATAGAAGATTGAGCAGGGCACCATGTCCCTCTAGGGTAATTAGGCAATATATCCAGGGGGGCCAAGTAGAGCTAGAAGAGAGGAGTGAGCAGGGCACCATGCTCCTCTAGCGTAATTAGGGCACTATATCCAGGGGGCGAGTAGAGATAGAAGAGAAGAGTGGGCAGGGCACCATGTCCCTCTAGGGTAATGAGGCAATATATCCAGGGGGCGGCGAGTAGAGATAGAAGAGAAGAGTGAACAGGGCACCATGCCCCTCTAGGGTAATTAGGGCACTATATACAGGGGGCGAGTAGAGATAGAAGGGAAGAGTGAGCAGGGCACCATGCCCCTCTACGGTAATTAGGGCACTATATCCAGGGGGGCGAGTAGAGATAGAAGAGAAGAGTGAGCAGGGCACCATGCCCCTCTAGGGTAATTAGCGCACTATTTCCAGGGGGTGAGTAGAGATAGAAGAGAAGAGTGAGCAGGGCACCATGCCCCTCTAGGGTAATTAGGGCACTATATCCAGGGGGGACGAGTAGAGCTAGAATAGAAGAGTGAGCAGGGCACCATGCCCCTCTAGGGTAATTAGGGCACTATATCCAGGGGGGGCGGGTAGAGATAGAAGAGAAGAGCGAGCAGGGCACCATGCCCCTCTAGGGTAATTAGGGCACTATATCCAGTGGGGCGAGTAGAGATAGAAGAGAAGAGTGAGCAGGGCACCATGCCCCTCTAGGGTAATTAGGGCACTATATCCAGGGTGACGAGTAGAGCTAGAATAGAAGAGTGAGCAGGGCACCATGCCCCTCTAGGGTAATTAGGGCACTATATCCAGGGGGGGCGGGTAGAGATAGAAGAGAAGAGCGAGCAGGGCACCATGCCCCTCTATGGTAATTAGGGCACTATATCCAGTGGGGCGAGTAGAGATAGAAGAGAAGAGTGAGCAGGGCACCATGCCCCTCTAGGGTAATTAGGGCACTATATCCAGGGGGACGAGTAGAGCTAGAATAGAAGAGTGAGCAGGGCACCATGCCCCTCTAGGGTAATTAGGGCACTATATCCAGGGGGGGCGGGTAGAGATAGAAGAGAAGAGCGAGCAGGGCACCATGCCCCTCTATGGTAATTAGGGCACTATATCCAGTGGGGCGAGTAGAGATAGAAGAGAAGAGTGAGCAGAGCACCATGCCCCACTAGGGTAATTAGGGCACTATATCCAGGGTGGCGGGTAGAGATAAAAGAGAAGAGTGAGCCGGGCACCATGCCACTCTAGATTAATTAGGGCACTATATCCAGGGGGGGCAAGTAGAGATAGAAGAGAAGAGTGAGCAGGGCACCATGCCCCCTAGGGTAATTAGGGCACTATATCCAGGGGGGGCAGTATAGATAGAAGAGAAGAGTGAGCAGGGCACCATGTCCCTCTATGGTAATTAGGGCACTATATCCAGGGGGGCGAGTATAGATAGAAGAGAAGAGTGAGCAGGGCACCATGTCCCTCTAGTGTAATTAGGGCACTATATCCAGGAGGGTGAGTATAGATAGAAGAGAAGAGTGAGCAGGGGACCATGTCCCTCTAGGGTAATTAGGGCACTACATCCAGGGGGGCAAATAGAGATAGAAGAGAAGAATGAGCAGGGCACCATGTCCCTAGGGTAATTAGGGCACTATATCCAGGGGGCGAAGAAGAGATAGAAAAGAAGAGAGAGCAGGGCACCATGTCCCTATAGGGTAATTAGGGCACTATATTCAGAGGGGCGGGTAGAGATAGAAGAGAAGAGTGAGCAGGGCACCATGCCCCTCTAGGGTAATTAGAGCACTATATCCAGGGGGGCAAGTAGAGATAGAAGAGAAGAGTGAGCAGGGCACCATCTTCCTCTAGGATAATTAGGGCACTATATCCAGGGGGGGCGAGTAGAGCTAGAAGAGAAGAGTGAGCAGGGCACCGTCCCCTCTCGGGTAATTAGTGCACTATATCCAGGGGGGGCTAGTAGAGCTAGAAGAGAAGAGTGAGCAGGGCACCATGCCCCTCTAGGGAAATTAGGGCACTATATTCCGGGGGGACGAATAGAGATAGAAGATTGAGCAGGGCACCATGTCCCTCTAGGGTAATTAGGCAATATATCCAGGGGGGCCAAGTAGAGCTAGAAGAGAGGAGTGAGCAGGGCACCATGCTCCTCTAGCGTAATTAGGGCACTATATCCAGGGGGCGAGTAGAGATAGAAGAGAAGAGTGGGCAGGGCACCATGTCCCTCTAGGGTAATGAGGCAATATATCCAGGGGGCGGCGAGTAGAGATAGAAGAGAAGAGTGAACAGGGCACCATGCCCCTCTAGGGTAATTAGGGCACTATATACAGGGGGCGAGTAGAGATAGAAGGGAAGAGTGAGCAGGGCACCATGCCCCTCTAGGGTAATTAGGGCACTATATCCAGGGGGGTCAGTAGAGCTAGAAGAGAAGGGTGAGCAGGACACCATGCCCCTCTAGGGTAATTAGGGCACTATATCCAGGGTGGCGGGTAGAGATAGAAGAGAAGAGTGAGCCGGGCACCATGCCCCTCTAGATTAATTAGGGCACTATATCCAGGGGGGGCAAGTAGAGATAGAGGAGAAGAGTGAGCAGGGCACCATGCCCCTCTAGGGTAATTAGGGCACTATATCCAGGGGGGACGAGTAGAGCTAGAATAGAAGAGTGAGCAGGGCACCATGCCCCTCTAGGGTAATTAGGGCACTATATCCAGGGGGGGCGGGTAGAGATAGAAGAGAAGAGAGAGCAGGGCACCATGCCCCTCTAGGGTAATTAGGGCAGTATATCCAGTGGGGCGAGTAGAGATAGAAGAGAAGAGTGAGCAGGGCACCATGCCCCTCTAGGGTAATTAGGGCACTATATCCAGGGGGGACGAGTAGAGCTAGAATAGAAGAGTGAGCAGGGCACCATGCCCCTCTAGGGTAATTAGGGCACTGTATCCAGGGGGGGCGGGTAGAGATAGAAGAGAAGAGCGAGCAGGGCACCGTGCCCCTCTATGGTAATTAGGGCACTATATCCAGTGGGGCGAGTAGAGATAGAAGAGAAGAGTGAGCAGAGCACCATGCCCCACTAGGGTAATTAGGGCACTATATCCAGGGTGGCGGGTAGAGATAAAAGAGAAGAGTGAGCCGGGCACCATGCCACTCTAGATTAATTAGGGCACTATATCCAGGGGGGGCAAGTAGAGATAGAAGAGAAGAGTGAGCAGGGCACCATGCCCCCTAGGGTAATTAGGGCACTATATCCAGGGGGGGCAGTATAGATAGAAGAGAAGAGTGAGCAGGGCACCATGTCCCTCTATGGTAATTAGGGCACTATATCCAGGGGGGCGAGTATAGATAGAAGAGAAGAGTGAGCAGGGCACCATGTCCCTCTAGTGTAATTAGGGCACTATATCCAGGAGGGTGAGTATAGATAGAAGAGAAGAGTGAGCAGGGGACCATGTCCCTCTCGGGTAATTAGGGCACTACATCCAGGCGGACAAATAGAGATAGAAGAGAAGAATGAGCAGGGCACCATGTACCTAGGGTAATTAGGGCACTATATCCAGGGGGCGAAGTAGAGATAGAAAAGAAGAGAGAGCAGGGCACCATGTCCCTCTAGGGTAATTAGTGCACTATATCCAGGGGGGGCTAGTAGAGCTAGAAGAGAAGAGTGAGCAGGGCACCATGCCCCTCTA
This sequence comes from Ambystoma mexicanum, assembly GCF_040938575.1. Classification (NCBI taxonomy): domain Eukaryota; kingdom Metazoa; phylum Chordata; class Amphibia; order Caudata; family Ambystomatidae; genus Ambystoma; species Ambystoma mexicanum. The sequence continues at coordinate 49,532,839 of NC_090930.1, forward strand.
GGGAAATTAGGGCACTATATTCCGGGGGGACGAATAGAGATAGAAGATTGAGCAGGGCACCATGTCCCTCTAGGGTAATTAGGCAATATATCCAGGGGGGCCAAGTAGAGCTAGAAGAGAGGAGTGAGCAGGGCACCATGCTCCTCTAGCGTAATTAGGGCACTATATCCAGGGGGCGAGTAGAGATAGAAGAGAAGAGTGGGCAGGGCACCATGTCCCTCTAGGGTAATGAGGCAATATATCCAGGGGGCGGCGAGTAGAGATAGAAGAGAAGAGTGAACAGGGCACCATGCCCCTCTAGGGTAATTAGGGCACTATATACAGGGGGCGAGTAGAGATAGAAGGGAAGAGTGAGCAGGGCACCATGCCCCTCTAGGGTAATTAGGGCACTAAATCCAGGGGGGGCGAGTAGAGATAGTAGAGAAGAGTGAGCAGGGCACCATCTCCCTCTAGGGTAATTAGGGCACTATATCCAGGGGGGCGAGTAGAGATAGAAGAGAAGAGTGAGCAGGGCACCATGCCCCTCTAGGGTAATTAGCGCACTATTTCCAGGGGGCGAGTAGAGATAGAAGAGAAGAGTGAGCAGGGCACCATGCCCCTCTAGGGTAATTAGGGCACTATATCCAGGGGGGACGAGTAGAGCTAGAATAGAAGAGTGAGCAGGGCACCATGCCCCTCTAGGGTAATTAGGGCACTATATCCAGGGAGGGCGGGTAGAGATAGAAGAGAAGAGCGAGCAGGGCACCATGCCCCCTAGGGTAATTAGGGCACTATATCCAGGGGGGGCAGTATAGATAGAAGAGAAGAGTGAGCAGGGCACCATGTCCCTCTATGGTAATTAGGGCACTATATCCAGGGGGGCGAGTATAGATAGAAGAGAAGAGTGAGCAGGGCACCATGTCCCTCTAGTGTAATTAGGGCACTATATCCAGGAGGGTGAGTATAGATAGAAGAGAAGAGTGAGCAGGGGACCATGTCCCTCTAGGGTAATTAGGGCACTACATCCAGGGGGGCAAATAGAGATAGAAGAGAAGAATGAGCAGGGCACCATGTCCCTAGGGTAATTAGGGCACTATATCCAGGGGGCGAAGTAGAGATAGAAAAGAAGAGAGAGCAGGGCACCATGTCCCTCTAGGGTAATTAGTGCACTATATCCAGGGGGGGCTAGTAGAGCTAGAAGAGAAGAGTGAGCAGGGCACCATGCCCCTCTAGGGAAATTAGGGCACTATATTCCGGGGGGACGAATAGAGATAGAAGATTGAGCAGGGCACCATGTCCCTCTAGGGTAATTAGGCAATATATCCAGGGGGGCCAAGTAGAGCTAGAAGAGAGGAGTGAGCAGGGCACCATGCTCCTCTAGCGTAATTAGGGCACTATATCCAGGGGGCGAGTAGAGATAGAAGAGAAGAGTGGGCAGGGCACCATGTCCCTCTAGGGTAATGAGGCAATATATCCAGGGGGCGGCGAGTAGAGATAGAAGAGAAGAGTGAACAGGGCACCATGCCCCTCTAGGGTAATTAGGGCACTATATACAGGGGGCGAGTAGAGATAGAAGGGAAGAGTGAGCAGGGCACCATGCCCCTCTAGGGTAATTAGGGCACTAAATCCAGGGGGGGCGAGTAGAGATAGTAGAGAAGAGTGAGCAGGGCACCATCTCCCTCTAGGGTAATTAGGGCACTATATCCAGGGGGGCGAGTAGAGATAGAAGAGAAGAGTGAGCAGGGCACCATGCCCCTCTAGGGTAATTAGCGCACTATTTCCAGGGGGCGAGTAGAGATAGAAGAGAAGAGTGAGCAGGGCACCATGCCCCTCTAGGGTAATTAGGGCACTATATCCAGGGGGGACGAGTAGAGCTAGAATAGAAGAGTGAGCAGGGCACCATGCCCCTCTAGGGTAATTAGGGCACTATATCCAGGGGGGGCGGGTAGAGATAGAAGAGAAGAGCGAGCAGGGCACCATGCCCCTCTAGGGTAATTAGGGCACTATATCCAGTGGGGCGAGTAGAGATAGAAGAGAAGAGTAAGCGGGGCACCATGCCCCACTAGGGTAATTAGGGCACTATATCCAGGGGGGTGAGTATAGATAGAGGAGAAGAGTGAGCAGGGCACCATGCCCCTCTAGGGTAATTAGCGCACTGTATCCAGGGGGGGCGAGTAGAGATAGAAGAGAAGAGTGAGCAGGGCACCATGCCCCTCTAGGGTAATTAGCGCACTGTATCTTGGGGGGGGCGAATAGAGATAGAAGAGAAGAGTGAGCAGGGCACCATGCCCCTCTAGGGTAATTAGGGCACTATATCCAGGGGGGTCAGTAGAGCTAGAAGAGAAGGGTGAGCAGGACACCATGCCCCTCTAGGGTAATTAGGGCACTATATCCAGGGTGGCGGGTAGAGACAGAAGAGAAGAGTGAGCCGGGCACCATGCCCCTCTAGATTAATTAGGGCACTATATCCAGGGGGGGCAAGTAGAGATAGAGGAGAAGAGTGAGCAGGGCACCATGCCCCCCTAGGGTAATTAGGGCACTATATCCAGGGGGGGCAGTATAGATAGAAGAGAAGAGTGAGCAGGGAACCATGTCCCTCTATGGTAATTAGGGCACTATATCCAGGGGGGCGAGTATAGATAGAAGAGAAGAGTGAGCAGGGCACCATGTCCCTCTAGTGTAATTAGGGCACTATATCCAGGAGGGTGAGTATAGATAGAAGAGAAGAGTGAGCAGGGGACCATGTCCCTCTAGGGTAATTAGGGCACTATATCCAGGGGGGCAAATAGAGATAGAAGAGAAGAATGAGCAGGGCACCATGTCCCTCTAGGGTAATTAGGGCACTATATCTATATCCAGGGGGGGCGAGTAGAGATAGAAGAGAAGAGTGAACAGGGCACCATGCCCCTCTAGGGTAATTAGGGCACTATATACTGGGGGCGAGTAGAGATAGAAGGGAAGAGTGAGCAGGGCACCATGCCCGCCTAGGGTAATTAGGGCACTATATCCAGGGGGGCGAGTAGAGATAGAAGAGAAGAGTGAGCAGGGCACCATGCCCCTCTAGGGTAATTAGCGCACTATTTCCAGGGGGCGAGTAGAGATAGAAGAGAAGAGTGAGCAGGGCACCATGTCCGTCTAGGGTAATTAGGGCACTATATCCAGAGGGGCGAGTAGAGATAGAAGAGAAGAGTGAGCAGGGCACCATGTCCCTCTAGGGTAATTAGGGCACTATATACAGGGCGGCGAGTAGAGATCAAAGAGAAGAGTGAGCAGGGCACCATGTCCCTCTAGGGTAATTAGGGCAATATATCCAGAGGGGCGAGTAGAGATAGAAGAGAAGAGTGAGCAGGGCACCATGTCCCTCTAGGGTAATTAGGGCACTATATCCAGGGGGGGCGAGTAGAGATAGAATAGAAGAATGTGCAGGGCACCATGTCCCTCTAGGGTAATTAGGGCACTATATCCAGGGGGCAAGTAGAGATAGAAGAGAAGAGTGAGCAGGGCACCATGTCCCTCTAGGGTAATTAGGGCACTATATCCAGGGGGGGCAAGTAGAGATAGAAGAGAAGAGTGAGCAGGGCACCATGTCCCTCTAGGGTAATTAGGGCACTATATCCTGGGGGGGTAGAGATAGAAGAGAAGAGTGAGCAGGGCACCATGTCCCTCTAGGGTAATTAGGGCACTATATCCAGGGGGGCGAGTAGAGATAGAAGAGAAGAGTAAGCAGGGCATCATGTGCCTCTATAGTAATTAGGGCACTATATCCAAGGGGCAAGTAGAGATAGAAGAGAAGAGTGAGCAGGGCACCATGTCCCTCTAGGGTAATTACGGCACTATATCCAGGGGGGGCGAGTAGAGATAGAAGAGAAGAGTGAACAGGGCACCATGCCCCTCTAGGGTAATTAGGGCACTATATACTGGGGGCGAGTAGAGATAGAAGGGAAGAGTGAGCAGGGCACCATGCCCCTCTAGGGTAATTAGGGCACTATATCCAGGAGGGCGAGTAGAGATAGAAGAGAAGAGTGAGCAGGGCACCATGCCCCTCTAGGGTAATTAGCGCACTATTTCCAGGGGGCGAGTAGAGATAGAAGAGAAGAGTGAGCAGGGCACCATATCCCTCTAGGGTAATTAGGGCACTATATCCAGAGGGGCGAGTAGAGATAGAAGAGAAGAGTGAGCAGGGCACCATGTCCCTCTAGGGTAATTAGGGCACTATATACAGGGCGGCGAGTAGAGATAGAAGAGAAGAATGAGCAGGGCACCATGTCCCTCTAGGGTAATTAGGGCACTATATCCCGAGGGGCGAGTAGAGATAGAAGAAAAGAGTGAGCAGGGCACCATGTCCCTCTTGGGTAATTAGGGCACTATATCCAGGGGGCAAGTAGAGATAGAAGAGAAGAGTGAGCAGGGCACCATGTCCCTCTAGGGTAATTAGGGCACTATATCCAGGGTGCGAAGTAGAGATAGAAGAGAAGAGTGAGCAGGGCACCATGTCCCTCTAGGGTAATTAGGGCACTATATCCAGGGGGGGTAGAGATAGAAGAGAAGAGTGAGCAGGGCACCATGTCCCTCTAGGGTAATTAGGGCATTATATCCAGGGGGGCGAGTAGAGATAGAAGAGAAGAGTGAGCAGGGCACCATGTGCCTCTATGGTTATTAGGGCACTATATCCAAGGGGCAAGTAGAGAAAAAGAGAAGAGTGAGCAGGGCACCATATCACTCTAGGGTAATTAGGGCACTATATCCAGGGGGCAAGTAGAGATAGAAGAGAAGAGTGAGCAGGGCACCATGTCGCTCTAGGGTAATTAGGGCACTCTATCTAGAGGGGGCAAGTATAGCTAGAAGAGAAGAGTGAGCAGGGCACAATGCCCCTCTAGGGTAATTAGAGCACTATATCCAGGGGGCAAGTAGAGATAGAAGAGAAGAGTGAGCAGGGCACCATGTCGCTCTAGGGTAATTAGGGCACTCTATCTAGAGGGGGCAAGTAGAGATAGAAGAGAAGAGTGAGCAGGGCACCATGTCACTCTAGGGTAATTAGTGTAATTAATGCACTATATCTGGGTGGGTGAGCTGGGTGAGCAGTGCACCAGATACTTAGAGGTTGAGCAGTGGATCCTATTGTGTGTGTGTGTATGTGTGTGTGTGATTATATTTCCTGTTGAGCTCAGGGCACCCATAAAAGAACCCCAGAGGGAGCCTTTTGCCTTTAGGCCATCCCCAAAAGCCACTTTTATACAGTAGGTGTTACCAATGGCTATCTGACCTTGGGAGTGTTAGGTCAGGGAAACCTACAAGAACCCCGGAGGGAGCCTATTGCCTTTAGGCCATCACCAAAAGCCACTTGTATACAGTAGGTGTTACCAATGGCTATCTGACCTTGGGGATGTTAGGTCGGGGAACCCCTACAAGAACCCCAGAGGGAGCCTTTTGCCATTAGACCATCACCAAAAGCCACTATTATACAGTAGGTGTTACCAATGGCTATCTGACCTTGGGAGTGTTAGGTCAGGGAACCCCTACAATAACCCCAGAGGGAGCCTTTTGCCTTCAGGCCATCATCAAAAGCCACTATTATACAGTAGGTGTTACCAATGGCTATCTGACCTTGGGGATGTTAGGTCAGGGAACTCCTGCAAGAACCCCCGAGGGAGTCTATAGCCTTTAGGCCATCTCCAAAAGCCACTATCATACAGTAGGTGTTACCAATGGCTATCTGACCTTGGGAGTGTTAGGTCAGGGAACCCCTACAAGAACCCCGGAGGGAGCCTTTTGCCTTTAGGCCATCACCAAAAGCCACTATTATACAGTAGGTGTTACCAATGGCTATCTGACCTTGGAAGTGTTAGGTCAGGGAACCGCTATAAGAACCCCAGAGGGAGCCTTTTGCCTTTAGGCCATCACCAAAAGCCAGTGTTAGACATTAGGTGCTACCAATGGCTAGATGAGAAATCTGGGGGTTAGGGACACCAGGGTTAGGGTGGTGGGAATCCTACAGGAGACAACAGAAGGAACCCATTATAACAGGTTATCCGGATTCTGACAACAATAAAAACAGGGATTTTTACTACATCTTGAAAATAAAAGCCCTTGAACCACCTTTTGGAGTCTGATGTTTTTAAGACCATCTGTGATACCTGGAAGGTCTGAAGATTGCCACACTCAGTGTCTGGAGATTATTGGAAGTGTTCATGGCAGAAAATGTTCTACAATGGGCTGTAAGTCGTGGAAATATTTTGTTAGCTCTGCACCTCTCGCAAAAAGCTGTTTTTAGCACACATTCTGAAATATCTAAGAACCAGATCTCCACCCACGATCCTAAGATGGAAGTCTGGGACTTGAAAAACAAAATGTATATCTCATCGCTTTGAAAACTGACAATGCCAACCCTTTAACTTTGTCCTCCACTTGACCCCCTCTCAACCGCACACTACAGACCATTTTCTAACACCCATTTCCTAGCCAAACCCAGTGCCTGCACAACCTACTCCTAGCTCAGTACTTTCACAAAAGCCAGCCACCTCCTCGACCCCTCCCAGTCCGGTTTCAGACCCTTTCACTGAACTGAATCATCCTTAGTCTCCATATGGGATGACCTCAAGAACACTGCAGACATGGAGGGCTGTGCCGCACTCACACTACTTGACCTCTCTGCAGACTTTGACTCCATTAGTCTCAGTCTCATTGACACAGCTCACTACCTTTGGCATTAGAGACACAGCACTACAATGGATCTCCTCATTCCTTGCAAATAGACACCAAATCACCTTCCTTCCTCCTTTCATTTCCTCCGCTCGACCCATCAATAACAGAGTCCCTCTAGGCGCCTGCCTATTCCCTCTCCTTTTCAGTATTTACATGAGCCCTCTCCCCGCACTTATCTGCTCACACAGCCTCACCTGCTACAACTATGCCAACGACACACAAATCATCTTCAGAATCCCTAAATCCGTCTCCACTCCCAGCCAGACCTCACATCTGGCCTCTCAGACATCGATCCTTGGATGACGGTCAACCATCTCCGGCTCAATCCTGGGAAAACAGAGATCGTGATCAGCAGAAAGACAGACCTCTTCCTGCAACCCACACCCTTGCCTCCCTCCCTAGGCCTCCCACTCCCTGCTGCGTCCACCAGAGTCACAAACCAGGGCTGTACATTGGCACTGACCTAACTCTATCACACCACATTACCCTGTATCAAAATCCTGCTACCTATACCTCTGCAAACTCAGACGCATCTTCCCTTACCTCTCCTACCCCCACAGAGTGACGGCAATCACGTCCATTGTCCTATCCCGACTAAACTACGCCAACTCTCTCCAGCTGGGCACCCCTGCCTACCAACTCAAAAAGTGCCAAAGAATCCAGAACTCCACAGCCACGCTGCTCCTCGCCCTCGGCCGCAGGGAGCACATCACCCCGCCCTCTGTACCCTATCCTGGCTGCCTATTGGACAACGGGTCACTTTCAAAGTCATGCGCATCACTCACTGAGCCCTACACAAGACAGACCCTAAATACCTGCAACAGAAAGACACCCACTACCACCCCAATAGAAACCTGCTTTCAGGCACTGCTCCCCTACTGCTGATCCCCCCTTTCAAATCAACCAGAATTGGAAGCACCACCTTCTCCGTTCTAGCCCCCACCACCTGAAACTGTTTGTCGATTAACATCCCAAGCATAGGGGACCTCCTGCTCTTCCGGAGGGTCCTCAAGACATGGCTATTCCCCTCGGCACCATGGCTAACCCTGCCTCCCCTTTGAGCTAACTACTTAATTCCAGGAGGACCGCGGCAGGAACGAAGCCCCCGCACAATCACCAAAAAATGGTAAGAACTCCTTAGATTGCATTTGGTTGAACCTTGAGGTTGTCTAATCTATTACGTTGAGATGAATTTGAAAGCATCCTATGTATGGCATCTGGGCACATTTTAATGGGTAGTCAAGATATGGCGCTCGGATGAGTTTGAGGCGGGCCAGTATGTGGCACTAAGACAATCTATAGGGTGGCCGCAGTATTTGTATCTCAATCACTGAGGGTAAGCAACACTGCATCACACTAAAAGGATTCTATATAGCCAATGGCCAGAATGTAGCCGCACTCAGATTCCACCATCTCCTTAAATGCAGCTGAAACCATGCAACCAATGAAGCAGCCAGGACACCAGGGTACGTACCACACTTCCTGCTTATGGATACTAGCCAAAGGCACGGCTATCCACCGATACCATGCACTACTCTTACACAATGCACAACACCTCTGCCTTTAGAATGCAGCTATCCCCGTGATCTAGCTGCACACATAATGTTTTCTCCTGCTTTCGCACACTCTCCAGACCATAAGTCAGCACCCATCCACTAAATGCACTACCCTGAGACCCTCTGCACAACAGCTCTGTCATTAGAATGCAGCTATCCCCCACAGAACAATTTGGTCTAGCTGAGCACGTTTCTCCTGCTCTTGCATACTCTCCATATCACATCTCAACACCCGCCCTCTACATAAACTGCCCTAAGACATATTGCATAACACCTCTGCCATTAGAATGCAGCATCCCCCACAGAACAATTCGGTCTAGCTGTGCACATGTTTCTCCTGCTCTTGCATACACTTCAGAGCACAACTCAGCACCCATCGACTACATTCACTCCCAAGACACATTGCACAACACCTCTGCCATTAGAACGCAGCTATCCCCCACAGAACAATTCGGTCTAGCTGCGCACGTTTCCCCTGCTCTTAGTATCTAAGGCATATGTAGGTGTTTTGCATTATTGTAGGTTTAAATGATTGGAGAGTGTAATGTAGAAGTTACAGTTATGTCCAATAGAAGTAATTGTGTATTTAGACTGAGCATATGGCCTTATTGTAAATAAATTTGTGTAAGTGATTGACACAAAACGTTTTTTGTAACACACACGGTTTTTGTGGACTCCCTGGCCGTAAGTCATGTATCCCATTAAGTTGTGGTCTATTTGTGAAGACACCCACACGGTACTGGTTAATGAAGTATTAATTGCCGGGTTTATTCAAAGACCTATATGGTAAGGATATGTATTATAGCAGTATTAATGATGGCTATATGTCTGTGTTTTCTCCTATAGGGTCTGTACGTATAAGCTGCAATAGGTGTGGTGGTTTTCGCTACTTCAAAATTGAGTGCTAATTAACCAAATGCTGTTGATCCCCTGAAGAAGTTCTGGTGGAATATGTATAATTAAATACAGAACGAACCATGTTGGGCTGAAAGGACACTGTATTGATTAAGAGTGGATTTATTTTATTATTAAGTTGTGTTAGAACCCTGATGGCATATAGGGATTCGTTTAATTGATCTCACTTATGGGGAGATAAAGAGACTAGAAATACCTTGTTCACTTTATCTGCCAGACAACATTGGTTGAGGTGTTTTGCACTATAGAGGTTATAGCAATTTGTCAAAATAGTTTTATGCATAAAATGTGTTTTTATGCAGTTTGTGACATTTTGTAATGTGTTTTAAATGATAATTGTGATATGAATTGATGTTATGTATTTTTATGTGTTTTATTGAATTGTGCACATTGTGCTGAATTAAAATGTAATAAAATGCAATGGAATTTTATTATATTATACATTTTAATATGTTGAGATCCTCACAGCTCCCCTTTCCCCATAGATAAGATGGACAGAACCACATCTTGTATCCATCCTGAAGAAGGCCACCAGTGTGACAGGCTTGAACTCAGCCCCCTATGGCCGAAACACTCCAGTGTCGATAACCTGTGGGGTTTAACCCCCATTGTATGTTTTGTAGAAAGTGTTGTGTACACTGTTTGTTAATTACCCCAGACCAATTACAGTCCCGGGTAGCACCGTGCTCAGTCGTGTGTTCACCCTACTGTCATTTTTGCTTGTGTTCTTTGTTGGAAATGTTACCTCGCTATTCCAGAGGTTGATACTTACCTGTATTTCCTATGTTTTGAATCAAACCTGTCCGTGTCACTTTCGTGCTTATCGAAAGTCTTGTAAATAATTGAAAAATCATCTGTACAGAAAATTGGTTTGAAATAAAGTTGTAGTTTCAAAACCACACAGCTGTAGTCGGTCCAGTGCATTTTAAATCTATCATCAAGAGTGTTGAATAACTCAGAACAGACTCTCCTGGAAAGAGTTCTATCTTTTGTTCCTGCTACTAAAGCAGATCCCTTCAGAACAGAAGCAGAACTAAGAAGATTCTTTCGAACCCTTAGACTCAAATATTTTTTTGAGATATACTTACCAGAAAAACAGGACTCTGAGACTGTTACCATACAGGAGCCAGAGAGACTACAAGACAAAACGACGGGACGAAAACCCAGGTCTAATTGTACACCTCCACCTCAGACCATCCCGGGTGAGTTTGATATTTTCGGGAAAAAAGTCATCAAAACAATCTGTGCAGGACTGACACAAAAAAATGTCTATCATGAAAACTTAAGCAGAGAAGAAAGAAAATCCCTCGGCGACCTCAACTCGGACAGAACCATAACCATAAAACCAGCCGACAAGGGTGGTGGGATTGTGGTTATGAACAACGAAGACTACAACAATGAATGCCTGCGACTTTTAGCAGATACAACTTCGTACAAAAAACTGAGCAGAGACCCCACCCAACGCCTACAAGAAGAAATCATCAGTCTCACGAGACATGCTGAAGACGAAGGGTGGATATTCGCAGATGAACGCAGCTTCCTTAATAAAACTCACCCCAGGATACCGTCCTTCTACATTCTGCCTAAAATACACAAACATGCCACCAAGCCACCCGGCCTTCCTATAGTCTCTGCTTGTGACTCTCTACTGGAACCACTCTCACTATACACCGATTACTTCATGAAACCCTTTGTTGGAAAAATGCAATCGTACATCAAGGACAGCACAGACACCATCAAAATTTTAGAAACTCTGAGCCTTAACTCCAACTCAATCCTGGTCACCATGGATGTAGAGGCCCTGTATACCTCGATCCCCCAACAGGAAGGACTGCAAGCGCTGGCCAACTGCCTAAACAAAAGAAACAACATTGCTTCTACTCCTACGAATTTCATTCTCGAGTGCATTCGCATAGCCATGGCGGAGAACTTCTTTCTTTTTGACCAGCAAATCTATCAACAAATAAAAGGCGTGAGCATGGGGGCCACATTCGGCCCGGACATAGCAAATCTCTACATGGCCCAATACGAGGAGGACCATATCTACCATGAAAATAACCCATACAAAGATCACATTAAACTATGGCGTCGCTACATCGACGATGTTCTCTTGATCTGGCAAGGAAGCAAGGAACTACTGATGGCTTTCCACCACTGGCTGAATCTACGGAACACCCACATCAAATTCACCATTGAATGGGATTTTCAATCCATTAACTTCCTTGATCTGCACATATACCGTTCCGGTGACCTGCTGAAAACAGAACTCTTCAGGAAACCGACAGACAGAAACAGCCTCCTACATTTCTCCAGCTACCACCCCCAAGGTCTCAAATATAATCTTCCCTATGGGCAATTTCTCCGCATATGTAGAAATTGTACGGAAAAAGAGAAATTTGAACACCACGCAAAACAGTTGCAAACACGCCTGGGTGAAAGGGGCTATCCTAGAAAATCCATCAAAATGGCCAAGAAAAGATCGGCCAACACTGACCGTACAGTCTTCTTGACAGCAGAAACCAAATTTCCAATAGACAGGACTGTCTGTGTCACCACCTTCAAACCCGTGAGCAACCTCATCAAGACCACAATCAACAAACATTGGCACCTGATCAAAAACAAGGGTAGGCTAGCAAAAAAACCTTTGTTCGCATAAAAAAAAAAAGAAACCTCAGAGACACTTTGGTTCATACTTTCCTTGAGCCCACCAAAACGCCGACTACTTTGTGGAATCTACCTCCCGTCGTGGGACATTACAGTTGCGGCCATTGCGTAGCTTGCCGATACACAGAAACCAGCAAAACCTTTACCCAGTAGGACTTTATCTGGACCATGAAGAACCACACCAATTGTGAAAGTAGACATGTGATCTACGCCATCAGATGCCCATGCAACCTTATCTACATCGGAAAAACCATCAGGCCTATCAAGCAAAGGATAAATGAACATAGGACATGTATCAAAAACCTCATACAAGACAAACCCTTGGTGGAACATTTCAACAAAAAAGGCCACACAAACAAACAATTCACGTGGACCGTCCTACAACAACTTCAGGCCCAAAAACGTGGAGGAGACATCAACCTAGCCCTCATCAGACTCAAACAGAAATGGATGCATAAACTGGACTCAGTGAAGAATGGTCTGAACATCACTGTTGAGTGGAAGCACTTCTGGGAGTAATTCCCATAGACTGCCTCCTATAACCCCATGAGGGGACTGGTGACCAGCACAGGTTAGGTAGTTTTGCCTTGTGTCATTTACAGAGAATCCACCTTTTCACTGGTCTGTTCTACTCTATACTCTAATGAACACGTATGTCCTTTATGCAATATCACCATGGTAGACAGGGTTGATGCATGCTCACAGTATGCAGATGGGCCCTCACCTCACGGAGCGCAGAGCCTCCAACAGACTGTTTTTACTTTTTGTCTGGCTGCTTTAGCACCATAAACCAACACACCACTGTAGCACCATGCACACATCGTGTCAAGTGGGGTTTAACTATGAATAATGTTTCCACCATAGCGGTTAGATTGTGCGTTTTTTCACCAATACCTACCAGTATCTGGACTTATGTCACGCTTGTACCATCAGTTTTGCAACATCACTTTGTGGTTTGTCTAATACCTTGTTACCAGTCATCATACATGTACAGTACCACATGTCCCATAACTCTCCTTGATTCCTGGAGTTCATTTCAGATTTAGGCATCTTTGGACACACGTCTGGTCACATGGGTCGCACTCTCAGCGATTGGACACCGCTTGAGTCTGTAGCCGTGACATGTCAGCTGACGCGCACACCCCTGACCCGATTGGTCCCCCACTCGCCCGTGGGTGGACACTTATGCATGCAGCGTCCCGAGCTCCATAGCAACCATAACTTGCTGTGTGAGCTACGGGAACAAACGAACCTTCAGAATAGCGGCAAGAGCCCGCGATTGCTCAGGCACGCAGCCCGCCTTCCACTTTGAAATTCATAACCTGGACACTTGCCCACCTAGGCACCAAAACACTAAGCCTGATGCCATTACCATTACTTTTAAAAATATCCGGTCCATTTTTGACGCCTCATACTGCACGTCACCGGCACCAACTGAGCACTACTCAAGCACTCCTCATCATGCTGTGCACTCAGCACAGCTCGAGCATTCTGCCGTGCACCTGCAGGGTAATACAAAGTACTGGATCACATGACCACGCAGTTTTTCTTAAGTTGGCGTCCTCGCATTTACTCAATTTCACTCGACTCCAGAGCTCTCTCGCACACACGCTTGCCTAGTCACCTGGCACTGGCGCTTTTTGGTACTCCCTCCTGGATACCACCACCACCTCCTGAAACCACTAATCAGTGGCTCACGTTGTTTCTCATCCACTGCCTCCCTCCTTAAGTAGTAAACACACGTGATGTCTTGCACCAGCCTGCACGAGCACCATCCATTGCGGCTACAACCATCCAATCTAGGTTAGACTAACTCATTGTGGTCTTCCCTGTCACAGAGTTGAGACCTACCTAGGCCCATCTCCAGCCTTCGGGATCCTGAAGCAAGTCACTCACTCAGGAACCCACAGCTTCTCCTCAGGGCTTCATGCACCCGACAGTCCGGCATTAGATTAAGGACTGAAATACACAGCATCACTACTGCAACACAAGCAGAAGGTAAGCTGTATATCGATACACCTCTCGATGTATCCTTGTGGCAACAATCAGCCATTATTCAATAAATCTTAAATAATACACTTAATATGTTGAAATCCTCACAGCTCCCCTTTCCCCACAGATAAAACGGACAGAATCACATCTTGCATCCATCCTGATGAAGGACACCACTGTGACGGGCTTGAACTCAGCCCCCTATGGCCGAAACACTCCAGTGTCGATAACCTTTGACACAACTGTTTAACCCCCATTGTATGCTTTGTACAAAGTGCTGTGTAGACTGTTTGTTAATTACCCCCGGACCAATTACAGTCCCGGGTAGCACCGTGCTCAGTCGTGTGTTCACCCTACTGTCATTTTTGCTTGTGCACTTCGTTAGAAATTTTACCTCGATATTCCAGAGGTTGATACTTACTTATATTTCCTATGTTTAGAATCAAACCTGTCCGTGTCACTTTCGTGCTTATCGAAAGTCTTGTAAATAATTGAAAAATCATCAGTGCAAAAAATTGGTTTGAAATAAAATTGTAGTTTCAAAACCACACAGCTGAAGTCGGATCTCCCATCCTGTTTCCTTTTATATTAATACATGTACCCTCCTGGGCATATCAGGACCTTGCCAGGCGCCCTGTAGATTTACTTTTAAACAGTAAGACATACACAAGTGACTACAGTTCAAGGGTGTTTATTGAACTTCAAAAAGGGCTTGAAAAACGCCTATCTAATCCTAAATCTACAGATGGGAGCAAGCTACGACCATCAAATAATAATAGCACAGTCCTCATACTGTCTTGTCAAAATATAAGGGTCTATAATAATAAACCTAATGCCAAACCTTACCTCTAAATACAAATAGTGTTGGAAATAATGTTACAAAAAAGAACAAAGTATTCACAAAATAATGTGACAGGATGTTCAGGGCATTGGCTTAGCACAGTCTCTGGCTTCTCTAGCACGAGGACACAGCTCAAGACATAAGCATCAGGGTCTTCCATGTCCAAGTCTCTTTTCCTTTCAATGTCTCTTCATTCAGAGGGCCTGATGCGACAAACAGATTATCACAAGTACTCAAGTTCTTACGTGATTCGCTAGTCATCTTGGATCCCCTTCAGCCGAGCTCAGATCCTGTCACCACAATGTTCGTACACTGTTTATGCATCTAATTCTTCATAGGGTATTCTTTCTCGGGTGACTCACGGTTCACCCCAGATCCCCCTCAGTCAGGCTTGGATCTCGGATCCCCCTCGGATCCCCCTCAATCAGATTCAGATCTCGGATCCCCCTCATCGGGCTCAGATTCCTGTTAACACAATGTTCATAACTTTACACAAACTTGCTTTAACCAAAGGCTTTGTAGGCTGATCTCCCTCCGCCCGGTTCGGACCAACTTTCTTTATTCTTCCATCAACTATCTAAGACTTTCAAATGTGCACAGGTTTTTGCTTGACCCATTGCAGGACCACTTTGATTTCACAATTCTTTAACACTCTCCACATTTGCCACCTTTCAGCTGGATACCTAACTGAGTCGTTCAAATGAGCACTCTGTTTATGGTATTGTGTCTTGGCTTCAAAGTTCAATAACTCATCCGCTGGTTAATTGTGTTTGCATCGCTTGCCACATATGCTCCATACAGTGTTCTCTTCTCTTTTCATTATACAATGTTGCCGCTTGCAACCTTGGCTTCAAAACAGACCAGCCTGGTATCAGTCTCCCCAACTCGCTGGCTGTGCTGACTTCACTGGCGCTACTTTGTTGCGGGAGCCAAGGACAGTACCACAGCGGCACACGATTCTCCCCGCCATGACTATCGATGCAGGAGAGTCCTGGGTACCTCCGACACACCATGCATCGTCCTTCAGCTTCGATGCCTGGTGTTACGTTTCCTATTCTCGAAGGTTCCTGAAAGTAACAGACATTCGTTGAAAAGGTCAAGGGCACTTCCCTCCTTGCAATCCTCTTTGGTCTTTCCTTCTTTCGCCTTGTATTAAACTGTCATCTTGGAACCGCTGCTTCCTCATGTGCCTTGCTCAGAGTGGGCTTTCATGCTCCACCTTTTATCAGTGTGGGGAAGTGTGATGGAGTTCAGGTGTGTGTAATGGTCAGGGATTGCCTGACCCTGCATGACCATTGTATTGGGACATGTCAGGTATATGGCTCGGGTGTTAGTCCTTTTCCTCTCACAGTGAGCTGTCCGTGAGAAAGTGTTCATGTTGGGAAAGGGTGGAGGGTTGAGCTCCTAAGTATCCTACCTGGTAGGATGGGGTAAAGGTGATACAGAAAAGGGGATACTGCATCTCGCCACCCGGTGTCTTCCACTCCCCGAGGACCCCTCACCCAGCTGATCCTCCCACACTGGTCCACCCCCAGGAACTGGATCCAAAAGTGATGGCCGTGTCCTGGCCCCCTGGGAGAGAGATCCCTGGGGAGTGGCGGGTGAGACACCTTCAGGATTCTCACATACTCCACGTCCGCTTGGTCTTTGCCTTTTTGGTGTTCCACAGTAGGGTTTCAGGTCTAAGAAGCATTGCATGACTCGAGGGTTGGAATCTTTCTGCTGGCTAATCCAAACTAGTGGAGAATGATCTGTGATGAGTGTGTACTTTCTTCCTAGGAGGTAGTATCTAAGGTGGATAATGGCCCACTTGATGGCAAGGGTCTCTAATTCCAGTACGGAGTAATTTGTTTTCACATGTGAAGGGTTTGCGTATCGTAAATAAGATAGGATGTTCCAACACATTGCACATTTGTGACAAGACTGCTCCTAACACTGTAACGGAGGCGCCTGTTTGTAACACTAACTCCTTCAAGACGTCTACTACCTTTAGGATCGGGTTCTGGCACAGGGTTTGCTTTAGGTTGTTGTAACATACATTGTCCTCGTCAGTCCAATGAATCTTCTGGGGTTCAGCGTTCTTTAATTTGTCTGTCAGCCTATCTGTCCTGTCCGAGAAGTTAGGGATAAACCTACAGTAATAACCGATTAACCCTAAGAATGCCACAAGGTCTCTTTTAGTTTTAGGCGCAGCGATATCTAGGACGGCCTTCACTTTCTCGCGTTGAGGTTGGACACTACCATTCCATACAAAGAAGCCGAAGTATTTCATGGCGGATTGGGCAAGCCTGCATTTGGATGGATTGACAGTTAGGCCAGCTTCTCTGAGGGCTCTCATGATAGTAAAGAGATGGAAAAGATGGTCTTCCCAGGTTTTTCTATAAATGATTATATCGTTAATATAAGCTCCACAGAAATCAGAGTCGGGTTGAAATATTTTGTCCATTAGTCTTTGGAAAGTGGCGGGCCCCATGTATGCCAAAAGGGAGGACTTTGAACTGGAATAGTCTCAGGGCATTGAGAAAGCTGTCTTTTCCTTATCAGGTCCATGTACTGGGATCTTCCAGTACCCCTTGGTTAAGTCTAGGGTTGATAGAAAGGTAGCGTTTGCAAGTTTATCAATCAATTTGTCGATGTGTGGCATGGAATAGGCATCAAAGTCAGAGATGACATTAACTTGGCGGAAGTTGTGAGAAACTCATGGTGGCAACAGTAAAGACATACACAAGTGATCACAGTTTAAGGGTGTTTATTAAACTGTAAATGCAGGGTGGAAAAACGCCTAAGATAAACCTAAATCTAAGATGGGAGTAAGCGTCGACCATCAAATAAAATTAAGGCAGTCCTTGTGGAGTCTTGTAAAATTAAAAAGCCTATACTAAGTCAAACCTATTGCCAATTCCTTACAACTAATGACAGAAAGAGTGTGGGATAGGGTATTCAAAATAAGGAGGAAAGTGTTCACAAATAAGTCAGGATGTAATTGCCTCGAGGTCTCCCTTCCCTACATTTTTAGCATGGGACAAGGTGGGACTTTGCAGCACAGCACACGCTCGAGATAACAGTCCCGTATCAGCTATCACGTTCTTGGATAGTTAAGTCTCTTTATAATGAAAAGTCTCTTGCCTTCGAGGCCTGATACTCTCAACAAACAGACACAAAGTTCCCTTCTACAAGTTATTTGAGGGATGGCTTCACCCTTGGGTCCCCCTCTTCTGGGCACTGACCCCTCAGACACTTTGGGTGATGGCTTCGCCCCAGGATCCCCTTCTTCTGAGCGTTGACCCCTCAGACACTTTCAACAGTTTAACAAGACAGCTCCTTTTTTAGCGAACTTTGGGTGGTAACTTTCCACCCTTGGATCTCCCTCGGCCAGACTTAGATCCCAGTAGACAAGGGGGACACTTCCCTTCTCCTTGTCTTGCAATGCTCACGCTTTCACAAATCTAAATGTCTTTTTAAACAGGTTTTCAGCCTTTGCCTCTGGTTGTCGGCTTCCCTCTGCTGGATTCACTATTGTCGACTTTACAATTCCTCATGGGTCTTTTAGACTCTGTCCCTTTTCATTAGCATCCCTTGTCCGGGTTCACTCTTGCTAATTTCCACAAAATACAGTTCATGTGTTATTCTTCAACATGTGGGACTCACTTCCCTTAGCTTTCACACTTCACTGTCGGTCAAAGACTTTCGACGGTACAGAGGATTTTACAAGACACCTGTATGACCACTTCGACCTTTCCTTGCCTCTTCCCAAGGCCTTCTGGTTATGATAGTCTTTACCATTGGGTAATCACCCATATATTCTTGAGCGAGCATCCATGTGGTGCCATACTCCTCTACTGCCAGTTTTCCCCCATCAAAACATTTAACAGTACTTTGTTTGTTCAAAGTTCAAATAGCCACTTGCTACTTTTCGCTCAACACAGTTCTGTCTCTCATTGTTACTCCCCTCGACTCACCTGCTGTGATGAACCGCTTGGCTTTCGTTATCCTTCGAGTCAAGGTTGATGCTATGGAGACCAGTGTCTCTCCCCGGCTTGGTTATATGGAAAGGAGGGTCTTGCGTACCATTGGCATCTGTTACAGCACACGCTGGCTATTGTTTGCAGACTTATCCTTTCATCTGCAGAGGTTTCACAGGCTCCTCGTCACCCTTTCGGTCTGCGCCTTGTTTCTCCTCCTCTTGAACTGCCATGTGAGTTATCTCTAGCCTTGTGCGGTCTGCCTTGCTCGGACTGTGCTGTTGTGCTCTACCTTTTATCCCTGTGGGGAAGAAAAGGGCTGGCAGGCGTGTGTGTGTAATTCTGGTCAATTGCCTGACTTTGCCTGACCTGATATTGGGACACATCAGATAAACGGCCCTGGTGTTAGTCCGTTGTCTTTTGTGTTGTGCGAAAGTGTTCGTGTGGAAAAAGGGGGGGAACTGTTTTAGAATATCCTACGTGTTAGGATGGGGAAAAGGTATTGAAAGAAGGTGGATACCGCGTCTCACCCATCGGTGTCCCACTCCCACTCCCCAAGGACTACCCATCCAGATGGTCCTCCCTCACTGGTCCACCCCCAGGAACTGGATCCAATAGCGATGGCCGTTTCCTGACCACCTGTATGACATATGGGGCAACACCTTCAGGTTTCTCACATAGTCTATGCAAAACCTCCAGGAGTGGTCAGGTTTTGTGACCAATACTGGGGAGGGCCATGGGCTTGAAGAGGGTTCGATAACATTCACTCTTAACATTTTATTTAATTCCTCAACCATTATCTGTTTACGGGCTTCCGGGAGTCTATATGTTTTCAGATGAAACACTTTTTCCTTGGGTGTTCTAATGTAGTGATAAGTGGCTTCCACTCTTCCTGGTTTCGCCGAGAATGCATCGGGAAATGTTATGATTACATTGTTTAAATCTTCTTGTTGTTGATTAGATAGCTCTTGAGGAATTAATTCAAAGTTATCTATTTCTTCTGGTACCAAACAGGATAGTATTGTGGCATTCGTGGCATAAGGGTTTTCCATCCACTCTTTTAAGAGATTTACATGGTATAGATGGGTCTTTCGTTTCCTGTCAGGTTGTGCTACCTTATAAGTACAGGTTCCTGTTCATTTCAATATGTCATATGGCCCATGTCACTTAGATTAAAGTTTGTTTTCCGAGGTAGGCAAGAGGACCAATACTTCTTAGGTTTACTTTTTTGTCATAGGTGGATCTTTGTTTTGTTTGGACTTTTTCCATAAGAGTATAGACTAGATTGCGAACAAGTTTCATATGCTCTCGCAATCTGGTAGTGGTTTGCGAAAGGGGAATGGGTGCCTTTTCTCTTTCTTCCCAGGTCTCCCAGAGCATGTCCAGGACATCTCTAGGTTCTATACCATAAAGTATTTCAAAAGGAGAGAATCCAGTGGATTCCTGAGGAGTCTTTCTTACTGCAAACAGTACCGAGGGGATCAAACAGTCCCAGTCCTTCCCGTCCTTATCTACCAACTTTCTTAGAATAATTTTGAGGGTTTTGTTGAATCTTTCTACCAATCCGTCTGTTTGGGGATGGTAAACTGAAGTTTGTAAGGTGGTGATATGCAGCAGCTCCTTTACTTCACCCATGAGCTTGCTCATGAAATTGGATCCTTGATCCATCAGGATTTCTTTAGGAAAGCCAACCCTGGAAAAATATGGTAATAGGTGTTTTAAAATCTGCTGGTTGGTGTTGTTCTGCATAGGGAATGCCTCGAGGTATCTGGTCGCCTAGTCGACAATCACAAGGACATATTTGTTACCCAGTCTACAAATTTCCAAAGATCCAATGATTTCCATCCCAATCCTTGAGAACTTCTAGTATAGGTAAAGGATTCAAAGGGGCAGGCAAGGGGATGTGAGTACTGCTTTTCTGACGTATTTCACATGTCTAAATAACATTTTTTATATCAGCATGGATACCTGGCCAGTAAAACTTCCCACTGATGTATGCCTTGGTCTTAGATTGTCCTAAGTGTCCCCTTGTCAGATGAGAATATGCAATCTCTAGTACGATTTTCTGGTGGGTTTTGGAAATTACCAACTGAGTTTTACTTAGGGCTTCTGTGAATGTTTCTTTTCTATACAGCAATCCTTGCTTTAAGAAGATAAAAGGACTTCCCTTCTCTACTCACTCCCTTTCGGTAATTGCTTGTAAGAAAGCCTCAGCAAGGGCTGGATCATTTTGCTGGGCGAATGCTAGGTCGTGAAAAATTGTAAGTTCTTCTTCCATTTTCTCTTGAGTGGTAGATGGTTCATCAGCTTCCCCAAAGTATAAGGTACTTCTCTACGTATCTTCTGGTTTATTCTCTTTAAAATTAGGAAATAGAGCCCTTTCAAGAATTCCTTGTGCAATTTTGTCCTCATGATGTATTTCAAATGGAACTTCACCATGGTTCTGTAAGAGAACATTTATGTTTCCCCGGAAGACAGGAACTATGATGCCTGCTAGAACATCCAGGCCAAACTTCCAAGTTAGGACAGATTTTGGGGCTAATCTTATATAACACCCAGGCGCTGGTATCTAGACTAAGTCTGTAGGAATCATTCCTCTTTTCCCTGGAGGTATAGGAGCATCTCTGTTGCTACAGATATCAACGCCTATTGATTCTTTTGTGTCAATAGAGGGGTCTGAGGCGCTATGACTAAGCTTCTGGAATCCTACGGTTCCCCAATTTGTTTCAATTGAGTCACATACCACTTCTCATATCACAAGTAAGGAAGGCATGGTGTCAACAGTAAGACAGACACAAGTGACCACAGTTCAAGGGTGTTAATTGACCTTCAAAAGGGTTTGAAAAATGCCTATCTAATCCTAAATCTACAGATGGGAGCAAACTATGACCATCAAATAAAAATAACACAGTCATCCTAGTGTCTGTCAAAATAAAGGGGCCTATACTAATAAACCTATTGCCACTTGCTACCTCTAAATACAAATAGTATGGGGAAATAAGGTTTTGAAAAAGAAAGAAGTGTTCACAAAATAATGTGTCAGGATGTTCAGACCATTGGCCTCCCTTCCCCACGTTTTCAGCACGGGACAAGGCAGCACACTTGAGTTTATCACAGTCTCTGGCTACTCTAGCACGAGGATACTGTTCAAGACATAAGCATCAGGTCCTTCTGTGGCCAATTCTCTTTTCCTTTCAAAGTCTCTTCATTCAGAGGGCATGCTGCGACAAACAAACAATACTTTTTTTCATTCTTTAGGTCATCATAAGGACTCAAGTTCTTAGGCAATTTACTATTCACCTTGGATTTCCCTCAGCCAGGCTCAGATCCTTTCACCACAATGTTCGTGAACTATTTATGCATCTATTCTTCGAAGGCTATTCTTTCTCGGGTGACTCACGGTTCACCCGTAACACCCACAGTCGGGCTCAGATCTCGGATCTCCCTCAGCCGGCCTCAGATCTCGGATCCCCCTCAGTCGGGCTCAGATTCCGTTTAACACAATGTTCATAACTTTATGCAAACTTGCTTTAACCAAATGCTTTTTAGACTGATCTCCCTCTGCCGGGTTTGGACCAACTTTTTTATGCTTTCATCAACTATCGAAGACTTTCGTATTTGCACAAGTTTTTGTTTGACCCGTTGCAGGACCAGTTCGATTTCACAATTCTTTATCACTCTTCACATTTGCCACCTTTCAGCTGGATACCTAACAGAGGGTTTTCGAATGAGCACCACGTGGTGCCCGACCGCTCTGTTCATGGTATCGTATCTTGGCTTTAAAGTTCAATCACTCATCTGCTGATTAATTGTGTTCGTATTGCTTGCCACATATGCTTTGTACAGTGTTGTCTCTCTTTTCATTATACAATGTTGCCACTTGCAACCTTGACTTCAACACAGACTGGTCTGGTATCAGTTTCCCCAACTCATCGGCTGTGCTGACTTCACTGGCACTGCTTTGTTGTGGGAGCCAAGGACAGTACCACAACGGCACACGATTCTCCCCACCTTGCCTATCGATGAGGGAGAGTCCCACGTACCACCGACACACCATGCAGCATCCTTCAGCTTCGATTCCCGGTCTTAAGTTTCCTATTCTGGAAGGTTCCTGAAAGTAACAGTCTCTTGTTGAAAAGGTCAAGGGCACTTACCTCCTTGCAAGCCTCTTCGGTCTTGCCATCTTTCACCATGTATTAAACTGCCATCTTGGAACGGCTGCTTCCTCATGTGCTTTGCCTTGGTCAGAGTGTGCTTTCATGCTATGCCTTTCATCTCTGGGGAGAAGTGGGATGGAGGTCAGGTGTGTGTAATGGTCAGGGATTGCCTGACCCTACCTGACCATTGTATTGGGACATGCCGGGTATACAGCTCAGGTGTAAGTCTGTTTTCTCTCACAGTGGGCTGTCCGTGAGAAAGTGTTTGTGTTGGGAAAAGGGTCCCACTTCCACTCCCTGAGGACCCCTCACCCAGGTGATCCTCCTGCACTGGTCCACCCTCAGGAACCCGATCCAAAAGCGATGGCCGTGTCCTGGCCACCTGGATGACAGATCCCCAGGGACTAGTGGGTGAGACACTTTCAGGTTTCTCACAAGGCGCACATATACATAGACAATACCCGTGAGGCAACGACAAGGAATAATGTTAATAGTAGCAGACATGGTTGAGAGGGAAACCAAAGTAAAGAAGGCGATGGTTGAATGGCGGGGAGCCAATTGTGGGCCATTAGATGAAGGGTCCTCACATGTGCGCACCAGATGAGTCCTGAAAGACTGCACATATAACTTTCGGGCGGTTTCCCACTGATTACATATTGGTCTGTTGTTCTTCGGTGTCGCTGGCCCAAGCAACAGCCTTCAGCCATTGATCAGTGGTTGGTACAGTGGGCTTTGACCAGTGTAACAACAAACATTGCATCGCAAGTAACAAGCATACATTTACCAGCTTTCGTTCCCCGCCACCTCATCAAAGACATGAAAGAGGTATTGCATGGGGGCGGCATCTAACCTGACACCAGTCATATCAGCCAGTATAGTTCAAACATCCTTCCAGTAATCATCTAGCTTAGAGCAAGCCCACACCATGGGAAAGTACCCAGCATCTTCCACCCCACACCTAGGGCAACATCCTGTAGTTGCTTGGGAAAAGAGTTTCATTCTCGTCGGAGTACAGTGGTATCTGTGCAGGACTTTGTAATTGTATCAGGCGAAACCAGGAGTTAAAGGAGACCTCTCCGGTTTGTGCGCTCATGCCCCCCCCAGGTTTCATCTGATATATCAAGATGCATGTCTATCGCCCATTTAGATCACAGCTTGGCTAAGGGAATCAACATTCGGCCTTAAATATACTGTACAGAGAGGAAACCACACCCCAGGAACCATACTCCTCCATAATATTCCCAAATAAAGAGTCATTCTCAGACTCTACTGGGAAACTCTCCCATTGACTTCGTATACTTCTAATATATTGAAGCCAATGGAAAGACTTATATTGCGTAAGTGCAGGAATGTTAGCAGCAGAAATAAAATTCCCATTCAGAAACATGTTTCCCAGTTTACTAAATCCATTCTGAGTCCAATTCCGTTCAGTAACCACATCTACCCTGCGAAAAGCCGGGTCACAATACCATAGCGGGAAGTTACCATGAAGTTATGCTTGATTTATGTCCTTATTATTTTTATGAGTTATTTCTATGTACTTGTAAGCTTTGAATAAATAGCCGTAAAGAGCTGATTATCTTTTAAGAGTGCGTGGCTGTGAGTTATTGTGTCTGTCTGTTCATGGTTCAAAGTATTTGCTCTATAATTGCATTGATGATTTATTGTTGTTTCGTGCACTTTTCGGGGAAGAGCAATACATTTTTGGCGTCACAAACAGGATGTACGTGATGAGTGGTTCCATGCATCTAAGAATCTGTTGAAACGTAGATAGAATTTGGTTGTCGTTTAAGTGAAGTCTTTGAATAGTGAAGTTTTTTTTCCCTCCTTTCTCGTTGTTGTAAGTGTTTGAGTGCCTGTGGGAGTGATTGCAGTGTGGAGAAGAAAATATATAGATTCAACGAGGTTTTGCTTTGCTTGAGATAATGAGTAGTTTGTTCAAGAAGAAGAACGTTACCGCTGGTGGTGCCTGTCCTGATGTTGTTATTCCAGGTTGGACTAAGAGTCCGTATGATAAATTGGCTCAAGCGTGGGCATGTGGTGCCGGATTAAGTGAAACTTGGGATCAAGAATTGGGGGATGCCGATCCAGCTGATGTAATTGCATGCTTGCAACAAGTTCCAGTAGAATGTGGTAAAGAACGTGCTGCGTTAGGCAGGCGAGGTTGGGTTCTTTTGCATGCTTATAGGAAAATACATCAGATGAAGGTGGACATGAAATATTAGGTTTTGCGATTAGAAAGAGAGCTAGCTGCAGAACGGCCGAATGCGTTAATGCAGCAGATTCAAATGAAACTATTTAAAGATAAGGCGGACACATATCAGGTGGTGGCCGAGAGGGCAGCAGTCAGAGTAGCTCGATATAAGTATAGGAAAAGATGGGGAGGGGTCAACAAAAGAAAGGTGGCAACTGTAATCGCTACCGCTGGCGTAGACTGGGATCCAGACAAAGGGGATGGTGATATTTTTGACTCGACCAGTCTAGAAAGTAGTTCCGCAGAAGAGTCTGACCCCAAACCAGAGGCGAAACAGAAAACAGTGGCGGCGAAGCCTGTTAGAAGGCGGCAAGCCGGACCACACCCGGAGAATCCTGGTGGTGGTATGGTGGATTTAACCACTTTTGAAGATTACACACAACAGGAGGTTGGGGAAATTATTACCTGTTTGAGGCAAAAATCAGGGGAAGCTTTATTGACATGGATGGTGAGATTGCTAGATGGGGGTGCTGCTGGGTTGTTGGTAGATTCTACTGATTCGCCGTGTTTTTTACCCGTGTCAATTGACACCAATGTACAGGAGGTCTTAAGAACGGGACCGCCCCCTGACGCAAATGGTCAAGATACACAGGTGTCTTTGTTGCACCTGGTAGCCCAAGCATGTAACCGTAAATACCCTATTACCACAGATTGGCCCAGTGAAGAAACGAAGTGGTATACGTTGAGAGAAGCAATTCAAAAAGTCAGAGAGCATGCTATGAAAGAGGCGATTCACATAGATGCTCCTGATCACATGGGAGCTGTGCCGCTCTCAGTTTCAACTCGAAACATGGTGATTAGAACTGCGCCACCCGCATACAAAAGTATCATTATGACTTTGCTCATAGGCATGACGGGCAAGGCTACCGATGAGGTAGCAGATGCCATTCGGCAACTTGCAGATTTGGGAGAGTGGGATAAGAGCGATAACAAGCCACGGGAGAGAGAGGGGCGTAGTGAGAGGAGAACTGAAGGCAGGCGGCAAGATAGCAGAGACTCCCGAGTGTCCCAAAAAGATATGTTTTTGGCTTTGTTAAAAGATGGTGTGCCACATGAAGAAATTGATGGCATTGAAACCAGAGTAATGTATGAACTATACAAAAAACGAGGACTTGCAGCCAAAGAGCGCTATAAACAGGTTAAGAAACAAGTAGTCACCATGTCACAGGGGGATGCCTCACCTTCTGCTCCCCCTTCGGAAGAACCAGACGAAGAGTCTATGGGGACACCTTCCCCGTACCAGCCG
The DNA here is from genome assembly GCF_040938575.1 of Ambystoma mexicanum. NCBI lineage: Eukaryota > Metazoa > Chordata > Amphibia > Caudata > Ambystomatidae > Ambystoma > Ambystoma mexicanum. The sequence goes on from NC_090930.1 coordinate 49,559,107, forward strand.
ACATACGCTGATTTGAGAAAGGTGCGGAGTGCGATGCTAGAAGCGGAGTCGAGTCACACTCATTCGAAGTTTGACTAGGGCTTCGGCCAAGCTCCGGCAGCGTCTGCCCGCATAAAAGGGGATAGGTGGCCTCATGTTGATGTTAAGATTTTTTGGGGGCCAGGAAATACACAAGGGGTGCGAGCATTGATAGACACCGGGGCTGAGGTCTCTTTGATTCATGGTAATCCGACACGATTTAAAGCCAAACAGTTTACGATTACAGGTTTAGGGGGAAAGGAGACCCCTGCAGTGCAAACACGAGTGGAGATGAAAATAGGCAATTTAAAGAGGCAGAGATACCAAGTGTTGATTGTCCCGATACCTGAATACATAATTGGCTTTGACATTTTGGAAGGGGTAACCTTGGGACTTGGCGGTAAAACGTACCAGTTTGGGGAGAGTGCATTGATTTGTACACCCATTACTGTAGATACATTGAAGATGCCCCCAGTGCAAGTGCCAGTGGCAACCAAGCGGGTAGCTATGAAACAATACCGCATTCCTGGGGGGCACAAGGAAATCTCAGACACCATTAAAGAGTATGTGGAGGCGGGTGTATTACGCCCTATTACCACCTCATGGAACAATCCGCTCTGGCCTATCAAAAAGGGAGATGGGGGAAGGCCACCAGGGGGCGCACAGGCAATGGCAGCCTGAGCGTACTCCCACTGAGGCCAGGCAGATTTGGAGGATTGAGCCCCCCGAACCTCCCCCAGGTGAACTTAACGGGGCGACTCGGCATTGTGACCCCCCCAAGCGCCCCAGGCTCAAAAGAGCGATCTTCGGGAGCCTCGTGGTGCCTGAGTACGGGCCCCGACACACGCGAGAAGAGAAGGAAGACGAGGCCTGGGCAACCGCGGCTCCAGAGGAGCGGAGACGTTTCACCACGGCCGCGAGGAAACACTGGGTGCGCCGCTCCTGCTCCTCGACCGGCCCCCTGCACCCGGAGCAGCCCCCAGCGGACCGAGAGCACAGACCAAGAGCGCGAGGCGAGCCCCAGCCCCCCCCTCCCCCGCCCGGGCTGGAACACACCACCCAGAGGCCATAGGGGAGTAGGGGTTAGGGGGACTGGAGCAGTGGGGCCCCCACTTATTGAGACGGGTCGTTCCTAGGCCCTGAACAGTCCTGAAAAAGTCAAGGCGGGCCGCACCACAGAGAGCCCAACACCCCGGCACAGGATCGGAGGTGCCAATCCCAGCGGAAGAATAGGAGTGGGAGGCGCGAACAGGCCGCTCTCGGGAGTGGAGGGATCTGCCTGTACTGGGTGAAGACGGCGAAGCGGAGTGACCGGACCCTCTGACCAGGGGGAGACCCGGCCACATCGGTCCATTCCCTCCCCCACGGAAGACATTGAGGAAGGCAGCCACGGAGCGCTGCCCCCCCTGGGCCAGGCCAGATAGATCCGGTGGCCTGCCCCGTCGGGAACCCCGGCTGCCATGGTGAGACTGGAAGGGGTGTGAGGCCCCCGCCCGGCGACGGCGGGGCGTGTGCCCACCCAACACCGTTACGCCCTCGCAGCTGCAGAGTCACATTAGGGGCATGTGGGGAGAGACCCGGCCCCGGTCCCCCCTGACCCCCCTCTCTTCTTCACTGCCCCCCCCTGTGGGAAGACTACCGGCTGTTCCCGGAGGGGCCTATGGACCGCGGTGGTCCCGACAGAGGGGGACTCGGGTGACCAGATGAACTGGCGGCAAACACTACAGGAATTTCGCTTTCAGGAGGCCGCGAGTAAAAGCAAAGGCATGACCCTTAGGAGCGAGATGGCCCAGCCAGAGGGCCCGGCGCCCTCCAAAGCAGCAATGGAAAAGGGTTTCGCCTCGATCCTGCAGGAGATCAGGGACATGCGTTTGGATATTGCTCAGAAACTCAAAAAAATTGACCAGAGGGTGGACAAGGTCGAGGACAGATTACTACAGGTGGAGACCAACTAATCCTCGGCCGTGTCCCACGAACTACAAACAGACATGCGGCTAGCAGCCGGAGAAGAGAGACGAGGAGCGGGCCAGGCAGATGGACGACTTTGAAAATAGGGAACGGAGGAACAACCTCAGGATCTTTGGGGTCCCGGAATCGGACGGTGAAACGGAGAGAGACATCACCCGCACAGTGAGAGACATCATCACCCTCCTGTTTGCGGAAGAGATGACGACGGAACTCACATTTGACAGAGTGCACAGGGCGGGGGGCAGAGCAGGGGGCCCCCGGTCGATCCTGGTCCGGTTCCACTACTACTCCGAGAAAACAAAAGTGCTGGAGGAGGCCAGAAAAGCCCGGGAGATCACTTACAATAATGCCCAGATCTCGATTTACCAGGATCTCTCTGCCTACACGTTGGCCAAACGTAGAATGTGCCGCCCCCTAACGCAACTGCTTAAGGAGAAAGCGGTGCGATACAGATGGGGGTACCCCTTCTTCCTGACCTTTCAATATATGGGCCAGAGGTCGACTCTGATTGCAGAAGACGACATAAGAGGAGCCATCCAAGACTACATAGCGGACTCGAACCCCCGGAGGGGCCCATCGGGTCCGGAGACGGGCAGACCAAGTGGCCCCGGCCCATCGGGAGACAGGAGAAGGAAAACAAGTGCAAGGAAATTCAGGAAATTGAATACACCGTCGCCAGCGAAAGATGGGGAGTGGAACAACTCTGAGGACTGAGGACGAGGGCGACCCGTCAGGATCTGGAATGGTGTAGTGGTGTCTCGGAAGTTCTACCACTCACAGCATCCCCATGAACAGCAAGTATAAGGGGGGAAGGGGGGGACAATGCGACAAGGGGGAAGGGGGGGCTCAAGGCCATGAGCTTTACACAAATGGCCTGGCCGAGGTGGGCAGGCTGGTGGTTCGGCCATAGCCAGCGATGGCAGAACTAATTGGCTGGACGCCGGGGAGGGGGGAGGGGGGACCCACGAATGTTGGGGTTGTTCAGTTTTGGACAGGGATTGGGGGGCAGTTGGGGAATAGTTTCAGGCCCACCCAGGGGGGCGGGGAGGGAGGAGGGGGGAGCACCAGTTACAACCACAGGAGCACGCAGAAAAGGGTAGTGAAGGTATGTCGACAAGGAGAGAAGCGATTCTTGAAAATGGCTGAAAGTCTGCCGGCCCTGGGAGTGGGCTCTCTCAATGTACGGGGCCTAAACACCCCCACAAAGAGGTCCCTGGTATGTAGGGAATTCAGGAGGGCCAGCCTTGACCTCCTTTTCTTACAAGAGACTCACTGGGCACGAGGGAAAGAACCCAAGATGTGGGGGGGAGGAATAGGGGAGGTTTTTTACGCGTCCCACAAGGCCAAAAAGAGAGGGGTGGCCATCCTCCTGGCGAGGAATGTTGGCTTCGAAAAAGCTGAAATACTGAAAGACCCTGAAGGCCGGTACTTGTTGGTACGAGGGACCCTGCAGGGAGCCCCACTCACCCTGGCAGTGATATACGGTCCAAATAAGGGCCAAGCCCAGTTCTGGGAGGAGGTGGGGGAGAAACTCAAGCTCTTTGTCCGGGGTTGGTGGGTGGTGCGGGGAGATTTCAACATGGTCATGGACCCAACCCAGGACAGGAAACACGTTGGCCCTCAGTTATCCAGGTCAACGGATGAGATCATGGCCCGAATCTTCCAAAGGGTTAATTCAGAGCTGGGCCTGGTGGACATGATCCCGACCCCTAGGACGGGAGCCCCCTCCTTCACATATTATTGTACCATCCACTCTTCTTTTTCCAGAATAGATTACATGTTAGTGGACGAGACCCTGAACCCATTCGTTACCGGCCACAGGGTCGACCCCGTCCCCTGGTCAGACCACGATTTGGTCCGAACCACCATTGCAAGGGGCTGGCTAAGCGACCGCAGAGGTAGATGCAAATGCAACGACTCCCTGTTGAAGTACGACGGCCGCGCTCAGGAGGTGCTAGAGGCCATAACAGAATTTTTCGAATTCAATGTCAATGGGGAGGTAGGTCCGCACACCCTATGGGACGCCTTCAAGGCAACTCTAAGGGGCCTCCTTATCAAAATGGGAGCCCAAAATAAAAGAGTAAGGAATGCCCAGGAGAAATCCCTGAGGGAGAAAATAGCTCAACTCCAGCCAAGGGGCCCTCCAGCAGGTCCCTTGGATCAAGATCATCTCACCACTCTGACCGATTATAGGCTCCAGTTAAAAGATCTCCTCCTGTACAAAACGGAACGAAGTCTCCAACTAGTTAAGCAGAGATACTACGAAAAGGGGGATAAAGTGGATAGGATCCTGGCCTGGAAATTGAGGGATGTACAGAGAGATAGGATGGTAAAGGCAGTGAGGAACGAGGAGGGGACCATGGGCCACGACACTACCCACATAGGAGAGCCCTTCCGCAGATATTATGAAAAACTTTACTCATCAGAATACAATGGGCGGGACGAGGAGATAGAAGGGTTCCTGAACTCAATACAAATACCGGTCCTGACCGGGGAGATGGCGGCGGGTTTAGAGGGCCCGGTGACCGAGGACGAGGTGGAACATGCAATTAGCAGAATGAAGGTGGGCACTTCCCCGGGAGAGGATGGCTTCACAGTCTATTTTTATAAAAGGTTTCGCTCAACCCTAGCCCCACACTTAGTGAAGGTCTTCAAAGCGGTACTAGAAGGGGGGACCCTTCCGGACTCCATGATGGAGGCCATAATCGTTGTGCTGCCCAAGGAAGGTAAGGACCCCACGGAGTGCTCCTCCTACTGCCCGATATCCCTGCTAAACATCGATGTTAAGGTTCTTGCCAAGGTAATTGGGAGGCGGATGGAGAAGATACTACCGAAACTGATCCACGGGGACCAGGTAGGGTTTATAAGGGGTAGGCAGGGCTCAGACATCCGTAAAACCATAGATTTGATCCACCATGCCCAGGAGTCGGACCTTGACGCGAGTGTCCTCTCCCTGGACTCGGAAAAGGCGTTCGATAGGGTCGAATGGAGATATATGGAACTCCTCCTCCAGAAAATGGGTTTTGGCGCACACATCAGGGGATGGGTGGCTGCACTATATAGAGCTCCGAAAGCAAGGGTACAAGTAAATGGCAGGTTGTTGGATCCCTTCCCCCTTTCACGGGGCACAATACAGGGATGCCCACTGTCCCCCTTGATATATGTCCTTACAATGGAACCCCTGGCCATAGCAATTAGATCACACCCGGATATCAAAGGGGTTAAGAAGGGCGAAGTGGAATTTAAGCTTTCCCTGTTCGCCGATGACATCTTGGCTTACCTGGTGGACCCCGGCTCCTCCCTCCCCCCTTTCTGTCCCTAGTGGACACATTCGGGCACTTCTCGGGGCTGAAGATTAACGCATCCAAATCTGTTCTACTCCCCATGAGAACAAGGGACCCGGGCCTAGACCCCATGGGTACACTTCATGGGATAACAGTGGGAAAGGTCTCTATCCGTTACCTGGGCGTCCTCCTCACTAGGGATTTATCCAAACTAGCCCCAACCAACTATGACCCCGTCTTGGCAGGAATTACCGCGGACCTCAGGAGGTGGGGCTCAATGATTTTGTCCTGGTATGGCCGCATGACGGCAGTGAAGATGAACGTGCTGCCGCGTCTGCTGTATCTCTTCACCTCTCTCCCAAACAACATCCCCAACCACACTTTTAGGACTCTACAGAATGCAGTCCGCGAGTTTATTTGGCAGGGCAGGACCCCGAGGACCGCAAAGGCGGTCCTGACCCTACCGAGAGAAGAGGGTGGGTTTGGCTTGCCTGACTTCCAACTTTATTTCCGCGCCGCCCAACTGCGCGTCCTCCTGCAGCACATGAGGGAGGGGATGGGCACTTATTGGTCCTACTTGGAGGATATGGATGCTCACCCTCTCAAAGTTCGAGACCTCCTCTGGGCCCCACGCAGGTTTATCCCGAATAGACTCAAAACCCACCCCACCCTGGGAGTTCTCTGGGCAATCTTGGAGGGAGGGCCCCCAGACATCGCACTAACGTCGTGGTCATCTACGATGTCCTCACTCTGGGGACACCCCCTCATATTGGGTAACAGGGGGTTCAGCAAGGCACAGGCCTGGTCCGACTCGGGTCTGGAATGGGCGGGGCAGTTGTTCCGGGAGGGGGAATTCCTACCATATGAGGATCTGAGGGATGCCATTGGGCAGGGGTCCCTCTCCATATTCAAATATCTCCGCTTAAAGGGCATCCTTTGCGACCAGTCATGGGGCGGGAACCTGAAGAGGCAGCTAACCCCCTTTGAGAAATTACTTGACACAGCAACCTCTAGGAAGGGAGCGGTCTCCGGGATGTACAAAATCTTTAACACTGCAAATTTAGTCGAAAGGCGGGGTTTCTGCACATTCTGGAATGACCTGGCAGGTGAGGTGATCTCGGAGGGCGCCTGGTCGCGGATATTCAGAATAGCTTTTCACGGGAACTTATTCATAGCAGACGTGGAACACAACTTCAAGATTTTGCAGGGGTGGCACAGAGACCCTGTGAAATTATCAAAAATGTTTACGGGAGTGTCCCCTATGTGTCCGAGGGGGTGTGGTCAGACTGGCTCGAGGGGCCACATGTGGTGGCATTGCCCAAAAGTGCAGGCGTACTGGGAAAAGGTCAGGGGCTGGATGGCTGAGGTCACCGAGGAATTGCTTCCCCAGAACCCTCTGACGGTGTTGTTGGGTCTCCCCCCGGAGGCCTCGGATGTTTACAGGTACCCCAGAATGTGGGAAACAATGCTGAGGGCGGGAAGGGTGGCACTGGCGCAGAAATGGAAGAGCCCGGAGACCCCCTCAAAGGAGGACTGGCTAAAGAAGTTAAAAAATATGTTCTTAATGGACAAGCTAACGGCAATGGTGAACAATTACTCTGGCTCATTCCTTGAAAACTGGTATGGGGTGCAGTAGTCCTGGGGATGGGACGTGCACTGATGCCCGGTGTAGACCCAGGTGGGGCCCAGTGGGACAAGACGGGGAGGTACCAAAGACATAATGGGCGCCCACGGCCCGGGGGTAGGCGGTTGAGTCACAGCCATAAAAGATTGTCGACGTTCACATTCATTACCAAGCACTGGACACAAAAGAAAAGTCCAAGTCTCCCAACATTACGGTTCAGGTTTAATTAAGCGGTTAGGGGGGTGGGGGTGCATTGGGGTGGGGGGAGGAAGGGAGAGAGGGGCGGGGTTTGTTGGGCCGGCAATATGTACAGCTCTTGAACATGTATGGAGCCCGTTTGTTATATTTACAAAAATGCTAATAAAACCAAAGTTTAAAAAAAAAAGGAGATGGGTCGTGGAGGATGACGGTGGAGTTGAATAAACATACTCCTCCCTTAGTGCCCGCAGTCCCAGATGCTATTACTTTGATTGAAAATGTCCAGAAGTTCGAGGGGACTTGGTATGCAGTGATCGATTTAGCCAATGCATTTTTCTCCGTGCCAATTGCTGACGAGTGTCAAGAACAGTTTGCATTTTCGTGGGGTGGACGTCAGTACACTTTCACGAGACTACCCATGGGGTACATGCACAGTCCGACTATTTGTCACCGGCTGGTGGCAGAGCATTTAGACAAGATACCGTGTCAGCCTGACATACAGATCTCTCATTAGATTGATGATATTTTGATCCAGGGCAAGGATGAGCACAGCAGGCAAAGTCAGCTAGATGTCCTTATGGAAGGATTGAAAAAGGAAGGGTGGGAGATTAATCCGAGTAAAATTCAAGGTCCAGCTGAAACAGTGATATTCCTAGGGATTCAGTCTCATCATGGGCATCGAGAAATGGTGCCAAAGGCTCGACAGAAAATACTTGAATTCACCACTCCAACGAACAAAAAGCAAGCTCAGCAGTTTATAGGACTGTTTGGGTTTTGGAGACAGCACATTCCACATTTAGGGCAGATATTGGGAGCCCTCTACAGGGTAACACAAAAGAAATATGAGTTTCAGTGGGGGAAGAGCAGCAGAAAGCCTTTGAGATGGCGAAAGACACAGTGCAGCAGGTGCTTGATTTATGGCACTTGAAGGAAGGCAAAGTGGAATTAAATGTGTCTGTGCAAGACAATTATGCTAACTGGAGTGTGTGGCAGAGACAAGACAGGAAACGTGTGCCATTAGGGTTTTGGAGTCGTAAGTTGCCAGATGCTGGTAACTCATATACTCCGTTTGAGAAGCAATTGCTGGCATGTTATTGGGCTCTTGTTGATACTGAGCAAATGACGTTGGGTCATGATGTATTCATGAGACCTGAAATACCAATCATGCAGTGGGTATTGAGCTCTCCTAAAACGCATCGTATAGGACATGCTCAAGAAGCCAGCATAATTAAGTGGAAATGGTATATTCAAGACAGAGCCAAATCAGGAAAGGGTGGAGTGGCAAAATTACATGAGCAAGTAGCCAACATACCGCCCTCAGATTACATACCACCAGAAGTGCCAGAAAAACGTGAGTCTCCCGTGAAATGGGGAGTATCTTACAGTGATTTGACCGTGGAACAAACAGAGCATGCTTGGTTCACGGATGGTTCCGCCCGATACGTGGGAACTGAGCGATACTGGAAAGCAGTGTCATACAATCCCAAAATCAAAAAGATGTTGACAACGACAGGGAAAGGAAAAAGCAGTCAGTTCGCAGAACTTTACGCAGTTTACCAAGCATTGAAACAAGAGACCCCTGGTCGATGTCATGTGTACACAGATTCATGGTCAGTGGCGAATGGATTGGCAGTGTGGTTGCCAACTTGGCAAAAGAATGGATGGAAGATTCATTCAAAAGAGTTGTGGGGAAAGGAACTGTGGCAGGATATTGCAGAAATGTTGTTACAAAGTGAAGTCACTGTATATCATGTGGACGCGCATTGTGCCACAGATTCATTAGAACGTTGGTTTAATTCTGTTACAGATGAACACACCCAGATTTCCTCAGTGGATGCAGAGGCTCTGCAGGACGATATGGAGAGTTTGGCCAAATGGGCCCATCAGAAATGTGGGGACCTTGGAGAAAAGGCTACTTTCAGGTGGGCACAAGCTCGACGCATCGGTCTTCCTTTAGAAATAGTGAAAACAATCATTTTGCAGTGTCCTGTGTGCCAACACCAATTGCATGGACCTATACCTCAGATTGTTCGAGGCACATTGAAAAGAGGAAAATTACCAGGTCAAATTTGGCAGATTGATTATATCGGTCCTATTCCAAACAGCAGAGGTTGTCAGTATGCATGCACTATTGTGGATACATACTCGGGATATTTGATGGTTTTGCCGTGCAAACGTGCAACCCAATTGAACACCATCAGATCATATTACATTATGGAGTGCCTTTGCAGATTCAAAGTGACAATGGGTCACATTTCAAAGGCAAATTAATCAAAGAATGTTGTCAAGAAAAAAGCATTCAGTGGATCTACCAGGTGCCCTGCCATTCAGCTGGGGCAGGGCTAATTGAACGCATGAATGGGTTACTGAAAGAACAGTTGCGCAAATCTGGAGATGGCAGTTTGGCAGGCTGGCGGGATCGTGTGTTTGATGCGATGCAAGTGTTAAACAATAGGCCTGTGTATGAACATGAAACTCCGGTGATGCGATTAATGACTCCTAATTTACAGGTTCAACCCAGATTCAACCCATTTTAGTCAGAGAAACACTGTTATACTGGGAAACTACACCAGGTTCTTTAGCCCCCTATCGAGCAACTCCAGAATCAACACAGGTAGACTTGCATTCCAATGAAGAAATCAGATTAGACCCAAGAGGAATAGTTGTAATTGAAACAGGGATTGGAGTACAGAGTCCCCCAGAGCATATGGGATGGATTGCCCCTAGATCTGGCCTAGCATTGAAGGGAGTTCAAGTGTTGGGAGGAGTAATTGATGCTGATTACCAAGGCGAGATTAAAGTCATCCTAATGAATAGTGGGGATCAATTGTTATTAATCCACAAGGGTGATCGAGTGGCCCAATTGATAGTCATTCCCATTAAGTTGTCCATGATTAAGAAAGGGGAGCCTCCTACAGTGTTAACTACCCGTGGGGATCGCGGTTTTGGCTCTTCAGACAGTATGGTACCGGGTGCAAAGGTGTGTATAGAAAAGCCAAATGGCCCACCTGTGCCAGCAGATGTCATTGCATCAGGCAAAGATCAAGTGGTTTTAGTTATGGAGCTGGTAGAAAGAAATGGCAATATGTAACCGCAGACAAATGTTACCTGAGAGAGTGATGTGCAACAATGATATCTCTTTTCTGGGTTTGCTTTGTAGATCCTGGGTCTGGTTGGTGTAAATGTGGCACTAAATGGACTCCATTTGGGCGAATTAAGCAATCTACTGTTACCAACGACAAATGCCACATCTGTGCCAGTGATCAAGGGGATACAGATAGTGATGAATAATGTTGTCCCCAAGCAGCCCTATGCCAGTGCCGACAAACCCGCCAGACCGAAGACATGGATTTGTGAAATGCGACAAACACATCAGGAGCAAGTGAAAACAACCATGATGCCCGCCGTGCCAGAGTCGATTGTAGGAAGGAGGAAACAGTCTCCTATGATTACGCAAGAAGAGAATATGTGAATATATCTGGCACAGAAAGTACTGAATATATCACACTTTTGTCTTACTGATGTGCCCAATACTGAAGCTTTATTGACTACCTATTCAGCAGCGGTGCCGACGCCTGTTCCGGTTTTAAAGCATATCTTCGGCATCACACATAATGATTCTTTAGTTCAAGACTCAGACATTAGATAATCTTTTTCAGTTTACAAATATTGTCGGTTCTGCCAAGAGACTGACAAAAAATGGAGAAATTTGACACGGGTTATTACGTACAATATAACTCAAGATGATGTGTGTTACATTATGACGTGCAAAGCACAAGAAATTGGTAAATGCCGACAAATAGAGTTGACCAACCAGTACAAGCATACTCTGTTCAAGAGGCGACTATGTTCGCAGATGTCACGCAAATGCACCAGTGTAAATAACACTATGGGCCTCATTATGACCCAGGTGCTAAGTTTTTAAGCCTGCGGCGCCGTTAAACACCTAGCACCTAATTACGAGGTCCCTTTGGGGGACCCGACCTTAACGGCTGGTTTTACCAGCCGTTAAAGTAGGGACCCGCAAAGGGACCTTGGAGCTAATTACGGTACCGCAATTTGCGGTACCGTAATTAGTGCCTTCCCCATTCCCATTGAGCCCTCTGGGGCAAAAATGGGAATGGGGAAGGGCCATGGTGGCATGGGGAATTACCGCCCCACCAACCTCCAGAATGGGGTGGTAATTCCCCATTCCGCCATGGCGGACTGCGGCCTGGACCATGGTGCTAATAGCTGTGTCTTGCAATCATACAGTGATAACTGCTAGTCATTTAAATCATGTGAAACTTCCAACAGGATGGCTCTCTTCATGTGGTAACATTACATATACTTATATTCCAGCTAACATTTCTGGAGGTCCATGTGCGTTGACTCGATTAGGACTAATGATGTTTCCTTTACACTCAGCGATAACTCGAGGTAAAAGGTGCACTTTTGAATCTGTAGGCCTATCTCCTGACTGTGATTCACATGTACATTTGCTATCAGAAGCTGAGGTTCTAGCATTAACCGTTTCATTAGTGGGTGTTTGGGGTTTAGCTGCTGGAGGTTACAAATCTTTGATGAAATTAGCATGTTTAGTAGTTAAAAGTCTTAATCATACTTCGCAGGCTTTAGAAGAGTTACTCCTTGATAGTCAAGTTATTAGAAAAGCAACTTTGCAGAACAGAGCTGCTGTTGATTACCTATTGCTAAAGCATAATTTAGGGTGTAATGCCTTTGAAGGTATGTGTTGTTTCAATTTAAGTGACCACTCACGATCTATTGAAAGTCATATTCGACGTTTGAGGGATCTCATTTCTCAAGTGTCTCAAGATTGTAACAGAAATTGGTGGGATTGGTTATTTTCATGGATACCTGATATTGGGGGTACACTACGTTATATTTTTGCTTGCATTTTTATTATACTGTCTATTATAATTGCTTGTTGTTGCATTCAATGTATTTCTAATTTAGTATTAACATTTCGTAGGTTTCAGAGACCGGTTCCTGTGCCACCTGGATACGGAAGATAAATATCCAAAGGGTGGAATTATTATGCTTGATTTATGGTTGATCCAAAATGGCGCGGGTGCGCAATGCATTCTGGGAGCGCTCGGAGCCATGTTGGATATTTACTTCATACCGCAGTGAAAGGCTGCACACATTTTGCTGAGTGTTAGATTCACAGTGCTGAGACAAACATGCTTTTCCAAACCTGGTATGCGGTCAAGGCCATTTCCGCTGGGAAAGCTAACGTTGTTATGGCTTGCTACTGTTCTCCGTGGAGCGTGTTTTTAGAGAAGGGAGGCACTGCGTTCCTTGAGGGGAGCTCTCGATTGACCCAGCTGGCAACCGACGGCTGTTCCTCAACTGCGCAAGTGCAATTTCCAGAATGTTCGAGAATTAACTCCCCTTTGTGGAGTATGTATATAGGCGGAAACCCGGAAGGGATCAGGTGAGACTTCAGCCAGAGAAGGACACTTACGTCCGGCCTTCCTGTGAGCTGTGGTGCTCTTGGCCTGGCTGTTCCCGGGGTCTTCCAGCCGCTTCTGGACGAGGTGAGGAATTCTGTTACGCTCACGGTGATGTATTTCTTTTTGACTTCTTGACTTCTTCTGTGATTTATGTCCTTATTATTTTTATGAGTTATTTCTATGTACTTGTAAGCTTTGAATAAATAGCCGTAAAGAGCTGATTATCTTCTAAGAGTGCGTGGCTGTGAGTTATTGTGTCTGTCTGTTCATGGTTCAAAGTATTTGCTCTATAATTGCATTGATGATTTATGGTTGTTTCGTGCACTTTTCGGGGAAGAGCAATACACATGATATGGGTGAGTGACTCCCAACAGCCTGCACACTCTGTGCCAGGCCAGGGAAGTGACGTTAGCAGGATCAAAAGGGCAAGGATCTATAAGTGCAGTGGGGAAACCACTAACGACCAGTCTCGGACTGGGACAAGAAACTGGCCCGGGCACCTAAATAAAAGTGGCCCAACACTCGCCTCAAAAAAGTGGCCCTCTAACCATCATCCGTGAATCGCGCCAATTCACGACTTGCAACTTATGGAGGGTTAATGGTGTTTGTGGCATGTTATGGCATGGCAAATGAACTGGATGCATGCATGTTATTTCTCCTGGCCAGTGGCCTGGACATTGAATTATGGTCTGACGTCTCAGAAAAAATAGTAGCCAAAAAGAAAGCTGAATTTTTATTAAATTACGAAACACACAAAGGGGCATGTAGCAACACTTACATATATAGCAAAGCAATTCCTGATGCATGCACACATATGAGACATTTGTGTAATCATTCCACCCTTCACCCCAGTGTGTGCTCTGCCACAGGGCCTTTGAGAGTGGTGTAATCAAGGTTTTCTTTTGCACCGGCACACATTAAGCCTGGATGCAAATTCACAATAACACAACTTAGCTAGATTGAAAGACGAGAGTGATTTATACTCTAACTCTAATTTGGGTGTGGAGGAATAGGATAGGAGTTCTGCCTGGTCACTGCTGCTTATAGCCTGGACTGGAGCCTAAGGTGGCCCCTGGGGGTGTCAAAGCTGTGCATAATAAAGGCAGCCAATGTGGCTGAAGTATGCTGAACAGGACCTCCTTACATTACACGGCATTGAAGATTTGCAATTACTAGTGGTTACGTACCCACAGCGATGGGCTTGTCTGGCTGGCTGTTGGTACCTCTGCTAAAGCCTAGCTGGAGTGGATACTTGAACAGCGACCTGCCTGCAACAACAAACAAAGTAAAGATGACAAAAACATATGGGTATCATATAAATACAGTGCAGGACTCGTAACAAAGATATGATGAGCACTACCTGGATATCAAGCATCACCCAATAACTAGGGGCTAAACCATAGTCAGTCTGTCACAAAAAAAGGAGTAGAGCATCCAGGACCATACAAGCTCTGCACTAGCAGCACTAGTAGCCGGGCAAATAAATGATATCTTCCCCGGTGGTAACTGGCAACTAGCAAATGGTGGGAAATCTACCATAGGCACGGCAATCAGCATGCCGTGCTGAATAACCACAACCAGAGATGGAAGCGTAATAAAAATCATTGCTATGCCGTACCACTAGTGCTTTGAATTTGTACAGTGTTCCTTTACTTCAAAGGCTCAAGAAGAAACACGTCCGAGGTGCTCTCTCTTTCTCCCAAGCCAGTTATAGAATCAACTCAGGCCGGACATTCAAGCACTGCCAGTTTCCCAAGTCACAGCTTGTCAGACACATATAGCGTCTGTGGCTCTGCAGGTGGTTAAGGTGCCGAGGTTGCAAACTTTTATCAGTGGCACTATGGCAGAGGCTTTCATATGCATGATGGCACAATTCCAACTCAAAGAGCTTGCAAAGCACCGCAAATCTGTAATAGTTAAAGTGAGCAACCCAAAGCACCCATGTAAAGATTGTTCATGTTTAAATTACTTTCTATATTGTAAAATAACCTTATAACAGAATGTCTTAGAAACACTTTACCTATTTCAGTCTAGTCATAAAACACCTTAACACAGTCTGATTTAAAGTAATAATGACGTGTCAGGTACGAGGCATGGAAGTGGAGAATGGGGGCCAGGTCGGGGTACACTTGGGCTTGATTTGCAAGCACGCATGCACTCTCCACCAAAACACGTTTAAATGGGGGCATCATCAGAAATGCGGGGGGCCAGCTGACATTTTTACTTTTCAACCCAATTACCTTTTTATCCAACACACAATGAATTGTGTACAGGGACTGGGACATTAACATTGTTGCTGCCTGACCCAGCAAAATGCTCTGGTACACGGCGGCTTTCCGTATTCCGAAGAAAGAAACAGTGCTGGGGTTTGAATATGTGATCTTCCCTTACATACAGATCTCTGCAGCAGAGGCTCAACCGTCAGCGCCACAAACGATCATGTTCCCCAAAACATGCAGTATTTGAATGACCATCTGGCCGCATAGGGATGTTTACAGCACGGGGTACATAGAAAGTACTGTTATTTACCTGCTGCAGTGCTTTCTATCGACAACAGGCGGCAAATACGCCATGTCATACGAATCCTAATTAGGGTCGTATTTTAAGAATAGAAAGCTTTTAAAATACACGTGTTTGCCCTAGGAAGCTCATCGAGGTGAAGGGTGACCAAAACAGGAGGGTGATCAGAGTATGTTCCAGGCAGTATTCCCGCTCTGACAACCCCACCCAGAAGTGCATCAGAGTCAAGCCAGAGGTCTATGCGGGAGAAAGAGTCGTGCACCGAGGAAGAGTACGAGTAAGTGCTATCCCCAGGGTTGAGGACCCTCCAAACATCAACCGAACATAAATCAGCCATTCTGTCTCGTACCGTCTGTGGCTGACCTAGTCAGCACCCGACGGGACCGGACAGACCTGTCGAGGTTCACCCCACAATATGGGTACCAAGGGATAGAGGGCTAGCACATCATCAAGCTCAACGTAAAATGCCGGATTGTCAATATTGAGGACATATACATTCAGCAATACCACCTCCCTTCCTTCCAGCACCCTATGGACCAAAACATAACGTGTGTGAAAGGTAGCAAATTCTGGAGCAGGATCTTTACCCCCATGGATTGTGTAGAATATGTGGTGTAAAACCTGTTTCTGCCCCAGTTTCTGGCAAACCCTTTGTTTCCAGCAGCCAAAGTGTGGGTCTCCTGTAAGAATAACAGCTTGACTTTGTGGCGCTACATTTAGAGCACGAGCTGCTGCCATTTAACTGGGTTCCCAAGACCCTGCACATTCCAACTCATACATGCAAGCTCACCCACCATCCCACAATAGCATAAGTATGCTCACCCACCATCCCACAATAGCATAAGTATGCTCACCCACCAGCCCACAATAGCATATGTATGCTCACCCACCAGCCCACAATAGCATAAGTATGCTCACCCACCATCCCACAATAGCATAAGTATGCTCACCCACCAGCCCACAATAGCATAAGTATGCTCACCCACCATCCCACAATAGCATAAGTATGCTCACCCACCAGCCCACAATAGCATAAGTATGCTCACCCACCAGCCCACAATAGCATAAGTATGCTCACCCACCAGCCCACAATAGCATAAGTATGCTCACCCACCAGCCCACAATAGCATAAGTATGCTCACCCACCATCCCACAATAGCATATATATGCTCACCCACCAGCCCACAATAACATATGTATGCTCACCCACCATCCCACAATAGCATAAGTATGCTCACCCACCATCCCACAATAGCATAAGTATGCTCACCCACCAGCCCACAATAGCATATATATGCTCACCCACCAGCCCACAATAGCATAAGTATGCTCACCCACCAGCCCACAATAGCATAAGTATGCTCACCCACCAGCCCACAATAGCATAAGTATGCTCACCCACCAGCCCACAATAGCATAAGTATGCTCACCCACCATCCCACAATAGCATATGTATGCTCACCCACCATCCCACAATAGCATAAGTATGCTCACCCACCATCCCACAATAGCATATATATGCTCACCCACCAGCCCACAATAGCATAAGTATGCTCACCCACCAGCCCACAATAGCATAAGTATGCTCACCCACCAGCCCACAATAGCATAAGTATGCTCACCCACCATCCCACAATAGCATATATATGCTCACCCACCAGCCCACAATAGCATAAGTATGCTCACCCACCAGCCCACAATAGCATAAGTATGCTCACCCACCATCCCACAATAGCATAAGTATGCTCACCCACCATCCCACAATAGCATAAGTATGCTCACCCACCAGCCCACAATAGCATAAGTATGCTCACCCACCAGCCCACAATAGCATAAGTATGCTCACCCACCATCCCACAATAGCATAAGTATGCTCACCCACCATCCCACAATAGCATAAGTATGCTCACCCACCAGCCCACAATAGCATAAGTATGCTCACAAATCCATAGTCTGCTGGAGAGAGAGCATGTTGCAAGTCGCCTTCCCATCATCGCCTATAGTGCAATAGAGTTACTTTGTCATCGCCAGGTGCCATATGTATCCCCAATGTAACCCCCCACCCACCACCCTCATCTTCCCCCCAATCGGGAAGAAAGCATAAAGCGCTTGGTGTAAAGCGTTCTATAAATAAATTAATCAATCGAATCAATCAAAGTGCCCCCAAAATAACCACTCAACCAAACTCTGCAAAATTGCATGGGGGGATTGCACGGTTATCGACACGGGCCCTGCTGCAGCTATTGAAAAAACAGAGTATTAATCAGAAATATTCCTCTTGTAACATAAAACAACAAAGAGAGAATGGGTGTCATACCCTCATTATTCACAGAGTCATATCTGTCCTATAGCGGCACCCAAACCAGGCAGCCCTCAATTCACAGAACTTAGTAATGTTGGCAACCTGAAAAAGACATGGTCGAAGCAAAAGACAGCTAAAGTGGCCTCATGTTGCGGCAGAGTACTCATCTAGGAACTTCATGGCCTCTACAGGGATGGTAAAGAAATATGCTTGGCCGCTAAATTCTATGCAGAGATTAGCAGGGTATAACCTTGCATATTTCAGGCCCACCTTCCTGAGCCTTCTCTTTACTGCCAAAAATCCTCTCCTCTCTTGCTGTACAGTCACAGAAAAGTCAGGGTAGATATGCAGTGTACGGGAGCCTAAGAGGGTCTTTCCCTTCTCCCGGGCTGCTCGCAGGATTGCAGGAGCAGGATTGCCTCTCTGTCTTGATAGTTTAATAGGCAAGCGATAATTGGGCGAGGTGGTGCTCCAGGTTTAGGCTTGGGCACAAGAGATCGGTGGGCGCGCTCATTCGCAAATAGTTTAGGCTTGTCAAAGAGGGAGAGAATGGTATGCTCCACGCAATCTTCCATAGAGCCGTCGGGTTATTTTCAGGAACTCCAATCATCCTAATATTATTACGCTGTGACCTGGATTCCAGTTTGTCATTCTTCCTTTTAACACTTTAGACCTGCTTAGTTAGGGTGGCAACATCAGTTTTCAGCCGGGAGACGTGATCTTCCACCACCTATACCCTGTTCTCCGCCTCCTTAAGTTGTAGGTCCGTTTTCTCCAGTTTTGCCTTGATTGAGCCGATCATACCAGTGATGTTATCTAGCTTGCTATGTATGGCTGAAAAGCCCTCCTGCATACAAATCATCATTTCTAGTATTTCTCCCGGCTCGCTCAGCTCTGCAGTATCTTCTGAAGGTGCAGCGTCACACAGGATGGCCAAAGCCTTTGGAGCAGATTTAGCAAACATATGGATGCATCTCAGCTTCCTTCCAGCCCCCTGGGTAATTTCAACCTTCACTGCGCTCGAGTAATTTTTGCAATGGAAGCGTACGGCCCCTGCCCCCAGCGATCCCAGGGGACGGTAAACTGCAGTGTCAAAGACAACTGGTGAATCCTATCACCAGTGCCTGGCAGGGAGAGGCTAGGCCCCAACAGAAGTGCAAACAAGGGCCACACCCAGGGATGAAAGCAGCAACTCAGAATTCATTGTTGTGAAAAGGGTCAATTCTGCAACCCCCTTGCAGTACCCATTGGGCAACCTGAGGCCAGATACATGCAGTGCCAACAGGGGGTAACATATGTGTCAATAAGGGCACTCCACGTCTTCACGAGGCTCCTTTGCCAAAATGGAGGGTGCAAGAGTTCAGCACAAAATGGGCCAGAAATGCAGGGGAGCCACAGAAGGCATACACTGTCCCAGTCCCCCTTGCACCCAGTAGTTCAGCGCTCAATAGGTGCCACACTAAGAGCTCCAGCCAGAGCTCTTAGTGTGGCACCTAAAGCCAGGAGGAAGTGTGCTTTAATTAGTGTCAATGGATACCAGTGCTCGAGCCTAGATCATTCCTGACCGGGCTTCATGCACACACCATGCGTCCCAACCTATCTTTCAGCCAGTGAAGGAGCCTGTCAGCAGAGGAAACATACACCATCCTGAACTTCCCAAATAGCCTGCTAGTATTAGTGCCTGGCATTTCCTCAGTGTCGTGGGGGAGTGCTAAGGTGAAGTGGGTCTTCTGTGATGATGACCAACGGCAGTATAGCGGAGCTCCTACCTGCAGAGCTCAGTGAGGGTGCAGAACGCAGTGAGCCCCCTGGCTGTCCTTGCAGAATAATACCACGCTGCGGGGGGTCACCAGCCGCTGCACCGGCCCAGCTGAGCACCGCAAATGCCTGGGGCAACCTCCTTATGTTAATAGGCATGCAGCAACCACCATCTTGACCACGGTTCCCTCAACCACTCTCCAGGAGCTCCGAATAGGCCAGGGAGAACAGCCAGCCAGACGTGAGGATGGGAGGTTGCTCCTCGTCCCTTCACGATTAAAAATCCTGCTGTGACCGCACTCAGAAGGTGGAGCAGGAGTGCCAATATAGCCGTTACGATCACCTGGTCACAGGAGCTCTAGAGCTGCACATCCACTTTGACTCCGCGCCCCCCACATATTGTATTTTCTGCTCTCACATAATCTCCAGACTACCTCTCAGCACCCTTCCACTACATGCAGTACTCTAAGACACACTGCACAAAACCTAATGTCTTCTCGCATACCCTCCAAACTACCTCTCTTCACCCATCCACATGCCTGTTCGACATGGTTGACTATGAGGGACTTGGCCACCCCTACCTACATTCATATTGGCATTCTATAACTCTCTGATGAATTTCCTACACATGGGCTTCTGTCCCCCAAGGGTGTTCAACCAACGCGTTGGGACCATACCAATGGTGAAAGGTCCTGGACGCGCTGATATTAGACTTAGATGATAATGGTGGTCCTGGATGTGCAGATATTAGAGTTAGATGTTCATGGTGTTCCTGGATGCGCTGATATTAGACTTAGATTGTAATGGTGATCCTGGATGCGCTGATATTAGCCTTAGATGATAATGGTGATCCTGGATGCGCAGATATTAGAATTAGATGATAATGGTGATCCTGGATGCGCAGATATTAGACTTAGATGGTCATGTGATCAAGGATGCGCTGATATTAGACTTAGATGATAATGGTGATCCTTGTTGCGCTGGTATTAGCCTTAGATGGTCATGTGATCAAGGATGCGCTGATATTAGACTTAGATGATAATGGTGATCAAGGATGCGCTGATATTAGACTTAGATGATAATGGTGATCCTTGATGCGCTGAAATTAGATTTAGATGATAATCTGCTAACCTTAGAATCTGCGGCTGTTTTCCACCCTAAAAAAATCAGTATTTCGGAAAAACCATGGGACGGAAGCACGCTACTCGACCTGCAAACACAAATGCTAGGTACATTGGATGAGGGAAAAACAGGACTACTCATTCTATTGGATCTCTCGGCAGAGTTTGACCTCATTGATCATGCCAAACTCCTTGATACGCTGACAGATATAGGCAAATTCTCCAGCTATACCATAGATTGAATACGTTCCTTCCTAAGTGAAAGAACTTCAAGGATATGCTGGGGCACAGCCTGTTCAGACGCCATTGACATCATATATGGAGTGCCACAAGGGGGTTGCATTTCGCCAGTTCTTTATAACATCTGTAATCTATATCAAACTCCTTTGCGATAAATTGGATAACATGGGCCTCCATTTTACAAACTATTCCAATAACTTTCAACTAATTATGGAGCTCAGTGGTGATCATGAGAAAGATTCTAAAACCCTAAATCACATCTACGCAGTCATCCAGGAATGGATGATCAAAATTTGATGTGTCTGAACAGCTCAAAGACAGAGCTGATGATCTTTGGGAATAGACAAGCTAGAAATAAGCTTGATCAAGCCTATGCAAATGTCACAATAGACTCCTGCTCCATCAAGGTAGTAGAGAAAGTAAGAACGCTGGACACATTATTAGAGGCACCCCTCAATGCGGACACACATGTGAACGAAGCAACAAGGAACGGGCATTACCATCTTTAAAGTTCTATGGCACATAAACCCACAAGTGTCATGTACGAACTGTGAAACCTTGGTTAGGGCTATCATAATGCCCCGTCTGGATTATTCTAACGCACTACTGTGTGGTGCCAGTAAGAGCAAAATTCAAAAGTTACAAATTCTACAAATTGATGCTATCCGAATAATCTTCAATGTCAAAAGGAGAGAACACATCTCACAATACAGAAAGAAACTTCACTGGTTGCCGGTAGACAAACTGATCCAGTTTAAGACTCTGGCCCTGGCACATAAATGCTTCCACAGAGAAGCTCCTGACTACCTAAAACAAAACCTGATAAAATACTCTCCAAGTAGAACACTACGCTCAAGCGACGCTCACCTTTGTTGCTGTACCTAAAGTGAAACGAATTACAGGATAGGGTAGATCTTTCCCAGTCAAAGCAGCAATTAGTTTGAACAAACTATCCTTATCCATGAGATCGGAGGAAAGCTACAGCACTTTTCGCAAAAACCTTAAAACAGGTTTGTTTGAGTAACTCCATTAACACCTCCTGAATTGAATCTGTATTACGTTGTCTGTTAAACGCCCTGATGCATGTGGGCTATGGCGCAATAAAAATAAACAACAACAAAATAAATGGTGATCCTTGATGTGATGACGTTAGACTTAGATGATAATGGCGATACTTGATGTGCTGATAATTCTTGGTGCTCTGGTATGACTTAGATGATAATAGTGATTCTTGATGCGCTGATATTAGAATTAGATGATCCTGGTGATCCTTGCTGTGTTATGAGACTTAGATGATAATAGTGATCCTTAATGCGCTAATATTAGACTTAGATGATAATAGTGATCCTTGATGCGACGATGTTAGACTTCGATAATAATGATATTACTTGGTGGGCTGATATTAGACTTAGATAATAGTGATGAGGTCAAATGCTGCCGAGAGATCAAATAGAATGAGTAGTCCTGTATTAGACTTAGATTATAATGGTGATCCTGGATGCACTGATGTTAGACTTAGATGACAATAGTGATCCTTGTAGTGCTGAAATTAGACTTAGATGATCCTGGTGATCCTGGATGCGCTCTGGTGGGACAAACTCCCAGGTAGGTCTGAGGGCTACTAGGAGTTTTCAGACTCTTGGAAGATCAAATACCTTACCCCAAAAGGAATGTAGACCCAGCCAGACATCAAGTTCAAACTGTGCTTTATTACAGCAAAACCAACAGTATTCAGTACAAGGATAGAAGGAATCTGAGGACCACTCAACGTCTCCTGGCTCACAGGCCAGTTTTGTCCTAAAGTTGTGTCATAGTGACGTCACAACCTTGGCCCCTCTCCATAAAACCTATCGCACTACTGGATTGGGTACTGAGTAATAGTCCACCTATAGTGGACACTATACATGTTTGTCTACTGGCTCTCACATCATGTCAGGTGGCTGGCCCATCCCCAAAATTGCCCAACTAACAGGAATACCTTACTTACATAACTTTTGTCATCCAAGCCTTTAAGTCAATAGTCTAGGTAATTCACCAGAACCTTTTACCTTGGAATGTGCCCTAAACATAGAAAAAGGACTTCTACCTCTGCACCTGTCCCTACTCACTACAGCAACACTAAACAATACTATAATGCAACTAAACAATACTTCACTAATACTCAACAATACAAAAGAATACTCCACAATACTCAGTACCCTCCCTCACACCCACAGTTGCTGTCGGACTGGATAAATACTTATGCTCTGTGCTGTGCTGGCGCTGCTCGGCTGCCGGCTCCCCATCAAGGCTTTCGCCTCTCCGTCCTGGTCTGCCTGGATAACTCGCTGATCTTGGGCAGGATGATTTCCAAGGGGCTCCTGACGACTTTTAGACAGGCATGCGTTTACCCGTCTTTCTCAAAATATGCGAGGGTCCCGCAGCCTCTCAGGTTCAGTGGCGAAGGAGTCAACCTGGTACAGGGCTGGCTCAACCAACCATCCTCTGGCTACTAACTTGTTGGGACAAACTCCAAGGTAGGTCCGAGGGCTACTAGGAGATTGCAGACTCTTGGAATGCCCAACACCTTCCCCCAAAAGGAATGTAGACCCAGCCAGACAGCAAGTTCAAACTGTGGTTTATTACAGCAAAACCAACAGTGATCAGTACAAGGATATAAGGAATCTGAGGACCACTCAACTTCTCCTCGCTCGCAGGCCAGTTTTGTCGTTAAGTTGCATCATAGTGAAATCACAACCTGGGCCCCTTTCCAGAAAGCCTATCGCACTACTGGATTGGGTACTGAGTAATAGTCCACCTGTAGTAGACACTATACACGTCAGGTGGCTGGCCTGGCCCATCCCCAAAATTGCTATCTATAACAATGTTGCAGTGTGAGAGTCTTACCATTGGTATTGGTTCT
Organism: Ambystoma mexicanum; assembly: GCF_040938575.1. NCBI lineage: Eukaryota > Metazoa > Chordata > Amphibia > Caudata > Ambystomatidae > Ambystoma > Ambystoma mexicanum. The sequence goes on from NC_090930.1 coordinate 49,582,498, forward strand.
TGCCCGTTGCTATCCACCCCTAGGAGTCTGAATTGTAATTGGCTAGAGCTGGCCTCCCCAGGCCTGGGTTCCGTAAAGGGTCTCAGCTCTTAGTGTACATTCTGAAGGTAATATGAACGACTATCTGTCTGTATTGTAACTTTTGTGTACGACCATAGACTATGAGAGTGCTCGTTCATTTCATGCAACACTTGTCTCACATTGTAACATTTTTGTTACAAGCTTCTGTCTGGCAGCGTGAGATCGGCTTTCTTTCCCAGCTTTAGTTTCTATTCATTGGGCCTCATTAGAACCTTGGTGCTAAGTGCACCAACTTTACCACCATGGTGTAAACTCCGTTTACACCATGGTGGATGGCGGATTTACCGCCCCATTCCAAGGTGAGTGGGGCGGTAAATCCCCATTTCCCATTTTCCCTTCCCCATTCCCATTTTTGCCCCATAGGGCATAATGGGAGTGGGGAAGGCGCTAATTACGCCGCCGTAAATTACGGCGGCGTAATTAGCACCATGGCAGGTTAGCGCCATGGATTTTAACGCCTGCTAAAAGCAGGCGTTAAAATCAGAATCAGGCGTTAAGGGTTAACGGTGGCGTTAACCCTTAACGCCTGAGTTGTAATGAGGCCCATTGTCTGAGTCGGCCAGGTCACATGTTCAAAGACCATGATTTGGAGCTTCTGCAGCTCTGAATTATGAGGAATTATTTGTATTTATTGCAGCTGGTGTTACTGTCATTCAGGGAATTTAATGGCATTCATATCTGGTGGCCTTGGCAGCTGGTCCTGTCTCACACGTTTACTCTCGTTCAGCCTGAATTCACCTCAGCTCAGCTCTTGCTGAGAGGGTTGTGGCCTGCTGTAATTTTCCTAAACCAGTATGCGGTTCCTACAGTATCCATGCTATTCTATATTCTTCATATGTTAGTCACACTTGACGGTGTCATGTCCGATAGGTGCTCCTGTAGTTCCATAAGGTTGTTTGCATATAAGCATCTGCAAGCTTTATTCCGAATCTCTTGCTTCTTGTGGTCTCTGCATTGCTGCGTTAAGCTAATGTCAAAATAATAAAGGCAATGGCAATATGTATATGTATCTGTCCTCTACCTATAGAACTGTATGCTCATCTTCTTCATGTATTTGGGTGTGTCTTTGTGCCCCGATGTGCGTATGGCATGTGTGCTTCCTGTCTAACGCAGCTTAGTTGTCGTGTATCTAACGATGTCAGTGGCCTGGCTTCTCAGCGCTTTAGTCAATACTGTCAATAGAGGTCTCTTTATTTGCAGCCTAGGGCCCCTCGTCCACTCTGGGGAAGATTTGTACCGCTCCTGGTCTGTAGGGCTGGCTGAGTGGGTACCTCTCGACATACATGTCTATCATTGGAGCACTGGGAATTGGTCCAAAATAGTATGGCCATTCACGGTACATCCTGGCCTTCTTCTGTGTCATGTACCTTATAGAGGGTGAGGGGGGAATTTCCCCATCCCTCTTCAGTCCCCCCTCTGGTCAACTTTTCAAGCACATCATTATATGACAGTCCTTTTGCTCTGGGCAGTTATATCTTCGGTATTCTTCAAAGGTGTCCATAATAGTTTGTCTGGTCATCAAATGACCAGTGCATGTAACAGCATACAATTTTGGGGTTGCACCAAACCCACTTCCCTTCATAGAACTTTGGATAATGTGGATTGTCCACCTGTATAGTCCCTGCGGGAAATAGTTAACACTGCGAAATCTGCATTCTTAACTTGTCTCGTTCTGCAACAATCTCATCCTTTGTTCCCCCTATGTTCAGATCCATCAGGATCTGCATTCCAAAAGCCTCTTCTGCTGTTTTCTTGCACCTTGCCATGCAGATCTTGATCCCGCACACTGATGCTGCTCCCAGCACGAGTGCTCCTGCTCTCACCTTCAGTCCATCTGACAGCTATGATGGCATTCATGACCATATATATGCTAGCCAGCACTTGTCCTTCCCTGTTCCTCATGCTCCATCTTCCATTTTTGCATGCATCTGGGCCAACCGCGCTACTGCATCTGAGAGAGTTCTGCTATCTTCGTTGTTAGCTGGTTTGAATATGCAACAGGAACTCCCTATCTTTGCGCAAACTCCTCCTTCCATGGCTGTGAGAACATTTAGGTAATTTAATCAGAGAATGTGAGCTGCCATGTTGGACAGATCGATATACCACTGTGACAAAACCTATGAGAAGGCCAACCACACTTACCTGCTAGTAATGTATGTAGTATGTATTTACTAGGTATGTACTGTAACTGGATAATCAATATAGTACAGGATGTAAATTGCCCTGTTGTATATGGAAAGTGGAATGGGTATGTGATTAGGGTTACAGCTTTTTAAACATAATCCATTATGTAGGATTCACTGGTATATATGGAATTTGTACGGGCTGTGCGATTACTAAATACATTTCCAAAAACCAAGTATTTAACTTACGTCACTTTGTGACCTAGTGAGAGGCGGGGACACAAGGACATTGTTGTTTTCAGCGACAGTTTGTCCCCCCGTCCCTCTCTTGCTGAATATGTAACTTTAAAGGAGAACCAACGGGTCACTCATCGTAGGAATTGCAGGGATCGAACCCCAGTTTCACACCTGACTTATTTGGAAATACCTATTTTGAAATACTTATTTGGAACATGGGTTTAGTTAAAGTTGGAGGCATGAGATTGGGGTAGCGATTGCATCCCTCTGTGCCCCCACACTCTTAGTAATAATGAAGTAAAGTGGTGTGAAAATACTAGCTCTCACTATGGCAACATATTGAGCATGACATCTCAATATAATTTTAATAAATCCCCAAGTAAAATGGTCAATACTCAGCGCTGTGGTCACCAGCGCGCATGCACGCGGGACCATGGCAACTGTGTGTTTATATTCACGCATAGCAGAACGGTGCGGCTTACTGCTGCCCAGTTCTGCACACTGGAGATACTCTGCACGGACATTCTGCGAGGCAAGAAGATAGATAAGAAGATATAAAAAGAAGTAAGGGTTTAGACGCCTTACAATCTGATTGCTTTACTTATTCATAACATGGGCCTTATTTATAATATGGGACTGGACTTGTTTAAACAGCGTGAGTGAAAGTGAAAGGAACTACATTCCTTACGGCACCTACACTGCATGCAAATGTTTAGACAATTCTCCATGTCTTGAATGTGTTGCGGTTGGTACACTTCAATGTAAAAATGGAAGGGCTTGAATTAAGCACGGGCTGGGGATTACATGTTGCTGGACTTATTAACTTCAGGAGCTCACCGTTAAGGCTAGACACATGGGGTGTGTCATTGGACACCTGAGAAGAGACACCCACTATGTATAGTTACAGGTGTCATGGACCACCGACTGCGTCCATTCTGAACTTCATGGTCCCTGACCCATAGAGGACTGAATTCCGTGATCCTTCCAACATGGCCGTTTGGTGCGGAATGCAGCTTGCCAGCCTTTATGCGCTACGTTCAACTTCCTACAAAATAGTCACGCCCCGCGGCTCTGCACGTCTCAACACTACCGCTCTGTGTAGTCTGACGTGTGTCACCGGAGTTCGCTCGGGGCTTTCTTCCAAGTCCTGTTTCCCGATTCCTTAAATTAACTTCCTCCCCTTTTCCTTCCTCGAACTTACCATCAATCTTCTTCCTGGATCCTCGCATGTGCTCGGGTCACGGCGTTCTGTGCCTCTGAGCTCCGACATTGTTTCCTTCCTGGTTCCCGGTCCTGGACATCTGAACGCCTCCTAGTGTAGGACTGTTATCCTCACGCTGGAATCCGAAGACCAGCACATGGGCCTGTACAAATCCCAGACCGTGCGAAAGAAATCATCCAAGAAGGTCGCAAGCAAGGAAAAACAGGTGAGAAGGGGAGAGACTTGTGACAGATTAAGACGCCTAAAAAACGATACGAGTACAGAGATGGAAGCCGTGGTTCAGGACCTCATGCGAGGTATGCAGGAATTAACCACTGAAGTCCAGAACCTTAAGGCAGAGAATGCTGCTTTAAAGCAGCTAGTCTTGTCTTGTGATTCTGCAACCAAAGAAAGTGCCTTGTTGGGAGGAGTAGTGGACAAATATGATGGCTCTTCAAAGACCCTTTGTGCCTTCCTTGATTCATGTTTGGTGCATTTTACCTTCAAGCCCTACTACTTTTCTAGCCCAAGAGCAAAGGTGGGGTTTATGATCTCACACCTCACTGGTAACGCCTTGACTTGGGCAACCCCCCTACTAAATTCGGGCGACGCCCTCCTGGATGATTATGATGGGTTCGTGGAAGCCCTAAAAGCCATGTTTGATCGCCCAGAGCTTGTTTACAGCACTCAAGAAAGACTACTTGAATTTCAACAAGGATCCCAGGATATGCTTACTTATGTGACCCGCTTCAAACAACTAGTAAAAGAGGCTAATTGGTCCCAAGAAGCCAGCTTCACCCTGTTTCGAAAAGGCCAAAATGAAGAAATAAAGTATGAGTTAGTGTCATGATCTCTGCTTCCAAAAGATCAGGACTTGCCCGACTCCCTTGGAAGCAGACCCATAACCCCGGTTCCGAGTGCCAGCCAGTCCCAATTGGGACCTTTTGGACCCTGTCCTGGCACCAGTGGCACCAGGCTCATAAAGATGCCCAGTCCCAGCGCTGGAAGCGCCGGGCTCATAATGCTTGGGTGGACTTACCTGCAGCAGACCATGCTGCTTACTTACCTGCCAGTTGAACCCCTGATCCTCTTCTGTTTGGGACTACTTTTCCTGTTGGGTGGGGCAGGAGCCACTCCCTAGGTTCAGAACACTGGAACTCTTCTGGAAAGCAGGGACTCTTTTCTTACCTAGGCGTGGCTGTGGAAGGAGACACCTAAGCACCACAGGAGGCTATTTAAACCACACCCGATGGATGAATCTTGCTTTGCGTTATTCTGCATTCTCTGCAGCAGAACGCTCATCGTGTCTTCTGCTTCTGATCCTGGGCCTAAGGGAACAAAGGCTTACCATCCTGGAATCCAGTCTTCAGCAGCACCTGTAGAGACAAAGAAAGAACAGGTTAGCACTACGGTCTTCAGTGGCAGCGCATCTCTTACCTGGTCCATCGGCTGTCACCAACGCCTCGCGCTGCATTCTGGCATCTGAAAGACAAAAGCTTACCAGCTCTTCGCACGCTCCGGAGGCCTTCGGCGCTGCATCCCGCATCTGAAAGACAAAAGAAGGTGCGTTTAAAGACATTGGGCAACTTTATTACTCACGTGCCATTACTCCTTCCCACGCCGAATCCAGTGGGTATTCCAGCACACTTCAGCTTCTCTAAAGCTCCGAACTTGTACCTGCAAGATAAAAGGGACAGTTAGTGCGCATCGTGAAGCAGGCTACAAGCGCTTACTTACGTGCTTCCAGGCGCTTCTATTCCTCACGCGGGTTCGATCCTCAACTCTCATCAGCCCGCCATCCGCCATCGCCGGAACCCTGCAAAACAAGAGATATCATTACAAAAGACTTTTAAGACATTTGAAGTGCCCAGAACTTACCGTTCGTGCAGTTAACGACGGACAGCAGTCCTCTGAGGTCAAGAGGTCTGCACCCTTATCCAGTGAAGAAACTGGTTACGGCACCCTGCCCCGAGGCAGATGGAGAGCTCGGCGTTCACTTACCTAAGGTGAGGGCGTTAACCTTTGGGGGCCTACAGGAGAAGAGAAAGGGAAGAGGAGAGAGGCACCCAATAACCCCAGTTCATTAATCCCATATTTTCTATCTGCAGACATCTTACTCTTCGAGTCAGACATACAGTGCACAGAGGTCCAGCCCAAAGAGCCAACCGTGTGTTACACATCACCTTTGAAGATACGGCATTCACCCAGTCAAGACCGGCGCCTCTGCGGGAATCAGGTGAGCGTTGCAGAACGCAAAGCCTACCGCAAAACTCCCACCCAGGCGCTATGGAAACCTCGGATACTGACCAGCTAGCCCAGTTACTTGGGGAACTAAGAGCAGAAGTGCATGCAGCCCGTCAGGAAACGAATGCTCTAAGAAGGGAACTGATTATTTCCAAGGAGCGAACAGACGATCTCGCTAGACAATTGCTACAGTCACAAGCCGGACAAACTCCGTTACCCGCATCAGGGGCAAATCTTCCTTCAACATCCTCTACGAACCCAGTGCAGATCAACCTACCTGGGAATGTACCTCTGGCTCCACCCGAACGATTTTCTGGTGACCCAAAGAGGTTTGCAGTATTTATTAATCAGTGCCGGTTGCACTTCTTATGCCGGCCAGCAGCCTTTCCAACTGATCAAGCTAAGGTAGCTTTCGTGCTTTCGCACCTTAGTGGCAATGCGGCAGACTGGTCGATCCCTCTAGTTAATCAAGATGATCCGGTTCTCCATGATTTTCAAGCTTTTCAGCTCAGTATGGAAAAACTGTTTGCAAGACATTCACAGGGGCAGGCCTTGGACAATGAGCTCCTTTCATTGCGACAGGGTAATCAAGACCTTTTGGCTTATATTGCGTCTTTCAACAGACTGATAGTGGAAACTCGATGGCCTGAGGACAAAAGGATTACGCTGTTTTATAGAGGTCTACGTGGAGAGCTCAAAGATGTGTTAGCCCAAGTAGTGAATCCCCCGCAAGACTGTTCGGACTATATTGACTTAGTCGTTCAAATTGACCACAGACTGCAGAACAGGAAGGCCGATCGTTCCAAGTTTGATGCTCGAGTATTTTCCAAACCACCAACTCCTACCAAAGGAGTAGACTCCGGGGAACCCATGCAAATAGGGGGCCTGAAAGGACCACTAACACAAAAGGAGCGGGAAAGGAGAAAACAGCTGCAATTATGCCTCTATTGCGGAAACTCGGGGCACTTTCTTCGAGACTGTCCGGTGAAACCAGCCAAGAAGGCAGTAGGAGCTGCAGTTACCAGGGTCACAAACTCTGAGCAGGGAAACGACCTCGCCCGACAAGAATAGAGGTCCTCTTGCCGAGCGTTAAAACCAGTTCCGTGACCTCGCATTTCGTGATACCTATGGTCCTCATTAGCCCTGAACATCCGGATCGATTACATGCGATTGAAGCTTACGTCAACAGCGGTGCCATCGGCAATTATGTGGATCATGAAATGGTTTTGAGGATGAATCTGACTCTTTGTCCAAAGGCTGTAAAGGACGTCATTACTAAGGTGGATGCTACGGAGATAGCCTCCGGACCAGTAACGCATACCACCCAAGAAGTGACGCTAGTAAGTCAAGATGGACACCATGAGAAGATCGTGTTCCATGTGATCAAGGCCCCTCAGTTCCAGATTATTCTAGGAATTCCTTGGTTATAGAAGCACAATCCTCAGATCGATTGGCGAGCAAGAACGGTTCAGTTTCCAGAATGTGTCTCTACTTGTCACCCTCGACCTGGTGTTGCACTGGCAGCAATTTCCTCGGAGGCTCCCCAGTTACCTCCTGAATACCTAGAATTCCAAGATGTTTTCCGGAAGGATCAGGCTAACTCTCTACCTCCTCATAGGTCTTATGACTGCCAGATAGACCTGATACCTGGATCTACTCCTCCTTGTAGTAGAATTTATGCCCTCACCGAGCCTGAGAATCTTCACCTCCGACAATACCTGGATCAATACCTAGCGAATGGGTTTATTCGTCCTTCCAAGTCCCCTGCTTCCTCAGCTTTGTTCTTCGTTCCAAAAAAAGAAGGGGACCTTAGAACTTGTATAGATTATCGTGCCCTGAACCAGATCACCGTTAAGAATAGATATTCGTTACCTTTGATCCCTGAACTCCTGGACCAAGTCAGAAAAGCATGCATATATACAAAGCTGGATCTTAGAGGAGCCTACCACTTGGTACGAGAAAAAGAGGGCGATGAATGGAAGACGGCCTTCCGCACCAAGTATGGGCTATTTGAATATCAGGTCATGCCCTTCGGACTTTGCAATGCCCCGGCCGCCTTTCAATATTTTATGAACGATGTCCTCAGAGAGCTCATAGATGTGTGTGTTGTTGTTTACATTGACGACATCCTCGTTTATTCTTCATCGGAAACTGAACATCGGAAACACGTGAAAATGGTCCTCGAGAGATTGCGTCAACACAAACTTTTCGCTAAGTTGGAAAAATGTGTTTTCAACGTGACTGAAGTTGAATTCTTGGGATTCATATTATCACCTAGCGGAGTGCGTATGGATTCAAAGAAGGTTGATGCAATTCTCAAATGGCCATCGCCATCCTCCGTAAAAGGTGTTCAAAGCATGTTAGGCTTCGCTAACTTTTACCGCAGGTTTATCCCTGAATTCTCTCGAATAGTCCAGCCCATCACCGCCTTGTTAAAGAAAAACAAACGTTTTGAATGGTCTAACGAGGCGGAACAAGCTTTCCAGAATTTGAAGACTAGATTTATCTCTGCACCGATCTTAAAACATCCTTGCCCAGAACTCCCCTACATCGTTGAAACTGATGCTTCGAGTCTTGCCATGGGGGCAGTTCTATCACAAAAGGACCCAGTAACCAATCAGTTGCATCCCGTGGCATTTTGGTCCCGCAAATTCTCGCCTCCTGAAATCAATTACACTATTACTGATAAGGAACTTCTAGCTATCAAGTCCGCCTTTAAGGCTTGGCGGCATTATCTTCTGGGGGCCCGACACACCGTTACTGTGATTACAGATCACCGAAACCTGCAATATTTGAAAACCGCAAAAGCTCAATCCTCTAGGCAACTCCGTTGGGCACTATTCTTTGCCGAGTTTGACTTCATAATTACCTATCGACCTGTTACAAAAAACGGTAAAGCTGATGCCCTTTCTCGGATGGGAGTGGAAGAACATTTGATCAATCCTAAACCTGTACCTATCGTTCCCGAACAAAGAATTCTAGGTGTAATCGCCACACAATCCATAGAGGAAGTTAAGGATAAAGCCAGGCTACTGGTAACTCCAGCAGACATACAGAATTGGCATCTGCAGGGAAAGGACTTTACGGTGAAGGACAACCTATTATATTTCCAAGAATGGTTATACCTGCCCAGCACAGATTTACAGAAAAAGGTAATCTCTTGTTATCACGATTCTTTAATGGAAGGACATCCCGGTATGACCAAGACCTCGGAAAAGATCAAGCGCTACTTCTGGTGGCCATCTTGGAAAATAGATATCAGAGACTTTAAAATGTCCTGTGGAGTATGCGCCCAAAACAAGAGTCAAAAGGAAAAACCAGCCGGACTCTTACGCCCTATTAACATCCCGCCTCGCCCTTGGCATACGCTTTCTATGGACTTCATCACCGATCTACCTCCATGCTCCGGATACAATACGATCCTAGTAATCGTGGACCTATTCTCCAAGATGGCGCATTTCATTCCACTCAAAGGCTTACCAACAGCAGCAACTCTGGCCCGAGAATTTCTCGAAAACATCGTCCGACTGCACGGTTTTCCTTCAGTTCTAATTTCGGATCGAGGTAGTCAATTTATTTCTCATTTTTGGCGAAGTTGCTGTCGGTCGGCTCAAATTGATGTGAGACTTTCGACCAGCCACCACCCTCAAACCGACGGACAAACCGAGAGGGCCAATCAAACTCTGGAACAGTATTTGCGCTGCATGCTACAACAAACTGAAAAAACTTGGAAAGATATCCTTTGGATAGCCGAATATGCCTACAATAACTCTGTCCACTCGGGAACTGGGAAGACCCCGTTTTTTCTTTTATACGGTAGTCACCCTCGAACCTCGGAGTTGGATCCACTCCAAGATCTTGGAACACCAGCAGTAGACCACCTGCATTCTACAATCACCCAAGCCTTTAAGGAAGCCGTTTCTCACCTTCAAAGGGCTAAAGAACAATACAAGAAAGGAGCAGACCAACATCGGAAGGAAGCCCCCCAATATCAAGTAGGAGATCAAGTCTGGTTATCCACCAAATATCTACCTCTAAAAGGACCACGCACATTCAACCCAAGATACCTTGGTCCCTATTCCATCACTACCATAGTAAATCCAGTAGCGGTCAAGTTGGACTTGCCCCCTCACATGAAGATACATCCGGTCTTCCACGTCTCTCTATTAAAACCCGTGCAACCTCAAACCCGACTAACTACATCTCCAAAACCTATTCTAGTTGATGGAGAACTCGAGTTTGAAGTCAAAAGCATCCTGGATTCCAAGATCTCCAAATCTAAACTATTTTACCTGATTGACTGAAAAGGCTACGGTCCCCAAGAAAGATCCTGGGAACCTGCAGAATATGACCACGCGCCTCGTCTAATCAAAAGATTTCATCGAACATTTCCTAACAAGCCCAAACCCCCGGAGAAGCCCGGTTTGGGAGGGGCCTTGAGGGGGGGTGCTGTCATGATCTCTGCTTCCAAAAGATCAGGACTTGCCCGACTCCCTTGGAAGCAGACCCATAACCCCGGTTCCGAGTGCCAGCCAGTCCCAATTGGGACCTTTTGGACCCTGTCCTGGCACCAGTAGCACCAGGCTCATAAAGATGCCCAGTCCCAGCGCTGGAAGCGCCGGGCTCATAATGCTTGGGTGGACTTACCTGCAGCAGACCATGCTGCTTACTTACCTGCCAGTTGAACCCCTGATCCTCTTCTGTTTGGGACTACTTTTCCTGTTGGGTGGGGCAGGAGCCACTCCCTAGGTTCAGAACACTGGAACTCTTCTGGAAAGCAGGAACTCTTTTCTTACCTAGGCGTGGCTGTGGAAGGAGACACCTAAGCACTACAGGAAGCTATTTAAACCACACCCGATGGATGAATCTTGCTTTGCGTTATTCTGCATTCTCTGCAGCAGAACGCTCATCGTGTCTTCTGCTTCTGATCCTGGGCCTAAGGGAACAAAGGCTTACCATCCTGGAATCCAGTCTTCAGCAGCACCTGTAGAGACAAAGAAAGAACAGGTTAGCACTACGGTCTTCAGTGGCAGCGCATCTCTTACCTGGTCCATCGGCTGTCACCAACGCCTCGCGCTGCATTCCGGCATCTGAAAGACAAAAGCTTACCAGCTCTTTGCACGCTCCGGAGGCCTTCGGCGCTGCATCCCGCATCTGAAAGACAAAAGAAGGTGCGTTTAAAGACATTGGGCAACTTTATTACTCACGTGCCATTACTCCTTCCCACGCCGAATCCAATGGGTATTCCAGCACCCTTCAGCTTCTCTAAAGCTCCAAACTTGTACCTGCAAGATAAAAGGGACAGTTAGTGCACATCGTGAAGCAGGCTACAAGCGCTTACTTACGTGCTTCCAGGCGCTTCTATTCCTCACGCGGGTTCGATCCTCAACTCTCATCAGCCCGCCATCCGCCATCGCCGGAACCCTGCAAAACAAGAGATATCATTACAAAAGACTTTTAAGACATTTGAAGTGCCCAGAACTTACCGTTCGTGCAGTTAACGACGGACAGCAGTCCTCTGAGGTCAAGAGGCCTGCACCCTTATCCAGTGAAGAAACTGGTTACGGCACCCTGCCCCGAGGCAGATGGAGAGCTCGGCGTTCACTTACCTAAGGTGAGGGTGTTAACCTTTGGGGGTCTACAGGAGAAGAGAAAGGGAAGAGGAGAGAGGCACCCAATAACCCCAGTTCATTAATCCCATATTTTCTATCTGCAGACATCTTACTCTTCGAGTCAGACATACAGTGCACAGAGGTCCAGCCCAAAGAGCCAACCGTGTGTTACACATCACCTTTGAAGATACGGCATTCACCCAGTCAAGATCGGCGCCTCTCCGGGAATCAGGTGAGCATTACAGTTAGCCAGGATAGCTTGCCCAAGTTCCTTCCAGGCCCTCATGGACCTCTCCCTACAAATCGACTTTCGAATCCAGGAAAGAAAGGCAGAGAAAAGAAAGTCACAGACCATCCATACAGTCCAGAGCCCGCTGCATCTCCAACCTCGGATCCAGAACCCATGCAACTAGGGGCCTTCCGTGGACCCATTACCCACAAGAAAGGATGTGTCAGATTCACACTGGACTGTGCATGTACTGCGCCTCCAATAAACACCTTGTGAGAGAGTGCCCTATCGCTCCACCACAGCGTTTGGGAAACGCGAGTCTAGGTGGGGCACAGTTTCGGGAGAAAGGTATCTGCTCCACATCGATTCCTTCCTTGAACTCTCCTGGACAAAACAATCTTGTGATTCTACAGGAATTCCTATTGCCTTCTAAGAAAGAATCCTACCCCATCCTGGCATTAGTGGACTGCAGAGCCATGGGCATATACATAGATCATGATTGGGTCACTAGTCACAATATCCCCCACAAAACACGAGAGACTATTCAACCTGTTGAAGCTATTGATGGGAGACCCTTATCTTCAGGACCCATAACCCTTCAAACCAAAGAGATTCTTCTTTCTATAAACCACCACCAAGAGAGGATTAAATTTGATATCATAAGATCTGCCCACTATCCTATGGTTCTAGGCATGCTCTGGCTACAGAAGCACAACCCCTACATTAACTGGGCAGCAGGCTCCTTATTTCTTGGTTCAGAACATTGTATGTCCCATTGTTTGTCCCCAACCACTTTACCAAGTTCCTCCGAAGACTCTTACGAAACTCAGCAAATGTCGGTAACAGTCTCTAACATTATCCGGATTCCCAAGGCCTATCAGTCATACTCAGATGTGTTCTCAATAGCAATTGTTCAAGCTCTACCACCCCACAGACCTGAGGATTGTGCCAATGACACTGAGCCTTCAGCCATGATTCCCTTCTGACGAATGTTTATTCTATCCGAACCATCCAAGTCCCCAGCGGGCGCTTCCCTTTTCTTCGTCCCTAAGAAGGATTCCAAGGAGCTTAGGCCATGTTTGAACTACCATGGCCTTAACCAATGCACTCTTAAGGACTGTTACCCATTGCCTCTCATCTCGGACATCCTGGAAGCAGTGAGAGGTGCAGTCATCTTCACAAAACTAGATCTCAGGGGTGCCTACCATCTTATTCGTATAAAAAAAGGTGATGAATGGAAAACAGCCTTTAGAACACCCTTTGGCCATTTTGAATACTTGGTCATGCCCTTTGGACTTGCTAATGCCCCAGCAATCTTCCAACGTTTCATGGATCGGGTCTTTTCTGATACGTTGTTCCTCTTCGTCATTGTTTACCTATACGACATACTGATCTACTCCAAGGACCATCTGAAACACGAAGAGCACGTAAAGGTAGTTTTACAACGTTTAAGGGAACATAAGCTCCTGGCCAAACCTGAGAAATGTCTTTTCCATGTATCAACTGTTCACTATCTCGGATTCGTTCTTAGCCCAAAGGAGATTGGAATGGATTCTTCCAAGGTTGACTACATTCTATCTTGGCCTGTTCCAACCACTGTAAAACAAATTCAATCCTTCCTGTGGTTTGCTAACTTCTACAGGAAATGTATACCCGCATTCTTTGAGATTGTGCATCCCATTGTCACACTATTAAAGAAAGATACTCCCTTTCAGTGGACCTCAGCCCAAGACTTGGCATTTCAACGGTTGAAGTTGGAGTTCACACAAGCTCCCATCCTAGCTCAACCCGACACTGACCGACCCTTCCTAGTTGAGACTGATGCCTCCAACTACGCTATCCGGCCAGTCCTGAAACAGGAACTTTGCGACAAGTTAGAACACCCCATCGCCTATCTTTCCCGCACCTTGACTCCCAGCGAAACTCATTATTCCGTCCTGGAGAAGGAATTGTTAGCCATTCGTCAAGCCTTCACTGATTGTCGTCATCTCCTTCTGGGAGCCAAACACCCGGTACAAGTCCATACAGACCATCAGAATGTTTAACTCCTACAATCCCTGGAGTGTAGAATCAGTCCCCAAGCCCGTTGGGCCTTCTTTTTTGCTCAATACCAATTTCAAATCCATCATTTTCCTGGAACACATAACATTATAGCCGATGCCTTATCCAGACGTCCTGATTATGAACCCCTTGAGGACCGGACCTTTCCTAAGATGTTTCCCAACACAATATTTGTTGCTCAAGCAGTTACTCTCCTGGAGGATATTCAAGTCCAAACTCAGTCCTCTGAACCCTGGAAGGAGTTTAAGAGAAACAATCAGTGAAATCTCAAAATAAAAGACAGATACCTATTCAAGGATAATCGGCTGGTCATCCCTACTACTGGGTTGAGACAAAAGATCACAAGCTTATGCCATGATACTCTCCATTCAGGACACCGTGGCATCACCAACACCCTCCATCTTATACAAAGAGAATGTTGGTGGCCAAGGATGAAGGATGACATCAAGATCCATGTCCAGACTTGTGCAGTCTGTAATCAGAACAAGCATGACAATAAAAGACCAGCAGGCCTCCTACACCAACCAGCACTACCAACAAGACCCTGGGAAATCATTGCCACAGATTTTATCATAGAACTACCTTCTTCCAGAGGCTACACGACTATAATGGTTACCATTGATTTGTTCACACATATGGCTCATTTTACGCCTCTATACAAACTACCATCCTCATCTGAACTTGCTGGGATTTTTCTAGAACACATATTCCGGCTTCATGGACTAACCTCCAAAATTATTTCCGACAGAGGACCCCAGTACATATCCCAGTTTTGGAAACAGCTATGTCGTATATTGGGAATTCAATGTGCATTGTCTTCGGGTTATCATCCACAGACTAATGGAGCTACCGAACTAGTAAACCAAACACTGGAACAGTATCTTCATTGCTTCGCCACCAAAGTCCAGGATGATTGGTCACTCTTGATACCTGTGGCCTAATTCGCATACAACAATTTGGATCATTCTGCCATCAAGACCAGTCCTTTCTTCTGTAGTCAAGGATTTCATCCTTCAGTCCTACCATCCGTTCTCCCACATCCTATCCCAGCTCCTGCGGTTGATTCCTGGATTGAAACACTAATCAATGTGCACAAAGAAGCAAAGGAACACCTAGAAAAGGCCCGAAGAGACGTTAAACAATATGCTGATTCCAAAAGAAGGCCTGGGCCTTCCTATTCAATAGGCGATAAGGTCTGGTTATCCTCAAAACTCCTTCCTCATCACCTACGACCAAATAAATTGGCTTCCAGGTATTACGGACCTTTTTCTATAAAAGAAATTGGAAATCCAGTGGCCTTTCGACTCCGACTACCAGAGTCATGGAAAAGGATTCATCCAGTCTTCCACACTTCTCTGTTAAAACCATATGTTCAGCCCTCTCGAACTGCTCCAAGATCTACACCAGTGATTGTCGATAACCAACTTGAATATGAGGTCTCCAGAATCTGTAATTCTAGGTACCGACGTGGTCAACTACAGTATTTGGTCGAGTGGAAAGGGTATCCTCCCAGTGAGCGCACCTGGGAACCCGTTTCAAACATGAATGCCCCCCGGCTGATACGAAGATACCACCTCATCCATCCAGGCAAACCCGGAGGAGCCGGGCTTCAGAGGATGCATACTGTCATGAACCGCCGACTGCGTCCATTCTGGACTTCGTGGTCCCTGACCCATAGAGGACTGAATTCCGTGATCCTTCCAACATGGCCTTTTGGTGCAGAACGCAGCTTGCCAGCCTTTACGCGCTACGTTCAACTTCCTACAAAACAGTCACGCCCCCGCGGCTCTGCGCGGTTCAATGCTACCGCTCTGTGTAGTTTGACGTGTGTTGCCGGATTTCGCTCGGGCTTCCTTCTGAGTCCTGTTTGCCGATTCCTTGAATTAACTTCCTCCCCTTTTCCTTCCTCGAACTTACCATCAATCTTCTTCCTGGATCCTCGCCTGTGCTCGTGTCACGGCGTTCCATGCCTCCGGCCTCAGACATTGTTTCCTTCCTGATTCCCGGTCCTGGACATCTGAACACCTCCTAGTGTAGGACTGTTATCCTCATGCTGGAATCCGAAGACCGGCACACGGGCCTGTACAAATCCCAGACCGTGCGAAAGAAATCATCCAAGAAGGTCGCAAGCAAGGAAAAACAGGTGCGAAGGGGAGAGACTTGTGACAACAGGAGTGGGTTTGATTTGATCAAATTAGCAGGAAAAAAATACATTAACTCGGTGCACGCCTTAGACACTGATGAGACACCTTTCATCTCTCCTAGGACTTCACCTAGGGTGAGACAAGTAGCCTGACTTACCCTACTTTCCGAAGCTGGGGATCTGAGTGGGAGAATCCAATAGCACTGGGAGGATACCTGTGGTAATCATGCCCAGGTAAATCTTGAAGTATAGATTTATCCCAGGCTTCATATATTTTTTATCAAATGGAATAAGATCACTGACTATAACCTGTAAGTGATGTACGTTATTATTTTATGTATGTTATCCAATAGTATGAGTAAAGAAGAAAGTTGGTTCCAGAAGGACCAGAGCTACAAGTCATAGATTGATTGAAGTATGAGCCTAGAATTTTAGTTAAGTTTGCACTTACCTAATTAGACTAAATTGGCAAATATCTCATCTCCAACACTAAAACATATATTATTATTAATTTCAGAAATACAGAAGAACGCAAATAAGTGTTTTGATTACAAGTTTATGTTGAACAAGCCCTGATGAAGGATGATATATCTGAAACGTGTCGGCTGAATGTTCAATGATTGAACTTAGAACAAAAGTGTATATGCTCTCACCACTGTATCAAGGGGAATTCATT
Organism: Ambystoma mexicanum; assembly: GCF_040938575.1. Lineage (NCBI taxonomy): Eukaryota > Metazoa > Chordata > Amphibia > Caudata > Ambystomatidae > Ambystoma > Ambystoma mexicanum. The sequence goes on from NC_090930.1 coordinate 49,599,105, forward strand.
TGTTTGCATTAAAAAACAAATACAGAGAGCTACATACAAGAACTGCAATAGTGTTGCACTGTGAAATTTTATTGCTTTGAAAAACACTATTGTAATTTTTTATGGTGATATCGAACCATCAATATTGAAATTTATGTTGACATTTTATCTAAATTTGAGTAAACATTTTTTAAGCCTATGGAGACTATTGGAATTGCTACTTTTATTGGTGCAATTAATAATATCTCATTTGTGTGACTACACTGAACAATATTTAAGAATTTTATGGAATCGAAGACCCCAGCTGACCCCATCAGAGTACAAAGGGGTTTCCTGTTGGAGACTACAGGTAATACAGGTTTTTGTTCTAATTTGGTCTCCAAGGGCCAGGAGATGATACCCCCTTGCACCAGAAGTTATAGATTCTCATTCTTAAGTGCATAAACTCTACTAAATTTAATAGAGATACTAATCACTACCGAGAATAAACATACGAGAGTGCCCCTCCACGTATCACTACATTACTCCTACTCGTGAGGAGATCCAGAACATGCCTATTCTGGAGTGCCACCAACCTTTTAGCTCTGAGCTGTTCGTTAATGGCATTGAATCCATTCACTGTAGAGTTAATTGTTACTATCTGCACCCACCCACTGATCAATAACCACTTGGCATTTGTGTACGTCTGTAGTCCTGGTATTATTGATGCAAAGAACATTTGTGTTCTGCTAAACAGTCTGTGTTCCACTGGGATCTTTTCCAGTGCCATTTCTGATGCCCCTGAAAAATAATTCCCCCCTCTTTTCACTCTGCTCAATCCTGCCTGCTTCTCCACCTTCTGTTTCTGGGCTGTTGGTGTCACCTTGACCAATCTCTTCCTTCTCCTGTTGTTGTCCATCTTTGGGAAGTCATCGAGCTTCACATCCTTCTTGGGTACAACCAACAAAGGCATGTTGATATGTACCAATGAACATACTCCTCCCCACTCTGGTAGCAACTTCTCATACGCCTTTATCCACATGGGCAGTAGTGAACCATCAGCACTGCCATTCCTGCTCTCATTGCTGCAAGCTGTTCAATTGTTTTGCAACCTACGTTCTCACCAACTTGTACATCAACATTGTTCTGATAGCACAGGGCTGGCGTCTTCAAGGGAATTATTCGCATTGGTCCAGCTTCATTCTCTACCCATCTCAGTAGTTTTGCCCTTGCATCCCATTCCTTCAGGCACCTGTCATTTTCCCTGCTTCCCACCAATCCATCTTTTAGGGGTGTCACGGTATGGATTTTTGGACGGTATGATTACCTTCTTGCCAAGTAACGGTATACCACGGTTATCGTGGTATAGTGAGCATATTAAAGTAACCTTAAATAATACTTTGACGCAATGTTTACAGACTTACACTACAAACAAGAAGTCGTCTTTGTATATAAATGTGTTTAAGTAGAAGTGACGAAAGTGGGCACTTTGGTGTTCCCAATTAACAGTCCTAAAAGACAAACTCCCTTCCTCGTTTACTGAGAACACTTTGGCCGCACTGAGTGCATAGCGAACACTGACTACATATCACCAGGGAAACGAAGCTCTGTGCCCACGCTGGACAAATGTCTGGGCGAGGGTATAGGTAGGCTGGAACTTCATCCCATTCTATTGAAGCAGACCCCCCCGCACCCAAGTCTTTGGGGGCCCCTTTAATCTCTAAAAGAAAGTTTATAGCATTGTTTAAGTGGTCATTTAGAGTTTCAGCTCCACAACTAGGCTACTTTTCTTTGTTCGGAAATGCAGAGGACAGGTAACTTCCCTTGATAATCTACACACCACAAAATAAGGCACAGGTTGAGGCTGTGTCACTTCAAATGTATATTTGGTGGCCAAACATAAATCGCTCCAAAAGGTGATCAATAATCACAGACCATTTTTACCCTGCTTTCAGCTAGTGGGTGTTGTGGGGCAGTGATACATTTTGGGATTATTATTCAAATTCATTGATAAAACCAGGGACTTCACCCATTGTAGTATGCATTAGAAAACACATTCTCCATTATAATCTGTTACAATCTAAAATGTAATTTATATAATCCATAATAATTTACATATCACACATACCTCATGAACTAGTTCCTTCTCATTCCTTACAATTTATTAATTTTGTGATCAGGTATGTGCTTCAAAGGTACAAAAGGCACCACCTGAAACTGTGTGTACCCAAAAAACATATTGTTAACATGGGCAGGCTGCTTTTTCCAGATGTAGGAATGGGGCTCCCCAAATAACATTTTGAAATGGGCAATCATGCATCTTCAAACAGATCTGCAGGTACCCAAATCAAAACATCTGTTAAATGGATAATTCCTGGTAATTACTCTGTCTTCTCAAAAGTGGGGGCAGAGAAAGTGTGAATCCGTACAGACATTTAAAATCTTTGGTGCATGCTCCGTCACCCCCTCAGCCCCTGTGAAAACAGGGACATACTCTATTTACTAAAATGGTTCTGGAGGGACCTTGTGCAATCGCTTACTTCTCTTTTACAATGGTCTGCATGCCACAAAAGTAGGCTGTAGGCTTAGCAGCACTTCAGAAATTTCAGAGAAATGCAGACGGTTGCCATTAAAAGGAACACCATGAACGCTTATAAAGAAGCTCTTTTCAGTACGGTTTTATTTATGTATTTGGTATTTATAATGCGCCAATACAGCATATGGTGTTCCATTGGACTTTTCTGATGGGTGTAAGTAAACTGATAGCATGTAGGTCTCAGCCCCCCGCCCTCCACATACCTTCATGCACATCAAGTCCACTCAAATGTAGACAAGAATGATAGCTGGACGACAGAGGCAAATAACTATCCTTAGGTTTGTCACCCATAGGACCATTATTCGAACCCCAGGGTCTCCAACCCGTCGATCGGGAGCCACTGGTAGCTCGCCTCATGCTTCCCAGTAGCTCTCTCAGCTGTGCTGCCTTTGCTGGCCCCTAAGCTAAGTCAGGGGAGAAGGGACTGCTTGACTGCAGCTCGGGGTTGAGCCATTGCTGCTGCCACTTTGCAAGGCAATAATTATGTGTGCCTTATGTATTTCCAAGTCTCTGAAGAGAGAAGTAAATTAATTTGGGCATTTAACTGATTGTTATTTTGTGCCCTGGTTTTTGGGAATCCCGCTGGAAGCAGAGTACATATCAGTGGCTTACACTGAACAGCTCAGAGTGCAGATTCTACTATGGCGAATCTTGCAGAAACTCCTGTTTAGTCTGCAAACATTGAGTAATCAAAGGGTTTTCAGGTGAGGATATACAGGCAATGTTTTAATTATTTTTATACTGACGGCAGCCTAACATTACGGACTCAGCAGCACAAGAGAACATCCACAGGTAAAACCTGTGAATGTTTAAGAACATTTAAATTTATGGGATGGGATCACAACGCAGTGCTGGCAGTGTATTTTATTTTTGCATCTATCAGAATTGTCCCTGGACCTAGAATGATAGCAACATCATCTGTCTCCTCCTCCCTCCCCTTAATGTCCCCCCCCCCGAACCCCCCAAGCACTATCTGAAATGTTGTCAGGCCAAGTATGATAGTTAATGTCACATACTTACTGATCATGGCCTGTAAGAATATCCTTGTATTTTCCCTTGTTCCCTCCCTTGCCTTGAAGCGCTTTGAAACACATTGTGTATAGGCGCTATATAAATAAACTATCGTATCATATCATTTATGCAATAGCAGCATATGTTTTTCAAAAGCATTTCAATAAGGAATTTACAAAGATTGTTTAACCAAGAAGAGCTGTGTTGGGGAAAAATGCTTCAATGAGGGACTAAAAGCTGAGTAAGAGCATGTATTTGTTTTGCATTGGCAAATATATGCCAAAAATCTCCATGTTAATTTGAGAGCTACTCATCGATTCATGTTTTTTCTTTGCATTATGGAGCTTGTCGCCCAGTATTTATAATGGAAAAAGCTAATTTCCCAGAATGTAAAAAAGGACTTAATGAGTATCTCCCAAATTACATCGGCTTGTCAGGCTGCATTCTGATGTTGTCTACTAATGACAAGCATTGACAAAGCCAACACTTTTGGCTTTTGTGTAGACATGATCTCTGTATTATTCAGGCATTGCCATAATATTCCTACCTGGCCATAAAAAGGCAACAGCTGAAAATGATGTTAGTACCTGGGCATATATAACAGAAGTGCCTTATAAGTGTTTATTTAATGCCTATACAAGAGAAACAACCTTTGGGTTTTTGAATGTTTGTTGGAACAGGAATTAAGTGCAAGGGACAGCTGCAAGGACACACATACTGCTAACACATTAAGTGGCTGATGGTACACTTGGTTAAAACAGTTTTAATACATGAAGGGCTGGTTTATAGCTGTAATTATGCCATTGCTTTTCAGAATGATGATCAGAAAGCACATAACTAGACTTTGCAATCCCAGGGGCATGGGCTTTGGGAAGGGAGGGGAAGATAGTCAGTGGGAATGGCTAGAGGTACTACCATGGCCATGGTTTTCTTAATATTCAAGCAATATCCACAGAATGTGTGTTCCTCCTTGCATCCCATCTCTCTCCTGTCTGCGCTTCCCGTGACAATAGTTTTGGCTTATAGGCAGCACTTTTAGTGCCACCTAATAGCCAAAACTAAAAATGACCCATTTATTCAGCAGGTCCATAATCCACCATTTCAGCTCTACAGCGCTTTGCCACAATACCTTTTAACATACTGCAAAAGGATTGCAGAACAAAATATATGTATGTAACATTCAACTTCTCAAGTACCTGCTGTATCCTTATAATGTGTAGAGGTAGTTGTAAGCTTGCAGTTTATGTATTTTTAAATTAATTGCAGTATTGAAATGCCACAGTGAATGCATACATTTTTATTCCGGAGTAAAAATAAAATTCCAATAAAACCAATCTTTTTACAAATCCCCAGGCTCATCACCGCTCTCATAGTCTTGCACATTGTCTCTGAACTAAAAGTAGCCCCTGTTCTAAACTATATACAGCACTTTACTCTGCAATGTTCACATTCCAAACCTTGGCAACAGTGTCTAGACTGACTAGACTGTCTATACGGCATTTGCCCATACAAAGCAGCCTGCCACCGGACCACCACTCGAGAACTTTTGTACTGAAATGCTTTTGGAAAGTTTGCTGCAGGACAGGAGCTAATGTGTTGTTTTATGGCGTGTTCAAGGGCCTGGACCAAATTGAAACCTTTATGATCCTGCTGGCAGGGTGGTTGCTGTGCAACGGGCCTGGCTCGTCTGTCTCTTTCACTGAAAGCTCTGAAAGAAAAACAAAATGGGAAAAAAATAAAGCTTTCTTGACACATACCGGCTCTGAACATGGCGATTTAGGATGTCCTGAGCCCCACTCCTGGGACAACAACCCTTTCCGCATTGCACATGGGAGGCTTTTTTTCACGCAGAATGTGTTTATTTTTGTATGGAAGATAACAGCACATTACTAGAGGGCCCAAGCCATGCAGCTTTCACTGGAGCTTTCAATGCATGTTTCACTGGAGCCTCGTGACTGCAGCTTCGCGACTTTGACACCAGCTTATCTGCCTTGCTCAGTGGGGGTGCTAGTTTACTGGAAGATGCCAGGCAGCTGCAGGCATTGTAAACAAAATAATAAAGTGGTCAGAACTTCCACTGTCTGCGTGTACAGATCTGCTTTGCCGCCTTGCCTCCGTCTCCCACGTGTTAAAATGAGCGAACTGAAACCACTTTAAACAAACAAAACTGTGCTTTGATGCTGAACGCACGGTAAACCGGTATGGACAAGGTCAAGGTTATTGTGATTAAATGAGGATATGCATGGTAATTATACCGGTATACCGGTGTACCGTTACATCCCTACTTGCCATCCATCGTTAGTGTACACTTGTACACTTTGCACATCCATCTCAATGTTGCTGTCTTCCCTTGGAATCTTGCTCGCGTTTGCACCATCGCGAGATACATCAGGCACTGGGCTTTCACTGTCGGTATTTCAGTTGCTATGAACGTTCTGGAGGCACTCATGGCGTAGGGGATTAAAGAGCAGACATAACAGCTATCCCCGGTGGTTTCCTTGCCTATTGTGGTCATGTGTTTATGCCACATGTTGTTAGATACTCGTGCTGTGTCAGTGAGACACATGTCATCTCCCTTCATGTCTGTGTCAACACTGCGCTTACCTCTCCTTACCTTATCAGCAGTGTCTTATCGCCTACCAGATATGGTCATCCATCCTGCTTGGGTCAGGGTCATGTTAGTATAGGGTACAGCGGTAGTGCTAACAACAACATATAATTGCCAAAATACAAATCCCATCAATCCGCTGGGAATTAATAGACACGCCATAATAATAAAGCTCTATATTGTTTCGTTCATATCCACTTACGCTGCTTGATGCTTGCAGCCTGGGGAATAAAGTTGCCTGTCTGAAATTTGCAAAAGGAGGCGTTACTGCATTAGTATTTGTCAGTACCTTCAAGCCCCGTGAACCAAATAATCTCTAATTGCGAAGGCAAAGACGTCCTCCCAGACATTTCTTACTGAGAGTTCTCTCAATGTAGGCAGTACTGGGTATTCACTGTATTCAAGTCGTCGGTGTACTTGGGCCAATTACTCTACAAAAACAAGGAAATATACTTCAGGGGAACGTGCTCTAAATCGTCTAGGTCTTCTTATGTAGTGCACAAACTGGTTATAGAAACTTTCGGGGTGATGGACAGGAGGTAGCATCAGGACAACAACCTATATAATAACCCAACACCATTTGCGTCAACCTGCGTCTGCGTAAAGGAAAAATAAACAGTCATCAATCTGTACAAGTGTCCCAGTGGCCAATCCTGCTGCTAATGATCGTCTAACCATGGGGTGGCCTTGTCTATCTAATTCAGTGAGGTCCGCACGCACTCGTCGTTCATTGCGGTCTTGAAAGTTGGCCCTGTTGGTCACTGAGACTCTGTTACAGGTGAGACCACTGCTTTGTAGGGCTTGACGTTTTAAATGTGATTCCAAATGAACTTCCCTACTATCTCAATGGCTCTGTCTGCTACGGCCTCAACCACGTGAGGGCCGGTGAATGAGGCCCGTTCCAGAGCCACAAAAAGTTGCACAGGAGAACAATGTCTCCCACATTTACACAGTGCTTTAGTTCATTGTCTGGTGGTGTTTCGTCGCTGTCGATGTCTTCAATGCATTCTGGGCCCCCCTGGATCCGCTGTATCTGGCGAGAGATAAAAGAGGCTCTAGAAACCAAAGAAGTAATGTACTCATACTGTTCCTGTCTTAACGCATCTGCACTATTCTCACAATCTTGCAATGCTCTTGTGGAAGGAGTCAGGGGAAAATGCATGCGCCGTCCTGTCACCACCTCATGGGGTGTTAAATGATGGTCGGACCCTGGCTTATTGCGCAATTCAAACAAGGCCAGAGGTAAACAATGTAGACAGTTTTTCTTGGTGCTCTGCTGAGTTTTGGCTATGCACCCATTTAGGAGTCCTTTCAAGCGTTCACACCTCCTATTTGCTTGCGGGCCATAAAATTTGTGCTTGATGCCTAGCAAGGCTGTGATGTGCTGAAATAGTTCATTGGTGAAATGAGGCCATTGTCAGACTGCAGGAACTCACATATGCCCCATCTCTGGAAAACTTCTCTGACTAGAAACATAGCTGCTCCAAGGGCGTCAGCATGTGAACAGGGCCAAGCATCTATCCACCAGAAGAATGGGCGGACAACCACTATCATGTAGCGGTAACCCTGGCAAACTGGAACCATGTCCACGTAGTCCACGTGGAGATGTAGAAATGGACCTACAGGTCTTGGTATGGCTCTTCTCACAACTCTCAATGTATGCCCTGCTGTACACTGCTGGCAGGTCAAGCAGTTACTCATTAAATCAGCTACATGTTCATTCAAATTTGGGCAAAACCACATTTCTCCAATGCATGTAGCAATGACCTCCTTCTGTATGTGTTTTGAATAATGCAATTGTGCTAATGCTGTCTTCAGCAATGCTAGTGGCATAACCACTTTCCCTGTATTGTTCTGTCGCCATAAGGCATCTTGTTAGGCAGAATTACAGGCAGTACCCTCTGGGACCACTACACACAATTAGGACTACAGGTGTTAGCCAAACCAACCTTTGGTATAAGTCTGTACCACACAGTTTTTTGCATTGAGCTGAGAAGCCAGGCTTATCTCAAGAGTGAATGTGAGCAGTAAAAGTAGTTGCACAGAGGACTTTCAATCACAGTAGTTCAAGTAAACACTTATACTCAAGGTTTCTTGGTAAAAACACTTAGTAATTTATAACACAATCATTTAGAAAACATTTCACTAGAAGAAGGCAACTTAATATTATAAACCGATATGCTTCAATACAAAATTCTAAGGTTTTGAGACAGTTTGAGCTCCCCTGAAATAGGAGCGAAATGGCAGTTCAGTTACTTAGAAAGGAGCAAAAGGCACAACGTAAGTAAAAAAGATCATATATACTTTTTAGACAGTGCAAATAGTTTCAGTTCACCAAAAGTGTTCAATTCAAGTCAACAGGTCAGGCCAAAGTCAATGGGCTAGTTTGTTTGTTTGTTTGTTTGTTTGTTTTATTCACTTTTTATGCGCGCCAGACCCAGGGGTAACAGGGCGCAGTGGCAAGGAAATACGAAACTTACAGGTTACATCATAGCAAAATGTACATTAAAATTACATTGGGTTAGACAGATCAGGCATACAGTAATTACAGCAAGTATACAGGTTCAAGGGGGTCAAGATGCTCGTAGGACGTAGGCGCCCCCGGTCAGCAAAGGTCAGTCGAGATGAGGAGTTGAATAACTTTTTTCCTGAAGCAACGGTAGGGCATGTCTACTCTCAGGTCTTGTGGTAGAGAATTCCAAGTTTTAGCCGCCTTTACTGGGAAGCTGTTTCCTCCGATAGTGTTCAGTCTAAAGTTCGGTATTGTCAAACAGTTGAAGTTACCAGCTCTGGTGGGTCTGGAAGATGTTCTCCTATGGAGTTTGTCAGACAAGTAACTAGGGGCAGAGTTATTGAGGGCTTTGTGGGTCAAGGATAGCATCTTGAGTTTTATTTTGTTCTCTGTGGACAGCCAGTTGTGATGTCGTCTGGTGGACGAGATATGGGACTGTTTGTTAATGCCTAGTGCCGCTCTCAATGCATTATTTTGTAATGTAGTGTTCTTTATAGGAAAGAGCAGTTCTGGTATAAAATGGTAAAGTCTTTGCGAAAGTTCTAAGAAGTAGTTTAGGCGAAAAGGAATCATAAACTGGGTCACAAGCTGATTAGGCCTGCAAGTTGGGAAAGTTTCACAAACTTTCACGGCGAGAGTGGTGTTCTCTCTATCTGGTTGGCACAGTACCTTAGTATGAAGAACATAATGCAGCTGAAGTTGTTGGTTCCTGGCAGGTCCTGCAGATCTCACTGTTCCTGAGCCTCAGTTGTGGGGACAAGAAGGAGGACGTCGGGAGACTCCTGTACTGCACGGGATTGTCAAAAAAAGCAAACAAGATGGAGTCACTTCAGTTCCAGTAGCTGTAGATTAAAGCGAACAAGCTGATATCCCTCTCCCTGGTTAATCCTAACCAGCCTTGATAATGGTATCCAGGTGGCTTACGAGTTGATTGGTCCCACCAAGTCAAAGGAAGAAGTTGTCCTTGAAGGGGCTTCTCAATCAAGATGAACTTGGCAATTCGGACCTGCAGCGGGGCTTCACCGGGCAAATCAATGGTACAGGAGTTGCAGCAGCTGTCCTCTTCAAGCTCTTCTTTGGTTCTATCTTTCCAGTGGTCGACTCTGCTTACCAGTCCTGGAGACTCACCTTTTAAACAGTTTTCTCCCTTTCTTTCCAACCTAGCTGTCACTCACCCAGCAGAGTGGCTGTCCTTGCCGGACAGTCAGCCAGCCAATCACGCCAGAGTGCATTTAGGTCTCCTAGGAGACTAAGCACAGGGAGTTTTGGTCACCTCCCTCACTTCCTGCCCACCCCAGACACTCAGACGCCAGAGGCAGTGTTCAGTCCTGTAGCCCGCCAAAGGCACACGAACAAAGGGACCAAACCTGGTTTGGCACACAGAGACAAACACTAGAAGGACCTTTCCAAAAAGAAACAGCAAAAAAAGAAGACCGGGACCTGTTTAAGCAAAGGGGTTTAAGGCGCCATCTTGAAAAGCATGGCTCCCATGATTTTTAGCTACCGGTATTCGCGGTCGGGAAAAATCATGGTAGTTCATTGTAAAACCACTGCCACCAGCCTTTTCAATAGGCAAGGGTAGAATTTGACTGCTTCATGAGTATTAAGACACAGGGGATACTTTGTAACCCCTCTAGCACTCCATTGTAAGATGGTGTGTGTTGGGTCTATGAATTTGGAAAGACTAGTAAAGTCAATTTCACTTTACATTTTCTGGGAAACAGTAGTTTATCCCAGAGAAGGTATTTCAAACCTGTAGGAAGTCTAAAAAGACCCCCTGTGTCACTGCACTGAGGGTGCTGTGTGACACACATGAAAAGATGATGCCTATGGCGTTATCTAAGGCTCCATAATCAAAGAACACAAATGTAAAACACACATCAAAATACATGAAAGAGTGGGAAAAAAGGCTCACACTCTTTCCAGGTAAAAAATCAAGTCCTCAAAATCCAGCAAAGTTGCTGGGGGTCTCTAAGGTGAAGGAAATTAGCACATTTATGAGAATTCTCCCTAACAGGGAGCATCCTCTCTTAATCCATAGCTCCTTCTTCTCCTGGGGTGCAGCTCCCTGCGGTTCCATAAAATGTGTCTCTGGTAGTACATTGTAACCTTCCCTCATCACAATGTTCCTTACTCCTCCCTGAGCCTTTGTTCTCTCCTTCAGTTCCCACAAATGCCCAAAATACGCTGCACACTTTGCCTCACAATCTGCTGCTTTGTTTCCTCTTGAGATAGGGTCTTCCCCCTTTGTGTGGGCCTGGCACTTCACTATTGCTATATGTTTTGGATCTGCAATCACCTTGATCAATTTTCCCAATAGTAGCGCATGCTGCACTGGGGTCCTGTCTGCTCTGCTGAACCCTCCCCTGAGCCATCGCGCCAGTCCTAAGTGTACTGTTGACGTCACGTAGGCAGAGCCAGAATAAATGATCACTTACTTTTCTACACTTTTATCTAGTGCTAATATAAGAGCCACTAGTTCTGCTGCTTGTGCTGAATAATCGGATGGTAGTCGTGCACTCACAACCACCTCACTTGTCCTGTCCTCCTTCCGTCTTACCACTGCAGTCCCAGTACGTCTGATCCAATCATTTTGATCAATTGTTGATGAACCATCAATGTACAGTACGGTTCCCCATTCAAGTACATCCTCCTCCACCTTGCGTGTCTCACTGAACATCTCTATGTTCTTTGTGCAGTCATGTGCGTAGTCTCCTGCCTTGAGAACATCTTCCAAAAATATTACTGGATTTACAGTTTTGCATCTTACTATCTTCAGTCTTATATTCAATAGTATCACCTCATACCCTGATGCTCTGTGCGTGGTCAGTGTGCTCTTTGGCTTATGCAGTATCGCAAAGAGGGCATGCTCCACGTACTTTGTGGTGGTGTACCCCATTGTCACTGCTGATGATTTCTCCACTGCGAAGGCTGCAGCTGCCAATGATTGTTCGCACGGATAATGTCCTCTCGCCACTGGGTGAAGTTGTCCACTCTAGTAAGCAATTGACTTATGGCCCATGCTCGTCTTCTGATTCAGTACCTGTACTTATTATTATTATTATTATTTATTATTTATAATTTCTATAGCTTGGCCACTGACCCAGTGGCTTAAGGGCACTGACCAAACAAAATACATAACCATGAACCAGCTCAACAAGGTACAGGAGAAGAGATCAGAGGATACCGATTAGACAGTTCTTCTAGCCTCTGATATATGATCAAATCTCCTATGGTCCACCACCACTTTGACTGCATTGTTTTGCATCACTTGCAATCTATTTACCTTGCAGTTCGGTAGGCCAATCAGAAGGCTGCTGCAGTAATCTATCCTCGCTACCGTTTCCCTACTGATTCTTGAAAAGAAGGGTCGGCGTGGGACAAAAGTTTCATGTAATAAGCTGATGAGGCCACAAGGCTGCTAACCTGCGCCTTCATATTTAGGTTGTGGTCTAAGTGTACCTCCAGTGACTTGACCTTTTTTTTTTATCTCTATGAAGCAATCTCCAATCAGAATTTGGGTATATTGGCCTTCAAGTTTACGAATTTTAGAATCAGTTCCCACAAACATCAATTTTGTCTTACTCGTATTTAAAGCTAGACCATTGGCACACATCCAGGTTTGGATAAGATGATAAATCCTGTTAATTGTTATTGCATCTTCTAAAAAGACACCCGTAAGGGGGGTGACACATTGGGTGTCATGGGCATAATTTTTATATTCAATGCCGTTTACGTCCAGTAAATCCAAAAATGGCACCGTAAAAATATTGTATAATATTGGTGAGAAAGCAAAAACAAAGAGGTGATGGCGGGAAGGTTTAGAATGAATCTTAACCACTGGCAATGCTCTGGGCAACCCTCCAGACCACCGTTCTTTGCCTGCCAAGCCATTACAGAAGGGGAAAGACCATATGCAAATCAGGCTTGGCCCCACCCCAAAAGGGGCAGTCCAGCCCGAACTGCTAGGCCACACCCCTTCTGCACGAGACCACAAGCATCCCCAAACATGTTTCGCCCTTGTTGGGGCTCATCAGTGAGGAGTAGCTTGGGTCTCTAGGCCCAGCAGGCACGGGACCCACGTCTGGGCATACCCGTCCCACTCGGGGTGACAAAGCAAAAACAAAGAGGTGATGGCGGGAAGGTTTAGAATGAATCTTAACCACTGGCAATGCTCTGGGCAACCCTCCAGACCACCGTTCTTCGCCTGCCAAGCCATTACAGAAGGGGAAAGACCATATGCAAATCAGGCTTGGCCCCACCCCAAAAGTGGCAGTCCAGCCCGAACTGCTAGGTCACATCCCTTCTGCACGAGACCACAAGCATCCCCAGACATGTTTCAGCCTTGTTGGGCGTCATCAGTGTTTTTGCTTTGTCACCCCGAGTGGGACGGGTATGCCCAGACGTGGGTCCCGTGCCTGCTGGGCCTAGAGACCCAAGCTACTCCTCACTGATGAGCCCCAACAAGGGCGAAACATGTTTGGGGATGCTTGTGGTCTCGTGCAGAAGGGGTGTGGCCTAGCAGTTTGGGCTGGACTGCCCCTTTTGGGGTGGGGCCATGCCTGATTTGCATATGGTTTTTCCCCTTCTGTAATGGCTTGGCAGACTGAAAAACGATGGTCTGGAGGGTTGCCCAGAGCTTTGCCCGTGGTTATGATTTATTCAAAACCTTCCAGCCATCTCCTTTTCGTTTTGCTAAAGTCACCCCGAGTGGGACGGGTATGCCCAGACGTGGGTCCCGAGTCTGCCGGGCCTAGAGACCCAAGCTACTCCTCACTGATGACGCCCAACAAGGCTGAAACATGTCTGGGGATGCTTGTGGTCTCGTGCAGAAGGGATGTGACCTAGCAGTTCGGGCTGGACTGCCCCTTTTGGGGTAGGACCATGCCTGATTTGCATATGGTTTTTCCCCTTCTGTAATGGCTTGGCAGACTGAAAAACGATGGTCTGGAGGGTTGCCCAGAGCTTTGCCCGTGGTTATGATTTATTCAAAACCTTCCAGCCATCTCCTTTTCATTTTGATAATATTGGTGAGAGACAGGCTCCCTGTGGGACTCCTTGGCTCAATTTCTTGGCATTAGCATCCGCTAGGTCGCTACTTACTCTCCACTGACATCCCTCAAGGAATGATTTGACCCAACAAACTTCTGAGGTCGCAAAGCCCACCACTTCCTCCAACCTGGTGGCCAGAATAGTATGGTCCACCAGGTTGAAGGCGGCAGAAAGATCCAGCAGCATCCACATGCTGATCTTGCCCTGGTCCATATGTAGAAGGAGTCTGGACTTTAAGTCCAGCATAGCTGTCTCTGTTCCGTGCTTTTCTCTAAAGGCGGATTGTTGCTTATTAAGAATGTTAGCAGATCTTATGTGAGTAATCACCAGTGTATACGCCACCCTATCAAGAATCATCACAAGTACTGGGAGTTAGAGATAGGGCGATAATTTAGAGGGTCGTTAGGTGAAAGACCTGATTTTTTCAACAGTGACGTAACCCATGAATGCTTAATGCAAGTTGGCACGGAGCAGTCTCTAAAAGAGGCATTTACAAACCTGCCAAGAATTGAGATCAACGAAGAGGAACAGTCTTTAATCATCAGTGCTAGACAGACGTCCCCCTTACAATTAGAGGGTTTGAGATTTTCTATTATCACTGTCAGATCAGATTCAGAGATTGGTTTAAACGCGAAAAGCACCTCTGCTTTCCAGCGTTTAGGAGGCGGGGTAATAATATCATAATCCTTTTGCTGTAAGGTTTCCATTCATGGTTTTGCTGAGATTGGCCACCATGGCGTCTTGCACCAAATTGCACCACTTGGGATCTCTAATAATAGAGTCTTGATTATTGTTCTTTATAGTTTCCAGTTCTTTTAAAACTTTAAAAAGCTCTTTATGCTGAGACTGGGCTTTGGCAATCCGATCATCAAGATATACTCTCTTTGCCATAGTAACAGCCTTTTTATAGTTTCTTACATGTGTGTGTTACATTTCTTTGTCGCCGTCCAGTACCGATTTGTTCCAGGTATATAGAGCTTTTGTTTTAGTAGTTTTCATGTTTTGCAAGTCATGGGTAAGCCAGGGGTTAGTATCTCTTTGTATTATCTTTTTGTTGCATCTAGCAGCGATAATATCTACTGCCTGCTGCATGGAGTCTTGATAGAGGTTGGAATATCCTCTACAGAGGGCTCATCATTGATCTTTTCCTTCAGGGCACAGACCCATGGGTCTAAGGCTGCCAGAGTCAGCTTTTTGAGGTTTCTACAACAGATAGTAGAGAGAGAGGGTTTCTTATTTATTACAATTTTTTCTGTGGTAGTCTCAAAAAAGATACAAAAATGTGGTCCGACCATGGACAGGGACTCACATCTAGACTGGAGGGAGTGATGTTAAGACCTCCCAGAAAATCAAGAGTATTACCTTTTGAGTGGGTACTTTGATAAAGTGGGAAAAGCCCAAGTTTGTCAGGGCCCTCTCTAGTACTTTGGCGTGTGAATCAGTGTTGTCACCAAGCCAATATTTAAAATCACCAAGAAGCAGGACTTTAGATAGGGATTTTAAAAATGTTAAAAGGAGATCATATAACTGAGTACTAAAATCCTTCATACACACAGGCGGCCGATAAATATGGAAGATGTTCACAGTGTTTTCGTCGTGGAGTCTTACCTTATCTTATGGCTTCCTTCAGTTCCTCAAAGGCCTCAGTCATCTCTGTGGTCCTTGTTGGTGTGTTTTCTCCGTAGCTTGGTGTATGTGATGTAGTCAAAGACCCATGCTCTGCAATAATTGCACAACCCCAAAAATGGTTGCATTTCCCTTACAGTCATGGGCTGGGGTGTTTTGTGTATTGTCTCTGCTCTCTTTGGGGCAATGTGTCAGCCGTCCTTAGATATCATCTGTCCAATGTACAGCACCCCCTGTTGGCAGTACTGTAGTTTGGCCTTGTCCACCTTGTACCCTTTGTCAGCTAACACTGTCAGCATGTGTACTGAGGCCTTTCTGCACTCGTCCTCTGTCTCACTGCAAATCAAAATGTTGTCTACATATTGTAGAACTGTGCTTTCTGTCTGTATGTTGCTTAGATCCATCTGTACCACTCTGTTAAAGATAGATGGTGAATCGCAGTACCCTTGTGGCAAACAAGTGTGTTTCCACTTCTGGTTTTGGTAAATAAAGCTGGTTAGATCTTGTCAGTCTGGCTGTAGTGGCACTGAAAAGAATGTATTCTTCAGATCAATGACTGTGAACAGGTGGCTTGCGCTAGAATTCCACCCAACATTGTTGGGTTTGCTGCTACAAGGTACTCTGCTTCTATAATATGGTTAAGAGGGTTTAACTCCTGAATAAAATGCCATGACCCCCTGTTGGCCTTACGCACAGGGTACACTGCTGTTATGCATGGAGATTCTGATGGTACCAGAATGCCTCTGTCAATCAAAGCTGTGCTTGTTCCATACATGCCTTCATCTGCTTCCTTCGTTAGACGGTACTGCTTTACCCTTGGCAAAATTGCTCCTGGTTTCAGTTTAATCTTCACACCCCTATGCTCTTATGCACCCCACGTCATAAGGACTTGTGGTCCATAAACTGCTGGGTACTTTGGCCAAAATGAGAGCAGTGCCTCCAGCACGCCATAGCCATTCTCTGTGGCACCTCCCTGTAATGTATCTGTGACCAATATGTTACACTCATTTTGAAAGACCATCTCTAATTCCTGTCTCTCTTCTCCAAATAGTTAATCATCTGTCACTGTGGTCAGTCTGCACCCCTCTGCTACTGCAATTATTACTCTCCATGCTCTCCCAGTGTCATTTACTCCATGCAATGCAATCCAACCCTCCCTTGCCAACACCGCATCCATTTCTATGGACGCTATTGTTCCTTCTGACTCGTCAAACGGTGTCTCCGGCCTGAACAGGTATTTGCTTGGAACTCGCCCCAACTTTCCTGCAATGCCTGGCATCCATGCAATGGCAATGTCAGTCCCATATTGAAACATCTCTGGGTCCACTGACACCCCCCTCTATACCATGCGTCCACAATATGCTTGGACGATCTGCTTTACATTTAACATGTGTATGCCTGGTGTCGAGCACACTATGCCTTTGTCTGTGAATGAGATGGTCATGTTTAGTCTGCTCATGATGTCTCATCCCAATATATTTACAGGTGTTTTCAAGTGTAAAGCAAAGGTAGTGATAAGTCATGATCTCCTATAGATAGTGAGATATTATCAGTAAAAGGAACCACTTCTCGAGCCCCAGAAAATCCTTGAGTGTTCATGGCATCGCCTGACAATATACATTTTTCTTCCATAATGCATGACCTAGTCGCCCCAGTGTCAACAAGAAAGGAAAAAGATTTGTCACCTATCGCCACACCTATGCGAGGTTCCTCTGCAGGGTTGGGTGTGATCGACAGGATGGGACACATCAAGTTTGTCTGTGGGCTGTCCTATTGGGGGTACATGGATAACTCATTCCCTGTACAGGGGTTGTTCCCCAACACTGTGACACCTC
Organism: Ambystoma mexicanum; assembly: GCF_040938575.1. Classification (NCBI taxonomy): domain Eukaryota; kingdom Metazoa; phylum Chordata; class Amphibia; order Caudata; family Ambystomatidae; genus Ambystoma; species Ambystoma mexicanum. Next base: position 49,616,303 of record NC_090930.1, read on the forward strand.
CTAGTCATCAGATAGGTACTGTCGCCACTGTGTCCGCATGTGCTGATACGTGGTCATCTTGTATCTGTGTCAGTTGTGGGCTCCCCCCAATCTGTCGTGCTTGTAAATACTGCGGTATCGGGGCTGCCATCTGTGGCTGTGATTGTGGCATCTGTTGATATGTATGCAAAACAGGGGGGGGGGTCTGGGAAACTCTCTACCAGCACGAACACAGCCCATTGACTTGTTCTTGGGTGGATGGCCCCTGGGAGAGTCTCAACCAAGTCTTTATCTCACTGTTCTTTTCATAGAGAAGAAATATCCCCACATATCAGTCTTTGTCCTGCCCAGAGGCAGCCCAGCACCGAAATGCTAGGCAATTCTTCTCTGAACAAGAGTACCATAGCAACCCCATACACGTGTTTCAGCCTAGTTGGGCATCATCAGTGATGTGAAGCTTTGTCTCTCTAAGTGCAGTGAGCAAGGGGTCCACGTCTGGAGTCCCCTGGTAACTTAGAGTGAGACCCAAAGTTACTTGGTATGCAAAACAGGGGGTTTCTGGAAAAATCTCTACCAGCACAAACACAACCTATTGACTTGTTCTTGGGTGGATGGCCCCTGGGAGAGTCTCAACCAAGTCTTTAGCTGTTGATATGTACCCTGCATCTGCCCTTGTGTCTGTTGATCCTGTACATAATAATCTTCTTGGCCTCCTTGATATTGCTGTTGGCCCTGCTCTCCCCAATTCTGTTGTCTCCCTCTAAATTGGCATGCCTGTGAAATGTGTCCTAGCTGGCCACAGGTCCAGCACTGTGATGGGTCCATCCCTTGTCCTGGAAACCCCCCTGAAATGTCACCTTGGTTCTGCTGCATCTGCTGTCCATATCCCCAAAACCCTCCTGCGGCCCGAAGCCACGCCCCTTTGTAAATCTCCCCTTTCTCAGAATCCCTGCTGTGGGTGGACCCGTCCCTTACACCCTCCCCCGTGGGTGGTGCGAACTCTTGTGGTTGTTGATACTGCAGCTGTGCCTGTGAGGTGGGGCTAGTTATGACCCCCCCTTCCATCGCATACTTTGATAGTTTCCGCTGCACTAGTTTGGCTTCATCTGCCTTCCTATCTTCTGCTTTTTACTTAAACTTCTCATGCCATAATCTACAATGATGTACTATTTTGAGCTGTATTTTTGACCATCCCTTCGCTTCCATCCACACCAATTTCTTCAAACTCTTCTGTACTGGCTCTGGCAGTCCCTGCACTAAAATATGATAAAATATTTCTATTGTTTTGTCCCAAGGCTCTCGGGTTTTGAGGCGTCATAGCTCTTGAATCTCCTGAATGTTCTGCACAGGATCTTTCCTCATCTTCTGTGACGTCTTTTCCCCAATGTCTGACCTGTCTGGGTATTGTGTACATAATGCTTGCCATACTGCTGCCCTGCAGTTTGCAAATGATGCACCATCGTGCTCTGTATTCTGGGTCGTCACCCCTGGGAACCCGACCCTCTTCCATACGTCATCAGCTGCATCTCCTAATATCGATACTAATAGTCCCTTTACGCCACCCACTGCTAGTCGTCATCTTTTCCATCTCATAAATCCATTTCCCCGCTCCTGCGCTCAATGATGGTAACCTACACTTTACATTCTCCTTGTCTGTGTGCTTCCATGGCATGTACTGAGGACTCACCCCTCCTCTCTCTAATAGGCATCTGTGAATATGCTGAACTGGATAACGCAGACCTCTAAGGTGAGTAGCAATACCCTGGAGATGGATGGGGATGCAGATTTTATTCATACATCAGATAGTTTGGCAAAAGAATAACTGTTTTAATATCAAGTGTCTAAAACAGGGAGTACAACGAACATCAAAAAACTCGTTTGATCCTCTTACTCAAAGCATTTCATAAAAAACTAAGCTCTTAAACAGAAAGCTTGTCATTGATGACGTTAGCCTACGTGTTACTAACGTCATCCTACGTGGCAAACTACAAAAACCTATGGTTATGGGTGTTAGACTCTCAGTAAATCATCTAGATAAATGATCAATACTGGTATAGGATAATGAGTGAATATAATTGGCTACTTAACATCAGGTGGGGCAACTAAGTCCTTCCCTAAAAATGACCACTATGAAAGTCACTAAATGTACAACGTCCCATTGGTTACACACACTATAGGACCCTTAATTGCGCGGTCCTCTACAATTGGTTGACTTCTATCCTCTGTCAGTACTTTTCTACCTATGTCTAGCAGCATGCAGGCTAACCGTCGAGGTGCTGGTGAGCTTGCCTTAACCATAGCTTCCCACCAATTAGCATATCAATCCATCATCACCTCAGTGGTCTACTGTCAATTAGGCTTTGAAGCTCGTCCTTGAGAGTTTTCTTAGTTCTGGTAAATTCAGGGAGTGAAGGCACGCTCTGCCCTCATGCATAGGTGTGACGATCTCGCCCGTCCAGCTTCATCCTTCCATGTGACTGAAGACCATGAAATTGAGCCTTTCGTGCATTTAAAATACTATTTTCTAACAGACCTCTGATGTCTTTGTTATTTTGTTCATGCCTTATGAACAGGAGTTCTGTTCTTTCACATGATTTGTATCCAATGTCAGTTTGCTCTGGTTTGATAAGATATTAGCTTCTTTAGCTCACCCGACATTGCTCTCTGAGATTCACTTTGTTAATACAAACTGCTTTTTGACTGCGACACACTGAAAATGAGGCCTTCTTATTAAAGCCCAGCACTGCTATAATGCGTAGTGGAAACATCCATTCTGCACTTGATCATCCTGCATATATGTATATATTGGCGCTTGCCGCAATCTACTTACTATAAAGCTAGCCTCATGATTGCTTTGTCTGCTTGCATTTCTTGCAACTGTACACGTGTAAAATGACTTGATGTCTTCATCGTCTCTGTGGCATAGGTTTCCTCACCTTGATCCCAATATATCACTTATTCTCGATACTTTCTTAATGCCTTAGAGAATATCTTTATTCTCTTATATCTCTGCACCCTCTATGTACGTCAACTCAACTCAGTGTGATGTCACCATTCATCTTTACCGTTTATTTGCTCTGCTTCTTCAGGAATCTCATTTAAATGACTATCATATTTCCTTGTATGCAGGTATGGTTTCTTCAATGGGAATCTTGCTTCTAGGATTCTCCTAGGTATTGGTATTCCCAATGGCACTGCACCGTTTTCATACTCTGGCCTTTGTCGTTTTTACTGTTCTCTGTATGTCACATACGCTGGTTCCCAACATATAGGCAATAGGGTTGAAGTGGTTGAGGTGGGGGTACTTGGCTCCTCCTCTACACTCTCCCCTCTGGGCGATTCATTGTGCACTCTCACATCATCTTTCACATACAGGCATCCTCTTCTGAAATCCATATCTTTACGACTCAATTCAGGCAACCTGCTGATTTGACATGCTCGTCTTTGTTTCATGTCATGAGTCTGCATTGTCCACTTGGACTGCAATAGATCCATCTTCCCACATATTTCTTATGGTTCCTTGGATATAGGAACTTCGTTCCTTCTGTTGCATGGATACTGGCCTTCATAAAGTCTCTGATTTAGTCATCTGTCAAGTCTTTGGCCTTCCATCCCTGTTCAACATTGATCATGATCTTCATCCCTATTGCTTTCTTTGCTGTCTTCTTGCATTGCAAGATTATCAACTTTATCACACAGAATACAACAATATCATCGCTATCAAGCTCCAAGGAATTTGAAAATGTCTGCCATCCATTGTGGAATCCAAGAGAAGAGTGATCCAAACCAGCTGTCATCAGCAATGTCTTCAACTTCGTCTATCATCTGACCGTGGAGTGTAGTCAGCATGTCTATGGCCTCCGTCAAGGTTGCATTCTCGTCAACATGAGAAGGTCTGAATGTGCAACATGATTCTCTGATTTTTGCACAAACACCTCCATCCATAGCTGTGATCATGTCCAATACATAACTGTTCTTGAGAGTCATCAGTCCTATGGCTCTCATCTCTTCTCTGATTGCATTGAATCCCTTGATAGTTGTATTGATAGTCTGTAGCAATTCCCATCTGATAATCTTCAGCCATTTGGTATTTGCTCCAACCTGGATTCTTGGCATAAAGATTATTGTGAATACCGATGAGGTCTGGCTGAACAGCCTGTGTTCATATGGAATAGCATCAAAAGCTTCTATGGATTTTGCTGAGAAATAGTTCTCTCTCTTCGTTCTCTTCATCAGTTCCACATATCTCTTCTTCCTCAGGTGAGCATCTGCTTTCGGAACACTGTCAAGATTCAGATCACTTTTTGGAATCACCAAAGCTAGAACATGAACATTCACTAATGAACAAAGTCCTCCCCAATTCTCTGGCAGCTTTATATATTCTCTGGAACTGCAGGCACAGTAGTTATCCATTATCACTGCTGTCCCAATCTTCATTCCTGGTACATCAATGATTTGTCCACAATTCCGATTTTCTCCCATCTTCCTTGTGCCATTATTTCTGAAACACAATTTTGCACTCTCCAATGGACAATCTCCAAGGGTCCTCCTCCATCTTCAACCCAAGTCAGTAACTTGGCAAGTCTCGGCCATAACGGCTTGCATCCATGCTGTACGATACCAATGGTTGATTCAGGGCGACCAATTATCACCCAAGCTCTGCAGATTACTACTCCTTCTTCCCAATCTGTCTGGAGACAACACTGATCCCCAGATCTGTATCTGTCCTCTGTTCTTCCATTTTTGAACGTCTTCTTCAGATTTTCCTGGACTGTCAAGTTTCTTGTTCATTTCCCCATCTGATTCCAGCTCATTTCTCTCCAGGCTTCTCATATCTGATCACATGATTCTTGGTGTGTTCTCTGTCTCTTGTCTTTGTATCTTGCACTTAATCATCTTCATCTGGGTCTGTCCATTCAGTTGCCCATGTGAGATTGGAGTGCAAACACAAAGCATCCCTCCTTTGAGGATCTTCTTCCAACGTCCTTCATGTGTTGGTGCCATATGTTATTTCCCAAGTGTGCTGTACTGTCCAGGTAATCATTCAGCTCGAAATCATCCTCCTTGGTACTTCTCTTAAGTCTCATTCTTCTCTCGTGACCTTCATGAAGTACTTCAGCATAACTCTTCCTTACTGGATCAATCATAGGGACATTTATTAGGGGTCTGGGTACGTTCACATGTGCTGCTTGAGTAGGAGAAAGTTCTAAAAGTTTCTTTCTATTCTGGATTTTCAGTTTGGTCCTAGCAAAGGTTGGCCATATGGAATCTACTATAATCTCTGTACGTGACCTTCCACCAAAAGGTAACTTAGGCTTGTCTAATTCAGGAGTAGGAACATTCAAGAGTACTTCTGTAGTAGGTTCACTTTCCAGTAACCATTTCTTCTGGCTCTCTTGCAAAGCCTATTTCTGATGTGCATAAAGAGCTTCTACGATTCTTCTTGCATGTGAATGACTATTAGTGACATTTATCTCAGACTCAGGCAATTTATCATCTTTTTTAGAACAGGAATGACTACATAGGGTCTTGGCTGCCTAGTAGTAGCCACAATTATACCCTCCTTCTGCTCAGGAAGATTCACAGGAGTCTTACCTCCATGTACATTTGATGCAGTGTGACATGGGTACTGTGAGGGAAAGCAGTACAATTATGAATAGAATGCAAAAGTAAATTGTGCAAAGGTAAGAAATCGTACAGCATCTACTTTGTGGACAATGTGGCCATCTTTCTGTGTATGGCATAATTATGTTACTACTAACGCTTCCCATGTTTATTGCCTAAGGAAGGAAAAAAACAAACTTTAATATTGCAACATCATGTACTGCTTCTGGAAACTGTTGACTCGACTCTGCACCTTGTCCTCTATCAGCTGTCTGCTTACTGGACGATAAACAAGACTCTCAACAATCTCCTTGTATCAACTTTTATTAGAAGAAATACAAATGTCCAGGGGCGTTGCTAGGGGGGGGCTAAGGGGGCTATAGCCCCTGATCTTTTGGTTGTAGCCCCGGATAGAATCTCAGGAGCTACAGCCAAAAGACTAGCTAGCCCCCAGTCCCAACAGTTCCGACATCAGCGTAGCCCCAGGTCTTTTCCAGACCTAGCAACTCCCCTGCAAATGTCTCCTCAGCAAGAAGAAAAAACGATTTCACCAAATGAACTCTAGATGTTTTCTCCAGAAAGTCTCCCTTTAGAATGTTCGAATCTGCTTCAACTGTCTAGATAAATTCAACGACATATACCAGTTCCCAGTCTATGCCTCGAATTTGCTTTAGACCAGATGACATGATGAATTTCTATCAGCATGAAACAAAAGTCTTTCTTCACCAGCAACCACGCGATCTGTCCCTTGAAGGAAAGCTTAACTCTGACCTCAGAGTTTGCTCGGAATAAGTGTTCACTTGGATGATAATGTCCCTCAAGATCTCGTTTAGTGCTGCATTATTTCTCAGATCCCTTAAGAATGATCTGACATCTGTGTGCATATTAACTAGCTGTGGGCATTCTGCAATCAAGTAATAGAAAACTAGACCAACTAGTCTGTGTGCGTTGTCAGCTGATAGGGTCATTTGCACTTTCCCCACTGTACTCTGGAAGCTGCAAAACCTGCTTGATGATTGCTGTGAGTAGTCTCCTTACAATGGGACCATTCTTAGGATCTTGCAAGAAAATACGAACATTAGACGTTCTCCCAACGATAGCCGGATAAGAGTGCAAAATAAAGAGAAAAACTTCAAATATGATCCTTGAAACGTCGTCATTGGGTAACACCATTGACAAATCCAAACAGGAATTCAGTGCAAAATGAATCAGGGTACTGCACCCTCTTCCAATTGTCGAAAATAAATTCAGAATTTGGCATATTTTTCTTCTTATCAAGGCTTAAGAATGCCTCATTCCAAAGTTAACAGAACCTCTGTGGCTTAAGAACAAAGACTGTTTCCTTAACCCTGCAATGAATGCACAGAGTATTCGAAACAAGCCACAGTCCAATGAACTCCTTGCTTTTACTTGACAGCTTCTGCGTCCTTCTTGCTCGTCATAGATCTTGTCTGCACGTGCTGAGGTTCTTCCCCGATGCTTGTGCTTGCATCTAGTAGGGGTGGGGGCAGAGGGGTTTCTCTAGCATAAACTTTGAAGTCACCTAAGAAAGTCCAAGCACGTCTGCCCTGCACTCTGACTGCGGATGGCGTGACGTCTTATACAATGAAAGGACCGTTGAAACGGGGTTCGTCCCACTTCTTCCTTGTGTGATTGCGGATTAGGACTGCATCTCCGGGGAATAATTGGGGAACACAAAGTTCTTTAGAATTATCTGTTGAAGCATCTCCTTCTGTATTACGTGCTGCCCGAACACCCGGTCACTGTAGCTGACCTCAAATTACAGAGATACTTGAAGTCATACAAGTAAGGTACTCACATAGCTCCATTCCCAACAATTCTGCGAGTTGGCTGAGCATTACTTCTAACTCTGGATGGAGGTGTGAGGGGTGTCCTTATTCACGTCCCTGTCATTATCTCATGGGGATGAGATGCTGGTCAGAACCCGGTTGGTTCCTCAATGCATATAATGCCAATGGTAGGCAATGCAACCACCCTTTCTTCAAGGTAAGCTTCAACTTGGCTATTCTTTCCTTAAGCAAAACGTTGAGCCATTTGCAAATAACTTTTTCTTGTGGATGATAAGCCAAAGAAAACTTGTGCTTTATACCAAGCAACAAGCTTATCTGTTCAAAAGTCTGATTCACAAAATGAGGACCATTGCCTGACTTCATTACTTCACATATTCCCCATCTAGTAAATACTTCTAGGTAGAGTCTTTGTGTGTACACGGACCAGCCTCAATCAATCTTGAAAAGTGACAAACTACTACAATCATGTATCTATATCCATTACATACTTGCAGCATGTCGACATAGTCGATATGCAAATGCGGAAATGGGCCATTGGGTCTCGGAATAACTCCCCTAACTGTGTGCAGTGTATGCCCAGCCGTGAAATTTTGACACACAATGCAATTCACTACATAAAATTCAACATGCTCTAACAGATTTGGTAGGAACCAATCCTCAGCAATAGTTGCAGCGAGATTCTCCCTAGTTGTGTGCGCAGGGTAGCGTAGCTGTTCCAGCGCCACCCTTAATAATGCTACAGGCATCACTGGTTTACCAGTGCTGTCTTGTCGCCCCAATGCTTCAGAGGGGTTTAAAGAACACCCTCTTTGCATCCACAAATTCTTCTCATCTTGAGGTGCTTCCCCCTGGACCTCTACTAGTTGTGACTTTGACAGGTTATTGTAGCTTTTAGATACACTCATCATAACAACCATTTTTTCATTTACATCAGGTGTTTCAACATTCATCATTATTTTATCTGCAATTGCTACACACTTGGCCTCATTGTCTGCTGCTTGATTTAAACCTGAGATAAAATCTACCCTTTTAGTATGAGCTGCGCCTTTAAAAACTGCGATGCCTACTGGGATCTGTAGTGCCTTAATGAGCCTGTACAATAAGGCAGCGTGCTGCACTGGAGTGCTGTCGCTCAGAGGTAGCCACTACTTTTCCAACGTGCGAATCCTGCGTGCACCGTCACATAGGCGGAGTCACTGTACACTGTTACATCCTGGTCTGCGAGATTCTCGAGCACGAGTATCAACGCCAACAATTCTGGCGCGTGCGCTCAATAATGAGATGACAATCGTGTGCTTATAAGCACCTGAAATTTCCCATCAGCCGTGTGCTTCACCACAGCGGCACCTGAATATCTTTGTCTGTCATTTTGATCTATCCTTGAAGAACCGTCAAGAAAAACAATTTCTCCCCCTGCCAAAGCATTCTCTTTTATCCTTGGGATTTCATCATAGAACTCTTCATAATTTGCACAATCGTGTACAGGCTCTCCTTCTGTCACTGGTTCAGCTACGAACATAGCAGGATTCACTATCTTGCATCAGACTATTTTAATCACTGGATTCAATATGACTACCTCATAGGCAGAAGCCCTTTGAGATGCCAATGTGCTTTTTGGTTTGTCTAGAATAGCAAACAATGCATGCTCAACAAAGAACGTCATGCAGCATCCCATCACTATGCTTGCAGGTTTCTCTATAACAAACGCGGCGGCTGCTAAAGATTGTCTGCACGGAAAATGACCCCTCATTACTGGGTCTAAAATCCCACTGTAATATGTAAGGGGCTTGTTCCCCAACATGGTTCTCTGCGTAAGGACTGCTGTCATAACAGTGCCATCTGTATGTGAAAATAAAAAGAATTCCTCAACATAATTAGGAATCCCTAAAACTGGAGCTGTACAAATAGCTTTTTTCAATTCGTCAAACCCTTCTTCCATTGCCTTAGACCACACGATTTTCTCTTGGGTTGCCTGTGCTTTCTTTAAAGCCTGCAATAAAGCCCTTATATATGAGCTAAAGTCAAAGACCCATGCTCTGACGTAGTTACATAATCCCAGAAATCTCTGCATGTGTTTTATCGTCTGTGGCTTTACTGTTTTTAAAATAGCCCTTTCAGAAGTAACTTTCTTTCCTTCATGTGAAATTGTGAAATCAATTGGCCTATATACAATACTTCTTGCTGACAATACTGTAACTTCTCTTTGTCAACCATATATCCTTTGTCAGCAAGTGTAATCATCAGCTGAACAGAATCACATCTGCACTCTTCCTCTGAAGTGCTTCAAACTAAAATGTCTTCTACGTATTGCAACACAACACTTTCTAAATCAATATTGCTTAAGTCAATCTGGAGGACTCTATTGAAAATCGATGGAGACTCACAATACCCTTGTGGTAAACGAGTGCTTTTCAGGCGAGTTTGTCTGAATGTTAATGATGTCAAATCTTGCAAGTCTTTATGCAAGGGGATTGAGAAAAAACATTTTTTCAAGTCAATCCCAGTGAAATATCGTGCTTCAACAAGTATATTACATAAGATCGTAGCCGGATTAGGAACTAGAGGGAACTCTGCCTCTACAATCTGGTTTATCGGGCGTAAATCTTGAATTAGTCTCTATGACCACCCTTCAGGTTTTTTGATAGGGTACACTGCGATATTGCATGGTGACTCTGACGTCACTAAAATGCCCTGGTCCATCATGGCGGAAATTGTCTTAAAAACACCACTGTTCTGCTTGAGGTAAAATTGCGCCTGGTTTCAATTCAATCTCCACTTCTCCAGCCCCCTTCAGCAGGCCTACGACATAGGGCCTCTGATCCATAATGATAATGGCACTTTCGCCATTTCCTCATCAAAATACTCAGGACGTTTTTGTGCAATCATTATTTTCTGAGGAACTTCTCGTTTGATTGCTCTCACCCAATAAGTAATGCTCATTTCAAATACTACTTCGTCATCAGATGGATAATCTCTAAATATGTCCTCATCAGTGACATCAGTCAATCTGTAACCCTCCCCGATGGCGATTACTGCGCACCATTGTATGCCTTCATCATCATTTCCATCAAGCAAAGCCATTTCTCCTCGCACTATGGCTGCTTGTAGCTCTAAGGGAAAAACATGTCCCTCTTCTTCAAGTATAGGTATTCTTCGTCTAAACAAAAAATCATCAGGTATTCTCATGGTACTACCTACTAGGCCTGGTAGCCATGTCAACAGAATGCGTTCTCCATAATGAAAATCCTCTGGTTCTAAAGGTGTCGCTCGCATTGCCATTTGTGCTGAAAACGCCATGATAAATTCACTCACGTTTAAATAATGCATTCCTGGTGTTGAACACACTATGCCTTCATCAGTAAACGAAATTGTCATATTCAACTTTGTCATTAAATCTCGACCCAATATATTGACAGGTGTCTGCCTTGAATATAGCAATGGCACCGACATGTCACACTCTCCTATAGAGACTGGTAATTCTTCAGTAAAAGGAAATCTGCTCGTAGCTCCTGTGAAACCTTGAGTATTAATGGCATTGCCAGACATTGAAAACGCTCCCTCTCGTATACATGAGCGCATTGCACCCGTGTCTACTAAAAATGAAAAACCTTTGCCTCCTATACAGCCGTCAACCCTTGGTTCCTCATGAGGATTCGGCGTCTTGGATAGTATTGAACACATCAGGTCTCCCAGTGAGCTGTGCTATTGCAGGAACCACCTTATTCTATTACCTGTAAAAGGATTCCCTCCATCGACAGTGACACCCCCTATTCTCAGAGTCATCAATTGTCCTGTGCTTGTGCTCTGCGGAATCTGCATAGGTGACTGCTGTGACTGTACTTGTGGCAGATTAACTGCTACATGCTGTGTTTGCAAGCTTTGTGGCACTCTCGGCGCTTGCGTCTGTTTCATCATTTGACTCTGAGCAAATCCGTCTCCACTCTGCTCTGAATACGCAGGCGGGTTTGACACCCCCCCCTCTTGAAAACTGTCTGTTCTGCACAAACCCTTGACTTCTACACGAGAGAGCTAAGTGCCCTGTCATTCAACACGCCCAACATGGAAGCGGAGGTCTCCTATCCTGCCCATCCTGCATATTTTGGTTATCGTTCTGCATATTCTGAAACCCACCCTGGTTATTCTGGAAGCTTCCCTGATTATTCTGCCAATTCCCTTGGTTATTTTGCCAACCTCTTCCTCAAAATCCTCCTCTTCCCCGTGGAGTAAATCCATTATTACCTTGATCAAACTGCCTTTGATTATTCACCTGTGGCATATTCGCTGTCTGCTGTGAATTTGATCCATCTACACTAGTCCGCATTGCCCCTTCAATGGCATACTTGGACAATTTTTTCTGTACTAGCTTTGCCTCTTCGCCTTTCCTAACATCGTCTTTTTTGCGATTCTTTTCTTTCATGAGTCTGCAATAATGCGCAAAGGTCAGCTGAATCTTCAACCACGGTTTTGCTACCATACACACTAACTTCTTGAGTAAGGGGTCTGGCAGCCCTTGGCATAATATATGATAGAACACCGGTGTAGATTTTCCCCAAGTTTTGCATGTCTCCAAGGCCCATGCCTCCTGAAAATGTTGAATGTAAACAAGCAGATCGTCCCCTTCCAGCATCTTTTTTGTCATTATAGCTCCCATATCGGACGCGTCCAGACTGCCGCTCTGCAGTTATTGTACTGTGCTCCTTCATGAGCAGTGTTAACTGTAGTAACACCAGCATATCCTGCCCTTTACCAAACGTCATCAGCTCTTTCTCCAAGTATGGCGATTATAGCCAATATGTTTCCCTGAGTCATCTTTTGTAATTCATGTATCCATTTTCCAGCACCAGAAGTTAAACTCTGGAGTTTACACCTTAAATTATCTTTGTCCATCTGGGGCCATGGTATATACTGAGGTCTGGCTCCCCTTTCTCCAGTAAAGGAAACTGTGAAGCCCCAAACTCACTCTCATTTCTCATCATTTGTCTATCCACCGCATGGACGATATTCCTGCATCGCCTTCTACCTGGCAATGACCTCAATCTGCTCACATATGGTGGTGATTCCCCCCTCTCACCATGGAGTTGTCCTTTAGGTTGGTCTGACTGTGTCAATGGTTCAGACGCCCTAGGTACAGGTGCGTTTAAATCTGACCATCTTCCTTCTTTGTCCATAGAAAGGCATTCCTCCGGAAAACACGCGTCACCTCTCTCTTCCCCACAGAAGGTGTCTCTGTCTTCGTCTGACATTTCCTGTGCCCAACTCATGCAACTTCTCTCCTCTTCATCTCTGTTCAGAGTCAGTCTATCTAATGACAGCTCCTTATGCCTCGTGCTACATGAGGCTCTCTCTGTTTCATACAACTGTGTACTCTCGTGTCAGTCATTTCTTCCCTTCCCCTTTAAATCTTTCTGGGCTCTCATTTCATGATAAACCTTATCCATCTCTTCCCCAATGCTCCTAGAGTCAAACTTGTCTTCTAGATTTGCTCTAAACGGGCCTGGTAATGACTCATATTCCGGAAATATTCCTCTATGTCCTCCCCTGCAACTTCTGGATCGGGATTCCTTACTTCCTTCTCCAGGCGATCAAGTTTGCATGCTCTTTGTCTTCGTTTGTGTTCTATATCATCGTCAAACTCTATTTGCTTTCTTGCTTCCTCTCTCACCCCGTCTTCCTCTTTTTTCTTTGTATCCTTTCTTTTGTTTGTCCTTCATACATGCTCATCTCTTCATCTCTGTATTCTCTTATCTCTTAGCTTTTGTTCTTCCTCTTCTATTCTTTTTCTCTCTAGCCTCTCCTGCTCTTCAATCACCCTCTGTTTGTTATCATATTTTCTTTGCTCCTCTGCTCTTTGGTACAAGTGCTCTTGTCTCTGTCTATCTTTCCTTTTCACCCCTTCGTCTTTCAACTGTTCCTCCCTTTCTTTGTCCTTTTTATCTTGCTCATCTTGATCTTCCCTTTGCCTTACATCCCCAATGCCTTTACCATTGAGTTTAAGCAAAATCTGATCACCATCCATTTGTTCTGTAGAAGAGCTAACTCACCAGTTGTATCTATCTCTCCCTTCCGTATCTTTATATCTCTTCCTATATCTAGAGATGTGCTTGCTCGATCACGTCTCTCCTTATCGCGTCTCTCCTTGTCTCTCAGGACCTTAGAGCTTTCATCTTCCTCAGTATTTCCTTGCGCATGCGACCCATACGCGGGTTGCTATACCCCACCGCGGCTTTAAGCTCCTTCAATGGTTATAACCCATCGTCTTTCTTATTCTCGCTTTCTATTTCAGACGGGACGCGTGGAGCTGAGTGCTTTTCACCCCCCTCTTTGCAAGTGAGTGTGCCAGCCATCCGTGACCCATTTCAGTGTTTTTTTTCCAGTTTAGTGGTGCCCCAGGCCCCTCGTTGCCCCGTGCTTCCCAGTCTCCACTTCCAGGTCCTCCCTCGCCTTCCCGCCTCCCCGCCCGCCCCCCACCCCTGATTGGCTGCTGCCAAGTGGTTGGCTGGGTCTAGCGACTCGTTCGGTGCACCTGCTCCTCTTTCCCATCCGAGGAGCAGGTGAGTGCGCCAGCCATCCGTGACCCATTTGAGTGTTTGTTTCCAGTTTAATAGTGCCCAAGGCCCCTCATTGCCCCGTGCTTCCCGGCCTCCCCTTCCTGGTTCTCCCTCACCTTCCATCCTCCCAGCCTGCCCCCACCCATGATTGGGTGCTGAAAAGTGGTTGGCTGGGTCTAGCGACCCGTTCGGTGCACCTGCTCCCCTTTCCCATCCGAGGAGCAGGTGAGTGCGCCAGCCATCCGTGACCCATTTGAGTGTTTTTTTTCCAGTTTAGTGGTGCCTCAGGCCCCTCGTTGCCCCGTGCTTCCCGGGCCTCCAATTCCTGGTCCTCCCTCGCCTTCCCGCCTCCCAGCCCGCCCCCCACCCCTGATTGGCTGCTGCCAAGTGGTTGGCTGGGTCTAGCGACCTGTTCGGTGCACCTGATCCCCTTTCCCATCCGAGGAGCAGGTGAGTGCGCCAGCCATCCGTGACCCATTTGAGTGTTTTTTTTCCAGTTTAGTGGTGCCCCAGGCCCCTCGTTGCCCTGTGCTTCCCGGCCTCCCCTTCCTGGTCCTCCCTCGCCTTCCCGCCGCCCAGCCCGCCCCCACCCCTGATTGGCTGCTGCCAAGTGGTTGGCTGGGTCTAACGACCCGTTCGGTGCACCTGCTCCCCTTTCCCATCTGTGGAGCAGGTGAGTGCGCCAGCCATCCGGGACCCATTTGAGTGTTTTTTTTCAGTTTAGTGGTGCCCCAGGCCCCTTGTTGCCCCGTGCTTCCCGGCCTCCCCTTCCTGGTCCTACCTCGCCTTCCCGCCTCTCAGCCCACCCCCCACCCCTGATGGCTGCTGCCAAGTGGTTGGCTGGGTCTAGCGACCCGTTCGGTGCACCTGCTCCTCTTTCCCATCCGAGGAGCAGGTGAGTGCGCCAGCCAGCCGTAATGCAGTAGCGCCTGAATATTGGGAGCTTTCTGTATACAATTGCAGATCTAGGATCCGCGTAGCTCTCGCTCCCCACCGTCTCCCGCCTCCTGGCCCGCCCACCGCACCCTGATTGGCCCTCGCACTATCTAACCCAGACCATTACCGACTGTCCCAGGGCAGCCCTCTGCCCGTGCAGCCCCTGCGGCTAAGGACCCAAGGCAAAGGACAACTCATACAGTGGACGGCTCCAGATCGTATCTGCAGGTATCCGCAGGAGAAGCAAGAAGCCAACAACAAGTAAGTGTGGCAAGGGCGGGGCCACAAGCAACTACTTCAGGCCATACTACCCTACCACTAACAAAATGTATAAATTAATTATATCTGCAGTATATTTGCATTTGGAAACTACGTCCTACACATGTGAAAGTTGCATTTAGAAGTGTACCCAATAGCCAATGTGTGTATTAAGAAGTTGTGCCCAATGGCCTCTCTAAGAAAAGCTGCATATATAGGTTGACCCCAATAGCCTCATTGAGAATATTGCATGTAGAAGTTGTGCCCAATAGCCCCACTGAGAAAGTTACATTTAGAAGTGTACCCAATAGCCAATGTGTGTATTTAGAAGTTGTGCCCAATAGCCTCTCTAAGAAAAGCTGCATTTAGAAGTTGTGGCCAATAGCCTCTCTAAGAAAAGTTGCATTTAGAAGTTGTTCCCAATAGCCTCACTGAGAATATTGCATGTAGAAGTTGTGCCCAATAGCCTCTCTAAGAAAAGTTGCATTTAGAAGTTGTGCCCAATAGCCTCACTGAGAAAGTTGCATTTAGAAGTTGTGCCCAATAGCCTCACTGAGAATATTGCATGTAGAAGTGTACCCAATAGCCAATGTTTGTATTTAGAAGTTGTGCCCAATAGCCTCTCTAAGAAAAGCTGCATTTAGAAGTTGAGCCCAATAGCTTCACTGAGAATATTGCATATAGAAGTTGTGCCCAATAGCCTCACTGAGAAAGTTACATTTAGAAGTTGTGCCCAATAGCCTCGCTGAGAATATTGCATGTAGAAGTTGTGCCCAATAGCCTCACTGAGAAAGTTACATTTAGAAGTTGTGCCCAATAGCCTCGCTGAGAATATTGCATGTAGAAGTTGTGCCCAATAGCCTCACTGAGAAAGTTGCATTTAGAAGTTTACCCAATAGCCAATGTGTGTATTTAGAAGTTGTGCCCAATAGTGTCAGGGATACAGGCAGACAGAGACATGGACAGGCTATGCACAGGGGAGTTATGGGCACTATTGTGGTAGAACAGGCTTCACATGGAAAGTTGCAACCATATAAAAGGCTGTTTTGCCCTATGTGCAGGAAAAAGGCACTAAAAACTACATTGCCCAGCAGCCGGCGCCAAAAGACTACAATACCCAGCATGCTTTGGGCCAATTCGGGCCTATCAGGGACCAGGAAGGGCGCGTCAGCCCCAACGCGCATGCACAGAGCCCCAAGCACGGGGCTTGCGCTTGAGACTCCACAATGAGAGGACGTGTGGACCGGAGCTCCAGAAAAATCACACGCGAGGGGCCCAGCCCCACCCGAGCAGTAGCCCGGCCCCTCACCTTCACGAGATAAGTACCTCTTCATGCTTAAGCCTCAAGGGGATCGAGGGGAAAGCGCAGGGGGCCATCGTTTGCCCATCCATAGCCCCTGCACCATTACGAAAAGCTAAGTGGGCATAACTTCGGCCCCGTAGGCGCGGGTGGCATATTTTGGGAAGAATTAACCCGTGCGGGGTTCGCATTGTTGTTGGGGTGTTTCCGCCTCCTGGAGACCACAAAGGCCCGCGAGGAGAAAACACCGGAGACATCTTACTAAATTGGTCGCACCAACGTTTACGAGGGTCTGCAGGAAGACCGCTCGTGCAATCTGGTGACAACTTTGATCACGTTCGCAGGGGTCTGCAGGAAGACCGCTTGCTACTAGTCCAGGGCTCAGCTGTATATAACTTGTTTTTGGCGCATTATTTTGCACAACCCGGGCCCAGGAGGCATAACTTGTGTGTGTGTGTGTGTAAGTTGCATGGTGTGAATGCTGACAAACTCAAAGGGCACATTGTAATGCTTGTCATTTCTTTTAGCTTGGACCATTGAAGACAACACTTTGCAGACGTGCTTAAGACTCCACCGCCCTTCAAGGACAGGACTCTGAAGACCAGAGCTAAGTCTGCATGCTAATTCAATTGTTGGAACAGTGCACTGGTCTGTTGACATAGGGTTAGGTAGCGTAAGGGTGAGCTTATGTGCAAATTGGTGATCATGTAAAGAATAGTTATAAGGGCTGAGGACACAGAACAAAAGTGCACAGCAATCAATCTCACCCTATACTCCCCCAATCCTGTCCATAACCTCTACCTTACCCTCAACCTGGTTTACCTACCTAACTTCCCCCTACCTATCCAATCATCGAGACCCTAACCCTCCTTCCCTGCTCTGGTCAAGGAAACCCGTGTAAGCTCTGACTTGCGGGCTCCACGACCACAGTGAGGGTGGTTGGTACAACGTCGCTCCTGCACCTTGGACCTGGGTATCGTGACAGAAGCGCAAGCCCACAAATTTTTCAGGTGCCCGAGCGGCGTGACCAGCCCCCATTGAAGCTATGGAAGAGATAGCCAAAGCTCTAAAGGACTTACAAGGGGAGTTGGCGGCGTCCAGGCAGGACTACGCCACCCTGTCCGCACAAGTGCATAGTTTAGCAGCCCAAGGGTCACCATTACCTGGTCAACCGGCTACCACGGTGCAGGTGTATGTAAGTCCGGAGGCCATTGTTCCCTTCGCACCCCCAGAGAGATACGCAGGAGACCCTCAAAAGTTTTCCACTTTTATAACCCAGTGTCGTCTCCATTTCTTAACTAAGGCTGCAGCCTTTAGGTCGGTTCAATCACGAACAGCTTTTGTAATATCGTACCTCACAGGGGACGCGGCTGCATGGGCGAATCCTCTAGTCCAAAAGGATGACGCTGTCGTGTATGACTGGGATGAGTTCTTGGGGGAGTTTGAGAAAATATTTAATCGGCGAGCGGCCACCCTATGCAAGGATCGGGAATTGTTAAGTCTAAAGCAAGGGAACAAAGAACTGGTGACTTATGTTACACAATTCAATCGGCTGGTAGATGAAACCGATTGGCCCCATGACAAGAGAATGTCTCTGTTTTATCAGGGGTTGAGAGATGATATTAAGGATCTCATCGCCTAGGTCGACCCACAGCCAAAGGAGTGCTCGGACATGATTGATCTGGCCCTGCGACTAGACCATCGCATGACAGAAAGGCGGGCGATAGGAGAAAGGGAGACACCAGGTCAGTACCTCGGTTAGATCAGTATAAGGGATCCCGGGGGGTGGCGGACAAATCTGAGGGTGATGAACCAATGCAAATAGGTTCCACCCGAGGTCCCTTGACCAAGGAAGAAAAAGAAAAAAGGAGAAAGGACGGCATTTGTATGTACTGTGGCAAGGTTGGAAATTTTGTTCGGGAATGCCCAATTAAGCCTAAAACCCAGGGAAACTCTTCGGCTCGCCGGTAGTGGGGGTCATCCGGTCGAGCCTATTTAGTAGCAGGCCCCAATGGCTGGCTATTCCAATTATGCCACGCATGTCACCTTGGATGGTTGTTTGGAGTTCCAAACACATAAAAAACAGGTTACTATGTTAATAGACTCGGGGGCAACCGGGAATTTTATTGACGCCCAGTATGTGGTTACCTTAGGTATTCCCGTACAGCAGAAATCTAAACCGGAACCGGTATGTGCCGTGGACGGTACCCCCCTGTGCTCTGGGCCTATAACACATAACACCTGTCAGGTGGCTTTACAATGCGGAACTTGGCATAGGGAGAATATTGCCTTCGATATCATTGCTGCCCTGCAATTTGGGCTAATCCTAGGATTGCCATGGCTAAAGAAGTATAATCCCCAAATACACTGGGCCACAGGGTCAATTAGTCTGAACTCACCCCAATGTCAAGAACTTTGTTGGCAAGGAATTTCGCCAACTTTGTGTACTACTAGCGCTGCTATTAACCAAAGGGAAGTACGTCCCGAAGATCTACCCCAAGAGTATGTAGACTTTGTGGATGTTTTTAATTAACAAGCTGCCCCACATCGGCCCTTCGATTGACGAATAGATCTGGAGCCAGGGGCAACCCTACCTTGTAGTAGAATTTATGCCCTGACGGAGGCTGAAAATAATCACCTCCAAGACTATATTAGAACTAACTTACAGAATGGCTTCATTCGACACTCAAATTCACCAGTGTCGTCACCTTTATTCTTCGTACCGAAGAAGTCCGGGGAGCTCCGGACTTGTATAGATTACCGCGGGGTGAACCGGATAACTATTAAGAACAGTTATCCCCTTCCCCTTATCCCAGTTCTTCTCGACCAAGTCAGGGATGCGGCTATCTACACCAAGTTGGACCTTCAAGGCGCATACCATCTGGTACGGGTGCGTGAGGGAGACGAATGTAAAACTGACTTCCGAACTAAGTTCGGATTGTACGAATATCAGGTTATGCCATTCGGTCTTTGTAACGCACCTGCAGCCTTCCAACACTTCCTGGATGAGGTTCTTAGAGAATATCTGGATGTATGTGAAGTTGTGTATATCGATGACATCCTCATCTATTCTCATAATCTCCAGGAACATGTCCAACAAGTACGCGCGGTTTTGCAAAAGCTGCGGGAACACCATCTTTATGCAAAACTGGAAAAGTGCGAATTCCATCGTACCACCGTGGAATTTCTAGGCTACTACCTGACCCCGACTGGCGTACAAATGGATAGTAAGAAGGTGAGGGAAATCTTGGATTGGGCTCCCCTACCAATGTAAAAGAAATTCAATCTTTCCTGGGGTTTGCGAACTTCTATAGACGCTTCGTCAAGAACTTTTCAGCATTGGTCACTCCAATCACGAAGCTTCTTCGTAAAGGCTACCCGTTCATGTGGGATACATCGGCCGAACAGGGGTTTCAATAGCTCAAAAAAGCCTTCACCGATGCGCCGGCACTGAAACACCCAGATTTGTCTAGGCCATTTGTCGTAGAGACAGAAGCGTCAAGCTACGCTCTGGGGGCCATCCTGTCCCAGCGAGATCCCAAAACTGGCCTGTTACATCCCGTGGCCTATTATTCAAGGAAACTACTTCCAGCTGAACAAAATTACATCATTGCCGATCGGGAATTGTTGGAGATAAAAGCGGCTTTCGGTGAATGGAGGCACTATCTGATGGGGGCACGTCATACCATCACGGTAATAACGGATCACGGGAACCTCCAGTTCATAAAAACCACAAAGACGCTAAGCCCGCGCCAATTGCGATGGGCTCAATATTTCGCTGAGTTTGACTTTATAATTACATATAGACCTGGAGCCAACAACTGAAAGGCTGACATATTGTCACGATACCCAGAGTCGGCAGGACAGGAGGTTGGGATTTCACCGCAACCTATCATCCCTTCAACCCGAATTGTTGGTGCCACTTCTGATTTCTTTGAAACCGTTCTTGAAGGTTTCACCATGCCAGAAATAAAGCAATGGTGCAAACAAGATCCTTGGAATGCACTCATTGAGGGACTTCCTTACCATGGATCAGCATTATACCTGCCCACCAAACAATTGCAGCAAAAGGCCATATCATGGTGCCACGATTCATCATTGGCGGGACACCCGGGAAGGTCAAAAACCCAGGAACTAGTAGCCAGACATTTTTGGTGGCCTAACTTGCGACAAGAAATTTTGCAATATGTCTCAAGATGCAAGGTTTGTGCTCGAAATAAGGCCAATCACCAAAAACCAGCGGGGCTCCTGCAGCCCTTACCAACTCCCACAGAGCCATGGCACACCATCACCATGGATCTTATAGTGGATCTCCCCGAGTTGCAGGGTTATACCTCCGTATTAGTAATAGTGGATACCTTCTCGAAAAATGGCACATTTTGTCCCCTGCAAGGGAGTCCCATCTGCCAGGGCAATCGCAGAACTAATTCTACAGAACGTAGTCCATCTTCATGGCCTCCCTTTTTGTGTGGTTACAGATAGGGGCCCACAGTTCACTTCCCGCTTTTGGCGCGAATTCTGCAAAATGTTGTGAACAGAAGTCCGCTTGTCATCTGGTTACCACCCCGAAACCGACAGACAAACAGAGCGTGTCAATCAATGCCTAGAGCAATACTTACGATGTTTTGCCACAAGCAGAGAGGCAACTTGGGTCCAACATTCTTGGTTAGCAGAGTTGGCATATAACAATGCCGCACATGCTTCCACCAAAAAGACTCCTTTCTATTGCCTTTATGGGCGACACCCAGGAATTCTCCCAATGGCTATTCCATCTTCCGGATCAGGATTACCTATGTTGGTTGGACAACGAATTGGTATCGAGCAAGTGTGGAAGGAAGTGCAAGGCAATCTCACAAATGCTAAAGACACGTACAAATGCTAAGCTGATAAGCGTCACCGACCTAGCCCACCTTATTGTGTGGGGGACAAGGTGTGGTTATCCACCCGCAATCTGCATCTGGACGGGCCAAGAAAATTGCAACCCCGCTATTTGGGCCCATTTCCAGTATCTAAGGTAATTAATCCAGTTGCTGTCAAATTGACTCTCCCTTCCCAAATGAAAATTCACCCCACTTTCCATACTTCCTGGTAGGGAGAATTCCCTCTTTAGGCTGAATTTCCTAACGTAGTGAGTCCCCCAGCAGCTTTGCTGGATTCCTGGAGTTTTTTTTTTTTCTCCTGCCAAGAGTGAGACTCTTTTTCTCCCACTCTTGGACATCATTTATGGTGTTCCTTTGACTGTTAATGTGTTTTATGGGCTATGGGGTCCTTTACTCCATAGGGTCTCATGTGTTTTTACTGTGTGTGTTACACAGCACCCTCCGTGCAGTGATACAGGGGTGTCATAGTGACACCCCACCATAGACTTCATACCCTGGGACTGACTACTGTCTCCCAGGGCATGTAAAGTCACCATTGGCTTTACTAGTCCCAAATTATTAACAGAAACCGGTACAAACCATCATATTGTGGACGTACAGGTCGGGGCAATTCGATTGCCCCGGGGTCTGTTAGTCGAGGGGGCACGTCTCCGTCCCCCCTGATCGAGTTTTGGCTGGTGGCAGTGGATACTACTTTTTATATTCGACTCGCGAATATATCGCTATGGGATTTTCCCATTTGTCGAGGCTACCACCTTTAATTATTTAATTCTCATAGCCTCGAACATACCGCCGGTTTATTTATTTAATATTAATTCGCCGGTTGGTATTTTTTGCCAGGACTCGATTCTAAAATGGCATTTGTGTTCTCTTCTGTGACTCCAACCCAAGTCGAACCCTTTGTTCCGCTTTTTGGCGGGCTTCTCCACAGAAGCCTCCAAAAGTGGTGCCACTCTGTCTGGGTACCACAGGGGGTGTGGGAGAGGGTTTAGGCACCCTGGACTGAGTTACCTTGGTAACTCAAGTCGCACTCTTGTGTGATTGGCCCAAGTGGTGAGCCGGCCGGCTCACCACGTAGCATGTTTCATTGACAGGTAGGCTGAGTGAATGGGGGTGTGCTGCATAAAAGCAGGGCTTTGGGGACTGGAACTTCAGAAGTCGCCACAGGACCTGAGAATCCGACGAGGGAGAAGCTGAGCCGACCTCCCACGATGACACCACCGGTGGAGCCCTGCGGAACCGACTCACCACTTCTCGACGACAGAGAAGATCTCCCGGCTGGAGAGGCTTCTTCCCCTGACTGGTGGGCACAACCAGTTTACCTTCTTTTCCTCGCATCCCAGGATGTCTTGTGGTCGAATCGCCCGTGCCAAGCACCCGGCAACCAGATAGCCACTTACCACTGGACCGCGAATAAAAGGATCGCTCCTTTTACCTGAGAATTCCACGGCTGGTTTCTTCCCTGGCAGTGCAACAGACTCCTGTCTTCCTCCCCGACGAGATCCTCTCTTCCCCCGGACGAAGCACCGACTTGCATCCGCTGCCAGGAACAACTGCCCCCGCTGAAGTATTCTCACCACTTTAAGGTACCGTGTCCGCCAGGCCTCCCTTTCTAAAGATTGCTACAAGGTAATAATAATCCCTTAACCTTCTGGACTGGACTGGCCACCTTGACCATCTAACTGGTCCCTTTCTTTTAGTCCAACTCTTTCTGAACCTTTTCAAGACTTTTGTGCACTTCAAACGTGTGACCTTGGACACATTTCGTTCTGATCCTCTTAAAGTGGATCCGGCCTTCTGAACCCTAACTTCACGTTTTTACTTTGCCTTTCTCAATTGTTTTGTTCTTGTGAAAGTGTTGGGATCTGTTTCCAATTATACTCTGCTTTTCTCTCCCTTTTTAAAAACGAATTATTAGAGTGCCATCTGCGTTAAGCGCTCACCGCTGTCTGAAAATAAGTGGGGCTTTACTTAAGACTTGTCTAATATTCTTTTAAGGGAGTGTATATCTTTTAGTGACCGTGTTTTTGAACTGCTTAACATTAGTGCCTGTGTGTTTTACTAGATGTGGTTTTAAATAAATAATGATATCTCTTTTACACCAAGCTCTGGTCAGTGTTTACTTGTTCTACTGTGTTCTTTTGACCTATTGTGAATACTCTGTATACTGCCTAACGCTTCTTGAGGGAAGTCTGACTGCTCAGCCACAGCTACCAGGTGAATCTGTGTGGTACAGACTGCTACCAAGTGGGTTTACTGCCAAGCACCTGTAGTCCTAAATCTTTTGCAGTGGTCCCAGAGGGAACTGCACAGGTTTCTGCCTAACACTTCCCTCCTAAAACCTGCCCCAAATGACATAGCCACCAATAAACCGTCCCCCGTGTTTGTCCACAGGGAGCCAGAATACAAAGTCCAAGCTATATTGAATTCCAAACGAGATAAAAAAAAGGCCAAGTGTTTTATCTTGTGGACTGGGTGGGGTACGGCCCTGAAGAGCGCACTTGGGAACCCTCACTGCATATTCATGCCCCCTGATTGCTGCGCGCTTTTCACAAGAACTACCCTAACAAACCTGGAACCTTCTGTGGGAGGGGGAGTGCTGTCAGGGATACAGGTAGACAGAGACATGGACAGGCTATGCACAGGGGAGTTATGGGCACTATTGTGGTAGAACAGGATTCACATGGAAAGTTGCAACCATATAAAAGGCTGCTTTGCCCTATGTGCAGGAAAAAGGCACTAAAAACTACATTGCCTAGCAGCCGGTGCAAAAAGACTACAATACCCAGCATGCTTTGGGCCAATTCGGGCCAATCAGGGATCAGGAAGGGCGTGGCAACCCCAACGCGCATGCGCAGAGCCCCAAGCACGGGGCTTGCGCTTGAGACTCCACAACGAGAGGACGTGTGGACCGGAGCTCCAGAAAAATCACACGCGAGGGGCCCAGCCCCACCCGAGCAGCAGCCCGGCCCCTCGCCTTCACGAGATAAGTACAAGCCTCAAGGGGATCGTTTGCCCATCCAGAGCCCCTGCACCATTACGAAAAGCTAAGTGGGCATAACTTCGGCGCCGTAGGCGCGGGCGGCATATATTGGGAAGAATTAACCCGTGCTGGGGTTTGCATTGTTGTTGGGGTGTTTCCACCTCCTGGAGACCACGAAGGCCCGTGAGGCGAAAACACCGGAGACATCTTACTAAGTTGGTCGCACCAACGTTTACGAGGGTCTGCAGGAAGACCGCTCATGCAATCCGGTGACAACTTTGCTCACGTTCGCAGGGATCTGCAGGAAGACCGCTTGCTACTAGTCCAGGGCTCAGCTGTACATAACTTGTTTTTGGTGCATTATTTTGCAAAACACGGGCCCAGGAGGCATACATTGTGTGTGTGTGTGTGTGTGTGTGTGTGTGTGTGTGTGTAAGTTGCATGGTGTGAATGCTGACAAACTCAAAGGGCACATTGTAATGCTTGTCATTTCTTTTAGCTTGGACCATTGAAGACAACACTTCTCAGACGTGCTCAAGACTCGACCGCCCTTCAAGGACAGGACTCTGAAGACCAGAGCTAAGTCTGCATGCTAATTCAATTGTTGGAACAGTGCACTGGTCTGTTGACATAGGGTTAGGTAGGAAACCCGTGTAAGCTCTGACTTGCGGGCTCCACGACCACAGTGGGGGTGGTTGGTACAACGTCGCTCCTGCACCTTGGACCTGGGTATCGTGACAAATAGCCTCTCTAAGAAAAGCTGCATTTAGAAGTTGAGCCCAATAGCCTCACTGAGAATATTGCATGTAGAAGTTGTGCCCAATAGCATCACTGAGAAAGTTGCATTTAGAAGTTGTGCCCAATAGCCTCACTGAGAATACTGCATGTAGACGTTGTGCCCAATAGCCTCACTGAGAAAGTTGCATTTAGAAGTGTACCCAATAGCCAATGTGTGTATTTAGAAGTTGTGCCCAATAGCCTCTCTAAGAAAAGCTGCATTTAGAAGTTGAGACCAATAGCCTCACTGAGAATATTGCATGTAGAAGTTGTGCCCAATAGCCTCTCTAAGAAAAATTGCATTTAGAAGTTGTGCCCAATAGCCTCACTGAGAATATTGCATGTAGAAGTTGTGCCCAATAGCCTCTCTGAGAAAAGCTGCATTTAGAAGTGTTCCCAATAGCCAAAGTGTGTATTTAGAAGTTGTGCCAAATAGCCTCTCTGAGAAAAGCTGCCAATAGAAGTTGTGCCCAATAGCTACTCTAAGAAAAGCAGCATTTAGAAGTGTTCCCAATAGCCAATGTGTGTATTTAGAAGTTGTGCCAAATAGCCTCTCTGAGAAAAGCTGCAATTAGAAGTGTTCCCAATAGCCAATGTGTGTATTTAGAAGTTGTGCCCAATAGGCTCTCTGAGAAAGTTGCATTTAGAAGTGTTCCCAATAGCCAATGTGTGTATTTAGAAGTTGTGCCCAATAGCCTCACTGAGAAAAGTTGCATTTAGAAGTTATGCCCAATAACCTCTCTGAGAAAAGTTGCATTTACAAGTTGTGCCCAATAGCCTCACTGAGAAAGTTGCATTTAGAGGTGTACCCAATAGCCTATGTCTGTATTTAGAAGTTGTGCCCAATAGCCTCTCTGAGAAAGTTACACTTAGAAGTGTACCCAGTAGCCAATGTGTGTATTTAGAAGTTGTGCCAAATAGCCTCCCTGAGAAAAGCTGCAATTAGAAGTGTACCCAATAGCCAGTGTGTGTATTTAGAAGTTGTGCCCAATAGGCTCTCTGAGAAAGTTGCATTTAGAAGTGTACCCAATAGCCAATGTGTGTATTTAGATGTGGTGCCCAATAGCCTCACTGAGAAAAGATGCATTTAGAAGTTGTGCCCAATAGCCTCTCTGAGAAAGTTGGATGTATAAATGTACCCAATAGCCAATGTGTGTATTTAGAAGTTGTGCCCAATAGCCTCTCTGAGAAAAGTTGCATTTAGAAGTTGTGCCCAATAGCTTCTCTGAGAAAACAGTTGCATTTAGAAGTTGTGCCCAATAACCTCTCTGTGAATAGCTCCATTCAGAAGTGTGCCCAAAAGCCTCTCTGAGAAATGGTGAATTTAGAATTGTACCCAATATTTCTAATAGTCTAATATCATCTGTATAATGTAGAATCTAGAACTGTGCCTAATAGTCTAAAATCCCTTTTATACTAAACTAAAACTAGAGGTAGTTCTAATACCACCTCCTGTGTACAGTCAAATCTAGAAGTGTGCCCAATAGTACCTAAGACCCTAGAAGTGTATTAATACCCTAATATCATCTCTGTGTACAGTTGAAGCTAGAAGTGAACCTAAATAGTCTAATATCATCTCGGTACAAATTGAACTTGGAAGTGTGCCTAATAGCGGGCCTCTACTGAATTTAGAACCACAATTAGTGCTACATTCAACTCCTCCTCAAATAGCTTACCTATCCTCCAGCTTACTTGAACATGCCAGCCTTCTAGAAGAAAGTCTACCAACAACATAGCAGTGCTGTAGCTACAAATAAATAGACTGCCTAACTAGCATATCCTAGGATCCAGCTACTCCTCAAAACAGCCTAATATTTGCAATCTACTACAACCCTGAAACCAAGACTACTGAACGCCAGGGATATAGTCTATCATATAAAGTCCAATAAACTTAAGATTCAACTGAAACCACACCTAACAGCTCGTACTAAGCATGAGTGCACCGTCCCCAACAGAATCTGTCGGAAATGACCATCGTGGACCTCCCTCACATCCCGGTGTGCCATCCGTCCCGTACCCCCCTTCCCAAATCACCCCACCCTCCTTCGCACTCCCTACCATTCCCCTATCCAAACACCAAGCCAGAGGGGCACGATGGCGAACCAACCACCCTAAGACCACCCTTCCCTCGAACTCCACCACTGGCCAGCTCACGTTAACCACGCCCGCTCCCCTCACTATCACAGCGGGCACACCTTGCCCTGCAAGCATCCAATCCCCACCTTGCCTACAAACCCCCACCTCCTACCCCCCGAACACACCCTTTCCTGTCCCTAGAAATTGCACGCCTAGCCCTAGCAAGAACCGAAGCCGCATCCCCCTCGCCCTCGGACCCCCCTCCCTCTCTCACACTCCAATTGCAACAAAGAAACTAAAAGGGATTCACACCTGTTCCCCCTCAATCTGTCAGCACTCCTCGCCTCCCTTATCTCGACCCACCTCCACTTTCGCCCAATCACCTCCGTCTCCCGTAGCTTCTCCTTTTATGAAACTCATCTCCCTCGACTTCTCATCAACCGAAATGGAAACTCCTAACCGCCCATACCCCACCCTCAATTCCCCCGAGCCAAACCCGATCATCCGAACGCACGCAGCCATCCAATCCCGCCTGAAGCCCGCCAACTCTTCCGCTCGCCCACTATTCCCACCGATCATCACTCACCCTCTCCCACTCCAGCTTCCTCTCACCCCGCCACTACCCCCTTCCGGTCCAGCCCCTAGACCAACCTCACCTGCCGATGTGAACTGCATCCTATTTAATGCCCGATCCGTAGCAAAAAACAAATTCTCCATCTTTGACCTCCTCGCCTCTGAAAATCCAGACCTAGTCTTCATCACCGAAACTTGGTTCTCTGATGACTTTGCTCCAATCGCCAGTGAAGCCTTTCTCCCTGACTACTCCCTCATACCTCTGAACCGTCCCTCTAGAGGAGGGGGAGTAGCATTCGTCTTCAAATCTCTCTTCCACGCCTCAATCATCGACAATCAAACTTCCATTCCTTCCTGCGAATCACTCCTCATTAAACTATCCCTCTCCCCGTCACTCTCGCACAGCTTCCTAATAATCTACAGGCCCCCAGGCTACAATAGACAATTCGCAAACAACCTCTGCGACTCAATGGCCACCATTCAACTAAACCATCCCAACCTCATCCTTCTTGGAGATTTCAACATATGGCTCGACATCCCCACCAACCCTATGACATAGTCTCTGGTTGATGGTTTAGACGCAATTAACTTCCAACCCCACATAAATGGCCCGACTCACTATATAGGACACACTCTTGATGCTATCTTTAGCTCCAGCACCCTGATTCACCTAAAACCCCTCGCCCCCATCATCTGGTCTCTCTTTCATCATTCACTCACCCGACCCCACTCCCGTACTCAAATCTGAACCACCTAATCTACGCAAATGCTGGAAAAAACTAATAATCGTCCCGGACCTAGCCGACGCACTCCTACAATCGCCACCACGTACCAGCCAACTCATTGAACAAATAACCCCTGATGTCTTTGACTCATGGCTCAACGCATCTCTGATGCAGCTCACGCCCCCTTGTAAACCATCAACCCGCCGTGGCCTTTTCCCCAGATGGTGCACTCCTGAGCTGAAGGCCACTAAAAAACTATATAAATACCTAGAACGCAAATGGCAGAAAGACAAAACCAAGGAGAACATGGCCACCTTGGCCCGACACCTCTATCAGAACAGGGCTGAAATCCGGAAAGCAAAAAAAGCCCACTACAACTCCCGATTACTAAACTGCAAAAACCCAAGCAAGAAACTCCACAAAATCATCTCTGAATTCACCAAACCGACTTGCACCACGACCGTCCCAACCCCCTCACAATCACTGTGCGACTCACTCTCCCTCCACTTTTACACCACAGCTCTCGAAAGAGCAAATACTCTAGCCACCAAAATGGCTCTCTTACATCCACCAGGCAATACTCCCCCCATAGCTGCCAGCCCACCAACTGCGACCACTATACAACCAACGTTCGAATCCTTTAGTCCAATATCATCAGAGCAATTTCTCAAACTTTTATTCTGCCCGCAACCATCTGGCTCCCCGCTGGACCCTTGTCCGGCTACAACCCTCGAAGAAATGTTCACTTCCACCTGCGCAGGAGAACACGCAAGATCCATCATAAATGCCTCCCTTTCCTCTGGTATCTTTCCAGACACATTCAAAACCGTTCATGTCAAACTGCTAATTAAAAAAACCTTCCCTTGACCCTCTACAGCCCAAAAACTACCGCCCCATCTCGAACACCAGATTCCTTGCCAAACTCATTGACCGAACCGCCTACTCCCAACTAAACGGCTTTGTCGAAGCCAACAATCTCCTAGACCCCGCACAATCTGGCTTCAGAGCCCGTCACGGAACTGAAACCACCCTAACCTTGAATGACCTTAAATGACGGCAGACTCCGCGGGATGCGCTGCACTAATCCTTCTTGACCTATCTGCTGCTTTTGACACAATCAATCACTCAATCCTCCTAGACCGCCTTCACGCCCTAGGAATTCACGGAACCGCTCTTAAATGGATAGCTTCATTCCTCAAAGATAGGTACCAAATAACGATACTCTCCACTATACCTCCCAAGCCCGACCAGTCGGCACGGGAGTCTCACAAGGAGCATGCCTATCTGCCATCCTGTTCAATCTCTACTTGATCACCCTCCCTCCAATAGTTTGTTCACACAACATCCTGTGTTACAACTACGCCGACGACACTCAACTAATTCTAAAACTAATGAACTCAAATCCCAACTCCCGACCTGACTTGGCCTCCTGCCTCCTCGACATAGAACTCTGGATGACCCAAATCCACCTCTTGTTAAACCCCTCCAAAACGGAAATCATGGTATGTGGCAACTCCGAGCTTCTCCCGCAACCACTACCCTGGCCATCCACCATGGGCAGCTCACCGAACCCATGCAAGTCAGTGGAAAATCTTGGGTGCATCCTTGACTCTGACCTAACACTCTCGCGCCAAGTCAACAACGTCTCAAAATCCTGCCACTACCACCTTAAAACCCTTAGGTGCATCTTTCCATATCTCTCCTTTCCTAACAGACTCTATGCGGTCCAATCAATCATTATGTCAAGACTGGACTATGCAAACCCCCTATACCTCGGAATCCACGCGTACCAACTGAATAAACTCCAAAGGGCACAAAACGTGGCAGCCAAATTGCTACTTGTGCATCTCCCATCGAGCACTGCATAAAACTGGACCTCAATATCTTCAAGACAAACTAAAACCCTATCACCCCCCTCGCACCCTAAGATCAAGCTCAGCCGGCCTCCTTGTCATTCCTAAAACAAACTCAGTCAGATTAGGCCGATCAGCATACTCAGCCTTGGCCCCCACCCTGTGGAACTCACTCCCACCCCACATCCGCCAAACTGAGGATTTAACATCTTTCCGTAAACTGGTGAAAACCTGGCTCTTCCCCTAAAAGCCAACCGGTAACAAAACTAACCCAAACAGACAATCAGCATCCCAACGACACCAACCCAACAAACTACCTGAGATAAGAAATTGACAGCTAATGACCCCGAATATAAACTAGAAAGACAAACTGAATTAAACGAGTAATGTAGTTCAAAACAGTAAAGCGGTTAATAAGAATAAATCATAGGGAAACTGTAATGAGATGTAAACTGCTGAAATGCACATAATGCATGAAGAGGGAAAGAGACGAATGGCGTCAATCAAATAGTTAGAATGGATGAAGCATGTTGAACAGATGAATGCACTGAGTGAAAGAATACATGAGTGGAAAAACTGATGACTATATAGACGTGCGTAGAGCGGATGAGCGCATAGAGCGGTTGAGTGGATGAGTGTATAGAGCGGATGAGTATATAGAGCAGATGAGTGTATGAATGTATAGAGCGGACAAGTGTATGAATGTATAGAGCGGATGAGGCTATAGGGTGGATGAGGGACAGAGCGGACGAGGTTACAGAGGTTACAGAGCGGACAAGGTTACAGAGCGGACGAGGTTTCAGAGCGGACGTATTTATAGACCAGGATTAGATTCGGATTATGAGTGCTTAGAGCGGATGAGTGTGCGGAGCGAATGGGTGCGGGGAATAGATAAGCTGAATGCGTGGAAAGCAAGAATGCATTGAGTGGACGAGTACGGAGAGCGGATGAGTACGGGGAGCGGATGAGTACGGGGAGCGGATGATTGAAGTGATCGAATGAGTGCGGGGGGCGGATGAGTTGAATGGGTGGAAAACACAAATGCGTTGAGCAGATGAGTACATAGAGCGGATGAGTGCATAGAGCGGAGAAGTGAGGGAGCTGATAAGTGATGGAATAGATGAGTTCAGGGAGCTGGCGAGTGCGGTGAGCTGGTAAGTGCGGGGAGCTGGTGAGTGCGACGAGCAGATGAGTGCGGCGAGCAGATGAATGCGGCGAGCTGGTGAGTGCGGGGAGCTGGTGAGTGCGGGGAGCTGATGAGTGCAGGGAGCTGATGAGTGCGGGGAGCTTATGAGTGCCGGGAACGGATGGGTGCCGAGAACGGATGGGTGCCAGGAACGGATGTGTGCCAGGAACGGATGGGAGCCGTGAACGGATGGAAGCCGGGAGCGAGTACATACAACGGAATGGAGCGCATAGAACTTCGCAACGTACATAGTACAGACTGGAATGCAAGGAACGTCTGAAAAAGCATGTAACCCACCATATCACACCCCACGCTTACTCTATTGTTTACACAACCACTCAACTAGAACACATAGATACTATGACACCATTCGGTATAACTGTTCTCATACTAACATCTTCCGCTCACTCCCCATCATTCTAAGTAAACACTGCTGGTTACACACCCCCCAGCCAGGCATTCTCCTCAGGCCTTACGCAGCCACAGTCGGTCTGGATAAATCCTGCCAGAACTAACACATACCTCTGATCTCAACCACCACACCTATCGCTAAGAAGCAGCTTTTTCACGAATACCACACGAGCTGCACACATACCTGGTGCGCACACGCGATGTTGACTCTCCCTACTCTCTCTACTGACCTGAACTTCGGTTCCCAAGGGCGTTGAACCTACCAGCGCCTTCAGACCATACCAATGGTATATAAGGCGCTATATAAATGCAAAATAACATAACATAACATAACATTGAGTATCCAATCTAAAGAAGGCGGCTCATCTCGTTCCTCCTGGTACATTCTCCAAAGCTCTAAGCTCGCTCGTCGCTTGTCTAGCTTCTTCCCAGTATACGCTGCATGCAAATATCTCGTCATATGCTGCAGGACTGCCTTCAAAAGTGATCCGCTGTGCGGCCACGCCATAAACTTTTTGTCTGGGGTTCCTTTAACCCATTCCACGCTATACTGTCTAAGCTTAGGTGCATGTTTCGGCAACTGCTTGCAGAGATGCACAAGTGGAGTAACATCCTCCATTCTTAGATTCATCACTTTTTGACTTCTAACACTTTGTTTGCTTCTATCACATATTTAAAAAGTAGTTTTCAGAAAAATAACTTAATATGAGCATGCACCACTCGTCGCAGGCTCCAATCTCTCTGATCATACTTTTTACTTTAATCTTGCTAAAAAACAACCACCAAGTTCAATTTAAAAACAATCAATTAATTTCCTTTTCAACTTTGCGCTTCTCTATTTGTCACCAGTCTCATTCAATTATGACATCATCATCAATACATGAATGCATAAAACGAACCGACAAACAAACATACTCGTCCAGTCACATATATTCTTCTCTACAGTCCTTCTCTGAACCTGCCTTACCCCCTAAAACAATTGTTCCGCACGGAACTTAAATCAGATCTGATACGTTCTTTAAAACGCAGGCCGGGGCGTACTCTCTCTCTCGTGATCTCTTTTCGCGGTATCTCTATTGCTTGTCTATACACAATGTCTATTCAATATCTCTTAACACTCGTATTCTCAAGATATGTTTACCCCGCCTACCTCCGTTACTCTTTTTTCCCTTGTCTCACTTCTTTTATTCACTCATCACCCATAACATAATTTTGCCATCTACTACACTTTTTACTCACCATTCACATGTTTAACTTCCAACTCTCAGGATTGTACACCTCTTTTACCGCCTCTTCAACATTCGTGTGATCAGCTTTTTGCAGCTGTGGGAGGGGATTCTGCGCAAACCAGGGGATCCGTCACACCCAACTTGAAAGTTTTGGTAATTACACTAACCACTATCTACGGGGAGCTTCACGTCCTGTCAGTCGAATGGCAAAGGTGTTTCCGGGACTCCAAAGTTTACTTATATCGATGGATCTTTAATAACTATCCTCTGCTACCACGTGAACTGGATAACCTAGCACTTTAAGATGAGTAGCAGTACCCTGGATATGAATGGGGATGCAGATTTTATTCATACATCAATAATCGAAACGACTCAGGTAGTTTGGCAAAAGTATAACTATTTTAATATCAAGTGTCTAAAACAGGGATTACAACAAACATCAACAAACTCGTTTGATCCTCTTACTCAAAGCATTTCATAAAAAACTGAGCACATACAGAAAACTCGTAATTGATGACGTTAACCTATGTGTTACTAACGTCATCTTACGTGGCAAACTAAAAAAACCTATGGTTATGGGTGATAGGCTCTCAGTGAATCATCTAAGTAAACAATCCATACTGGTATGGGATAATGAGTGAATATAATTGGCTAATGAACAACAGGTGGGGCAACTAAGCCATCCCTAAAAATGACCACTATGAACATCACTAAATGTACGACGTCCCATTGTTTACACAAACTATAGGACCCTTAATTATACGGTCCTCTACAATTGGTTGGCTTCTAACCTCCGTCAGTAGTTTTCCACCTATGTCTAGCAGCATGCAGACTGAACATTCAGGTGCTAGTGGGCTCATTTTAACACTAGCTTCCCACCATTTAGCATATCAATCCATCATCACTGCAGTGGTCTACTGTCAATTAGGCTTTGAAGATCGTCCTTGAGAGTATTCTTAGCTCTGAGAAATTCAGGGAGTTTAGGCACGCTCTGGCCTCATGCGTAGGTGTGACCATTTGTTCATCCAGCTTCATCCTTCCACGTAACTGGAGACCATGAAATCGAGCTTTTCGTGCATTTAAAATACTATTTTCTAATAGACCTGATTCTCCAAGGTATTGGTATTCCCTATGGCACTGCACGGTTTTCATACTCTGGCCTTTGTCGTTTTTACTGTTCTGTGTACGTCACATACGCTGGTTCCCAACATATAGGCAATAGGGTTGAAGTGGTTGAGGTGGGGGTACATGACTCCTCCTTTACAATGCCTTCACTTCCTCTGTGTCCTTTGATACAGTCTGATTTGTCGAAGCCCCCTCTCGTCGTCAATGTCTGTAGGTACATCTACTGGTTCCAATGTGGGCACTCTCCTGTTATTGTCATAGGCTCTGGACAATCACCCTCTCGAGCAGGCTATGCCCCCCCACTCCTTCTTCCTGGGAGATCCCTTAGTCTGTTAATATAGGTGCTCTGTGAGGTGCAAAGATCATTTGTCTACTGTTTCTGCTCCTCTGAATCGGCCCCTCCTTCTCCTTGTCCAGGGGACCTAAATTCCCATGACACCCACTTGTCTGTACCCGTGGACTGTGAATGGCCCTGTTTACCCCTCCCGTACACGCTGTGTTTGTCCTCATTATCGGATCCTATGTCCATGTTGCTACAAAAATCATCAGCAAAACGTGGTCTCCTTGATGTCAAGTCTGTGTTAGGATTCTGCTAATATCAATGTCCAGTAAATCATACGTGCTGCCTCCCGCCCAGGCTCCTAGGCCTGCTCCTCTTCTCTCTATCGCGCTCCTGCCTTGTGATTTTGTGCTGTCTGGTTCTGTTCATCTGTCTTCATTCCATTTATTCCTTTCCCTATCCACTGCTGCCTGTGTCTTCACCTCTCTTACTGCTCACTAGTACTCCTCCCTGTGCGCTCTTTCTCTCACCAATCTGGCTAACTGCAACGTCCTCTGCTCTCCCTCTGCTAACTTGCGTTTTCCTTGTTCTACTATCTTTCTCCGTCTCTCTGCCTTCTCCAGTTCCCTCTCCCTTTTCTCCCTCATCTCTTTCCGCCCTCTTCCTTTCCTTGAGATCCCTCTCTATTCTTTCTTCTCGCTCACTTTTCAAATATTCCTTCTCTTCTTCCCTTCTTCACTCCCCGTCTTCCCACTCCAGTTTCTCCTCTCTCCTCTCTCTGCCCTCGCACTCTAACTTCACTTCTCTGTCCTTCTCCCTTCTAACCTCCCCTTCCATTAGTTCTGCCCAGTCTGTCATGTCGCTGTCCCTCTTCAGGCTTTCTATCGCCTCAGTCGCCCCTTCTGCCTCCCCATTCGTCTTCCCTTGAAGCTTTAAGAGTACCTGCCCTGCTATCCATTCATTCGTGCTTATACCCTCGAACTCCTCCTTCACGCACTGTTGCGCCTCAGTGCTTGCCTCTGCATCACTAGCTTGCTGCCCTGCACCTTTCGGCTTCTCCTCCTTTATATATGGTGGTGGCTTGTATGTCAAATTCGAATACAACTCTGCTACCCTTAGTTCCCAAATTGGATACATCCCCTGTTCATCATCTGTATCAGGGGATAATACACTCGGAGGGGTTGGGTGAGGTGCGGAGGGATGGGCCTTTTGTCCTTCACCTTCTGCTGGCTTAGCATACGCTGACGCCTCGCAGCATCCCCCTCTACCTCCTGGTACATGCACCACAACTCAAATATAGCAATGCGTTTGGTCAGTTTATTCTCCTTATAGACACCCTGCATGTGTGTCAATAGCGAATGCTGCATGTCCTTGTAAAAACTTCCACACAGTGGCTATGGTTTTGTTAATTTACCTTCTGTACTTTTGGACCATTCTATACTATATTTACATATTTTGTCCTTGTAAGGCGGAAGTGTCTTACACAAATGCTGAAGAGGGGTTATCCCCCCACTGTTACATTGCTACATTTCAATACCTCTTACCTGACCTCAAGTGGAGGGTTTTCGATAATCCGCTGTTTAGGGATAAAAGTCACAATACAATGATAATACTTTCCAGATTCTATGAGCCTCTCTGGCTATAAAACTTATCAAGTGTGCTGTGCGCACCGCCCCTCCTTCACAATCGCTGCCTCCTCAGGCACACAATCACAGTCCTGTGCATGCACCTTCCACACAGCCACTGGTTCACCTCGTCTGCCAATCCCAAGTTCTCAATGCTAGATCCTCACTGTCTCAAATTCTCTGTGTCCTATATGCAAACCTAAGGGTGATGTCACCAAACTATCAAAACAATATAGGTAAATCAAATATCACGTGCACACTACAATAGCCTGTTACTCCCAAACCCACACTAAAAACCCCACAGCTGTCTTCCTGCTCTCCAGGCAGAGTATACCAATATTCACTTGTGATCGAACTGCACTCGTTGCGTCGCCCAGTGTGTGAAACGCCTCTCTCCAGGACACTTAACCAGTCGACTCACTTTCCACAATCTAGGCCAGCTCCCTTGCTAGCCCTCACGGGGAAACCATCATCTATGACCCAAGCTAAAACACCCAACCCACAGGAATACCTTACATACATAACTTTTGTCATCCAAACCTTTAAGTCAATAGTCTAGGTTATTCACCAGAACCTTTCACCTCGAAGACCGAATGTGCCCTAAACATAGAAAAGGGACTTCTACCTCTGCACCTGTCCCTACTCACTATAGCACCATTAAACAATACTATAATGCAACTAAACAATACTTCACTAAAACTCAACAATACTGAACAATCCTCCACAATACTCTCTTTCACACTCACAGTTGCTGTCGGACTGGATCAAAACTTACGGTCTGTGCTGTGCTGGCACTGCTTGGCTGCCGGCTCCCTGTCAAGGTATTCACCACCCCGTCCTGCTCTGCCTGGACAACTCACTGATCTTGGGCAGGATGATTTCCAAGGGGCTACTGACGACCTTTAAACGGGCATGGGTTTTCCCGTCTTTCTCAAAATAAGCAAAGGTCACACAGCCTCTCAGTTTCGGCGGCGAAGGAGTTGACCTGATGCTGGGCTGGTGCAGCCAACAATCCTTCGGCTACCAACTCCCAGGTAGGTCAGAGGGCTACTAGAAGTTTGCAGACTCTTGGTAGGCCCAACACCTTCCCCCAAAAGGAACGTAGACCCAGCCAGACAGCAAGTTCAAACTGCGGTTTATTACAGCAAAACCAACAGCAATCAGTACAAGGATAGAAGGAATGTGAGGACCACTCACCTTCCCCTGGCTCACAGGCCAGTTTTGTCCTAAAGTTGCGTCATAGGGACGTCACAACCTGTGCCCCTCTCCAGTAAGCCTATTGCACTACTGGATTGGGTACTGAGTAAAAGTCCACCTACAGTGCACACTACACTTGTTAATCTACTGGCTCCCGCATGTCAGGCGGCTGGCCTGGTCCATCCCCAAAAATGCTGTCTCCAACAATGTTGCAGCTTGACGGTCTTACCATTGGTTCTTGCCCGTTGCTACCCACGCCTAGGAG
Source organism: Ambystoma mexicanum (assembly GCF_040938575.1). NCBI lineage: Eukaryota > Metazoa > Chordata > Amphibia > Caudata > Ambystomatidae > Ambystoma > Ambystoma mexicanum. The sequence goes on from NC_090930.1 coordinate 49,653,924, forward strand.
TCTGAACTGTAATTGGCTAGAGCTGAGATCCCCAGGCCTGGGATCCGTAAATGTTCTCAGCTCTTGGTGTACCTTCTCAAGGTAATACGAATGACTATGTCTCTGTATTGTTACTCTTCTGTACCAAAATCACACTTATTGGACTTAGAGGGAAAAAGAATAAAGGTGAAGTTTTCATTTGCAAAGCTTTTATCACACATTCTGCAAAAGGCATGCTTGGAGAAACCATTGATGGCTAGTATGAGGTGGGGCAGGTTCTTCTCCTTATCCCCCTCACCCTAGACAAGCGACTCATCAGCGCGATCTAGGGATAGTAAGTACATAAGTGTTTAGTAAGACATGTTGGAGGGCAATTTATTTGTAGGCTACATTGTTTATAGGAATATATGAAAAACGCTAAAAATGTAAAAAAACCTGTGACTTTTTTGTGTGATATAACTCTTGTGTGCCACCATGGACTATGAGGGTGCTCGTTCACCTCGTGCAACACTTGTCCCACTTTGTAACATCTTTGTTGCAACCTTCTGTCTGGCGGCGTGAGACCGGCTTTCGTTCCCAGCTCTGGTGTGGATTTGTTGTCTGAGTCGGACGGGTCACATGTTCAAAGCCCATGATTTGGAGCTTCTGCAGCTCTGAATTATAAGTAATTATTCGCATTTATTGCAGCTGCTATTACTGTCGTTCAGAAAATGGAATGTTGTTCGTATCTGATGGCCTTGACAGCGGGTCCTGTCTCACACATTTGCTCTCGTCCAGCCTGAATTCACCTCAGCTCAGCTCTTGCTGAGAAGCTTGTGGCCTGCTGTAATTTTCCTGGACCTGGATGCAGTTTCTACAGTGTCCATGTTATTCTATATTCTCCATATGTTAGTCACACTTGGCTCTGTTAGGTCTGATGGGTGCTCCTGCAGTTCCATAAGGTTATTTGCATATAAGCATCTGCAAGCTTTATTCAGAATCTCTTGCTTCTTGCGGTTTCTGCATTGCTGAGTTAAGCTAATGACAAAATAATAAAGAAATGGCAATATGTATATGTATCTGTCCTCTAACTATATAACTGTATTCTTGTGTTCTTCATGTATTCGAGTGTGTGTTTGTGCCCTGATGTGCGGATGGCACGTGTGCTTCCTGTCTAACGTTGCTAAATCGTTGTGTCAATGGCCTGGCTTCTCAGCGCTTTAGTCAATACTGTCAATTGAGCTCTCGTTAGTTGCAGCCTGGGGCTCCTCGTCCACTCTGGGGAAGATTTGTACCGCTCCTGGTCTGTAGGGCTGGGTGAGTGGGCACCTCTCAACATACTTGTCGATCATTGGAGCACTGGGAATTGGTCCAAAATAGTATGGTCATTCACGCTACTTCCTGGCCTTCTTCTGTGCCCTTATAGGGGGGGAAGAGGGGGGAATTTTCCCATCCCTCTTCAGCTAATGTTAGACTTAGATGATAATGGTGATCTTGGATGCACTGATATTAGACTTAGATGGTCATAGTGATCCTGGATGTGCTGATATTAGACTTAGATGATAATAGAGATCCTTGTTGCACTGATATTAGACTTAGATGATAATGGTCATCCTTGTTGCGCTGATATTAGACTTAGATGATAATGGCGATACTTGATGCGCTGATATTACTTGATGCGCTGATATTAGACTTAGATGATAATAGTGATTCTTTATGCGCTGATATTAGACATAGATTATCATGGTGATCCATGCTGCACTGTTAGACTTAGATGATAATAGTGATCCTTGATGCACTGATGTTAGACCTAGATGATAATGATGATACTTGATTCCTGATATTACTTGATGTGCTGATATTAGTCTTAGATAATGGTGATCTTGATGCACTGGTATTACACTTCAATGATAATAGTGATCGTTGTTGTGCTGATATTAGACTTAGATGATAATAGGGTTCCTTGACCTTGATGAGCTGATATTAGGCTTTGATGATAATGGTGATCCTTGATGCAATGATCTTAGACTTAGATGATAACGATGATACTTGGTTGCTGATATTACTTGATGCTCTGATATTAGTCTTAGATAATAGTGATCCTTGATGCATTGATATTAGACTTAGATGATAATGGTGATCCTTGATGCACTTATATTAGATTTAGATGATAATAGTGATCCTTGATGCGCTATTAGACTTAGATGATAATGGTGATCCTTGATGTGCTGATTTTAGACTTAGATGATAATAGTGATCCTTGATGTGCTGATATTAGACTTAGATAACAGTGATCCTGGATGTGCTGATATTAGACTTAGATGATAATGGTGATCCTTGATGCACTTATATTAGATTTAGATGATAATAGTGATCCTTGATGCACTGATTTTAGACTTAGATGATAATAGTGATCCTTGATGTGCTGATATTAGACTTAGATAACAGTGATCCTGGATGTGCTGATATTAGACTTAGATGATAATAGTGATCCTTGATGTGCCGATATTAGACTTAGATAACAGTGATCCTGGATGTGCTGATATTAGACTTAGATGATAATAGCGATCCTTGATGCGCTGAAATTAGACTTTGATGATGATAGTTATCCTTGATCAAAAGATATTATACCTCGATGATAATGGTGATCCTTGATGCAATGATGTTACAGTTAGATGATAATGGTGATAATGGTAATATCTCGGACCAAAGACCACAGAGTAATATAGACTGAGATGGGATGATATGCCCAGGATCACAGTATCATCCAGTGGCAAAGCCAGGAAATGGGCCCCGGGACATGGATTCCACTGCCTTGAATTTGGACACCTAATCACCTCTCCCAACTAACATGCTCCCTCCACCCCCCCCCCCTCTCCCGGCGCAGCAAAATAAAGGACGCCTTGCCTCCAGTTTACATGGCACTGAGCTGGAGGCTGCAGCTCAGTGCCTTGCCTCCAGTTTACATGGTAAACTTAAATATCGGTCTGGCCCAGCGCGTATTAAAGAATTATGCAGTGCTCATAAAAAGCATTTTTACTAGAACAGCAGGGGGCTCTGTTCGGTTGTGTGCTGATACTATCAAGAACAGGTATCAGCAAAACAACAGACCCAACCCTCCTCCCCCCCCCCAGCTGCTTCATATCTAATCTATGACAGGGCGCAGGCAGAACTGGGGCCGGTGTAACGTCACTTTTTGCTATCTGTCAGAAAATCCTATCGGTAGGAAAATCTGACAGGAATTGTAATGTCATTTTTTGCTACCTGTCAGAAAATCCTACCGATAGGAAAAAGTGACGGGGTAGGAAAATCTGACAGCCTAGCCTGTCATTTTTTCCTACCCGTCAGAAATTCCTACCGTCAGGCTTTCATTTTTTCCTACCTGTCAGAAAATCCTACCGAGAGCAGGCATTGGGCAACCCACCCAGTGGTAGGAAAAAGTGACGGGGTAGGAAAATCTGACAGCCTAACCAGTCATTTTTTCCTACCCGTCAGAAAATCCTACCAAGAGCAGGCATTGGACAACCCACCCAGGGGTAGGAAAAAGTGACGGGGTAGGAAAATCTGACAGCCTAGCCTGTCATTTTTTCCTACCCGTCAGAAAATCCTACCGACAGCAGGCATTGGGCAACCCACCCAGAGGTAGGAAAAAGTGACGGGGTAGGAAAAACTGACAGCCTGACCTGTCATTTTTTCCTACCCGTCAGAAAATCCTACCGACAGCTAGCATTGGGCGACCCACCCAGGGGTAGGAAAAAGTGACGGGGTAGGAAAATCTGACAGGCTGACCTGTCATTTTTTCCTACCCGTCAGAAAATCCTACCGACAGCTAGCATTGAGCAACCCACCCAGGGGTAGGAAAAAGTGACAGGGTAGGAAAATCTGACAGCCTGACCTGTCATTTTTTCCTACCCGTCAGAAAATCCTACCGAGAGCAGGCATTGGGCAACCCAGCCAGGGGTAGGAAAAAGTGACGGGGTAGGAAAATCTGACAGCCTGGCCTGTCATTTTTTCCTAGCTGTCAGAAAATCTTACCGACAGCTAGCATTGGGCAACCCACCCAGGGGTAGGAAAAAGTGACGGGGTAGGAAAATCTGACAACCTGATTTGTCATTTTTTCCTACCCGTCAGAAAATCCTACCAAGAGCAGGCATTGGGCAACCCACCCAGGGGTAGGAAAAAGTGACGGGGTAGGAAAATCTGACAGCCTAGCCTGTCATTTTTTCCTACCCGTCAGAAAATCCTACCGACAGCAGGCATTGGCCAACCCACCCAGAGGTAGGAAAAAGTGACGGGGTAGGAAAATCTGACAGCCTGACCTGTCATTTTTTCCTACCCGTCAGAAAATCCTACCGACAGCTAGCATTGGGCGACCCACCCAGGGGTAGGAAAAAGTGACGGGGTAGGAAAATCTGACAGCCTGACCTGTCATTTTTTCCTACCCGTCAGAAAATCCTACAGACAGCTAGCATTGGGCAACCCACCCAGAGGTAGGAAAAAGTGACGGGGTAGGAAAATCTGACAGCCTGACCTGTCATTTTTTCCTATCCGTCAGAAAATCCTACCGACAGCTAGCATTGAGCAACCCACCCAGGGGTAGGAAAAAGTGACGGGGTAGGAAAATCTGACAGCCTGACCTGTCATTTTTTCCTACCCGTCAGAAAATCCTACCGAGAGCAGGCATTGGGCAACCCAGCCAGGGGTAGGACAAAGTGACGGGGTAGGAAAATCTGACAGCCTGGCCTGTCATTTTTTCCTAGCTGTCAGAAAATCTTACCGACAGCTAGCATTGGGCAACCCACCCAGGGGTAGGAAAAAGTGACGGGGTAGGAAAATCTGACAACCTGGCCTGTCATTTTTTCCTACCCGTCAGAAAATCCTACCAAGAGCAGGCATTGGGCAACCCACCCAGGGGTAGGAAAAAGTGACGGGGTAGGAAAATCTGACAGCCTGAACTGTCATTTTTTCCTACCTGTCAGAAAATCCTACCGACAGCTAGCATTGGGCAACCCACCCAGGGGTAGGAAAAAGTGACGGGGTAGGAAAATCTGACAGCCTGGCCTGTAATTTTTTCCTAGCCGTCAGAAAATCCTACCGACAGCTAGCATTGGGCAACCCACCCAGGGGTAGGAAAAAGTGATGGGGTAGGAAAATCTGACAGCCTGACCTGTCATTTTTTCCTATCCGTCAGAAAATCCTACCAAGGGCAGGCATTGGGCAACCCACCCAGGGCCACCAAGAGGCCAATGTGGATAGGTCTGCATACGGACTGGTGCAGCAGAGGTCCACTGCACACTTTACATAGCGCTACAGGCTTCTGCATTTTGGTGCTTGTAGTATTTATTATATGCCAAATTAAATATGGAACTCGGAGTTCCAGGGTGCAACGCGCGGTTGGCTAAAATTATAGGATCATCCTACCATTTCCTACACCATGAGGGGAAACTGTACGATTTGGTCACAGAACAAGTGTGTTGATAATTGTCCAGTAATCAGGGTATCTGCCAAAAAAAAGATGTTTTTGGAGGGGACACCATTGTGTTACCTGGCTTGCATACTTTTGTGTTTGTGTTCAGTGGTTTGTGAAAAAAGGCGGCAGTAATGGAATTACCACTTTTTGCCGTGCCACTGAACTTGTAATGAGGCCCTTAAAGTGTGCTGCTTTTAGCTCAGTTGGGTGTGTGTTGTGCTCGGTCGAGCTATGGGATGCTTCTGTGAGCTATGGGTTTCTTGTGTGAGTTATGGGATGCGTGTGTGAGCTATGCAATGCTTGTGTGAGCTATGGAATGAGTGTGTGAGCTAGGGGAGGCATGTGTGAGCTAGGGGATGCTTGTGTGAGCTATGGGATGCTTGTGTGAGCTATGGGATTCGTGTGTGAGCTATGAGATGCTTGTGTGAGCTATGGGATGCTTGTGTGAGCTATGGGTTTCTTGTGTGAGCTATGGGATGCTTGTGTGAGCTATGGGTTTCTTGTGTGAGCTATGGGATGTGTGTGTGAGCTATGAGATGCTTGTGTGAGCTATGGGATGAGTGTGTGAGCTAGGGGATGCATGTGTGAGCTAGGGGATGCGTGTGTGAGCTAGAGGATGCGTGTGTGAGCTAGGGGATGCGTGTGTGAGCTATGGGATGCATGTGTGAGCTATAGGATGCTTGTGTGAGCTAGGGGATGCTTGTGTGAGCTATGGGATGAGTGTGTGAGCTAGGGGATGCATGTGTGAGCTAGGGGATGCTTGTGTGAGCTATGGGATGCTTGTGTGAGCTATGGGATTCGTGTGTGAGCTAGGAGATGCTTGTGTGAGCTAGGGGATGAGTGTGTGAGCTAGGGGATGCATGTGTGAGCTAGGGGATGCTTGTGTGAGCTATGGGATGCTTGTGTGAGCTAGGGGATGCTTGTGTGAGCTATGGGATGCTTGTGTGAGCTAGGGTTTGCTCGGTTGATGCAGTGGGTGGGCATCAAGAACTTGCAATCTAGGGTGGTGTGTGAAGTCTTGAGAGGAGCCTGCACTGGGATGTAATTGGGTGCTTGGCTATACACCTCGGGGGAGCTTATGTGGGTGGGTGGGCTGCTGGGGTGAGGTAGGCTGGGTGGGTGCTGTGCTGGGGTGAGTTACAGTGGTGTGCTTGGATGAGCCACAGTAACGTTGTTATTTGCTCTAGTGTCCTAGGGTGGGTGATGTGCTGTGATAAGCTATGTAAGCTTGTTCAGATGCTGGGTGGCTAGGTTAAGTGGGCTGGGTGCTGGTATGAGCTTAAGTCCAGTGGGATAATGAGGTGAATTAGGGTAGGCGGTGTGGTTGGTGGGAATAGCTCTGGTGGGTGTGGGGCTAGGGTGAACTAGGACGATGGTTTGCTGGGGTAAATTAGGATCGGCGTGCTAGTCTGTGTCATGCTAGGCTGGGGCGCTTTGCTGGTGTGAGCTACGGTCGGTGGATGTTGTACCTGATGAGATAGGTGGGTGGGTGCTGTGTTGTGGTGAGCTAGAGTGAGTGGCTAGGGGCTGAGATGAGTTAAAATGTGCGCAGTGTTGGGGGAGCCTATGGTGGATAGGATGCTTGGATGATGGGATGCTTTGGTGAGCTTGAGTTGACAGATGGGGTGCTATAGTGATCTTGTGCTGGAATGATCTAGGGTGCAGGGGGTGTTGCTAAGAGGTAGAGGAGGGTGTTTGTACTGCACAGGTGAGCTGGGGCGGGTAGATTGTATGCTAGTAAGAGTTAGGGTGAGTGGTCGGTTGGTGGTGAGGTGGAGAGAGGAAAGGTCGGGAGTGTACTGATGCAAGCTGGGATTGGTGTGTGGATTGGTTTCTTGAGGCAGCATATGGTGCCCTGGGTGAGCTACAATAAGTATTGTGCCAGGGCAAGCTAGGCCGGGAGGTTTTTGTACTGGCGGGAGCTAGGGTGGATATGTATTGTGCGGGGATTAGTTAGGGTAGAGGGGTGGCGTGCTGCAGAGAGCTAGGGTGGGTCGGTGTTATGCTGGGGAGCTAGGGCGGGGTGACGTTGTTGGGTAAGCTTGTGTAGGATGCGGTAAAGTGGTTTGTTGAAGTTTGGTGGGGTGTGTGAGGTCGGGTGAGGTGTCAGGGAGGTTGTGTGACTGGGGAGAATGGGGCGCTAGGGTGAACTCATGTTTTCTGGGGGTCTTTGGCAGTGGTTGGATAGGTGGGCTGCTGGGATGAGCTGTGTTGAATGAGCTGTGCTTGTTTTTATTGCATTTGCATTGGGGTGAATGCTTGGTTGAGCTAGGGTGCCTGGGTGTGGTAGGTTGTGCTGGGGTGAGCTAGGGCTCCTGGGTGTGGTAGGTTGTACGGGGGTGAGCTAGGGTGCCTGGGTGTGGCAGGGTTCCTGGGTGTGGTAGGTTGTGCGGGGGTGAGGTAGGTGTGCTTGGCTGAGCTAGGGTTCCTGGGTGTGGTAGGTTGTGCTGGGGTGAGGTAGGTGTGCTTGGCTGAGCTAGGGTTCCTGGGTGTGGTAGGTTGTGCTGGGGTGAGGTAGGTTTGCTGGGCTGAGCTAGGGTTCCTGGGTGTGGTAGGTTGTGCTGGGGTGAGGTAGGTGTGCTGGGATGAGCTAGGGTTCCTGGGTGTGGTAGGTTGTGCTGGGGTGAGGTAGGTGTGCTGGGCTGAGCTAGGGTTCCTGGGTGTGGTAGGTTGTGCTGGGGTGAGGTAGGTTTGCTGGGCTGAGCTAGGGTTCCTGGGTGTGGTAGGTTGTGCTGGGGTGAGGTAGGTTTGCTGGGCTGAGCTAGGGTTCCTGGCTGTGGTAGGTTGTGCGGGGGTGAGGTAGGTGTGCTTGGCTGAGCTAGGGTTCCTGGGTGTGGTAGGTTGTGCAGGGGTGAGGTAGGTGTGCTTGGCTGAGCTAGGGTTCCTGGGTGTGGTAGGTTGTGCTGGGGTGAGGTAGGTTTGCTGGGCTGAGCTAGGGTTCCTGGGTGTGGTAGGTTGTGCTGGGGTGAGGTAGGTATGCTGGGCTGAGCTAGGGTTCCTGGGTGTGGTAGGTTGTGCTGGGGTGAGGTAGGTGTGCTTGGCTGAGCTGAGGTTCCTGGGTGTGGTAGGTTGTGCTGGGGTGAGGTAGGTTTGCTGGGCTGAGCTAGGGTTCCTGGGTGTGGTAGGTTGTGCTGGGGTGAGGAAGGTGTGCTTGGCTGAGCTGAGGTTCCTGGGTGTGGTAGGTTGTGCTGGGGTGAGGTAGGTTTGCTGGGCTGAGCTAGGGTTCCTGGGTGTGGTGGGTTGTGCTGGGGTGAGGTAGGTTTGCTGGGCTGAGCTAGGGTTCCTGGGTGTGGTAGGTTGTGCTGGGGTGAGGTAGGTGTGCTGGGCTGAGCTAGGGTTCCTGGGTGTGGTAGGTTGTGCTGGGGTGAGGTAGGTGTGCTTGGCTGAGCTGAGGTTCCTGGGTGTGGTAGGTTGTGCTGGGGCGTGGTAGGTTTGCTGGGGTGAGGTAGGGTTCCTGGGTGTGGTAGGTTGTGCGGGGGTGAGGTAGGTGTGCTTGGCTGAGCTAGGGTTCCTGGGTGTGGTAGGTTGTGCGGGGGTGAGCTAGGGTTTCTGGGTGTGGCAGGTTGTGCTGGGGTGAGGTAGGTTTGCTGGGCTGAGCTAGGGTTCCTGGGTGTGGTAGGTTGTGCTGGGGTGAGGTAGGTTTGCTGGGCTGAGCTAGGGTTCCTGGGTGTGGTAGGTTGTGCTGGGGTGAGGTAGGGGTGCTGGGCTGAGCTAGGGTTCCTGGGTGTGGTAGGTTGTGCTGGGGTGAGGTAGGTTTGCTGGGCTGAGCTAGGGTTCCTGGGTGTGGTAGGTTGTGCTGGGGTGAGGTAGGTTTGCTGGGCTGAGCTAGGGTTCCTGGGTGTGGTAGGTTGTGCTGGGGTGAGGTAGGTGTGCTGGGCTGAGCTAGGGTTCCTGGGTGTGGTAGGTTGTGCTGGGGTGAGGTAGGTGTGCTTGGCTGAGCTGAGGTTCCTGGGTGTGGTAGGTTGTGCTGGGGTGAGGTAGGTTTGCTGGGGTGAGGTAGGGTTCCTGGGTGTGGTAGGTTGTGCGGGGGTGAGGTAGGTGTGCTTGGCTGAGCTAGGGTTCCTGGGTGTGGTAGGTTTGCTGGGCTGAGCTAGGGTTCCTGGGTGTGGCAGGTTGTGCTGGGGTGAGGTAGGTTTGCTGGGCTGAGCTAGGGTTCCTGGGTGTGGTAGGTTGTGCTGGGCTGAGGTAGGTTTGCTGGGCTGAGCTAGGGCTCCTGGGTGTGGTAGCTTGTGCTGGGGTGAGGTAGGTGTGCTGGGCTGAGCTAGGGTTCCTGGGTGTGGTAGGTTGTGCTGGGGTGAGGTAGGTTTGCTGGGCTGAGCTAGGGTTCCTGGGTGTGGTAGGTTGTGCTGGGGTGAGGTAGGTTTGCTGGGCTGAGCTAGGGTTCCTGGGTGTGGTAGGTTGTGCTGGGGTGAGGTAGGTGTGCTGGGCTGAGCTAGGGTTCCTGGGTGTGGTAGGTTGTGCTGGGGTGAGGTAGGTTTGCTGGGGTAAGGTAGGGTTCCTGGGTGTGGTAGGTTGTGCGGGGGTGAGGTAGGTGTGCTGGGGTGAGCTAGGGTTCTTGGGTGTGGCAGGTTGTGCGGGGGTGAGGTAGGTGTGCTGGGGTGCGCTAGGGTTCCTGGGTGTGGTAGGTTGTGCTGGGGTGAGCTAGGGTTTGCTAGGGTGCGCAAGGGTGGTTGGGGTGCTGGGGTGAGCCGCATGTGTTGCAGTGATGTAGCCGGGCTGGGAGTGATCAGGGTGTCATAGCATATGGGGTGGGCTAGGGCATGGGAGTGAGCTTGGGTGGGTTCTTAGGGTGTGTGTGTTGGTGTGATGCTGCAACGAGCAGGGGGGATTCTAGGTTAGGAAGAGTGGGCAGAGGGTTAGGTGTGATCCTGGGGTAGCAAGTGTGGGTGAGCTATTGAGATGCTTGGGTGGGTGGACTCCTGGGGTGAGTTCTGGGTGGGTTGCGGGGAATCCACAGAGGTCTGCCTTGCGCAAATTGCCCCAGTTTTTATTAGCCACAATCCCAGACAAAGTGTGATATTTGGTGGGGAAAAAACACAATGTTCACTTTGTCTGGGGTTCTGGGTAATACATTCTGGGCCGCTTCGCGCAAGTCACACCTCTGTGCATTCCCACGGGTGTCCTCTTTTGGGAAATGCATGGGGATCCCTGTTTTCCTTGCTGGCTTCGACACCCTAGGCCCAAATCTGTAGGTTGCCCACATGAACAAATTGTGCTGTGGCGAAAGGCTTGGGGTTACCAGCGGGTTACCCTTTTCCTTTTGCGCCCCCAGTAGGTGCACCCACACATGTGAGGTACCTTTTTCGTCGGAAAACCTGTGGGAACACGAGAAGGTATGACATCTGTTGTTGGCGACATGTTTCTGTGAGTGGACACAGGAAAATGTCTCTGAAATTGGCTGGAAATGAAGACAACTCTCAGACATTTCGCTCTGGCCACCCACCGAAACACACCACCAGCAACACATGGCCTACCTTCCTGCGTCCCCACACATGTCCTGATGAAAACGGTACCTCACATGTGTGGGGTCACCTAACGGGGCGGAAAAGGAAAAGGGTAACCCACTGGGAACCCCAAGCCTTTCACCACTGCCCATTTTGTTCATGTGGGCAACCTACAGATTTGTGCCTAGGGTGTCGAAGCCAGCAAGGGAAACAGGGAACCCGATGCATTTCCCAAAATAGGACACCACTGGGAATCCACACATGGCCCAATTGGAGGGGCGGCACATCTCATGTAGCCCTCCCAGGGGCAGATAAGAGGTGGGGGCTGTCCTGCAATCCTCCCTGGGTTCAGGCGTCCGTTCCTAGGAGCAGATATCTGGTCCCAGGGAGGGCTGCATGACATGGCACCCACTCCATTGCGGCTGGGGGCGAGGGGGTCAATGCCCCATCCCAATAGAAAATTCCCAGACCCTTTGGGGTGCCCCACAGCCCCCCCTAAAACGCGTTCCACCATTGTCACTTTTTTCCTTTGGTAACCCAACTCCCCTTGGTGCAGAGGCACATTGATGTGCCAATCTGGCCCCAGGGTGACCAAACCTCACTGCCCCACCCACTGGGGGGCCTGTCCCACTATTTCTGGGCGTCCTCTCCCCCCTCAAACCAAATGGATGGCGGGGGCACCTCATGCAGGTCTTCCTGGGCCTCATACAAACGGCTGCGTGAGGTACACACCCCTCCATTTGGGGTGGGGGGGAGAGGGCCCCAAAAATTGTGGGACAGGCCCCCCCAGTGGGTGGGGCAGTAAGGTTTGGGCACCCCGGCGCCTGATTGGCACACCAATGTGCCCCTCTGCGCCAAGGCAAGTTTCATAAACAAAAAAAAAATGGAAAAGGTACACTACACTTTAGGGCGGGCTGAGGGTAATTTTCTAATGTACTGGGGGGTGACCCTCTACCGCCACACCAAATGCAGGGGGGGATCTCATTCAGCCCTCCCTGGGGGCAGATGCCCCTTCCTAGGAGCAGATATCTGCCCCCAGGAAGGGCTACAAGGGGTGCCCCCATTTCTCCTTGGGGTGAGGGGGAGAGGGCCACCCCCCATTTCTGTAAAATATATCCCTGGTGGCTAGTGCCCCCCCACCACCCATCCCACCCAAAATTCCCTTTTTCTTATTTTTTGTTTTTGTTTTGCCCCCTTCCCTGGGGGAAGATGATCAGCTATCTGCCCCCAGGGGGGGTCTAACCTGCAGGCCCCATCCTTTGGGGGGCCTGAACACTAATTCCTGGTAGTCCTCCCCCCCACCCCCCAATTGGATGGGGGGCCACCTCATGTACTCCTGCCTGGGGCCATAAATCTGCCCCCGGGGAGGGCTATAAGGGGTGGCCCCCCCTTTCCACTTGGTGTGGGAGGGGGAGGCGCCACCACCATTTCATGGGGGCAAAAAAAATCCCAGCAACCCCATCCCCGTTCTATTTATTATAAAAAAAAAAATCTTTTTGCCCCCCTTCCCTGTGGGCAGATGATCAGCTATCTGCCCCCAGGGTTGTGCACATATGTGCCCCCATGCTTTGGAGGCCAGGTGGGGGGAGCCAGGGGGGGAAGAGGGCAGCCCCTCTCCCCCCCACGTCACAAACTTTTTCATGGTGGTCCAGTGGGTTGCTGGTCACGGATCGAGCGCTTTGCGCTGATCTGTGATCAGCAATGCATCATATACGTGGTGTCCTTAGAAAGGGGAGATCCTTCCCTTTCCAAGGACACCACTTTTTCCTATATCCCTGGTGGCCTAGTGGGCCCCAGGGCCCCAAACCCCCTCCCACCTCCCCCCTTCCCTCGCCTTTTTTTTTTTCTTTTTCACCCCTGGGGGCAGTGATCATCTGCCCCCAGGGGTCTCCAGCACTGTGGCCCCATGCTTTGGGGCCACAGGGGGAAGGGGGCTGCTTATCAAATCAATCAAATGCTCTGCGTTCTATTACTCCATTAGCACCAGAACCTCTTTACAGCTTACCCACCCGATATCAATTAAGATGATGCAAAAACCCCTGTCCACTTAGAGTCAGCCAGTAGATGGGCGCAATGTGTCTCCACTGGGTGGCACCTCACAAGGTGGCACAGGGCAGCCCTTTTTAGGAAGACAGCTCAGGTGCTAGGCAGATTCTTGTAGGCAAAGTGACATTCTTCAATAGGAGGCACTAGTGCATACTCTAGAAAGGGGACAGCAAGAGAGCCTTCTCCGGGAAAGATGACCATAAGCAGAAGACTATCCCTGTCTACGGAATCCAGGTGCCTGTGGTCCAGGACTGCACAAACCCGCATTCACTTCTCATAAGGCAGGCGTGAGCATGTCCACGCTGAGCCAGAACATTCAACAGTTTCTAGTCAATAGTGAAGTCTCATTTATTGTGCGAGGCATTACAGCATCCAATGCATCTATCCAATTTCTTCACATTTCACTGAATTTAGTCTCAGAATTGTCCTCACGGATTAGTACCCCACAATAATGAACTTTGTATCTGTTATTTGGACTGTCAGATGCCTGGAGAATGAAGAGGTCCACAGAGGTGGAGGGGTAAACCCATCCTCAATGATAGGTAGAGGCTATTCTTATCTATAAATCTTCCCAGTGAAATGCCTTCCATCTCACTGAAGTACCAGGATAAAGTCGTGTTTACAACATCTACAAATCATCTTGGCTGTAAAAGGTGGGATTTTCATCTCCATACTTCTCCCTAACATGCTCTGTGTTTTGGCATTTGGGGAGGTTCTCTGTCTGTGTAGTGCCCTTAAGAGTCTGCAGTGAAGTGTAAACATGCACAGCAATCACCTTACAATTGTACTTTGAGGCTCCTTTGACATCAGAATGCTGGCCTACCTTTATCTTTGCACTGCACCACGCAGTGATGGGTGCATATTTTTGGGGTGTTGGCAGAATGACAGAAATGCAAACAGCTTCAAGCAACTCAAGTTTCATCAAGTGGACCTGAGTCTTACCCGTTCATATACAGTCCAATTTTGGACACTGCCAGTCTCTCAATTTTTTTCTGTAGTCTCCCACATAGTAATTTTCATTTATTTTACTAAAATGATAACATTTGTCCAAAATCATCCTACCTCGCAATATACCTGGACGTGGCATGGCACAGTTGAACTGCCAACACACATCTGTGCCATTCCAAAACCCATGCCCCATGTACATGGTGGCAGGGGAGCCGACTTATGAATTTCCCGGGGGGGGGGGGGCTCAAATACAGGAAGTGACATCACTGGCAGTTATAGGACCACAAATTTGCATGTAGTCGCCAACTTGGTGCAACAGCGTGCGGGGGGGGTGGAGTCGCGCGCAGCGCAGAACAGTGGAAACATTGGCTAGCATGTGCTGCATATACTAAAGTCAAGTAAGAAGGAGATTTAAGCCTTCGAGTTGCATTCCAGTAAGTCATCAGTGCCCCTATTCCACCCCTCTATAATCATCCAGGTTGTAGTAGCCCTCAAAAGGCAGAGCAACACAACTAGGATGGGAGAACGAAATGCCGTCCCATCCTGCGAGTGTGTCAAACGTCAGAGAAAAGTCTGTGCGGGTGCCTCCTACCTTGGAGCACAATCTCACTAATTTGGTGCAAATCTCGCAAGTGGGAGCATGGGAATCCCCTGCGTGTGTGTGGCTGCAGACCGCGGATCACATGCTCACTTCTTCAGTGTGAAACTCTGGCCAAGGCTCTTTGGGCAAGCTTTCAGGATGGGTCTCACACCTATAAACAGTGTGATATATTGAGTGGGCACCTCACTCCTTGGAGCATAGTATCAACCGTTGCTGGTAATCTCACAACTGAACGTGCAGTTTCACTCTTGGTCATCTCAGTGACCCCATGTTTATTAATGGAGTCAGTCTCCCATCTGGGAAGACAATTATATTTCTGTTAAAACACTCCGAATTGTCACTCCAGTTTTCTCGATCTATAGATCCATATCATATTCATTCAGTGTGTGCAGGGGTGATAACTTGTGTCTGAGAGAGCTAATTCTTTCATTCAGGAGAGCTAAAGGGGTAACAACACCCTGTATGTGGGATCAGGCTCATTTTGCCCCATGGCCCCTCCAGAAGGAGTGAGCAGGTTTTAAGACCCTGCTGATTCTGCTATCCGACAGGCTCGAGCCTTCTATCCCTTGCCCCATCACGGCTCCCAAATCCTGAGCGGCAGCTTATGGACAGCAGGCAGCTCCGGACATGCATGTTGCCAATTGAATGTAGACAGATCTACTATTTAGACACTGGGAGAGAGCCATGAATCCACATTGGTGGTGAAGAAGCACTCAACATACAGAACACAATGGAATAGTGTTGCAGTCCTGCTGAGAAATGACAATTCTGAGCATGTGAGCAGTAGGCTGGATCAGTGCTGCCCCATAAAAGGTGTAGAAGCCTCTGTGAGAAGTGGTAGTATTTTCACATTAACTATGCTTAAGAACTTTGGGTTATTTAATAGTGCTGCTACATTCTGAGTAATTCCATCCCTTTAAATATATGAGCTCTTGTATAACCATGACAGTGTTGAGATATTCTGATGATGACGGACTTGCTCAATAGTTCTGGTTCTGTATCATTAAATGTACTTCAGATCTTTAGAGTATCGGAAGGATAGTTCAGGGGCAACGTGCTCGCCTTGGAAGCAAGACGACACAGAGCAACACAGGTTCGATCCCTCGGTCCGCGCAACACAGGTTCTCTCCCTCAGTCCGCACAACACAGGTTCGCTCCCTCGGTCCGCGCAACACAGGTTCGCTCCCACAGTCCGCGCTTAGAAACCTCTGGGTAGTACATGCATTATAAATAACCAATAAAAATAAAAATAAATACATCTGTTGAGAAGTGCTGGGGCCTTGTCAATAAGAGTGTAGCAGCTCAACTGAGAGGTGCTGATGTTGTCCCATCAAAAGTATAGCAGCCCCACTAAGATGAACTAGCATTGCCTTAACAAAAGCATAGTATTAACACTGAGAAGCTTCAACAATTATAGAAGCCCTGTTACAGCAGTACTATCCCATCAGGAGTATAGCCAGCAAACTGAGGAGCACCAGCATTTCCCCATTTCAAATATGGCAGCTCTACTAGAAAGTGCTGGCTCATACGCCTCCGCTCCCCGCCTGTGATGGTGTGGGGTGATGGCAGGCCCCACCTGCAGGCACACAAGCACGCACACGGCACTCGCACCAAGAGACACGCCGGAGACGTGTTGATACTCTGGTCTCCGGCGCGAACTGCCGGCCGGGACCGTCTTTATTCATGCACGCATGCGCGAGCATCGTTATGGGCCACGCAGAACCGCGTATTACTACGCAATATCCCTCCTTTTTCCCCAAACAATGAACATTGATCAACAGTATAACTTAACAACGTATTCTTCAAACATAAATGTTCTAGCACAACCTAGATGACTAGGCAGGGTCCATAATAAAGTCTTGGAACCTCTGCGGCGGCTTATGCCCCGCCCGGCTCGGGTACCTGCGTGCCTCGGCCTGAGGCACCTCTTGTGTCCCTTGAGTCTCGGCCAGTCCATCGGGTCTCGGTGGCGGTTCATCGCTTGGCTCAGGTGCCGGAGGGTCGACTTCATCCGTTTCGGCAGATCCCACGCGCTTGAAAAACGAGACATTCCTGGTGACAGTTCCACATGCGTTGGCCGCTGTAATCATCGAGCCCTTTACGTGCGTCACCCCCAGGGGTTGGGTTTCGTAGGTTAACGATAACTTTCCTTCTGCTCTTCTGTTTCGCACCAATACAGTATCCCCCACCGCAATCGGCCTCTCCGAGAGCTTCCTCCTGATCGTCTCCTTTTCATTCCGCACCGCCCTCTCCGTTCGCACGTGATCTTTTTCAACCTCCCCCGGCTGCCGGCCTTCCATTTCGGGCAGGAGCCCTCTTGGTACACGCTTAAAGAGTGCTTCGGCAGGGGTGACCCCGGTTGACTGATGGGGGGTCGAGCGATACTCTCGAAGGAAGTCCACTAAGTTGCGTCGGAGGTCTGCGCCTCCATCTGCTGATATGCGGAACACTTTGTTTAGCGTTTGCATGAAGCGCTCTACCTCCCCATTTGCCCTCGGCCAGAGCGGTGTGACTTTCCTATGGCGTATTCCCCTCTCCTCACAGTACTGCGCAAAACGTTGCCCCCGAAATGGTGCCCCATTGTCTGAGCATATCTCCACCGGAAATCCATGCGTGGCGAACATTTTCTCCAGCGCCATGATGGTGTGGTCACTCGCCGTCGACTCCACCAGTTCAACCTCCGGATAGCGGGACCATTGGTCTTTCACCATTAGAAAGTAGAGCCCTCGGCCGGTGGATCCAAAGTCGGCATGGACCGTCCCCCATGGCTGGTCACTTCTCTCCATGGTTTGGATCGGCGGGGCCCTCTCCACCGGGTGGGCTGCTTGGCAGGGGATGCACCTTCTCACAAACTCCTCCACTCTACTTTCCAGGTCGGGGAACCAGACCTTGAGTCTCAGTCTTGCTTTCATCTTGGCCATCCCTTGGTGCCCATTGTGTGCGAGCTGCAGAACTTTGTCAACCAGTGTCCGCGGGATGACAATCTGGTGACCCCTTAGCAGGAGGCCATCCTCGGCTACCGAGAGATCATGGTGCGCCTTCCAGAGAGCCTGCAGGTCTTTCTGAGCCCCTGCATTCCTTCGGGAGTTGTCCTGAAGGACCTCTCGCCACTCTCCATTTTCCATGGCAAGCTTGATCCTTGTGAATGTCTCGTCCATGTTGGAGTCTTCGGCGATCTCCTGGCGGGATAGGGCAACGGGCAGCGCCGCCTCGACCGCGAGATGTATCGCTTCAACACCCTCTGCCACATCCGCTGTGTCTTTTGGCCTCCCCGCACCTGGATGGCGGGACAGGTAGTCTGTCGGGTTGTCAGGGCCTGTTTGATACAGCAGTTTGACCCTGTACTCCATTAACGACAGAATCCATCTCTCTATTCTAGGCGGTGGTTTGGATGATGTTCCGGACAAGATCGGGATGAGAGGCTTGTGGTCGGTTACCACCACGACTGGTTTTCCCAAAATATATATCCGGAAGTGCTTGCACCCCCATAGGATGGCCAGAGCTTCCCGCTCGATCTGAGAGTACCGTCTCTCCGTCTCTGTTAGCGCTTTGCTGGCATATGCGATGGGCCTCATGGTTCCTTGATTGTCGGCCTGCATGAGGACAGCCCCCAGTCCTACGGGGCTGGCATCAACTACAATTTCGGACTCCCGATCCGGATTGAAGTATGCCATTGTTTCTTGTTCCGATAGGGCATTTTTGATGTTGTCGAAAACCCTCGGTTCTTTCTCCCCCCAGTTCCAGGCGATGTCGTTTCTGGTTAGCGCTCTCAGGGGTTCCGACAGGGAGGCTAGATCGCGGATGAAGCGACTACAATATGTCACCATACCCAGGAAGCTTCTGATTTCAGATGGTGAGGTTGGCGGGGTAGCTTCCCGAATATCCTTCACTTTTTCGGGATCAGGTGATGTGCCCCCCGCGTGGAAGACGAACCCAAAAAATTCCAGCCTGTCTCTCAGGAACTCACACTTCTCTTTGTGCAGTGTCAACCCTAGGTCGCGCAGCCTCGTCAGTGTGTTTTCCAGGCGCTTTAGGTGTTCAGCCTCGGACCGGGCAGAGACCAGAATGTCATCCGACATGTTTATCACTCCCTTGAGTCCAGACAGGGCTCCCTGATGGTATTCCGGAAGACCTCTGCTGCGGAAGAGATACCAAAACTGAGTGTTTTATATTGGTATAACCCCTCGTGAGTCGTAAACGTTGTGATGTATCTTGACTCGGGGTGGAGCTCCAACTGATGGTACCCGGACCTCAAATCCAATTTTGAGAACACTTTCGCCCCTTGAAGCTCTCCAATGATGTCGTCCAGGGTGGGTGTTATGTGGCGCTCTCTTTTGATCGCTAGGTTGGGAAGCCTCATGTCCACGCAGATGCGCACCGCACCCAGTTGTTTGGGCTTTGGGGCTACCACAATCGGGGAGACCCACGGTGTGGGGTCCTCTACCTTCTCGATGATGTCCTTGTCTATCAGGGATTGCAGCTCGCGTTCCACCTGTGCCCTCAGATGGAAAGGGACGCAGCGGTGTTTGAGAGCCGTTGGTCTCACAGACCCATCGATGTGGAAGCGTATGGGGTCAGCCTTTAGTTTCCCTATCCCTCGGAATATCGTTTCAAAACGACTCAACAGATTTTCCAAGTTAGTGTGATAGACTGCAAATGAGAAGTGTACAGTGTCCAATGCCTCAGCCGCAGCACAACTCAGAAGGGAATGCGGGCTCACATCTGTGACAAAGAATCTTGCCCTTATTTTGTTTTGTCCGTGAGTGACTGGGGCCACAAATACTCCTTGGATGGGAAGCGGTGTGTGTCCTCCGAAAGCGTATATCCGTGCTGTGGACTCTGCTAGGCCTGGTGGACCAGGGAGTGCATTGTAGTGTTTCGTTGCAAGCACACAGACGGACGCCCCAGTGTCTATCAAGACCGGTGTGGGTGTTTCCCAAATGTTAACTGGGCACTTGGGTTGTCGTCTCCTGCCTGGGCCTTCAGCTATGCTCGAGATGAAGAAGATTTCGTCTTCCTCCTCCTCCTCGGCGATGTTCAGGTCCTGTACGCCTTGTTCAATGGATGATACACCCCTCACTCTCCGAGTGCTGCCTCTGGCAACCCTTTCGGGCCCTCTCGACACGGCGACAGGTGCTGATGCCCTGCACACTCTAGCATATTGGCCTGGGGTGTTACACCGGCCACAGGTTCTCGATTTGGCTGGACAGTCACCCATATGTGGCAGGGCGTACCCACAATATTGGCACGAGGGAGCGCTGCTATGCCCCCCCGGGCTATCACCTCCTCTTGACCTCCACCTTGACTTTCCTGGGTTAGTGCGGCCAATTGCAAAAGCCTCACCTTCGTTCCTCCCATGCGTGGCTGCATCCATTTTCGCACCCCTCGCGTCAGCCAGCTCATAGGCCCTTGCTGTGTCCAGAATCTGCTGTAGAGTCAAACCAGGTTCCCTCAATACCTGCCTCCTCAGTTTACCAGAGCTGCAGCCCTGCAACAACTGGTTCCGAACCATCTCCTCTTCATTACCCCATCTACATGAACTT
Source organism: Ambystoma mexicanum (assembly GCF_040938575.1). Lineage (NCBI taxonomy): Eukaryota > Metazoa > Chordata > Amphibia > Caudata > Ambystomatidae > Ambystoma > Ambystoma mexicanum. The sequence continues at coordinate 49,673,934 of NC_090930.1, forward strand.
TCTAGAACTCTGTGTCATGCACAAAATTGATCCAATGACTCTTCCTCTCGTTGTCTTTCCGCACTCATGACGAACCTATCAAAGTCTACATTCTCCATTGGCAGAAAATGATCTCGGAGCGCCAGCTTCACTGCAGCATATGTCGCAACCGGAATGTTCAGAGAGTCATATATCTTGTGCACCTCGGCCCCTGCCGAGTACACCATGATTGCAATTCTTTCTTCGTCTTCCGTGATCCCCGAGGCCGTGAAGAACATCTCCAACCTCTTCACCCACAGGAGCCATTTGGGCCCCAACTTGGAAGGTGGGCCCGTGGTATCAAATTCGGGCATGGGGGCTAGTGTGCTGTTCACCCTGCGAGGGATGGGGGCAGGAGCGCCATCCTGTTCTTCTTCCTCCCCCATTTCCCTGCGTGGTACTTACAGAAATACGTTGAACTGCTTTAAAGACAGGGCCCTGGGTCACCCTTGGCGCAATATCTTCTCCAGTGCCACTCTTTTCTTCTTTTTTTTTTGTTATATTGGCAGAATGCCACAACCTTGTGGCTGTACAGGCTGTGGAGGGTCCAAAAATTCACTCTTTCCGGTGCAAATCGCAGGTGGCGCACGAGCACCCTCACGGGCCGCAACCACTGCGTTCTGCGCTCGATGCAAGATGGCCGCCAGCCACACGGGTGAACCTGTGCCGACACGGAGCAGCGTTCTCCTCTCTGGACGCTACCGGAGCCGTCCTCGTCGCCAGTGTGATGGTGTGGGGCGATGGCAGGCCCCACCTGCAGGCATACAAGCACGCACACGGCACTCGCACCAAGAGACACGCCGGAGACGTGTTGCTGCTCTGGTCTCCGGCGCGAAGTCCCGGCCAGGACCGTCTTTATTCATGCGCGCATGCGCGAGCCTCGTTATGGGCCGCGCATGCTCAGAACCGCATATTACTACGCAACACCGCCCATAGCATTCACCCTCACCACGGGCACACTCAGATACATGCAAACAGTCTCATTTGCCCTCTCCCTGCCCCTGCTCCCTGCCCCCTCCCTCGCTTTGCATCTGTACCTCCATTTCTAAAAAGCCTTCTGGGTTGGGTGTACCTCTACATCTGTTCACCCCTCTTTCCAAGAGGGGTGCACAGATGTACGAATACACCAAACCCAAAACGATTTTTAGAAATTGAGGGACAGACTTGTTTTGCATCTGTGCCTCCATTTCTAAAAATCCTTCTGGGTTGGGTGTACCTCTACATCTGTGCACACCGGTGCACAGATGTAGAAGTATACCCAACCCAAAACGATTTTTAGAAATTGAGGGACAGATGCAAAGACAGAGCCTCTTGCTTTGCATCTGTCCCACAATTTCTAAACATCGTTTTTCCTCAGCTTTTACCCGGGCTGCCAGAGAGAGACACAGTATGGATGGAACAAAGGGCCATCCATACTGTGTCTCTTCTCTCTGGCCCAGGGGGTGTGGGGGGGCTTCAGCCCCGACTTCATTCTGCCAGGGGCTTGGGGGGGCACGGGCCCCACAGCCCCCCTGTACTCGGCACCCCTGCATGGTGGGGTTGTAAAATCCACTGTGTCTTTTCCAGGGCCCTGAAGCCCAGTATTGCCAGGTCAGAAGGAAAAAATAAGCTGAATGCCCCTTCAAAACAAGCCAAAAACAAGTGGACTCCCAACCAAATAAGCTGAAAAAACAAGCACACCTCTAAAACAATGTGGATAGGTCTTAGAAGTTGAAAAATAACTATAACGCAAATAATACATACAGCGAACACAAACATAATATGTTAACAAAAAGCATTTATTAAAATTGTTATTTTCTAACACTTGGTGTCTATTTTAATTACTTGTATGTGTGCGACTTATAAGCGCATCATTGGTTTTTTGGATCCTTGGCTGCTCTGGACCTTGATTCGTCGCTCACCTCTGGTCCTTGGCTCCATTGATGGTACCTGGCAAGTAGCCCCATGTCCTTCATGACACTGAGTCCAGTTATTTCCTGTTAAATACTAGGACTGGTATTTTACTTCTTCCCATTATAAGTATAGGCCTACAAGGATCAGTATGCAAAGGGAAAATCCAGGACTGGCTCATGGCAACACGTATGACATAGCCCCCACCCCCTTGCCATCTTCCTTCTTTTGCTTCTGGTGTTTGGCGTAATAAGAAAAAGAATAGCCATTTACAAAGTGTCGACTTGTACTCCTAAAGTGAACTAGCCAGGTGCTGTGGCAGTACTGGTGAACGGACTCAGTCTTCCGGTTCACGCTAGAGTTGGCCTGTCAATGTACTGAGCAAGAAGGAAAATTTAAACCTACAGGAAAAATAATATATGAACAAAAGCACAAGCGGGAAGATAAGAACCATACCCGACCAGTAGCGCCCAAAACACCTTCTCATGGGAACTCTTTCAGCTCTCTTTATTCAAGCCTTAACATCAAACTTTGCACTCGACAATGACTTAATTTGAGCTGTAAATGCTACTGGTGTAATAAAAATGTCTTAACCTGGTCTGCCTTCAGCCAATCAATTTTTAAGCACTGTGTGTGCCCTTCAGTGAAGTCCTGTTAACAGTTTTTGGCTTTTAAAAACATATCAGGCATTTGCCATGCACTGCCATTAGATGCCCAGGTACTTGCACCTGCTACCGTTCATACCATTAAAGACAGCAGGGCCTACCAAGGGCCTTTCCCATGCCTACACAAAAACCCAAACTATTGGCATTGCCATTGCTTGTTTCCATCTTGATTTAACTAAGTGTTGCCGTAAATACCCTGTAATTGTTTACCTCTTTGCTAGGTAATGCGTCTTCAAAGGGTCTCTAATATTGAAAGAGCTCATCAATGGAAAATGCCTGCACATAACCTACAATGGGAGCGCTGGGAGTCCTTGCAGGTCATTAAGGGGCTGCAGACAGCCCGTCCAGGACGCTGCGTGTGGCTTTGAATTAGAATGGCAATCAGCCCGAGCTTCACATTGTGTGCTTAGCTGCTTATGGGAGGACGGGATGTTCGCGTTGTTTCATATGCATTTTATTTTCTTTTTTGTAAATGTGGCCAAGTCGAGCAGGGACTGGAAAACAAGCGGAACAACAGCACTGAACTCACTGAGCCATGCAGTGTCAACACTTCTCACTGTAACGGGGCTTCATTAAGAGGGGGAGGGCAATGTGAACAGATGGCTGAGCGCGACGTCCCCTGTCCCTACTGCTTTCATCTGTAGAAAGATGCCTCTTCTACAGCCCTGCCCCCAGTGCTTAACTACACATCATGACTGAGCATGCGCAGTCAGCCGGATTTATCACGAATATGTACGTGTATGTGAACTAAGTGCATTATTAACGTGATAATGATGCACTTACTTCACATACAGGTACATATATATTTGTTATGTATACTTTCATATGTTTTGCACATTTAGTGCTTATTAAAATCCTGGGACTTTATGAAACACAGTGTCCGCTGTGTTTATCTTCTGGAGTCCGGTGGATTCGTGAGGTTTGCGTACATTTACTAGTAGCTCTTAACAGGGCTTCGCCGTGTTCTGTTATTTCAGTGAGCCTGGCTCACAACAAGTTACAGAAACGGCACCCCTGGAACCCCACAAACACAGGCACACCACATTCCTGCTGTCAAAAAATCCTATACTTTAAGTACTGACTGAGCATGTGCACGCATGCTCAGTCAGCAAGATAGGATTTTCTGACAGATAGGAATGTGGTGTGCCTGTGTTTGTGGGGTGCCAGGGGTGTAATAAAAATGTCTTAACCTGGTCTGCCTTCAACCATTCAATTTATAAGCACTGTGTGTGCCCTTCAGTGAAGTCCTGTTAACAGTTTTTGGCTTTTAAAAACATATCAGGCATTTGCCAGGCACTGCCATTAGATGCCCAGGTACTTGCACCGGCACTGCTCGAGGGACTAGGTGGGCAAACAGTGTCCGCCCACTTTTTTCATAGGCCGGACGCTGGACATCTGTGCATTTTCAAGGAATTGAAACAAAATACTTGCCATGGGCGGGTCTTGAACAGGTCACGTGCCTCTGAACCCAGAGACTTAACCACAAGACCACAGTGACCTCTTAAGGTAAACTTGTACAATGTTTCGTATTGACATTCTGCTATACAGGACGCGTCGTGTTACACATGTTTAGCCAGCACTGCTGTAGGAACATCTGTTCTCTTGGCAAATGATAATGAGTCCTGGGCACTTCCTGTAATGGGGACAGACAAACTGAGTGAAATGTGCACATGACACTTTAAGACGTGGTCACTTCCCATTGCTCTGCCCTATGACTCCTCCCACCCCCTCCACCCCTTGGTCTCGGCCACTCTGTGTAACTCTCCTCGTCGGGACCTTCCCCCTCATTCTTCCCCTCTGTGCAAGGGTCTCTCCGCTAGATGGCGCAGGAGTTCTAGGTTCCGGGAGTTCCACGGCGCAAGCGTCAGTCAGACATACCATCTCTCTCCACTAGATGGCGCGCGCGTTCTAGGTTTCGGGAGTTCTACGGCGCTGCTTTCACTGCACATACTTGTGTTTTCTGCACCGCAGATGGGTGTAGAAATAGCAGAGGAGCTGCATAGCTGCATTGCCTTAAAAAAAAAAAATAGACACATTTAAACATGAAAACTGTGGGATCCAGTATAGCTAATGTTCTTTGTGTGCTGTCATTCCTCTCTTCATGCACACACACTTACAGCCTGCCCTGCCAGGGCGGGCTGGACTGGCCTATAGGGAACTATGGCGATTCCCCGGTAGTCCTCTGCACCCTGGCCAGGGGTGGACTGGCCTATAGGGAACTCTGGCGATTTCCCGGTAGTCCTCTGCGCCCTGGCCAGGGCTGGACTGGCCTATAGGGAACTCTGGCGATTTCCCGGTAGTCCTCTGCACCCTGCCAGGGCGGGCTGGACTGGCCTATAGGGAACTCTGGCGATTCCCCGGTAGCCCTCTGCACCCTGGCCAGGGCTGGACTGGCCTATAGGGAACTCTGGCGATTTCCCGGTAGTCCTCTGCACCCTGCCAGGGCAGGCTGGACTGGCCTATAGGGAACTCTGGCGATTCCCCGGTAGTCCTCTGCACCCTGGCCAGGGCTGGACTGGCCTGTAGGGAACTCTGGCGATTCCCCGGTAGTCCTCTGCACCCTGGCCAGGGGTGGACTGGCCTGTAGGGAACTCTGGATATTTCCCGGTAGTCCTCTGCACCCTGGCCAGGGGTGGACTGGCCTGTAGGGAACTCTGGCGATTCCCCGGTAGTCCTCTGCACCCTGGCCAGGGGTGGACTGGCCTGTAGGGAACTCTGGCGATTTCCCGGTAGTCCTCTGCACCCTGGCCAGGGCTGGACTGGCCTGTAGGGAACTCTGGCGATTCCCCGGTAGTCCTCTGCACCCTGGCCAGGGCTGGACTGGCCTGTAGGGAACTCTGGCGATTCCCCGGTAGTCCTCTGCACCCTGGCCAGGGGTGGACTGGCCTGTAGGGAACTCTGGATATTTCCCGGTAGTCCTCTGCACCCTGCCAGGGGTGGACTGGCCTGTAGGGAACTCTGGCGATTTCCCGGTAGTCCTCTGCACCCTGCCAGGGGTGGACTGGCCTGTAGGGAACTCTGGCGATTTCCCGGTAGTCCTCTGCACCCTGGCCAGGGGTGGACTGGCCTGTAGGGAACTCTGGCGATTTCCCGGTAGTCCTCTGCACCCTGCCAGGGGTGGACTGGCCTATAGGGAACTCTGGAGATTTCCCGGTAGTCCTCTGCACCCTGGCAGGGGTGGACTGGCCTATAGGGAACTCTGGAGATTTCCCGGTAGTCCTCTGCACCCTGCCAGGGGTGGACTGGCCTGTAGGGAACTCTTGCGATTTCCCTGTAGTCCTCTGCACCCTGCCAGGGGTGGACTGGCCTATAGGGAACTCTGGCGATTTCCCGGTAGTCCTCTGCACCCTGGCCAGGGGTGGACTGGCCTGTAGGGAACTCTGGATATTTCCCGGTAGGCCTCTGCATCCTGGACAGGGGTGAACTGGTCTATAGGGAACTCTGGAGATAACCAGGTAGGCCTCTGCACCCTGGCCAGGGGTGGACTGGCCTATAGGGAACTCTGACGATTTCCTGGTAGTCTTCTGCACCCTTGCCAGGGGTGGACTGGCCTATAGGGAACTCTGGAGATTTCCCGGAAGGCCTCTGCACCCTGGGCTTCTTTTGTGTGATAACCTGTTTTATTTCCACATTTTCTCATAGGAAAAGGACTGGACTTGCTGAACGTGTGTAATTGGGTGCCCCATTCAATATTATTTCCCTGGGCTGTTTTGGTTCATAACCCACCCCTGTGTGTGTGGGGCCAATGTCAACATGATGGTTTTGCCCTCCTCCTTTGCTTAGAGCGGAAGTCAGTCTGAGACACCTGTGGGGAGCATACATTTTAATGGAGATAAAGAGAAGGTTAATAGCCACCAATTGTAACAAGACGGTGAGCCAGTAGGGAGCTGACACACTGAATGCCCACTGAATAGCTATGAATCCTTCTTTGTAAGCAATTGTTGTCGGTGGAGGAACGAGTGTTGACAGGCAACGAGGTCCTAACCCTTCTGTTTTCCCCAATGGAAGTGATGGCCGGAAGGCATCAGCAAATGCAGCTTGTAAACAAGTGTTTCAAAGCACCCATTAAGGCCCAGAACGTAGGTAATATATAAAGGCATATATTGCTGTGCTATTAGATTGCTAACTGGCAATATGGGGGCAGTTTCTGCCATCTCCCTTCCTCCACCTGAGGCTCGAGGCCACTTTCATTTTTAAAAGGTTGAAAGGTCTTGACGCCATCCCTGTGCTCTGCTGTCTATTAACTCTACTAGGGCAGGAGAATTGTCATTGGCATGCAGGACCTTAAGAGGGCCAGAATCTTCACACTCAACCCTGCATCCGAAGGTATCAGATGAAGTGTCTGGAAAAGAGGAGTGATAATGCTGCTCTTGCCCAGTAGATGTCACTATCACTCCTTGTCACAGCCATCCTATTGAATAGGGAAGCACCCAGCACTTATGATGCGCAGTACCAAGGGAACACTGGGCTTCATTCTAAATCGACCAGTCTGTTAATAAAAGTGCCCATATTGATGGATACTATCAGTTTACCGGACCGGGCTATTACAGGTTTGCTGGTGGTGCACCTGAGTTACCCCCAGGCGCCCTACCGGCAAAAACAGCCGTCATTGCCGGTCCTACCGGACTCCATGAATGGGGATTAACACTCTGGCACTCGTAATCCGGCAGCCTGAGTGCCGGAAACGGCAATAACATTGCTGTTATCCTGGCGGGTTTACCACCAGGATACTGGCAGGGTCAGAATGAGGCCAACTGCACGGCAGCCAGAACTTCTACACAGCACCCCTACACTTTTGTGTAGCACTCAGCACAGCACGCAGAAGCACATCTAAAAATATTTAGGGTTCACCGTCGATGGCATGCTCTACTTTTCTCCCCAAAATGACTAGGGAGCACACTATCATCTCCACATGTTGGAGTCTGTCCCCCTCCCCCAAATGTCTGACAAAGTGGAGGTGGTTTGCATGAATTATTGCAGCAGAACAGCAGCTGCAAGTGAGCGAGTACAAGGCTGCTAAGCCAATTAATGCCCACATCACAAGCTCACAGACCCTCGTATTGCCTAACTCTGGGGCAGTGCATACTCTTTGCAATTCTGTGCATTATCCAGCAGGCTTTTTGAGAAGTGAGTCCTAGCGATATCCATCAGACGATCACTGTTGCGTATTGAATACGCCAGCAGACGCATGCGCGAGCGGGATCGAGGTTTCGCACATGCGCAGTGATGACTTAAGGCGGTCCCCGGGCAGTTCGCACGGGAGACCTGAGCAGTCACACGTCTCCGGCCTGCCTTCTTGTGTGAGTGCGTGTGTGTCAGTGCCGCTGTCAGCGTGAGGCCCCTGACAGACCCCACGCCCATAACACTGGCGACGAGGGCGGCTACGGAGCTGTTCTCCGCTCCGACGGCGTCGGAGGAACAGAACGTTGCTCCGTGTTAGCACGGACCCGCACGCACGACCGGCGGCCATTTTTTTTCTCTTTCACACGCAGATTGCAGTGGTTGCGGCCCGTGAGGGTGCTTGTGCGCCATCTGCTCTCTGTAATGCTTTAAAACTATTTTTGGAACCCCCACAGCCCAGCTGCCGCAGGGCTGTGGCACAGAAGAGGGAGAACAAAGGAAAGAGGACAGTTAGAGGGCCTTCTGTCTCAAGTGGACTCATCTGCCCTGACCACCTCGACGCCCGCTAAGCACAGCTTCCCGTGAGTACCATACACCACGATGGGTGAGGAAGAGGAGCAGGAGGATGCTGTTGCCCCAGTTCCACGCAGGATGCACAGTACTCTAGCCACCATGCCCGAATTTGATACCACAAGCCCCCCATCCAAGTTGGGCCCGAAGTGGCTCTTATGGGTCAAGAAACTAGAAATGTTCTTCAGAGCCTCGGGGGAAATGGATGATGAGGCGAAGATAGCTATCATGGTGTACTCTGCGGGGACAGAGGTCCACCGAATATATGACTCTCTCAACATCCCAGTTGTCACGTATGACGCAGTGAAACAAGCACTTCGGGACCATTTTCTTCCCATGGCAAACGTAGACTTTGACAGGTTTGTCATGTGCGCCGAAAAACAACTGGAAGAAGAATCGCTGGACCAGTTCTGTGCACGGCTAAGGCACCTGGCAAGCTCCTGCAGGTGGGTGAACGAGGAAGAAATGATGTAGCTCAGGGAAACTGAGGAGACAAGTCCTGAGAGAACCTGGACTGACTCTGCAGCAGATTTTGGACACGGGGAGATCTTACGAACTGGCAGAGGCCAGGGGGGCAAAGATGGACGCAGCCACACACTCCAGAAAGGAGGAAGAGGCATTTGCGGTTGGACGCTCTGCTCCAGGGAGGGCGAGATGGACACCAATGAGAGGAGACGCCCCACAGCACCGGGTACTGCTCCATCGTGCCCCTACTGCGGGTATGACCTGCCGCATGTGGGTGAGTGTCCTGCCAAATCGAGGGTCTGTGGCCGGTGTGGCACACTGGGACACTATGCGAGGGTGTGCAGGGCAACGGCACCAGTAGCAGCCTCGAGAGGACCAGAGAGAGTTGGCAGAAGCGACGCCCGGAGAGTAAGGGGTGTATCAGCTGTCGAACAGGGCATGCAAGATCTCAACATCGCAGAAGAGGAAGAGGAAGAAGAAGAGGTCTTCTTCATTTCTAGCATTGCCAAGGGCCCTGGGAAAAGTCGACAACCTACATGTACAGTTAACATCGGAGAAGTGCCCACTCCGGTCCTCATAGACACTGGGGCGTCAGTCTGCGTGTTGGCAACGGAACACTACAATGCACTCCCAGGCCCCCCAGGATTGACGGAGTCCACAGCAAGGATATACCCATTTGGAGGGAACGCACCCCTTCCCATCCAAGGAATGTTTGTGGCTCCAGTAACTCATGGACAGAACAAAATAAAGGCGAGGTTCTTTGTCACAAGCGTAAGCCCACATTCCCTTCGGAGCTGTGCTGCATCAGAGGCACTGAATATTGTGCACTTCACTTTTGCGGTGTATCACGCTGATCTGGACCGCCTGTTACAACGTTTTCAGATGATCTTCAAAGGTATCGGAAAACTAAAGGCCGACCCCATACGGTTGCACATTGATGGGTCAGTGAGACCGACAGCGCTCAAACATCGCCGCATCCCATTCCATCTGAGAGCACAGGTGGAAAAAGAACTACAGTCACTGGTGGACCTAGACATCATTGAAGGGGTGGAAGGGCCCACCTCCTGGGTCTCTCCAATTGTGGCGGCCCCAAAGCCTAAACAGTCGGGTGCAGTGCGCATCTGTGTAGAAATGAGGTTGCCCAACGTAGCAATTAAGAGAGAACGTCACCTCACGCCCACCCTAGATGACATTGTTGGTGAACTCCAGGGAGCGAAAGTCTTCTCGAAGCTGGACTTGAGATCAGGTTACCACCAGTTAGAACTCCACCCCGAGTCTAGATACATTACCACCTTTACGACTCACGAGGGGTTATACCAGTACAAAAGGCTCAGTTTCGGGGTCTCGTCCGCAGCGGAGGTCTTCCAGAATGCCATCAGGGGGGCCCTGTCAGGACTCAAGGGGGTCATCAACATGTCGGACGATATCTTAGTCTTTGCCAGATCAGAAGCGGAACATCTAAAGCGCCTAGAAAACACCCTTGAGAGACTACGCGGCCTCGGTCTGACTCTGCACAAAGAAAAGTGCGAGTTCTTGAAGGACAGGCTCAAATTTTTTCGATTCCTATTCCATGCTGGGGGTATCTCCCCGGATCCGGAAAAGATGAAAGATATCCGAGAAGCATCCCCGCCAGAGTCCCCAGCAGAAATAAGAAGCTTCCTGGGGATGGTTAATTATTGTGGACGTTTTATTGGAGACCTGGCCTCCTTGTCAGAACCCCTGAGGGCACTTACCAGGAACGACGTAGCATGGACCTGGACTGGGAAAGAAGAAAGGGCGTTCACTGCCATCAAGAATGCCCTATCGGGACAAGAAACCATGGCCTATTTCAACCCTGACCGCGAATCAGAGATCGTGGTCGATGCCAGCCCGGTGGGACTGGGAGTAGTCCTCATGCAGGCGGACCAACAAGGGACCATGCGACCCATCGCCTATGCCAGCAATGCTCTCACCGAGACAGAGAGGCGCTACTCCCAGATTGAGCGAGAGGCCTTGGCCATATTATGGGGGTCCAAACACTTCTGAATTTACATTCTAGGGAAGCCAGTTGTCGTTGTTACAGATCACAAGCCGCTCATCGCGATTTTGTCAGGAACCTCATCCAAACCACCACCTCGCATAGAAAGAGGGATGGCTTCGCTAATGGAATTTGGGGTCAAGTTACTCTATCGCCCAGGAACACACAACCCTGCGGACTATCTATCCCGCCATCCGGGTACTGGGCGGCCCAGGGACTTACTGGAGGTGGCAGACTGCGTGGAGGCCATACACCTGGTAGTTGAATCAGCACTGCCCGTCGCCCTAGCACGTCAGGAGATCGCAGACGAATCTAACATAGATGAAGCATTCATGAGGATAAAAAGTGCCGTGGCCACGGGGGAATGGCGTGAAGTCCTCCTGAACAACTGCCGTAGGAATGTGGGACACCAGATTGTGATCCCAAGGACACTGGTGGAGAAAGTCCTGCAGCTCGCCCACAAATGACACCAGGGGATGGCTAAGACGAAAGCACGTCTTCGATTGAAGGTCTGGTTTTCTGATCTAGAAAGCAGGGTTGAAGAGTTTGTGAGAGCCTGCATTCCCTGCCAGGCTGCAAGCCCCGTGGAGAGAGGGCCGCCAATTCAGGCCATGGAAAGGAGTGACCGACCATGGGGGACAGTACATGCGGACTTCGGGTCCACAGGTCGAGGACTATACTTTCTGGCGGTGACTGACCAGTGGTCGCGCTATCCGGAGGTAGAGCTGGTTGAATCCACAGCCACTGACCACACCACCGTAGCCATGGACAAGATGTTCACCACACATGGTTTCCCCTTGGAGATATGCTCGGACAACAGGGCACCATTCCAAGGTCAGCAGTTTGCTCGATATTGCGAGGAAAGGGGAATAAAACATCAGAAAGTCACCCCACTCTGGCCAAGAGCAAATGGAGAAGTATAGCGCTTCATGAGGACGCTCAACAAAGTGTTCCGCATATCGGTGAATGGGGGAGAAGACCTCCGGCGCAACCTGTTCGACTTCCTCAGAGAATACCGTACGACCCCACACCAATCCACTGGGGTCGCCCCCGCAGAGGCCCTTTTCAAACGGATGCCAAGGGAGACTGCCGGGAGAGATCGACAATAACCACGTGCGTGACGGAGAGAGCCGCTCAGAGCGAGAGAGAAACGGTCCGGCGAGGATTACCAGAGAAAGAGATTGCAGTAGGTGACACCGTGCTGGTGCGTAACAGGAGACCGGAAGGGAAGTTGTCACTGCCATATGAAACACAACCACTGGGAGTGACTCATGTCAAAGGGTCTATGGTCACCGCCGCCAATGCACGAGGGACAGTCACCAGAAATGTCTCGTTCTTCAAGCGCATAGGGGCAGCAAAGTCGGAGGAAGACGTCATGCAAGGCCCAGATCATGACACAGAGGTGCCACGGGAAAATGATGGACCGCCAGAGACTCCTGGGAATCCAGAAGTATCCCATGTTGTGGCACGCAGGTGCCCGAGCCGGACGGGGCGCAAGCCACCTCAGAGGTTCCAAGTCTTTATCATGGACCCTGCCACGTAACTAGCGACACGCTGATAGTCAAAGTTTGAATAGAACACTGTTGGTTCTAAGGTTTGTTAATGTTCATTGTTTGGGGGAAAAGGAGGGATGTTGCGTATTGAATACGCCAGCACACGCATGTGCGAGCGGGATCGAGGCTTGCGCATGCACGGTGATGAATAAAGGCGGTCCCCGTGCAGTTCGTGCCGGGGACCGGAGCAGTCACACGTCTCCGGCCTGCCTTCTTGTGTGAGTGCGTGTGTGTCAGTGCCGCTGTCAGCGTGAGGCCCCTGGCAGCCCCCACGCCCATAACAATCACTAAGTGCTGCCCTAATGGGCAAGTGGGATCTGCCAACGCCGCCTTCTTCAGTCTGACACATGACAAGTCTTGATGTGATGATGTTAGACTTGGATGATAATGGTGATTCTTGATGTGATGATGTTAGACTTGGATGATAATGGTGATTCTTGATGTGATGATGTTAGACTTGGATGATAATGGTGATTCTTGATGTGATTATGTTAGACTTGGATGATAATGGTGATTCTTGATGTGATGATGTTAGACTTGGATGATAATGGTGATTCTTGATGTGATGATGTTAGACTTGGATGATAATGGTGATTCTTGATGTGATGATGTTAGACTTGGATGATAATGGTGATTCTTGATGTGATTATGTTAGACTTGGATGATAATGGTGATTCTTGATGTGATGATGTTAGACTTGGATGATAATGGTGATTCTTGTTGTGATGATGTTAGACTTGGATGATAATGGTGATTCTTGATGTGATGATGTTAGACTTGGATGATAATGGTGATTCTTGATGTGATTATGTTAGACTTGGATGATAATGGTGATTCTTGATGTGATTATGTTAGACTTGGATGATAATGGTGATTCTTGATGTGATGATGTTAGACTTGGATGATAATGGTGATTCTTGATGTGATGATGTTAGACTTGGATGATAATGGTGATTCTTGGTAGGCTCATGTTAGACCCTTGGCGTGCTGATATTAGAAGATGATTTACTACTCTTCATTGAGCTGCAGGGGTATCCACTGCAGAAGCAGGTAAATGGACTTCACCACAGCATTGCCTAGAGAAAGTCTGAGGCACCACAAGGTCCGACTGGGCACTCACCTATGGTGAGGTGATCACACTGTATTGCTTGACCCGCATCACTATAGCAGACCTGTTGGCCTTAATTCGGGCAGACACCCAGAATGCAATACACATCAGGACTTTGACCCCGCTCCAGGGGAAGCTACTGTCTGTCCTGCACTATTGTTCCTCAGGCACATCTTAACACACCGTTGCCATTTTGATTGGCATGTCCCAACCACTGTACTAAAAAGTGCTGGACTAGATGCTTGATGCACTTAAGACATGTGCAACACCATATCCCCCTGCACACCTCTGTGTCTCAGGTGTCAGGCACAGGGGCATGTTTCTAGGTGATTGCAAACTTCCTCAAAGTAATAACAGTATTGCACTGTGCAGATGTGGCATTGGTGCAAACGCCAGGCAGTGTAACAGTGGTTAACGCAACAGGAAACAGTACCATTCGACGAATGTCCAGATGACCTGTGATGCCGATCTGACTGTGATCCACTGCTGTGCCCATTTCTTAGGTGTTACTCATGATGTCATGTTGCTATGGGGTAGCACCATGCCAGGGTACATGGATGCCAACAGAGCTGTGTACATGGATTCTGGGATAGAGTAAAACTGACATGTCAACATACACATAAATCAACGAAGCAGATGTTGATGAGAAGGGGGCAGATGAGCAGCTCAAAACACATGTCATGCATACATACCAACTACATGCCCTGTGCAGGATACATATGCCTGCAAGAACACCCGAAAACATGGACCACACCTTCCCACCCTTCTGAACGTTGCTACATTTGCAGTGACTCATAGGCCCATTCATAAAGTATGCCTTATTAAACGACATCTCCCAGAATGTCCCGGGTAAGAAGTCTGAAATAGGCCATAGGCAAAATCTCACCAACCTCATCCCCAACACCCATGTCCTCCCACTACCCTCATCCCCATCACCTGTGCCCTCCCACTACCCTCATCCTCAACACCTCTAGCCTCCCACCTCATTGGTAGCACATGTGTTCTCCCACCACCTGAATCATCAACACCTCTGCCCTCCCACTGCCCTCATCCCCAACACCTGTGCCCTCCCATTAACCTCATTCGTAAAACCTGTTCTCTCCTACCACCCCATATGTAATGCCTGTGCCCCCCTCTACTCTCATATCCAACACCTGTGCCCTCCCACTGCCCTCATCCCCATCACCTGTGCCCTCCCACTACCCTCATCCGTAACACCTCTAGCCTCCCACCACCCTCATGGGTAACACCTGTGCTCTCCCACCACCTGAATCCTCAACACCTGTGCCCTCCCACTGCCCTCATCCCCATCACCTGTGCCCTCCCACTACCCTCATCCTTAACACCTCTAGACTCCCACCACCCTCATTGGTAACACCTGTGCCCTCCCACTACCCTCATTCTCAACACCTCTAGACTCCCACCACCCTCATTGGTAACACCTGTGCTCTCCCACCACCACATCTCTAATACCTCTGCCCACCACCCTCATCCCCAACACATGTGCTCTGCCACCACTCCTCCCCAAAACCTGTGACCTCTCACCACTCTCATCCCCAACACTTGTACCCTGCAACTACCCTCATCCTCAACACCCATGCACTCCAACTACCCTCATCCACAAAACTGTGACTCACGTTATCCTCATCCCCAACACGTATGTCCTCTAACCTCCCTCATCTCTAGTCCCCATGCCCTCGACCACCCTCATTCCCAACACCCATGTCCTCCTAAAATCCCCAAATGTGTTCTCCCACCACCCCCACCCCTAACACCCATGCCCTTCACTATCCTCATCTGCAACACCCATGCCAACCACCACACTCATCCCCAACAACTCTGACCTCCAACTACTCCTCCCCAAAACCTGTGGCCTCTCACCACCCTCATCCCAAACACTTGTACCCTGCGACTACCCTCATCCTCAACACCCATGTCCTCCTAATATCCCCAAATGTGCTCTTCCACTACCCCCACCCCCAACAGCCATGCCCTTCAACTACCCTCATCCTCAACACCCATGCGCTCCAACTACCCTCATCCACAAAACTGTGACTCACATTATCCTCATCCCCAATACGTATGTCCTCTAACCTCCCTCATCTCCAATCCCCATGCCCTCGACCACCCTCATTCCTAACACCCATGTCCTCCTAATATCCCCAAATGTGCTCTCCCACCACCCGCACCCCCAACAGTCATGCCCTTCACTATCCTCATCTGCAACACCCATGCCAACCACCACACTCATCCCCAACAACTCTGACCTCCAACTACCATCATCCCCAAACCCCATTCCTTCAACCACCCTCATCATCAACACCTGTACCCTCCCACTACTCACCCCCAAATCCCATGCCCCCGAACACCCTCACACCCAAAATGCCTGCCCTTCCACCACCCTCCTCCCCAACGCATGTGCCCTCCCACCAATCTCATTCTCAAAACCCATGTCCTCCCACCACCCTTATCCCCAACACGAATGCCCTTCCACCCTCACTCAAGCACTCACGTCCTCCCACTACCCACATGACCACCATACATGCACTCCCAGGACCCTCATCCCCAGCACCAGGGCCCTTTGACCCCCTTATTGTCAACACCCATGCCTTCCCACTGCTCTCCTCACCAACCCCCATATCCTCCCCACCCTCATCCCCAACAGTTGTTACATCTTCCATCCTCATCCCAAGCAGTGTGCCCTCTCACCACCCTTTATCCCCATCACCCTTGCCCTCCCACTGCCCTCATTCCCAACACCATTGCCCTCCCACCTCCCTCATCCCAAATACCCATGCTCGCCCACTATCCTCCACCCCAGCTCCCATGCCCTCCCAAAAATATCCTCCCCAAGAAATGCCCTCATCCCCAACACTGATGCCCTCCAACACCCCTCATCACCGACACCCATGCCCTCATCTCACCATGCACGGCGTTGCCTGTAGCCTGGGAGTGGGTGTATCGCCTGCTGGGCTCTTAGTGCTGTTCTTTCTTGGTGAGCCTCTTGCAGATGGAGCCCTGGGACGGTGGCTGCATCATCCCAGGTCCACGTGCCACAGCACCTGCAGCTCCACTTTCTCAGCCCTGAAGAGGTGCCCCTTCAGTGCATGCAAAGAGTAAACGGGGGAAGGAGTGGCCTGCAGAGGGGAGTGTATTCCATGCAGCCTGGCTCCCCTTGCAGCCACAGGAGTGTGTGCGATGGCTCTGGGAGTGGCACAGTCAGTCATGTGCCTGGGATGGTGGAGTCCACAGTGGAGATCAAAACACTGGCTCAATTGAGCAAGGGCTGGTGGTGGTGTGGGTTGTGGTGCTTGGAACCCCACAGTCACATGTGTCAGAGGTAGCGGGGGTGCACGTTGGTGGCATTGCCCATTGCCTCTGTGAGGCCAGAGATGGTGGGCACCGTTCACTTTTATCCATATGTCTTCCAGAGACTGCAGGCTTTGCACCCTGCATCCTGGGAGCTGTTGGTGGTGACTGGTGCCAGGATGTTAGTTATGGTTCATAACTTGGCAGACATACTGGAACTTTGCTCCTCTCCTTGGCTGGCGTAAGAGCTGTTGGGAGGGATGTGACGTTCTGCCTATTTCAGTGTTGTCATGGGGATTGTTGTGTATGACTGGCATTGACTGGGTCCTTATACAGGATTGAGGCCCGAGGCAAGAGTGCAACCTCATCCCAATCCTGCTCAATCACTATATCAAAGACCTCCATATGTTGCAAGATGAACCTCAGTCCCAGGCCTGCGACTGAATGGCTCAGAAATAAAATGCCTGCTCTAAGCAGACGACCGGGTCATAGTGGCATCCAGCAAGGAAGGACTCCAATACTATCTTTACCTCCTAGACGATGGGTAATACTGGCACCCACCAAGGAAGGATGCCAATACAATCTTAACCTCCTAGACGACGGGTAATACTGGCATCCAGCAAGGAAGGACTCCAATACTATCTTAACCTCCTAAACGACGGGTAATACTGGCATCCTGCAAGGAAGGACTCCGATACAATCTTAACCTCCTAGATGACGGGTAATACTGGCATCCACCAAGGATGGACTCCAATACTATCTTAATCTCCTAGACAACGGGTAATACTGGCATCCGCCAAGGAAGGATGCCAATACAATCTTAACCTCCTAGACGACGGGTAATACTGGCATCCAGCAAGGAAGGACTCCAATACTATCTTAACCTCCTAGACGACGGGTAATACTGGCATCCAGCAAGGATGGACTCCAATACTATCTTAATCTCCTAGACAATGGGTAATACTGGCATCCGCCAAGGAAGGACTCCAATACTATCTTCACCTCCTAGACGACGGGTAATACTGGCATCCAGCAAGGAAGGACTCCAATACTATCTTTACCTCCTAGACGACGGGTAATACTGGCACCCACCAAGGAAGGATGCCAATACAATCTTAACCTCCTAGACGACGGGTAATACTGGCATCCAGCAAGGAAGGACTCCAATACTATCTTAACCTCCTAGACGACGGGTAATACTGGCATCCACCAAGGATGGACTCCAATACTATCTTAATCTCCTAGACGACGTGTAATACTGGCATCCACCAGGGATGGATGCCAATACAATCTTAACCTCCTAGACGACGGGTAATACTGGCATCCACCAAGGAAGGACGCCAATACAATCTTAACCTCCTAGACGACGGGTAATACTGGCATCCAACAAGGATGGACTCCAATACTATCTTAACCTCCTAGACGACGGGTAATACTGGCATCCACCAAGGACCTCCTGGAAGAACACTGCAAGACCCGGCCATAGCGGGGGGCTCAAAAAGACCAAAATTACAGAAGACCAGACTAACGCAACTTTACACTCTCGCTTAAAGGATCACAAGTGTAGTACATTTCAGACCACACTTCTCTGGGCCTCAGAATAAGAGCGTCTGGAAGTGTTCAAATGGCAATAAAAGCCCTTCAAGAAAAATCCCAGTGGGCCTCATCACGAGTTGGGCGGTAACGCTTGCGCTAATAGTGCTGGCGCTATCTGCCCTACCGCCAAACCTACCGGCACTATTAGCGCTGGATCACGGGTTTGGCGAATTTGGAATTCCCCATTGAGCCCATTCGGGAATGCCCCGTTCCCCATTGGGCTCAATGGGGACATTTTGCACTCATACCGCCGGCGGATTTCCCGCCGGCTGTATGAGTGCAAATTTTTGGCGGATTTCCCCCCAGCTCTGAGAGCTGGGGAGAAATCCGCCGAAGCCCTGATTTGGCAGACCCTTAAATCCGGCAGTAATAGCGCTACCGCTGGATTTAAGGGTTACCGCCAAAGTCCTGATGAGGCCCACTGTGCAGTGTATGCCATCAAGTAGCAAATAGCGTCCCTTAATCCAGCCGCCCAATGAAATGAACGCTAACACCTTGTGACAGAACAACTCCCCGATCCTACTTTATGGGACTGAGGTGTGGGGCTCACGATCATGCAGAACGGGGCAAGTCTTCCAGAGAAATACTACACCCACAATTCTGCAAACCGGTATTTTGTGTGCATAGAAACTGCCTACACCATGCGCGCGGAGTCGAACTAGAGGGATGCCCTTCTGCTGGCCAACATCTGAAAGTGCGTTTATAAACGATGCTGCCACATTAAGGGCAGGAACCCAAACTCCACTGCAAGGCCACACAGTAAAATGCTCGATAAAAAGCCCTTGAGCAACACAATGCAGAACGGTATTCTTATGGTGGCAGCCCAACCGCCAACCCCAAATACGCAGCATAGGAAACCACAGCTAGGAGGAGAGCTTGCCTAGGCACTTAGGCCCTAAAGAAGCAACACAATGCACTGGAGGACAGTACTAGCTACTGGTCGCCGGTGCACAACCGTATTAACAAACACAAAGACTGAGTGACCCCAAGCTGCAAATAGAGACTAGCCAACACAGCTCAAACAGGAAGCACAGACCTGACCAAAGCTTCACCTGCACTATGCTACATATAAAGACACTCGAGGCTCTCAATTCCCCACATTCTGAGAAAATAAGGGAGTCTATAAAGGGGACCGACCAGAAGTAGCAGCGGAACAGCCAAGCATGCCACCGTAGGTCACCAGCAAAGACACAAGGCATTTATTTATTTGAATTTTTGTTTAGCGCTGGCCCTACCCAGAGGGCCTCAGAGCACCTTACATGGTTCAAATATTGCAAAGGTGGGAGTTGAAAAAACAAGTTACAAAATGTTTTCAGGAATGGATTGGAAGATTAGGAAAGACAAGCGGTAGCAGTGGAGGAGGGCAGGGTTATGTGTGGGGAAGCAGGTATGTTTTGAGGCTCTTTCTGAAAGTGGTGCTGGAGGGGCAGTGCACATGTGGTGAGGCAGGGTGTTCCATGCATAAAGCAATATTGATGTAAAGAAAAGCGGAAAAGCAAAATTCAACTACTGAGGAGGGTGAGGGGTGTGTCATGTTATGTTTCCCATGCATTCACTTGGCAATATATATCTGAACAGAACCTCTCCCTTGTGTGGGGGGCTTCTTCATTGGATGGTACCCCCCCCGCTCCCACTAAAGGGGTGGTGCTTTAGCCAAGTACAGGCTCCCTGGGATGTACGGGAAGATCTGGTATCAGAATGACCCTCCTGGCAAAGGGGGGACTGTATCAAAATATGCTCTGCGCTTTGAAGGGGAGACTCTGTATCAGAATAAACTGTGAAGGGGAGACTCTGTGTCTGTCACTTCCTGCATCAGACAGCAGTCATTGTGGCTCAGAAGGAGAATACAAGTGATGCAGAGTACTTCCAACATGGCGCCCGTTGTGCCACGTAGTGACATCAGGCCCTGTGTGCGAAGTCATGTGCTAAGTCACACTTGGTCATCTCTCGGCATGGGTGTATATTCCCGGAAGAGTGCCTAGTGGTGCATTTGCTAAGCAACGATGCGTCACTACTTCAGCAGCAAGACGCTCCATAAGTTGGATCCCTTGCCCTTGATTTCCCTCTATTTTCATGTCTACTCCAGCTGGTTATCCTTCCATCCCTTTGAACTACACTTTTCTAATAACCTTTCCGATCTAGATAGTCCCTGTCTTCACCTGACATTCTAAAGACCGGACCCTGTTCCATTCCCGCGATATTACTAATCTGATCCCTCATGGACAGCCGGTAAGCAGTGAATGTTTCCTTTATTAGAGAACCGTGAGCATTTTCGCGCAGCGTTTCTCTTTCACTTTGACACTGATTCTAGAGCAGCAGATTTAATGCATATAAATCCATTGGTTACAGCCTGACCACTAATCAGCTCATCCTGTACACTTCGAGAGCGAGATTCTGAACATCACTTTGTCTACACTGCGCACTGAACCTGAAGTCTTCTGAAGACAAGATCACCAGGGTTGTCTGTTGTCTTCCCTGCTATTTCCAATCAGGGAGATACACATTTCAGGGAATTCCTGTCAGCTCATCACTGCTGCTACTGATAAGGTCAGTCATCTATGTTGTGTTGCATTACAACATAACAGTATCAGAATAAACTCTGCCCCTTTCAAGGGGAGACTCGGTATCAGAAAACACTTTAAAGGGGAGACTCTATATCAGAATAAACTTTGAAGGAAATACTCTGTATCAGAATAAACTGTGCCCCTTTCCAGGGGAGAATCTGTATCAGAATAAACTCTGCCACTTTCAAAGGGAGACTCTGTATCAAAATAAACTTTGAAGGGGAGACTCTGTATCATAAACTTTGAAAGGAAGACTCTATATCAGAATAAACTTTGAAGGGGAGACTCTGTATCAGAATAAACTTTGAAGGGGAGACTCTGTATCAGAATGAACTCTGCCCCTTTAAAGGGGCAACTCTGTAACACATTAAACTTTAAAGAGGAAACTCTATCAGAATAAACTTTGAAGGGGAGACTCTGTATCAGAATACACTTTAAAGGGGAGTGTCATGGTCATGAAGTCAGGGGCACAGGCATACAGGGGTTGCATGCGCAGGAGACCTGAGTGGACACTGTCCTGGCGCTTTGGCACCAGGCTCATGAACAAAAGTAAACAAAAACATCCATTTAACACAAAAAAGCTTTTATTATAGACAAAGCACTTCAGACGCATTAACCTTGAACATTCCATCCATTAAGCAAGATGCATTAACCTTGAACATTCCATCCATTAAGCAGCCCCAAGTGTATTCTTGGGTGTGGCTGGTAATGGATTGCCTTCGCACATGCTCACTCTCTAGGAGTGGCAGCCTGTGGCTGGTAAGCCGGCCCTTATGGGCGTGCCCACAATCTCAGCTATGTAAGCTGCCCCGAGCCTCAAGACAGATGCTTCGCATTATTCTGCACTTGCAAATAGCGTAACGCTCACCGTCGCCTGAGGTCAGACTTACCTTTGAAGATCCTGCTTCCTGGACATCCTGCTTCCTGCCAGCATACTTACTAACTGGGAGAAGCTGTTCTTACCTGTGCATCTCTTCGGCGAACCAAGTATTCATCTTTATACTTTCTGGAATGCCAAATTCTTCATCTTGGCACTGCAGCACGACACGCTCAATCGTCGACAGCAGTGCCTGCAAGGAAAAACAGAAGACAAGGTTAGACATCGAAAAAACTGTCAGTTTAAGGTTGCGCTTCACCATACTTCGCGCTTTCCTCAAACCATCAATTACCTGCTGTCGAACATTGCAGTAGCATCCATCTTCCATCCAGCCGTGTCTCGCGTCTCCCAGCTGCATTGAGGCCGCATTTCCATCTAAGGGAAAAAAACAGAAGATAATAACAGAGCATAAATAGGAGCAACATATAAAGAAATTAAACAGAACAAACAGCATCACAAGAGCTCAAGAAAGACTTACCAATCATAAGGAGAAGCATAGTCGCAGCTGGACTGGATTAATCCTTATTAGGGATCAGTGAAGGAACTAGAGCCCATTCGACGCGCCCCTGCCAGAAGTAGCAGGACGGAGAGCTTACCTTCCGTAATTCACATGTGAGCTTTATGGGCCGTCATATGCTCACAGAAATCGTACATTGGGTCAAGGGTTCGAGAGGTACAACAATCACTGTTTGGTGCACTGACACACTCTTATCTCCACGCAGGAGCAGTATCACCACGTACCACCGCTCCCAGCTTTTCTACTGAGGGAGAGACCTGAAGAGGGTGATTCAAGTTCAGGGAGGGCTGCAACTGTGCCCCAACGCCTCCGCAGAGACAGGTGAGCATAACAAGGAGACTCTGTATCAGAATACACTTTCAAGGGGAGACTCTGTATCAGAATAAACTAAACTTTAAAGGGGAGGCTTTGAATCTGAATACATTTTGAAGGGGAAACTCTGTATCAAAATAAACTTTGAAGGGGAGACGCTGTATCAGAATATACTCTGCCCTGTAAAGGGGAGGCTCTGTATCAGAATAAACTTTGACCGGGAAACTCTTTATCGGAATACACTTGCAAGGGGAGACTCTGTATTAGAATACACTCTGCCCCTTTGAAGGGGTGACTCTGTATCAGAATACACTTTGAACGGGAGACTAAGTATCAGAATAAACTCTGCTGCTTTAAAGGAGATACTCTGTATCAGAACAAACTTTACAGGCGAGGCGCTGTATCAGAATAAACTTTGAAGGGGAGACTCTGTATCAGAATAAACTCTGCCTCTTTAAAGGGGAGACTCTGTATCAGAATAAACTTTAAAGATGAGACTCTGTGTCTGAATACATTTTGAAGGGGAATCTCTGTATTGGAATAAACTTTGAAGGGGAGACTATGTACCTGAATACACTTTAAAGGGGTGACTTTGTATCGGAATAAACTCTGCCCTTTTTAAGGGGAGACTCTGTATCAGAATAAACTTTGAATGGGAGACTCTGTATCAGAAAACACTTTAAAGGGGACACTCTATCAGAATAAACTAAATTTTAAAGGGGAGACTCTTTATTATCATAATACACTTTGAACGGGAGACTCAGTTTCAGAATAAACTCTGCCGCTTTAAAGGAGAGACTCTGTATCAGAACAAATTTTAAAGGAGAGGCTCTGTATCAGAATAAACTCTGCCTCTTCAAAGGGGAGACTCTGTATCTAAATACATTTTCCGGAAGTAGCTTTTCTAAGTAGCGCTTTTGGCTGGGAGTTAGCGCTGCTCAGAAGTGAAGCTGAAAGCTGCTACGAGTATATGGCTGTAGCCCAGCCGCTTCTACATAGGAAGCGACATATTCAATGGTCCGTGCGCTTTCCGGCATGCGCGATTTCCGGAAGTAGCCTTTCTAAGTAGCGCTGTTGGCTGGGAGGAAGCGCTGCTCAGAAGTGAAGCTGAAGGCTGCTATGGTACGATCCGTGTTTATATTGAACTTTGAAGTACTCCGAAGACAGTGGATGTTCCCTTGCTGAGAGTATACGCTGTGGACATCGTTTGGACATCTACTAAATATTATATCTCTTGATTTTTAGAGTATACGGCTAGAGCCCCGCCCCTTCTACATAGGAAGCTACATAATCAACGGTCCGCGCACTTTCCGGCGCGCTCGCTTTCCGGAAGTAGCTTTTCTAAGTAGCGCTGTTGGCTGTTTGCTGCTTTGTGCAGCGTGCAGAGGGAAATAGTTCTTAATACTACCAGTCTCTGTTTCATCTACAACTGTTGGAAGAAAGTAGCACCCTAACCGTGCGAGTCACGCTTTCAGCTAGTTAACTGTATGGAATTACGATAATTCGACAGTATAAAGTTCCCGAACACAATATGAAATTGAAAGCTGAAGTTTCCCAGTCAGAAATAGACTGAGTAGGGCGTGCAAACGGAAAGTCATCTCCAAACCAGGTCTGCTTACTGAAGGTAAGCTTGCCAAAATGACCACCTTTTTTAATAAAATATATTTGTCGAGTTGGGTAACTCCGGCCCAGATGAGTGCTGGAGAAAAGGTAAACACCATGAATGAGCTAATTGAAGAACTTGTATGTAGCCTACCATGTATTGGCGCTAAATTGTTCTCTGAAATACTACAAGAGCCTAATGACCTATTGTACAGGAATAATGAAAAGGGATGCATCAATGGTTTGCAGAGTGATATAGTGACTGACTGTACAACGATTGCTATATGCGAAAAGCCTATGGGAACTAAGGTGATGCAGAGTCTTGATGCTGTGAGCGGAAGTAATCCTTTTGAGCCGCTGATGTTAAACCATAAATCTATAGGTAATATCATTTCTAAAGAGTCGCTGAGTAACTTAGATAAGAAGGGCCTGCCGTGGCAATTCAATATTATCTCTGATATGACAAAGCTATCTAGCTCTCCTGTATTTATTAAAGAAGAGCTTAGTGACAATTCACAAGATAGATTGGTGGTAGACCCAATCATTGGAATAAATAAACATGCTGAAGCACAAATGCCAGTTTATGAAGGTGTTGAAAGTGTAATATCTTTGGTGCCACATGCGTCTACAATGAGTGAAGAGATGATAGTTTCCCCATCCAATGTAAGCTTTGTCTCTAAGTGTTCTGAGAAAATATTGGAAGCGCTGGAAACTGCTATAACTAATCTAGTAGATAAATGTGATACTATTGAGTGCAAGTTAGATGTACACTCTGTCCTTCTCCACAAGAGTATTAACAAAGCCAGACAGACGCTAAGAGACCTAGGTGTCAATACTAAACCAGAGATACCGAAGACCCACCTAATGGCAACTATAGATAATTTAGCTGTATCCAATAAAGAGACAGTTATCACTAAGGCGACAGCGGAATATACCATTTCTGATATGGCTGAGGCTGCAAATTATGGACAGGCCGCCAGGAGACTAAAAAAAAATAGACTAATGAAAAAGAAAGTTATATCCCAAGCTGCCATGTATAGTAGTGGAAATGGGAGAGTTAAAAAAAAATGGGTTTATAGTGAAGCGGCGATTGATGTTAGTATTGTTGATGAGCTGATTACTATATTTCCCACTATTACCCCCAATATTTCTAACCCACCCAAACCGATTCCACTAACTAAAGAACCAAGGTTTGTTGGAGTCCACATAGTGTCCATTCATGAACAGTCAGAGAAAGCTCCACTAGATAAACGGTTATTGAAAAATGTGAAATCTAGACAAAACTCTCAAATTATGAAACCTGTGCCACTTAGTATACTCCCAACGTTAGATGCATGGTTAGCGACGACCAAAAAGAAGAAATCAACAAAAAGTAAAGGGGGGAGTCGACATGGCATAGCGGATGCAATACTGCTAGATGTTCAAAGGCTATTCGTAGGGTTCTACATTATTTCGCCGTTTTTTTTCTCGAAAAACTCATCAGTTTATTATTTTTTTTTTTTGGGGGGGGGTTACCCCCCCCCAAGCCCCACTTTTTTAAAAAAAATGTTATTCCCATACACCCACAAGCATATATTTAATTTTTTAACCCCCCCAAAAAAAACCAATGAGATTCTTTCAAAATAAAAATGCCGATGAAAAAACCTGCGATGAAAAATACCGCAGTGAAATGCGTGTATACCATTCGTAGAGCCCAACATAGACAAATCAGATAATATGAGACTAAAAATGGGTAAGAAAAATAATGCTGATACTTTTACTACGAAATTGGTACAGGCTCAAGAGAAGACAATGTTAGATGATAGCTACTCTAACTATAAAAATGACTCAACGAACTACGTCAGAGCTCTACAGTTCCAGGCGATTGTTAAGTCTGATATAGTAGAGATACTGAATAGAAGTCGCTTATTAGAGCTGTGCGCAGTTATTGTTCCGCTGCGGATGATATCTTCTAGAGATTTTAAGATAGTAGACCAATTGGTTACTCCAAGTGTGGTTACCACCAATGTGTGGTGTACTGATAATGTCACTTTGGATTACATTCTTATCCATAGTGATTTATTTGGCCAACTTGGTTACTCATGTAAGGAAACATCTATGCAAAAAATGTAATATCAGGAGATATTGTCAGTTCCTAAACCTAATAAAAATAGAACTGCAAAAGATGATATTGTGTCAGCTAAATCGGCATACAACTCAAATAAAAATAGGGGAACGAGTGGAGAAATGACTAACTCTGATCTAAATAGGGCCGGGAGTCCAACAGAAATGAAATCTAACCATTCTGACATATCTAGGAACAGATGGATACTGGCAATGGTTACCTATAGCATTCAAATCTCACTTTGAGCAACGTCCCTGACGAGATAGGTGTAATGCTATCGTGGAACACAAGAGGTAACCATCACTATATAGCCGAAGATGGGTTGCTAGTGAATCTTCATTCCATCGGTATGACGGCATTACAAGAAACATGGCTCTATAAACCCTGTGATCTAGATGGTTGGAGCACTGTTCAAAGCCGGGCAGTGAAGGGACTAAGAGGCCGCCCAAAAGATGGATTGCTTACAGCTATTAGACATCCATGGGTTGGGAAGAATACTAAGTGGTCCACGGAAATGGTATTGGCAGTAGATATTAGGACTAATATACCTGAGATACCTAAGCTACTGTTAGTTTATATCTACAACCCTCCGAATGGGGCTTTCAATAAAATCAATGTTGGCACAGTGGCTAAAATCCTGAATGAAGCTGAAGATGGCTTGCCCTGCATATTAGTCGGCGACTTTAATGCAAAGATAGTGATACCTGAGAATTTAAAGAATGATGACTCTTGTTCGGGGCCGATAGTCCATGGTTTTTCAAATAGATATGGGAAACCCTGGGCTAATTTGTTTCTCAAGTATCACCTGAAAAGGCTGAATGGTAATACAAGTAGTGATTCAAACCGTAGCGCGACTCGTGTGGGAGGTCGAAGTTTATCAATGATTGATTATATGGTGGTGAATGATAGTGCCAATGATTTAGTGATTGATATGACAATAGGTTCTAGAGAAGAAAGTGACCTTCTTCCACTCTATATGCTGATGAAAAATATCAAAGAAGGGACCTCTTAGCAACTTAACGGCAATATTGAGATCAATAGTTCAGCAAATCGGATCACATGGAATCCTACTAAATTAGGTAAAGCCAAAGTGATAGCCGAAGCTGAAATTACACTATTTAATGAGCAGCTGGCTGAATCTTGCGAGGAATATACCAATGATATAATAATTAAATTTGAACAGGTGGTTAATAATATCAAAGAGGTTGCAAATTACAAAAGGAAGAATGTTAGCACGAGTGAAAGATGGAATCTTTCTAATAAAAAACACAATGTTTTTGATTGGACGATACAAAAAGCAAAACAACAACTCAGGCATAAGATTAATGATATAAAAAATACCCAACCGAGGAATGCAAATAATCTAATTAAAGCTGCCAAAAAACAACATCATAGTTGGCTTAGACAATATCGTACATTTAAGGCCAATGAAATCTGGTGTGATATGGCTATACACACCCAGAACAATAACCACCAGGCCATGTGGGCTGCCATTAATAGAACAAAGAAGAGATGTCTTCCTATTAATAGTGTCCCAGAAAATGTATGGATTACACATGTGAAAAATACACTTGGTTTACAGGGGTCGAATGGTGAGGTGTGAGAAATAGTCAAGGCTAGATGGCATGGTAGATTTACGGTAGATAGTCTAACAAAACTGATAGAGTAGTTAAAGATCTCGAGGGCAACAGGCCCAGATGGGACCTGTAATGCTCTATTACGGATGGCGCCAAAGTTGGGGGCGAAAGCACTCTTTACCCTATTTCGTTGGATAGGGAAATGTGAGATTATTCCCAACTCATGGCGCGAAAGTATAATTCTTCTGGTGCACAAGAAAGGAGATTGGAAAGAACCAACAAATTACCGGATGTTAGCCATGTTAGATATCCCTGCTAAAATATTCGCAAAAGTGCTGTTAACCGAATTGAATGAATGGATTAGTAATAACAACATTTTACCGAGTAACCAATCTGGTTTTAGAGCTCAATCGCCCACTGTCCATAATATTGTCAATTTAGTGACTGTAGTAGACTGTTCATGGGCAGTCCGGAAACTACCTGTTTATGCTCTATTTATTGACTTGAGTGCAGCATTTGGCACCATTCTGAGAGACAAACTATGGATCAAGTTAAGAAAACGGGGGATCCCGCCTGGACTCCTACACATGATTCAATTCTTATATTCAGACACCTCAGTAGGTATTAGGTTCGATGGAGGAGGTAAAGTGTCTGAAGCGATACCTACCTGTCGAGGTGTTAAGCAGGGCTGCACCTCGGCGGCAACGCTGTTTAACCTCTACCTGGCAGATATCCCCGATGCGATCAGTGGATTAGGAACTGATGATGTTAAGATTTCTACATTACAATTGGGTTGGCTTGGGTATGCAGACCACCTGGTGCTATTAGATTATACTCCCACTGGGCTAGAAACTAAGCTGAATGCAATGATGGAATATCTAGTGAAAAATGGTCTTGTAATAAATATTGGTAAAACCAAGATGATGGCATTCTTAGGTAATAGCAAACTGAGTCGATCTGATACCTACAAGTGGTATGTGGATAAGACTCAGATTGAACTTGTTGAATGGTACTAACACTTAGGAGTCATCATAAACCATAAATTGTTATGGAATCAACACTGGTCAGAGACCAAATTGAAATGCAAACAAATAGCAGGCGCTCCGAACCAATTTATAGGCAGACAAGGTGGGTTTTCTGTGCAAACGATCTTATTGCTATACTCTGCTAAAATTGTATCATGTCTTTTGTATGGAGCTGAAGTGTGGGGAAAGAATTTTAATAAGTTTGAAGGAAATATTTTAAGACAGCTTTTTAGACATCCATCTGCCGTATCCTGTGAATATCTTTTACTTGAATGTACCTTATTAAGGGCATGGCTGCCTCCAAAGTCGTAATGAGGCCCTCTGTATCAGAATAAACTAAACTATAAACGGGAGACTCTGATCAGGATAAACTATGCTGCTTTAAAAGAGAGACTCTGTATCAGAATAAACTAAACTATAAAGGGGAGACTCTGATCAGAATAAACTATGCTGCTTTAAAAGAGAGACTCTGTATCAGAATAAACTTTAAAGGGTAGGCTCTGTATCAGAATAAACTTTAAAGGGTAGGCTCTGTATCAGAATAAACTTTGAAGGGGAGACTCTATATCAGAATAAACTCTCCCTCTTTAAAGGTGAGACTCTGTATCTGAATACATTTTGAAGGGGAAACTCTGTATCTGAATACACTTTGAAGGGGAGACTCTTTATCAGAATAAACTCTGCCCCTTTAAAGGGGAGACTGTGTATCAGAATAAACTTTAAAGGGGAGACTCTGTATGAGAATAAACTCTGCTCTTTTCAAAGGGAGTCTTTGTATCAGAATAAACTCTGCCCCTTTCAAGGGTAGACTCTATATCAGAATAAACTTTGAAGTGGAGACTCTGTATCATAATAAACTTTCAAGGGGAGACTCTGTATTAGAATACACTTTAAAGGGGAGACTCTGTATCAGAAAAAAACTAAACTTTAAAGGGGAGACTCTGTATCAGAATACACTTTGAACTGGAGACTCTGTATCAGAATAAACTCTGTGACTTTAAAGGAGAGACTCTATATCAGAATACACTTTAAAGGGGAGGCTATGTATCAGAATAAACTTTAAAGGGGAGACTCTGTATCAGAATAAACTTTAAAGGTGAGGGTCTGTATCTAAATACATTTTGAAGGGGAAACGCCGTATCGGAATAATCTTTAAAGGGGAGACTCTGTATCAGAATAAACTTTGCCCCTTTAAAGGGGAGACTGTATCAGAATAAACTTTAAAGGGGAGACCATGTATCAGAATAAACTCGGCCCCTTTGGAGGGGAGACTCTGTATAAGAATAAAGTCTGCCCCTTTGAAAGGGAGACTCTGTATCAGAATAAACTTTAAAGGGGAGACTCTGTATCAGAATAAACTCTCCCAGAAAAAAAAATGACTCCGGCGACAGCCATGCCTGTATTACAGGCACGGCTGTCCGCCAGGGTCGTAATGAGGCCCACTGTATCAGAACACACTCTGCCCCTTTGAAGGGGAGACTCTGTATCAGAACAAACTCTGCCCCTTTGAAAGGGAGACTCTCTTTCAGAACACAGGCTGCCCCTTTGAAGGGGAGACTTTGAATCAGAATAAAGTCTGTACCTTTGAAGGGGAAACTCTGTATCAGAACACACTCTGCCCCTTTGAAGTGGATACCCTGTATCAGAACACACTCTGCCCCTTTGAAGGGAAGACTCTGTATCAGAAGACACTCTCCCCCTTTGAAGGGGAGACTCTGTATCAGAAGACACTCTCCCCCTTTGAAGGGGAGACTTTGGGCCTCATTACGACCCTGGCGGTAAGTAATGGACATTACCGGCATGCCGCAACTAACGTGTCCGTGCTGGTCTTGAACCGTTAAAAGCGGTAAATTACGACCTCTCGGACATGAGCATTGCGCCATGCCATTAATGTAATCAGCGCCATGCCGGTAACCTCCCAAAAACGTCAGCTACCGCCATCGTATGCCGTGTAAACTGCAGCACCGCCTCCCTACCCACCGATGTTAGCGTGCACTGCAAATATCGGTCACCGCTATTAGCGGTGATCGCTATTAGCGGTGACCGTAAAAAGCTGGATCCGGAAATTACGCCATCCCACCGGAACGGGAAAGAGCACGGAGGCCATCTTTAAAAACACAATCCATTGCAACCCTCCACAACCATTGCACATCTGACCCTGAGACCTTGCAGAAAATTACACCCACATCCACGCATCCCCACAATGCCAAAAGTTGTTAAAAAAGCCTGCGATCGGCAGCGGCAGGACTGCTTCAGCAGGGAAGAGCTAACAATGTTGGCGGAAAAGGTCCAGGAAAAGGCGGACATCGTATTCTCCACCGAAATGACCAGACCGGCCATAGCACGCAAAAAGGCCATATGGGAACTAGTTGCACAACGGGTCAGTGCTGTAGGAACTACACCCCGCACCATCAAACAGTGCCGTAAAAGGTGGGATGACCTGCGGCTCCGGGTAAAGGGGCATACTGTCGGCCAACCGCAACATGGGCATGGCAACTGGCGGAGGAGCAGACTCCCCAATTAAAATTCAGCCGTGGGAGGAGATATGTGCCACGACGATCGGCATTGAGAGCATCGAGGGGGTCGGTGGAATGGAGAGAGGAGCCCCGACATCAGGTGACACAGGTAGGTGCCTCCAATTAAGCCATGCAAAACTCCCTGAAGTCCACTTACATGGGAATCACAATGTTGCCCTATAGGGTTAACGCAACACATCAGCAGAAGACTGCCAACAGGCATCATTGACCTACACCCTGCACACATGCAGTATGCACACTCCACAGTAGGCACCCACATTCCTGCATGCTCAACCCACCCAAAAGGGAGACAACCTGTATGTCACATCCTACAAAGTGCACCATCTATCCATCAAATTTATGGCAGTCATCACAATGCCTGCTCAATGTCTGTTGACCCATCAATAACACTTTCCCTCCTCTGCTCCACCACAGGCTCCCAATCGGAAACCGGCAGGGACGAGAGTGGCACCACACCTGCCAAGAAGGCCAGGCCAGAGGCAACAGCACACCAACCCTCCACCTCTGCTGGACCCAAAAACAAATCACAGCAGCAAAAATTGCCTGCCACAACACAGCCCAGGGCAGCAATGATCCCCAAGGCAAGCAGTATGCTACCACCCACAGAAGACACGCAACAACTGGTGCCCACTGAGGGGAATGTGTCTGCAGGAAGCAGTGCAATTGGGGAGACTGCTGCCATTGCAGCCTGCTCTGACAGTGATGTGGTGAATGATGAGGATGACACAGAATGTCCCCCCACTGCCCACCTTCATTCCCCCCACCTGTCCCTAAGAAGCCTGCACGATGACAACACACAGGGGCTATCCCCTGAGAACTCCTGGCCAGCCACTCCCTGCCCAGTGGGAGGTGTGGAGGAGGGGAGTAGCCCAATGAGGCCGGCAATTGCATCATCCAATGCCCCAAATTACCAACAGTCGCTGGACCAAATATTGACGAGGCAACACCAACTGTCCTCATCCCTCACGCAGCATGTGGCCGATTGTGGAGGTGCCAGTGCAGACATGCAAAGAAGTGCCGAGACTGTCAAGGCAGCAATCGAATCCTCCAGCAAAGACATCTGTGCTGAACTAGCCGCAGTGCGGAACGTGCTCAGTGAGCTCGTACAGACCATGAGGGACATGCGGCGTAGTGAGCAGCCCAGTACCTCCTCCGCTGCCAGTTCTGCCCCAAGCAGCCCCGTCCGCAGGTCGGCCAGGAACCTGTGGAGTACAGGCTGGGGTGCCCCGGGGGCCGGCAGAGGGGGCTGCCAGTATAGGCCAACCCAGTGGATCAATTCCACATTGGGCACTGCGACACAGGGATCCACACACTTTTGTGGGGAGTTGAGGGGGGAGGCGGGAGTGGGTGTGTTGGGGAGTGGAGGGTGGAGAGGGGAGTGGGTGTGTTAATTGAATTCACATTTACAATATATTTTTTCTTGACCACAAATCACTTGTGTGGACATTGCTCATTGCGTATGTGTGCTTTATTGGTGAACAGTCCGCAGTGTCCATATCCCAGACACACACAGTGCCCAAATTGCCATCTCCATGTGACACCCCCCATTCGTGTGTGCTAGAAACATTGGTTGATCAGAGTCTGACGCATTTCACGCCCCTCCTGTGCATCGCTGCCTCCCTGAGGTGCTGCCCCATCCCCACCCTCCTCTTCCTCATTGTCAGGTGGTTGCAGTTCAGCGTCAGGGGGCAGGGCCACATTTCGTCTGATGCACATATTGTGTAGCATGACACATGCCATGACGATCTTTGCAACCTTCTCATGGCGGTACAGGAGTGCCCCACCAGACCTGCTGAGGCAGCGAAACCGTGCCTTCAGTAGGTCGAATGCCTGCTCAATCACCACACGGGTATGTGTATGTGCACGGTTGAAGTCCTCCTCGTGCTGGTTCTGTGGGTTCCGGACTGGTGTAAGGAGCCACCTCTTCAGGGGATAGCCTGCATCACCTGTATGTGGGCAACAATGTATGTGTCAGTCATGACATCAAATACCAAACATGATGTGCCACCATGGCTTGCATTTGACTGTTACTTTGTACCACATTTACATGCACAAATGGAGTCACACTATGTGACCGGTATATGTGTATTCCTCTCATGGTCTGTTTTGCATGCCATCAACCAGTGTATGCAGGGGGGTCCAGTGCCTTGTGAGTGCCCATCCACTGTGTTCGTTCATGGTGTTTGTTTTGGTGGCCTGGCACGTGTCCTGTGATATCAAAGCTCACATCATTGCAACATTGCTGTCAGCCTCATCATGACCCCACTGAGCAATACTGATGTTGATAGGGACATTTTGTGGGCCTTGCTGTCTGTGTGATGGTGTGTTGATGTTTCTGTCCGTCATGTGCCTCCTTCGTGCGCAGTTATGGGGGGCAGGCCTTTCAGTTGATGGTGTTTGGTGCCGTGCATGTAGGTGCATTTCGTTGAAGTCAATGTGGTCCGAATCGGTACAATGCACTTGCAGACGGTTGTGGCATGGTTGGGACACACCTTCATTCACATGGTAGGGCTGCTAACATCGGGCATTATGTGTACAGGTGTCAGCTGACGTTTGTGCTGCTTTAGGGTATGAGCTGGCTCCATTGCCTCTGCTACTCGCAGCCAGGTGAAGTATGCATCATTCCCCCCCCACATTTCAGCCAGGTAAAGTATGCATCATTCCCCCCCCTCATTTCAGCCAGGTAAAGTATGCATCATTCCCCCACCCTTTCAGCCAGGTAAAGTATGTATCATTCCC
The DNA here is from genome assembly GCF_040938575.1 of Ambystoma mexicanum. NCBI lineage: Eukaryota > Metazoa > Chordata > Amphibia > Caudata > Ambystomatidae > Ambystoma > Ambystoma mexicanum. Next base: position 49,708,100 of record NC_090930.1, read on the forward strand.
CCCTTTCAGCCAGGTAAAGTATGCATCATCCCCCCCCTTTCAGCCGGGTAAAGTATGCATCACCCCCCCCTTTCAGCCAGGTGGAGTATGCATTGGTACGTCAATCACCTTCCCACTTCACATTTCCATGGCCATGACATGAGACTCACTGAGTAGCCAGGATCTTGGCCCTGCATGTCGCTCCATGTAGCGTGGTATTGTGGAGTTCCTCAGGACCATTGAATCATGGGTTGATCCGGGGAATCGGGCACAACAATGTGTGAAGATCCTGTTGGAGTCACAGACCATTTGCACGTTGATTGAGTGAAATAGTTTACGGTTGCGGTACGGTACCTCCATGGCATGTGGGACCACCAATTCAACATGGGTGCAATCGATGGCACCAATGCAACCAGGTATGCCGGCTAGTGCATGGAAACCCACTTTGGTGTTTGCAATCTCCTGGGCAGACCGTGGTAATGAGATGTGGTCGTCTGTGTGCTTGAGGAGGGCATCGAGCACTTGGATCAGTGTACGTGAGAATAAAGGTTGTGAAATGCCATCCAGGTGCCCCACTGTGTGCTGGTAGGTGCCTGTGGCCAGGAAGTGGCGCACGGACACTAGCTCCAGTAGGGGGGGATGGCGGTGGGTGTTTCAATCATGCTGACGATGTCGTCGTGTATCATGTCCACAATGATGGTGATGGTGTCCCGGTCCAAACAGTACAAGGTATGGATCTGCTCAGCGGTGAGGTTGAATGAACTGGCTCGGGTGCGTGGGATTGGGGGCTGCCTGCGTGGTGGCACTGGCTGTGCTGGTGGGGCTTGCTGGCCCTGCCTTGCCCTCCTTCTCCTCCTGCGTCTCCTCTGTGCTGCCTGTTGTTGTTGTTGTTGTAGCACTTCCATTGCAATCAGGTCCTCCAGCCCCAACATTGCTAGTCGTATTGGAATCATTGTGGAGTGTGACTGGGTGTGGGAAGAGGTGGGGTGTGTTCTTCTTGTACTTGCTTAGTCTGTATTGCCTCCACCTGCGCTGATTCTGTGTACCTGTGGCAACTGGGTACACTGCACATGGCCATTTACGGTTGGTTCGCGATGGCGGAATTAGCACCATGGCGGTAAGGTGCTTAACGGCCTTTGTGATGGCGTTAAGAGCATGTCCACTTGGTTCATGATTCGCGTACCTTTGCGCGATGCCGGTATTTACGGCATGGAAGCTCGCGTGCACGCGACCTTGGTGCAGTTAGCGGCACCGTTAACTACGATGCCGCTAAGAGCACTTTCATGGGTCATGATCGTACCTAGCGGGGAACGATGCCGGTAATCATTTACCGGCAACGTTTTTCGCTTACCGCCGGGGTCGTAATGAGGGCCTCTGTATCAGAAGACACTCTCCCCCTTTGAAGGGGAGACGCTGTATCAGAATAAAGTCTTCCCCTTTGAAGGGGAGACTCTGTATCAGAACACACTCTGCCCCTTTGAAGGCGATACTCTGTATCAGAATAGAGCACCCATGGGTGCAGTGCCAAGCTGGGTGGGGCAGGATCTATGATTTCAGGGAGGACATTTACTGGTCTTGGGGATAACTGATTTCTCGCGGCAACATTCCATGTGGGAATAAATAGCTTGGGGTAGAGGCTTCCCGGAAGAGGGGTATTTCTTGAGTGACACTGGCAAGTTTCAACAGCCCCACATGAGCATCTGGGATGTTTACAAGCACGCAGGGGCGTGCTACAGTTCACAGCGTGAGCAATAAAGGGAACTCACTCACTCAATGGAGGCGTTGAGAGAAAAAGAGGCGAAGGAGGAATTTGTTCGACCACATTTTGGCAGCAGTATTTTGTGAAAAGTTCGACGCCCCACAATATCCGTTCTCTCTTCTTTCGGAGTTTGAAGTTATAGGGCGCTATGCCAAGTTAATGCCTGGGAAATCCCTGCCACGTGTGCCTGGGTCGCTTTATTGCTTTTCATTTTATTGTACAAGAGCCATAAAGGCTGACATTGAGAGGAGCGCCAAGCGGCACGCGGCCCTGAGCAGAGCCCAGCAGATGGTACGTGTTATCCTCGCTCAAAGGAAGCGCTGTAGTCCCAGGGCTGCAGCCAGAGCACCACCCGCTGAGCACGAGCTGGCATGTTACTGCTGCCATCTGAATGGTCTCCAGGTGCCCTGCTGGGTCTCCACCTGGCCAGTGCTCAGGGCGTGGGCAGCGCCCATAGGGAGGCAGGCCATGGTAGCATCCGCGGGAAGGCTGGCTGCAGTAGCATGCATTCGGAGGTTACTAGTAGCACCCACGGAAAGGCTGGCTGCTGTAGCATGCACTGGGAGGCTACTAGTAACATCCATGGAAAGGCTGGCTGCAGTAGCATGCACTGGGAGGCTACCAGTGGCAGCGCCCATAGGGAGGCTGGCCATTGGCTGGAGTAGCATGCATTGGAAGGTTACTAGTAACATCCATGGAAAGGCTGACTGCAGTAGCATGCCTTGAGAGGTTACTAGTAGCATACATGGAAAGGCTGGCTGCAGTAGCATGCATTGGGAGGCTGTTCATGGTAGCATCCATGGAAAGGCTGGCTGCAGTAGCATGCATTGGGAGGCTACCAGTGGCAGCGCCCATAGGGAGGCTGGCAATGGTAGCGTCCATGAAAAGGCTGGCTGCAGTAGCATGCATTGGGAGGTTACTAGTAGCACCCAAGGAAAGGTTGGCTGCAGTAGCATGCACTGGGAGGCTACAAGTGGCAGCACCCATAGGGAGACTGGCCATGGTAGCATCCACGGGAAGGCTGGCTGCAGTAGCATGCATTAGGAGGTTACTACTAGCATCCATGGAAAGGCTGGCTGCAGTAGCATGCACTGGGAGGCTACCAGTGGCAGCACCCATAGGGAGACTGGCCATGGTAGCATCCACGGGAAGGCTGGCTGCAGTAGCATGCATTAGGAGGTTACTAGTAGCATCCATGGAAAGGCTGGCTGCAGTAGCATGCATTGGGAGGCTGTTCATGGTAACATCTATGGAAAGGCTGGCTGCAGTAGCATGCATTGGGAAGTGGTTACCAGTAGCATCCATGGAAAGGCTGGCTGCAGTAGCATGCATTGGGAGGCCACCAGTGGCAGCGCCCATAGGGAGGCTGGCCATGTTAGCGTCCATGGAAAGGCTGGCTGGAGTAGCATGCTTTGGGAGGTTACTAGTAGCATCCATGGAAAGGCTGGCTGCAGTAGCATGCACTGGGAGGCTGTTCATGGTAGCATCCATGGAAAGGCAGGCTGCAGTAGCATGCACTGGGAGGCTCCTAGTGACAGCGTGCACAGGGAGGCTGGTCATGGTAGCATCCATGGAAAGGCTGGCTGCAGTAGCATGCTCTGGGAGGCTGTTCATGGTAGCATCCATGGAAAGGCTGGCTGCTGTAGCATGCACTGGGAGACTACCAGTGGCAGCATCTTCAGGGAGGCTGGTCATGGTAGCATCCATGGAAATGCTGGCTGCAGTAGCATGCACTGGGAGGCTGTTCATGGTAGCATCCATGGAAAGGCTGGCTACAGTAGCATGCACTGAAAGGCTAGCAGTGGCAGCGTCCATAGGGAGGCTGGTCATGTTAGGATCCATGGAAAGGCTGGCTGCAGTAGCATGCACTGAAAGGCTACCAGTGGCAGCGTGCACAGGGAGGCTGGTCATGGTAGCATCCATGGAAAGGCTGGCTGCAGTAGCATGCTCTGGGAGGCTGTTCATGGTAGTATCCATGGAAAGGCTGGCTGCTGTAGCATGCACTGGGAGGCTGTTCATGGTAGCATCCATGGAAAGGCTGGCTGCAGTAGCATGCACTGAAAGGCTACCAGTGGCAGCGAGCACAGGGAGGCTGGTCATGGTAGCATCCATGGAAAGGCTGGCTGCAGTAGCATGCACTGGGAGACTACCAGTGGCAGCGTCCATAGGGAGGCTGGTCATGTTAGGATCCATGGAAAGGCTGGATGCAGTAGCATGCACTGGGAGGCTACCAGTGGCAGAGCCCAAAGGGAGACTGGCCATGGTAGCGTCCATGGAAAGGCTGGCTGCAGTTGCATGCATTGGGAGGTTACTAGTAGCATCCATGGAAAGGCTGGCTGCAGTAGCATGCACTGGGAGGCTACCAGTGGCAGCGCCCATAGGGAGGCTGGCCATGGTAGCGTCCATGGAAAGGCTGACTGCAGTAGCATGCCTTGGGAGGGTACTAGTAGCATACATGGAAAGGCTGGCTGCAGTAGCATGATTTGGGAGGCTACCAGAGGCTTGTCCATAGGGAGGCAGGCCATGGTAGCGTCCATGGAAAGGCTGACTGCAGTAGCATGCATTGGGAGGTTACTAGTAGCATCCATGGAAAGGCTGGCTGCAGTAGCATGCACTGGGAGGCTGTTCATGGTAGCATCCATGGAAAGGCTGGCTGCAGTAGCATGCACTGAAAGGCTACCAGTGGCAGCGTCCATAGGGAGACTGGCCATGGTAGCGTCCATGGAAAGGCTGGATGCATTAGCATGATTTAGGAGGCTACCAGAGGCAGTGGCCATAGGGTGGTAGGCCACGGTAGCATCTATGAAAAGGCTGGCTGCAGTAGCATGCATTGGGCGATTACTAGAAGCATCCATTGAAAGGCTGGCTGCAGTAGCATGCACTGGGAGGATGTTCATGGTAGCATCCATGGAAAGGCTGGCTGCAGTAGCATGCACTGGAAGGCTACCAGTGGCAGCGCCCAAAGGGAGACTGGCCATGGTAGCGTCCATGGAAAGGCTGACTGCAGTAGCATGCATTGGGCGATTACTAGTAGCATCCATGGAAAGGCTGGCTGCAGTAGCATGCACTGGGAGGCTGTTCATGGTAGCATCCATGGAAAGGCTGGCTGCAGTAGCATGCACTGGGAGGCTACTAGTGGCAGTGCCCACAGGGAGGCTGGTCATGATAGCATCCATGGAAAGGGTGGCTGCAGTAGCATGCACTGGGAGGCTGTTCATGGTAGCATCCATGGAAAGGCTGGCTGCAGTAGCATTCACTGGGAGGATACCAGTGGCAGCATCTTCAGGGAGGCTGGTCATGGTAGCATCCATGGAAATGCTGGCTGCAGTAGCATGCACTGGGAGGCTTTTCATGGTAGCATCCATGGAAAGGCTGGCTGCAGTAGCATGCACTGGGAGGCTGTTCATGGTAGCATCCATGGAAAGGCTGGCTGCAGTAGCATGCACTGGAAGGCTACCAGTGGCAGCGTCCATAGGGAGGCTGGTCATGTTAGGATCCATGGAAAGGCTGGCTGCAGTAGCATGCAATGGGAGGCTACCAGTGGCAGCGCCCATAGGGAGACTGGCCATGGTAGCGTCCATGGAAAGGCTGGCTGCAGTAGAATGATTTGGGAGGCTACCAGAGGCAGTGGCCATAGGGAGGCAGGCCATGGTAGCATCTTTGAAAAGGCTGGCTGCAGTAGCATGCATTGGGCGATTACTAGTAGCATCCATGGAAAGGCTGGCTGCAGTAGCATGCACTGGGAGGCTACCAGTGGCAGCACCCATAGGGAGACTGGCCATGGTAGCATCCACCGGAAGGCTGGCTGCAGTAGCATGCATTAGGAGGTTACTAGTAGCATCCATGGAAAGGCTGGCTGCAGTAGCATGCACTGGGAGGCTACCAGTGGCAGCACCCATAGGGAGACTGGCCATGGTAGCATCCACGGGAAGGCTGGCTGCAGTAGCATGCATTAGGAGGTTACTAGTAGCATCCGTGGAAAGGTTGGCTGCAGTAGCATGCATTGGGAGGCTGTTCATGGTAACATCCATGAAAAGGCTGGCTGCAGTAGCATGCATTGGGTGATTACTAGAAGCATCCATGGAAAGGCTGGCTGCAGTAGCATGCACTGGGAGGATGTTCATGGTAGCATGCACTGGAAGGCTACCAGTGGCAGCGCCCAAAGGGAGACTGGCCATGGTAGCGTCCATGGAAAGGCTGACTGCAGTAGCATGCATTGGGCGATTACTAGTAGCATCCATGGAAAGGCTGGCTGCAGTAGCATGCACTGGGAGGCTGTTCATGGTAGCATCCATGGAAAGGCTGGCTGCAGTAGCATGCACTGGGAGGCTACTAGTGGCAGTGTCCACAGGGAGGCTGGTCATGGTAGCATCCATGGAAAGGCTGGCTGCAGTAGCATGCACTGGGAGGCTGTTCATGGTAGCATCCATGGAAAGGCTGGCTGCAGTAGCATTCACTGGGAGGATACCAGTGGCAGCATCTTCAGGGAGGCTGGTCATGGTAGCATCCATGGAAATGCTGGCTGCAGTAGCATGCACTGGGAGGCTTTTCATGGTAGCATCCATGGAAGGGCTGGCTGCAGTAGCATGCACTGGCAGGCTGTTCATGGTAGCATCCATGGAAAGGCTGGCTGCAGTAGCATGAACTGGAAGGCTACCAGTGGCAGCGTCCATAGGGAGGCTGGTCATGTTAGGATCCATGGAAAGGCTGGCTGCAGTAGCATGCACTGGGAGGCTACCAGTGGCAGCGCCCATAGGGAGACTGGCCATGGTAGCGTCCATGGAAAGGCTGGCTGCAGTAGAATGATTTGGGAGGCTACCAGAGGCAGTGGCCATAGGGAGGCAGGCCATGGTAGCATCTTTGAAAAGGCTAGCTGCAGTAGCATGCATTGGGCGATTACTAGTAGCATCCATGGAAAGGATGGCTGCAGTAGCATGCACTGGGAGGCTACCAGTGGCAGCACCCATAGGGAGACTGGCCATGGTAGCATCCACCGGAAGGCTGGCTGCAGTAGCATGCATTAGGAGGTTACTAGTAGCATCCATGGAAAGGTTGGCTGCAGTAGCATGCACTGGGAGGCTACCAGTGGCAGCACCCATAGGGAGACTGGCCATGGTAGCATCCACGGGATGGCTGGCTGCAGTAGCATGCATTAGGAGGTTACTAGTAGCATCCATGGAAAGGTTGGCTGCAGTAGCATGCATTGGGAGACTGTTCATGGTAACATCCATGGAAAGGCTGGCTGCAGTAGCATGCATTGGGAGGTTACTAGTAGCATCCATGGAAAGGCTGGCTGCAGAAGCATGCACTGGGAGGCTGTTCATGGTAGCATCCATGGAAAGGCAGGCTGCAGTAGCATGCACTGGGAGGCTCCTAGTGACAGCGTGCACAGGGAGGTTGGTCATGGTAGCATCCATGGAAAGGCTGGCTGCAGTAGCATGCACTGGGAGGCTGTTCATGGTAGCATCCATGGAAAGGCTGGCTGCAGTAGCATGCACTGGGAGGCTACTAGTGGCAGTGTCCACAGGGAGGCTGGTCATGGTAGCATCCATGGAAAGGCTGGCTGCAGTAGCATGCACTGGGAGGCTACCAGTGGCAGAGCCCATAGGGAGACTGGCCATGGTAGCGTCCATGGAAAGGCTGGATGCATTAGCATGATTTGGGAGGCTACCAGAGGCAGTGGCCATAGGGTGGTAGGCCATGGTAGCATCTATGAAAAGGCTGGCTGCAGTAGCATGCATTGGGCGATTACTAGAAGCATCCATGGAAAGGCTGGCTGCAGTAGCATGCACTGGGAGGATGTTCATGGTAGCATCCATGGAAAGGCTGGCTGCAGTAGCATGCACTGGAAGGCTACCAGTGGCAGCGCCCAAAGGGAGACTGGCCATGGTAGCGTCCATGGAAAGGCTGACTGCAGTAGCATGCCTTGGGAGGGTACTAGTAGCATACATGGAAAGGCTGGCTGCAGTAGCATGATTTAGGAGGCTACCAGAGGCTTGTCAATAGGGAGGCAGGCCATGGTAGCATCCATGGAAAGGCTGGCTGCAGTAGCATGCACTGGGAGACTACCAGTGGCAGCATCTTCAGGGAGGCTGGTCATGGTAGCATCCATGGAAATGCTGGCTGCAGTAGCATGCACTGGGAGGCTGTTCATGGTAGCATCCATGGAAAGGCTGGCTGCAGTAGCATGCACTGAAAGGCTACCAGTGGCAGCGTCCATAGGGAGGCTGGTCATGTTAGGATCCATGGAAAGGCTGGATGCAGTAGCATGCACTGGGAGGCTACCAGTGGCAGAGCCCATAGGGAGACTGGCCATGGTAGCGTCCATGGAAAGGCTGGATGCATTAGCATGATTTGGGAGGCTACCAGAGGCAGTGGCCATAGGGTGGTAGGCCATGGTAGCATCTATGAAAAGGCTGGCTGCAGTAGCATGCATTGGGCGATTACTAGAAGCATCCATGGAAAGGCTGGCTGCAGTAGCATGCACTGGAAGGATGTTCATGGTAGCATCCATGGAAAAGCTGGCTGCAGTAGCATGCACTGGAAGGCTACCAGTGGCAGCGCCCAAAGGGAGACTGGCCATGGTAGCGTCCATGGAAAGGCTGGCTGCAGTAGCATGCACTGGGAGGCTGTTCATGGTAGCATCCATGGAAAGGCTGGTTGCAGTAGCATTCACTGGGAGGATACCAGTGGCAGCATCTTCAGGGAGGCTGGTCGTGGTAGCATCCATGGAAATGCTGGCTGCAGTAGCATGCACTGGGAGGCTGTTCATGGTAGCATCCATGGAAAGGCTGGTTGCAGTAGCATGCACTGGGAGGCTGTTCATGGTAGCATCCATGGAAAGGCTGGCTGCAGTAGCATGTTTGGGAGGCTACCAAAGGCAGTGGCCATAGGGAGGCAGGCCATGGTAGCATCTTTGAAAAGGCTGGCTGCAGTAGCATGCATTGGGCGATTACTAGTAGCATCCATGGAAAGGCTGGCTGCAGTAGCATCCACTCGGAGGATGTTCATGGTAGCATCCATAGAAAGGCTGGCTGCAGTAGCATGCACTGGGAGGCTGTTCATGGTAGCATCCATGGAAAGGCTGGCTGCAGTAGCATGCATTGGGAGGCTACCAGTGGCAGCGCCCATAGGGAGGCTGGTCACGGTAGCATCCATGGAAAGGCTGGCTGCAGTAGCATGATTTGGGAGGCTACCGGAGGCAGTGGCCATAGGGAGGCAGGCCATTGTAGCATCTATGGAAAGGCTGGCTGCAATAGCATGCACTGGGAGGCTGTTCATGGTAGCATCCATGGAGAGGCTGGCTGCAGTAGCATGCACTGGGAGGCTACTAGTGGCAGCGTCCACAGGGAGGCTGATCATGGTAGCATCCATGCAAAGGCTGGCTGCAGTAGCATGCACTGGGAGGCTACCAGTGGCAGCATCTTCAGGGAGGCTGGTCATGGTAGCATCCATGGAAAGGCTGGCTGCAGTAGCATGCACTGGGAGGCTACCAGTGGCAGTGTCCATAGAGAGGCTGGTCATGTTAGGATCCATGGAAAGGCTGGCTGCAGTAGCATGCTTTGGGAGGCTACCAGTGGCAGCATCCATAGGGAGGCTAGTCATGGTAGCCCTCATTATAAGGCTGACTGCAGTAGCATGCACTGGGAGGCTGTTCATGGTAGCATCAATGGGAAGGCTGGCTGCAGTAGCATGCACTGGGAGGCTGTTCATGGTAGCATCCATGGAAAGGCTGGCTGCAGTAGCATGCACTGGGAGGCTGTTCATGGTAGCATCCATGGAAAGGCTGGCTGCAGTAGCATGCACTGGGAGGCTGTTCATGGCAGCGCCCATGGAAAGGCTGGCTGCAGTAGTATGCATTGGGAGGTTACTAGTAGCATCCATGGAAAGGCTGGCTGCAGTAGCATGCACTGGGAGGCTGCCAGTGGCAGCGTCCATCGAGAGGCTGGTCATGGTAGCATCCATGGAAAGGGAGGTTACTAGTAGCATCCATGGAAAGGCTGGCTGCAGTAGCATGCATTGGGAGGCTACTAGAGGCAGTGGCAATAGGGAGGCCGGTCACGGTAGCATCCATGGAAAGGCTGGCTGCCGTAGCATGCACTGGAAGGCTACCAGTGGCAGCGTCCATAGGGAGGCTGGTCATGTTAGGATCCATGGAAAGGCTGGCTGCAGTAGCATGCACTGGGAGGCTACCAGTGGCAGCGCCCATAGGGAGACTGGCCATGGTAGCGTCCATGGAAAGGCTGGCTGCAGTAGCATGATCTGGGAGGCTACCAGAGGCAGTGGCCATAGGGAGGCAGGCCAATGTAGCATCTGTGAAAAGGCTGGCTGCAGTAGCATGCATTGGGCGATTACTAGTAGCATCCATGAAAGGCTGACTGCAGTAGCATGCACTGGGAGACTGGCCTTGGTAGCGTCCATGGAAACTCTGGCTGCTATAGCATGATTTGGGAGGCTACCAGAGGCAGTGGCCATAGGGAGGCAGGCCATGGTAGCATCTATGGAAAGGCTGGCTGCAATAGCATGCACTGGGAGGCTGTTCATGGTAGCATCCATGGAAAGGTTGGCTGCAGTAGCATGCACTGGGAGGATACCAGTGGCAGCCTCTTCAGGGAGGCTGGTCATGGTAGCATCCATGGAAAGGCTGGCTGCACTAGCATGCACTGGGAGGCTGTTCATGGTAGCATCCATGGAAAGGCTGGCTGCAGTAGCATGCACTGGGAGGCTACCAGTGGCAGCGTCCACAGGGAGGCTGGTCATGGTAGCATCCATGGAAAGTGAGGTTACTAGTAATATCCATGGAAAGGCTGGCTGCAGTAGCATGCATTCGGAGGCTACTAGTAGCATCCATGGAAAGGCTGGCTGCAGTAGCATGCATTGGGAGGCTACCCGTGACAGCGTCCATAGGGAGGCTGTTCATGGTAGCATCCATGGAAAGTGAGGTTACTAGTAATATCCATGGAAAGGCTGGCTGCAGTAGCATGCATTCGGAGGCTACTAGTAGCATCCATGGAAAGGCTGGCTGCAGTAGCATGCATTGGGAGGCTACTAGAGGCAGTGGCCATAGGGAGGCTGGTCACGGTAGCATCCATGGAATGGCTGGCTGCAATAGCATGCGCTGGGAGGCTACCCGTGACAGCGTCCATAGGGAGGCTGTTCATGGTAGCATCCATGGAAAGTGAGGTTACTAGTAATATCCATGGAAAGGCTGGCTGCAGTAGCATGCATTCGGAGGCTACTAGTAGCATCCATGGAAAGGCTGGCTGCAGTAGCATGCATTGGGAGGCTACTAGAGGCAGTGGCCATAGGGAGGCTGGTCACGGTAGCATCCATGGAAAGGCTGGCTGCAGTAGCATGCACTGGGAGGCTGTGTTTGGCAGCATCCATGATATAGCTGGCAATAGAGGCATGCATCTGGAGGTTGGCAGTGGCAGCATCCATGCTGGCATACTGGAGGCTGGCCATGGCAAACAAATACAATGTATACATTACTCGTTTATTGCACACTTCTTGCCGGATTCTGGCCTGTAAGCACAGGACCGGGTATCAAACCCAGGCTGCTCCACAATGTATTGTTTTCCAGACAAGCTGCGTTGCCCCTGCGCTATCCTCACTCCAAGGCACTGCCCATATGGAGGATGGATGTGACAGCATCCATTTGAGGTTGCCCTTTACAGCTTCCATAAGTAAGGTGCCGGGCATTGTCTAAAGTATAGACTGGCTGTGGTAGCTTCCAACGGGAGGTGGGCCCTGGCAGTGCCCATAGGGAGGCGGGCCATGGCAGTGCCCATAGGGAGGAAGGCTCTGGCAGCGTCCATAGGGTGGAAGTCCCTGGACGCATCCACTGGGAGGCTGGCTGTGGCAGAGATGATTGCTTGGCTGTTACACTCTCTGTATGGAGGCTGGATGGGACAATGTCCATAAGGAGGCTGGTTATGGCAGCGTCCATACTGGCAGTGGTAGCACCAATAGTGAGAATGTCTCTGGCAGTCCATAGGGAGGCTGGCTGTGGCAGCATCCAAAGATTGCTTGGCTGTGGCACTGTCGGTATGGAGGCTAGATGTGACAATGTCCATAAGGAGGCTGGTTATGGCAGCGTCCATACTGGCAGTGGTAGCACCAATAGAATGTGTGTGGCAACGTCCATAGGGAGGCTGGCTGTGGCAGTATCCACTCGGAGGTGGGATCTGGCAGAGCTGATTGGGAGGCTGGTTGTGGCAGCATCCAAAGATTGCTTGGCTGTGGCACTGTCTGTATGGAGGCTGGATGTGATAATGTCCATAAGGAGGCTGGTTATGGCAGCGTCCATACTGGCAGTGGTAGTAACAATAGTAAGAATGGCTGTAGCAGGGCCCATAGGGAGGCTGGCTGTGGCAGTATCCACTAGGAGGTGGGCTGAAGCAGAGCTGATTGGAAGGCTGACTGTGGCAACATCCAGAGATTGTTTGGCTGTGGCACTATCTGTATGGAGGCTGGGTGTGACAATGTCCATAAGGAGGGTGGTTATGGCAGTGTCCATACTGGCAGTGGTAGCAGCAAATAGTGAGAATGGCTGTGGCAGAGTCCATATGGAGGCTGGCTGTGTCAACGACTAATGTATTCAAGACCCATGCATTTATAAATATACTGTAGAGGAGGTCCCAAGTACAGCCCGCACTCCAACCATCCATTTGTAAGAACCAGGAACGTTCAAGCCGAAATATGTGATGTATGATGAGCAAATAAACCAGCAGAGAGCCTCAGTGGGGCTCTGTCCAGTACCCTTGAGAAGAACAACACCCATTGAAGTACCGATACCAAGGAAAACATGGACAGTAAGGTACCCATTGAGAAAACCATATCAACAAATAAAACGAAATGAAGATCGTCTGAGTACAATCCCTGAAGAAACCAAAAAGATCTTAATGAAAGACGAATGGTGATGACACAAGAACCTGGACTGACTCACATAAAGAAGAGATGACGACCAGAGAATGACGTAAAGAGACGAAACGCCACGAACAGGGGACACCCTGAACCTGAAGCGAAAGGATGATGTCAAATGTATGAAGTTTAAGTTGTAAGCATGGCGAAGATGTTAAACCAGTTTACGCATGTACATATACATGGAACCGCAGGAAAGCTAAGAAAATCATGCAGCTTGCTACGCTTAGTAGAAGACAGATTGCGGCAAGCGCCACCTATACATATCTACCTCAAGGAAGCACGTTATATAAGTATACTTCCACTTTGCACAAGAAGCAGAATTAACCAAAGGTCACTAAAGGCCACACAAGGACAGTTTCATATTTTATCACATCGAGAATAAACGGCAGAAACGAAACTCAGCAGAGGCAAATCGTGCCAGAAAAAACAAAGACATATCAGTTAAAATAAATGAACAGTCGCTACAATTAATTGAAGCAAAGAACTGAATATCCTTCTTCTGAAAGGTCAAGAAAAGAAACTGAAGGCAGGTGGTGGGTGAAACGAAAATCAAATACACAAATTACATGAATAAGAGGCAAATTCATGGTGTCTGAATCACGTGACCAGCCGAGCTAGAAGAAGTAAGACTATCACACCTATGCATGGCAGTGGGCCAGGCAAAGATATCAGAACTTTTCCAGACAGAGATGCAGTCTCAAGGCCAACCACAGTGAAATAATTGACACATTCCATTAAAGTGATGATTGATAGTAACAATAATTGGAGGAAGGCCGGTAGAGCTAGGGGGCACCCTGCATCTGGCCGACCATTCTGCGTGCTGCTAGACAAAGTGGAAAATTATGAGTGGGGTTGATGCCAACCCAATCATAGTGGACCAAGTGATCTAGGGTCCTATCGTTAGTAGAACCAATTGGACATCGTACTTTTTAGTGACGTCTACAGAAGCCATTTTGAAGGAAGGGATTAGATGCCCCACCTGACAGTGTTTATCCAATCCCCTTACTCCATTACCATATACAGATATAGTACCCATATTAAAGTTACCTTTCTAGTACCAATAGAATTGCATGCCAACTTTTAAGCGTTAAACGTCAGTGATGATGAGTTTTTAGTATAAATTATGTGTTTTTTGTGAAGTTCGTTGGAATTGTGAAGCGTGAGAGAAGATCACGCATCCGCTGATATTCATGAGACTCCCGTTTTTTGTACTTGTCATTAAACGGACTCCCTTTGCCAAACCGTTGAGTTGTCATTATTGATTTGGTGTTGGAGTATTAATCTGCACCCCCATCCATCTCACGGGTGCTGCTATCTTGTCCTAAAGTGCTATTGGGCAAACCCCAGCTCTAGGGGCCGTTTGGGGGTCGCAGTGTACACTTTGTAGCAGAGATAGGATGGTTCATCGATTATAGATTAGATAGGACACCCATTGATAGTCGACATAAAGTAACTCTAGGTCCTCTGCAATATCACGAGTCGTTTGCCATCCGGCTGAGTAGACCGTGAAGCTCCCCGTAGACAGTGGTTAGAGTAAAAAGCAGAACCTGCAGGCAGAGGTCTGAAGGGACCTGTGTTTCCCCACGTAACCCCTTCCCACTCCTACGGGCAGCTGAGTGGGCGAACAGCAGGAGAGGCGGTAACAAAGGTGGTGATCCCGAGCATCCAGAGAGGAAACAGGCGAAAGGTGAGTGTGAAAAAGACTAAATGCTTTGGCAAAAAGTGCATGCCTTAGAACAAGTGAGGGAAAGGTAATGGAGCGAGGCGGGAAAACAAATATAGTCAGAAGTAGAGTAGAATGTTTATATATATATATATATATATATATATATATATATATATATATATATATATATATATATATATATATATATATATATACATATATTACATGGACGCGATAGCGTCCATATAGTTATGGTTAAGTTGGTGTTTCCATAGGAAGAGCATTTTTTGGGTGGCTTATAACTTCGCTCCTTCTGGACGAATCCTCACCAAACTTTGCAAAAAAAGTATATGGCCCACTCTGAATTGTTTTGCAAAGTTTGGTGAGGATTCGTCAAGGGGGGGAAAATTTATAGGGGGGGTCCCAAAACTTGTGTTTTTTCCTACAGACATAATGGGAAAGAATTTTGCGCACGGCCACAGGCCAAATCGCTTGACGGATTTACACCAAATTTGCGGCAGGACCGGGGGCTTGGTCCCAAAAGCATGCTTTTGCAAATTTGGTGTAAATCCGTCCAGTAGTTTTTTATAAAATGACCAAAACGTAAGGCAAAAAAATTAATGATATCTGTGTTCGCTTTGCGGACGGACTTCCCTGTTCGCTCCGCGGACATCACCCCGATTGGCCCATTGCCTTGCGTCATGTCCGCTGACATGCGACATGTTCGCTAATTGGACGGCGAGGGGCGTGGAGCACGTCAGATTTTCTGTGGCGCCCACCATCTTGTATTCGCCGTCGACCGCGTACAGCGTGGTGAAAAATGGATAAAAAATTGTATTTAGTGCCGTGTGTTGGTGTGTAAGAGTGTTTGGGGAGGGTGGGGGAGTATGAGATAGGTTCAATGTTTTGTTTTTTTATGTGCTAGATGTTTTTGTTGCGTTCGATTTGTCCGTGGAGAACACGGCTGTTCTGACATTTTGTAAATAAACTAAATGGTGGGGTGTTTAGAGGACGGAGTATGTGTCATTTTTGTTCGCAAGGAAGGTAAAAATGAGCTATGAACACTCGCGGTGTACTTAATTGTTCGTAAATACACAAACTGGGGGTGTCCTCAGGACGCTGTCCGTATTGTAATCTGTCTAGTTGAATGTGTTCTAAGAACACTCGCGGTGTCCCGAAATGGTTGCAATTACACAAAATGGGGGTGTTCTGAGAACGTTGTTTGTATTGTTCGTTGTCAGGGTGAATGTGTTTTAAGACCACTCCTTTTGTCCGCTAATAGTACAATTTCCTATGGGCGTCAACCGACTTTTTGTCCACTAAAGAAACGATAAATCCGGCTGGTGTGCGCCGACATTATGTGATAATCCTATGACTGGCGCTATTGACCTGGCTGACTTGCTTTTGCGACACTAAATCATATCTCCCGCCCCTAAGCCTGATATTATCAAATCATTCATATTCCCCGCCTCTCTCTGTGACGTTACAGGGTGCGTCATCAAACGTGCCCAGTCCTCTGCAGTCCTAAGTGACTTTACACAGAACCCGGAAGACAACAGATATTATGTCACAACACAGCGCGCCACATTTCGGAATATGAAACAGTGATTTAAAAGCAAACAGCAAGATTGTAAATTTTGTAAAGTACATTTATTTGACTTCAAATGTTTAGAGAATATTCAGCAATTTGCATTTGTCTTTGTTGTCGATCCGCAAAAGTTCATGTTGAGGCACGCGATGTTCCTTTGCGGTACAGAGGGTGTTAGATCAGCTTACAACTCAGGGCGCCACAATTCGGAATATGAAACTGTGGTTTAAAAGTAAACACCAGGATTGCACATTTGGTAAAGTACATTTATTTCACATGAAATGTTTAGTGAATATTCAGCGATTTGCTATTGTCTCTGCTGTCGATCAGCAAAAGTTTATTTTGAGCCACGCGTTGTTCCTTTGCGGTAGATAGGCTGTTGGTTTATGATAAAAGCAGTAAATGGTCTCTCTGATAATCGGAAGGTTGCTCCAACAACGAGCCATTAGACCACCCTATTGGTTGGTATGTTGTTTGTAGCCGCTTTTACTGCGTAAGGGAATATTGGTCCTTGGGGATTGTCCCATAAAATGGTGAGGGTCATGAAGTTGCATATTTGGACCTGCACCTGGCAGTTGAAGACCCCATCCGCTGGAGTCTGTAAATCGTGACATAGGCAAAATGGGGTCACATACCTGTTTTAAAAAACATAAATTAGTCTCAGCAGCCGATCTTCATTAAAAATCATCATTTTATTTATTAGGGCGTGAAACTATTTGCTATCGAAGATAGTGCAACGGAGTATGTTAATAATAAAATAATAATATTTTCCAATTCATATAGCGCTAAGAACCGTGAGGTATCTAAGCGGTGCTTATTATTAACCACGGTGTGTGGTGCTCATTTATCGACCACGGAAGGATGAAAGGCTGAGTTTGGCCTGGCCGGGATTCGAACTTGCGTTAGAAAGCTGTGCACAGATGTCAAAGCGAGCGTTGTACTCGCTGTGCCACTTGACAGGCTACAGTGAAGTGGCACAGCGAGTAGAGCGCTTGACCGCCTATAGACCAGTTAAATTATTTCTATTAACCCACCCTGTGTCGTCTGCCTTTTTCAGAGCCCTATAAACGACAGGGGATCAATTCGGCGGTGACAGTGCGCGGTAGAAAACATTATGCCACTTTCAATGAACAAGTTCAACTTGAGCGGTCTTTAATGCTACGCTATTGTAATTATATTTGGTGTAAAATAATCTAAAGGGTTACTTACAGTACAATTGCAATTTCCATTGTCTACGAGTAGTGCAGTCCCAAAATACGACTCCGCGTGTGCGAACGATCTTTCGCATAGTGATATAATATATAAAAGTGGTTTCGTATCAGAAATTTCATCCTTATCTTCTCTTACGTTTTAGCAACACTCTTTCAAGAGAAGTCTTTCATCACAATCTCTGTCTGTCAAGGTCAAAACACAATACAACCTTATAGTCCACTTCGTGAGCCTCTCCGGGGCCCGAGAAAAAAATGGAAGCAGCTGACCTTCACTGTGAACGAGCATAAATTCTTACTTTGCAACATTCTGTGTAAAGCCATCTGTGAGAAGTTGGTTTTTGCACGCCATGATTGTATATTGTTTGCGTGATATTAAAAAAAGTTTGTTTAAGGGACGTTATGGTTCTAAGTACAGCCGAAAGACCCCTGAAAATCGCAAGTTATGGTAAGCTATGAAAAATAACTCGCGCCACCACCGTGCACTGCTAAGACTAACACCCAGGACATCAAAGAAGACATCGCAAATGTCATTGATGAAATCACTGATGACATCACGTGTATGTACTTTTCATGGAATTTGTGTACTAGGGATTTTTATTATAATGTTGCGAAAAAAGTGTCAAGGATATTGCAATAAATATCATACCGTTATTGGTGCTTTGAACGATGCATTGATATAAATAGCATTGTATTATGGGATTCTATCTAGTATATTGAGCTACTAATGGAGAAACATAGCATTGTGTGCAGAGTACAAGATGAAAGTATAATATTTGTAATGTTAATATGTTGAATAATGAAATGATAATTGTCCTGAATTGTTCGAACATTCACAAAATGGGGGTGTTCTGAGGACGTTATTCGTATTGTGTGATTGCTTAGCTGTATGCAATGAGGGAATGGCACAGAGAGTAAAGTGGACGCCGTCCGCGGACACCGCTGCTGTTCGTGGACAGGGCGTGCTACATCCGGGTTTTTCCAGGAAATCCAACATGGAAAGAAGACTGTACGGATCAGCCAATCAGATGTCGAGGTTGTGGATTTGTGTTGAAAGAGACTGTGTGTGGTGAAGATGGCAGAAGTAGAGAAAGTCAGGGTGTTGGTGCTTGGAGATATGTTTGTGTATGGTTTACAACAGTAAGCTCAATGCAGGCATGTTGCAAAGAACTTTGATGTGAAAGGAGTGGAGGTGGTGTGGAGCACTGTGCCTGATTGCAATGTACAGGGAATTGTACAAGTTTGTGAGGATATGGCCACGAAGAACAGTCCGCATGTGGTAGCTTTGCACTATGGTGCTTTCCATTTGGGCAACGTCAGTGCCCCTACTTTGTTGGCTGATTTGGAACGCTTGGTTCAAGCCGTAATGAAGATCCTTCAAATGCGAAAGTAATTTTTTCTGGATTACTACCTAGGGCAATATGGGACAATAGTTCAGTTTTTTGTCCTCAGCAAAACATTGCTAGGTGTGTCATCAACCGAGGCATGTGTGCCTTCATGCTTAGAGCTGGTATGTTCTTCTGTAACAATGAGAATATTGATGCCAGTAATGCTGTTAATTTTAAAGAAGATGGCATTTCTTTATCTTTTACGGGAAATGCCTTTCTATTTTGGAATGTAAGGGTTGCTTTGGAGAAGGTTATGTAAAGATTTTAGGAGTAAAGTAAGAAAAAAAACAAGAAAAAAATACAAAATAACAGGTGTCTGTCAAGCATCTGTAAAAAAACAAAAAAAAATGGCTCTTTTCAGAGCCAACTTCAAAGGGGAAATGGGGCACACTATTTAAATTTACATTCACCACGCTCAGATTTTCGATATGTCCGCGGACATGGCGGTAGTCCGCGGACATGAAAATCACTACAAGGGGGTTAGTATGTTCTATGTTACATGTATATGAAGTCAGGGATATTATGGATAAGTTGTGCTACTAAAAACCTATGAAATTCAGTGAAAAAACTTTGTTAAAGGGACGTTATGGTTAAGTTGCGCTACTAAAAACCTATGAAATTCAGTAAAAAAAACTTTGTTAAAGGGACGTTATGGTTAAGTTGCGCTACTAAAAACCTATGAAATTCAGTGAAAAAACTTTGTTAAAGGGACGTTATGGTTCAAAGTAAAACCGAAAAAACCCTGAAATTCGGCAGTTATGGTAACATAAGCAACCATAACTCGTGCCACCGTGCACTGCTAACACTAACACCCAGGACATCAAAGATGACATCACAAATGTCATTGATGACATCACTGATGACATCACATGGCTGGCTCTCCCTTTTTATCCTTTACTGACATATCAAAGCCACATCGGGAGTCTATTTCATTCGATCTCATCAAGGCACCTCAGTTCAGGCTAATACTAGGGATGCCATGGTTGGTTGCTCACAACCCTTTGATAGACTGGCGGGTACAAAAATAACCTTCCCCGGTGACTGCTCCCCTGCCTGCTATTACCAAGAGGAGAAACCCAAAGTCTGTATCCCCATGACTCCCGGAGCGACATTATCAACCCTGGGAGAAACTAATACCTTGCCAAGTGAATACCATGAAATCCATGATTTCCAGGATGTTTTCCGAAAGGACCAAGCCAATACATTGCCGCCGCACAGGCTCTATAACTGTCAGATCGACCTTGTTCCTGGTGCACAAATCCCTTGCGGCAGGATCTATGCTCTCACAGAACCAGAAAACCTTAATTTGAAATCCTATTTAGACCAGTACCTTTCAAACGGATTTATCCGCCCTTCGAAGTCCCCGCAGCCGTCCTTTGTTCTTCTTACCGAAAAAGGAAGGAGACTTGAGAACCTGTATTGACTACCACGCGTTGAACCAAATCACTGTGAAGAACCTCTACCCCTTGCCACTTATCCCTGAGATGCTAGACCAAGTTAAAGATGCCCAGATTTATACCAAATTGGACCTTCGAGGAGCGTACCACCTGGTCAGAGTCAGAAACGGAGATGAATGGAAAACCGCCTTCCGTACTAAGTACGGCTTGTTTGAATATCAAGTCATGCCCTTCGGGTTATGCAACGCTCCTGCGGCATTCCAATATTTCATGAATGAAGTCTTAAGGGAGTTAATTGATGTGTGTGCCTTAGTGTACATAGACGACATCTTAGTATACTCAGCCTCGGAACAAGATCATGTCAGGCACGTTCGTTCAGTCCTCACCAAGCTCCGTCAACATCGCTTGTTTGCAAAGCTTGAAAAATGCTTTTTTCACGTCACCGAAGTAGAATTTCTTGGTTTTATCCTTACTCCAGGAGGCATCAGAATGGACGTGCACAAGGTAGATGCCATTCTGAAATGGCCTTCACCGACGTCTCTGAAAGGGGTACAAATCATGCTGGGCTTTGCGAACATCTACCGCCGGTGCATCCCAGACTTCTCTCAGGTTGTGCACCCAATCACAGTACTATTACGAAAAAACAATAAAAAGTTTGCTTGGGCAGAAGAAGCCTTTCAGGAACTTAAACGAAGGTTTACCTCCGCTCCAATCCTGCGACATCCTCGTCCAGACCTCCCTTATGTCGTTGAAACTGATGCGTCCAGTCTCGCAATGGGGGCTGTCCTTTCACAGAGAGACCTGGAAACCGGCCAGCTACATCCTGTGGCCTTCTGGTCGAAAAAGTTCTCACCTCCAGAGATTAATTATGCCATCACGGACAAGGAACTCCTGGCTATAAAATCTGCCTCTAAAGCCTGGAGGCACTACCTTCTGGGGGCCAGACACACCATTACAGTCATCACAGACCACCGAAACCTGCAATATCTCAAAACAGCCAAGGCCCAGTCCTTGCGCCAATTACGGTGGGCCCTTTTTTTCGCCGAATATGATTATGTAATCACATTTCGTCCAGGAGTCAGAAACGGAAAGGCGGATGCCTTATCTCGGATGGGCATAGATGAAATAGTATATACAACTCCAGATCCAGTACCCATTACACCTGAAGACAAACTCTTGGGTATCACGACAGCCTTAACACAAGCAGAACTACAAAAAGAAATCCAACGTACAATGAATCCTGATGCCTACCTCGCATGGCAAACTCAAGGAGAAAAATATACCATCAAGGACCACCTACCCTTTTTTAGGGATCGCCTATATGTACCCAAGAAGGAATTACAACAGCATATTATTTCAAACTATCACGATTGACTAATCGAAGGGCATCCTGGGATCGCCAAAACCCTAGCTAAGATGAAAGTGAACTTTTGTTGGCCTACCTGATGTAAGGACATCATTCAGTATATTCAGTCCTGCGGTGTCTGCGCACAAAATAAATCACAGAAACAAAAACCATCTGGTCTCCTACAACCATTGGACATTCCTCCAGTTCCATGGCACACTCTTTCCCTTGACTTCATCACTGATCTATCTCCAAGCCAAGGGTTCAACACCATCCTTGTAGTTGTGGACTTATTCTTGAAGATGGCCCATTTTATTCCTCTCAAAGGCCTCCCAGACGCAGCCACTTTAGCAAAAGTGTTCCTGGAGGGCGTGGTTAAGCTACATGGCTTCCCTTCGGTTCTGGTCTCTGATCGAGGCAGCCAGTTTGTTTCAAACTTCTGGAAAAAATGCTGTGCAATGGTGCAGATCGACATTCGGCTATCTATCAGTGACCATCCCCAAACGGACCGCGAAACCGAGAGAACCAATCAGACACTCGAGCAATATTTACGGTGCATGCTGCACCACGAACAAAGGAATTGGAAAGACCTACTATGGATAGCCGAATATGCATATAACAATTCTTTGCATTCAAGCACGGGACAAACGCTCTTCTATACCCTTCATGGCAGACATCCACGTACCTCTGAACTAGACCTTCCAGCCAGCTTGGAAATGCCAGCGGTAAAGACTCTACTCACAACCATTAATCAGGCTTTCAAAAGGGCAAAGGAACACCTTATTCATGCCAAAGAAAAACAAAAGAGATTCACCGACCAATACTGGAAAAAGGCCCCTGATTATCAAGTAGGAGACAAAGTTTGGTTAGCCGCTAAATTCGTACCCATCAAGGGAACTCGGACCTTGCATCCCAGATTCTTAGGACCCTATACCATTAAGGTAATTATCAACCCAGCAGCCATGAAACTCGATTTACCACCTAATCTACACATCCACCCGGTATTCCATGTGTCCCTCCTGAAACCAATGCAACCCGGCACCCGGATTCGGACACCACCTAAGTCCATACTTGTTGACGGAGAACCAGAATTCTAAGTCACAGATATCTTGGACTCTAAATGCTCTAGGACCAAGCTATATTATCTCGTCGATTGGAAAGGATTTGGCCCACAAGATAGATCCTGGGAGCCCAGTGAGAATATCCACGCACCACGTCTAATCAGGAAATTCCATTGGAACTTCCCAACCAAACCTGGGCCAGACAGAAGGAACACCATGGGAGGGGCCTTAGGGGGGGTGCTGTCACAACCCTCGCCAAAAACCCCCTCTGGCAAATCCATTGGGCAGGTGGAGTCAGGACTCGGGCCTCTAGAGCCTGGCATCCTCTTCAAAAGCCTTCATGGGGCCAGTCCTGGCGCCTATGGCGCCAGGCTCATACACCATGAACAACAATGTGCTTGGCAACTACTTTATTGCATTGTCAGCCAACATGGAGGCATCCACATAGCTTGGTTCCTAAGAACCAAGCTATGCGGTCTAGTGTTTTGGGTGTGGCAGGCCTGGAACTACTTTCCCTGGTACTACGTTACCTGGGCTATATAAACCACACCCTGACTGCAGAACATGCTTCGTGTTACTTTGCAGCTTGCAACGTGATTCTCACCGTGTCCAGCTATTCCCTCGAACCTCGGAGAAGCAGAACCTGCAAGGAGACAAAAGGAACATCATTAGCAGCAGTATCTTACCTGCAGTCTTCATCTTTAAACATTGCAGCTACTGAGAACAGCTTCCTCGAATCTGCATGCCGCCCGGACAGAACGACCTGAAAGAGGAAGATGGAGGCAACATTAAAGAAAGCTGTAGAGACATTTACAAATTACAAACTGCTCAAAAGGCTTACCTGGCTCGTCGCCTCTCGGCTGGCACCACTCCGGACATTCCACTCGTGCTGAAGAACACCGGGACCTACAAGGAAGGAAAACACAGGTTAGCAAAGGCAAGACTTCGCAGCGGTGCGCATAGCGCATACTTACTGCATCATAGCGCTCTTAATGCGCCATCATTTACCAGCGGGGCTCAACCAAGCCAGTTCGCCGTGCTGAAGCTCCGCATACCTAAGGGAGAAAAAGGAGACATTTTAAACAAAGAAAGGCATGCAGGATAGCAACAAAACTAAAGAACAGCAATAAGAAATACCTGAACAATATCAAACAGGCTGACGTCAGTGAAGTAACTGGACCGCACTCGCCCATGAAAAACAATGCACCCCTGCAAAGAAGGCAGGACAGAGAGCACCCCTAATTCTACCACAAGGTGAGGAGAGGGCGCCAGAGGGACTGAAAGCATACTGTCTGGAGGAAGAATACTTACCCCAGTCGGTCAGTCTTGAACACAGTCCTCCTGTATTTTCAGGCAGAACCTTCCCCGCAGACTACATCAGGGCAAAGCTGAGAAGCATACCAGCGTGTAACCCGGCTGGGTGGCGTCCGTGTGGATACCAGGTGAGCGTAACAAATATAGCATGTTTGCGCTGGTTGTCGCTCCACTATCAGCGGATCCAAGATGTCAGGCTCATCCAAACAATCTGACGCAGTACACGTCTCACTGCAGCCAATCGGCAGAGATGTCGCGTGTCCGCGGTCATGACGCCAGCCCCTTAGCCAATCGCTACCTTGTCAGTGGACCGAACAGGGAAGTGTGACCGCGAAGCGGACATAGATATCACTAATTTTTTCAGACCTACTTTTTGATCTTTTTTATGAAAAGTACTGCACGGAAGGTCACCAAAATCACAAAAGCACACTTTCTGGACCAAGCCCCTGTACCTGCCGCAAATTTGGTGAAAATCCATCCAGCGGTTTGACCTGTAGCCATGCACAAAGTTTTTCCCCCATTCAGTCTATGGGAAAAAAGATGTTTTGGGATCCCCCCTATAACTTTTCCCCTCCTGGAACAAACCTCACCAAACGTTGCGAAAAAATTCAGAGTGGCCCATATACCTTTCTTTGCAAAGTTTGGTGAGGATTAGTCCAGGCAGAGCGGAGTTATAGACTGCCCAAAAGGTGCTCTTCCTATGGAAACAGCAACTTAACCATAACTACAGGGCCACTACCGTGGCCGTGTAATGGGAAAGGAAATAGTGACTCAAAGGGTGACTAAGCAGCAAAAGAGGATACCGGGGAGGACACCCGATAAGAGAGAGGATACCGAGGAGGACACCCGCGAAGAGAGAGTATATGCCTAATTCCTACGCTTTAATATAGCGGCTAGAAGAAACTTGCATCCATAGTCCTGAATAAAATAGGAACAAATAGGTCACCACTGGGGTTAAAGACGCTTGTGAAAGGGATGAGTTTACACTCCATGTCGGGGTAACATTAAGGTCAGAGGTCTGTGTAACCAGCTGGAGTTCGTCTAGTCTGTTAATGTCTGTCTTTTGTGTTGTTTGTTGTGAGGTCATAGGATGAAATATTTCCTTCGAGGAACTAGCATAAAAATTATGCGATTGGATAGTTGAAATATTGTAGAATACAACCTGATGTTTGTTGAGTAAAATAGAAGATAGAACATTTTGTGGAAAAAACGGGATTGAAGCTTGCAACGATTGGTGCTCGATCATGCTCTTGAAATTGTTTAAGTAACAAGAGCCATAACAAGTGTTATATAACGAGAAAGTGAACAGATTTAAATATGGAAGACATGACTCCATTAGTACATCTGTGCAAACAGTTGCCAAAACATGCACCTAAGCTGAAAAGTACAGTGCAGAATGGGTTAAAGGAACCACAAACAAGATGTTTATGCCATGGCCCCAGGGTGGATCGTTATCTAAGGCGGTCTTACAGCACATGACGACATACTTTGGAGCTTTGGAAGATGTATCAACAGGATAAGGAGGAGGAGCCACCATTCGACTGGATACTTAACGTATGCACAGAGGGGGGTGAGATGCCTTCTGCACCACCAGCCCCATCTGAAATGAAAACTGAGGGCAGTAAGGACGAAGGGTTATACCCGCTAAGAGAACTTACAGCAGCTACAGGGTATAGTTACTACCGTGGCCGTGTAATGGGAAAGGAAATAGTTACCCGGCATATGAGTCACCTACGCAAAGTAGTGACGAAAATCCTGACAAAAACAGAGATAGAGATATTACCTCTAAAGTCCCGAGGGACAAGGAGAGATGCGAGAACGAGAGAAAAGACCAGGCACAAGCAAGTACATCTCTCGACACGGAGAGAGAAGGGACAAGATGGAAAGGAAGTGAGGAGAGAACTGATGAGATAGCATTGACACAGAAAGAATGGATGGGAGAGCAGATTTTATTGAAACTCGATAGTAAAGGCATAGATGACGTGAAACAAAAAGAGAAGCTAGATGATTTACACAGAAAAGAGAAGGGAAAAGAAAAAGGATTGAGAGACGAAAAGAATAAGGAAAAAAGATAGGCAGAGACGTACCAGTTATATCGCAAAGAGCAAGAAAGGCAACGCGATCACAAACAGAGAGCAGCAGATGATTAGGACAGACAGGAGCAGCGGAGGATAGAAGAAGAGCAAAGGATACGGGAAAAAAGAATAAAGAGACGAAGGGATGAGGAAATCCAAAGGGCAAAGGAACGAAGAGACGCAAAGAAAGAGGAAGAAGGCAGGTTCAGAGAAGAAGCAAGGAAACGTAGAGAATTTGATGACAGTGTATAACGTAAGCGAAGACAGAGAGAACGCGATCTTGAATATCTGGAAAGGGAGGTTAAAAAATCTGAGCCAGTAGTAGATTGGGAAGAGATAGAAGAATTATTTCCTGAGTACGATTCAGTACCAGACACGTCTAGGGCAAATATGGAGGATGACTTCGACACCAGAAGCATCGGAGAGATGATCGATAGAATATATGATGAAATGGGGCTAGAACAAGTACCCAGAGGGGAGGGGGAAGATGAACGCCTGGAGAGCATCCAGCTGTACAATGCTGAGGACGTCTCCTGAGGTAGTAGAAATAGAGAAATGTCCCTAGATAGGTTGGAAATCAGTAGGAACAAAGAGGATGCGAGAAGTTGCACGAGTGGGGCACAGACAATGGCAGACACCGAAAGAGAGGAGCATGAGGAAAAGGAGGAAGAGAGAAGACACGAAAAACAGCTCCCAGGAGGGAAAGGGATAAGATGGTTAGATTCTAGTGGGTCTTCACCGAGGGCATCAAAATCAGCGACACAGTCAGACCGACACAAAGAAGTGTCTCACGGTCAGAGGGGGTTGTCTCCACCACCCTATGTGAACCGGCTAAGTAGATTGCCAG
The DNA here is from genome assembly GCF_040938575.1 of Ambystoma mexicanum. Classification (NCBI taxonomy): domain Eukaryota; kingdom Metazoa; phylum Chordata; class Amphibia; order Caudata; family Ambystomatidae; genus Ambystoma; species Ambystoma mexicanum. Next base: position 49,734,653 of record NC_090930.1, read on the forward strand.
GTAGGCAGCGATGCGGGAACGTTACTCCTGCAATAGACAGAAGAACAACGAGAGAAGAGAGAGAGAGCTATGCGTCCGAATTTCCGTTGCTCGAGAAAGGAGTAGTGAGACCACAGTATATTCCATGGCCACACATGGATCAGGAAAACCTGAAAAATAAGCTTCCAATGTTGGCATCCGGAGCCGGAAAATGGATACACGAGCTAGAAAAAATGAGAGGGAACACGTTAGCTATAGGGGATATCAAAGGTCTCTTAATCGCCATAATCAGTGATAGAGCAGATGATGTGTGGACACGGGCAGGTTACCCTGGTGTGACCACAGTTAATACTGCGCATGACAGAGATCCATTTAATAATTGCAGAGCCACGGTATGGAAAGCATTGCAATTGCTATATCCAGATATTTCCGACATGGCAGCCATCATGGCTCGGAAAATGAAGGAGTTAGAAGACCCTTTGCTTTTCATCCAGAATTTCCAAGACGTATGGGTACTCGAGACTCGTGAATCTTGGGGGAAATATATAACTGTGTTTTACCATATATTATGCCAAGGGCTACCAGAGCAAGTACAGAAACAGCTCAAGGAATTGGTAGGAATCGAGATCAAACAGTGACCATGGCACACTATTGCAGGCTGCTACAAGAAAAGAGTTGCAAAAAAGAGGCTGCACAATAGGGTGAAGAGGAAAAATTAGTGCAGAAGAAATTGTCAACATATGCCATTGAAGGGGCAATAATAACTAGCACAGACGGGTTAAGCATGCAGCAAGTCAATAACCTAAAACAGAATAATCAGGGTAATACTGGGTTTTACCCCAGGGGAAGAGGATTCAGAGGATGATGATGGCAGAGTAATCAGGGAGGTTTTTAGAGTAATCAGGGAGGTTTTTAGAGTAATCAGGGAGGCTTTCAAAACATGCAAAATGGCAATCAAGATATGTCAAATGGGCAAATAATCAGACCACCGCCAGTATGTTGGTTGTGTGGGATGACAGGGCACCTAGCACGCACATGCAGAAGTCAAGGTATGATGCAAAACAACCAAGAACAAGAACAGGTATGGTGAATCCACCTTTGTTTTTACAGTATGGAGGAAGTGGAGTTGCACAGAATCACACGATGCAACAACAAACGGCAGGAGCACAGCAAAGCTTCTAACCTCAGAATTTGATGAGTTTTCCACACGGACAGTCTCAACAGTCACCGATGCAACTGTCACAGACAATAAGTATAGGTCAGGCTGTGAACCCTGGAATGAGGAGTAAAACTGGTGATAGGGGAAGTCCATTTGCAAAACGTGGGACACAATTATATATGGACTAGGACAGCTCACTGGGAACCCTGATGTGTTCTATCCTATCAGTGACACTGGACCCTCACCAGGAACCAAGGGTGGATGTCGTTATAGGGGATAAAGAATATTCCTTCTTAGTTGACATGGGTGCAACATGTTCATGTATACGTGAAGGCAAGTTTTCCTTGTCCGGCGATGCTATAAATATTCAGAGCTTCACAGGAGCTACAAGTCGTGTTCCTTTTACAGACGCACTTCCAGTCTCTGTAGGAGAATGTGATATGAATGTACCGCTATTATATTTGGGACAAACCCTAGTAAACATCTTGGGTCGAGATCTAATGACGAAGTTAAACATGACAATCTCGTTCACGGAGGAGGGCACAGTATGTTCACTCCAGGAATGCACTATGTGAACGTATGCGAAATGATTAGAGCATACGCAGGATACACAGCTATGAGGGCTGTACCATTAGAGGCAGAAATATTTGCGTATGGAGTACGCGTGCTAATGTGAGGGCTGCCAGGCCTCTCTGAGAAAACCATGAGGACCCCAGACGATTTTCTATTTAGGCCAAGAATACCTATGCACGAGGAAAAGGGACACATATTCCCCTTGATGATACACACAGCCGCGATACGAGGGAAAATTGCTTTGATTGATAGTTGTGATGATGAAGGCTGACAAAGGTGCACAGTAATCTCCATTCAAGAAGGGTACAGATTGACTGATGTCACTGATGACGATCTGTTTGGCGAGCAAGCAGATAGGGGAGAAACAGCAGTTGAGGTAAACCTCACCTTTTGGGTGAAAATGATCAAAAGAGAATTGCCTCAGAGATTGATGTTGGCACAGAACCGTCCTGAGTATTTTGAGGACGACATGGCCCAGGCGCCTGTCTCAGTGTGGACCACAGGCCCCTATGACGTAGGCTTATTGAAAGGAGTCGGAGAAGTGAAAATTAAACTGAAGCCAGGAGTAATTCTACCAAAGGTAGGACAACATCCCATGTCCAGGGAGACAGATGAAGGAATTTTTAAGACAATTTTGGCTATGATGGAGCAGAACATCTTAGTTACTTCAGAATCGTCATGCACCACTGCGGTTTACCCGATTAAAAAATCAAAGGGAGGGTCTTGGTGTTTAATTCAGGATTTACGCCCATTAAATGATATTGTTGAGGCCGAGTTCCCTTTAGTCCCTAACCCGGCTACAATCCTATGTAATATACCTGTTGAGGTAAAATATTTCACAGTGATTGACTTGAAAAATGCATTTTTCTCAATCCTGTTGCATCGAGACTCACAACATCTGATGTCATTTACGTTCAGACAAATGCGTCTGAAAAGCATGAGGATACCCCAGGGGTACTGTGAGTCTCCTATTTTTAACAGAGTCCTGCAGATGGACCTAAGCAATATTACATTAGAAAGTGTTGTCTTACAATATGTGGATGACATCTTAATTTGCAGCACGACAGAGGAGAGCTTCAGACACGATTCTGTTCAGCTATTGACTATATTGTCTGGACAAGAATATAAAAAGGATATAAGGTTGACAAAGAAAAGTTACAATATTGTCAGCAATAAGTGCTGTACATAGGCCAGCTAATCTCACATGAGGCGAAAAGGGTTACCCCAGAAAGGGCTGAAGCCATACTGAACACATCTAATCCACACACGATAAAACAGATGCAGAGCTTTTTAGGTCTCTGCAATTATGTCAGGGCATGGGTCTTCGACTACAGCTCATGTACCAAGCCCTTGCTACATGCCCTAAAGAAGGCACAGGTGACGAAAGAAAAGATTGAATGGTCTGAGATCATGGAGGAAGGGTTTGCTGAACTCAAGAGAGCCAGTTCAACCGCACCATTTTTAGGGATTCCCAATTATGCAGAGGAATTCTACCTGTTTTCACACACGAATGGCAGTGATGAAGCACACAACAAATGGACAGTTTCGGGTACTTATTAGTGCACAATTACCATCTCATTATTCAGCACAGGCTGCAGAATTATTAGCGTTAATACTCATGATTGAGAATCACGCAGACCAGGAAGTAACGGTGTACAGTGACTACGCCTATGTGACATCAACAGTGCATGCAGGCTTAGCGAGCTGGAAAAGGAGGGGCTACCTCCAAGCGGATGGCACGCCAGTACAGCACACAGCCCTATTGGATAGGCTGATTAAGGCACTAGAGTTCCCAGTGGGCATAGCAGTCGTGAAATGCGCCGCCCACACGAATGGGACAGATTTTATTTCACGTGGAAATTAAGCAGCAGACACAGAAGCCAAGCGTATGGCATCCAAGAGCTAGACGATCATGGATGTGAAAGTCACTAATGTAAATGAAAAAATGATTGTCGCACGGAGTGAACCTGGAAGCTACAATAACATGGGACAAACGCAGTTAATGGAACTCCAAGGGGAGGCACCACAGGAGGAGAAAAATCTTTTGAAGCGGCGAGGGTATTCTTTAAACCCCTCCGAAAGCTTGTGGTGACAAGACAACACTGGTAAATCAGTAATGCCTATAGCCCCATTAAAAATAGCATTGGAACAGTTACACTATCCAGCACACATGACAAAAGAGAATCTCGCTGCAACACTCGCTGAAGACTGGTTCATACCGAAACTTAGCAGAGCACTTTGCATTTTTTATGATGAACTGTATAATTTGCCAACAGTTCACGGATGGGCACACTCTAAAAGTAATTAGAGGAGTCATCCCAAGGCCCAATGGACCTTTTCAGCACTTGCATGTCAATTACGTCAATATGATTCAAGTATGTAACGGGTACAGTTAACTCATTGTTGTGGTGTGTCCATTCTCTAAATGTATAGAAGCAGGTCTATGTACACACCCGGACTCTACCTGTGCGGCCAAATTTCTAGTAAGAGAGGTATTTCCCAGGTGCGGAGTATGTGAAGTCATGAGATCAGATAATGGGACTCACTTTTTCAATGAAGTTTTTGAACAGATTAGCTTGTTGCTTGGTATAAAGCAAACGTTCTCGTCGGCGTATCACCCGCAAGGTAACGAGATATGTGAGTAGCTGAATGGCTTGTTGAAGAAAGGATAGCCAAGTTGAAGCTTACTCTAAGAAAGGGATGGCTACACTGCCTTCTTTTGGCACTGTATGCACTCAGAAACCAGCTTGGTTCTGACCATCATCTCACGCCGCACAAAATAGCAACAGGGAGAAGGATGCACACTCCCCTGACACCCCGAGACAGAGCTAGATGTGAAGCCCAGCTGACAAGAGAAATCTTATGGTCTGAAATGCAAAATTACCTGAATTGCATGACATCTTGTTTTACTGTAATTTCAGGCCAGCTGCAGCGACGACGAAAAGGGTGCAGGGTAGCATGGAACACAGAAGGAGATACTACTGCAGGCACAGCTCAGAGCCTATGTATTCCATCAATCTTCCCTGGAGACACCGTCCTGGTGGAGAACCACACGACAAAAAAGTAGGACGAGCCAAGGTTCAACGGTCCCTTCAGAGTGGAGGACGTAATCCCTCTGCAGTGAAGCTACAAGGAAGAAGAGCCTGGATCTTTTCGGGTGACATCAAGCCATACATCAGAGAAGGCCCCCTGCCTGCACTCCAGCACAAAGAGACTACAGACGACGGGGAAGAGCCACAGCACGTGCAGGCGAGATCCATGACGAGGAAGAAGAACGCATGACCAACAGCAAAGCAAAGACAAATAACTTTTTGTGCAAAGTTGTGGCTTTATTTTGAACATACCTCTGAGCAAAAAAGAGATTAAAGACATACAAACGGACACTCTATGCATCCTAGTTGCAGGGTGAAGAAGAAAAGTGCACTTATAAACCACAACATAGTCTGTTGACTTTGAAGTTTGGACTTAGGCATACTTTAGACTTGACTAGAAAAAGAATATGCCAAATTTTTATCAAGGACACATACATTGGAAGAAAATACAATACCCAAACTCTGTCAACAGAGAGACCTTGTTCGGAATCACTTATGGTGTCCCACAGTAGCGACATCACCAAGGACGTACTGATATATTTCAAACTAGTACTGAGATCATACCAGTCATTGGTGGGGAGGCTCACCAGTATCACTGACTTTCTTCAAGATCCTGAAAACAAAAAAACATAAGGAGGCTGCTCACTGTAATTGCCGAGCAGTTCCTCCTACTTCCGCAATACAGCAAGGAAAAACCAAATGTCCCAAGCGGAGGAAGAAGCGAATAGGCTTATCAATGTACTGTTCTTTCGCCTAATTGAAGTCTGTCCAGATCTTGTCGGAAGAACTACAGACGTTTTGACATTTCTTCGAGACCCAGCAAATACAGAACGTTTAAGTATAATCCTGAATGGAATAGTTATCCAAGTTGCTCTCCCAGCACACCGAAATTGCAGAAACTGTTCACAGTGAGTGAGGGCCAAACAGTCCCAAACTTCAGCAAAGGCAGGACAAATGTCCCTGTCGCCAGAAGATAGCAGATTGGCAAGTAACGTCTTACTTCGCCTAATCAAGGATTTTCCAGAACTTGTGGGGAGACCTGCTGGTGTTGACATCCTCACATTCTACAGAGACCCAGCTAATTCTATGCAGATGAGCATGCTCTTGCATGGTATCGTGATGCAAGTCGAACTTTCTAACCATCAGCAGAACTATCTGAGAAGATTTTAAACTTTCCGCTGAAGGACAGATCGAGAAAGTAGTGCAAGAGACTTCACCTTTTGGTATACTGACAAGGACATGACATGTCTTCAGGGCTGAAGCAAATCAAAGGCACCGAATGGGAACTCATATATTTTGAACATGCACAATAAAGAGACTTGCTGAATTATTACCTGATTTTGACATCGCCTCATACGTAGAAAAAGAAACTGTATCCAGAGACAATAGTTAATCCATTGTTCAGGCAAAGAGGGACAATTGTTTTAGTACCTGCAACGCACAAGCAGAACCAGCAGAATCCTGAAATAATATTGTCTAAGAGTGTATTAAAAGTTAGTATCTTTCAACAGATGATCGAGATGGGGATTCAAAGCAGCAACCTCGTCCTCCCTCAGGAGGAGAAACGTCTGTATTTTTCTGGAACTAAATGCTGCAGATTAACCTGCAGGGGTATAATGTATTTATGCATTATATTCATCATTGTTTTACTGTCATTGATGATTAGAACTGCATTTTTTATTGGTGTACAAAGCGTTCCAATTCCAGTACACCCACCTAATGATGCACGCATAAAACCCACAAAGGCACCCAGACCTTACATAGTCATTTTAGTCCCTAGAAGGTCTGATAGCGGAATGAGTGAACTTGAGATGGATGTTATTAGCAATGACACACACACACTTATGGTAACCAACACAGTGAAAAGCCGGAGACAGGGTTGGCAGAGTAAGAATGAAAGAAGGTTACTGACTACCACACACACGCAAACGATGGATGCACACACACCAGGTCTAGTGTCAATAATTACAGAACCACATGCCAAAGAAGAGGGGAAGGTTGGAGTACCAATAATGAGAAGCTCCACGAGTAGCAAAGTTAAGAGTCACATGAAGGAAGCTGAGCTCCTGAAGAGACAAGAGGAGTTGGGGAATAAACCAACAGAGACAACATTGACAGGCACACGTGATCCAATGAAGGGGACAAGTACATGTTCTACAATACAGCCATATTCTGGACCAATGGCAGAGCGGATATGGACATTTATAACCAGAAGAAAAAGAATGCAAGAGGAGAAGGAAAGAATTGCCAGACTTTTGTCTACTCAAATGGTACAGATGAAGAGACCAGTACCATGGACCAGGATACCTGAGAATCCTCTTGCAAGAAGAAGCCATACGGATGCATTCAGGGACATAGTTATAGCGAACTACATGAAAACCTTAAGAATGAAGAGAAACATGCAAGGAGACGACAGTGAACTAAACGATTACTTGGACAGCACAGCACATTTGGGAAACAACATCTGGTACCAACACATGAAAGAAGTTGGAAGACGGAGTTCATAGGGGAATGCTTTGTTTGTGCACTCCTACCTTATAGCATGGGGAAGTCAAAAATCTTTGTAGCTGTAGAAATTGATATCCAGACAGCACACTGTCTATCACACGTAGCAATGTGCAAGACCAGAGACCAGCTCATGGGTAGTGATGCCTCTCTGAAATGGGCAACTGAAGCAACTGATCCAAAGGAAGATGATTATATCCAGGACATAAAGGCAAGAAACAATGGAAAGACAAAACATAGTGTGATCAGATAGGAAAAGCCTTGAGTTAAAGGGGCAGAAATCAGAAGAGAAGCAAACCAGAAGCTAAATGTCCAAGGAAAAAAGACCAGAAGAAGCTCGGAGATGGAAGAATAGAGGCCAAAGGCAAATTTGGGGAATAGTGCTTTCACCAGTCGGATGGGAGAAAGGAATAGTGACCTGCAGAGCATGGATGGTCTTCGGTCACTACGAGCCCACCATCAACATAGTGTGAAATGGATGCAAGCCATTATGGCCAAAGCTTGCTAAACTGCTAACATGGGTCGAGGACAGAGGAGGACCCTTACAGATAGTGCCACTGGAAAGCCCAAAATTCTGCTTCAGGAATAATGGCACTAGGAAGATGGGCGAAAACCAGAACTGTGAATGAGTCTTTGATGCTCCAGGAATGGCGCATGGAACAGCAGTGATCATGGATCATTATTGGGCATGTGGATCCAAAGCATATATCAGACTGCTGAGAAACTGGGGAGGTGTATGCACAATAGTAAATGTCCACGTTCCGGGTTTGGTGATGCCGAAAAGTGACCTGAATATTGACAGCTTTCCGAAAGCAGATGCTCACCTGAGGAAGAAGAGATCTGTAGAATTAATGAACAGAATGAAGAGAGAAAATTACTTTTCTGCCAAATCAGAAGAAGCTTTTCATGCAATCCCATATGAACACAGGCTGTTCAGCCTCACTTCATCAGTGTTCACAAGAATCGTCATGCCAAGATTTCAAGTTCGAGCAAATACTAAATGGCTGCAGATATCCAGATGGGAGTTACTGCAGACCACCAACACAACCATAAAAGGATTCAACGCCATAAAGGAAGAGTTAAGGGCGATTCGACTGATGGCTCACCAGAACAGATATGTACTTGACAAGATCACAGCTACTGATGGAGGTGTCTGTGCAAAAATTGGAGAATCATGTTGCACATTTATACCATCTCATGACGAAGAAAATGGAACTTTAACAGAAGCCATAGGTATGCTGACAAAACTACAGAATCAAATGATCGATGAAACTGACGAAGTGGACGACGACAGTTGGTTTGGATCACTATTTTCATGGGTTCCACAATGGATGGCAGATGCATTCAAATTCCTAGGAGCCCTGCTAGTTATGATATTGCCAGGATTCTGTGTTATCAAGATAATAATCTCTCAGTGCCAGAAAACTGCGAAAAAGGCCATAGGGATGAAGATCATGATTGATGTCGAACCAGGATGGAAGCCCAAGGACCTAACTGATGAAGAAATAAGAGACTTTGTGAAGGCCAGCATTCATGCACCAGAAGGAACACAGTTTCTATATCCCAGGAAGCACAGAAATGATGTGGGAAGATGGATTTACTGCAGCCCAAATAGACAATGTCACCTGATGACGTCGAACAAAGACAAACACGTGAAAACAGCAGGAAGTTTAAAAGGAGTCATAAAAATATGGACCCGGAAGAGACATTTTTTCAGACCATCATGTACAGACCCAGAAGATGAAGAAAGAATGGACCCAAGTAATGAAGCAAAAGGGAATATAGAGAAACCAAAGAAGATGAATCCAAAGAAAGAAGTGAAAGTGATTGATGAATCGCCCAGAGGGGGTAGTGTCGAGGAAGTTCCAAGTACAGCCCACACTCCAACCTTCCATTTTGAAGTATCAGGAACATTCATGCCGAACTATGTGACATATGATGAGCAAATAAACCAGCAGAAAGCCGCAGTGGGGCTCTGTCCAGTACCCATATGAAGAACAATGCCTATTGAAGTACTGATACCAAGGAAAACATGGACAGTGAGGTACCCATTGAGAAAACCATATCAACAAATAAAACGAAATGAAGATCGTCTGAGTACAATCCCTGAAGAAACCAAAAAGGTCTTAATGAAAGATGAATGGTGATGACACAAGAACCCGGACTGACTCACATATGGAAGAGAGGATGACCAGAAAATGACATAAAGAGACAAAACGCCACGAACAGGGGACATCGTGAATCTAAAGCGAAAGGAAGACGTCAAATGTAGGTAGCTTAAGTTGTAAGCATGACGAAGATGTTCAACCAGTTTACGCATGTACATATGCTTAGAACCGCAAGAAAGCTAAGAAAATCGTGCGGCTTGCTATGCTTAGTAGAAGACAGATTGCGGCAAGCACCACCTATACATATCTACCACAAAGAAGTGGTAAGTATGCTTCCACTTTGCACAAGAAGCAGAATTAACCAAAGGTCACTAAAGGCCACACAAGGAAAGTTTCATATTTTATCACATCGAGAATAAATGGCAGAAACGAAACTCAGCAGAGGCAAATCGTGCCAGAAAAACCAAAGACATATCAGTTAAAATAAATGAACAGTCGCTACAATTAATTGAAGCAAAGAACTGAATATCCTTCTTCTGAAAGTTCAAGATAAGAAACTGAAGGCAGGTGGTGGGTGAAACGAAAATCAAATACACAAATTACATGAAGAAGAGCCAAAATCACGGTGTCTGAATCACATGACCAGCCGAGCGAGAAGAAGTGAGACTTTCACACCTACGCATGGCAGTGAGCCAGGCGAAGATATCAGAACTTTTCCAGACAGAGATGAAGTCTCGAGGCCAACCACGGTGAAATGATTGACACATGGCCACTAAAGTGATGATTGATTGTAACAATAATTGGAGGAAGGCCGGGGGAGATAAGGGGAACCCTGCACCTGGCCGACCATTCTGCGAGCTGCTAGACAAAGTGGAAAAGTATGAGTGGGGTTGATGCCAACCCAATCATAGTTGACCAAGTAATCTAGGGTCCTATAGTTAGTAGAACCAATGGGACATCGTACTTTTTAGTGACGCCTACAGTAGCCATTTTGAAGGAAGGGCTTAGATGCCCCACCTGGCAGTGTTTATCCAATCCCCTTACTCCATTACCATATACAGATATAGTACCTATATTAAAGTTATCTTTCTAGAACCAATGGAATTGCATGCCAACTTTTAAGCATTAAACATCAGTGATGACGAGTTTTTAGTATAAATGATGTGTTTTTTGTGAAGTTCGTTGGAGTTGCGAAGCCAGAGACAAGATCACGCATCCGCTGATATTCATGAGACTCCCCGTTTTTTGTACTTGTCATTAAACGGACTCCCTTTGCCAAAACGTTGAGTTTTCATTATTGGTTTGATGTTGGAGTATTAATCTGCACCCCCATTCATCTCACGGGTGCTGCTATCTTTTCTTAAAGTGCTATTGGACAAACCCCAGCTCTATAGGCCGGTTGGGGGTCCCAGTGTACAATACTATCACTGTGTAATGAATTGACCAATTTGTATTGCTCCTTATGATCTGACCGCCTTACAAATAAAGCTTTAAAAAAAAAGGAAAGTTCTTGTGTGCAGCTAGTTATAGGATTTTTCAGTGCCCCAACCTCCAGGGGTGCTCAGAGACCCAACCTTCCAGGGGTGCTCAGTGACCCAACCTTCCAGGGGCGCTCAGGGCCAGCCTCCTGTGCCTGTGAGCTCTCATCTGTGATTTGCGGCTAGCTGCTCTCTGCCACTTATGGATGATGCGATGTGTTGGAATATGCAAACAAAGGCATGCATATTCCAAACGCAGCATGTGAGTTGCTCGTGCATCACACATCCTGTGCCCCTCATTCGTTGTGTTGACAGCCTTTCAAGTGGGGCAATTTATAAGTGATGGCTCAAGCCATTGTTTTTACAAAGTGCGTGCTTAACTGAACATGGGGCATTTTTATTCACCAGGCCAGCACACAAGTATCAGTTAGCTGACCAAACCCATTCATTCTTTAAAAGAGAATTAACGTGCCACACAGAAAACATTTTAAACTGTTTTCTTTATTTTCATGTCTCTATTTGGCACACCAAAACGTTTTTTATATATTACCTTTTAGTTAAATATGGCGCATCCCTGGGAAGGTTAACTGTTATTTAAGTATTCTAGTGGCTGCTTTGGGACATGGGGCCTCGTTAGGAGTTTGGAGGTAACCATGGCGCTATTAGCGCCATGGCTGCCTCCAAATCCTTACCGACTCCGCCCTGGTGAATGGAGCTATTACCGGTCCATTCCAAGGTTGGCGGGGGCGGTAATTCCCCATTCACCAGGGCCCTTCCCCATTCCCATTGAGCCCCCATAGGGCTCAATGGGAATGGGGAAGGCACTAATAACGGTACCCCAAATTGCGGTACCGTTATTAGCACCAAAGTCCCTTTGCGGGCCCCGCCCTTAACGCCTGGTAAAACCAGGCGTTAGGGGAGGACCCACAAAGGGAACTCGTAGTAGGGCGGTAAGGGATTACCGGTGCCCTTACCGGTGCCGGTAATCCCTTATCGCCGGGGTCGTAATGAGGCCCATAGACTAAACGCATCTTCTCAGCATCAAAGGTCTTCTAATTGTCTAACAAGCCAGCCACTGCCTGGCGAGCACACCAGATGGCACCTCAATGTCACCTGGCACCTTGATTAGGAAAGCAGAGTTCATTGCGGGTCACCATGCAGACAGTAGTTCATGGCAAATCAAAGCAGCGATATGTGTGCAGAAATGTTTTGTGCCCCGCACAAGCCACCCCCCGGTTGGTTAATGCCATCTATGTGGCACTCCCATATGTAACAGCACATATGCCTGTTTTTGTCTGATGTGTCCAAAGTCCATATAATAATTTAGTGGAACGTTTTGTGTATGTGGCTGTGACGAGCATGCCTGTTAGGGAGAATTCTCAGAAATGTGCTAATTCCTCTCTACCTTAGAGACCCCCAGCACTTTTGCTGGACTCTAGGACTTTTTCATTTCTAACCTGGAGAGAGTGAGAGCTTTTTCCCACTTTCTCATGTATTTTCCTTGTGATTTTGACTGTGCTTCTTTTTGGTTTCTAGAGTCTGACAAACTCCATAGGCATCTTTTTGCATTGTGTCACACAACACCTTTAGTGCAGTGACACAGGAAGGTCTTTTAGATTTCCCAAGGTTTAAATACCTTACTCTTGGATTAACTACTGTTTCCAAGAGCAGTAAAGTGAAATTGACTTTACTTGTACATTGTAACTTTCTCATGTAACATTTATTATTTTACACTATACACAATTAATGGCTGGTGGGAGTGGTTACTTTTTACTACTGTGACGTGTCTTTACCGCAGGCTGCGCTCGCAGCTGCAGTAAAGCACCCATGGGTGCCATTTTTGTCAAAATGGCCCCGGTCTTCTTTTTTCGCCTTTTCTTGTTGTTTTGGTCCTTCTTGAGATTTTCTCTGGGCGCCAAACCAGGTTTGGGCCTTTTGTTCATTTTTTCTTTGGCGGGCTTCACAAGTAAACCCGATTCTGGCTCCAGAGTGTCTGGTGGGGGCAGGAAGCGAGGGAGGTGCCCGAAACTCCTTGTGATTAGTCTCCTAGGAGACTCAAATGCACTCTATGATGATTGGCTGACTGGCTGTCCGGCAAGGACAGCCGCCCTGCTGGGTGATTTACATCTAGGCTGGAATGAATGGGAGAAACCTGCATAAAAGGTGAGGCTTTTTGGCTGGAAGGCAGAGTCGACCACTGGACAAAGGAATCCGAAGAAGAACTTGGAAGAGATGCCTGCTGCAACTCCTGGACTGTTTGTTTGCGCGGGGAAGCCCTGCTGCTGTGCTGAAGCTCCAAGTTCGCCTCGACAGAGAAGCCCTGCATGGACGACTTCTCCCCTTGAGTTGTTGGGTACAATCAACTCCAAAGTAAGCCACCTGGACATCCATCTCGGAACTGGTTGACATTTCCACAGAGTTCTGCTAGAAACCGTATAGCCAGGGAGAGGAACACCAGTTTGTGTGCGTTGCTTTTAAGTTGGCCAAGAGCTCCGGGAAGATCCTCCGGACTCCCATGAAGCAGGACTGACCGAGCCTGAGCTCACTCAATAGAGTGTGGGACCCCATACGCAAGGAAGGCCCATCTCGACAGCCAGGAACTGCGGTGTTGCTATTTGCGGTAGTCGCGAGAAGCTGAAACACCGAAGTGCCGCTTGTTTGAAAGTTTGCCGGTTGCGGTCGACGACCGCCCCGTTGTGGTGCAGGAGTCCCCAGAAGTCCTCCCTCTTGTCCCCATGACTGTGGCCCAGGAACAACAGTATCTGCAGAGCTGCACAGGAACAGAGGTACTGTAAATTCTGAGAGAACTTACCTCTCATTGTAGATTTGCTTGCTCTTCTACTTCACAAGTCTCTCAGTTTGTGGCCCTACATTTGATTCTTCTTTCTTCATCAAAAACTTCTAAAAACATTGTGCAAAGACTGTTACTCACCTTCAAGAAGTGCTTCAGTTACATAGACTTTTGCTCATTGACATTGGCTTAGCCTGGTTCCTTGAAAGACTTTTCTATCCTCTGTTATTGTGTTGTAACGGTGCTTCCAGGAAGGGGTTAACTTACTCTGCATTGGGAGGTTCAAAAGTATTGGGCCTCATTACAACTCAGGCGTTAAGGGTTAACGCCGTCGTTAACCCTTAACGCCTGATTCCGATTTTAACGGCTGCTTTTAGCAGCCGTTAAAATCCATGGCGCTAAACCGCCTTGGTGCTAATTACGCCACCGTAATTTACGGTGGCGTAATTAGCGCCTTCCCCACTCCCATTATGCCCTATGGGGCAAAAATGGGAATGGGGAAGGGTAAAATGGGAAATGGGGATTTACCGCCCCACTCACCTTGGAATGGGGCGGTAAATCCGCCATCCACCATGGTGTAAACGCAGTTTACACCATGGTGGTAAAGTTGGCGTACTTACCGCCTGGGTCGGAATGACCCCGATTGACCTGCTTAAAGAAATATTTGAGATCTCTTGTTTATTCTGCTAAACCTTTCTTTTTACACACTCTCTGCCTACTCTAAATGTAACAGTTCTATATTAAGGACCACAAGTATCCTTGTTATTGAGTGTGTAGGTATTATATGTGTGTCATCCCCAATGGGAAGTTACTGAATTTAAGAAACCTAAGTGTATTTCCGAAGTGTATTTGAGTGTTGCTTTTATATTGCTCCTTCTGAAGAAGGCTTGTTTAAATGACCGGTAAATAAATTAATAATTGTTTTATCAAGAAACCTTGAGTATCAGTGTTTAATTGAATACTTGTCACTGCGAATCTTTGCGTAACTCCACTACTGCTCACTTGACCCCTCTTCAGATAAGCCTGGCTGCTAGGCCACACTACCAACCTGTGTAGTTCATACTTATACCCAAGGTTGGGTCCCTATTGCCAGGAGGCTAAGGTTGTTGTAGTGCACCCTAACCGTACTAGCCCAAATCTTTACCTAACTATGCCATACTGTGCCCACACCTAAACACATAAAGCAATCAAAGCAGTTGCCTCCAGTTGTACATCCACTCGGCCAAACGCCCTTTTCTACACTGCCACACCGTGATTTTCACTAGCTGCAGGCCGGGACTAATAAGAGATGCTAATGCCAGCTCTTATAGATAAAGCATGGGCCTTCTAGTTTTTGCAGAAATATCCCCTGAGGCCTGCATAGTAGTGAGGAGGTAGTGGTTGGAACTGTGGAACCTTTACTGGGCATTAGAAGCCGGTTTTGTTTAAAACGCTTCATCAACTTATTACTGGTCTGGCTAAAGTTTGAAAGAGGTACAATCCTTTCTGTGTAGCCTTTCTGTGCATTGTTTATTGGGTCTCTCTTGTGTGGTATACTGCCCTATCTGTAGATATAATTCCCTAAAGATGTTTCTTTATTGGGGGTTGGGCATGCTCACACTGAGACCCAGCCCTTCCTCATCCAAAATTCCTCAGAAACAAAAATCAAACGAGCCCTTATACCCCATATGAAATGTCTGATGTTGCAGCCATTTTATACCTACATCCAAAAACTCAAGCTGTCCAAATGAGCATGTATGGTTCATGGTTTCAAAAATGTTAATGTTGGGGTGAGTGTTGTGAACAGTGATGTGAGCACCATGCCATGCATCTGTTATGAATTTGGAAATTCACACATACAATCCTTTTATCACAGTCTTGTTTATCCAATATAGAGATCTCTGATCACTGTTATAGTCCGGAAAGGCTCTGTGATTTAATGCAAAACATACAGGAACCCTCACTAGTGCTATTTGTCCCATTTCCCACTCTCATAGAGGTATTTTGAAACAGTCTAATAAGAGTGTAAATAATTCATATGGTTAGTCTAGTATTGCCCCTTGCGAAATACAAGTGAGTTGGTACGAACAGAACACCTGCAACACAGGGCCAGTGGTCAGTGGGCCCTCAGATGCGGGTAAGCTGGTCACACCACAGTGTGCCAGTATGGACAGTTTGAAACTGCATTCAGGCAAGGCCTTCCCTAAGAGCAGGAGTCAGAGAAAACATTTACTTGGACAGCAACAGCAGTCTTTTCACATTAGAATTCTTCTGTAAAGTACTTGCATTACAATGTAATGAAACCAGCTTCATTATATAGCAATTATGTATTCATATTGTGGGGGGGGGGTCTGTCACACGACACATAGGTGTAGTTTGGAAATGACGTGTGCCAGTTGCAGGGACTGGTGAGGGTACATTCTGGTGTTTCGCCCTGGGCACCAAGTTGGCTAGAAACGGCCCTGCTTAGGGCCCCAACATTCCAGGGGTGCTCAGTGTCCACACCTTCCACGGGTGCTGCTCAAAGGCACAATGGTGCTCCCACATAGGTCAGAGTTCAGTTCCATTTGCCAGCCAGTCATTTCAAATATGATATAGCCAATTTCAAACTGCACCAGTCAGTCGCATATTGCATAAGAATAGTGCCATTCCAGTTTTCCAGCACCATGCCAGTGTTGCCCCAACTACAATCTGGTCATGCCAGTTTCCACATTTCATGAGTTCGAGGTTGACTGGTCGGTGTGCCGGCTTCATATAGCGCCCAGTCAGTGATAGTGAGACGCTTAAGTTGACTCTTCACTTGATGGGAAGCTAGTGAAGAATTATGAGCTGGGAAATTAGCTCAGGATCAAATCGTGCACCCGCAACAGCTGTGGCCTGGCATGTGGCTACAGGAACTACGCTGAGACCTGAGGTCGCCAAACCACCAAGATCCTGCAGGATAATGTAGAGGAGCAGTTGAATGCCTGTGCAGGAAGTCCCGCCCCCCTACTGCCTGTATGTTGTAAGCCTGAAATTGTACCATGCATGACACCAGTAGTTGTGACCATATCGGGACAAGTGTTCGAGAAAAGGTATCCACTGAGAAGACCCTATCAGTTGTATTCCAGAAGAAATGACAATCTCTTGGAAGAGGTCCCCAAAGGAATATGAAAATGCGAGAAAGAGAAGGTGGTGACGTCACAAGAAGCGAGAGTGACGCACTAAGAAGATAAGAAGAAAATGTATGGACCTTATAGAAACTGATGACGAAATAAGGAACCGAGTGAACGTTCCTATGCGGAAAGAAGATTGCATGTGCGTATGTGATGCACTGCAGATAATGCAAGCTGTTCAATGAATGCACAGATGCAGCAACGCAAGTAGACTAAGTGATCATAGAAGCTAGCTATACGTAGTGAATAGATTGCAGGCACAGCCGGCATTATATAGAAGCTGGACATCGGTGTCACAAACATTAGTAAGTTCAAACCCACAGAGAAAGAAGGATTGCATCCTAGCCGAACCCCGGCCCCTAAGGGGAAACAAAAGGACAGCAAGATGAAACAAGTTACTAACAAGGGGAACCCTCCTCCCCACAAAAGACCTGATTTTACCGCCAGAGGGATTATTCCCCGAGACTTCATACTTTCTCTCAGCGCCTGAATAAGGGAGAAAGCAACAGGTTACATATGGACATTATTTTATCGAACTGTGTTGTATAATACAAATCCTTACCAGAACATTACCGGTTGCCACGAGGAACTCTTCAGTAGGGCCAAGCTGCAACCTGCAAGGAATCGGACAAGAGTGAAAGTCAGGCATTTGAACTCTTACGAACCACATACTTACGGCGTCTTGCCGAGAATATCAGAGTCAATATTGTCCTGGAACTCACCAATTCCTTCGAGCCAGTGAAGCAACTGGTCATCTACGCGCCCCTGCGCTCAATGCAGGATGGCGAGCTCATCTTTTCAAATCATCAGGTGAGACTATAAGAGGGAACATCCAAGGTGATCAGTGGGGAGAACAGCGGGGTGGGGGGATTTACGCTCAACTCCATGGGTGGTTAATTCCCTTTCTCCACTTGCAGAAGAATATTCCTATGGGCCAAGCAAACAAAGCTAGGTGGGCCAGTCCAGTCTGTCATCTCGGCCCTACGCGTCACATTGGTGGAGACCGCAGCAGTCCAGTCCAGATCGACGCCTCTGTGGGAGCCAGGTGAGCGTAACAGCCAAGGCCTGTTATCTATTCTCAAAGGCAGTAAACATGAGAAGCTGAATTGTCAAGATGCAAAGAAAGAACACCATTAGTGCCAAGTTTTATTAATTTAAGACAATTAAATGCTGCAAATGAGGCCGAAGTACGGTCTCTTGTCATGTGAGCTGAGGATGAAAATAGCGTTGGGCATGCAGTTCTAGAACTATGATAAGAGTATGCCCTCACTCCCTTATATTCCTAGAGACAAGAGTACACTGCAGGGCCAAGTTCAAAGACAATCTTCATGGCAGAACGCATGGTCGATGAGAGATGTTGGGCTAATTGGGTGGAGAGGTACAGTCAAGTCCTTCTCCCGGCACATGGGTATGGGCTTCCATGCTGCTAGAGAGCCAAATGTTCCAAACATGCCACAAGCATGCCAACCAATTGTAGAAGGCCATATAACTAGGGGCCTAATAGTTTAAGAGCCAATATTATTCTGTGTACTTAATAAGTGTTGAGGATGACTTGCACTAGAGGCAGGCTTAAGTTGTCCACCTGACAGTAGATGTCCTATCACAACCCAACCCCCTATAGAAAGTATACTTGGATGTTCCCCTTGAGCCAACCACAATCGCCTGTAGGTTTTTCTTATTTACCACGTAGTATGATGTCACTTACGACAATTTTTTAAAATAAAAGACTGTGTTTATATGATTTGCTTTGAGAGAAATTGCTGTGCGACATACGTTGACGTCCCTTGTTACTCTCTGTTTTAGACAATTGATTTTAAAACAGTTAATTGGACGTTGCCAGTTTCCTGAGTCGATCTGATTATTTGGTGTAAGAGTTACTCTGCATCCCATCCACTGCATGACATGTTACCTATTAAGGACCATAAATTCAGCTCCTTGAGCCATGTCAAGAAATTCACACATGTTCTCCAAACCTTTCCACATGCCAAAAAATGTTTTTATTTATTGTGTGATTCGGTTAAAACAAACTTTACACACAGGTACACAGGCATTCAAGGTACAGGATATATAAAAGCAATGTCTACCACAAATTAATATCATACAATGTTAAAAGCAGTTTCAAAAAATGAATTACTGTGATTAGCAGTCTGTCACTCGGGTTATTTAATAGAGACCACCACAAATCTTCACAAGGTAAAGATGGACGAATGGTGAAATACAAACTAAAAAATGCTTCCTGGTGATCGGCTAAGATCAGACAATCTATAATAAGGTGTTTCAAGGTTTCCACATATAAATTACAACAGCAACAATGACGTTCACTTACTGGCACCACGGCTTGACCACCTAGAACATCACTAGTGGGGAGGAGATTAGGTTTAATATGGAGGCAGAGGGTTCTGAGAGAAAGAGAAGCATGACGACTGAAATATTTCTGCAGAACATTCAGAAGCTAGATGTCCAGGAAGAAATGATCGAAAACTTTGTAGGAACACAGAATCTCCGTATTCTGAATCCAATCAGCCTCATACAATACCTTCTTCATCCTAGCTTGATTACATTCAAGCTCCTCCAAAGAGATAAGTTTATCAGCCATCGATAACAGCACTGAGTTAGCCCAATCAGCAATACTTACGCAATTACCCTGCTTCAACAAAATATTAAGTTCAACAAACAGGGTAAACTTGGGAGGAAACAGAATGGAACGAAGGAGAAGAACTCTTCTCCAATTAACCCTCCTGCACAATGAGGTGAGACCGAAGATGTGCTTGACGGGGGTGAACTGGTATCACGTGGAAGCTTCAAAAATCTTTTCCATAAAAAAGCCTCCTGCCTAGCCCAGTCAAGGTTGAACTGCTTTACCTCGGCCCAATAAACTCATTTTGGCACGATCACCTGATTATATAGTTTTAGGGCTGGTTTTAGTGAAAAACAACCATATTTTTGATCAAGTACAGTAAGTTGGACAGCTGCTGAAATTGCGCCCAGTCTTAGTTCTTCAGTTACCAGAGCCAATGTTTGTTTAGAACTAACGTTGACACCCAAATATTTAAATTCGGAAACTACTTGTAATCTCGTGCCATCAAGGTGCCAGCAAAAATTACATCTCCCATAGCAAATCTTTCTACAATAAAAAATCAGGATTTTAGATTTTTAGACATTTAGCACAAGGCCCAAATCACTGATGAATTACTGGGCCCTCGGGAGGGACATCTGCAAACCAACCGCTGTATAGTCAAACAAGACTAGGTCGTCTGCATAAAGAAGGTATTGGATGACCACCTTGGAGAATTGACCCCTGAACCCTCCAATGCAGCTCTAATGCCCAAGATGTACAGATTAAAAATAAATGGGGCCAAAATACAACCTAGGCGCAAACCACGGTCTGCAGAAATCCAACTTGAATAGGTGCCCCGCTTATCCAGCTTGACCTTGATCTCCAAATCCCTATGCAAGAGTTCCAACATAGAGACCAAAGCATCAGGGCAACTCCATGACCTCAACATCCCCCAAGGCTTATTACGATCAACGCAATCGAAAGCCTTGGATATGTCCAAAAGGGAAAGGTAGATTGTCCTTTTGCTATTGAAGGCCTGTCTTATTAACAACTGAAGAATCAGGCAATTAAGAGCAGTATTCATCCCTTTGCGAAAGCCAGTCTGATTACAGTCCAGCTTATTAGCCGAGGTTGCCCATCTTTCCAGAGCACGACGTAAAATGCCTGAAAATATTTTATGAGGCATCCAGGAGGCAAATAGGGCTACAGTTCACTGGATCAGCCCTAGCCCCCTTCTTGTATATTAATATTACAATAGCCTCTCTCCATGTACAAGGACCGACCCACAACATTGTGAGAGAGCTTGCTTGCGCTAAACTCCTGAATTTTGGCAAGGAGGTCCAGAATGATGCATTTGGCAAAGCCAATGCTGCTGAACAGTGTACTGGAGGGCGGAGAGACCTCTGAACGGGCCCATGAGATTCAGAGTTCGCCCTCCGGGACATTAAGTCGAGATAGCTGCACCTTGAGGAGGATGGGGTGCAGGATTCTCTTACTCCGACACCACTCAATAAGGACAAGTCAATGGTTTGGCAAAGGGATGTCCGTTTAATGACAAGTACAAAAAACAGGGAAACTAATGGAAATCATCAGAGCTGCGATCGCCTGTTTCGCTTCAACTCACCAATTCTTCATGCAAACAGTAACTTTTATAGCAAATTCTCGTCATCATTGACGTACAAAACTCATAAATTTGACATGCAATTCTATTGGTTGGAAAAGGTAACTTAAGTATAGGTACTATATCTGTATATGGTAACAGAGTGTGGGGATTGAATAACTCTTATCAGTTGGGCGTCTATCCCCATCCCTCTACATCACTCGTGATAAACGTCACTAAAAGTATGAAGTCTCATTGGTTCTACTAGCTGTAGGACCCTAGATTATTTGGTCCATTGTGATTGGGTGGGTTACACCCCTAGGCATAAATCTTCACTTTAATTAGCAGCATGTAGAATGGTCGGCCAGGTGCGGGATGGCCCAAGATTCACCCTGCCTCCCTTCCATCAATCACTACCCTCATGCCCATGTGTCAATTAGTTGGCTGAGGATGACCTCGAAACTGCAGCTTCTTATCGGGGAAAGTTATGACATCATCTGGTTTTGGGTGACATTAGACGTTGGTACCTCTTCGTGCTTGGCTTGTCACGTGTCAGTACACTGCGTAGCTGCTTCACTTTCCATCTATTTGCGTATTTGATTCTTTGTTCGGTCTCGCCACCTGCCTGGGCCTCCTTATCTCGACCTTCACGGGGCAGGCTTCTATGATCTTAAGTTTCACTTCTTCGGAGTTGCTGCTCTCCTCCCTTCCTTGGGTTGACCTCGAATTCCTAGCCATCAGCTGCTTCTTGCTAAGTTTCGATTCCGCTCTTTCGTCCGACTTTGTGCTGTTACATGAATGCTGGCCTGTTAGGCCCCTACCATCCTGGGCTTAGTTCTGCTTTCGTAAAATGGAGTCGCACTTGTATAATGTGCATCTTGAGGTAGGAATATAGTTGCTGCTTGCCGTTCTATCCTCCTACTAAGCATTGCAAGCAGTACCGTTTCCTTCGCTTCTTGCATTCCAAGCCTATTTACAAGCATTTGGCCAGTTACACATTTCCATCCTGCTCTCAATGGTTACGTTTCTTTAAAGTTCAGCCTTGTTTCTTCTTCTATGTCTATTACATCATGGTTCACAACATTTCATCTTTGTTTTATCTCCTTTTTGGTTGTCATTTCTTTCATCTGACCGTCTGTCCGGGCCATTGTGTCGTCACCATTAGCCTCCAATAAGAGCCCTTTGGGTCTCGTCAGGGACA
Source organism: Ambystoma mexicanum (assembly GCF_040938575.1). Taxonomy (NCBI): domain Eukaryota; kingdom Metazoa; phylum Chordata; class Amphibia; order Caudata; family Ambystomatidae; genus Ambystoma; species Ambystoma mexicanum. The sequence goes on from NC_090930.1 coordinate 49,756,830, forward strand.
GTTTGTAAGTGGTGTTCATTTCGCATCAGATGCTGGTATGGTTGTCTTAATGGGTACCTTGCAGTCCATGGTTGTCTGGTCGTTGGTGCTTCAATAGGTATACAAGTCCTTCTGATGGGTACTGGACAGAGCCCCACTGTGGCTCTCTGTTGGTTGATTTGCTCCTTATACGTCACATATCTTGGTGAGTAGCTGAGTATGCTTCTGGTATCTCGAAATGGGTGGCTGGAGTGCAGGCCATATTTGGGACCTCCTCTACACACCCTCCTCTGGTCGGTTTATCGACCACTTCTTCTTCCTCCTTTAGATTACTCTTACTTGGTTCTTCTATATCCAATTCTTCGTCTTCTGGGTTTGTACATGATGGTGTGAACGTGTGTTTCTTTGGAGTCCATATTTTTATCACTCCTTTCAGGCTTCCTGCTGTTCTTACATGTTCGTGTTTGTTCCAGGTCATAAACTGACATTGTCCATTTGGGCTGCAATAGATCCATTTTCCTTCATAATGGCTACGTCTTCTGGGATACACAAATTTTGTTCCTTCTGGCGCAAATTCGCTGGCCTTCACGAAGTTTCTTATTTCTTCATCAGTCAGGTCTCTGGACTTCCATTCTGGTTTGACATTCATCATGATCTTCATCCCAATGGCTTTCTTTGCACTTTTCTGGCATTGTGTTATGATTATCTTGATAACACAAAACCCTAGTAGTATCATCAATAGTAAGGCTCCCAGAAACTTGAATACATCTGCCATCCATTGTGGGACCCATGAGAATAGTGTTCCAAACCAGCTGTCATCATCTATCTCGTCAGTTTCGTAGATCATCTGGTTCTGTAGGTTTGTCAGCATACTGATGGCTTCTATTAAGGTTCCATTTTCTTCATCATGCGAAGGTATAAATGCGCAACATGATTCTCCGATTTTTTCACAAACACCTCCATCCATCGCTATGATCATGTCAAGTACATATCTGTTCTGGAGAGTCATCAATCAAATTGCTCTTAGTTCCTCTTTAATCGCGTTGAATCCTTTTATGGTAGTGTTAATGGTCTGCAATAACTCCCATCTGGTTATCTGCAACCATTTAGTGTTTGCTCCAACCTGGAATCTTGGCATGAGGATTGTTGCGAATACTGATGAGGTAAGACTAAACAGCCTGTGTTCATATGGGATTGCATGAAATGCTTCTTCTGATTTGGCAAAAAAGGAATACTCTCTCCTTATTCGGGATACCAGTTCCACAGATCTCCTTTTCCTCAGGTGAGCATCTGCTTTCGGGAAACTGTCGATATTCAGGTCACTCTTCGGGATCACTAGTGCAGGAACGTGGAGGTTCACTATTGTGCATATGCCTCCCCAGTTTTTCGGAAGTCTTATGTATGCTTTGGATCCACATGCCCAGTAATGATCCATAATTACTGCAGTTCCGTGAGTCATTCCTGGAGCCTCAAAGATTTGTCCGCAGTTCTGATTCTCTCCCATCTTCCTTGTGCCATTGTTCCTGAAGCACAATTTTGGGCTTTCCAGCAGCACTATCTGCAAGGGTCCTCCTCTGTCTTCGACCCATGTCAGTATCTTGTGAGTTTCGGCAACAAAGATTTGCAAAACCTCTGTGAGTTCTCTATTGCTTCCTTATAGGTTCCATAGACCATCCATGCTCGGCAGATCACCACTCCTTCTTCCCATCCGTTTGGTGAAATTACTGTTCCCCAAATCTGAATTTAGCCTCTGTTCTTCCAATTTTTTGCCTCTTCTGGAGTTTTTCCTTGGACATTTAACTTTGGATTCACTTCCCATCTGATTGATGTTTCTTTAATTCCAGGCTTCTCGTACCTGATCACATGATTCCTTGTATGGGCTCTATTTCTCGTCTTAATGTCCTGTATACAATCATCTTCATCGGGGTAATTTGTCTCGGTTGCCCATATCAATGAGGCATCTCTTCCCATGAACTGTCCTCTGGTGTTGCATATTGCTACGTGTGAAAGACAGTGTGCTGTTGGGACGTCAATTTCTACAGCCATGAAGATCTTGGATTTCCCCATGCTGTATGGTAGGAGCGCACAGACAAAGCATTCTCCTTCTGATTTCCTTCTTCCAACTTCTTTCATGTGCTGGTACCAAATGTTGTTTCCTAGATGTGCTGTGCTGTCTAGGTAGCCGTTCAGTTCACTGTTATCTTAATGCAGACTTCTCTTGATTCTTAGTGTCTTCCTGTAATTCGCTATAACTACATCTCTAAACGCGTCTGTGTGGCTTTTCTTTGCTTGGGGGATTCTGCGATGGAGCAGGTTTCCTTCTCTGCATCGATGTGGTAGGTGGAGGTTTTTCAATTCTCTCCTTTTATTCTTGCATCCTTTTCCTGCCCTCTATAGGTGTCTTTATTAGCCACCAGCCTGTCACCGGCCTCGTGTATGGCTGGCTGCATCATGGGCCTGGTACTTGTTCCTTGTGTTGGAACTTGTGTGATTGTCAGTGCAACCATCCCCTCTTTAGTGTAAGCTTCAACTTGGCTATCCTTTCCTTTAACAAGCCGTTGAGCCTCTCGCAAATACCATTACCTTCCAGATGATACCCCGACGAGAACTTGTGCTTTATACCAAGCAACAAGCTGATCTGCTCAAAAACTGTGTTAACAAAATGAGCCCCGTTGTCTGACCTCATCACCTCGCATACCCCCCATCTAGGGAACACTTCCCTCACCAGGAATTTGGCCGCACAGGTAGAGTCTGGGTGTGTACATGGTACTGCTTCTATCCATCTAGAGAATGGACACACTGCTACAATTAAGTACCTGTACCCGTTACATTGGATCATGTCGATGTAGTCGATACGTAAGTGCTGAAAAGGCCCATTTGGCCGGGGGAGGACTCCTCTCACTACTTTTAATGTGTACCCCGCTGTGAATTGCTGGCAGATTATGCAGTTCACCATAAAGAATGCAACATGCTCTGCTAAATTCGGTATAAACCAGTCTTCTGCAAGCGTTGCTGCTAAGTTTTCCTTTGTCATATGTATGGGGTAATGTAATTGTTCCAATGCTATTTTTAGTAGGGCTACAGGCATGACTGGCTTACCAGTGCTGTCTTGCTGCCACAATCCATCAGAGGGGTTTAAAGAACACCCTCAATGTTTCCAAAGGTTCTTTTCATCTTGAGGTGCCTCCCCTTGAAGTTCCATTAGTTGCGTCTGCCCCATATTACTATAGGGTTCTTGTGTGGTTCGTGCTACCATCATCCTTTCATGGGTGCACGCCACTTCCACTTCCATGATTGTCTCATATTTGGATGCCATACGTTTGGCTTCCGTGTCTGCTGCGTGATTTCCGTGCGACACAAAATCTGTCCCGTGGGTATCGGCAGCGCATTTCACGACTGCTATGCCCACTGGGTGCTGTAGTGCCTTAATCAGCCTGTCCAATAAGGCTGCGTGCTGCACTGGCGTGCAGTCCACTCGGAGGTAGCCACTCCTTTTCCAGCGCGCTAGGCCTGCGTGCACTGTGGATGTCACATAGGCGAAGTCACTGTACACCGTTACTTCCTTGTCTGCGTGATTCTCGATTGGTGAGTATCAACGCCAATAACTCTGCAGCCTGTGCTGAGAAATGAGATGGTATTCATGCACTGACGAGTACTCGAAATTCTCTGTTTGCTATGTGTTCTATCTATCTATCTATGTATCTATGTATCTATCTATCTATCTATCTATCTATCTATCTATCTATCTATCTATCTATCTATCTATCTATCTATCTATCTATCTATCTATCTATCTAAATTCTTGTATTGCGCCACTAACCCGGAGGCCTCAGGGTGCACACAGAAGAAAGAAAAAGGCAGACTACATATAGCATGAAAAAATTCAAGGAGAACATGAAGCACAAAAGAACCAAACAGGATCTAGTACTCAAAAAAAACAATGTAAGGGTACATATACTGAGAAACAAGATTCAGTGCACCATCACTATGTGTTTCATCACAGCTACGCCTGTGTATCTGTGTCCGTCTTCTTAAAGGGTCGATTCTCAAAGAACCATCAATGAAAACGATCTCTCCTCCTGCTAGGGCATTTTCTTTTACCCTGGGATTTCATCATAGAATTCCTCATAGTTTGCACAGTCATGTATCGGTTCTCCTTCAGTGACTGGCTCGGCTATGAACGTAGCCGGGTTTACTGTTTTATATCAAACTACTTTGATCAATGGATTAGATATAATCACCTCATAGGCAGAAGCTCTTTGAGATGTCAACGTACTCTTTGGTTTCTCTTAAATGGCAAATAATGAGTGCTCGACATATAACGTCATGGAACATCCCATTACAATGGTTGTTGCCTTCTCCATGGCAAATGCTGCGGCAGCTAAGCTTTGTTCGTATGGGAACTGGCCTCTCATTAGTCGGTCCAGATTCCCACTGTAATACACCAGGGGTTTGTACCCCAACGAGGTTCTCTGAGCGAGCACTGCCATCATAACGCTGCCATCTGTGTGCGACAACAGGTAGAATTCCTATGCATAATTAGGAATTCCGAGAACTGGAGCTGTACAAATCGCTCTTTTAAGTTGTGTAAACCCCTTTTCCATTGTCTCAGTCCATTCAATCTTTTTCTTTGTCACCCGAGCCTTCTTTAGGGCCAGGAGCAAGGGCTTGGTATATGAGCTGTAATCGAAGACCCATGCTCTAACATAATTGCACAGGCCTAAAGAGCTCTGCATTTGCTTTACCGTGAGTGGCTTTGCCGTGTTCAATATAGCTTCAGACCTTTCAACGTTACCTTTTTCCCCTCATGCAAAATTAGGTGGCCTATGTACAGCACCTCTTGTTGACAATATTGCAGTTTTTCCTTGTCAATCTTATAACCTTTCTCAGCCAGTATAGTCAGTAGCTGAACTGAATCGCGCCTGCATTGTTCTTCTGTTGTGCTGCAGATTAGAATGTCATCCACATACTGCAAGATGACGCTTTCTACTGCAGTATTGCTGAGGTCCATCTGGAGGACTCTGTTAAAGATGGACAGGGACTCACAGTACCCCTGTGGCAACCTCGTGCTTTTCAGGCGCATTTGTCTGAATGTGAACAACGTCAGAGCTTGTGAATCACGGTGCAACGGGATTGAGAAAAAGGCATTTTTCAAGTCAATCACCGTGAAATACTTTGCTTCGACTGGTATATTACATAAAATTGTAGACGGATTAGAGACTAGAGGGAACTCGGCTTCAACAATATCGTTTAATGCTCTTAAATCTTGGATTAGACGCCAAGACCCTCCCTTTGATTTCTTAACAGGATAAAGCACTGTATTACATGGTGACTCTGACGTCACTAGGATGCCCTGTTCCATCATGGCGGAAATGGTCTTTGTGATCCCTTCATCCGCCTCCCTGGACATGGGATATTGTCATGCTCTTGGTAAAATTGCTCCTCGTTTCAGCTTAATTTTCACTTCTTCCACCCCCTTCAGGAGGCCTAGGTCATAAGGTCCTGTAGTCCATACTGAGACAGGCACTTGGGCCATGTCGTCATCAAAGTATTCAGGACGTACCAGTGCCAACATCATTCTCTGAGGCACTTCTCTTTTAATCACTTTTACCCAAAATACGAGACTCATTTCCACCCTTGTCTCCTTGGAGTCTGGTTGTTCTTCAAACAGATCGTCATCGGTGATGTCAGTCACTCGATACCCTTCTTCAATGGCGATAATCGCACACCATTGTCTGTCTTCGTCATCGTAGCCTTCAACAAGTGCTATCCTACCTCGCAGTGCTGCAGCATGTATCATCAAGGGAAGTATTTGTCCCTCCTCTTCATGCATTGGTATCCTCGGCCTGAATAAAAATTTGTCAGGGGTTCTCCTAGCCTTGTCTGCAAGGCCTGGTAATCCTGCCATAAGTACACGTATGCCATATGTGAACACCGCAGGTTGCAGCGTTATTGCTCTCATGGCTCTGTGCCCTGACTGTATAGGCCTTGATCATATCTCACACGTTCGAATAATGCATTCCCGGAGTAGAGAATACTATGCCCTCCTCTGTAAATGAGATGGTCATATTCAATTTTGTCATTAAATCTCGACCCGGAATGTTTACTGGGGTCTGACGTGAATACAACAAAGGTACATTCATTTCTCATTCCCCTATGGAGACTGGGAGTGCGTCTGTAAAGGGAACTCGACTGTGAGCTCCTGTAAAACTCTGAGTAGCTATAGCTTCGCCGGACAAGGAAAACTTGCCTTCTCGTATGCACGAGCATGTTGCCCCTGTGTCAACTAAGTAGGAATATTCTTTATCCCCTATGGTGACATTCACCCTAGGTTCCCTATTAGGGTCTGGTGTCACTGATAGGATAGAGCACATCAGGGCTCCCAGTGAGCTGTCCTAGTTCATATATAAGTTCGGTCCACTGTACACTTGTGGATTTTCTCCATTTCCAGGGTTGCCTCCCCTTCCGGAGTTTGTGCCCTGAGACATTTGCAGAGGTGCCTGTTGGAATTACCCTTGCGCCAAGTTCCCCATGCTCGGTGGTTGAACCGCCTGCTGCGCACCCTGCTGCATGCCTGGTGCTTGCTGCTACACTGTGTGATTCTGTGCACCGCCCTGTTGGGAGATTGCAGGCGGATTCACCGTGCCTGCTCCCATTCCTTGGCTATTTTGCCATGCGCCTAGGCTTCTGCACGAGCGCGCCAGATGCTATGTCATTCCACACAGCCAGCACACTGGCGATGGTCGGGCTATTTGTCCATTCGCCATATCTGTGTTGCCTATTTGCACGTTTTGTAAACCTCCTTCATTCCCTTGGAAACCTCCCTGATTACTCTGCCATCCCCTTCCTCTAAATCCCCTTCCCCTTGGGTACAATCCTATGTTACCCTGGTTGATCTGCTGTGGGTTAGTCACCTGTTGGACATTCTGTTCAGCTGGGCTAGTCAGCATGGCTCCTTCCAAAGCAAACTTTGATAATTTCTTTTGCACCAGCTTCGCTTCCTCACCTTTCCGCGTTGCCTCCTTTTTCCGATTCTTTTCTTGCAACAATCAACAGTAATGTGCAATAGTTAGCTGTATTTCAGCCCAAGGTTTGGCCTCAACTCCTACCAATTTCTTGAGCTGTTTCTGCACTGGTTCTGGCAATCCTTGGGATAAAATATGGTAAAACACAGGTATGGATTTTTTCCAAGATTCATGCGTTTCGAGCACCCACGCGTCTTGGAAATTCTGGATATAAATTAACGGATCTTCTGACTCCTTCATTTTGCGAATCATTATAGCTCCCATATTGGAAGTGTCTGGGTAAAGCACTCGTAGTGCTTTCCATACTGCTGCTGTACAATTGTTGAATGGTGCTCCGTCGTGAGCAGTGTTAATTATGGTAACACCAGGGTACCCAGCCCATGCCCATACATTGTCTGCTCTCTCACTGAGTATGGTAAAAATGAGACCTTTAATGTCCCCTATAGCTAATGTGACACCCTCTGTCATCTTTTCTAACTCATGTATCCACTTCCCGGCTCCCGATGTCAGCATTGGAAGCTTATTCTTCAGGTTTTCTCGATCCATGTGTGGCCATGGAATATATTGTGGCCTTGCTCCCCCCTTTTCTAGCAGCAGAAATTGGAATGCGCAGCCTTCTTTCTCCTTCCCCATAGTTGTTCTGTCTATCGCTGGGGTAACATTCCCCCATCGCAGTCTGCCTGGTAACGTCCTCAACCTGTCCACATAGGCAGGCACCAGCACTCCTCCTCTGATCATGGGGTGTTCCTTCGTGTTAGTCAGACTGTGATGTAGATTCAGATGCCTTTGGTGTGGACTCGCTAGCGTCTGACCATCTTACCCCTTTGTCCCTTGGGAGCCACTTTTTGCGCTGCCTCCCTTCTTCATATGTCTTGCACTCCGTCTTCTCTCCGGAATCGGACAGTGATTGTTCCCAATTCACGCAACTCCTTGCGTCATCGTCGTTCTTACTGATTTCTAGCCTATCCAGATACAGTCTCCTGGTCCCACTACTTCGGGTGACATCCTCAGTGTCATACAGCTGAGTGCTCTCCAGGTGCTCGTCTTCCCCTTGGGATATTGGTTCTAACACCATTTCATCATATATTTTATCGATCGTTTCCCCGATGCTTCTGGTGTCGAAGTCATCCTCAATATTCATCCCACTATTGCCTGGTACTGAATCGTACACAGGGAAAAATTCTTCAATGTCTTCCCATTCTACAACAGGATTGGGTTTTTTAACTTCCCGCTCCAGATATTCAAGATTGCGTGCCCTCTGTCTATGCTTACGTTCAATATCATCATCGAATTCTTTGCGCTTCCTCGCTTCTTCTCTGACCTTATCTTCTTCCCTTCTCCTTTCATTTCTACGTTCACTTGCCCTTCTAACTTCCTCATCCTTTCGCCTCTTTATCCTTTTTTCACATGCTCTTTGCTTTTCTTACAGTTTTTCCAGGTTCTGCCTGTACTGGTCATAGGCTGCGCTCTGTTTGCGACTGAGCTGCTTTCCTTGCTCTTCGCGATATAGCTGTTCTCTCCGTAGCCTATCTTTCCTTCTTATTCTTTCATCCCTTATTTCCCTTTCCTTCTCCTTCTCCCTTCCATGTGTCTCATCAGACTTTTCTCTCGGTCTCACATCGTCACTTCATTTACCATCAAGTTTCAACAGTATCTGTCCTCCCATCCATTCATCTTTCGCTTATGCTATCTCATCATTTCTGTCTTCGCTTCCTTTCCATTTCTTACCCTCTCTCTCCTTATCGAGGGGTGCACTTGTCTGTGCCTGATCCTTCCTCTCATCATCGCGTCTCTCCTTGTCCTTCGGGACTGCGGAGGTGAGATTCTTATCCTGATCCTTCCCTTTATTTTTGTCACTACTGTACGTAGGTGACTCATATGCAGGGTTGGTGTACCCCGCAGCTGCCTTGAGCTCTCTTAATGGGTAGAGTCCCTCTGACTTACTTCCCTCGGTTTCTGTTTCAGGTGGGGCAGGTGGCACGGTCGGCGTCTCACCCCCTCTGTGCATACATTTAATATTCAGTCTGGCAGTGGCTCTTCATCCTTCGACTGTTTGAACATTTTCCAAAGTTCTAGAACAGCGAGGCGTTTCTCTAGTTTCTTGCCTGTATATGTAGCATACAAAGAAGTCGTCATATGTTGCAAGATGGCTTTAGATAAGGACCCGTTCTGTGGCCACGGCATGAACATCTTGTGGGTGGTACCCTTAAACCACTCTGTACTGTATTTCTTAAGCTTAGGTGGATGTTTAGGCAATTGTCTACATAAGTGTGCCAGCGGTGTAATATCTTCCATGCTTAAATCTGTTATAGCAATACTTCCATGCAACTTCACCATACCCAACAATATGAGCGAGCACCAAATATCACAAGCTCCAATCCAATATTTTCCCGCCAAATTTTATATCACCAATTTACTCAAGAACATCAATTCATGTGCGATTCCCTTTCAACCATAGAATTTCAAACAACAAGGATACAAATCTCCTTACATGTGACACATCAACAGAACATGTACGACAAATGTTAAACAGACTAGACAGACACCAGCTGGACACAGATATCTCTGCCTTCTAATCAATACCCTGACATGGAGTTTAAACAAACTCCTTTTACAACGTCTTTAATCGTCATAGTAGCCTAATCCGTCCCTAATCCGTCCCTATTATGTGGGACTATGAGTGGGACTATGAGTTCACGTTTCTTCTCACTGCTATATTAAAGCGCAGGAACAAGGCGTTTCCTTTACCTCGGGTGTCCTCCCCGGTATCCTCTCTCTTTATTTATTCAGTTATTCTCTAGTCGTTATCCCCCTATATATATATACAGTCTTCTCTACTTCTGATTATTTCGTTTTCTCCACCTGCCTCCGTTACCTTTCCCCTTACTTATTCTATTGCTTAAGGACATTTGCCAAAGCATCAATTTTCATTTCACTCACCGCTCGCATCGTTCCTCTCTGTGTCTTCAGGATCACCGCCTTCTTTACCGCCTTCTTTTGGTCTTTCGTCTGATTCACTGCCCGTAGCAATAGAAGGGCTTATGTTTTTAAAACGGGTGCCTTCAACCCACTGCAGTTTTTTTTTTACAGTATTACGCCATCATTGTCCACGGGAAGCTTCACAAAATGGCGAAGGACTCGTGATATTGCCGAAGACTTAGAGTTACTTCGTGTCGACAGTCAATAGGTGTCTTATCAATAATCAAAATTCAATAGTTGATGGTCAAAACCACCCTCTCCGCTACCAAGTGTACTGGAGGGCAGAGCGACCTCTGAACGGGCCCATGAGATTCAGAGCTCGCCCTCCGGCACCTTAAGTCGAGATAGCTGCACCTTGAGGAGGATGTGGTGCAGGATTCTCTTACTCCAACACCACTCAATAAGGACAAGTCAATGGTTTGGCAAAGGGAAATCCGTTTAATAACAAGTACAAAAAACGGGGAAACAAATGGAAATCATTAGACCTGTGATCGCCAGCCTCGCTTCAACTTCCAAATTCTTCATGCAAACAGTAACTTTTATAGCAAATTCTCATCATCATTGACGTGCAAAACTCATAAGTTTGACATGCAATTCTATTGGTTGGAAAAGGTAACTTAAGTATAGGTACTATATCTGTATATGGTAACAGAGTGTGGGGATTGGATAACTCTTATCGGGTGGGCGTCTATGCCCATCCCTCTACATCACTGTGATAGACGTCACTAAAAGCGGTATGGGATGATAGCGAGGGATACGCTTGTCCTTCTGCTACAATCACCAACGTTTGTGATGCGTATTTGTACGCATGTTAATTGGACATCATGACATCATCGCGCACACGTTTGAACTCTTAAGAAACCGAGGTAAGCAGTACTAAATCCTTTGGATCCCCTTTAAAGAGCTGATAGACTCTAGAATTCTAGAGCAGTATTAAAACCTTTGGACCTTTTTTAATCAACCAAGAAGGCCTAAAATATCTGTTTTCATTTTCAGTTAATGGTTGAAATAAATCCTTAGAAACTGAAACCCCATTGAAACCATTAACAAATAAAAACAACAAAGGGCAAAAAAAGACGGAAAAAGCATGAAAGATCCAATTGGTGAGTGCTAAAATGCTCAATGTAACTAACTATAGTTTCATATGCCTTTCCATTCTTTCTTTCCATTTTCCACTCTTTCTTTCCATTTTTTGCATCACTAAAGAGAAATCTGAAATTTTAAGTTTGTTTTGACACATTTAGAAAATGGATTTGTAAGACTATATTTTTTACAGTAAGACGCTTTATATTTTCTTAGACTCTCCTGATGATCCCTTGTGAATGGACTATTAAGGGTGAAACACGTGTAGAGCGATTACAAACAAGAGAAACTCTAAACTAATGTGCAACAACACAAATTAAAGAACACATTAAAGTAAAACTGAAAGTGTGGAAACAATTATTTTTGCGCTCACAACAGTGCATTGAGACAAATTAATTTAAGGTTGTTGCAAGTGGATATGTATACACAATTATAAACTCAAATATCCTATCTTTGGCAGTTAAGATATAGATGCAACACCACAGCTGACAACCAAACCCAACAACCAGAAGCTATAAAACTAGAATTTGCCCAAAGACCGAAGTCCGACCATAATTGCCAATGTTGTGTTTACACCCTCTAGTCTTCTTACTTCATGTCAGTCCGACAGTATCATCAGGAACCGTGAGCCTGCAGGAAGTGCCAGGAACGTCCACCTCAGCTACAGCTTCTTCTCCATTTAAAGGTACTGTGCAAATCCGGTTGTTCGTTTCGTCCAGCCGCGGTGAAGGTGTGTGAAACCTTTAGCCAATCCGAGGGCTTGTCCTTCTCTAATATTTAAACTAACTTTTCTGCCGACCAACTTCGTCTGGAACTCTTGGCAAAGACTTAATCGCAAACTACAATGATCTGTGTCATCTTGAGCAAAAGACTTTTGTCCTATTGACTTTGGCCCTAAGCCTTTTTGATTTGATACCATCACTGTAGTTCCTCTTTCTAGATTGCCCTGCTTACTTACCTGTTGGTGCTGCTCCATTTTTACCTAACTTTGTCTTTCCCTCCCTTTTTAAATTACAGGAGTGGCATTTTTCTCATACTTCATTTTTGAGTTTAACTCGTCCAGAATCTATTGGGAGTGGTGTGCTGTATTAAGAGTGTGATTCTTCAACTGCTTGACTTTAGTGAAATGTTTTACAACGGATATGTAAATAAATGTACATTCTTTTACTCAGAAACCTTGCGTATGTGTTTGTTTGAATCATAGTAATTGCTTTCCTTTGTGTAACTCTTGATACTGCTCACTTGCTCTTGTGAGATAAGTCTGGCTGCTCAGCCATTGCTACCACTTTACTGTGTAGCACAGGCTATAATTCTGCCTAACAAAGCCCAAGAGAAACTTTATGTAGGCCATCAAGACAGCAGGATGGCACCGCCGACATGACCTTGTATACATGGTAAGAGGCATATAGGCATATATCCTGCTACAGAGAGAGGCCTCCCAAAAATGCTAAAGCGACTAACCTGTGGCTCTCCAGAGGTTCAGAACTACAAGTTCCAAGATCCCTCACTATTGACTACGCTGGCTAGGGCTGTGGGAGGTGTTGTCCAAAACATCATAGGAGACTACTTTTGGACCTCTTGGCAGCTTTCGATCTGGTCAATCACCAGATCCTATGCCAACATTTGAAAATGGCTGCCCATTTTTCAGAAAACGCCACTAACTGGATCAGATCCTTCCTGGACAATAGACTAATGAAAGTATTCTCACCCACTGCATCTGCGACCCCATCGCCGGTCCCGTGTGGAGTCCCTCAAGGGTCGTGCGTATCTCCTATGCTCTACAATGTTTTCACCAAACCATTGTTCGATGTGCTTGACTATCTGGGTGTCACCTATACCAACTATGCGGATGACACCCAGATACTCATCCCTATCACTGGTGACAACATTGCAGATGCCAAAGCTCTGAACGACGTATACCAAGTTGTACAAGCTTGGATGGCTCACCACAAGCTCTGTCTTAATGACGACAAGACAGAGCTCCTCATCCTTGGCACCCAACAAAAACTTAGCAAGCTTGACCCATCCTTCAGCACCTTCAACATTGATGGTAACTCCATCAAAGTGGCTAAAGAGACCAAAACCTTAGGTATCTACCTTGATTCCACACTATCCCTAAATCGACAAACAAATGCAGTCGCCGCAGCCTCGGCTCACACTTGTAAGTTGATTAAAGCCTGCCGGCCATTCCTCTCTACCCAGAACTGCATCACCCTTGCCAGAACGTTGGTGATGTCAAAACTCGACTATTGTAACGCAGTTTATCAAGGCACCAACCAACGTAACCTTAACAAATTGCAGATCTCCCAAAACAATGCTATCAGAGCAGCCCTCGATATTCCTAGGTCAGCGCACATATCCGACACTAGGAAGAGCTTACATTGGCTCTGGGTAGCCCAAAGAATCTCACTCAAATCACTAACGCTCACCCACAAATGTGTCAACCATTTGGCCCCTATTTAATTAACTTCCCGCTTTTCTCACTACATTCCTGCACATACTCTAAGATCTGCCCAAGCAAATTCGCTCACTATTCCTAAATACAACTTACAGACTGCCGGAGGCATTAGCTTCCCAGTCCTTGCTTCCAAACTTTGGAACTCTGTGCCACTGTCCATCAGAACTATACCGTCCGCTACGCTCTTCAAACACAAAGCCAAGCTCTGGCTATCCTCTACTTGCCACCCACTTCCAGCCTAGCCACCTGTTCCACTACCCTTGAACTACTGGCATTGTTTGCATGAATAGTTAACTCTGCCTGCACCTGCTTTAATGCTCTTATGCCTATTGTGTACCTCGTGACCTAAGTTATGCTCCTGTGAATTTAATCTGTACCTATAACTGTATCAATGCCAGTATTGTACCCTGTGCCTCTAAGATATGCGCCTGGTTGCCCTCGGCCCTAGCGCGCTATACAAATAAATAAAATACAAATAAAATACAAGGGTTAACAAAAGTGCAAATTGCATTCTATCCTCTAAAATGCACATGTTGCATTCTGTAAACAGTTTGGTTATGTTATGTTATGTTAATCTGCTTTCACGGGAGTGTCAAGGAGTGTGTTCCTCGTGTCCACAACTTTTCAGACATCTGAGTGATGATAGACAAAAGTCTCCTGCTGCCCCTACATCAACCAACTCATTCCCTAACCAAACGCTGACCACTTTTGAGTTTTGTTTGTTCTAAACTCTCTCGTCAGCATTTTTGAACTACTAAGGACAGAAATACAAAAACACTCAGAATCCCTTCTGGAATGAACTAAGGAGGTGGGGGCTTGTGAGTCATCTATGGTGGCCCTAAACTGCCTAATAAATTCATCTGTTCTGAAGGACCTGGGATCTCTGAAGGAAGCAAGCATTAACCAATCTTTGCTATGTCAGGAAACCAAGTCCTGTTTTGTGGACCTTGAACTGGAATCCCACAAAATGGAAACTGGGTTACATGAAATGAAAGCTGACTTCATACGTATAAGGGGCAGAGGCGTTTCTAGGGGGGGGATAAGGGGGCTATAGCCCCTGGTCTTTTGGTTGTAGCCCCGAATAGAATCTCAGGAGCTACAACCAAAAGGCTAGCTAGCCTCGAGTCCCGAAAGTCCCAGCATTAGCATAGCCCCTGACCTATTCCAGACCTATCAACACCCTGATAAGGGGCAATGATAAGCTGGACTATCATCCACCGTCCCTTGACATTTTGGAAAGTTTTCCCTCTGATGATACTCCTTTTCTCAGTCAACCTTCCTCAGGCTCGCTCAGTCTGGTGACCCCAAAAAAGGGTCTAAAGAAATCGGTCATTCTAAAGAATTGGGGTTCAATGAAGAGATCCTACATCCATTGGCTCCTTGTGTATCGGAGACTGTCCCATCAGTACCTAGTCTGAATGTGGAATCAATATGCAAGAAAGGAATTATTAAAAAATCAAAACGGAAGACAAAGGGCAATGTGCAACAAGAGAGAATAACTCAAAAGGAAGTGCAACAACCTCTGCTGCCGGAAATCAAAGAATAAAAGATCTACGGACCAAAAGAATTTGGGGAAAAGGAAATTCATCAATGCCTTGAATAAAACTTCCAATAAGGTCTCATCTGATGCTCCAAATTCCTCAGCCGCCTTTCAAGTGAACATAAACGAAGAACAGGCCAAAATGAACCCATGAAAGCAAAACTCTTCAATTGTCAAAAAATGTGGATAATTCCACAATTGGCAAAATCAGCGTGGGTCTCCAAACTGACAATTTAAATGAAGTACTCAAGCACCCGTTAAGACTGGCCCCAATGTTTTGCATAGCAATTGCAAAGTTGGGCCTAGGAAAAAAGACATCAAACATCAATAGCATGAGTTCTTCAGCTAGGAATCCAGGGATTCCAACCACGTCATATGACCAGCTGTTGGGTGGTGATACAAGTGCAGAGTCAGAAGATATATCACTGTGAGAATCAAATGCTTTGACTAGTGTTAATGAGGCTCACAACGAGGTGAAAGATTCCAGAGTTCGGAAGCGAGTCAGTCACCTCGCTTTACCCAGAATATGGCTGAAGAGACTGGACCCATCAAAAGACCAGACCAGTTTGAATAGAGGAAGGATCTTAGCTATAACAAGACAATTTCCAGATCTCTATTTAATATCTTCCGACGATATTGATTGCATATGTTTTCCTTATGAACATAACACCAATATAGGGGAGGAAGTAATGATATCCCAAATGGGGGTGAGGGTGATGTTGGACTCAGGAAATGAATTCAGGTTGCTGGGGCTAGAAGTGTTATCATCCTTGTTTTCGGCTCCAGCTACTTTAAGGCCTGGGCTCTCCAATATGAAAATAAAAGGAAATACGAGTTCTCAAGATAGGGACCTGACTGGAAAAAATCTAGGTTCTACTAGAGGTAGAAGGGGAACCGTTCACTTAAGGATCACAGGGGCAATAAAACGAAGATCTGGGCTTTGCTCCCTGGTATATTGACTGCCGTATTCCCTAGACTATCCACTACAGAGGAATTTCTTTAGTTGTGGGAACATTGAGACTAATAAGTTGGAACACGCAGGCCTTTAATTCGTTTAAAAATGTGGAAACGGGAAACCTATCTTTCAGGATCACGATCTAATCCTCTTCCAGGAAACACGGCTGAGGGAGTCCTTCACGTTTGATGGCTTCTCTAGTTTTCATCAGTTGGCCACAAATCTGAATGGGGAAAGGCCTTCAAGTGGGTTGGTGTATGTTATTCGTAACACCAGGGTTAGTAATATTGAACAACTGCCATCTAAAAGATTGGGTATTTTGCCTCTTAGAATATGTTTTTCTCCAAAGACGTTTGATCACTCATTGATCTTGATCAGTTTGTATTGGAGCCCCGGGCATTCCACCTTAGAAAGTCTCTTGGATGATCTTGGTGAAATACTACTTAATGTAGGTATTTCTTTCCCAAATGATAACACCCTGATGGCAAGAGATTTACACTCAAACTGTTTGGGTCGATTGTAAGGGGGAATTCATAAGGGGACTTCAGGAGTGAAAGGTGGGAGATGGGTAAGGTTTCTCAAGAAATGGAATTTGGGCTTCGCAAATGGTGTGGCTCATGGGGATATCCCGTCTGCAAAAACCTGGAAAAGCACAGTTTCATCTTCAACAATTGGGTATATCATGATGTCAGAATCACTTTTTGGGGTATGTAGTGTATTAAGGGTATACAACATTGGTACGAGTGACCATATGTCATTGTCTCTCCCTTTAAACCTCTGTAAGCCAGGTTTACAAGAACCACTCTATCCATCGACACTTGTGGTAGCGCAAGGTGGTAACAGAGTTGGTTAAGTATAACCATAAAGCAGAGAATCTTAACTCTAAATTGGAAGATCAACTGAGGCATGAAGGCACATGGGTATTTGATAAATTATGTGACCTGAGATATTTTGTAGATTTTCTTTGGGACCTAGATAGACCAGGAACAAAACAAGGTCCTTCGGATCAAGTACACACACACGGCTTGGATGTAGAGACTAGTGGGCAAAAAAGATCATTGCACCAATATATTAGATTATTGACAAGGGAAGGTCTGACAAAAGGCAAGTATGACAGAAAAAAGAGAAACTGGTCAAGAACCAAGAAATTCAAGAGAAATCGCAAAGATGGTCTATCCGTGTTGATGGCAGTGACTAAAGCGAACTTTCTGAATTTTTGGGCGCTTATCAATTCACAACTTCACCAACAAGTCTCGATACAGTCAAACTGCATTGCCGAATCAGCTTGGATTGAATATTTTTCTAAAGCCTTTGAGGAAATCCATCCATGGACTTGTAGGTTAAATACAGGAGTAAAGTTGGACCTCAACTTTGTTGGAAAAAGATATTGAAGGGTTGGTTTGTAGTTCATCAAGATCTAGGGCAGTGGGGCCTAATGACCTCACAAATGAAATATTATGGTCCGCAATAGGCCAATGGACTTCTATTGTCTTCAACCTCTTTAATAATATTTTAAAAACCCAGAAAATCCCAAATTCCTGGAATACTGCCATTATTGTTCCCATTTATAAGAAGGGCGGTTAGGTAAACCCGGTAAACTATTGCTCTATCGCCCTTAACGAGCAAAGTCTTTGCCCGTGTAGTCCTGAACCATCTAGAAGCTTGGGTTGACCAGTTGAACATTCTCTCCAAATTTCAAACAGGATTTCGTAAAGGGATGTCAACAACTTTAAATGGCCTAATACTGAACTTGTTAAATCCAGAGCAAAAGAAAGACCAATCACTCTATTGAGTCTGGATAGATTTATCCAGAGCCTTTGATACGATCAATAGAGGCAACCTTTGGTGCAAATTGAAAGACTGGGGCATTCCAGAGGGACTCCTGGCAATTGTCATACATTTGTATGAGAATACTAAGATTCGGGTAAGATTAAATCTCGAAGGACAGCTGTCTCTCCCCATTTCTACAGAGAAGAGGTTGCGACAAGGTTGCATAGTAGCACCATGTCTTTTCAAACTTCTCTTGGCGGATCTCTGGACCAAACTTGCTTCCTTTCCATTGGCTGCCCCATTGATTGGCCAACTTAAACTCACTGGCTTGGCATACGCTGATGATGTGGCATTATTGGATCATACTCCAATCGGTTTACAGAGGCTGATAGCTGCCTTCGAGGATTATGCTCTATCTAATGATCTACTCATCAACCCATCGAAAACTTGCATCATGGCGTAGAATCATTCAGCCAGTAAAAACAGTAGAAGTTTCAAACGGAGCATGGCAAATTAAACGTTACCTGTTGTAAATGAAATGAAATATCTGGTTTTCATGATTAGAACTACTCCAAAAAAGGCGGCATGAGACGCTGATTTAGCTAAAAAATCAAAGCTAAATCTTTTGTATCTTTTGTAAATACACCTTGCTACCCTTACTTGAATTTTATACGGGTAAGGTGATTCCAATTCTAACACATGGAATAGATATCGTGACATCAGCATTAAAGATTGACTGGGCTCGTATTGAAGCCATGATTTGGAAAACAACCTTGAGTTTACCTCACTCATTATTGAATGTCAGATTACGTTATGAACTAGGCCTACAATCTTTCAAATCTCAAGTAGAATGGAGAAGGGTCAATCTATATAGATCTATCATTTGTCCCCTCAAAAATCCTTATATGTAGACATTTGTACTCTTATGGAATCTAATACCAATGAGTGTCTCTGTGAATTAAAAAAGGATGCCTCACTGATACTATTCAAATGACATTCCACTGAAAGAGACTCAATAGAAAATCCACTCAGAATAAAAAAGATGTTGGCTTTGAATGATGGGATTGCCACTAGAGCCTCGATGTTAAATATGAAGAGTTACGAGGATTTCCCAATTTTAGATAAAGCATTGGGATACTTGTTACCCTACTTCAGAAAGTTTCCAGACCCTACTTGGAGGATGAGCTTCCTGAGGTTACGTATGCATCTTTATGTATCTCGGCACTTGCTCAGAATCAGAGAAAAAGGTCCTCTGTGTAATCTCTGTGACGAGACGGTACGCCAAAACACCAAACATTTGTTAATGTCATGTACGGGTACTAGACAGCTGAGGGGCGTTCATTTTACCAGTTTGAGTTTTGGAACCGACTGTCCGCAGGAAAAGAAACCTTCTTATCCCTTGAAGATTTGCGTTTCTTAACAAAAATCGAACCCATAATTGGTGTATGAAAAATTTTCAATTGAGAAACGTAATTGCGTTTTCAATGTTTTCAGCTTGTGATGAACTTTCCTTTTGTTTACTTTTTTGCTTCATTATTTTCTTTTTCCTTCTGTGTTTTATTTTAAAAATTGAATTTAATTCTATGTAAATGTGATTTTATGGATTCTATTGATGAATGTATTGCTTGTTTAAAGGATTTATTTTTGCTTATTTGTGAAAAGCCAAAAATTGACTAATCACAATAATAATAATTTTTAATATAATGAATCTGCTTTTATTCTGTACCAAGTCATCAGTGTACTAGTCTCAGAGCGCTTAGGCTTGTCAGAGTGGTGAATCCCACTTGAATGGCCTCCCTGTCCCTCTCAAACTTGGGCTGTACCACCTGAAGCTCCGGAAGCAGCTCAATACCTTCCTCTTCTCCTTTTCTTTCTCCCTCTGTTCCCCTGCTGACCTACTGGTCTGCTGGGCCGACTGGTTGCTTGGTACCCTCAGAGTCTCACTGGGTACCAGGCTCCACCATGATCAGTCTCCCCTGGTCTGCCTCCAGGCCTACCATGCACTAAGGGGCTGTAAGTGTACCCTCTACAGTCCCCTGCCTCCTTGCACTTACCCAGAGCTGGGCTGCCCTTTCTGCACTTACTCAGAGCAATGCTGCCCTGATTGCACTTCCCCATTCCCTCTCCCTGACACTCACTTTGCGTTCGCGCACTTGCACGATCTGAATGGCACAAGACCTAGTAAGATCGTTTGTCTTGTCCTCCCTCTGTCTTCACTCCCTTGTCTGGTCGCGCCTAGAAACACTTGAGTATAGGCGCATAATAAATGACATATCATATCATATCCAGACCTGAGTCTGCTAGAAGTAAGCACATTAGCGAGGGGAAGATAAAAGGATGAAAAAGTGCACATTTGTTTCAACATTCCAGGCAAACCTTCATTTGTGACGGAAGTGCAAAGTGCAACTATGCACATCCTCAAAACATTGAACGTGGTCCCTGCACTGGGGAATTGTTTCCAGCAAACACAGAAAATACGAACATTCCAATGTTTTGCTTGCCACAGTAAAAGTACTTGCAGAGAAAAGTCTAAGGCAGCGAGCAGGCAGACACATGTTTGGTGAGCACACTAAGAACTGTTTCAAACAGAGGTTTCCTCCGTGGCGGTGCACAGCGTGGGCTGCTGGTTTCAGCGGAACATGGAGGTGGGGTGTATTCTGATGATAATGGCGCCTGTCTGGCACTGTCTGAATTCCAGCAAAGCTGTGATATCGGCATGGACCCACCTGGCGGGCCAGTGCCACCCCCACCTGGCGGGCCTGTGCCACCCTCAGTGTCTGGAATGCTGACCTCTGCAACCTTGAAAGCTCAGACCCTCATTTAGGAATTTGCTGTTGCATTCTTGGCAGAATTTCAGTCTCCACTGCCAAAGCGCAACAAGCTTTGCGTAAACTCATCCCTTTAAAATATGATGCATGCCCAACCCCGGGGAAGGAGCCGCTTTCTCCCCTGGCATGACTCTCAACCATGGGAGACGAACGCTGTTCTCCCCTAGCACTATTCTCAACCCAGGGAGAAGAGCACCTTTCTCCCCTAGCACTACTCTCTGCCATGGGAGAAGAGCACCTTTCTTCCCTAGCACTACTCTAAACCCTGGGAGAAGGGTACCTTTCTTCCCTAGCACTACTCTCAACCCTGGGAGAAGAGCACCTTTCTCCCCTAGCACTACTCTCAACCCAGGGAGAAGAGCACCTTTCTCCCCTAGCACTACTCTCTGCCATGGGAGAAGAGCACCTTTCTTCCCTAGCACTACTCTAAACCCTGGGAGAAGGGTACCTTTCTTCCCTAGCACTACTCTCAACCCTGGGAGAAGAGCACCTTTCTTCCCTAGCACTACTCTCAACCCAGGGAGAAGAGCACCACCTTTCTCCCCTAGCACTACTCTCTGCCATGGGAGAAGAGCACCTTTCTTCCCTAGCACTACTCTCAACCCTGGGAGAAGAGCACCTTTCTCCCCTGGTACTACTCTCTGCCATGGGAGAAGAGCACCTTTCTTCCCTAGCATTACTCTCAACCCTGGGAGAAGAGCACCTTTCTTCCCTAGCACTACTCTCTGCCATGGGAGAAGAGCACCTTTCTTCCCTAGCATTACTCTCAACCCCAGGAGAATTGTAGTATTGCATTGTAATAGTCATTTATATAGCACCATTTGTAAAGCCTCAAAACGCTTTGTGGAAGGAACACCCACGAGGGCCGAAGTCCAGGTGCGGGAAAGTTCTAAGAGGAGGCTTAAGATGCGTGTGTGCTTCATGGTGAAGATTAGGATTTAGGAGGGCTGGCTAGGATCCAGCAAGCTGCCCAAGAGGTCAAGCATGTGGGCCGGTGCTGAGCGAAGTCACGACAGAGCGCTAGTTCAGAAGACTCGGTATGTACCCAGCTAGAGGGAATTTGTCTTAGGTTGTTGCTGTATTCTAATGCTAGGGTGTTGAGGCAAATCTGGTGTTTCAGTGCAAAGAGGTTATGTGACCAGATAGACCGAATTTGTCATAGTCATAGCTGCATTCAAGAGTGCGTGGATGGAAAGCCGTGTCTGCAGCAGATGTCCACTGAAGTGGTGAGCTTATAAATGCATTAAGCTCAGATGGAGCTTATCTTTGATGTCGCTGCATCATCCGATCTTCTGTGGGGAAGAAAAAGCAGGCTACCTGTGTTGGCCTTTCTAGGCATGACGGACAGGCTACCCTCAAGTCTACCGAGTGCAATAGACTGGCCGCCTAGAGCATCTTCTAGGCGGGACAGACCGGCTGCCATAGAAACTAGGCTAATGGGATTCTCTGAGTGCAATAGACTGGTTACCTTTGTCCTCTTACAACATATCTTACATGTTCTGCAAAGGCTAACCAAAGCAGTCTAATAAGCGTGATATCAAGGATACCTGCATGCAACCACTGTGCGTTACAATGGCTAAGTTAAGCAGTTATAAGGGCAATGGAGGTTCACCAACATACATCTTCGACCATCATGGACGGGCTAAACATTGGAAGCAAAATTGTTCTAAATGTACCACATGTGTTAACCTGCCTTTGCTTTCTTCTAGTTGCAATGCCATGCTACCCGCATATCCAGATACCACCATATGGCAGTCCTTACAGGTATTGTAAGCTGGCTACTATCAAACCGCCACGTCCAGTACCAAGGCCCCAGAGCAGTGGCAAAGCTATCCTGATGGATCTTTAAGCACAGAAGGGACACTCCAAATACATCTTCTTGGTGCAATTAAGAGTGTCCTCAAAAGGCTTTAGGCGTGTTGGGCCTGTTCTCCCTATGATCTTAAGGGTACTTTGGACAGGACATCATCCTAAACATCTGGACATGGAAAAGAGCACCTCTATCCTCTAGCACTACTCTCAACCCCAGGGGAAGAGTACCTGCAAGCCCTAGCACTACTCCAAACCCCTGGAGAAGAGTGCCTATATGCCTTAGCACTACTCTAAACCCTGGGAGAAGAGCACCTTTATCCCTTAGCACTACTCTAAACCCCTGGAGAAGAGTGCCTTTATCCCTTAGCACTACTCTAAACCCCTGGAGAAGAGTGCCTTTATGCCCTAGCACTCCTCTAACCCCCTGGAGAAGAGCGCCTATATGCACTAGCATTACTCTCAACCCCGGGAGAAGAGTACCTTTATGCCCTAGCACTACTCTAAAACCCTAGAGAAGAGTGCCTGTATGCCCTAGCACTACTCTAAACCCTGGGAGAAGAATGCCTGTATGCCCTAGCACTACTTTAAACCCCGGGAGAGGAGTGCCTTTATGCCCTAGCACTACTCTAAACCCCTGGAGAAGAGCACCTTTATTCCCTATCACTACTCTAAACCCCCGGAGAAGAGTGCCTGTATTCCCTAGCACTACTCTAACCCCCGGGAGAAGAGTGCCTTTATGCCCTAGAACTACTCTCAACCCCGGGAGAAGAGTGCCTTTATGCTCCTGCACTTCTAAACCCCTGGAGAAGAGTACCTGTATGCCCTAGCACTACTCTAACCCTCTGGAGAAGAGCGCCTTTATGCCCTGGCACGACTCTCAACCCCGGGAGAAGAGTACCTTTATGCCCTAACACTACTCTAAAACCCTGGAGAAGAGTGCCTGTATGCCCTAGCACTACTCTAAACCCAAGGAGAAGAGTGCCTTTATGCCTTAGCACTACTCTAAACTCCGGGAGAAGAGTGCACTCCGGGAGAAGAGTGCCTTTATGCCCCAGCAATTCTAAACCCCTGGAGAAGAGTGCCTGTATGCCCTAGCACTACCCTGAACCCCAGGAGAAGAGTGCCTGTATTCCCTAGCACTACTCTAAAACCCTGGAGAAGAGTGCCTGTATGCCTTAGCACTACTTTAACCCCTGGGAGAAGAGTGCCTTTATGCCCTAGCACGACTCCTAACCCCGGGAGAAGAGTGCCTTTATGCCCCAGCACTTCTAAACCCCTGGGGAAGAGTGCCTTTATGCCCTAGCACTACTCTAAACCCCAGGAGAAGAGTGCCTTTATGCCCCAGCACTTCTAATCCCATGGGGAAGAGTGCCTTTATGCCCTAGCACTACTCTAAACCCCGGGAGAAGAGTGCCTGTATGCCCTAGCACTACTCTAACCCATGGGAGAAGAGTGCCGTTATGCCCTAGCACTACTCTAAACCCCTGGAGAAGAGCGCCTTTATTCCCTAGGACTACTCAGAAACCCTGGAGCAGAGTGACTGTATGCCCTAGCACGACTCTAACCCCCGGGAGAAGAGTGCCTTTTTGATCTAGCACTACTCTAAACCCCTGGAGAAGAGCGCCTTTATTCCCTAGCACTACTCTAAACCCCGGGAGAAGAGTGCCTGTATTCCCTAGCACTACTCTAAAACCCTGGAGAAGAGTGCCTTTATGCCCTAGCACGACTCCTAACCCCGGGAGAAGAGTGCCTTTATGCCCCAGCACTTCTAAACCCTGGAGAAGAGTGCCTGTATGCCCTAGCACTACTCTGACCCCTTGGGAGAAGAGCGCCTTTATGCCCTAGCACTACACTAAACCCCGGGAGAAGAGTGCCTTTATGCCCCAGCACTTCTAAACCCGTGGAGAAGAGTGCCTGTATGCCCTAGCATTACTCTAACCCCCTGGAGAAGAGCATCTTTATGCCCTAGCACTACTCTCAACCCCGGGAGAAGAGTGCCTGTATTCCCTAGCACTACTCTAAAACCCTGGAGAAGAGTGCCTGTATGCCCTAGCTCTACTCTAACCCCCAGGAGAAGAGTGCCTTTATGCTCTAGCACTACTCTAAACCTCTGGAGAAGAGCGCCTTTATGCCCTAGCACTACTGTAAACCCCGGAAGAAGAGTGCCTGTATTCCCTAGCACTACTCTAACCCCCGGGAGAAGAGTGCCTTTATGCTCCTGCACTTCTAAACCCCTGGAGAAGAGTACCTGTATGCCCTAGCACTACTCTAACCCTCTGGAGAAGAGCGCCTTTATGCCCTGGCACTACTCTCAACCCCGGGAGAAGAGTACCTTTATGCCCTAACACTACCCTAAAACCCTGGAGAAGAGTGCCTGTATGCCCTAGCACTACTCTAAACCCAAGGAGAAGAGTGCTTTTATGCCCTAGCACTACTCTAAACTACGGGAGAAGAATGCACTCCGGGAGAAGAGTGCCTTTATGCCCCAGCACTTCTAAACCCCTGGAGAAGAGTGCCTGTATGCCCTAGCACTACCCTGAACCCCAGGAGAAGAGTGCCTGTATTCCCTAGCACTACTCTAAAACCCTGGAGAAGAGTGCCTGTATGCCTTAGCACTACTCTAACCCCCGGGAGAAGAGTGCCTTTATGCCCTAGCACGACTCCTAACCCCGGGAGAAGAGTGCCTTTATGCCCCAGCACTTCTAAACCCCTGGAGAAGAGTGCCTTTATGCCCTAGCACTACTCTAAACCCCAGGAGAAGAGTGCCTTTATGCCCCAGCACTTCTAATCCCATGAGGAATAGTGCCTTTATGCCCTAGCACTACTCTAAACCCCGGGAGAAGAGTGCCTGTATGCCCTAGCACTACTCTAACCCCCGGGAGAAGAGTGCCGTTATGCCCTAGCACTACTCTAAACCCCTGGAGAAGAGCACCTTTATTCCCTAGCACTACTCTAAACCCCAGGAGAAGAGTGCCTGTATTCCCTAGCACTACTGTAAAACCCTGGAGAAGAGTGCCTTTATGCCCTAGCACTACTCTACACCCCGGGAGAAGAGTGCCTTTATTCCCTAGCACTACTCAGAAACCCTGGAGAAGAGTGACTGTATGCCCTAGCACGACTCTAACCCCTGGGAGAAGAGTGCCTTTTTGCCCTAGCACTACTCTACACCCCTGGAGAAGAGCGCCTTTATTCCCTAGCACTACTCGAAAACCCTGGAGAAGAGTGCCTGTATGCCCTAGCACTACTCTAAACCCGGGAGAAGAGTGCCTGTATTCCCTAGCACTACTCTAAAACCCTGGAGAAGAGTGCCTTTATGCCCCAGCACTTCTAAACCCTGGAGAAGAGTGCCTGTATGCCCTAGCACTACTCTGACCCCCGGGAGAAGAGCGCCTTTATGCCCTAGCACTACTCTAAACCCCGGGAGAAGAGTGCCTTTATGCCCCAGCACTTCTAAACCCCTGGAGAAGAGTGCCTGTATGCCCTAGCATTACTCTCAACCCCTGGAGAAGAGTGCCTGTATTCCCTAGCACTACTCTAAAACCCTGGAGAAGAGTGCCTGTATGCCCTAGCACTACTCTAACCCCCAGGAGAAGAGTGCCTTTATGCTCTAGCACTACTCTAAACCTCTGGAGAAGAGCGCCTTTATGCCCTAGTACTACTGTAAACCCCGGAAGAAGAGTGCCTGTATTCCCTAGCACTACTCTAAAACCCTGGAGAAGAGTGCCTTTATGCCCTAGCACTACTCTAAAACCCTGGAGAAGAGTGCCTGTATGCCCTAGCACTACTCTAACCCCCAGGAGAAGAGTGCCTTTATGCCCTGGCACTACTCTAAACCGCGGGAGAAGAGTGCTTTTATGCCCCAGCACTTCTAAACCCCTAGAGAAGACTGCCTGTATGCCCAAGCACTACTCTAACCCCCGGGAGAAGAGTGCTTTTATGCCCTAGCACTACTCTAAACCCCTGGAGAAGAGCACGTTTATGCCCTGGCACTACTCTAAACCCCGGGAGAAGAGTGCCTGTATTCCCTAGCACTACTCTAAAACCCTGCAGAAGAGTGCCTTTATGCCCTAGCACTACTCTAAACCCCGAGAGAAGAGTGCCTGTATGCCCTAGCACTACCCTGAACCCCGGGAGAAGAGTGCCTTTATGCCCTGGCACTACTCTAAACCGCGGGAGAAGAGTGCTTTTATGCCCCAGCACTTCTAAACCCCTAGAGAAGACTGCCTGTATGCCCAAGCACTACTCTAACCCCCGGGAGAAGAGTGCTTTTATGCCCTAGCACTACTCTAAACCCCTGGAGAAGAGCACGTTTATGCCCTGGCACTACTCTAAACCCCGGGAGAAGAGTGCCTGTATTCCCTAGCACTACTCTAAAACCCTGCAGAAGAGTGCCTTTATGCCCTAGCACTACTCTAAAACCCTGGAGAAGAGTGCCTGTATGCCTTAGCACTACTCTAACCCCCGGGAGAAGAGTGCCTTTATGCCCTAGCACGACTCCTAACCCCGGGAGAAGAGTGCCTTTATGCCCCAGCACTTCTAAACCCCTGGAGAAGAGTGCCTTTATGCCCTAGCACTACTCTAAACCCCAGGAGAAGAGTGCCTTTATGCCCCAGCACTTCTAATCCCATGAGGAATAGTGCCTTTATGCCCTAGCACTACTCTAAACCCCGGGAGAAGAGTGCCTGTATGCCCTAGCACTACTCTAACCCCCGGGAGAAGAGTGCCGTTATGCCCTAGCACTACTCTAAACCCCTGGAGAAGAGCACCTTTATTCCCTAGCACTACTCTAAACCCCAGGAGAAGAGTGCCTGTATTCCCTAGCACTACTGTAAAACCCTGGAGAAGAGTGCCTTTATGCCCTAGCACTACTCTACACCCCGGGAGAAGAGTGCCTTTATTCCCTAGCACTACTCAGAAACCCTGGAGAAGAGTGACTGTATGCCCTAGCACGACTCTAACCCCTGGGAGAAGAGTGCCTTTTTGCCCTAGCACTACTCTACACCCCTGGAGAAGAGCGCCTTTATTCCCTAGCACTACTCGAAAACCCTGGAGAAGAGTGCCTGTATGCCCTAGCACTACTCTAAACCCGGGAGAAGAGTGCCTGTATTCCCTAGCACTACTCTAAAACCCTGGAGAAGAGTGCCTTTATGCCCCAGCACTTCTAAACCCTGGAGAAGAGTGCCTGTATGCCCTAGCACTACTCTGACCCCCGGGAGAAGAGCGCCTTTATGCCCTAGCACTACTCTAAACCCCGGGAGAAGAGTGCCTTTATGCCCCAGCACTTCTAAACCCCTGGAGAAGAGTGCCTGTATGCCCTAGCATTACTCTCAACCCCTGGAGAAGAGTGCCTGTATTCCCTAGCACTACTCTAAAACCCTGGAGAAGAGTGCCTGTATGCCCTAGCACTACTCTAACCCCCAGGAGAAGAGTGCCTTTATGCTCTAGCACTACTCTAAACCTCTGGAGAAGAGCGCCTTTATGCCCTAGTACTACTGTAAACCCCGGAAGAAGAGTGCCTGTATTCCCTAGCACTACTCTAAAACCCTGGAGAAGAGTGCCTTTATGCCCTAGCACTACTCTAAAACCCTGGAGAAGAGTGCCTGTATGCCCTAGCACTACTCTAACCCCCAGGAGAAGAGTGCCTTTATGCCCTGGCACTACTCTAAACCGCGGGAGAAGAGTGCTTTTATGCCCCAGCACTTCTAAACCCCTAGAGAAGACTGCCTGTATGCCCAAGCACTACTCTAACCCCCGGGAGAAGAGTGCTTTTATGCCCTAGCACTACTCTAAACCCCTGGAGAAGAGCACGTTTATGCCCTGGCACTACTCTAAACCCCGGGAGAAGAGTGCCTGTATTCCCTAGCACTACTCTAAAACCCTGCAGAAGAGTGCCTTTATGCCCTAGCACTACTCTAAACCCCGAGAGAAGAGTGCCTGTATTCCCTAGCACTACTCTAAAACCATGGAGAAGAGTGTCTGTATGCCCTAGCACTACTCTAAACCCCGGGAGAAGAGTGCCTGTATTCCCTAGCACTACTCTAAAACCCTGGAGAAGAGTGCCTGTATGCCCTAGCACTACTCTAAACCCGGGAGAAGAGTGCCTGTATTCCCTAGCACTACTCTAAAACCCTGGAGAAGAGTGCCTTTATGCCCCAGCAATTCTAAACCCTGGAGAAGAGTGCCTGTATGCCCTAGCACTACTCTGACCCCCGGGAGAAGAGTGCCTTTATGCCCCAGCACTTTTAAACCCGTGGAGAAGAGTGCCTGTATGCCCTGGCACTACTCTAACCCCCTGGAGAAGAGCATCTTTATGCCCTAGCACTACTCTCAACCCCGGGAGAAGAGTGCCTGTATTCCCTAGCACTACTCTAAAACCCTGGAGAAGAGTGCCTGTATGCCCTAGCACTACTCTAACCCCCAGGAGAAGAGTGCCTTTATGCTCTAGCACTACTCTAAACCTCTGGAGAAGAGCGCCTTTATGCCCTAGCACTACTGTAAACCCCGGAAGAAGAGTGCCTGTATTCCCTAGCACTACTCTAAAACCCTGGAGAAGAGTGCCTTTATGCCCTAGCACTACTCTAAACCCCAGGAGAAGAGTGGCTTTATGCCCCAGCATTTCTAATCCCCTTGAGAAGAGTGCCTTTATGCCCTAGCACTACTCTAAACCCCGGGAGAAGAGTGCCTGTATTCCCTAGCACTACTCTAAAACCCTGGAGAAGAGTGCCTGTATGCCCTAGCACTACTCTAACCCCCAGGAGAAGAGTGCCTTTATGCCCTGGCACTACTCTAAACCGCGGGAGAAGAGTGCTTTTATGCCACAGCACTTCTAAACCCCTAGAGAGGAGTGCCTGTATGCCCAAGCACTACTCTAAGCCCCTGGAGAAGAGCACTTTTATGCCCTGGCACTACTCTAAACCCCGGGAGAAGAGCGCCTGTATTCCCTAGCACTACTCTAAAACCCTGGAGAAGAGTGCCTTTATGCCCTAGCACTACTCTGAACCCGGTAGAAGAGTGTCTGTATTCCCTAGCACTACTCTAAAACCATGGAGAAGAGTGCCTGTATGCCCTAGCACTACTCTAAACCCCGGGAGAAGAGTGCCTGTATTCCTTAGCACTACTCTAAAACCCTGGAGAAGAGTGCCTGTATGCCCTAGCACTACTCTAACCCCCGGGAGAAGAGTGCCTTTATGCCCCAGCACTTCTAAACCCTTGGAGAAGAATGCCTGTGTGCCCTAGCACTATTCTAACCCCCTGGAGAAGAGCACCTTTAAGCCCTAGCACTACTCTCAACCCTGGGAGAAGAGTGCCAGTATTACCTAGAACTACTCTAAAACCCTGGAGAAGAGTGCCTGTATGCCCTAGCACTACTCTAAACCCTGGGAGAAGAGTGTCTTTATGCCCTAGCACTACTCTAAACCCCTGGAGAAGAGTGCCTGCATTCCCTAACACTAATCTAAAACCCTGGAGAAGAGTGCCTGTTTGCCCTAGCACTACTCTAAACCCCGGGAGAAGAGTGCCTTTATGCCCTAGCACTACTCTAAACCCTTGGAGAAGAGTGCCTGCATTCCCTAGCACTACTCTAAAACCCTGGAGAAGAGTGCCTGTATGCCCTAGCACTACTCTAAACCCCAGGAGAAGAGTGCCTTTATGCCCAAGCACTTCTAATCCCCTGGAGAAGAGTTCCTTTATGCCCTATCACTACTCTAAACCCCAGGAGAATAGTGCCTGTATTCCGTAGCACTACTATAAAACCCTGGAGAAGAGTGGCTGTATGCCCTAGCACTACTCTAACCCCCAGGAGAAGAGTGCCTTTATGCCCTAGCACTACTCTAAACCCCTGGAGAAGAGCGCCTTTATGCCCTAGCAATACTCTAAACCCTGGGAGAAGAGTGCCTGCATTCTCTAGCACTGCTCTAAAACCCTGGTGAAGAGTGCCTGTATGCCCTAGCACTACTCTAAACCCCAGGAGAAGAGTGCCTGCATTCCCTAGCACTACTTTAAAACCCTGGAGAAGAGTGCCTCTATGCCTTAGCACTACTCTAACCCCCGGGAGAAGAGTGCCTTTATGCCCTAGCACTTCTCCTAACCCTGGGAGAAGAGTGCCTTTATGTCCCAGCACTTCTAATCCCCTGGAGAAGAGTGCCTGTATGCCATAGCACTACCCTAAACCCCGGGAGAGGAGTGCCTGTATTCCCTAGCACTACTCTAAAACCCTGGAGAAGAGTGCCTGTATGCCCTAGCACTACTCTAACCCCTGGGAGAAGAGTGCCGTTATGCCCTAGCACTACTCTAAACCCCTGGAGAAGAGTGTCTGTATTCCCTAGCACTACTCTAAAACCCTGGAGAAGAGTGCCTGTATGCCCTAGCACTACTCTAACCCCTGGGAGAAGAGTGCCTTTATGCCCTAGCACTACTCTAACCCCCGGGAGAAGAGTTCCTTTATGCCCTAGCACCACTCTAAACCCCTGGAGAAGAGAGTCTTTATTCCCTAGCACTACTCTAAACTCTGGGAGAAGGGTGCCTGTATTCCCTAGCACTACTCTAAACCCCTGGAGAAGAGTGCCTGTATTCCCTAGCACTACTCTAAAACCCTGGAGAAGAGTGCCTATATGCCCTAGCACTACTCTAACCCCCTGGGAGAAGAGGGCCTTTATGCCCTAGCACTACTGTAAACCCCGGGAGAAGAGTGCCTTTATGCCCCAGCACTTCTAAACCCCTGGAGAAGAGTGCCCGTATGCCCTAGCACTACCCTAACCCCCTGGAAAAGAGCGCCTTTATGCCCTAGCACTACTCTCAACCCCGGGAGAAGAATGCTTGTATTCACTAGCACTACTCTGAAACCCTGGAGAAGAGTACCTGTATGCCCTAGCACTACTCTAACCCCTGGGAAAAGAGTGCCTTTATGCTCTAGCACTACTCTAAACCCCTGGAGAAGAGTGCCTGCATTCCCTAACACTAATCTAAAACCCTGGAGAAGAGTGCCTGTTTGCCCTAGCACTACTCTAAACCCCGGGAGAAGAGTGCCTTTATGCCCTAGCACTACTCTAAACCCTTGGAGAAGAGTGCCTGCATTCCCTAGCACTACTCTAAAACCCTGGAGAAGAGTGCCTGTATGCCCTAGCACTACTCTAAACCCCAGGAGAAGAGTGCCTGCATTCCCTAGCACTACTTTAAAACCCTGGAGAAGAGTGCCTCTATGCCTTAGCACTACTCTAACCCCCGGGAGAAGAGTGCCTTTATGCCCTAGCACTTCTCCTAACCCTGGGAGAAGAGTGCCTGTATGTCCCAGCACTTCTAATCCCCTGGAGAAGAGTGCCTGTATGCCATAGCACTACCCTAAACCCCGGGAGAGGAGTGCCTGTATTCCCTAGCACTACTCTAAAACCCTGGAGAAGAGTGCCTGTATGCCCTAGCACTACTCTAACCCCTGGGAGAAGAGTGCCGTTATGCCCTAGCACTACTCTAAACCCCTGGAGAAGAGTGTCTGTATTCCCTAGCACTACTCTAAAACCCTGGAGAAGAGTGCCTGTATGCCCTAGCACTACTCTAACCCCTGGGAGAAGAGTGCCTTTATGCCCTAGCACTACTCTAACCCCCGGGAGAAGAGTGCCTGTATTCCCTAGCACTACTCTAAAACCCTGGAGAAGAGTGTCTGTATGCCCTAGCACTACTCTAACCCCCGGGAGAAGAGTTCCTTTATGCCCTAGCACCACTCTAAACCCCTGGAGAAGAGAGTCTTTATTCCCTAGCACTACTCTAAACTCTGGGAGAAGAGTGCCTGTATTCCCTAGCACTACTCTAAACCCCTGGAGACGAGTGCCTGTATTCCCTAGCACTACTCTAAAACCCTGGAGAAGAGTGCCTATATGCCCTAGCACTACTCTAACCCCCTGGGAGAAGAGGGCCTTTATGCCCTAGCACTACTGTAAACCCCGGGAGAAGAGTGCCTTTATGCCCCAGCACTTCTAAACCCCTGGAGAAGAGTGCCCGTATGCCCTAGCACTACCCTAACCCCCTGGAAAAGAGCGCCTTTATGCCCTAGCACTACTCTCAACCCCGGGAGAAGAATGCTTGTATTCACTAGCACTACTCTGAAACCCTGGAGAAGAGTACCTGTATGCCCTAGCACTACTCTAACCCCTGGGAAAAGAGTGCCTTTATGCTCTAGCACTACTCTAAACCCCTGGAGAAGAGTGCCTTTATGCCCTAGCACTATTGTAAACCCCGGGAGAAGAGTGCCTGTATTCCCTAGCACTATTCTAAAACCCTGGAGAAGAGTGCCTTTATGCCCTATCACTACTCTAAACCCCAGGAGAAGAGTGCCTTTATGCCACAGCACTTCTAATCCCCTGGAGAAGAGTGCCTTTATGCCCTAGCACTACTCTAAACCCCAGGAGAAGAGTGTCTGTATTCCCTAGCACCACTCTAACACCCTGGAGAAGAGTGCCTGTATGCCCTAGCACTACTCTAACCCCCAGGAGAAGAGTGCCTTTATTCCCTAGCACTACTCTAAACCCCGGGAGAAGAGTGCCTTTATGCCCCAGCACTTTTAAACCCCTGGAGAAGAGTGCCTGTATGCCCAAGCACTACTCTAACCCCCTGGAGAAGAGCGCCTTTATGCCCTAGCACTACTCTCAACACCGGGAGCAGAGTGCCTGTATTCCCTAGCACTACTCTAAAACCCTGGAGAAGAGTGCCTGTATGCCCTAGCACTACTCTAACCCCCGGGAGAAGAGTGCCTTTATGCCCTAGCACTACTCTAAACCCCTGGAGAAGAGGGCCTTAATGCCCTAGCACTACTCTAAACCCTGGGAGTAGAGTGCCTGTATTCCCTAGCACTACTCTAAAACCCTGGAGAAGAGTGCCTTTATGCCCTAGTACTACTCTAAACCCCAGGGGAAGAGTGCCTTTATGACCCAGCACTTCTAATCCCCGGGAGAAGAGTGCCTTTATGCCCTAGCACTACTACAAAACCCTGGTGAAGAGTGCCTGTATGCCCTAGCACTACTCTAACCCCCGGGAGAAGAGTGCCTTTATGCCCTAGCACTACTCTAAACCCCTGGAGAAGAGCACCTTCATGCCCTAGCACTACTCTAAACACCGGGAGAAGAGTGTTTGTATTCCCTAGCACTACTCTAAAACCCTGGAGAAGAGTGCCTGTATGCCCTAGCACTATTCTAACCCCTGGGAGAAGAGTGCCTTCATGCCCCAGCACTTCTAAACCCCTGGAGAAGAGTGCCTGTATGCCCTAGCACTACTCTAACCCCCTGGAGAAGAGCACCTTCATGCCCTAGCACTACTCTCAACCCCGGGAGAAGAGTGCCTGTGTTCCCGAACGCTACTCTAAAACCCCAGAGAAGAGTGCCTGTATGCCCTAGCACTACTCTAACCTCTGGGAGAAGAGTGCCTTTATGCTCTAACACTACTCTAAACCCCTGGAGAAGAGCGCCTTTATGCCCTAGCACTACTCTCTACAATGACAGAAGAGAACCTTTCTCCACTATCACTACCCTTAACCATGGTATAAGAGCTCCTTTCTTTTTTAGCACTAATCTCAACCATGGGGGAAGAGTGCCTTTCTCCCCTAGCACTACCCCCAACCATGGGAGAAGAGTGCCTTTCTTCCTGAACACTACTCCCAAACATAGGACAAGAGCACCTTTCTCCCCTAGCACTACGCTCAACCCTGGGAGAAGAGGGCCTTTCTTCCCTAGCACTGCTCTCTACCAAGGCAGATGTGCAACTTCCTTCCCTATCATTACTCTCAACCATGGGAGAAGAGCGTCTTTCTTCCCTAGCACTACTCTCAACCATGGAGACAAGCACTGTTCTCCCCTAGCACTATGCTGAACCCCTGGGAGAAGAGTGCCTTTCTTCCCTCGCACTCATCTCAACCATGACAGAAGAGCATGTTTCTTCCCTACCACTACTCTCAACCATGGCAGAAGAGCACCTTTCTTCCCGAGCACTAATCTCTACCAAGGCAGACAAGCAATGTTCTCCTCTATCACTCCTCTCAAACCTGGGAGAAGAGCACTTTTATCCCCTAGCGCTACTCTCAACCGCAGGAAAAGAGAACCTTTATCCCCTAGCACTACTCTCAACCAAGGAGAAGAGCACCTGTATACCCTAGCATGAATCTTAACCCCCAGGAGGAGAGCACCTCACCGACATCCTCTTTGTTCCCTCGCCAGACCTATGGACTCTTCATATGGTCCCTGTGCTCTCTCCTTTCTCTTCTTCTCCCATTAATCGTGGCACCCGGTGGGTGGCCCTCCTGGCCCCCTTCCACTCCTCTAAGTTCATCATTAATGTTTACCTGAATGGCACTGTCTTGGTCCAATACCCTCAGGCCAACCTTCTCCTCTTTGATAGACGCTTCCCGCACCTCATCAATTTTCTTTCTTCTCCTGCTGTCCCTTCTCTACCTTCTTCTGCTTCCTTGCCTCCCCCCTCTTCCTTGGCTACCTTGCCCTCTCCTCCATCCTCTTCTGACCCCCTCGGGCTCCTTCTACACCTCCGCAGGGCGTACCTCTGCTTTGTACCCCTCCCCGGAAGTCTTTCAAGGTTGGCAACATTCTCCATATTGACACTCTCAACTCTCGCTCAGCTGTCAAGCACTCCTCTGACATCTGCCGTCCACTGGAAGAACTTGATCTCAATATCCTCGGTCTCACACTGAATCTGTTGGTTGTCTCCATGACCATCAATCTGGCTTCAGAGCAGCCAGAAGCATGGAAACTGCTCTCCTGAACATCCGTGAAGACCTGCTCTCTAACCCTGATTCTAATCTCCCCTCTGTCCTCATCTTACTTGATCTCTAGTCAACCATGGCATCCTGCTCAATCGTCTCCGTAAACAGGGTATCACCGATCAGGCCCTGGCCTGGCTGACCTCCTTCCTCTCTGATCGACCCTCCCAAGTCCAACTTGGGTCCTTCCTTTCGTCTATCTCACTCTCTACCTGTGGTGTTCCCCAGGGGTCTAACCTCTCTCCCTGGCTGTTCAACCAATACCTGGCACCTCTCGCCCACCGCATTGCTGCTCTCTGCTCCAACTTTCAGTGATATGTGGATAACACTTAACTCGTTTTCAGGCTCCCATCTGCCACCTCTTCACCTTCTCTCATCTCTGACTGTCTGTCTACTATCCAGGAGTTGTGTGCCACCAGCGATCTCTGCCTTGATGCCAGTAAGACAGAGATTCACCTCATTGGCACACCTGCACCCTCCTTTCCTGTTACTCTCTGGCCGGCCTCCCTTGGCCCTCTTTCTTGGCCCCCTTCCTGCTACCTTGGCCCTATTCCTGCTCCCGCCTGTGAGGCTAAGAACCTCAGGGTCATCTTCGACTCCACACTCTCCTTTTCTCCTCACATCTCTGATGTATCCAAGAAGCCAAACTACCAACTGCACCTCCTCAGAGGTGTTCTTCCTTTCCTCACCTTCCTCCAGAAGCTCACTGTCTCTAGAGCTCTGGTTCTCTCTAGACTGGACTACTGCAACAGCTTCTTTCTAAATCTGCCTGCTTCTACTCTCCGCCCTCTGCAACTCATCCAGAATAGTACTGCGAGACTTGTCCTTGGCCTCAAGCCGAGGGATCGTAGCTCCCCAGCACTGAAATCTCTGAATTGGCTCCCGCAGCTGCAAGGATTAAGTTCAAGACACTCTGCGTTGTCCATAAGGCCTTCTGGGGCCTGGGTCCTCAATTCCTTCAACTCTCTCTTCGTAAATACCTTCCTACTCCAGCTCTTTGCTCCTCCACCTCCAACTCCCTCACGGTCAGTCGCTCCTCCAAACAACGAGTTGGTGGTAGATCTCTTTTTTCAGATGGGACCTTCCTCTGGAACTGCCTCCCTGCCTCTCTGAAACTTGAGGAGAACCATCTCCGGTTCCGGAAGCACCTCAAGACCTTCCTCTTTGCTTCTCCCTTCTCTCTTCCTCTCCCCTGCTGATTTCCTGTCTGATACTGCACTGGTCACCTGGCTACCCTCTGATTTCAGGCCCACCTCCCTGCCCTCCCAGTTGCACACCCGCACTGCCTCCCGGCAACACTGGCACTTGGGTCTGTACTGTAATCCTACAGTTCCCCTACCTGCACTTTTGGGACAAGGTCCCTGAAACACTTGTGTATAGGCGCGTTATAAATGTCATATCATATCAATTCTCAACCCCATGAGGGTGTGAGGGAGAATTCAACTGTGTGCCTTTGTTTACCATCCTCGCTGCAATTTCATCATGGTCGCCGCCTTGTATGGGCTGTAGAGGCCACCTCCCAGTGCCTTCCATCTTGCCTCATGAAGCTCATTGGCCTTCTTGTTTCCTAAATTGGCCAACCAGGGACAGGCAGGCTTTAGGCAGCCCCCTGCTTCAAGGACCACTCTCCAAGGACCTGTCCGTCCTCCTGTCCGTTGCCTGGCCGGGTCTGTGGGTCCTCTCTTACACCCCCCACCCACGTTCACATGGAGGCCGAGGAAAACTCCATGTTCTCTGGACACACGATAAGGAATGGACCACCTAGCAATTCTCTGAAGGTCAGTTGCTTTAACTAACCTCATTGATCCTCTCATCTCACCGGGACTGTCCGACCTCTCACTTCACCTCATCTGGACTCCGATTAAACTAGCTTTGCCCAGTTGCTGCATGTAAACCTGTCCTGCTGAAAACTGAATTTAGGTGTGCCTTGTGGCTGCCTTGTCACTAGCTGGCGTGCTCCCCTCTGTCTCCCCCTCCCTTGTGTCCCCAACCATGCCCTACCCCCTACCCCTGAGTGCTTCAGTCTGGTGTCTTCCCCCCTCCACTTCAGCCAACCATGTTGCTATCTATCTCTCCTATCCTCTTCAACTGCTTCACTATCTCCTATTCTTCTCCTATCACTAAATCTGGCTGGAAGAAACTTAAGAAGGACATACTGGGCTCCAACCCAGGCCTTCCTATTGCAGACACCTGTGTCACGGCTTCCACCAGAGAAACTCACTGACATCCTCTTCTTCGTTAACGCACCTGATCTATGAACTCTCTACATGGTCGGCTTTCTCTGTCATATCGCCTCTTCTTTCATTTATGGTGGCATTCGATGGGAGGTTCTCCTTGACCCCTTTGCCATTTCCAGAGTCATCATTAATGTTTATCTCAATGGCACCATCATAGTGTAGGGTCCTCAACCCAACCTTCTTCTCTTTGACAGGCTACTCCCTCGCCTCTTTAGCCTCACCTCTTCCTCCGGTCAGGCTCCCTTGCCTTCTGTGCCTTCCTCCTCCTCTGCACAGGCGCCCCTGCCTTGCAGTACTGCTCCAGCTCTCTTGTCGGCCTCGGCTCCTTTGCCATCCTCCGCTATCCCCATGGCCCTCTTGCCGCCCTCTGGGGGGGACCACTGTCCCCTGTGCCCCCTTGAGGAAGACCTTAAAAAATGGCAAGCTGCTCCACATTTCCATTCTCAGCACCCACTCTGCCGTCAAACATTCGTCTCACATCTGCAACCTCCTCCAATTCATGGATCTTGATGTGCTCGCCATCAATGAAACCTGGTTCAAGGATAGCTCTGTCATGAGCTTTCACATACTCCTCCCTGAAGGCTACAAAATCCTCTTTATGCCCAGGCCTAAGAGGACAGGTGGGGGAGTGGCACTTATCTTCCCAGATTGGATACCTGTGTCCATCATCCCTACTCAGGCCTACTCCTCCTTCGTGTCCCTTGTTTGCAGACTCACACTATCCCCTAAATCTTCTCTCATTTTGGCCACCTTCTATCGGCCACCAGGTCAATCCACTCTCTTCCTCTCTGAATGGGCTGACCTTGCTTCCTCCCTACTCCCCTCCTCCTCTCAACTCCTCCTGATGGGTGATCTTCATCTGGACTCGCCTGACTCCTCAGGTTCTTTCCACAACCTTTGCGACTCTCTCGCCCTTTCTATCCTTCCCTCTGGCCCCATGCACACCGCGGGCCACACCTTGGATGCTCTCATCACTACTGACATCCCTCTCTCCATCCCTCTCACTACCTCTCTCTCTTGGGCTGACCACTCTCTTCTCTCAACACACCTGAAGCTCTCCTCTCCTCTTGCAGCAATACATCCAGCACAGCCACTTGGCTTCAAAGTCACCAGACCCATGAAAAAAGTCACAGTGGCTGCCTTTGCCGCCTCCTACTCTCCTGCACCCACACCTTTGGCTGACTCCCACCCTGACACAGCCCTCGCTAACCTCAATCGCTCTATCTCCAACACCCTTGCCCCTGTTATGAGGGTCCAACTGAAGCTTTCCAAAAAGGGCAACTCTTGGTACGACTCTGACCTGACTGCCCTTAAACGCAAATGTAGGGCAGCTGAGCTGAAATGGAATGCGTCGGGAGAACCATCTGACAAACTGGCCCGCAGCCTCCTTCAAAGGCAATATCGACTCTGCATCTGCACCAAGGAAAGAGTCTTTATTCAAGCCTGCATCTCCGCGGCAGCAAACAACATGGCCAAACTCTTCAATGTCTGCAAGGAGATGGCCAATCCTGCAGCTGCATCTTCGTCTATCACACCCACCCAGGAACTTTGCTCGGCCCTGGCTGAACACTTCACTACACAAACCCTAGACATCCTTTCCACCATCTCTTCCACTCCACAGCATACACCAACACTGGAGCCCCCCTTAGATCCCTCTCCTCTTACCCTCTCTTCTCTTTCACCCGTCACACCAGATGAGGTCACCAGACAAGTCCGATCTATGAAGGCTTCACCCAAACAGGTGGACCCCTACCCCTCCAATACCATTAAAGACAATATCGACTCCCTCGCCCCAGCTTTGGCTGATCTTTGCAATCTCTACATTTCCACTGGAGCTTTCCCAACTGCCCAGAAGCACTCCCTTGTGCACCCTCTGCTCAAAAAACCCTCTGCCGACCCCTCCATTCCGGAAAACTACGACCCTCTCTCCATCACTCCTTTCTTGGGCAAACTCCTGGAGAAACTGGCTATCTCTCAGCTGACCCTCCACACTGAATCTATTAGTTCCTTCCATGACCATCAATCTGGCTTTAGAGTGTCCAGAGGCAAGGAAACTGCTCTTCTGAACACCCGCACAGACCTGCTCTCAAATCTTGACACTAACCCCCCATCTATCCTCATTCTACGTGACCTTTCCTCTGCCTTCCACACGGTTAACCATGACATCCTGAATGCACGTCTCTGAGACACCCTGGGAATCACAGGTCAGGCTCTGGCATGGTTAACCTCCTTCCTCTCCGACTGCCCATCCACAGGTGGAACTCGAAACCTTTCACTCGACTATCACTTTCTCAACCTGTGGCGTTCCCCAGGGATCTACTTTATCCCCCAGTTCTTCAACGTCTAAATGGCTGCCCTGGCACGTGTGAGTGCCACTTTCACCTCTAACTTCCAGTGCTATGCGGATGACATGCAACTATCTTTGAGGCTACCCTCATCCGCCTCCTCCTCCTCACTCATATCTGTCTGTCCACTATTCAGTCTTGGGGTGCTGCAAATGACCTCTGCCTCAACGCCACTAAGACTGAGATTGTTTGCATTGGGACCCCTGCTCCTGCGGTATCAGGTAATATTATCCCCACCAATAATATCGCCATATATATGGTCATCAGGAACGGCCATAGGCGATATTATTAATGGGGATAATTTGTGGGGTAAATGGGAGTGGGGGCTGTAGGGGTGTCCCCCAACCCCTTTAAAACAATATGGGGTTGCAGGATTGTCCACCCCAGATTCAATGGGTTAATATCGCCGCAAAAATACAGGCCCATTCTTTTATGGCGATATTTGTGCGGGGATAGTAACACAGGGAACCGCTGCCGCTCTCCCACTTTCACTCTGGCCGGCCTCCCTTGGCCCTACGCCCTCACCCTCCTGCGAAGCAAGATGACCTTGGGGTCATCTTTGACTCCACTCTCTCCTTCTCCTCTCACATTTCAGATATCTCTAAAAAGTCAATCAGCTTTACCTCCTCAGAGGTACTCTACCTTTTCTCGCTGTCCCCCTGAGGCTCACTGTCTCAAGACCCCTGGTTCTCTCCAGGCTGGACTATTGCAACTGCCTCTTCTTGAACCTCTCTTCTTCCGCCCTGCGCTCTCTGCAACTCAACCAGAACAGAACCGCAAGACTTATCCTTGGCCTCAAGCCCTGGGACTGCATCTCTCCGCCGCTGAAATCCCTTCACTGGCACCCTGTGGCTGCAAGGATCAAATTCAAGACTTGTTGTATTGTTCACAAAGCTTTCTGGGGACTGGGACCTACCTACCTGCAATACAGCTGTCCCTCACGAACCCTCCACTCATCTACCTCCAACCTTCTGCGAGTGAGCCGGTTCTCCAAGCAGAGATTTGGAGGGAGATCCTTATCCTCAGGAGGTGCTTTCCTCTGGAATAGCCGCCCTCCGTCTTGAGCCGGGTCTCCTTAAATTCCGGAAACTCCTCAAGACTTTCCTCTTCTCCTTTTCCTTCTCTCTCCCTCTACCCTGCTAACCCAGTTCTCTGTTCTTTCCCTCTCTCCCTCCTCTTCCTTAGAGCATGCTGACTGGCCGCCGGGTGTACCTCAGAGACTCACTGGTCCGCGGCACCCTCGTCAGTCGTTTCTCGCACTTGCCCCAGGGCCCTACACCCTACCCACACTCAATACACTTGAGAAATTAATCCAAGAGAGGGGCTCTCTCTGCACTTACCCCAGTCTCAACCAACCAGGTCCACTTGATCCGCTCCCTTCCTGTGACCCTCTGTGCACTTGCACGATCTGTACGAACCGCGCCTGAAGAACGTC
Source organism: Ambystoma mexicanum (assembly GCF_040938575.1). NCBI lineage: Eukaryota > Metazoa > Chordata > Amphibia > Caudata > Ambystomatidae > Ambystoma > Ambystoma mexicanum. The sequence goes on from NC_090930.1 coordinate 49,798,027, forward strand.
TGTCTGTTCTCCCTTGTCTAAACCCCTAAATTGCACTGTTAAAACTGCAGAATCGCCGTCAGGCCTATTTGCTGTCTCTCAAACTGTTAAATGTATTTTTTACGCACTTACTCTGCCTGTGCAGACTATTATTGTCTCAGAATTTCAAGGGCTCTGAGCGACTGTTTGTTTTTTCCCCATGTTCCCACCCAAACACTTGCCTGTGTGTAGGCGCTATGTAAATAAACAATACCATACCATACCATGAGCATCAGCGATTTTAGATTGGGTGATCGGGAAGTGCCGAAACCTAAAAAGTATGAGTACATACTGCCAGCCTTGCCAGAACTTCATTGGATACCAGTGTCACAAACAACAGAAAGCAAAGCCCTCCATATTCTTTGCGAGAGAATTAGAGGAAACTTCCGGGAAAGTGTGGCACCTCACTGAGCCCCAATCTAGAATCTCAGCTCGAGTCCAGCCTGCCCAACCAACCTGAAAAAGTACAAAAGAAACAAACATAGAGCTTGAGCGCCCGCCCCGTTCCTGGGAGTGACGCGCGCCGCACTGTGGAACCTTTCTCTGAGGCCGCTGCTGAGTCATCAGCCGTTCAGGAAGGTACTGAAAACCCTTTGGTTGAAGCCTTCATTTGGCTGCTAGATCTTTACTGTATGATTCACCGACCCTCCCAATCAGTGGCCTGGGCCTATTGATGATTGGTTTTCTTGGAGACACAACAAAGCTATCACAACAAATACACAATCCAGCACCACAACTTGACTATGAACTGTGATGAGCTACTCTCCCTGATTCTGGATGGGAGGGGAAGGCTCCTCTGGCCATCCCACCCTGGTCCCTCTGTGTTTTTTTCTTCTGCGTGAAAACTTTGAGATGTGGCATAAAGTCTAACCAAAGGAAGGTTCAGCGAAATGTGTGAATAATTAACCGTCATGGGAAGGGCCCAGAGTAGGTCTTGAAAAAATAGACCTCTGACTCAATTCCAATTTAGTTACATATACAAATAAATCTCCATTTTATTACACAATTCACAACACAATAATATAGACACCATAGAACCTAAAATGGTAAACTAAACCAGATTTAATAAATATGTTCAATCTGCAGTACCTGATTATACATCTCTATACATCACACATTACATCATAAATCCAGGATAATGCTTCTATACAAACTATCAAACACCTGGAACACCAGAGTGTGTATCAGATGATCAACCTTTCCACGCTCTAACCAAAGCCCAGCGTGAACATGTTTCTGTCCTGTAATGGCTCACATCTGCCGGACTTTCATCAGGGGCAAAACATTCCTGTTGTGTGTGTCGTGTACTGACTGGCGTTGTGTTCCAAACATCTACCGCCCTGGTCCTCCTGGTGATCCCTAAATAATATACTTGTGTGGTCCGTCAGGGGTGACTCTTACGGACCCTCTGTGACTGCATGTGTTGCTGACGCTGGCTTCATTACTTGGGGTGCGTCAACCTTTCTCTTTCTTGCTAATCTGAAATATAAAACAACTTGAATAGTCGCCATCTTTGTCTCCCTCTAAGGACCTTAAAGGATTTTCAACAGTAGTCTGCTGTTTCTGTACAAATAAAAGCACAGGAAACAAATAGACCCTTATAGTCACAGAAAAGGGGACTGTACCCAATCTCACCCCTGTAGTTGAAAGCTGAAAGGAAAGTTACTTGTGTGGGGCCTGAGGTCTCCTAGATATTGCCCTCAATCACAAGGGCAAGGGGGATTTTCATACCTCTTACAGAGTATCCTTAATGACTTGGATACATAACCTGGAGTGTCTGCAATGACAGCAAGAATCAGAGCAGTCTCACCCAGTAGAGAAAAGCCCACATTATGCACTCCTAAGTGTTTACTTACTCAATCACCTTTGCAATGGGGACCAAAATCCGGGATGTCTCCCAAAATGGCCGCTTCATGCATACCAAAGAGTGCTACTGTAGAACTAGAGGGCCAACATTCGATGTCGATGGCACAAACTGCGGCAGTCATGGCGTCCATGCTGGTGGAATAGAAGCGGTAGAATTCCCAGCATTTCCTATGGAAGAGGCTGCACAAAATGTGCAGAATGTGTGTTTTTTTTATTTACAGCTTAGTTCATATACAAATAAAACCTAGTTACTTAGAAAGAACATACAGTGCAAGTATGATTTTCCAGTCATTGGTGGCCTCATATAAATATACATTGTAATGGAATGAGGTGCGCTCAAAGATTTCACACTGTACTCCAGCCTCTGCTATCCCCCTGTACTCCTTCCTAGTCCATTCTCCTTTTTTCCCTTAATGCGTGCCATGTGTTCCTGGTCTGTAACTTGGAAGATGTTGATATGTTTATGCATGTGGTTTGAAAGGGCACGGGACTGACCCGCTTATCCTTTTGTTGTCAGTCAGTCATCATGGGTCAAACTGAATTGTTGGGACTACTGGTATTGTGGTTTCATATCGCTGAAAGATGTTTGAAAATCACAGACTCTTTCCCCCCCTGACATGTACCTGTAATAAGTACAATATATAACACTTTTCTCGAGGCAATTTCCCAGACTTGGCACCACTAGGTAAGAGGGTTACATGGGAAGGGTGAGCATGAATTCACTTATTTCTGAGGAAAAATTCAAAGAGTGTACTAGTTTTATCATTGGACCCTGATCCAGAAGCGTGAATACATGGAACCCTAACAATCAATGTGAGTTGAATGACATAGCTGCTCAAATCACCCCAAAAGGTACCTGGCTCACACTGTTTTCTTTGAAACCCTGCATTAGCAAAGCTTTGTAAATGAAGAACATAGGATGTCTTTGTAAAGACACCAGTGACTAACATAATCATACTTTCTTCATGTGCAAAGTCAGACCTATTGACTTTGCCAGTGGTGGTTGTTCTAGGTTTGCCTTTCAAGGGAATTCCCAGTACTTGCAAATCAAAATATTGGGTGATTAGGAATGACATGTGTGGGGGCGGACCCCTAATTACCTCAACACAAGTGTGCTCACCACCTGTGGAAGGAGTGCACATTTTGAACGGAAAGCAAGTTTATTGTACATTCGTCCGAGGAGCAGTTAGATGGTACCGCGGGACCAAACTAACCCAAGTCTCAACAAACCACATCAGTTGATTCATTTTATACATTTTTGCAAGAATTAAAACACTCCCAGATACTTTATTACAATCCACCCTCCACATGTGATTGGACAAAACCACTTCAAAGAAATCCCATCTTTCTCCAATTCCTACACTCTCATTGGTAGACGTTATCTTAAATACCATCTTCAGATCATGTGTAGAACACACCTCCTTCTAGGATTTGTCCGTGGTAGGTCGTGACAACAGTGTGGTGTGTCCCTCCCATACGTGTATCGCCCCTTTAAGAGGTTTCATGACTACTCACAACACCAAGCTTATAAAGGGAGCTTCTGTCAGCACGTGCCTTAGAACGGCTGCACACTCCACCAATAGAAGTCCTGTGTCCATCTCTCATTTCAGGCCGGCAGGCCCACACCGTGTGACCATGGTACTGCAGGTCCCTGCTGGTCTGGGCCCCCCAGATCAGCCTGGTGCCCTGCGTCCACCCCAGGCACCCTCCATCCAGGATGTTCCCGGCATCCATGGTGCGCCCGCACCCAGGCCGTGTCCCCGTGGCCTATCAAGATCCCGCCCTGCAATGGCTATAAATGCGAGTGACCCGCACAACCCAACAGGTTGCTGTGGCCCCCAGCACCTGTGAGGTCGGCTATGTGCCCACGGCCGGCTCCACAATAATGGCAACGAGGAGAAGGACCCCCACAGTGTGTTCGCCAACCTGAGGGGGTAGAAGAGGGTGCTCGTGAGGCCGGGGGGAGGCAAGACGGAAGCCCTGCGGCATCCGCCAGCAAAATAAATAAATATCTCACATCAGAGAAGGGAATTTACGGTGAGTCCCTGGCTCCGCGACTGGAGCCCCAAAGAGAAATGAAAAAGAGGCATCCACCGTCACCAGGGAGGCGACCCTGGTGTGTTTCCCCTGTACTGCGAGAAGGAGTGCCCTCCCCCTGCTCCTGTGAGGAGGAGCGCTTCACAATAGCGGTAAACACCATTGCTATGGCAGGAGCTGTTCCAGGGAGGGGAGGCCCGACCCCAGTGAGGTCCGTGGTGGCGCTCATTGGCACCTCCTGAGATAAAGGAAGAACGTCTCCCGCCTGGGGGAGAGAACGGGTGTGTGGCACCGACGCCGCATCTGAGACTTCATGCTCCAGCCCAGAGCTGTGAAGATGGGAGCCCCCACCCAGCGGAGAAAGTACATGCATCTCTCTCTGTGTGGGAGCTAAGGAAGGAGAGGCCCTGTGTATGTATGTATGTATGTATGTATTTTGGTTTTGTATGGCGCCGGAAGCCCGCGGGCATCAGGGCGCTTTGAGACAAAAACACACAATGAACATAACACAAACGCAGCCTAACCTATCCCATGTGTAAGATGCGCCCTTAGCATCCTTACACGCTGTAGTAGAGGAAGTCCGAGAATTCCTACTGGAAGATAAGTGTCTTACGACGTTTCCTAAAAGCCAAGTGATTTTCCTCCATTTTCAAGGTCTCAGGAAGTCTGTTCCACATTTGAGGAGCCAGAACCACGAAGGCTCTGCCCAGCCCTGATTTTCGTCTGTGTTTGGGAATGACCAGCAGTCCTGTACCCATTGATCTCAGACTTCTTTGTGGCACGTATGGAACTATACAGTTCTTTAGATAACCTGGGGCCTTACCGTATAAGCACTTATGAACGAGCGTAAGAGATTTAAAGCTTATCCTCTCGTTCATTTTTAGCCAATGCAGTGACCTTCTCTGGTCTGTAACATGGTCCCTTCTTTTCAAATTTTTGATCAGTCTGACCGCGTCATTCTGAATCATTTGGCATCTCGCCAGATCTTTTGCGGTAGCACCAATCATCAGAGCATTCCCGTAGTCCAGCCTGGACAGAATGATGGCTCTGGCTATGGTGGCCAGGTTTGTTTCATTCAGGAATGGTTTAACTGCTCTTATTAACTTGAGGTAGTAGGCTGTGTTTTTTAAGAGGTAATTGGTCTGCGCTTCAGAATTAACATCTGCATTGACCATCATTCCCAAAGTTTTGACCTGTGCCGAAACTTTTAGAGTGGCGTCCTTTATCTTAAAAAACCTATATTCGCCTCCTAGATTGGATAGCTGGCGATTTGAGCCGAAAATCATCAATTCAGTTTTTGCGTTATTCAGGCACATCCAATTGGATTGCATCCATTCATCAATCATGCCATATATTTTCCCTATTGATGCATCTTCCTCATGGTTTCCACTCAACTCAACAATGAGCTGTGTGTCGTCTGCGTAGTTTGTAAAAAACACCCCGGCCTTGACCAGGATGCTACACAGTGCCCGCATGTATATATTGAAGAGCATGGGGGACAAGCTTGCCCCCTGTGGAACCCCGAAGAGTATGGGGCTGGAGTCTGAGAACGTATTACCCCAGTGAATCCGTGCCTGGCGGTCTGAGAGAAAAGAAATCAGCCACCTTATTGCTTCTTCTGAGCAACCAACATTTCCTTTAAGGGCTTTGATGAGAAGCTGGTGATCCACTAGATCAAAAGCTGCGCTCAAGTCGAGCAGCATTAGCAACCCTATTTTGTTGCCCTCGACCAGACCCAGCATGTGGTTTTGGAGATCTAACATCGCCGTTTCGGTGCTGTGTGATGCTCTGAAACCCGATTGCTGTTGGTGAAGAGCATTTTGTTCTTCCACGTACAATTGCAGTTGTTGTGTGGCTAATTTATCTAGAACTTTGAGTACAAAGTTTGAGTTAGTTATAGGGCAAAGATTGGCCGGATCTTTAGGGTCTAAGCCCGCCTTCTTTATTAATGGGGTGATGGTGACCTTTTTTAAATCCTTCGGAACAACGCCTTCACTGAAAGAGGCATTAACCAGTTCTAGTAGGATTGGGGCGAAGAGTTCTTTGTGTTGCAGGATAATACTAGAGGGCAGAATATTTTCTGCGCATGGAGTGGGGTTCATTTGAGAGAGAGCTTCTAGCAATTTGGCTTCAGACACTTTCTCAAAAGTGAAGAGCGCCCCACTCGGCCTGGAGATATCCTCCATTGGCGTAGTTGACCACGGTGCCGCTTCTCTGGCTTTCATTATGTTGCACATAGCTTTGTCAATTTTGGCTGCGAAAGCCTTTAGTACCAGGTTACAGTCCTCCTCAGTGGGTTGAAAAGGCGGTGTAAGGTTTTCTGGTTTTTCAATATTCTTCAGGATGTTAAAAAGTTTGTTTTGTTAGCGGCTTTTTTCAATTTCTTCATTGAAGAAATTTATTTGGGCCATCCTTATCCTATCTCTATATATTTTATCCTTTTGTTTCCAGTTGTTTTTGTTTTCCTCACTTTTTTCCCCTTGCCACTTCCTTTCCAGGGTCCTTTTCTCTCTTTTCAGAGTTGCCAACTCAGCCGAGAACCATTTTTGGTTGTTATTATTTTTCCTCACAAGCCGAGTCTTCAGCGGAGCCTCGCGCTCTACCGTATCTGCAATACATATAGTGTATTTTTCTAGGAGTGTAATGCAGTTATCTTGTTCCTGAAAGGATAGCCTGAATTTGTTCTTTACCCAAATTCTTAAAGTTCCTGCTGCTCAGTTGAACATGAGGATTCTGTTGTGGAGCTTGCGTGTGAAGTGTCACTGTTAAAGACACCAAATGGTGGTAGCTCCAGACACACAGCGTGGTTTTACAATCCGTGGTCTGGGTATTAAAAGCACACAGCCAATCCAGCTGGTTCCCCTGTGGGGTGGTCGCCTCGTCATTGATGACTAGGAAATCAAGATTGTTGAGGTTTTTTTCTAGGGTAATGGCACCCTTTTCATTTTTACTGCCCCGCCAGAAGTTGAAATCACCGACTACTATGGTCGATGCATTCTTTGTTCTCAGGGTGGCTAGCTGAGAGCATAGTTCACTCCCAAAGTCCGAGACCAAAGCCGGTGGTCTGTAGACTACCACTAGGTTCAAACAATATTCATGGGCAAATATTAGTTTCAGGTGAATGGATTCGCACCCACTACAACTGAAATTGGCTTTGAAATTTTTTTAATTGTTTTTGGCAATTATTGCAACCCCACCGCCCCGTCCTTCCTGTCTGTTTTCATTATAAATTATGTATCCATCAGGGATTGCCTGCTCAGTGGTAGGCCCAATAGGCTCTTTCATCCAGGTTTCAGTGATGCATAGAATATCGCAGTCGTCCGTGATCAGGTCTCTAGTATTAAATGCATGTTTGGTCATAGATCGGGAGTTCAGGAGACCCACTTTTAGGCTAATACCTTTGTCCTGAGGGCTACCTTGCCGACTTATATTTATATGGTTTGTTAGTGGGTCCGCCGGGTCTATTGGGCCCTCCATACCTTGTATCCCTAAAATAGTGCCAGTTAATGCAACTAAATTGGAGGTTGTTGGCCTCTTACCTGTTGTCTCGAGATGCTCCTGACAGAGGGGTGGCCGAGCACCCCGGAGCAAACCGGAGATAACCGGCCCCTACGCGCCGGCGCTTACGCGCCTGACGTGATATTAAATAGTTGCTAGGACTTCAAAAATGCTAGGAAATGTAGTCCTTCCACACCCGGTCTCCACAGTGACAAAAAACAGGTTTCAAGCGGGTCGAGCGTGTGCATACAGCACGAAAGAGGAGGCAAACTTTAAAAATTTAGAATTTCGCCTAAGCTACAGGCAGAATCACGAAAATTAAGCCCTTAACTAACAAATTTCTTAAAATAGAAAACGGAAGATTTTCAAAGCTGACTGAAACGACAAGTCACTGAAATAACCTAAACAGCAACCTAAGTTGTTTAAAAGCAAAATAAAATACAATTTCAATTACAACACAGAGCTAAAATACAAAACTTTGCACTCCCAACGAGATCCCGGGCTGCCTGGCGGTGATTGCATACTTGCCAACCCTACCGATTTAGGCGGTAGGATACCGCTTTTTAAGCAGTCCTACCGCCTACCGACTTTCCTGACAGCACTACAGATTTTCAGGCCGGTCTGCCTTAGGCCCTGAGAGCAGAGCACAGCAGTAACCAAAGGGAGTGTTAATGGCCCATCTCATCATTTTGATTTATGACAGGCGTGTGCCTGGCCAGGCCTGCGTGAAAAAGACACTCCAGCTCTGCCCTGTGCATCCCTGCTCGTCAACGTGACGTGAGAGGAACGCGTCTTCACCGCACAAATGAAGAACTTGCCTGAAGAGGCACCAGCAGCTCCGTGCACCCACAAGAGCACCTTTGAGCCGCAGACATTGAGCCGATAAGAAGTCCCCTTCCTTTGTTTCGATAGCCTTTTGGGCTCAGTTGTTCTGGAAGCTCATTCAGGTAAATGGCGTCTTCATTTAAAAATGACCCAGCCCCAGGTTGGGCAGCTAAATCCTCCTGGCACTTGGCTATTTATAACGTGCTTACCCAGGGGTTTCTAAGCATGGACCTGGAATCGAAACTGTGTTGCTCCGGCAGGATAACAAATCGGTCTGTTTAGGATGTGCCACTTCAGCCTGTCTGAGCTATCCTGGGCAGGTGCCAAGCTGTCATTTTGAGTGAAGCGTGCTACTCTCAATTGCATCTGCGCTGCTGTCAGGGGGGGGGGGGGTGGAGAGATCACTTTAGACTGGGCAACACGAACACGTTGCTTTAAGCCTTGTATTACCCAGACATCTGTGCTCTTAGCCTTCTGAACGTGTTTGTGGGAAGGCTCCTAAACAGACTGGTGCAGTGTGTTCCAGACTGGAATGATGCGTGTGGCCTCTGCAGGGGGGAAATGAATGTAGGACTGGTGGAATATTTGCTCACCCAACCAGAAAGTGAGAGTGTTACTTTGCTGCTGTTCTGCAGCCCTTTCCAAAGAGCTGCTGGCGAGGTTCACTTGGGTGCCCCCGTTGGACCATCCTCCAAGTGCCCAGCAACATGACTGCAAGCTCAGGTGCAGACGGCTCCCACTCATCCATTCACTCCACTCAGTGAAGGCAGGGCACGTGGCCAGGCAACGCGCAACAGAAATGATGTGGTCTGAACTTGCTCGATGGTAGGACAGGTTAACATCAGGATATGATTGGCCTTTCAAGAGGCAAAGTAAAGGGGGACGCATTAGAGGTGCTGTGTATTATACACTAGGTATAACGGAGTCTCTGCTCAGTGCTACGTGGTGCAATGAGAATCGCACAGAGGGGCTTTTGAGGGTAAAACGTCAGGAGCATATGGAAGCCTATTGGATATGATTATTGCCTAGGATCGGAGGAACAGTGTCTAAAGAGTGGTTCCATTTTTCATAGAGCCGGGCAGATGCCTGCTTTCCAGCAGAGTAGTGAGATTGCCTCCTGACGTCAGCAGTGAGGCATTCATTTCATCTGCAGGTGGTGTGGTTGGTGTGCAGTTATGTACGTATTCTCGTTTGTAAATGCATATCAAGCAGCACAATAACATAGATAGCCCAGATCAAAAGGCATTTGTATGCCCCGGAAGCAGTCTAAAGGTGAACACCTGAAAAATGCACCTTTTGAAGATGTGTCCAGAGGAGCACACGGAAAGCTCTCCACTGACATGTTGTTTCCCTCTTTCTTGGCATTAATGTGGCATCTCCTTAAAAGGGTGCTCAAGTTTGATAATAACGTATCTGTGAAGTGTTTAGTCCATATTTATTTCTGAATTCATGGAAAATTAAATCCACCCAGATTGGTAATAAAGCATCTTGTAACTGACCATTGTGCCATCTTTGTAAACAATTGTATTTTCCATAACTTAATGGTGCACAAACACGTTTGCAAAAATATTCCTCATGGGTCCAAAACGTTTGCATGATTATGAAGTTAAGTGATACCTTGACCGTGAAGTATATAATATGCATGCATACACCTTCGTATAATCCGGCGCAATCGCAGACTCGAGTGCTTGCGAGTGGCCACACAGCCCCGGCGCCATTGATGCTTCCGGTAGCGGGGCGCCGTTGATGCTTCCGGTAGCGGGGCGCCGTTGATGCTTCCGGTAGCGGGGCGCCATTGCTCATGTTAGCAACCTGGTAACATGCTCATTCCAGTCCCTGGAAACTCGTATCACCGCCCGCCACAACTCCCTCTGCAGGCGTCTGCGCCACCACACCTGCCATGCCTACAGATTTAGGCTGTAGGCTACTGCTCTTGAAGCAGTCCTACCGCCTACAGATTTCACCGACAGATCCTACTGCTTTTTACAGTGGCAAGTAATTTATGTGATTCCAAGTCAGGCTCCAGGACAAAGCATACAACACAAGATTGTATATGCAGCTCCATGTCGGAGCACAATACCCTCCCGTGTCGCAGAGCACCGGGTCAGAGCTCTGGACATAAAAGCCCCAGCAATACCCCAAGCTAGGAGGCGGTGACTGAAGAAGTATTCCACGGCAGAGCGTGCACATACAATGCATGTGGTCCTCCTCAGATCCTGGGCCCAACGGCAGTGAGTGAAATGAGAACAAAGAAAGAGCAAAAGTCATAACAAAAGTGTGTGTGTGTGTGGGCTCTGCCACAGGTGCAGGTGAAATAAGAAGGAAGGAAGAACTGAACTGCTACAGACATGATGCAAAATCACACGAGGGTTGCAACTCCAGGGGGAGGGCTTGTGCGCCCTTTGCTACAGGTAGCGTCCTGCCCACATTACTGCTTGGTGGGGGAGCTAAATAAGAAGCAAGTGGCCCCAACACCCTGCCACTAGTGTCCCCCTGCCTGCCCAGCAAGTGGCCCCAACACCCTGCCACTAGTGTCCCCCTGCCTGCCCAGCAAGTGGCCCCAACACCGTGCCACTAGTGTTGCCCTGCCTGCCCAGCAAGTGGTCCCAACACCCTGCCACTAGTGTCCCCCTGCCTGCCCAGCAAGTGGCCCCAACACCCTGCCACTAGTGTCCCCCTGCCTGCCCAGCAAGTGGCCCAACACCCTGCCACTAGTGTCATCCTGCCTGCCCAGCAAGTGGCCCCAACACCCTGCCACAGATCCATGGACCAGGCCGATGTGGCACTGTGGTGCGGGTTTCTGCCAACCCCTGAACTAGGACATCACCTGCCCAACTTTCGTGCCAGGGAAAAGGGAAGCTGGGACTGGCCAGGACTGCTGCCCCATCATCTATAGCAGTGACTCCTGCCTGAAGGAGGGAGAGACCAAGAGCGGCCTCGTGCTGCTTTGGGAAGAGCACCAAGTGCAACTGCCCGAATGACAAGTGGGCAGGCGCTCCGCCCCGCAAGGCACTTACCTGGCTGCAGCTCTCGCCCCATGTGAGCGCTTGTGCGGCCAGGTCAGGAGGTGGGCTGCAAGACCCCCTGCCGAGAAGGGGGGGGTGAGTATCATGCTCCCACCCCCTACCTTGTCAACATCCAGAGACATTCCCGCCTGGGGGACCCGGTATGTGGCACAGCCTAGAGGCCCTGCTACCCGCATCTCGCTGCCTGCCCCACCATCAAGGGACTAAGTCGATGTGGCCCCTGGCACTCCCACAAGCAGCTTTCCTGGCCTTTGAACTGTGCTATCAGCGTACCTTGACCCATGGGAGTGACTATCGTGAACGGACACTGAGGCAAAGTGAACTAGACTCCTGCAATCATGCAAGTGCTAGGAGAAGACTCAGTAAACATGTGTTTAGATGCTGTGAGCCTGCATGGAGAAGATATGCTTAAAGTGGTCCCAGTCAAATGGATGCAAAGCTGTGCTCCTGTAGTTTGTGGGCATGCTATAAATGGTGCCAACAGCTAACATGGCATCATTCAGTGGTTAAAGTTCCACTTACGCCAGGTTAAGAAAGGGTCTGTTAAAATGTGGTAGAACTGCCAACATACCACCAGCAGTTCGCCAACCACAACTCTCATCCGCTGAATATGTTTAGAGTGTTCGATATGTGTTATATGTCTGCAACTACCTGAGTCCCTATGTATGTATCATTGGTTCATCCCACGATTTGTCTATCCCACAATTCCCACGTGGTTAAAGTATTGTCGTTCTGTAACGGGGGGAATCAGTTTATATTTCAGTAACATTTATCTTTGTTCGTTATGAAAAAGGAGGAGTGTGCTGTGTCTCTCCCATACATGTATCACCCCTTTGAGAGGTGTCATGACTATCTTATGACACCAAGCTAATAAAGGGAGCTTCTGCCAGCATGTGCCTCAGAACGGCTGCAGACTCCACCAATGGAAGTCCTGTGTCCGTCTCTCTTTCAGGCCTGCAGGCCCACATTGTGTGACTATGGTCCTGCAGGCCTGGCCTGCAGGCCCACACCGTGTGATCACAGTCCTGCAGGTCCCTGCTGGTCTGGGCCCCCCAGATCAGCCTGGTGCCCTGGGTCCAACTCAGGCACCCACCATCCAGGCTGCTCCCGTCTTGCATGGTGCCCCTGGCACCCAGGCTGTGTCCCCATGGCCTATAATGGTCCCACCCTTCAAAGACTGTAAGTCTGGGTGACCCCGCCTTCCAACAGGGTGCCTGGCCCCCAGCACCTGTGAGGCCGGCATGTGTCCACCGCTGGCCCCACATAATAATCAACCAGTTAAACATGTGTATGCAAACATAATTCATTACTAGCAATAACTGGCCTAAGTCCTTTAAACCTTAACTCTTAATTGCACATGGTTTGCATAAATACTTCAAGTGGTATGGAGAAGGCTGGGTAAATCAGTTCTTCTTTGAACTAGCGATAACTATCTCATCCCCCGGTTCCCCGTCTCCATTTGAACATTCCAATCTAAATAACTGCCATTTCACAGCACATCTGAAAATAGAATTGAACCGCCTGTGTTTCAATTACTTTTGCCTCAAGCATTGACTTACCCCATGTTTTCCTGCTGGTCAAAAAACAAATAGCGAAAATAGTGAAAACCCTCTGTCAAACTCGGGAGATTACATCTGCTATCTGTGATATTTATCAGACCATAAAAACTATGGCCGGCTACTTTAGCTGCGTTAATCATTGCAAAGGTCACAGTTACTTATTTACCCATCCTGTGGCCTTTGAAACTCAGCCGAACCAGTTTCTGAAAGTCAACCCCTGACTGCTGTGTTTTAATCTGTTTATAAAATTCCTACTACATGTAGATTCATAAATCCCCTTTACATGTTTTCTCAGTGTGCATGCATGTTTGGTGAATACCATATTTCCTTTACGATGTATTCTTGCAGGACAGGGTCCCTTTCTCACATGTGCATTATAAAACATACTCATTGCCTGCTTCTGGGAGCACCTTAGCACATTATGTCTGAATCGTGTTTATGTTTCATTTGGCGGTGTTAACATTTTATCTTTCTGCATGCGTGTGAATCAAAAATGTAGCAATGCTAATAAAAAAGTAACACTAAAAGTAACATACCCCATCCATTATTTATTTATTTATTTTTACTTGTCTTTTAACCATTTAAAAGGTTTTCACAAGTTGTCTTGTTGTCTTTGTAATTTTGGTTTTTCTGCTAGTCGCCTCACCACTTAGGTGAAGAAGTGTCATGGCGTGGAGTATGATTTGGACGGTTTATGACTTATGTTGGGTCTGGTACTGCTGCCGGGGTGTTGATTTTCTTTAAGGCTGCGTCCAGGAATTTGGCAGATGCCATTGTGCATCTTGAGGATTCTCCAGATATTAACCGAGACCAAATCGTTGCTTCGTCTGTTGCCATTGGATAAGATATAAGTGGTGAGATGTGGGCTTCTCTTTCCTTGGTCAGTTGTGGGCAGGTCGTAAGAAAATGTCTTATTGTTTCTTGTTGCTCTTGGTTATTGCAGAGACGGCAGAGGCTAGATACTGCCAGTCGTCTAATGGTTTGGACTTCCCTGGTGTGTAGTTGATTTAGCCTAGCTCTCATAAAGAGCTTTCGCAGCATTTTGTTTGGACATTTTTCACAGTACTTTATTGGTTTTCTATTGTAAACTGGCGGCAGGTGCAGGAATGGCATATTTTCCAAAGCTTTGTCGTTGGTAGTGATCCAGTCTTGGAGTTCGATCTTGGTTGACACTCTTGCCGGATTGCAGATGAGCTGTTCTTCTGTACAGGCAAGGTCTTCTAGTTTTCCTTGAAGGGTTTTTACCCAGTTGTTCAGTGGTTTACAGGTCCTGCTTTTGATTTCTGCCGCGATTACTTGGTACACTGCGAGAGTGTCAGTTTGCAGAGTCTTCCTGTACAGTTGCATGGCGCTCTTTTCCACCACTGCCGCTAGGGAGAGAAGGCCCAGTTAGCGCCGGACTGCAGCCATGGTGGTTGATTTCGGAAGGCCAAGAACCGATTTCCATAAGTAGCCTTCCAGCTGTAACCAGATTGATGCGGGCATGGTTAAGGAGGCATTCATTCCATATGTCATGGTCGGAATAACATTTGACTTGTAGAGTTGTATGGCCGGGGAAAGTGAATATTTTCCAAATATTCTGTTTACCTCTCTTGTCTGTGCTGCGAGGTTTCATATTTTGTCCCATAGATATTTTTGCATTGTGGTTTCTTTTAACGAGTTGTCGATCCAGATACCAAGGTACTTGTACTCTTTTACCACTTCGATCTTTACCTTATCCAGGTACCAGGTGTGGCCGTCCCTGTTTTTTCCTTCTTTGTTGTTGGCAGATTTGGAAAGGAGGAGAACCTTGGTTTTGGATTTGTTTTTTTTGAGGTTATTTTCTTTCATGTATACTGCCAAGTTTGTTAGTTGGCGTTGAAGTCCAATTTTAGTCTGGTCCAGTAGGATCAAGTTGTCAGCATACCATAGTCTGGAGACACAGGTCTGGCCTATTTTTGGCGGAAAGGATTGGATGTTATTTTCAGAGTTTTGAAAATCTCCAAGAAACGCGATGAACAAGGCTGGCGCAAGGGGGAATCCCTGCTTGACCCCTCTCTCCGAGTGGATACTGTCCGAGAGCAAGCCCTTGTGGTTGAGGCGAACACAGAATGATGTTTTGGTGTGTAGTGCCATGATCGGGTCCAGTATTGCCGAGGGGCATTTCCATGTTTTGAGTTTGGACGAATGTTTATTGCGATCGACCTTATCAAAGGCCTGCGAGAGGTCCACTAGGGCCAGGTACACCCGAGGGGAGCCTGACTTTACTTTAGACTTGCAATGTTTAAGAGTAGTAGGTTAACCGCTGTGCTTGTTTCCTTTAGGAATCCTGTCTGGAACAGGTCAGCGCTGGGGGAGTTTCTAGCCCATTTTTGGAAGTGCGTCAACAGCAGGCTTGCAACTTTTTTTCCGATGATGTCCAAAAGTGCGATGGGTCTGTAGTTGGCTGGATTTTCTCTACAGCCCTTTTTATAAATCGGGACTAGGATGGCTTCAGTCCATGATGTCGGGATTTGTTTTGATTTTTTTGCACTGCCTGAAGATTTGGCTGATCACTGCTGCCCATTCTGTTGGATGTTTTTTTCAGATCGATGTTCATGAGGCCGTCCGGACCTGGGGCTCGCGAGGACTTGTGTTTGATTATGGCTCTCGTGATGTCACTTTCATCAGTCAGCGATACCCAGGGTTCCTGGGTGAGATGTTTGGAGAGTGTTGGCAGGGGAGATGGAGCCCTGAACATCTGTAAAGAAACTGATCCAGTCTGGTTCAGAGACGTAGTTAGAGATAGGGGCTACTTTCTGGCCCGTTGTGTTTATTAGGAGGGTCCAAAAGTCTCTAGATTTTTTTGAGGCCAGGGTTTTTAACATTGTTTCAGCGTCGTTCTGGTGCATTGTCAGTCTGTGATGTTTGATCCATGACTTGTAGATCTTGGCTGCCTTAAAATATGTGGACCACGACACGACTGTTTGTCGTGTCTGTGCCCTTTTCTTTAAGTTTCTCAATTGGCAGCGTTGGCACACAACCTAGGAGTCAAAGGTGTGTTTCTTGTCCTGGTGCTGTGGCTTGCTTCCTGCGAAGATGACTCGATGCGGTTCCAATAGTGGTAGATAGTCTGGTCTCTGGATATTCAGAGACAAGGCTATTTCTTCAGGTGCGGCAATCAGTTTTTCTTTCATTGTTCGAATGTTGTCGGTAGTTAGGCACAGTCTAGTTTGCTGTCTGTTTGATTCCACTGGTACAGGGTAAGTTGTTTTGTCAAGTCCTGCCTCCCCCCAGGACATCGTCAAAAGGTTGTGATCACTTTCTTCTGTTTTCAGGACTTTGAAGGAGGATATGTACGGGCTCAGTGCCTGGGCTTTGAAGATGTAGTCCAGTGTAGCTGAGGACTCCTGCCTTTCCCATGTGGGAATCTGCATAGTGTGTGCTAAGACCCCAGAGGCGTTATGCAGATTTCTTGATTTCATGAGTTTCATCCATGCCAGGCCTCTTTCGTCAGCTGTGGTGCAAGCTGCTGGGGTCATGCTAAGTGTGTCTACCTTTTCGCATTCAGATCGCCACAGATGATGATCTTGTCAATGTCATGGTCTATATAGATGGTATCGATGGTGTTTGCCACAGACTTGGTTGTTTTTTGAGGGTTCCAGTATAAGTTGACTATGGCCAGGTCGGAGGCGGTTCCTGCAGCGGACTTTGAGTCGGGCTTGTGCCATTCTGCTAGGATAGGAAGTATTCTGTATGTCTCCATTATTTTCCTTCTGATGGTCAGGCCTGACCCTATGCGGGTCGCTGTCAAAAGTCCTGATGATGGTCTACCCATGAGTGCCCTGGTTGCTGGAGATAGTTCAATCGAGAATCCGTCTAATGACCGTCTAATGACCGTTTGTTGGTGAGCCATGTTTCCTGGAGGCATATGATGTCAAAGGCCCCCAGATTTACGTCGCTGGGGCGGGTTAGGTGTTTGTGACCCCTGGTGTTCCAAGATCCCATCGTCATCGGTTTTTTGATGATCTTTGTTGTGGTGGAGCTCGGCTGTTTGATGAGGCTTTGAGATCCTGGGGGTCGCTGCTATCTCTTCTTCATTTGGCCAAATTAATCTGTCAGCCATTTCCATGGGCCCTTTGCTGATTTTTCTCTGGGCCTTTTGTCCGCGTTTTCCCTCAAGGGAGAGTCCTTTGCTCGCCCGGTTTTGCTGTCATGATTGTTATCGTTTTTTTTCAGCTCGTTTAGAGTCTATCCTGGTCAATCGAGTTCTTATTTGTCTTGTGTTATGGTCGTGGCCATGGCGATCGTCCCCTCGTTGATGAGTCTTGGTGTAGTTGTCTCGTCCGCGCTGTTCATGGTACTTGTCCGTTTTGTTATGACGACTATCGGTACGAGTTGGACTAGTTTGCCAGTAGTTTGGTTTATTCCTTAATTCCGTTTTAGATGGCTTGGGCTGCTTTTTTGGTGATGTCCTCTATCTAGAGTCAGGTTCTGATTGTCGAGTGTGTGAATTCAGTATTTCATGGAGGGTGAAGCCCAGTTGACGGAGGTCTTTGATGACTTCTTTAGGGATTTCACAGATTGCATCATTTCTTACGTGGAGGTAGGCTTTGGTTTTGTGTTCACTGTGGTAGGGTTCAATAAGGTAAAAGTCTTCAGTGGTAAGGTGTCGGAGGGAGCTAACTTTATTCATGGTGTTAGGACTGTTCTCCGGTTCCGTACAATGTATCCTTCTTTACTTGAGATTTGCTCAAGTTTAAAGATTGATGTGTTTTTCGTCTAGCCTTTTACCACCCTTTTTCTATTCTTGTTAAGAGTAGGTGTGTTGGGTGGGTGCAGCAGTGAGGAATGGTCTTCGATGTACTGAGGACTTTTAGTTCGAGCTCTCCTTTGCATTGGTGTGATTGCTTCGTCGTTGGCTTTTTTTCCGGCACTGCCCGTTTTGCTAAGGTCGTAGGAGATCTATAGACGGCTGCCGGCTGGGTTCGGCATTGTGGTTTTGGCTAGGATCTTTTTGCTTTAGGGTTTTTGGTGAGACTGGGAGGTGGTGGCCTTTAGCTGTGGGCCTAGTTGTATCCTTTGAGGTGGATGGTTGGGATTCTGCGGGGTGCCAATGTGATGGGTTCATCAAATCACTGTTGAACTTAAACTCTTCTGTGGTACGAGGCGATAGTCCTTGCTAAGGGTGGCTTTTTGTGGGGCTGCTTGATCTGTCTTTGGCTTCGGGTCCCTTCCATTATTAACTACACTCGATACATATGAAATTGAAACATCTTATTTATTTATTTCATTTGTTATACACTCAGACCCAGCGGTATCACAACCTAGTTACAGACAATGTGTAGGTACAGTCTTCATATTAAAAAATAAACAACAAGAAAAGCATAAGTGGAAAAAGAAATTTAAAAATAAATCGCTTCCAGTCATTAATATGGCTTCAATTCTAGCTTCCCCACTTAACCAAAGTGTGTGATCTTGGACAACTCATTTAATCGCACTGTACATTATCTGCCATAACTTGGAGCCCCTAGAAGGGATTCAGTTTGCAGTAAATGCCATTCCAAAAAAAGACTCACTTTACTCATGGCGCTCTCTATATAATAATGGTGACCATAAACAGAAGTATTGGTTGTTTGCAATGATGTGTGGCATTTCAGTTGCTGTTGCTCTTGTAGCCTGCCAAGCACTCCTTCACACTCTCAAGTAAATTAAAAATGTGCCATGAAAATAGAATTTTGTGCTGCAAGATGCCCTTTTCACCAAAGCAATTCAATGGGGGGAAAAACACCCCTATTCTGGGAACAAAATCTCCCCCTTAACTGTTCCCAAATGTTGGATGGTATTATGGCTGAGCTATGAATATACTGGTCTGGTTGCTTGCTCTTGATAGCACTTTAATATATATTTTACGGAAAGCTTTGGCACTTTGCTGTACTTCGTTGTACAGCACGGATTACATGGGCAACTTTGGCTGTTACACACAAAAAGGTTCTCTTTCAATAATGTTGAAAGCCTCCTGTCATACAGGCTCAATTTTCTGTTCAATATTACTCATGATATATATCACATTTAACTCCGGAGGATAGTTTAGGGGCAACGTGCTTGCCTTTGAAGCAAGACGCAACACAGGTTTGATCCCCATATCATACCTGCAGAGGGACAGATTCTAAAATAAACCATACAATAGATAATGCCTAATACCGCAAATATATATCCTATTGCAAAATCAACAATTCTATTGACAGTTAAGCAATGGAAAAACACAGCAACATCTGAAATTCTGAACACACTTCAAATGTGCCCAACTGACATGTGAAATAAAATCTAATTTGTGCCAGGTCCCCCTCTTACTCAAAAAATGCGAGACAGCACAAAGGATGGAGATTTCTGTTTCAAAATGATGCTGGCTGCATAGGAAAGTGAAGCATTCCAAGACTGCTTTATCCACCAGCATGGCGTCCAAGGATGACACAGCTTCCCATGGAATGTTGGCCCTTTAGTTCTTAATTAGAACTCAGTGATCTATACTAAGGTTGCCCCTGTGAAGACAAGACGTCATCGCGTCCGCGTGCGCAATGACGTCATACCCGCAGGGACATGCCCGCGATAATTGTTGACATATATATCACTGAACAGAGATGCAAAAACTCCGAAATAGTGCATTAGGAAACACTTTTTACCCTGAATGTAAATACCAAGCAGCGGTCTGTGAAGATCCAACCTAAGTACAAGGGAAACACTAAAATCACATGAATGTAGATACTTGACCAAAAAATATGTCCAGTAACCGACAGGTACTGGGGGGTTGCTCAATGGGTATATACTGTGATGTATTTATGCATAATGTGGTCCTTGCTGATCCAAAAGCTCTTATGCAAATTAACTTATTCCACACCTGAACCTCCCCAGTATGCAGGTGCAGGGTGTTGGGAGTGTCCCATGACCCCCACTCGCGATGTCCGTAAACCCCCAGCACTTACAGACTCACACAGAGACGTCCGCTCTGCTCGGGCTTCCCGGTCGCACCAACGCGGCTGGGAATGCCCCCTTTATTTATACTGCACGCAGCGTTGTGCAACGTCACGCTGCCGCATGCGCGTCCCTTAAAGGGGCAGCTCTACACTCCTCCTTTTCCATGAGGACCAACAACAATATTTTACTACTGAACATCACAAACCAAATAACATGTCAACACAAAACTTCAAACAATCCCCACACACCCCTTTATTCACAACCACCCTGGATCCCCTTAACTAACACTACGGGCCCACGGGCCAATCATGAAATGTGTCCCAACACATAATCGCTGAGGTAAGCGGGTTTCCCTCGTCCAGCCCTCTGGGGGTACCTCCCGCTTACCTCCGGCATGGGCAGTCCATCCGATGGCACTCCCCGGGCGGGGGACGTGGGTATGGAGGATTGGCCTCCTCCATCCTCAGATACCTCCATCAGGTCCGGCTCAAGGGGAAGCCCAGTTCTGGGGTCCCCTAGCTTCTTAAAGAAGCTCACATTCCGGGTGACAGCCGAAGCTGTCACCATGGACCCCTTGACAGCCACCACATCCAGTGGCTCCGGTTCGTAGGGGAGGGAGAGCTTTCCATGGGGATGCATGTTCCTGATGAGGACCTCGTCTCCTGGCTCCAGTTGCTGTGGACGGAGCCCTCTTCTAACGTTCTCCTGCTCGATTCGCAGCCGCCGGTATATCTCCACCAGCTGATCGTCAATGACCCCAGGCTCCTTCTCCCTCACCTCGGGCAGCAACCCTCAGGGGCATCACTTGAACAGCGCTTCAGCCGGTGCCACCCCCGTGGAGGCATGCGGGGTGGTGCGATACACCCGCAGGAACTGGTAAAAGGCTGCTCTGCAGACACTGTCCTTAGCCTTGGGCAATCCTGAAGGTTTTGTTTAGTGTCCTCATCAGCCTCTCGGTCTCGCCATTCACTCTCGGCCAGAGGGGGGTGACATTCCTGTGCTGTACCCCTTATCCCTCCATCATTTCCGAGAACCGCTCGCTTTGGAATGGCGCCCCATTGTCAGAGCATAGGGTATGGGGAGATCCATGGTCCGCAAACACATTCTCAACAGCCACCACCAAGTGCTCAAAGGCCACCGAGTCCACAAACTCTACCTCTGGATACCTTGAGTATTCATCCACGACCACCAGGAAGTGGGTACCCAGCGTCGTAGATCCAAAGTCCGTGTGCACCACCTCCCAGGGCCGCGTCCCCCGAGGCATCGCCTCTATGGCCGGTTCTCTTTGCAGAGGGGACGCTGCTTGGCACCAGACACAGGCAGCCACAAAGTCATCCACTTTACGTTCTAACTCGGGAAACCACACCTTAAGCCATAGCCGGGCCTTGGTCTTCGCAGCGCCCTAGTGTCCATGGTGGGCAAGGGTGATCACTTCTTTCACCTTTGACTGGGGAACGACAATCCTGTCACCTCTGAGCAGAAGGCCTGATGCCGAGAATGACAACTTTTCCCTCACCTTCCACAGCTGCTCCAGCCCGGTCTTGGCCTCTTGAGTCTGTCCGGCCAGGGATTCGAGCACTGACTTCCAGGAGCCCTGCTGCATGGAGCGTTTTAGGACCTGGAAGCATTCGTCTTCCACTGCTGCTGCCTCCAGGTCTTCGAGGGGCATAGCGTTAGGAGTGTCCGCCTCCACCGGTTCCATGTAATAATGTCGCCACAAAAATTTCGCCATGCAAAAATATCGCTGAAAAATGGCCGTTTTTTGTGGCGACATTATTGCATGGAATATGCGGGGGACACCCCCGCAACCCTCAAACATTTTGCCCCTGTCCCCATATATATGGTCACCCAAATAATATCACCACAACATTTTCCCGGCGATATTATTTACGGCGACCATATATATGGGGATATTATTACCTGATACCCCTCCACCACCATGCGGACATGATCATCTGCTTCCTCGGTACATGTGTCTTGCTCCTCCCCTCCATGCACGCCCGGATGTCTGGACAAATAGTCCGCTGCATTATTTGCCCCTGGTCGATACACCAGAGTGACCCCATACTCCAGGAGGGCAAGCATCCACCGCTCTATCCTCACCAGCGGTTTGGATGAGGACCCTGCTAGGATGGGAAGCAGGGGTTTGTGGTCTGTCACGACCGTCACCGGGCGGCCCAGAACATAGAGTCTGAAATGCCTACAGCCCCACAGTACTGCCACAGCCTCACGCTCAATTTGTGAGTACCGCTGCTCGGTCTTAGACAGCGCTTTACTGGCATAGGCCACCGGGTGAACACCCCCATCTCGATCGACTTGTGTCAATATGGCCTCCAGGCCGAAAGGGCTGGCGTCCACAATGACTTCGGATGGCAGGGTAGGATCGAAGAACGCCATGGTACCCTCAGCCGCGAGAGCACTCTTAATATCATCGAACGCCGCCTGCTCGAGGGGACCCCAATGAGAGGTGGACTCCTTCTTAGTAAGGGCCCTCAGCGGTTCAGATCCTGAGGCGATGTTCTGGATGAAACGTCCGCAATAAGTAACCATGCCGAGGAAACTCCTCACATCGGACACCGACTTGGGTGGTTGTGCCTTCTTAATGTCCTGGACCTTCTTAGGATCTGGCGACACACCTCTCTCTTTGAACACAAAGCCAAAGAACTCAATGGACGGGCGCAAAAATTCACATTTCCCCCTGTGAAGGGTGAGGTCAAGCGACTGCAGTCTCTCAAAGGCTTTGCCAGCCTGCGCAGGTGGTCCAACTCAGTTCTGGCGAACACTAGGATATCATCACTAATGTTTAAGACGCCCTTTAGGTCAGCGAGGGCGCCCCAGATAATATTTTGTAATACTTCCGCTGCCGATGACACGCCAAAACGGAGTCTCTTATAGCGGTAGAGTCCACGGTGGGTGGTGAACATCGTAATATATCTTGATTCAGGATGCAAGACCACCTGATGGTAGCCCGCCCGGAGGTCCAATTTGGAGAAAAACCGAGCTCCCTGCACTTCTGCAATTATGTTGTTGATCGTTGGAGTAAGCTGTCTCTCCCTTTTAATGGCCTTGGTAGGCAGCCTCTTATCAACACAGATGCGGACAGAGTCAAGTTGCTTGGGTTTCCTTGCCACGATGATCGGAGACACCCAGGGAGTCGGACCCTCTACCTTCTCGATAATATTGAGGTTTACAAGATTGTCCAAATCTTTGTCCACCTGCTCTCAAAGATGAAACAGCACCCTGCGATGTTTTAGGGCTATTGGCTGCACCAACTCATCTATGTGTAGCCTCACCGGGTCACCAGCCATCTGTCCAATTCCATTGAACAGAGCGGAGTACTTGTTTAGTAGGTCGCTGATATACTCAAGATACATTGAATATGCAAAGCTGACGATGCCGAGGGCCTCCGCTGCAGCGCAACTCAGGAGAGTGTTCGTGCTCACCGGCGTAACATAGAAGCGTGTAGTGATCTGTGAGCCATCATGCTCCACCTTGGCTACCGAAGGCACCGTCCAGCGGGATGGGTTCCAAACCTCCGAAGGCAAAGATGCGGGCCTTCGGGCTGACCTGTTTGGGAGGCATGTCCATTGCATCATAGTGCCCACGGGCCATCACATTGACCGGCGCACCCGTGTCCATGATGACTGGGACGGTGACTTGTTGACCACCACCACACACCTTGGCTGTCGCCTGTTCTTCGATTTGAGGGCCCCCACACTCGACACAAAGAAAATGTTCTCTTCCTCTTCTTCATCTTCTTCCTCTTCTTCTTCCACTTGGGTACCCTCCTCGCTCTGGTCGACCTATGCCACATTTGGTGGGCGATTCTGGGGAAGGAACCCGGACAGAACAGGGCCTCTGGGCACCATCCCAGGCAGGGCTGCCTTGCACACCCGGGAATAGTGATCCGCCAGACCACACCTTCCGCATGTTCTTCAAAACGCAGGACATTCAGCCGGGTGGGGTAGGTCATAGCCATACTTCTGGCACGACTCACCAGCTCTTCCACCTCTGTCACGGAGGCCAGATCCAGCTCTTCTGACGCCTCTTCCACCTCGCCATATGGCACACACTTCCTCGGTCTTGACCGACGTATGCCAGCCTCCATCCTGGACGCCCGGGCTTCGGACACTTCATGGCAGCGCCCCAGCTCGAGTATGCGAGCCAGCATGGTGCCTGGCTCTCTCAGCACCTGCCGTCTCAGTTTGCCTGAGGAACACGCCTGTATGAGCAACCTTCGAATCATGTCCTCCGCATCACCCCCTGCACACGCCAGCGACAGGTGCCTGAGGCGGCCATAAAAAGTCTTTAAAGTCTCATCCTCCTTCTGCCTTGCAGACAGCACCACAAACCTTTCATAGTCTGTGTTGGCAGAAAATGAGCCTGGAGGGCCATCTTTGCAGCCGCATAGGAGCCATCAGCTGTTTGTAGTGAAATCAAAGATTTCCTGCACTGCAGGTCCTGCCGCATAGAGCATGGTGGCGAGCTTGCTGTCATCGTCCGTCTCCATTGTGGCCCTAAAATACATATCGAGGCGGTCCACCCACTTCTTCCATCTGGGCCCCAGGCTGGATGGTGTGCCGGAGACATCAAACTCAGGAATAGGCTGCAGAGGCGCTGCGGCCCGTGCTTGGGCCATGACAGGAGGTGGTGGCTGAACAATCGGTTGTGCCACGGGTGGAGCCTGAGGCAGTGGGGCCTGAAGTACTGCTGGGGCCTGAGGCTGCACCGGAAGTTGGGACTGGGCTGGAGGCTGCTGTTGGTCTGCAGACTGCCCACCGTCCTGATCACCAGGGCCGTTCATGGGTTAGTGCGCACAGGCACCCCCAGTGTGGATCTTGGGAGTCGCAACTCACTCTCACCACCACAGCACAGTCCTGACACACACAGACAATACAATGTCCAACCTGGTGATGATGATGATGATGATGATGGTAGATTCCACCCCCACAGAATGTCTCATGCACAGACACAGCAGCCAGACATGATGTTGAAGCGGATGAAGAAAATAGAAGTCCTCAGCTGCAGCAGCCTGGTATCATGAGGAAGAGGATGATGAAAAAAATGATTCCTCAGCTGCAGCGGTGCTGTGTTCAGGCACAGATGCCCCAAAAATTGAGCCAAGGAGGTCTTGGGCTAAGCAGGCCCAGCCATTTCAGCCCTTCACCTCACTTTCACTCAACGTAGGAAGCCCAGAAATCAAGAAAAATCCAAAATTCGGGCATGGGTCATGGGTGTCTAGGTATAACTGCCTGCTAACAGTTTGTCCAAAAATTTGGCCTTGATGCCCCTCACCATTCAAACCGGAGCCCAGTGAGTGTCCACGGGCGAAATCTAAGATGGCGGCCTGCTGCATGGTAATTGCACGGCCTACGGCGTGAAACGAAAAGCTTCAAGGATCTCTGTTTTAGGAAGAAAAATTGAAGCGACTTTCACCGCCGTGCCCAGGCATTACACCGACCTCGTGCGAAACTGTTGGGAGTGTCCCATGACCCCCACTCATGATGCCCGTAAGCCCCCAGCACTAACAGACTCACATGGAGACGTCGCTCTGCTCGGGCTTCCCGGTCGCACTAACGCGGCCGGGAACGCCCCCTTTATTTATACTGCACGCGGCGGCATGCAACGTCACGCCGCCGCAAGCGCGTCCATTAAAGGGGCAGCGCCACACAGGGGGTGCTACAGTTCAGGTTGGCTTACACACATAACCCTATTCCACACGTAAAGCTGATTGGTCTCATTCTCCCGTAGACCCATGTGCAATGTTTTCTGAATCAAAGGATTTAGACCAATCTATATAAATAAAAATGTAAATATTCATTTGTTCAAAATCTTAAATCTCTGAAAGTTCTTCGCCGATTGCTTTGAAATTTTGACACAACGTTGCATTCGAATAGGCACATGTTTTTATATACCCACTATACATAGATGTCACACCTGTGACAGGTAAAAACATGCTTTTTCTGAAAAACAGCGCCATCTGTTGGATGTAAAAGCAACACACGCTATACAAATTATTTAGAATGGCTCAAATATGTGCTGAGGTAGCAGCAGAGCGACGTGCAGCCAGACTTCCGGATGCACGGCTGCGAGCACGGCGAAAGCGTTCTGCAGCTTCAGATCTGCTTCGTTCTCAACAGAATGAACGCGACAGGCTGAGAGTGGCCGAAAGACGTCAATGAGAAACAGCAGATCAGCGTCAAACACGACTCCGTGCTCAGCAATCACACGATTACAATCACCTTGCATTCCGGTACAACCCAGCTGATGATTATAGTTTGAGCTGGCATGTTCTCATCCGCACCATGACTGAAGTGTGTCCTTATTGCAAGGCTCTGAAAATAATGGAGAAACGAAAGGAATGTGTTGCGCCGCCGGGACCATTAAACTGCCTCAATTTGGAGAACCGCCAGAGCCATTAAAAACTACCCACAAGCGTTGTGAAATTAAACAAATTAGAAACATGCGCTTTCTCTTTTCTTTGTTTTCCATTTAACCAGACTGAGCCACAGCAACGCGTGGCCGCGGACAGCTAGTGTAATATTAAAGACAATACCAC
Source organism: Ambystoma mexicanum (assembly GCF_040938575.1). Taxonomy (NCBI): domain Eukaryota; kingdom Metazoa; phylum Chordata; class Amphibia; order Caudata; family Ambystomatidae; genus Ambystoma; species Ambystoma mexicanum. Next base: position 49,824,348 of record NC_090930.1, read on the forward strand.
AAATATTCTACAAACATATACAGATTTTGTAAGTGTCATCAAATCACAAATACTCATTATAACCCACTGGCCAGGATCTCATTGATGCACTATTGTCTCGAATGCAAAGTTCATACTCAAACATGGGAAGATACAGTACATGGTTACCATAGAACGCTGGATAATTAACTCAATGCTCATGGTTACAGAAGATGATTCCCCGAAAATGATCCCACATTGGAAGCTGATGGGAACTCAATGACTACACAACATTGTGCCACGCAATGTTTTCATTCAAGCCCATAATGTGACTCTTGGTCAAGAAAATCAATTTTTGCTCCAAATTGAGCAATTTTCTGTTGATCTCTTCTTGATGCTTTCCTTTGACCTTTTTAAGGATAACCCATTGAAAGTCTGTATGTGTATGGACTTGTTCAATAAACTTTTTAACCAAAGGGGTTTGTTCCATTTTATTTTTTTATTGTTTTTTTAATTGTGTGTTTTTCATACAAATCAATAACCTGACTTTTTACACATCCTTTAAAAAAGTAAAATCAGAATGAAAAGAAAAGACAACAAACAACTCATGTCAGATATACAAATATAGAAACATAATCATAGAGGTAATTAGAACACCCTAGTGGTGTTTCTGTGAAGCTGATTGCTCAGTCTGCGGGCTATAGCACTGGTACAGCCAGCAGATTGATTACAGCCCGAAAATCGGGTGTTTTCAAAGCAAGCATTCTGCAACGTGGAAGCTGCTTGCTTTGGTGTGCATGAAAGTGTTCATATACACCACACGGGTGTATATGAACACTTTCACGCACATCAAAGAATTATCAAGAATTAATTTCAAAACAGAATCAGAATAGGAAAAGCCGTCCATCCAAGATGTTGTGGTCGGCTCAGTTTTTCTAATCCTTATTGCCGGTTAATTTTAGTTCTTTTAGTAGTAAGACTGCTTCAGCGGTAAGAAACATCTCACTTCCTGAGGCAAGTCTTTGTCAAAACATCAGGGTGTCAAAGATTCTGATATGATGTTCGAATCTTTGGAATCTTTTCACTCTTACGATCCATGTTCCTGTGCATTCCGATAGAAGATGATGGGCTGTTTGTCTTACCCCTGCATGACATGTGTCACAGATGTCGGATGGAAACCTTTCTGTCCCTCTAATATGCCGAATTTCCAGGGTCAGTAAAAGGTTTAATCTAAACCTTAAGAATTCCATCCTTGCTCCTGGATTTGTTGACTTCTTTAGATAGGCAGGGGAACAGATCTTGGTTAATCTATCAGCGTCCATGATGATGAAATGTTGGCCGCTCTCATTTTTTCTATCGTTCTTATCCAGTCCATGCGCTTCATTGACTCCTTAGTTTTCATTGGATTGTGAATTAAGGCGTCAATCAGTTAACACCAATATTTCATTGCATTTTGATCTTAATGTATCCAGAAATTGATTGTTTTTACTATTCATATTTTTTAATTGTGTGTTAGTCATACAAATAAATATCCCGACTTTTTACATATAATTTTTTAAAAAGGAAAATCATAATAAAAAGAAAAGAAAAAGAAAAAGGAAAAGCAGCTCCTATATTGAATCATTCTCGTTTTACATTTTCTGTTGGTTTTTACAATATAATTACAATGTCATGGACAGGTGATTACGTTTGTGATGTTGTCTGTATTACAATGTGTATGTTCTTTGATCATCCATTTGCGTTTTAACCCAAGATTTACAGATATAGTTTTTCGTCAATGGATACATAACACAATTATCACAAGAGTGATGTCCTATTACCCGTGGCCACCAGGGAGTCGTATGAAATGGGAGCAAATACATTTTTCAATAAATTGGTTGATCATGGGTATCCATATAAACTTGTCAAAAGATCATAGAGTTGCCTTGCTCGAGCAGAAATCCAGCGAGCGGAAAGACAAGAAAGACTATTCATTGGTATTTGTCAGTACATTCAGCAATTTATCCTACAAGTTCAAAGGGATTATAAATAACAACTGGAAAAAAGTAATGATGGAGTAAAGATACAGAACCGAGAGCGAGAGAAGAAGAGCACAGAGAGAAGCACAGAGCAGATAGGAAAACAGCGAGAAAGCGAACAGAGAGTGGGAGAGGGAGAGAGCAGACAGCGAAAGAGAACAGAGTGAGGGAAGTAGAGCACAGAGAGAAAGAGCACACAGGCAGGAAGAGAGAGCGAAGCAGAGAGCAGATAGAGAAATGGTGAGAAAGAGAAGAGAGAGAGGGGTAGAGCACAGAGAGAAGCAGATGGAGAAAGAGAACAGTGAGGGAAGCATAGAGCAGACAGCGAAAGAGAACAGAGTGAGGGAAGCAGAGCACACAGAGAAAGAGAACACACAGAGAGACAGGAAGAGGTAGAGAGAAGCAGAGAACAGATAGAGAAAGAGAAAAGAGTGAGAGAAGCAGAGACCAGACAGAGAAAGAGAACAAAGAGTGAGGGAAGTAGAGAACAGAGAGAAAGAGAACACACAGAGAGACAGAAAGAGATAGAGCGAAGCAGAGAACAGATGGAGAAAGAGAAAAGAGTGAGAGAAGCAGAGCGCCGACAGAGAAAAAGAACAGAGAGTGAGGAGAGTAGAGCACAGAGAGAAGAAAACACACAGAGAGACAGGAAGAGGTAGAGAGAAGCAGAGAACAGATAGAGAAAGAGAACGGGAAGTAGAGCACAGAGAGAAAGAGACCACATACAGACAGGAAGTGACAGAGAGAAGCAGAGAGCAGATAGAAAAGGAAAACAGAGAGTGAGAAAAGCAGAGACCAGACAGAGAAAGAGAACAGAGTGAGGGAAGTAGAGCACAGAGAGAAAGAGAACACAAACAGATACAGGAAGAGACAGAGAGAAGCAGAGAGTAGACAGAGAAAGAGAACAGAGAGTGAGAGAAGCAGAGAGCAGACGGGGAAAGAGAACAGAGAGTGAGGGAAGTAGAGCACAGAGAGAAAGAGAACACAGAGAAACAGGAAGAGATAGAGAGAAGAAGAGAGCAGACAGAGAAAGAGAAGCAGAGAACAGACAGAGAAAGAGAACAGAGAGTGCGGGAAGTAGAGCACAGCGAGAAAGACAACACACAGATTGACAGGAAGAGATAGAGCGTAGCAGAGAACAGACATGGACATAATGTAGGGGTCTCCAGGGGTCGCACCAGCGACCCCTGAGTTCTCCCTTGCTACCTCTGTGGTCTCTTTTGCTACCCCTAAAAAACATATTTTTTTCTTCTTTTTTTAACATTGAGGCTCATGGGCTGTAGCCAGCAGCGTGTGGCTCTTTGTTTCTGGAGTGGCTGGTTTTCCGATGACTATAGCTGGTAAGATAGTTCAGTTGGCTGAGGACTGGCTGCTGCAATGTGTGTGTCTTCTGCAGGTTGCAGGTTCGACCCCCAGCAAGGTCAATTCAGCCTTTCATCCTTCAGAGGTTTATAAATGAGTACCAACACAGGATGGGTGATATTGTATGTATATTTGTTCTATATGAAGCGCAACACATCATTATCGTTTGGCCTTGGGTGTCTGCTTGCATTCACAGTGATTTGGTAATATGCGCCTATACACACTGATATTAACGCTACATATGGTGATCCATTCTTGTATGAAATGTAGATCACTTTACATTGATATCTTAACTATATTTTCTGTAGTGTACTCCGAAACAATTCTATGTGATGCCACTGTTTTGTTGCGTGCTGAAAGGTTGTGTTCCATCGCTTCCTGTGATGTCACTACGAGATTGGGTTATATGACATCACTTCCGGGGATGTCATCGGAGGTCAAGGGTCGTGTGATGTCACTTCCGCTACCCCTGGTATTTTGGTGAAATGAGTCCCTGAGAGCAGAAAGAGAACTGGTGAGAGAGAGAGAGAGAGAGAGAGAGAGAGAGAGACAGACAGACAGACAGACAGACACCGCAGATGCAACTGGTTGTTAACTAGATATTCATATGTAGATGAAACAGCGCTCAGTGACCTGGGTGTGTGCAGTGGTCGTGCACATAGTGCTCCTCCCAAGTGGATGGTGTTTCTCTGCCTGTACTTAAACTCTCTTTCTGTAAGTACACGCCTGCCTTGCAAGCTGGCGCCTGCTGTTGCAAGTGGTAACATGGCTCAACGAGCTGTGTGCAGCCTGGAGTCGCAGGTGCGAGTCCCCGCAGCGCAGAATCAGCCTTTCATCTTCCTCAGAAAGGTAAATTGAGGACAGTTACTTTTGGCAATCTCAACATCTATTACAGTCAGTGCTTTAAGTGAGGTGGTACATTGAGGGGGGCTCTTGTTAGGGGCATGGCCTATGTACCATGCTCAATAGGAGAGACTGGCCAAACCAGCCCTCCTGTTTCTGAATAAAGAGACATGCACAGCAGGTTTAGCCAGAGCCCAACTCAGTTACAGGGCTGGCTTCAGGTGCCAGCATTTCGAATTAGAAAAAAGAAAAGGCAAAACGGCTGCCTGAGAGGTCGCTGTTGCTGGGCCTCTTTGGGGGAGCCCCGGAAGGGCCCCAACTCGGGAGCCCATCTCAGTGACTGCCGGGGTTTGGTCCGGGCTAGCCCATGTCCACTTAAAGCCCCTATTACAGTACTTAGTAGCGGGATAACTCAGGCAATTTAGCACTACGTATAAACATCATATTACCAGGATGTGCAGACAGATTATCACGTGTAAGCGTGCCTGTATGCCATGTCATCCCTGCCACATTCCTGAGCCCCCTCCACTGGGAGCCAGGCCTGGGAGGCTAGGCAGGGGAGGCCTGTGTAGACAGGTCCCACCCTGCTGCTTGCAGAGAGCCACCCTCCCGGCACGCGTCCCCTAGACTCGCATTCTTCACATCTGCTGACTCGGCAGGTGCCACAGGCTCCAGGTAATGAGACATTCCTAAGGTTATAACTATCCCTTCTAGACCGCTTGCACTAGCATCAGTCACAGAGGCACAGCTCGAGACAGGCAGGGACTGTGCACGAATCCCGCCCAGCAGCCTGCAGAGCAAGGCCCATGGGGCAAAAGCGAGTCCCGCCCAGCAGCCTGCAGAGCAAGCCACATGGGGCAAAAGCAAGTCCTGCCCAGCCTGCAGAGCAAGGCCCATGGGGCAAAAGCGAGTCCCGCCCAGCCTGCAGAGCAAGGCACATGGGGCAAAAGCGAGTCCCGCCCAGCCTGCAGAGCAAGGCACATGGGGCAAAAGCAAGTCCTGCCCAGCCTGCAGAGCAAGGCCCATGGGGCAAAAGCGAGTCCCGCCCAGCCTGCAGAGCAAGGCACATGGGGCAAAAGCGAGTCCCGCCCAGCCTGCAGAGCAAGGCACATGGGGCAAAAGCGAGTCCCACCCAGCCTGCAGAGCAAGGCACATGGGGCACAAGCGAGTCCCGCCCAGCCTGCAGAGTAAGGCACATGGGGCAAAAGTGAGTCCCGCCCAGCAGCCAGCAGAGCAAGGCACATGGGGCACAAGCGAGACCGGCCCAGCCTTCAGAGCAAGGCACATGGGGCAATAGCGAGTCCTGCCCAGCCTGCAGAGCAAGGCACATGGGGCAATAGCGAGTCCTGCCCAGCCTGCAGAGCAAGGCACATGGGGCAAAAGTGAGTCCCGCCCAGCCTGCAAAGTAAGTGCATGGTGCACAAGCGAGTCCCGCCCAGCAGCCTGCAGAGCAAGGCACATGGTGCACAAGCGAGTCCCGCCCAGCAGCCTGCAGAGCAAGGCACATGCGGCACAAGCGAGTCCCATCCAGCAGCCTGCAGAGCAAGGCACATGGGGCACAAGCGAGTCCCGCCCAGCCTGCAGAGCAAGGCCCATGGGGCAAAAGCGAGTCCCGCCCAGCAGCCTGCAGAGCAAGGCACATGCGGCACAAGCGAGTCCCGCCCAGCAGCCTGCAGAGCAAGGCGCATGGGGCAAAAGCGAGTCCCGCCCAGCCTGCAGAGCAAGGCCCATGGGGCAAAAGCGAGTCCCGCCCAGCAGCCTGCAGAGCAAGGCACATGCGGCACAAGTGAGTCCCATCTGTTGTGTACGTAGTACACAGAATGCGCATGCGCGGCCTACAAGCCGGCGCATGCGCAGTTAGTAATAAAGGCGGCGCCCGGCAGTTGGAGCCGGAGCGCCGGAGCAAGCAGACGTCTCCGTGTCTGTTCCTGCGCGGCGTTGCAGCGCGCAGGGCCCATACATCGGAGGGGCCCGCATTACACCAGCGGCCCCCCCCGATCACCACACTGGCGACGAGGAGGAGCCACGGCCCACTCCCGTGCCCGGCTGCAACGCTGTGATTAAGTCCGCCGCGTCACGGACTGACGACGCACCGGCGGCCATTTTTGTTTCTTCGACCCGCTCCCCGTCGCGCGTGGCGACTGTGGTTGCGGCCCAACAGGGTGCTCGTGCGCCACTCGCCGATGGCGTCAGGAAAAAAAAAATTAAACACAACAACAATTCAATTTTTGGAACACCCACAGTCTTGCTGGTGCAAGACTGTGGCACCTAAGAAGAAAGAAGGGGATTTCGCTCCCACCACTACCACAAGGCCGCATCTACCACCTGTGAGTACCAAGCGAAAAAATGGGTGACGGCGCAGACGATGAGGGTGCCGCAGCCCCGATTCCCCGCAGAGCCCGCAGCTCCCTAGCCCCCATGCCAGAGTTTGATGCCACCGGACCCCCTTCCAAGCTAGGACCGAAGTGGCTGCTGTGGGTCAAAAGACTGGACATGTTCTTCAGGGCAGCAGGGGTTAACGACGATGATGATAAGATTGCGACCATGATCTATTCAGCAGGCGCAGAAGTCCACAAGATCTACGACTCCCTGACCATCCCCGTGGTCACTTACGACGCAGTCAAGCAGGCACTCAAAGACCACTTCTTACCCATGGCCAACGTGGATTTTGACAGGTTCGTCATGGGCGCTGAGAAACAATTGGACGATGAGCCCCTAGACAAATTCTGCGCCCGCCTGAGACACCTGGCGACCTCTTGCAGATGGGCCGACGAAGAGGAAATGGTCCGCAACCAACTACTGCAGGGGTGCAGCTCCGGCAAACTTCGGAGGCAAGTGTTGAGGGAGCCTGGCCTAACCCTCCAGCAGATTCTAGACCTGGGCAGAGCACATGAACTAGCAGAGGCCAGAGGCGCGAAAATGGACGCTGCCTCGCGACCAGGACACAACGAAGACGCATTTGCAGTGGGACGGTCGGCTGCGAATAGGTCGAGATGGGCGCCGAGAAAGCCCGACACCGCGCCCACTCCAAGCACCGCCCCATCGTGCTCGAACTGTGGGTATGACCTCCCCCACAGCGGTGACTGCCCAGCCAAGTCAAGAACATGCGCCCGGTGCGGCATACCGGGCCACTTTGCCAGAACGTGCCGTGCGGCTGCCCCTGTTACAACGGCGAGAGGACCAGAGAGAGTGGGGCGAGGCAGTTCTCGCAGAGTGAGAGGCATCTCCTCCATTGATCAAGGCCTGCAAGACCTAGACCTCGCAGAAGAAGAAGAGGAGGAGGAGGAAGAAGTCTTCTTCATCTCCAGCATCGCAAGATGTTCCAGCACGAAACGCCAACCCAAGTGCACCGTCAACATCAAGGGCACTCCCACCCCATCCTCATCGACACCGGGGCTTCAGTCTGCGTGCTAGCCACCAAACACTACGTAGCCCTGCCAGGCCCACCAGAACTGTCGACATCAACGGCGAGGATATATGCATTCGGTGGCGACACCCCCTTACCCATCCAAGGTGCATTTGTTGCCCCAGTATCTCATAGACAGAACTCCATCAAGGCAAGATTCTTCGTCACCGACGTCAGCCCCCATTCGCTGCTGAGCTGTGCTGCGTCAGAAGCGCTTGACATTGTGCATTTCACATTTGGGGTATACCAGGCAGATCTAAAGAGCATGCTACACAAGTTCGCAAGTCTCTTCAAGGGCATCGGCAAACTGAACGCAGACCCCATTCGCTTGCACATCGACAAATCTGTAAGGCCGACAGCCCTCAAACACTGCCGAATTCCATTTCACCTGAGGGCACAAGTAGAAGCAGAATTGCAACAGCTAATGGACCGAGACATCATCGAACGGGTAGAAGGGCCCACCCCGTGGGTTTCACCCATCGTAGTGGCCCCGAAGCCGAAGCAACCAGGGGCTGTGCGCATCTGCGTAGACATGAGGCTACCAAATGCTGCCATCAAAAGAGAGCGCCACCTCACACCCACCCTGGACGATATCGTCGGCGAACTCCAAGGCGCCAAGGTCTTCTCCAAACTAGACCTCAGATCTGGCTATCATCAACTGGAACTGCACCCCGAGTCGAGGTACATTACTACGTTCACGACGCACGAAGGATTGTACCAATACAAGAGACTCAACTTCGGGATCTCATCCGCGGCTCAGGTCTTCCAGAACGCCATAAGAGGAGCGTTGTCCGGCCTGAGGGGTGTCATTAACATGTCCGACGACATTCTGGTCTTCGCCAAGTCAGAGAGCGAACACCTTAAAAGGCTAGAACGCACATTTGAGAGACTCCAGGCGGTAGGTCTTACACTGCACCAAGAAAAGTGCGAATTCCTAACAGATCGGCTGGAATTCTTCGGGTTCACCTTCCATGCGAACGGCATTTCACCTGATCCCGGCAAGGTAAAAGACATAAGAGACGCACCTCCGCCCACATCTCCTGCAGAAGTTCGGAGCTTCTTAGGGATGGTCAATTACTGCGGCAGATTCATCAAAGACCTAGCCTCCCTATCAGAACCATTGAGAGCACTCACCAGGAATGACGTACCGTGGCAATGGACAGCGGCGGAACAAAGATCATTCAATGCCATCAAAGAGGCCCTGTCAGAGCAGGAGACAATGGCCTACTTCCACCCCGGCCGAGAATCAGAGATCGTAGTTGACGCCAGCCCCGTAGGACTAGGGGCAGTCCTCATGCAGGCCGATGAACTGGGAGCGATGAGACCCATTGCCTACGCTAGCAAGGCCCTCACCGACACGGAAAGGCGCTACTCGCAAATCGAGAGAGAGGCCCTTGCCATCCTGTGGGGATGCAAACACTTCAGGATATACATCCTCGGCAAACCCGTCGTCGTGGTCACTGACCATAAACCCCTGATTCCCATCCTGTCCGGCACTTCCTCCAAGCCGCCTCCCCGGATCGAAAGATGGATGCTATCGCTCATCGAATATAGCGTCAAGTTGGTGTACCGCCCAGGCACCCACAACCCCGCAGACTACCTGTCCCGCCACCCCGGCACGAGGGACGCCCAGAATCCGGTAGAGTTATCTGACGCGGGGGACGCTGTGCATCTCGTCGTTGAATCAGCCCTGCCAGTAGCCCTGTCGAGGGAGAACATTGCAGATGACTCGAACTCTGACGAGGCATTCTTGCGAGTGAAAAGAGCGGTTGCCACAGGGGAATGGCGAGACGTTCTCCTGAACAATGCCAGAAGAAACCCAGAGGTGCAGAGAGACCTGCAACTGTTGTGGAAGGCTCGACACGAGCTCTCGGTGTCCACGGACGGCCTACTACTGCGGGGAGACCAGATCGTGATCCCCAGGTCCCTGGTCACAAGAGTTCTCCAGCTAGCCCACACAGGACATCAAGGCATGGCTAAGATGAAGGCGCGCCTGAGGCTGAAAGTCTGGTTCCCCGACCTGGAACACCGGGTGACCGAGTTCGTAAAGGCCTGCATCCCTTGCCAAGCCGCGAGTCCAGCAGAAAAGAGCCCGCCCATCCAAACCATGCCACGGAGCGACGTGCCGTGGGGTACCGTCCACGCAGACTTCGGCTCGACCGGCAGAGGCCTACACTTTGTAGTGGTAACGGACCAATGGTCAAGGTACCCGGAGGTGGAACTCGTAGAATCCACCGCCAGCGATCACACCATCCTGGCCATGGACAAAATTTTCGCCACCCACGGCTTCCCGCTCGAGATCTGTTCGGACAACGGCGCTCCATTCCAAGGGCAGCGTTTTGCCAGATACTGCGCAGAACGAGGCATCAAGCACCGTAAAGTGACCCCACTGTGGCCGAGAGCCAATGGAGAGGTTGAACGGTTCATGCGGACACTTAACAAAATTTTTCGCATCTCCGTCAATGGAGGGGAAGACCTGCGCCATAATCTGATCGAATTCCTCCGTGAGTACCGGTCCACCCCACATCAGTCCACCGGAATCGCGCCCGCCGAGGCACTATTTAAGCGCATACCCAGAGGGTTGATACCGGAAGCGGAAGAGCGACGCCCGGGGGTGATTGATGACACACAAGTGGCAGCGGACAGGGCCGCGAGGAACGAGAAGGAGACAATGAGGCGAAGGCTGCCGGAAAAAGAGATAGCGGTAGGGGACACCGTCCTGGTCCGGAACAGGAAACCAGAGGGGAAACTCTCAATGACATATGAACCACACCCGATGGGAGTTACCCACGTCAAGGGATCCATGGTCACGGCGGCGAACGCGCGTGGGACAGTGACCAGAAATGTGTCTTTCTTCAAACGCATAGGACCAGCAACCTCTGAAGAAGAACCGGATCCTGGCCAAAGGCAGGCGGCAGAAGCACCACCGGAGAACGTCGACACGCCCGGAGACCCTGCGGAGCCAGAGAATGTCGAAAGGGGACCGCCCAGGTACCCCCGCAGAGAGGGACGCCGCCCTCCACAAAGGTTCCAAGACTTTATTATGGACTCAGCGACCTGAGCAACAAAAGTCTGTTAAGTATATAATGTTTGAGCCACGTTGGCCCCATGTTTAATGGTTTTGTTGTTTAAGGGGAAAAGGAGGGATGTTGTGTACGTAGTACACAGAATGCGCATGCGCGGCCTACAAGCCGGCGCATGCGCAGTTAGTAATAAAGGCGGCGCCCGGCAGTTGGAGCCGGAGCGCCGGAGCAAGCAGACGTCTCCGTGTCTGTTCCTGCGCGGCGTTGCAGCGCGCAGGGCCCATACATCGGAGGGGCCCGCATTACACCAGCGGCCCCCCCCGATCACCACACCATCCAGCAGCCTGCAGAGCAAGGCACATGGGGCAAAAGTGAGACCGGCCCAGCCTTCAGAGCAAGGCACATGGGGCAATAGCGAGTCCTGCCCAGCCTGCAGAGCAAGGCACATGGGTCACACGCGAGTCCCGCCCAGCCTGCAGAGCAAGGCACATGGGGCAAAAGTGAGTCCCGCCCAGCAGCCTGCAGAGCAAGGCACATGGGGCAAAAGTGAGTCCCGCCCAGCCTGCAAAGTAAGTGCATGGTGCACAAGCAAGTCCCGCCCAACAGCCTGCAGAGCAAGGCGCATGGTGCACAAGCGAGTCCCGCCCAGCAGCCTGCAGAGCAAGGCACATGCGGCACAAGCAAGTCCCATCCAGCAGCCTGCAGAGCAAGGCACATGGGGCACAAGCGAGTCCCGCCCAGCAGCCTGCAGAGCAAGGCACATGGGGCACAAGCGAGTCCCGCCCAGCAGCCTGCAGAGCAAGGCACATGGGGCAATAGCGAGTCCTGCCCAGCCTGCAGAGCAAGGCACATGGGGCACAAGCGAGTCCCGCCCAGCAGCCAGCAGAGCAAGCCACATGGGGCACAAGCGAGTCCCGCCCAGCAGCCTGCAAAGCAAGGCGCATGGGGCAAAAGCGAGTCCCGCCCAGCCTGCAGAGCAAGGCCCATGCGGCAAAAGCGAGTCCCGTCCAGCCTGCAGAGCAAGGCACATGGGGCACACGCGAGTCCCGCCCAGCCTGCAGAGCAAGGCACATGGGGCAAAAGTGAGTCCCACCCAGCAGCCTGCAGAGCAAGGCACATGGGGCAATAGCAAGTCCTGCCTAGCCTGCAGAGCAAGGCACATGGGGCAAAAGTGAGTCCCGCCCAGCCTGCAAAGCAAGTGCATGGTGCACAAGTGAGTCCCGCCCAGCAGCCTGCAGAGCAAGGCGCATGGGGCAAAAGCGAGTCCCGCCCAGCCTGAAGAGCAAGGCACATGCGGCACAAGCGAGTCCCATCCAGCAGCCTGCAGAGCAAGGCGCATGGGGCAAAAGCGAGTCCTGCCCAGCCTGCAGAGCAAGGCCCATGGGGCAAAAGCGAGTCCCGCTCAGCAGCCTGCAGAGCAAGGCACATGGGGCACAAGCGAGTCCCGCCCAGCAGCCTGCAGAGCAAGGCACATGGGGCAATAGCGAGTCCTGCCCAGCCTGCAGAGCAAGGCACATGGGGCACAAGCGAGTCCAGCCCAGCCTGCAGAGCAAGGCACATGGGGCACAAGCGAGTCCCGCCCAGCAGCCAGCAGAGCAAGCCACATGGGGCACAAGCGAGTCCCGCCCAGCAGCCTGCAGAGCAAGGCGCATGGGGCAAAAGCGAGTCCTGCCCAGCCTGCAGAGCAAGGCCCATGGGGCAAAAGCGAGCCCCGCTCAGCAGCCTGCAGAGCAAGGCACATGGGGCACAAGCGAGTCCCGCCCAGCAGCCTGCAGAGCAAGGCACATGGGGCAATAGCGAGTCCTGCCCAGCCTGCAGAGCAAGGCACATGGGGCACACGCGAGTCCCGCCCAGCCTGCAGAGCAAGGCACATGGGGCACAAGCGAGTCCCGCCCAGCAGCCAGCAGAGCAAGGCACATGGGGCACACGCGAGTCCCGCCCAGCCTGCAGAGCAAGGCACATGGGGCAAAAGTGATCCCGCCCAGCAGCCTGCAGAGCAAGGCACATGGGGCAATAGCGAGTCCTGCCTAGCCTGCAGAGCAAGGCACATGGGGCAAAAGTGAGTCCCGCCCAGCAGGCTGCTGAGCACGGCACCTGGGGCAATAGCAAGTCCTTCCCAGCCTTTACTTTACTTTAATATATTTGTGTAGCGTGGCCATGAACCCGAAGGCATAAGGGCACTACAAAACACAGAAAACAGAAAACAAAAGACAATGTCATAAAGCAGGGCCGAGCGAGAATATCACAGGCAAAAGGTTGTTTAATGGAACAGATATGTCTTTAGTCTTTTTTTAAAGATTTCCAGAGATTCGGTAGATCTTAGCTCCAGCGGTAGAGCATTCCAAGCTCTGGGACCAACAGAGAAAAAGGCTGAGTCAGTTGCTCTGACAGTGTTGCACTTAGGTTCAGATAAGAAGAACGAGTCATTAGACCTAAGTGCTCTTGTGTTGATTCTTATGGGTAATAGTTGTAAGTAACCCGGCATTTTCCCAGATCTGCACTTATGGACAATGGTCAGGGTATGAAATAGAACTCTAGCGGCCACAGGCAACCAGTGCAGCTCACGTCTCGCTAGTGTAACATGATCTCTGTGCTTGAGTTTCATAACGGCTCGAATAGCCCCATTTTGACAGATTTGTAGCCTGTTACTTTCAGATTTGTTAATTCCCATAAGAAGGCTTGAGCAGTAGTCTATTTTAGAGCCTACTATTGCTCTCGCAATAGTTTCTGCATTATCCTGAGAAATAAGAGGCCTTAGATGTGTTAAGAGTTTAATGTAGTATGCGCAGGAAGAGACAATACTACTAACATGCTGTTTCATCAACAGATGTTGATCAAAGGTTACTCCTAGAGTTTTTACTTTTTTCAAAGGTTTGATGGATTCTTCACCCAGCTGGAAATTGTCGTACTGTGAGCCAAGTTTAGTAATGGTATGCGGTGAGCCAACTACCAATAGTTCGGTCTTGGATTTGTTTAGTGCCAGCTTGTTATGAACCATCCAGGTTTCAATTATAGTAAAGACTTTATTAATGGCAATTTCATCCAGTCTGTGAGACCCGAGAAGCGGGATGACACATTGAGTGTCATCCGCATAGTTGGTAAATATGATATTCTCATGGTCTAACATTGCAAACAGGGGGGCCGTAAATATATTGTAAAAGCAGGGAGAAGTGCAGGCACCCTCAGGAACACCACAGGTAGTAAGAATGGGCTCAGATTCGGCGTTGCCTTGGAAGACTCTGCTAACTCGGTTGCTGAGAAATGACAAAACCCATTTGCATGCTAGTGGGGAGAAATTAGCCACTTCGGACAACCTGGTGGCCATGATATTATGGTCCACCAGGTCGAAAGCTGCGGAAAGATCTAGCAGCATAAGCAGAGAAGCCTCCTTGTTATCCATACGAGCCATCAATTTGGATTTAAGTTCGAGCAGCGCGGTTTCCGTGCCATATCCAACTCGGAAACCTGACTCATGGTCATTAAGAATGGGATATGACTTTAGGTGCTCAGCGATCTGTATGTATGCCACCCGGTCCAGAATCTTAAGCAAAAATGCTGTGTTGGCAGCTAGAGTTAGTGAGACGAAGGTGGATGCAGTGACGACCACCACAAATGAGCTGCAGTTCATGATTCAAGACCTGAAATTGAAAGTGCACATGCTAGAAGACAGAGCCGAGGATTCAGAATGAAGACCAGAGAGGAGTAATATCCGAATCCTTGAGCTGCTGGAAGGGGAAGAAGGTAGAGATCCCACTACCTACATAGACAATATACTGCTGCAGGAGGCGGGCCCTAGTGCAAGAATGCGAGGATTCACAGTTGCGACAGCTCTCTGATCTCTGGCCAAGAGACGCCACCCGCCCCCTTAGTTGCACTGCCAAGACCGAAAATTGCAAAGATATCGACAATCATTTACTTCCATTTTGAAAATACAAACTTAATCATTAAATGGGTGATGATTATAAAATAGCTGCCTAAATGACTACTTTGGGCAGGGTCCTCCACGAGTTTATAAAGGTCCTTGGGTCGCTTTCCAGTAATTCCTCCTCGGTTTTCTTGCTTTAAGGCACCAAGCCACCAGAGGACAGAGGCATGGGGGTGACAGGAAGCATTGATGGTTGGGACTTGAAATCTTTTTCTGCTGGAATAAGTGAGGCGAGTCGGTATAGTTGTGGGTGTACAATGTTGGCTGCAAGCTGGGACAAGCAGCACGTGTACAGATATCACGTGATTTAGGAAAAGGGGGGGGTTCAACGCCTGGCTTCATGCTGAGGTTATCAGCAATAAAATGAAAAGGATAGATGGAGAAAAATGTACAATGTTTTCAACTTGATCTTTTGTCCTACCAAGACTTTGCAAACAAAAAACAAATGTTTATCTGAAAATGGCACCGGTGGAAAGTAGCCTGATGAAAAATAATGCACAGCCCCTTGTTTTTAAACATATGATACATTCTGGTATGTGATAATCTGCTCCTCTAAACAATGCATTTCTTATGTGCTATAATAAAACAACACTGTACCATCCATTCTTATTAATAAATAAAGCTGCCAACTACACCGTCCTTTTCCAGTGTATGATTAAAAATAAGACATCAAACAGCAACGTATTGTTTACTTGTTAGTTAATACATTTCACCTCAGTCAATATCATGCCATTCACTGTATTATTAATACATTAGACACCCACCAATATAGTATCATTCACTCGGTTGCTTATCTGACAATATCACACAATTTCTCACTTGGTCAAATTGAAGGGATTTCTATGTCATCTACTCCACTGTTACTAAATTCCTCAATTTCATATAAAGGTACTGTTTCGATTCTCTATTTGAAGAAAGCATTCTTAAATTGGAAGCCTATGGAGCACCGGGTTGTTGCATCTTGAGCACCTGGGTTGCCTCTGGAGCACCCGGTGGTTGCCACTGGAGCACCCGGTGGTTGCCTCTGAAGCACCCCGGGGTTGCCTCTGGGGCACCACAGGGTTGCCTCTGGAGCCCCTGGTTGTTGCCTCTGGAGTACCCCAGGGTTGCCACTGGAGCACCTGGTGGTTGCCTCTGAAGCACCCGGGGGTTTCCTCTGGATCGCAAGGTGGATGGAGCGAGAGCAACATTTTGAAGGTGGCCATTGAATACAAACCTCTGTTGTTGATCTGCAGAAATCAAGGATTGCATAATGAGGACGATTCTGTAGCTGAGACGGCAGGTTAGGTAAACATGGGATCGTTCAAAATGGTTGCTTTCATGGAAAAACATTTATTGTCAAACTATTGCACAAAAGGGTAAAAAACAACTTTCTGTAATTACGCACACTAGTAGTGCAGAAAAGACAATCACGATCGGCAGGTGCAGTGTGCTGTATAATTTCTCTCCTGGCACGATGAACGCTGGGCTCAGGGGAGAAAAACATTAAATGTGCATCATCAATGTTGGTCATCATTTCTTCAACCATCGTTAACGTGCCGTCTATTCAGATTTGACCAGGTTCTCTATCTAGAATCCACCTTCTCCACATTTTTCAATACATCATCCACAATCCCCTCAATCTTTCACCCGCAATCTTCACTATCTTTCACCCAGGATCGACTTTAATCATCCATCCACAATCTACATGTCTTCTACCCTTCATTGCATCTCCTCTGTTCCTCGACCCATGTTTCCATCACTTGTATTCATCATCAACCATCCTCATGTCCTCTAAAAATCATCAACCATGTCTATGACCCCATTATAATCATCTCCAGGACCTCTAGCCTCATCTCCCTCTCCATGGTCTCTAGTCATCATTGATCATCACCATGTCCTCGAGTCATCATCTAATATCTCCATGTCCACTAGCTGTGCTCAACTATCACAATGTCCTCTATCCATTATTGCCATCTCTATGGCCTCAGTTAATCATCGACCACCTCTATATCCTGATTATCATTGACCATCTCAAAGGCCTCCATCCTCATCTAACCTCTCTGTGTCCTCTGATCAGCATCGGCCATCATCATGTGGTCTAATCATCATCCTTCATCTCCATATCCTCTATCCATCATTGACCACCGCTATGTCCTCTAGTCATCATGCATGATCTCCATTGAGCTCCATTTCCTCTAGCCATCATCAACAATCTCCATGACCTCCAGTCATCATCTATGAGCTGCAAGTCCTCTAGCCTCCATTACACATCATATTGCCCTCTTCCCCCCTTGACCCTGTCAATGTCCTCTATTCATTATCAAACATCTTCATGTATTCCAGTTATCATCTATGCTCCACATGTCTGCTAACCATCATCGACCATCTTCCTGTGCTTTAGTCATCACCCATGATCTCCATGTCCTCTGTACACAATCATCATCTCTACTTTTTTGTCCAACATTTCCATATCCCCAGTTATCATTCATGCTATTTATGAGATCTATCCATTATTCATCATCTCTGCATCTCCAATTCCTCCGTCCACTGTCTACCTCTCCTCTATAAATCAACCAGTCTCTATTCTATCAACTACCCACTATTTCCACGCCCTTTATCTTTAACATTGTAAGAACTCCACCTTATCGTCTACTCGTCTAAATCCTCTACCAATGAACTCCGCACTTCACTCATCTCATCTATGAACAAACACTGCATTCTCAATTGTGTAACCCCATGTTCTACATTGATATTCTCGGTCAGTCACCTGCAACTAACCAGCCACCATGAATGGTCTTCTTCTGTATCAGTTAATCTTACCCCATTGGGGCCATCTTAATACTCAACTGTCTATCGTCAGTACACACTTCTCCAAAAGCACCCAGAGAAACTGTGACATAAGAGCCTCACCACATCTTCTGCAATCTTCTTCACTCATCCCTTTCATAGCAATCATCTATTTCACCAACTCATTCACTTAACCCTCTCTATCATTGTTGACATCATATCATCTATTCAACATCTCACACCTCTAAAGGGCCCTCCTACCATCTCACTTGACAAACTATTCATGTTCTAAAGGGTGCCTTCATCCATCTCAACTCTTTACCGACTGAGCCTTCTGTGTAAGAACTTGCTATGTTCTGCTCTATTCGCCGACTAAGCCTGAAGGGTCACCCCCTTCAACTATCTTGGCTATTCATCAATTTCACTTTCTACAAAAGACATCCACTGAATCTTCTCTATCATCACCATTTTATATTGTGTCTATCCATCAACTCCACCTTCTTGGTGAGCACCAGTATCTATCTCATCAATTCAGAGTCTTCTTACCATTGCCGTTATTCACCACATCTATGCAGCAGCTTTCCCTTCTCTGAAGGCATCTCCGATCACTTACTCTTTTCATTAAGTCAACCTTCACTTGTGGCCACCAGTTGGATCTTCATGGTCATCATTCTCAACTAGTTATCCACTCAACCTTTTCTACAGATAACCATCCCCATCATCACTGGCATCCCAATTGACTATTCATGATTGAATAACAATACATTGGGTAATAATACCTGCAATTGTTACAGTGCTTAGAAATGGGGGGAGTCTGAGATGCAGCGGGATACGTGCCTATTATTGCATATCAGCTTCTCAATGAGTCCCTCTATTATGTCAATTCTTCGTCTGTACGCATCAACTGAACTTTCTCTCTCTTCATCTTTATCTCCATCTTCTCATCGTTTTATTCTCCACCTATTCTTATCGCTGGCCTTCCACAGGTGCTCTCTCCTCCTCCACATCATCAACATCCTCACCCAGAAATGACTGTTTGTGATTGAACCGTCGAGTATGGTCTCCTCCCACCGGATGCATGACAGTAAGAACAACCAAGGCCCCGGTTAGGAAGCGACGTCCAATAAAAGTGCAGTGTTTCATCTGATATCTCCACCAAGGGCAGTGACAGCTCCAGGCGTTACAAGGAGGCCCAGTGGCTCCAGGAACTGAATCCCTCCTTGGAATCCTGGAGTAGAGGGATTGCCCCATAGTGACTCTGGAGAGTCAGGGCATCCTGGCAATTATCACAAGGTGCCTCAGAGTGAGCAGAGACATGTGCAAAAAAAGCAAAGAGGCCAATCAGGAAAGTAAGAGCGTCGCTCTGCGCAGCCAATCAGCAGAAGAAGATCCTGACTTGGTAGAAAGAAGATAGGCCTTTTACACTTAGTGGCAGAGCAAGGCCTTTGTAAGTGCATTAGCAGGTCGGAGGACCTTAAACCGTGAGAAGTTATCTGCATCTTTGACTCAGGGCATGCACTTCACCCCACCAATGTCCCAAATGCAATAGAATTTCATCATTACGTAGAACAGATCCTAGGGCCGAATGCCTTCCGGGGTGGGTATCCACCTTGGGTGACGAGCTCCTCTTGCACCAAAAGTTGGCCATAGCAAATCAGCAGGCTCGGTGCTGCCAACAGGAACCAGTATTTAGCTACTAATCTCTACAAAATATTTGTCACATGTCGCTCAGGGTATTTTGATGAAGGACACTTGTCGTAAAGGTAGTCAAGTCCTGTCATGGCCTCGGCAAGTTCTAAGACTTGGGAGGCTGCCCACGTGTGAGCCTTGAGTCAGCAGCACGCATCCTCCACAACTCTCTCTAAGTGCATTTAGCTGTTGTGAGCCAATCAAACCATGACAGGCACAGTTAAAGTGAATTTTGCAAGACAATTCTCCACCTGCCCCGCACAACAAAGGCTGGCATGGGCCTCATTTATTCTGTAAATGCCTGTAGTTGCCGTTCATCCAGTGGCAGACCTGGGCATACTGCCATGGCATAGTCATGTTGCTCAACATCCACTTCCAGCCATTGGTAGTCCAAGGACATGCCAATGGCCTTCCTCTCCCGTAGGCATCACTCATTCTGGCAATGCTTGTAATTGCCATTGATCCAGTAGCAGACCTGGGCATACTTCATGGCGGTGAAGCGCACAGCTACGTTGTAGTCCTGCTGCTCACCATCCACCTCAAGCCATTGATGGCCTGAGAAAATCCCAATGACCTTCCTCTCCCACCTCTTCTTCCCTGAGTCCCAGACTTTTCCATAAATGCCAGAGCCACTGGCCCCTGGGCGTGCATCGCAGTGCTGATAGATGAGGTGTGCCGACTCATCCTCCACACCACAGAAGCGGTAGACCAGCTCGCCTGGGCGGTCACTGTCAAAGCCGGAGAAATGGATTCTCTTTCCTGCCATATCCTCCACCGGAGGGGCGACCGTGAGCTTCATAAAAGGGTGGTCATGCGGCTTCCGTAGCTCCAGCAGCGAATAGTCGTAGTCCATGCTGAGGTCGCTAGGACCTCTTATCCAGCCCTTTGGCACCTGGGTGCGCTTCACCCGTGCCCAACGCATGACCAGCCTGTCTGGTTGCGTCAGGTTCCTCGAGTTATGTGGCACCAAGAAGCCCACTTTTATTCTCCTGGCACCTTTGACATACTCCTTGCCATCATGAACGCAGTGGGCCGCTGTAAGGACATGGCGTTCTGACACCAGAATGCCAGTACAGCCCGTGGAGATTTTGACCGTGGTGGAAAATGGGAAGTCCAGCAGGAACCGCTTGCCTGTGATAGAGAACCGCCCATCCGTGCCGTAGATGTGGCGTTTGTGGCGCACATGTCTTCTGGTACGCTTCCTGCTCCACGCACCTGCTGTGGCATTGCTGGAACTGACACCTTGAAGCCCTACAGTGGTGAGGGTGCGAGAGCCATTGGCATACACCGTCTCGTAGGAGAGATATTCCTGGAAGTCTTGGGGAGAGAGCCCTGCTTCCCGCTTCACACACTCCTCATCGCAGTGGGTTGTGAGGTCCAGTATGGGCTCGGCCAGGAAGCGTGGCCGGTCCAAAGGCTTTGTGGACTGCGGAATGACTAGTGGGATACGATCATGAGGCACTGTCAAGCCGTCCGTGGGAGAACCGTGAAGGCCTTGTCTGCAGAGAATCCATAAGAGTGTGGCGAGCAGCTGAAGGCGATTCATGGTGCAGAACCTGCAAGGAGAAGAAACACAGGTGTAAAACCATGGGTCATCAAAGTAGACCATCTCTTCAACCAAAACCAATATCAAAGAAATATTAATATGCTGGTGTAGGCAGAGCCTACAATGAGTCCTTATGGGAATTCAGGACAAACATAGACACCCTTAGCACTTAAGGGGTAGCTCTTGTTTCCGGTTTCTCAAATAGCCGAAGGGAAATACTTATTTAAGAAACCTTTATTTAAATTGTAATTAATCAACAACTAATCACACACATCTATTTGGACATGGTGCTCCCCTGCAGGTATTCTATAACACCCCAAGTAGCAGTTCTTTCAATGGATCCTTTTCATCCACAGGATCCCCAAATTCCTTTCATCCAACTCATCAGCTGGTTTCTGGGAGCATTCATACTTTCTAAATACATTCTAGGGCAATAGGTTGGCTATAAACATATTACAACTACACAGGGTTCTACCAGGTCACTAAACCTGTGCACATGTCTAGACACAGCTTTCTACACCCATGTCACTTGTGTTCTTCTTTTAGACAAAACCAGCGGCAATCTAATGAGCTTGGTTTTGAGTTCAGATCAGGATTAACCCAACCTGCACCCGCAACTTAAAGTAGCAGACACAAAAACCCACCCTTGACCACCTATGTACATTTCCAAGTCAAGCGCAGGAACCCTGCATGTCTAACCTGGACCTAGAACAGGCATCTGACATGTTCTTTTCCATCTCATGTATGCCTAGCCGGGGTGAAGTACAGCCACTGTGTGAATTTGTAGTGTGTGTGAGACATAACCCAGAGATGAGAGGTATGTATATCAATTGTCGACGCACAGACATCCCTGGTGCATCATCAATATCCTTCACCCATCTGATAAGAGCTTTCTGGGTTAGAGCTGGCTGCCTTCTTGACATTCAGAATATGATGATATGATAGGTCATTTATAACGCGCCTGTACACAAGTGTTTCTAGGTGTGACAAGACAAGGAGGGGGAAACAGAAGGAGGACAAACAACCATCTTACTAAGCCTTGTGTCATTCAGATCGTGCAAGTGCGGGGAAGAGGGGAGGGGAGAAATGCCAAGGGGGAGTGGGGGTGAGGGGAGGTGCAGGCGACTCAATGAGTTCAGCCAGCGGGTGGCTCTTAAGTGCAAAGAGAAGGGACTGTAGGGTTGCAGATACAGACCCTTAAGTGTTGAGGGAGCCCGAAGGCAGTGCCAGGGCAACTGGACATGCAGGAGCCTGGGCCCGTGTTCAGGGGTGGCCAGGTCAGTGTGCAGAGCTATCAAGGACATTAGCAGGGGAGAGGAAGATTGAAAGCGGACGCGAAAAGGAAGTTCTTCAGTTGCTTCCGGAACCAGAGGTGGTTCTGCTCAAGTTTGAGAGAGGCAGGGAGGCTGTTCCAGAGGCAGGCCCCTGCCGAGGAAAGAGATCCACCCCGCATTCTCTGCTTGGAAAAGCGTCTGACCCTCAGAGAATTGCAGGTGGACGAGCGGAGAGCTCAAGAAGGATGATGTTTAGGAGGAGAGAACGTAAAGTCTTGTGGACAATGCAAAGGGTCTTGAATTTGATCCTTGCAGCCACAGGGAGCCTGTGCTGAGATTTCAGACCTGAAGAGGTATGGTCCCTGGGCTTGAGGCCAAGGACAAGTATTGTCCTGTTCTGGATGAGTTGTAAAAGTGGAAGAGTAGAGACAGGCAGATTTAGAAAGAGGCTGTTGCAATAGTCCAGCCTGGAGAGGACCAGGGCTCTAGAGAAAGTGAGCTTCTGGGAGAAAGCGAGAAAAGGCAGAATACCTCTGGGGAGGTGTAGCTGCAAGTGTGACTTCTTAGAGGTGTCGGATATGTGAGGAAAGAAGGAGAAGGTGGCGTTGAAGATGACACCAAGGTTCTTAGCCTCACAGGAAGGAGCAGGAAGAGGTCCCAGGGTGGACGGCCAGAGAGAGAGAGGAAAGGAGGGAGCAGGTGTCCCAATGAGGAGGATCCCGGTCTTACTGGCATTAAGGCAGAGATCAGTGGCAGCAAACCATTCCTGAATTGTGGCCAGAAAGTCTGGTATGAGAGAAGGAGCAGAGATGGCTGAGGGGAGCCTGAAGGAGAGCTGGGTGTCATCCGCATACCACTGAAAATTAGAACAGAATGTAGTGATGCAGTGGGCCAGAGGTGCCAGGTAGTATTTGAATAGCCAGGGAGAAAGGTTAGACCCCTGAGGAACACCACAAGTAGATAGAGAGATAGAAGAGAGGAAAGACCCCATTTGGACCTGGGAGGATTGATCAGTGAGAAAAGAGGTCAACCAGGACAGGACCTGACCTGTGATACCCAGGTTGTCACGGCGGCGATTGAGCAAGATGGCATGGTTGACTGTGTCAAAAGCAGAGGATAGATCGAGGAGAATGAGGACAGAAGGATGATTAGAGTCAAGATTAGAAAGCAAGTCTTCATGGGTGTTCAGGAGAGCAGTTTCAGTGCTTCTGGCAGCTCTTTAGTCAGGCTGGTGGTCGTGGAGACAACCAACAGATTCAGTATGCAGATTAAGCTCGGAGATGGCCAGAATTTCCAGGGGTTTCCCCAGGAAAGGAGTGATGCGATTGGGTGATAGTTAGCCAGAGAGGAATGATCGGCAGAGGGCTTCTTGAGAAGGGGGTGCACAAGAGAGTGCTTAAGGGGGAGGGGAAGGTTCCAGTGGCAAAGGAGTGATTGCAGAAATTGACCAAGACTGGAGCCCGGGTGTCAATATGGTTCTTGATGGTTGGGGATGAGCAGGTGAGAACCTGCTTTGACGAGACTTTCATGGATCAGACTTGTCTAGAAACATCGTCAGGTGTGAACAGGTAAACGGATGAGAAAGGAGGAGGGGAAGCAACCAAAGACAGGTCGGGGTTGGCAGAGGAGGAGGAAGAGTAGGTAGAGGAAGAGAGAGTGGACAGGATGTCCTGAGTTTTAGTGGTAAAATGAGACACCATGGCCATGCAGAGGGCCTGGGAGGAAACAGGAGAGATAGAGACTGCAGCAGGATTGGCCAGCCCCTTGCAGATGT
This sequence comes from Ambystoma mexicanum, assembly GCF_040938575.1. Lineage (NCBI taxonomy): Eukaryota > Metazoa > Chordata > Amphibia > Caudata > Ambystomatidae > Ambystoma > Ambystoma mexicanum. Next base: position 49,847,935 of record NC_090930.1, read on the forward strand.
GGACAAGTTGTGAGATGCCGCAGAGACTCAGGCTTGGATGTAGGCTCTCTTCTTAGAGAGGACAGAGAGTCTGTACTGCATTTGGAGCAGGCAGCAGGCCAGTTTGTCAGAGGGTACACCTGTTGCCCTCCACTTCCTTTCAGCCGCACTACACTTGCGTTTAAGAGTGGCGAAGTCGGAATCATACCAAGAGTTGCACTTGGAAGTGGGTTTCAAGCGGATCCTCATGACAGGGGCAAGGACATCACAAGTGTTAGAGAGATGAAGGTTAGGGAGAGCTGTGTCAGACTGTGAGTCAGCCAAAGGTGTAGGTGGAGGAGAGAAAGTAGCAGCAAAAGCCTCCACTGACACACGCTTCATGGGTCGTATTACCGAGAAGGTAGGTGGCAGTGCTGAGGACGGCTTGACCTGAGGGGTAGTGAGGTGGATGTTCAGGTCCCTGAGGAGGAGGAGTTGAGAGGTAGAGGCAAGGAGGGAGAGGTCCGCACACACAGAGAGGAAGAGGGCGTCCCGGCCAGGCAGCTTGTAGATGGTGGCCACAGTGAGGAAGAGGCCACGAGAGATAAAGAGCCTGCAGACAAGGCATTGAAAGGAGGAGTAGCCCTGCATAGGAATGATAGAAGAAGGGACCCACTCTGGGAAAATCAAGGCTACACCCCTGCCGAGACGGTTAGTTCTGGGTTCCGAGATGATCTTGACACCATCTGGAAGGACAGTGTCAAAGCTTGTGACAGAGCTGGCCATGAACCATGTCGCGGTGAGACCGAGAACTTCCAAATCAAGCTCTTCCGGGACACGGCAGATGTCAGAGGAGTCTTTGGCAGCCGAGCATGTGGCATTCAGATGATTACTGAACCCGCGTCTGTGACAGGTGAGTATAAGCATTAGTAACATTTTCCCACTCTGAATCAATGCTGAACACACGTTACCCATTGTCTGGATTCACTTGCAAGGCCCACACATGTTTGGCAATTGAAGCCTTGCTGCCTTCAGTATATTTCGTATGTTGTAATATAGCATCATCCCTGTGTCAGGGGAGCATACATGGCTGGTAATGACCTGCTGTCTGAGCCTAGGCAGGCCCGAGCAAAGTGAGGGACTCGGCGAAGGCTTAGGGCTGTTACCGGCTATGTACACACCCTAAAAAAAGGGGTGATTGCTATTCGCACCCCGGGACACCGCCCCGTGTGCAAATAGTTTTAGCTATTATTTTTCATGAGAGAAGGGCTCATCGCATATTGCTCAAACCCAATCTCCCACGACAAATACAAAAAAAAACAATATGACCCTGCCATAGTAAATAGAGCATGGACCTAGTCCCTTTTCTATTTCTGTGGTGGACGCCGAGGATGGGAGAGAGCGCTGGGACCTGAGCAGAAAGCTCCAGCTCAGCGGGTAAATGGCGAGGGAGGGAGGGAGGGACAGAGGGAGGGAGGGAGGGTGTGGGGGAAGGTTGCCGATTTCTTGGAGGAGTTGGGGGGAGCATGGAGGCATGGGGAGGCAACAGGGTGTGCCTACCCACACTCAAGATGGTGGCACCTAGGGAAGGGCCTTGGGTGGCTGGGAAATGCAGGCAGTACATTGTGTGTTCATGGCCCATGTATCCAGCCATCTGATTGGCTGAGCGCCCTTCCCAGGGCACGAATACTGCAACATAACATGAGGCCATCAGCCATTTTGGCTCAGGAAGAATTCCTTGGTGAAAGATTCCCACTCAGATGGCAAATGACTGTATTGCTTCTGTTTAATACTTTTATCTTGAGTAAATCCTAGTCCAGGAGACCTGCAGCGTCACAGAAATCAGACAAAATCAGAGGCTGCTTCATCGAGAATTTACCCCATGCCTCCAAGCTTGTTATGTGCATCTAAGTTGGTGTTGACTGTTCAGACAACAGTTGCATGAACCTATAACGCAGTAGTCAACACAAATGGGGCCTGGTCAGATTTGTTAATTTTCTCATGTGGGGAATTACCCCTCTGAGAACCAAAATAGAGCGCCAGAGTTATACAACCAAATAGCCAAGCAAGTCAGGTGCTGCCAAGCAGCCTTTTAGAGAGATCTCCGGCTAGTATCTCCAATCTGACCTGTAAAACCTTCTCACCTCACATCAGTTTCAGAAGAAAAGTCTTCAACCAAGCTAAGAATTCGCTCACCAGCGATTGAAGAAATCTCACCCACTTATTCACCCTTGCCCCCAGCTGTGCTTTCACATTATAGTTGCCAAGATGATCCCTTCCAAACTGTATCTGCTTAGCCAGTCCTGTTTTTGTCTTTGCATTCTGGGACTTGTACTTCTAATCATCCCATTATAAAACTCAGACTATGGGTCCCAGAATGCAACAGAAAAACCAGGACTGGATAAGCACCTATAGATTGGAATGAATCATGCTGGCAGCTATGTCACATACAGCCCTACCCCCCAAGGTACCCTGATTCATCAGGGCATGGATTAAAACTCCTAGCACCAGAAGTGAGGGAGAACAGCTCAGATGTTGCTCAAGCAGCCCAATGGCCACCAGACTCCCGGAACAAAGAGTCTTGAATAATCCCAGGGAGCTTCCCAAACAGTGCCATCGTCTCGGTCACAGAGTCTAGGGCCTCACTACTGGTTCAAAGTCATTGGCAAGTACAGTGGGCGGTTGTGGCACCCTTGCCACATTCAGCGTCCCAGCATTAAGGGGGGAAGGCAGCTGATCATTGCTCAGAACCTGAGTGATAGGGATATTGCATAGCAACTAAAACCAGTTCAGTATTTAATGGCCGCGCTCAGATCTTTTCAGCGCACTCCATACCTAACCCCACTCCACTAAGTCAAGTGTTTTTCTGAAGGTAAAACCACAGCCAACACGTGGGATCTCAGGCTGAAAGAAATATAACATGAAACAGACTCCTCGAAAGAAGCTACGATGAGTGCCCAACCACACAGCCCAAATAGTCTGGTTGAATCACTCACTCTGTGCGTACGCCCCATTATGCGTCTAACGCTCAGTCCAGTGTTTCAGTTTCAGTGTAAAACTATGAAGAGTAGCCCGCATGGACCACATCCATCTCCAAGATTATGGGGCATCAACTGCAGAATTATGCTGGCCTCATTGGGTGTTCATGGAGGGCTCTGGCGGTTGGACCGCACCGTTGGAGTGTGGTGGCGGGGTGTAGACCTGTGGAAATGGATTATACTGAGGAATTGCAGGGCCTATCCTGAAGGCTGAACTGCCTGCACGTGGACAACAGTCGTGTTGAGAGCTGTCTTCTCTGTGCCAGCATTGGTGGCTTGCCTATGGTGGCACATGTCTTGTAGTAGAGGCTAGGCTCTTCTACACTTGGGTGGTGAGCCTACAACAGTTCTGAAACTGAGATAACTGGTTCTGCTTTGGAGTGGCCAGCATGCTGCAGTGCAGTAGTGGTGCACTGGCATTGCCGATATGCCACCTGTTCACTAAGGCTGAGGCTGGATGCCAAAGGTGGAGGTGGCCCATGTATCCCTGTAGCCTCCAGACTCCCTCCATGGATGAAGAGAGGCTAGAGTCCTGCTCTGGGTGACTTCTGGGAAGATGGTGACTTCCACATTCAAGAGAGAGTTCCCACAGTGATGTGGTGGCACCACGTTTGAGAAGTCACACTGCTGAGGGGGTTGAGGGGGGGGCGTAGTGCGGTCTTTTAAAGCGGCAGGAATGTTCACACTTGGAGAGTGGCGTCTGCTGCTAACATTGCAGGAGATGCATCTGGACAGGGACAGGGGTCTGGGTGGAGCCCCTGGTGCAGACCAGGAGGATCTGTCCATGGAAGTGGCACCCTTGGTGGATGTTCTCTGGACCAGTGCGGAGTAGATGAGGCGCGTTACTTTGTGGAGGATGGATGGTGATGGATGGATGGTGAGGGACGGGGAGGGGGGTGATTTCAGGGAGGGACATGGATGATGGTGCATTAATGCAGTCATCTGCTGATGCACGCACATTTCAGATTTGTATTTATTTTGTTTATATAGCGCTGTACTCCAAAATGCTGAACATTTTAACAACTTGATACATATAACAATATAACAGCAGAAGCAAATTACAACTATGAAACAGTAAGAAGAGCAATTAAACTGAAGGGAATAGGGAGAGTGAGGGAGAGGGAGAGGGAGGGGGAGGGGTGAGGAGGAGAAGGAGGAGGGAGAAACGGAAGGGGAAAGGGTGAGAGTGGGGTGGTGTGGGAGGGGTGGGAGATGATCAAGGAGAAAAAGATAAAGGAAGGAGGGGAAGCAAGAAGGGGGAAGGGTTTCATGGCAGGGAATGGAGAAGGAGAGATTTAAGGGAAGTGCGGAATGAGGAGAAGGTAGGAATAGAGAAAATTGAGAGAGGTAAGGAGTTCCAGTGCAGGGGAGCTAGGAGCTGGAAGGAGCGGAAACGGGAGGGGACACAAGGGGACGGAGGAGCAGTGAGAAGGAAGTGTTCAGCAGAACGAAGGGAGCGGGTGGGAGTGTAGAAAGAGATGAAGGAGGGGAGATACGGGGGAGCAAGACCATGGAGAGATTTAAAGACTAGGCAGAGAAAGTGAAATTTAAGTTGGGAGAGAAATGGAAGCCAACCAAGGGAGGAAAGGGAAGAAGAGATGGAGTCACGGGAGGTAAGGAGACAGAGGGTACGGACGACAGAATGGTAGATAGATTTGAGGGGGGCGAGATGAGAAGTAGGTAGTCCAAAGAGTAAGGAGGAGCAGTAGAAGAGGCGAGAGAAGATAAGGGAGGAGATTAAAAGTTTAGTAGCATGGAAAGTGAGAGAGGGGAGGACTTTGCGTATATTGAAGAGGTGGTAGCGACAGGCACGAGAAGTGAGAGAGATATGGTGGGAGAAAGGAGTCAAAGTGAATGCCTAGGTTGTGATTATGGGCAGAGATAGGGAGATTAGTATGAGGAAAGTGAATGAAAGGTGAAGGAGAGGGAGGGGCGAGAGAGTTGGAGGGGAAGAATACGACTTCAGTCTTGTCAGTGTTGAGGGAGAGAAAGCAGGAACACATCCAGTTCTTTATGGCAGTAAGACAGGAAGAGAGTTTCAGGTGGAGGTCGGTAGAGAAGGAAGAGAAGGAAAGGAGGCAGTACTCTAGAGGCTGGGTTGGAGAGGACCAGCCTCCCCAGGAAACAGTAAAAGAGGGGGAGGAGAGGTAAGAGGATAGCCAGTTAAGAACAGAGCCTTTGAATCCAAAGGAAGAAAGAGTGTTGAGAAGAAGGGGGTGATCGACAGTGTCGAAGGCAGCGGAGAGGTCAATAAGAATAAGGACAGAGTTGCTTAGAGTGTCGAGCGGAGAGGAGGGAGTTAAGGATGTAGGTGAGGGCAATTTCAGGAGAGTGTTTAGGACGGAAGCCAGATTGAGAGGGGGGTAGGAGAGAGAGATTAGTGACAAAGGATGCGAGCTGAGAGTAGGCGAAGCGCTCGAGAGGCTTAGAGAGGAATGGGAGAAGAGAGATAGGACGGAAGTTAGAGGTGAGAGGGGATCAGCAGAAGGTTTCTTCAAAATCGGGATGATAGTGGTGTGCTTGAAATCAGAGGGGAAGGTAGCTGAGGAAAGGCAGGTGTTGAAGAAGGAAATTAAGTAGGGAATAAGAAGAGGGTAGATCTTGGGGATAAAAAGGGAAGGGAGTGGGTCGGTTGGAGCAGACGTGGGGTGGGCTTTGGAGAGGAGGGTGGAGACGTCAGAAGGGGAGACAGGCGAGAAGTCAGACATGCAGGATGAGGGGGAGGGGGAAAGGGAGAAGAGGGGGAATAAGAGGAGCAGTTGATTTTTTGCCGAAGGGCAAGAATCTTGGAGGAGAAGAAATTAGCAAAGTCAGAGGGAGAAAGGGTAGAAGAGGTAGAGGGAACAGGGGTAGGAGGGGAGAGAAGTCGAGAGAGAGTTTGGAAGATGCGCCAAGGGTGGGAGGCTTGGGAGTGGAGAAGGTTAGAATAGTAGGAGCGTTTAGCAGAGGCAAGATTTGTATACAATTATTTGTGATTTCTTTGATTTTATTGTGTGTATTTTAAAGCGCATCCCTTTTGAGAATTGGGGGTGGACTCTAAAATTCACAAACACCCCTGATTTGTGTAAACGTGCGAAGAGGTTCACAAGAGGTATTTTATTGGATGCATATTTTTGTACTGACTGAAAATTTGCATCAATCACTTGTGCCAAAAGAATTTGAGATTTCGAAGGCAGGCAATGTCCAATCACACACAGTCTAGCTCTTTTGGAGACTGTATTAAAGTAACTAAGAGGGTGGATCTTGAGGACGAGAGTAACCTAGGGAGTAGTAATCAACCTATACCAACCTAGCCTAGGGAAGTTGCCAGCATGCAGTATCAGCACACATGAAGAATACATACAAAGGGAGTCTATTTCCAAGCAGTGGTTTCTTCTATCCCTTCTGTGCGAGATCAAGTTTTAATGTAGAGCCTTGTCCTGTGATTGCCTAAGTCCATGTTTGCAAACCCTAGTGGTGAGGAGCAAGCACGCGGCGCTACTCCGATAGGGCTTGTGTGCCATTGGCTCCCGAGGATCCTCAAGGAACGGCCTGCTGATTGGTTACGTCCCTAGTGGATCCTCACATCGTGCTGACAGTAAAGAAAGAGCTAGTCAAGCTTTCTCTCACTTACAAGGGAAACAACGAAAGATCGTTTTGGAACAGGTTATGTCAAAATGATTGCCAGGATTCCTCTTGATGCTGCAGCAAGGCTCTCTGGTCCCCCGACGCCAATCTGGCTTTCATATGATAGATCTGATGTCCAGTGGGCCTCCTTGACTCAGTGATCAGTGCTCGATGGCAGATCTTCCTTGATGCCCCATCACCGGCTCTCCCACAATACCATTGGGCTACAATGGCAGTCGTCAGATGACCTCAATTGGTTGTGCTCGGACATCATTCTCTGTACCCTTCCGTAGGAGGAGCTGAGATGCGGACTCTCAAAATAGCAGCAAGAAACTGAACGCTGATCTGTGAACATTGTTGGGTTTTTTTTTGGGTTCTTCATCAATGCAGAATTATCAGATCCTCTGCATGCAGCAGTGGCCCTATGGTAGGGACATCTGAGCAGGTTTGGATGGCCATCTTGGCCGTTATTTGGCGATTGCTAAAGGGAACATCTGCCGCCGCCATTTTGCGACTTGTGGACCTCATCAGCTGAAGTGTAACACCTGAGATTTAACCAGGGTGGCCAGATGTCCCGTTTCTGCTGGAACTCTCCTGGAATTGGACCCTTTTTCCCAGCGTCCCAAATGATGGTTGTCCCGAAAATCCATATCCTGGTTTTGAGGGGAGAGTCGGGTGACCGTTTGGTGAGCACTGGAGGTTGAAGCATCATGCATTCTCATGCTTCCGCTGATGTCAGTATCAGAGTCACTTTCGTCGGTGTCTAATGCACAATCGTCTGTCGTGATGTCAGGTGTCAGGTGTCAGGACAGGTGAGATTGACCTGCTGGGATTGTGTGAGCAGGGGATCATCAAACCCATTCAGTGTACTGAATGGTTGTCCCCCATTGTCGTGACCCAGCGTCTGGATGGTCAGATCAGGTTTTGCATTGATTTAAGGGATATGAATCGCAACATATTGATCAACAGACTTCCCTTACTAAGAGTGAATGAAATGATTAACAATCATGCATGAGGCGGAGTGGCACTCAATGCTCAACCTGTCGTCAGCCTACCACCAGGTGGATTTGCATCACACGTCAAGAGTGCTGACAGGTTTTATCACACCCATGGCGGCATATCAGTTTAAAAGATTGCCTTTTGTCCTGGCGTCAGTGTCTGCCATCTTTCAGAAGATCATGGGAGATTTATTAGGGGATGTTCCCGGGGTAAAATGCTTTCGGGCTGATATTCTTGTGGGAGCAAAATCTGAGTTGGGACATGAGGTGAGGGTGCATGAAGTTCTCAGTAGACTAGAGGCGGTAAAAAAAAAGAAAGAAAAAGGCCAAATTAAAGTACATCAGGTGTCATTCTTGGGTCACAGATTGTCTGGCAAAGGTTTGGAAACCTGCCCAGAGATGGTAAATGCTCTTTTGGAGATCAGGTCGCCCTCAAACAAGGATGAGTTGAGGTCATTCTTGGGCGTAATGGAATGTTATGCTATATTTGTGGAAAACCTTTTTGCAAAATGTTCTTTATTGAGAGATCTGTTGAAAGTGAGGGCAGAGTTTGTGTGGGGTGTTAGGAAAGATTTCGTAATTGTAGGTAATTTTCCTTCCATGTGGCAACCCCTAAACTTTTTGCTGTTGTTTTTCACCTTGTTCTCGACTTTGCCAGAGAAGTGCAGCCTTCTGCTGCACTCCTCTGGGCTTTCGCTCCTTTCTTACGGGGAAACTGACATGCCCTTAAGACAGTCAGTACCGGGGAACGCTGTTTCCCGTAGTTTCTTTTATCATGTTGCGGCTTTCGTGCAACATGACACAAGAGGGCACTGTAAGCTAAGTCACAGCTCTCTTGGGTCTCTAGCCTTCTACAGGCCCTAGATACTCGTTTAGGATTTTATCTGATCGGTGCAAGAGATTCAGGGACGGGAATGGTGGCAGCGATCGTTTCTTGTGTTTTGAGCTCCTTTTGGCGTTCTGAGCGCGTTTCTCGCGCTTAACCCAAAATGGTGGCCTGGCTCCCAAAATGGCCAGACCACGAGGATCCTTTGTCCTGTCCGCTGACCGTCTTGCTCCCTTCACCTTCCCCAGGTCGAGCCGACCCGGGGCCTTCCTTATTTGGGCATGTACTTTCCCGCGAAACACGGATGCTTTCGCGGGCTTCTACATGTCTTGTGTGTGCCTCCAGGATGTGGGCTGGGATGTCTGGTCCCAATACACATCCTGGGTGCCAGAGAGTCTAGGGTGGTGTGAATGCCTGGGACCACCGTGGTCCGTGATTGGTCCACGAATGGTGTGAGTGTTGATGAGCGGATCTCCCATTGGGTCCCCTCCGTTTTGGCGCGAAGGGAACCGTGGATAAGAGGGGGCTGGAAACACCACTACCATGTCGATCTCCTGAGTTCTCACGAACAAAGGAATACAGGAGCCAAGTATCCTGCAACCACGAGGCTGGACCGAGGAATCGCTGGTGACCCACTGAAGGACTTCTCCTCTGCACTGCTGTCGCCTTGTGAAACCCTTTTCACCTTTGATCGAACCAGAAGGCCTGTACTGGTACTTTGACCCTTGGAATAGCGGGAACAGCTATTCTCGGCATCTTCACCATCTCCTGCCAGTAAGCCTTCAGAAGCGTCTCTGGGCCATCCAGCTGACTGACCAGCTTACACGGGAGTCTTGCTCTGTAACCGCCGCCAGGTTGTGTAGTATTTCGAGTCCTTGTCACTCTCACACGCTTCGTACACTTGGCGTTCCCAGGTCTGAAGTGAGTAGTGTACATTTGGCTCAGATACACACGGCCGCTCCGTTGCCCTGCTGTGGTAACAAACTGTGCGGGTTTCTTCAATTGGGACGTCTTTTTACTCAACACGATGACGAGGCGTTCCCTGCTCTTCTGAACCTGCCAGCTGCTGAAACTGACGCGGAGAAGCCTGGGTCTGCTTGCATCGGGGACCGGTGAGTAGCATAGCTAGGATCTGGTCGCCCTCCTGCAGGAGCCCATTGCTTTTCCCCGCTGTGTCAAAACAGCGCCCTTTTCCGTACTCGCGCTCTGCTTCTGCCCACTGTGGAGGCTGCGCTTGAGTCGCGGAACTTGTTCTTCTTCTTTTGTGCACTAAACTGAACTGCCTGATTTCCCTCGAAGAGCTTCTCCTTTTGCCCGTTGGCACCAGCGCGTGCAGGTACTTTTGAGCACAAGGCTCCACTCTTCGCAGGGCTCGGACTTCCATCTAGTTAGGTGCCTCTGAAGGCGGACTGGGTCTAAGCATTATTTCGCACTGCCTGTCTTCCTTCCCTTTTAGGTGGACTACCCATTTCGTGCATATAACGCTTGAGACTTGTTGTATTTGTATATATATTGTATTGATATGGTATGTGTTGGTTTACTATCGTTATATTGTGATTTTCTCGCTACGGTCATTGTTTTAAAGGCCTTGGAATAAATGTGTATATATTTTTAATATAACAACTGTTTGGAGTAGTTTGTAAGTGTTCTTGCTTTGTGTGCTCATTGCGGGCTTTCAGTCACCCTCACCCCTCTTGAGACCTAGTCTTGACCGCTGCGATCGCTACCTTGATTGGTCTGGCTCGTCCAGAGGTTACCCTGTTCCAAGTAATTAGGTTGGCCTTCTGAACTTCTGCGCCACCAGGACAGAGTTCAGAAATCCGTCTTAACATGGGGGAAGAAGGAAGAGGAGGTGTTTAGGATGATGAAGCAGGAAGTGGCTAACGCGCCCACTTTATACAGATTCGATCCCTTGGCACAGATGATAAATATTGTGGATGCATGTGCATGTGGTTTGGGTGCTGTACTGAGTCAGTCCATAAAGGGGTGGAGGTGCATTTGTTTGCATCATGTGCCCTCACGGCGACAGAGTCAAGGTATTCTACCATTGAGCATGAGAGCTTGGCATGCTATTGGACTTCAAATTACTTCTAAACGTATGTTTGAGGAATTAACTATGTAATCAGAAGTGATCATAAGCCTTTGGTGCATTTATTTTCCACAAGGGGCTCGGGTTTGGCTACACCAAGGTTAGCTAGATGGTTGTCTGCATTGCAGGGATTCAACTTTGTGGTGAAAATAGTTCCGGGACATTGTAATCCAGTGTCATATTGCTTATTGAGGTCCTCGAGCATGGTTTCTGATGAGGGGGAGGTGGAATGCGATGAGTGGATTGCGCAGTGGGTGAATACCGTGGACAGTGCATTTTCCAAGGAGATTTGGTTGGAGGGCCTTGAGTGTGACATGGAATTGAAGGAGGTTGTGGTTAGGACCGAGCGTGGGTGGTGCTCTGGTGTGGAGGTCAGTTCTCCGTTCTACAAGGTACAGAATGAGTTGAGCAGCTCAATGAGGGGCTTGGCAAGAGACTTGTTGGTTCCTCCAACATCGCTTTGGAGAGAATGGGTTAAGTGTGCTCATGGAGGCCATCTTGGTAAGGGTTTAATCAAATGCAGGTTGAGAGCCAAGTTTTTATGGCCTGCTGTGGACAACATGGTGGATGAGGAGGTGGGTTTTTGTGTTCCCTGTGGGGCTAGTGACACATCGTTAAAGACCCAACCGATGAGGATTGGGATTGTTGATGTTATAGAGCATGCATGGGAGAAAGTGGCTATTGATTTTATGGGGCCCGTGAGTATGTTGGGGCAGGAACATAGATTTGCCATCGTAGTAGTGGACTATGCGTCAAGATGGAGTTCGTGGAAAGCATTTCTACCAAGTGCGTGATTGATTTTATGGAAAGGTGGTTCTCTAGAGAAGGCTATCTCAATGTTGTGATTTCTGATAATGGAGTTCAGCTGTTGTCGCGGTTAATGCATGACTATTTAGATGGTAATGGTATCGATAATCACTGTACCGCTTTGTACCATCGCATGGCCAATGGTCTCATTGAATGCACTAATGGTATTATAAAAGAGACCATTCAATTGGCATTTGCTAATGGTCTTGATTGAAGGAAAAGTGTTTAGGAAATTGGGAGAGTGTTCAGAGACATGCCACATGTGTTAACAGACTTAACTCCGTTTGAGAAGGTGAGGGTAGGAAGATGCATTCAGAGTTGTTCCCACATAGGTTGGTTGAGGATGAACACATTGGAAGTGAGCAGAAGCTGTTGAAGGGGAGGGTGGTGTGTGTGAGTGATGTAGTGTGTATAATGAAGCCATTTAGTGTACTGAAAGGCTACTCCCATTATTCTGATCCCATCAAGGTGGTGAGGGTGGACAAAATGCATGTGGTGACATGTGATGGAAGGTGGCGGAGCATGGACCGTGCAGCGACTGTGCAGCATCTGGAGGTAAAGAAAAGTGCTTCTCATGAAGTGACAGTTGAGACCGTTAACAGCGACTTAGACAGTTGGATCCCTGACATCCATGCGGGTGGACCTGCTTTGGCGTCTTTATTTCTCAATAAAGTTATCATATCTAGAGATGCCATATCTATAACTTACTGTGTGTGAGTCATTCATCATTACGGCAATCTGGTAGGGTAGCCAACTTCCTGGCATCATGCTTGCACAAACGGTGGCAATGGCATCACAGCATCATTCAGCTTTGGCATACCCCATTTGTTCTTTAAGCACTTGGTGAATTACTGTTACCACTCTAACACGCAGCTTAATTCCATTGCTAAAAGTTTGTCCTTGAGAGGTGATGGTCATGTTTTTTTAACGGTAAATACGACCATCGCTATTCCAGGAACAAAGTGTTAGCATTTGAATTAAGCCAGGTGTTAGAGCGATAACAGTCAGCACGGCTGACAAGGCTGCGGTAGCAGGCACAAAAAGGAGACCTGGGTGGAGACTGCTTACTGAACGGAGTCAGGACTTTTCCCTGTCCTGCAAGGGGCAAAGTCTTCCAAAACGGGACAGTCCTGCAAAATACGGGACGGTTGGCCACCCTACAAATCTGGTCACCCTAAATTACACAATTCCAGCTAAAGAGCTAGTCAGTTTTGGTAGCCGGGTGCTTGTACGTGATATTAATAATTGTTTAGTAACATCTGGAAGCCTCGAATGTACTAGTGTGGTCCCACAGCAGGACTAAAGCTGAGTCGTGTGACGTCACTTCCGCTAATCCTATGATCTTGCTGAAATTACTCCTTTGTCAAAGGTCAACACTGGGATGCGTTCCCTGTGAGGGTTCAGGGATCTGAGGTTGTGGCAATGGAATGCGAGGAGTTTGTTGGCGAATGGGCAGGAGTTGAAGAAAGAGTTGGTGAAAGTGGGTGATGTTGACGTTGTGTGTGTTCTGGAGATGTGGTCGAGAGAGGGTATTCATTTTCGTTTCCCGGGTATGTGTTGTTTAGGAAAGATAGACTGGCGGGCCGTGGGGCAGGGGTTTGCATTTTGGTGAAGCATGGTATTCAATGTTCTGTCCTTGAGTTTGGGGCGGGGGGGGGTTGCAGTTGATTGGTGTGAAGTTATTTACAGGTTCTGATGTGTTGGTAGTTTTGAATTTCTACAATCCGTGTAGACCTCTTGATGTGGGGGCTTTGCAGCAGGCCTTGGGGCAGCGTGACAGGTATATTTTTTGTGGGGATTTTAACTGCCACAATACGTTGTGGAATAGTGCTGTGACAGATGTTAATGGGGCTTATCTGGAGGTGCTGGCTGATGCGTGTGGGCTTGTGTTCTTGAACTGGCCGGGGCATGCTAGGGCTGACATTCATACCGGTATGGGATCTTGTTTGGATTTGACCTGGGTCTCAGCATCTTTGGTTTCTAAGTGTGTTTGGATACTGAGGACAGATGGGGAGATGGGGAGTGATCATGGGTCTATATCCGTAGAGGTGGGTGTCAGGGTGGGGAAGTCGGCAAGTTCTGCCCGAGGGAGTGTACCTTCCATAATTTGGATTGGGTCAAGTTTGGAGAGGGGTGTAGCAGGTTGATGGGTGTGATGGGGTGGGTGATGCTCAGGGGAGGAGGTGCCACCCACTGTGGATGCGATGTATTTGGCTCTGCAACATACATATCTTTCAGAGTGTTGTGGCGGAACTGGCCCCGGGTCGAGGTAAGCTCTTCCAGAAACCTGACGACCCGTGGTGGTCATCAGAATGTACAGCAGCTGTTCAGGATAGAAAAAGGAAGCAGCGGAAGGACGTGCATACTAAAGTGGTGGTGGACATTGTCGCATATAAAAAAGCTAGGGCGCTGGTGCAGAGGGTGATTCGATGTCATAAGCGAGTGTATTGGCGAAATTGTTGTAGTACTCTAAAACACTGGCCTTGACGCATAAATGCCTTCATGGGTTGCCCCCCCCTACCTAGCCCACAGAATTGTCCCCCACACCACCTCGAGACCGTCGAGAGCGGCGTATGCCAATAGATTAACGGCACCCATCACACACAGAGTGCGGGCGGGTGGCACTAGCTTCCCCAATATGGCTGCTACCTTCGGGAACTCCCTCCCATTGTAATTCCGACAGATTGACTCTCACTCAGCTTTCAGGAAAGCTATCAAAACTAGGCTTTTGTGTGATATGTTTACTCATGTTCATTCGCAAACTGCTGTACACACTGTCTGTTTTCCTGTAAATGTAGCTGATCACTATGCATTAAGTAACTTTGTTGGGCCGCATTCATGGAACCCTGAATCAAGTCTCCATTCATGTCTTTCATAGCGCCTCTATGCCTGAGGGCTGTAGTGCGCTCTATAAATTCTAATAAATAAAATACAATAAATAAAATGTTTGTCAAAGGTGTGGGCGAGGTTTCGGCGTATGTCTGGGCAGGCGAGTGGTGGAACTCTGATTTCAGTTATTACAGATGCGGGTGGGAAAGCAGAGGCACTATGAAAGTATTTTGCGGGTGTGCATAGCACAGAAAATTATTCTCTGGTGTCCAGACGGAAAATGGCAGAGCTCATGGCTGTTAATCGGGGTGTGCTGAATGTTGAGGACAAATGGACATCCAGTATGGATATGTCCTTCCCTTTGTGTGAGGTGTGGGCTGTGCTAAGGGACCGACAGGATTCAAGTCCGGGTGAGGATGGGGTACGTTATATTTATTTGCAGCATTTGCCGGATTTTTGCTTGCTGGAGGTGTTGCGGCTGTTTAATGTTGTGTGGGATCACGGTACACTGCCTAGTGGGTGGAAGAGGGCTGTCATCCTCCCGATTCTGAAATTGGGGAAGCCAGCTGGGTTGTGTGGGTCCTATCTGCCCATTGCTTCGAAATCTGTTTTGTGCAAGGTGATGGAAAAAATGGTGTGTGGCCGTCTGGTGCACTTTCTGGAGTCGGAGCAGCAACTGAGTGTGTATCAGCATGGGTTTCGTAAGTCTAGATCTGTGATGGATGCAGTTGTGGCGTTGGCAACCGATGTGGAGGAGGCATTGTCCTGTCGGGAAATGGTGGGGGCGATCTTTGTTGATATGGAGAAGGCGTATGATATTGTGGAGGGATGGGTTGCTATATGTGTTTTGCGAAAGAAAGGTGTGGAGGGGAAGATGTTTTCCTGGATTAAGGATTTTCTGATGAATAGGGTGTTTCGGGTGCGTGTTGGGGATGTGTTTTCCCGAGAGTTTTTGATGGAAAATGGGACACCCCACGGTAGTGTTATCAGCTCTATTTTGTTTCTTATAGCGGTGGATGGCCTTATGGAGAAAGTTTGGGAGTGTGCTTGTCAGGTGGGATTCTATGCAGATGATGGAGTGATTTGGGAAAGGGGTAAGGTGGGACGAGTGATTCAAGGAAAGTTGCAGGCGGCTTTGGAGGTAATGGAAAGGTGGTGTCAGGATTGGGGTTTTAAGGTGTCCTCCTCTAAAACGGTGTGTATGCTGTTTAACAGGCGACGTAGTGGTGTCAGTTTGTATCTCAAGTACAGCGGGGATGTGTTGGTCCGGGTGTCGGAATTCTGGTATCTTGGTGTGCTCTTGGATGAGTGCATGTCATAGAAGTTGCAAGTGGAAAAGGCTGTGGCAAAGTGTAAACAGCTTCTTAATTTGTTGAAATCAGTGTCGGGTGTGGAGTGGGGTGGAGGGCAGAGGAGTATGAGGATGTTGTATGTGGGGTTGGTCAGGAGTGTGCTGGAGTTCGGAGTTCAGCTGCAGTGCAGTTATAGTAGGACTCAGCTTAATGTGTTGGATGGTGTCCAGGAAAGGGCAATGAGAATTGTGACTGGGACTGTTCGGTCATCCCCCACAGAGGCCGTGCAAGTGTTGGCAGGGATGTTGCCATTGGATTTGAGAAGGGAGGAGTTGAGTGCTAAGTATTGGTTGCATTGTAAGTCCCTCAGTGAGTGGCATCCTGTGAAGAAGTGTCTGGTGGTTAATTGGATGCATGCTTATAAGAGTGGGAGTTGGGAGAGGAAAGGGGGGAGTTTTGGATTCCATGCGGACAGGCTGGTGAAACGATTGGCGGTGAAGGGGTTGTGTATGGTGGAAGACGTGGATAGAGATGTAGGGTTTATTTGGATGCAGCATGATCCAATTGTCTGTTTGGATTTGGCCAAGGTGGTGATCAAGAAGGGTGGTGATCTGTGGTGAATTGGCGGTGCAGTATGTGGAGGGGAAAGTTGGCACTCAAGTATTTACGGATGGTTCCAGGGATCCGGAGAGGAACAGCGTTGGGATGGCTTGTTATTTTCAGGCGGATGCAGAGTTTTGGGTGGCTAGGATGTGGGATGATGTATCCGTCTGCACGGCGGAGTTAATGGCTATTAATATGGCGGTGCTTAGGATTGTAGGGAAACAGTTGGCTGGGGTGGTGGTGTTGTGGATTCGATGAGTGCATTGTTGGCTATCAAGGAGGGGAATTGTGATAGGAGGGATATAGTTGTGCTCAGACCGCGATTAGAGGAGTGTGTTGCAGGGGGTACCTGCAGGGGGTACCGTGGTGAAGTTGGCTTGGGTTCCCAGTCATTGTGGGGTCTTGGGTAATGAGTTGGTGGATCGGGCTGCGTATGGGGCCACGTTGCGCGGGAGGTGGATGTGAAAGTCCCATTGAATGTGGCTGAGATACAGGGGATGGTGCGAGGAAAGATGAAGGATATGTGGCAGGATCAGTGGGATAGGAGTTCAAAGGGGCGGCAATTGTATGCAGTGTGCATGGACGTGTGGGTTCGGGCGTTTGAGGGGGGGTGGAGTTGACACGAAGGGAGGAAACTATTTTAAATCACCTTAGGGTGGGTCATGTGGGGTTGGCGGGATGGTAGTGTTTGATGGGTAGAGTTGCATCAGCGCCTTGTGAGGCTTGCGGGTGCCCAGAGACGGTGCCTCATTATATGTTGGACTGTGTGAGGTTTGATGTGGAACGAGAATTGCTCAGAGTCAGGGTGAGTGGCATTGGGGTGGTTGTACAGGGGTTATCCGATCTGTTCAGTTGGAATAGAGGGGTGATGGATGAACAGTGTAGGTTCCTGCTTCAGTTTGTGCAGGAGACGGGGAAGTGGGATGAGAACTAGTGGAGGTCGATGGCTGATTGGTGCTAATTTTAGCGAACACCATCTTAATAGATGGAAATCGCGGCTTCGGGTTTCTGGAGTCATCCTAACAAGACGAAGAAGAACGCTGGGATGCGGGGTACTAACCTTACTGTGTGTGCACCCCTTGGCGTGTTCTTGATTTCTACCTCCAGGCAGGTGAGGGCAGAGCTCAATCACCTGCTCCCTGCCTCTGCCTTTCACTCGCCTCCCCCCTCCCCGCAAGTGCAAGGAAACCAAACACTTCTGCAAAACAAGAGCTTTGAACTTCGCCGATAAAAGATGGCTTTTCTAAAGGGCTGCCTGCACAAAGATGGATGGAGGTTTCAAAGCCAGATTTCAAAGAGAGGGGCGGGAATGTGACCCGAGCCCTCCCCGGGGAGGGGTGTGGTCCTTCCTCGCCCCCAAAGAGCGATGAGATCCAGGGCCCAGGGGCGGGAGTGAGTCACACTGTTCTCTCTCGGATCAGATAAAATAGAATTCCATGAAGAGTACTTTGTTGGCATGGCAACCGAGACAAGCCCTTCCAAAGTAAATACACGGAATGCATAAAATGCTGCACACATTTCTGTGTCCTGGGGGTGGGGGGTGATCTGTGCTTGTCGCCTCCTGGCACTCTCGGGCACGAGCTGTTTACGCCACAAGGATTTAAGCCACGAGGAAAAGCATCGCCCCGTTTCTGCACGGTCACAATGACATATTTTCACACAAGGTCTTGCAGAGGTGACCTTTACAACTTGTGGCTGCTCACTTTCAAGGTCACAAAGGCCTCTCTTGTTCAGGCAGTTTCAAAACCAAGAAGCTGCCCTTTCCACCTCTACCACGGAACCCCCTTATTCGGGACTGCCCCGGTAGGAGTGTTGCCAAGGGGAGAGGGGGACGGGGGTGCAATGTCGTGTTACTCAGCCTGTGCCACTGTTTTGGCCAAACAGCTAGCTATACGTAGGACTGGTTCGCTGGGTGCCCACACAATGCCAGGCACTGTGCTCTCTTTTCCTCCCTTGGCACAGTGTGTTCCGGGCTTTCGCGGTTCCTTGCCAACTGGGGCTCCACTTGCCCTCGTCAGTAGGTGGGGTCAATAGGAGGGCATCGTTCAGCGGTGACTCTCAGCGCCTTAAATGGAAACCCACCGAAGCACTATAGCAGAGTACTAGTACTCCTCCAGTAAAATCATTGGCTTCATGCTGAGAAGTGCCGGTACTATGCCTTGTAAATAGAAGAAGTGCAGGTACTCACTAAAACACTCTAGCACAGTGCTGGTACTCCTCCAGTAAAATCATTGGCTTCCTGCTGAGAAGTGCCGGTACTATGCCTTGTAAATAGAAGAAGTGCAGGTACTCACTAAAACACTCTAGCACAGTACTGGTACTCCTCCAGTAAATCATTGGCTTCCTGCTGAGAAGTTTCGGTACTATGCCTTATAAATAAAACAAGTGCAGGTACTCACTAAAGCACTCTAGCAGAGTACTGGTACTCCTCCATTAAATCATTGGCTTCCTGCTGGGATGTGCCGGTACTATGCTTTGTAAATAGAAGACGTGCAGGTACTCACTAAAGCACTATAGCAGAGTACTGGTACTCCTCCATTAAATCATTGGCTTCCTGCTGAGAAGTGACGGTACTATGCCTTATAAATAAAACAAGGGCAGGTACTCACTAAAGCACTCTAGCAGAGTACTGGTACTCCGCCATTAAATCATTGGCTTCCTGCTGAGAAGTGCCGGTACTATGCCTTGTAAATAGAAGAAGTGCAGGTACTCACTAAAGAACTCTAGTAGAGTACTGGTACTCCTCCATTAAATCATTGGCTTGCTGCTGAGAAGTGCCGGTACTATGCCTTGTAAATAGAAGAAGTGCAGGTACTCACTAAAGCACTCTAGCAGAGTACTGGTACTCCTCCATTAAATCATTGGCTTCCTGCTGAGAAGTGTCGGTACTATGCCTTATAAATAAAACAAGTGCAGGTACTCACTAAAGCACTCTAGCAGAGTACTGGTACTCCTCCATTAAATCATTGGCTTCCTGCTGAGAAGTGCCGGCACTATGCCTTGTAAATAGAAGAAGTGCAGGTACTCACTAAAGCACTCTAGCAGAGTACTGGTACTCCTCCATTAAATCATTGGCTTCCTGCTGAGAAGTGTCGGTACTATGCCTTGTAAATAAAACAAGTGCGGGTACTCACTAAAGCACTCTAGCAGAGTACTGGTACTCCTCCATTAAATCATTGGCTTCCTGCTGAGAAGTGCCGGCACTATGCCTTGTAAATAAAAGAAGTGCGGGTACTCACTAAAGCACTCTAGCAGAGTACTGGTACTCCTCCATTAAATCATTGGCTTCCTGCTGAGAAGTGCCGGCACTATGCCTTGTAAATAGAAGAAGTGCGGGTACTCACTAAAGCACTCTAGCAGAGTACTGGTACTCCTCCATTAAATCATTGGCTTCCTGCTGAGAAGTGCCGGCACTATGCCTTGTAAATAAAAGAAGTGTGGGTACTCACTAAAGCACTCTAGTAGAGTACTGGTACTCCTCCATTAAATCATTGGCTTCATGCTGAGAAGTGCCGGTACTATGCCTTGTAAATAGAAGAAGTGCAGGTACTCACTAAAGCACTCTAGTAGAGTACTGGTACTCCTCCATTAAATCATTGGCTTCCTGCTGAGAAGTGCCGGCACTATGCCTTGTAAATGAAAGAAGTGCAGGTACTCACTAAAGCACTCTAGTAGAGTACTGGTACTCCTCCATTAAATCATTGGCTTCCTGCTGAGAAGTGCCGGTACTATGCCTTGTAAATAGAAGAAGTGCAGGTACTCACTAAAGCACTCTAGCAGAGTACTGGTACTCCTCCATTAAATCATTGGCTTCCTGCTGAGAAGTGCCGGTACTATGCCTTGTAAATAGAAGAAGTGCAGGTACTCACTAAAGCACTCTAGCAGAGTACTGGTACTCCTCCATTAAATCATTGGCTTCCTGCTGAGAAGTGCCGGCACTATGCCTTGTAAATAAAAGAAGTGCGGGTATTCAGGACCGGCAGGTACCTGGCCAATGAACTCGTTGGTGACTCTAATATAGCTTTATGGACCTGTAGGGGGGCCCGTACCGGGCGTTATGGGCCCTGGAAACCGAATAAAAGGTTAAAGTTTAACGAGGTAGGAGGGACCATAACCGCAGTACGGCTATTAAAGCACCCTCAGTATTTTATTAAATAAAGAAAAAGAGATACATGACTAATACATGCTGCATAAATGAACGGGAAATAAATGCAGGTGTGAGTACATATTCCTTGTTTTTATCAGGCGGGTAATTAGCATTAAGGGGGGGGTGGAGTGTAATGCATATTATTTTTTAAAAAACAAGAGTGCATTATAACTTTTAGCAGATGGCACTGTTAAGATTTTACCCAAAAATATGTTTACTACATAGCTAGCAGGAGGCATCAAAATAAAAACGGGTGTACTCAGAAGGTTTAGCTAGCAGGAGGCATCAAAATAAAAACGGGTGTATTCAGAAGGGTTAGCTAGCAGGTGGGCATTAAAATAAAAACGGGTGTATTCAGAAGGTTTAGCTAGCAGGAGGCATTCAAATAAAAACGGGTGTACTCAGAAGGTTTAGCTAGCAGGAGGCATCAAAATAAAAACGGGTGTATTCAGAAGGGTTAGCTAGCAGGTGGGCATTAAAATAAAAACGGGTGTATTCAGAAGGTTTAGCTAGCAGGAGGCATTAAAATAAAAACGGGTGTACTCAGAAGGTTTAGCTAGCAGGAGGCATCAAAATAAAAACGGGTGTATTCAGAAGGGTTAGCTAGCAGGTGGGCATTAAAATAAAAACGGGTGTATTCAGAAGGTTTAGCTATCAGGAGGCATTAAAATAAAAACGGGTGTATTCAGAAGGTTTAGCTAGCAGGTGGCATTAAAATAAAAACAGGTGTATTCAGAAGGTTTATCTAGCAGGAGGCATTAAAATAAAAACGGGTGTATTCAGAAGGTTTAGCTAGCAGGTGGGCATTCAAATAAAAACAGGTGTATTCAGAAGGTTTAGCTAGCAGGAGGCGTTAAAATAAAAACGGGTGTACTCAGAAGGTTTAGCTAGCAGGAGGCATTAAAATAAAAACGGGTGTACTCAGAAGGTTTAGCTAGCAGGTGGGCATTAAAATAAAAACGGGTGTACTCAGAAGGTTTAGCTAGCAGGTGGGCATTAAAATAAAAACGGGTGTACTCAGAAGGTTTAGCTAGCAGGTGTGCATTAAAATAAAAACGGGTGTACTCAGAAGGTTTAGCTAGCAGGATGCATTAAAATAAAAACGGGTGTACTCAGAAGGTTTAGCTAGCAGGAGGCATTAAAATAAAAACAGGTGTATTCAGAAGGTTTAGCTATCAGGTGGCATTAAAATAAAAAAAACAGGTGTATTCAGAAGGTTTAGCTAGCAGGAGGCATCAAAATAAAAACAGGTGTATTCAGAAGGTTTAGCTAGCAGGAGGCATCAAAATAAAAACGGGTGTATTCAGAAGGTTTAGCTAGCAGGTGGGCATTAAAATAAAAACGGGTGTATTCAGAAGGTTTAGCTAGCAGGAGGCATTAAAATAAAAACAGGTGCATTCAGAAGGTTTAGCTAGCAGGAGGCATTCAAATAAAAACGTGTGTACTCAGAAGGTTTAGCTAGCGGGAGGTATTAAAATAGAAACGGGTGTACTCGGAAGGTTTAGCTAGCAGGTGAGCATTAAAATAAAAACGGGTGTACTCAGAAGGGTTAGATAGTAGGAGGCATTAACATTAAAACGGGTGTACGCAGAAGGTTTAGCTAGCAGGGGGTGTACTCAGAAGGTTTAGCTAGCAGTTGGTGTTCTCAGACGGTTTAGCTAGCAGGGGGTGTACTCAGAAGGTTTTGCTAGAAGGTGGTGTTCTCAGAAGGTTTAGCTAGAAGGGGGTGTACTCAGAAGGTTTAGCTAACAGGTGGTGCTCTCAGAAGGTTTAGCTAGCAGGGGGTGTTCTCAGAAGGTTTAGCTAGCAGGGGGGTGTACTCAGAAGATTTAGCTAGCAGGCAGTGTTCACAGAAGGTTTAGCTAGCAGGCGGTGTTCACAGAAGGTTTAGCTAGCAGGGGGTGTTCTCAGAAGGTTTAGCTAGGAGGGGGGTGTACTCAGAAGATTTAGCTAGCAGGCAGTGTTCACAGAAGGTTTAGCTAGCAGGTGGTGTTCTCAGAAGGTTAGCTAGCAAGCGGTGTTCTCAGAATGTTTAGTTAGCAGGTGGTGTTCTCTGAAGGTTTAGCTAGCAGGGGGTGTTCTCAGAAGGTTTAGCTAGCAGGGGGTGTATTCAGAAGATTTAGCTAGCAGGTGGTGTTCTCAGAAGGTTTAGCTAGCAGGCGGTTTTCTCAGAAGGTTAGCTAGCAGGCAGTGTTCTCACAAGGTTTAGTTAGCAGGTGGTGTTCTCTGAAGGATTAGCTAGCAATTGGTGTTCTCAGAAGGTTTACCTAGCAGGGGGTGTACTCAGAAGGTTTAGCTAGCAGGTCGTTTTCTTAGACGGTTTAGCTAGCAGGGGATGTACTCAGAAGGTTTAGCTAGCAGGTGGTGTTCTCAGAAGGTTTAGCTAGCAGTTGGTGTTCTCAGAAGGTTTATCTAGCAGGGGGTGTACTCAGAAGGTTTAGCTAGCAGGTGGTGTTCTCAGACGGTTTAGTTAGCAGGTGGTGTTCTCTGAAGGTTTAGCTAGCAGGGGGTGTTCTCAGAAGGTTTAGCTAGCAGGGGGTGTATTCAGAAGATTTAGCTAGTAGGCGGTGTTCTCAGAAGGTTTAGCTAACAGGCAGTGTTCTCAGAAGGTTAGCGAGCAGGCAGTGTTCTCACACGGTTTAGTTAGCAGGTGGTGTTCTCTGAAGGTTTAGCTACCAGGTGGTGTACTGAGAAGGTTTAGCTAGCAGGTGGTGTACTCAGAAGGATTAGCTAGCAGTTGGTGTTCTCAGAAGGTTTACCTAGCAGGGGGTGTACTCAGAAGGTTTAGCTAGCAGGTGGTGTTCTCAGACATTTTAGCTAGCAGGGGGTGTACTCAGAAGGTTTAGCTAGCAGGTGGTGTTCTCAGAAGGTTTGGCTAGCAGTTGGTGTTCTCAGAAGGTTTACCTAGCAGGGGGTGTACTCAGAAGGTTTAGCTAGCAGGTGGTGTTCTCAGACGGTTTAGCTAGCAGGGGGTGTACTCAGAAGGTTTAGCTAGCAGGTGGTGTTCTCGGACATTTTAGCTAGCAGGGGGTGTACTCAGAAGGTTTAGCTAGCAGGTGGTGTTCTCAGAAGGTTTGGCTAGTAGTTGGTGTTCTCAGAAGGTTTACCTAGCAGGGGGTGTACTCAGAAGGTTTAGCTAGCAGGTGGTGTTCTCAGACGGTTTAGCTAGCAGGGGGTGTACTCAGAAGGTTTAGCTAGCAGGTGGTGTTCTCAGAAGGTTTAGCTAGCAGGGGGTGTACTCAGAAGGTTTAGCTAGCAGGGGGTGTATTCAGAAGGTTTAGCTGGCAGGTGGTGTTCTCAGACAGTTAGGCTAGCAGGGGGAGTACTCAGAAGGTTTAGCTAGCAGGGGGTGTACTCAGAAGGTTTAGCTAGCAGGGGGTGTATTCAGAAGGTTTAGCTGGCAGGTGGTGTTCTCAGACAGTTTAGCTAGCAGGGGGTGTACTCAGAAGGTTTAGCTACACCACCTGCACAACTCTAGATATTCTTTCTACTTGTGTAGAGGCGTGTTATAAATGACTTATCATATATCATATCATACAGACCCCATTGGCTAAGAATGCGGTTGGAACAGCTATTGAGAGACCAGGGAATCTCACCAGATAGTTCGGTTCAGACCGGATCTTCTCAGGCCAAAGGTTCCATCGCCTTGGACCCCAAACAGAGAAACGTTGATCACCACGAGTGGCACATCGTGAACTGGGGTGAAAAGCAAGGGTTTCTTTGCAGCTCCTAAAGATCATCGGGCGAATATTACAATGAATACAGGCTCGGAGATATTGTGGCCCCAAACCCCAGCGACATTAGTGTATTAGACACAGAACTTTGACGAGCGAACGATTTCTCACCTGAACTCAGTGGCAAGACTTTGGCCTTCTGAGGCCTGGTCCCTCTTCTTTCAGCCCCAAAGAGAGCCGAACGGCGGAATTTCAAACAACCTGTAACTTGTTGATGGAAGAGAGTGGTATACCAGCAAACAAGCAGTTGCACTGTAAGAAGAAATGGAGATGAGGAGCGCACTCTGATTCCCAGTCACATTTACCTGCTAAAGCAACAGATAGGCTTCTCCTACAAACGTTTTCTTGACTCTATCAAGCATCAGGGAGGCTGTGTTTCTTTTCCTTTTCAGGTGTGTCTGGTTAATTCTCATTAAAATCTCTAAGGATTCTGGTACATGTAGTCGCACACATTTTCAATGCAGGTGACTAGGAACCAACTCTCCTCCAAAGCACACATCTTTCCATTGATAGGGGGAGGGCGGAAATCATGTTTATGGCACTCCATAGTAAGGCATGAGGACCCTGGTGCTGCTGCCTCTTGACCCAGGACTCTTGAAACACTGTAAGAAGAAATGGAGATTAGGTGCGCACTCTGATTCCCAGTCAGATTTACCTGCTAAAGCAAGTTAGTCTTCTCCTCCAAACGTTTTCTTAACTCTATCAATCATCAGGGAGGCTGTGTTTATTTTCCTTTTCAGGTGTGTCTGGTAAATTCTCATTAAATGCAGCAGGTATTCAACACTGGGAACTAGAGTGCGCGCCTCACCTTGCCTCTGTTTCTCTACAAAAGCAGTTGCAGTTGTCAAAGCAAACATTAATCATGGCCCCAACTACCACTAAATAGTCTTCTTTTGAAAGAAAGGGAAGAGTATGTTTAAGACAGAGGAAGCAGGTCTTCTTAACCAAAAGAATATGAGGGTGCTTCAACACAAGGCTATCCATCGGTATGGCGGCCGAGATTCTGAGTCATAACCAGCGACATGGAGCCATTAGTCCGGGCGGAAGGTAACTGATGGGAAGGTATAAGGGGTGTACAGACGTATGAAGGGCCAAAGACGGAAAGTTCTGTCTTGGACACGGGCAATTGAAGCCAGTAAGATCGCGCCCAGGACTGAATGGTGGATACAGTCCTTTGCTGGGACTGGTCAAGACCAGGATGATTCCATTTAGAGGAAGAGTGGTATCATCAGCACATGAGGCCAGCCAAGAGTAGAGTGTCAACACACAATGATGAGGCAGAACACGAGGCGACAGATAAGAGCGATCATTGGCCAGCCAAAAGGGGTGTCCAGAGTAACGTATCTAGAGGAGCCAAGCACTGTCTTCTGGAACCATTAAACATGGTGCGATCCCGTCAAGGGCTCGGCGAGATAGACAATGGCCGTCTGTTTATTGGTACCCAGGCTCCATATTCCCAAAGGCTGCCGAGAAGTCTAATGAATAGGCAGTGGACAATGTCCCAAGTCTAAAGCTCAAAGGTGGCATTACTGGACAAAAGACACGACTCAGTCCAATGGTCAGGACCAAATCCAGACTGATGACTCTCTAAAGACTTTCTATCTATCACAACACCTTGGACTTGGCTGGTACCAAAGGCTTCTAGTCTGGGCAGGATGACTATGTAGAGAATGTTGGCTGGGCTCACTGGAGAATGTTTAAGGGCAGGGTTGAGGCTCGGGAATGAGTGTTCTCGAAATTAAACATTCAAGGTCTGAGTGACTGGCACGATACATATGTAGTGAATCCTACTGAAAGCAGACGTAGCAATAGGATTTGCCGGAGAGTTATAGGATTTCATACTTTTAAGCTTGGGCTCTGCATCCTTCAAGGAGACCGATGTCAGTTAAATAAATCCAGTAACTTAGATTACAGAGTTTCAGCAAGCAATTATTCGGTCTCCATCCTGGGTATCACCAGCAGAGAGGAATATATTATTTTACTTATTTTGGCAGAGATAAACTCTGGGATGACATTGCGAAGCTCTGGCAGGCAGCCACGGTTGCACCAAAAGCTGGAGGAGACATCAGGTCATCGTCAACCTTAAAAAGTGCAACGACTTTATTGATGATCTCCTGAATAATGGTCAAATAGAATGGTAGTCTAGCCAAATATAAGACTTGACGGTCAGGAGTGAGCGAGTGAGTGGCTGTCGTACACACATTGCAAACAATAAGAACTGTCCAGCTATAGGGGAAATACTGCACTGTGTATAGAAGGAGAGGCTCCTTTCACAAACTCTGAAAACCTCTGCACAGATTCTATGTACAACTCATCAAAAGGAAGCGGCTGGAGTGTGCTGCCTGTGCCTGGAACCAAAGTCTTGCCTGCTAAGAGCAGAAAAGTCTTTCTTCAGTTTCTGTTTCCCAAGGAGGAGCTTTTCTTTTCTAAAGCTTGACAATGACGTGGTGCGTCGCGGAGTGTGGCTGCAGTGTTTTGTCTGTGTCTGGAAACAAAGTCTTGCCGGCTGGGAGCAGAACAGTCTTTCTCCAGTTTCTGTTGCCCAAGGAGGAGCTTTTCTTTACTAAAGCCTGACAACGACGCGGAGCGTTGCGGGCTGCGGCTGCATTGTGTTGCCTGTGTCTGGAAACAAAATCTTGCCGGCTGGGAGCAGAACAGTCTTTCTCCAGTTTCTGTTGTGCAAGGAGGATCTTTTTTTTAAAGCCTCACAATGACGCAGAGCATCGCAGAGTGTGGTTGGAGTGTATTTCCTGTGTTCCCTGTGGTCCGAGGCAAGAGACAGAAAACCCCAAGCCAAGCCCAAACTACAGATCATGGAGCCGGACCCGGCACAGGGCGTCCCCCAACGCACTAGAAGCCAACCTCGCCTGCAGCTTCTTACACTGTACTCTCTGAACACCCAAAACAAAACACAGGGGAGCAGTCAGATCGCACCGAAGAGCCCATCCCTTTGCAAGGTACATGCGATTTAATGTGTATTAACCCCACTCCTCCAACGTCCTAGCCAAACTTGGTCGCGGTCATGCTTCAGACCGCGGAGTCGACGCCACGTCCAAGTAGTATCATGTTTGAATCCATAATACAAAATCTTCCAAACAGCCGCCCGATACTCCTTGATATTTCATTTAGTGGTAAAGACCCAGACAAGTCCTTGGCACTGAGTTCTAAATCTCATAACGAGAAATCAGCTTCTCCCTTTTGGTGTGCCACGGGTGGCAGTAGATTATTTGCATCCAATTAGATGCTCTCCCAAAGCCCCCGAGAGTGTGGTAAACAAACAGTTGTGATGAACCAAATTAATGGTGCAACCTCACGGACAGCAGCTGAGGTGTCAGACTCAGACCCTCTAGCTGCTGCCACAGGTGAAACAGACTGCGCTTCCATTTTCCACTTCCCCACTCAATGTCTCTCAGGGTGAAGACATCAGAGGAAAGCTCCCAAGAAAAATACCCATTGACGAACCAGCAAGTAAATGAACTCAATGACAGCTGAAAGAAAACACTCGTGAGCGACAGCGGTTCACAAGTCAAACCGCCATCGATGACCTAAATCTGAGTCCACGTGAGTGGTCTCAACCGTGCTTAGTGACAAATTCAAACATTTTACCCAGCGTACGCATGGCAAAGAACCCAGAGTATTCTACAAACTCCATGACGACTCGTGTAATTCCAACAAATCTGGACCCTATAGTAACTTTGAATCCTGTTTGCCGGCTGAGCTCAACTGTATGCTCCCCCCATGACTCTGCTGATCGTGCATCCCAACTGAAAGTAAAGAAAGAAGCCCTGAAACGTCAAACATAAACACAAAACACTACAACACCCACAGTGAAATCTGAGGTTAATCCTGCAAACGATGAAAGACCAGGTAATAAACCAACAACTGATGGATAACAACGTTGAAGGAAACCTCCCATGTTGTCGTACACGTAGACCATGTGGATCTCAAGTATTCCGATCAGACTTGACAAAGTCTTCTACCTCAGATCTGTGGTCATCCGACTCCTCCCCAAACAGGATCGACTCCAGACTAGAAAAGAGACTGCATAGATTGAACAAACTTGATAGTCGACAGAGGGGTGGGCCGGACATAACTCAAGCACCCAACATCAACAAGACGCGGCAAACAATCAAACATTGCTAATGTCCTCGCTCACCATCTCTCTCGCCCCAGTTTTAAAACTTTAGGAGACCATTGATGATAACTTCAAAGACCAATCAACTTTGACGGCAATGATGAGTTTATTTGTATTTATGTTGAATATCTCATTGATACCACCAAAGAAAGATGGGACCAAGAAAGAGAGGTGGAAGCTAAAACTGGGAATGATCTAATGACTCTGCGGATAGAGGTCTTGAACACGTGCATACCGATCCAGGAAGGGAATGTTGCCAGAACTGCAATGGAAATAGCGCCTGGAACAGCCAACAATCAGGTAAACGTGCAAAAAGAACTATGAAAAAACCTGTGCACCAAGATGAAACGTCAGTAGAACTATGGCCGGGTGCCGTTACACAGTTGCTGAACAGGAGTCGGGCCAGTGGAACAGAACCAAGAGGCCTCCGCACGTGCATCCACCAGCACGCAAGTGGCACATGAAAAAGGATAAGAACCAAATGGAAATGGGCACAGAACCCTGAATGATAATGGGTCCTCTAAGTCTGTCGTAAATCTCCCCCCGTCTCACCTGTGATCGGGATCTCCCTTGTTCGGCCGCAGGACTCTTCCTGTAGATGGTTCGGGTCTTGAATAGGCTCGCCCGAGCCTCGTCAGGTTGCAGGACGCGTTCAGAGTTCCCGGAAGTTCGTGGTTCCAGGGTATCCAGGATAGCGATGAACGAGTAAGTAGGGGGGGAAATCCAGGAACAGGATAAAAGGCAAGGAAGGAAGTAAGAGGAACAAAGGAAACCAATGTAGAGAGTAAACACACGTCGGGTCACTACCGAAGATAGCGTTGAGACGCGCGGACCCGCAGGGGCGTGACCAATTTATAGTACGTGCCACGACGTGAAAGCTAGTGCGTAGCACGGAGCTTGGTACGGCCATGTTGGGAGGAACAAGGAGTACAAGCCCTTCGTGACAATGACCATGAGGTCCAGAAGGGGCAATTTCGCCGGGTCATGACAGCATGCCCCCTCCGAAGACTAGTTCCTCCAGGCTTGCCTGGGTGAATAAGATGGAATCTTCTGAGCAAACGAGGGGTCTTTAAATTAGAAACTGGTTCCCATGTTCTCTCCCTATGGGGGTAGCCTTTCCACTCGACCAGATATTGTAATCAACCCCTCCTATACCAGGAATCACATATCCTGGACACCTCATATTCCAACTGGTCGTCCACAACAACAGGTGTGGGTTTGAAGGGTTTTCTAGTAGAACTAACGTAGGGTTTCAACAGGGAAGTATGGAAGACTGGATGTATCTTCTTCCAGGAATCCGGAAGCTTAAGTCGGAAGGAGACGGGATTGATGATCTCCTTTATAAAAAATGGACCATAATAGCGAGGAGCTAATTTGTTTGGTCGTAGATGTCGAGGTAACATTTTTGAGGCTAACCAGACTTGGTCGCCAACTGAATAGGAAGGTGATGGTCTTCTCTTAGAGTCCGCATATCTTTTGGTTCGAGTCTGGGCCTGTTGTAACTGATCCTTGGCCTCTCTTTGTAAGTCGATCAGCATCTCAATCTAAGAGTCAAGGGTAGGTACCGGAGTAGATTCTGGAAGAACTGATGGTAAAACAGACGGGTGATAACCTTGACTGCAATAGAAAGGGCTGATCTTGAGAGCTGAATGATCTGAGTTATTGTAGGAGAATTCGGCTAAAGGTATAAGGAGAGACCAATCGTCTTGAACCTTGGTGGCAAAACAACGAAGATATTGTTCCAGGGCTTGATTTACTCGTTCCGTTGCCCCATTGGTTTGTGGATGATAGCCTGAAGAAAGGGCACATTGGATTCCTAGAACACGACAGAGGTGTTTCCAGAATTGTGAAATATACTGAGGTCCCCGATCCGAAGTAATCTTGGAAGGAAGGCCATGAAGATGAAAAATATGTTCCAGGAAAATTCCAGCAAGTTCTGAGGAAGATGGTAGTTTATACAATGGTGTAAAATGAGCTAGATGAGTGAACAAGTCAATGGTTACCATGATGGTTGTATATCCTCGGGAAGGTGGTAATTCAACAATGAAGTCAGTGGCAATAACTTCCCAGGGTCTGGTTGGCAACATAGGTTGTAGAAACAGACCCGCCGGCCTCTGATTATCGTATTTGTTCTGACTACAAATAGCACAGGTCTTGATGTATTGAACTACACCGGACTTCATCCCTGGCCACCAAAACTGTCTTTGTATAAGACGGAAGGTGTTGGTTACTCCTCGATGGCCGGAGTGAAGAGTATCATGGCATAGATTCATTACCTTCTGTTGAAGTTCTTTTGTCGGAATGACCACTGAATTGTTCTTGAATAAATATCCTTCCTTGATTGTTAGACGCCAGGGATTTTTCTTCGATATGTCCTTCCAGAGTTCAGATAATTGAGCCTGTACTCTGATTTCTTCCAGGAGATTGATCGCTTGAGCTACAAAGATTGTGGGTGGAAACATATTAGGATAGATCTTATCCTCCAAGGGAACGTAGTCGGGACGCCGAGAAAGAGCATCCGCAATCAAGTTTTGCGATCCAGGAACATGTGAAATTTGAAATTGATATTGAGCAAAGAAGTAGGCCCATCAAGCTTGTCTACTGTTCCTGCACATGGATTGTAGGACCTGAAGATTTCGATGATCAGTACGGACTTGAACTGGATATTTAGCACCCAGGAGTAGATGTCTCCATTCAGTGAAGGCATGACGAATAGCCAATAACTCCTACTCCATGACTGAGTAGTGAGTCTCGCTGGTGGTCAGGGTCCGTGAGAGATAATCAATGGGATGTTCCAACTTATCATCGGATTCTTGTTTTAAAACTGCTCCTATGGCGTAATTGGAGGCATCAGTTTCCACTAGAAAAGGACGATTTATGTCAGGTTGGGCCAGGATGGGGGCCTGAGTGAATTCTTCTTTCAAGCGTTGGAATGCCTTGTCTTGTGGTATAGACCAGTTAAATGGAACGTCTTTCTTCAGGAGATTAACAATGGGTTGAACAATCTCGGAGAAGGTGCGAATGAATTTCCGGTAGAAGTTGGCAAGCCCCAGGAAGGATTGTATTTGCTTAACAGATGTTGGGGCGGGCCAAGCCAGTAATGCCTTCACCTTTGAAGGGTCCATACTAATTCCTTCTGAACTAAGGACAAATCCCAGATAGTGAACTGATGTAACATGAAACAAACATTTTTCTGGTTTGGCTAAAAGTTGATTTTCACGGAGACATTGAAGTACTGCTTTTACATGTTCTTCATGTTTCAAGGAGTCCTTGGAGAAGATCAATATGTCATCCAAGTAGACGATAACATCGAGAAATTACATGTCAGAGAACACCCTATCCATAAAACGCTGGAAGACTGCGGCAGCATTAGTCAGACCAAAGGGCATGACTAGGAATTCAAAGTGACCAAAGGGTGTTCTAAAGGCTGTTTTCCATTCGTATCCTTCCCGGATACGGATCAAATGGTAAGCACCTCTGAGATCCAGTTTCGTGAATATCACTGCACCTCTCACAGCTTCAAGGATATCCGAAATCAGGGGTAGTGGGTATCTGTCTTTCAGGGTGTATTGATTTAGGCCCCGATAATCCAGGCAAGGTCTAAGCTCTTTGGTATCCTTTTTGGGAACGAAGAACAATGAATTGGAAGCACCAGCTGGTGATTTTGAAGGTCTTATGGTGCCGTTCTCAAGATTAGTGTCTAGGTATTCCCGGAGGGCTCTCTTTTCAGGTTCTGAAAGGATAAACATCCTGCCAAAGGGAATCACTGCTGAGGGTTCAGTATCTATGGCACAGTCTTCGGGTCTATGTGGAGGTAAGGCTTGAACAATGGCAGTAGAGAATACATCAGCATACCCTTGATAGATCTCTGGAACTTGTACAATATTGGAAACCATGAGTGGTGTCTCTGGACACCTTGGTAGACTTATAGAAGCTGTGACTGAGGTATCCAGGTTTAAACAATGGTTCATACAGAACTCCGAGCCCAGGAATAAGGATCCGGCTGTCCAGTTAATATATGGATTGTGCCTTTGTAACCAGGGCATGCCCAGAACCAAGGGGTAATGGGCTGATTTTATAATGTCAAACACAATTCTTTCTTGATGATGATTTATGGAAAGATGGATCTCCCTTGTTTGCAGACTTATGGGTCCTGAGGAAAGAGGTCTTCCGTCAATTGCTTCCACTGGCTGTGAAAAACTTCTTGCTTCATATGGAATGTTATGACTTCTGACCCAATCTTGATCAATGAAGACTCCCATTGCTCCGCAATCCACCAAGGCCAGTATGGGGTAGACCTTGTCCTTGGATGGCGATAAAAAGGCCTGTAATATCACCAATTTGTTTTGTCCAGGAGAATTCAAGGATGGAATTGATGTGGAGCAAACATCGCTCTCCCGAAACCTTGCTCCATTTAGGATCGGGAGCTGGCGTTTCCCGAGCGTCGGGGAGGAGCCAGGGGACACTCTTTAACTAGATGTTTATCTGAGGCACAATACATGCATAAGCCTGTGTGTATTCTTCTTAGCCTTTCCTGTGGGGAAATTGGCCCACGAAAGGCTCCAAGTTGCATGGGTTCAGAATCAGTGCTCGGATTCTTGGCAGATTCTGTCCTTGTAGTATTCTCAGGGGAGTTTCTTTGAATTGAGACTTTATTCTTTTTCTTTTCGCCTTTCTTTCTTGGATTCTGAAGTCTATTTGCATAGACAAGTCCAGGAGGGCCTGGAATGAACTAGGACTTGCCACCCTGGCTAACTCGTCCTTAATCTCTTCATTTAGACCTCTGCGAAACAAGGTAAAACTGGCTTCCAGGGGCCAGTCCGCCTCTTTGGCTAGCTGTTTGAATCTGGTAACATAGGTCAACATGTCTTGGGATCCTTGTTGGAAGTCAAGTAACTTCTCTTGAGCACCGTGGACCAGCTCTGGTCGTTCGAACATGGTCTTGAGTTCCGCGATGAACCCTTCATAATCATTCAGGAGAGCATCCCCTGAATTGAGTAAAGGAGTGGCCCATGTAAGGGCATTACCAGAAAGATGCGATATTATGAAGCCCACCTTAGCCCTAGGAGTTGAGAAATAGTAGGGCTTGAAGGTAAAATGTACCAAACAAGAATCTAGGAATCCACGTAAGGTCTTTGTTGAGCCGTCGTATTTATCAACCACTCCTGCCAAATTCTGCATCTCTGTGGAAAGTTCTTGCATTCCGCGCATCAGGTCCTGAATAGCATTCTCCATGGTAGAATCCGTATTGATCGTTTGGTGTCTCAAACTGTCGTAAATCTCCCCCCGTCTCACCTGTGATCGGGATCTCCCTTGTTCGGCCGCAGGACTCTTCCTGTGGATGGTTCGGGTCTTGAATAGGCTCGCCCGAGCCTCGTCAGGTTGCAGGATGCGTTCAGAGTTCCGGGAAGTTCGTGGTTCCAGGGTATCCAAGATAGCAATGAATGAGTAAGTAGGGGGGGGAAATCCAGGAACAGGATAAAAGGCAAGGAAGGAAGTAAGAGGATCAAAGGAAACCAATGTAGAGAGTAAACACACGTCGGGTCACTACCGAAGATAGCGTTGAGACACGCGGACCCACAGGGGCATGACCAATTTATAGTACGTGCCACGACGTGAAAGCTAGTCCATAGCACGGAGCTTGGTACGGCCATGTTGGGAGGAACAAGGAGTACAAGCCCTTCGTGACAATGACCATGAGGTCCAGAAGGGGCAATTTCTCCGGGTCATGACAAAGTCTCCTGCAGAAGAAGACACTCCGGAGGTAGGGGAAGACACCATTTCCCCAGCATTGGCCCTCAATCTTGAGTGAACGGACTCCCTCGGAAGGACCAACATTTTCCATTTTCTACCCTAAGCAAAGGCAAGAAAACCCTATGTGGCCTGTCCCACCTCAGCAAATAAATAAAATCGAAAAATGTACAATCAATCAAGAAAATCAAATTGAACGATTCTAGAAAATTCATGAGAAATGCATGGTTCAAAA
This sequence comes from Ambystoma mexicanum, assembly GCF_040938575.1. Lineage (NCBI taxonomy): Eukaryota > Metazoa > Chordata > Amphibia > Caudata > Ambystomatidae > Ambystoma > Ambystoma mexicanum. The sequence goes on from NC_090930.1 coordinate 49,881,983, forward strand.
TTAATAGATCCAACTTTAAAATATTTTTAAAAAAACAAAAGCCAAACGAGACAATCAAAATCAGACCATCTTTAAAGAAGCTGTAAAAATAGGTGTCCAGTCAAAGGATCTAAAACAAAAGGATCGAATACAATAGGGTCGAGTCAATGGGACCGAAAAAAAAGGGTTGAATGCCCTTTTTTAAATGTATATTTTTTTGGGTTTCCGTATAGGAAAAAAAAGTGTTTTTTACAGCAAAAACAAGGGTTTAGGGGGGAACCCCCCAAAAAAATGTTTTAAAAAAAATTAAAAGGTTCGACCCTTTTGTTTTCGCTCCTTTTGATTCGACCCTATTGCATTTCGATCCTTTTGATTCGATCCTTTGACCTATAACCGTAAAAATAGACTTAGAGGAACCCTTGCCTGGCGACATCGAGCAGGACTTACTAAACATGTTGGTCTACGGCTTGGAAACAGTAAAAAGTAATGAAACCCTGTCTCCATCAATGGGTGACTCCCTCAGTCCTTCTCCACAACCAGTGAAGCATACAATTACAAGACTAAACCTCCATCACGACAGGAAACCTCTGTTTGCGACTTTGGTGGAGAAGGGAGCGCGACTAGATAGAGCCCACCAAGAGATCCAAAAAGAACCCTCCAGGCCTCAAACTTCCAGAGGTAACGCAGAGGTGGGAAGCCATGGAGGATGAACCGAATCCCCCAATAAACCAAACATCACGTGGCAGGAAGCCCAATCATATCAAGCCAGGACTTGGTCCTCAAAGCTCTCACCAACGTCAGCAAAAGAGAAACCAAGCGTTTGTATAGTACAAACCAGCTAACACTTGAGCGCTTCTTAAATACAGAGGACAGTCTAATCCTAAACCGAAATAACACTCTTCGCTTGTTTCACCACGTACCATGTACCAGACCTCAATGCCTTAACCTCAGTAGACATCACAGTGGTTGAGTTTTGTGACGAGGAGAGGCTCGAATGTGTGTGTCTACATATTCCTTCCTCTTTAGTCGATAATCACTTACTGGAGGCCTCTACAACATTAAGGGGCTTGGGCTTTGACATAACAGCAAACAAAAAGGGCGAGTTGAAAACCAAGAGAAATGATGTCATACTCCGAAGAAGGGACAGCATGAGTGAACCAACACGTTCACTGAACATACCCACGAGAAAGGCCTTAAAGTGTACATTGAGTCTGTCAAAACCCTGCAAATAGACTTGTTCAAAGCTACCAGTGACCCAAAGCCTCTCAAAATATCCTTTAACTCCATGAGGGGTGCAAGAAGATCCTTTTGGGAAGCCCGGAAAAAAGGGATCGATCTAGACAATGAGGAATCCTAGAGCTGGTTAGCAAAGGCCCTGTCAACACGTAATGAAAACTAATGTCAAAAGAAGGGCGAAGTCATAGTCTCATCCTGGAACACAAGGGGTTTTACCCACTTATTCACAAGTGTAGAGTATGTTGCAGACACATTTGAAATCTTTTGCATGCAAGAGACCTGGCTGAGGGAAACACCATTAGTGGACGGTTGCTCAGTCTAAATCTAAATCCAGAAAAAAAAGGATTAAAGGGTCGACCGATGTCGAGATTGATGACAACTATAAGAAGTGGCATTAAGGGTAAAAAAAACATACAACCCTAACTTGTACATACAATCGCTACTAATTGAAAATTTGCTGGTTAGTGCTGATTAATGTAAACTGGAATCCATCCGGCTGATGACACGACAACCGACTTCGCTGAACAGGTGACAAATGTGATTGACAAATGGATTGTTGAACACAAACAAGTAATTGTCACCATCTGTGGATATTTGAATATAGATTGACTAATACACAAGGACAGGGAGCTCGCAGACTGGCAAAGCTCTAACAAAGCAGAAGAAGGGAGAGCAATATCTTTGTTGCAAACCATGAAAGAAAGAAACGAACACATGTTAAATAGCAACACCCAGGGTGACATCCCTGGTGCTCCCACCTGGCACCGGGGTCTCATGAAAAAAACTCTGGATTACTTCTTTGCGTCCTCTAACATCCTACACGAAATTAAGTCCCTTGAAGTGGTGAGGAAGAAATCAAGTGACCACGAAATGATAAAATTAATATGGATCAGACCACTTAAAAACAAGCAAAAATGGTGGTCAGAAACAATTGAGATGCCCCCGGCACGGGGCAGACTTCAGATCATGCCAAGCGACGTCCCAAAAATGACAGAACATCTCCAGAGACTTATCAAAGCTCATTGTCCAGCGACAGACTACAGACCCACTCTCAGTGACAATAGAGACAAAAGGAACGTTGGGAACAAACTGCAATTGAAGTGAAAGCACGAATTCGATCAAGAGATTGCATGCCAATAAAAAAGACTTCAAAATGATTTAAAACATCTGCAAGAACTCTCCAAAGTGTCAAGAGATGAAAGATTCAGGGGGTGTAAACCACAGTATAGGAACTGGGTCATCTCACATAAGTACACCATGATCCAGAAAAAGCATCCTAGGAAAAAACTCCCAAAAGTTCTGGGAAATTAGGAATAATAATGCTGCTCCCATTGCAAAGGGAACTATTGTGTGCTTAAAGAAGCTAAGAACCTAGTCTATTCCGTTTGAAAAAGAGGACATCCTGGCCCTTATTAACAACGTGAGCAGCGCCCGCGGCCCGGGGCCAGATGGCCTGTCAAATTATATTCTAAAATCTGCCCCAGAAGATTGGACAGAATTTTATCACGTTCTATTCTCTCGTGTTATGAGGAAGGCTCAGGTGCATCCATCATGGAAATGCGCAGTTTTGGTCCCCATATTCAAGAAGGGCGAGAGGACGGATCCAAAAAATGACTATGTGCTAGAGAAAGTGTTTGCTTCCTTGCTGCTGAAGAGCCTGAACAAATGGACATCAAATTCTGGAAACCTGGACTCTCCACAAACTGGATTCGTCGGAAGCGCAGGTAGCAAAGTGAATCTATTCCTTCTCAATGTGCTGAGCATGAAGAGCATAAAGAACAACAGACCCCTGTTTCTGGCCTTTATAGACTTACAACAAGCCTTCGACAGCGTCGATTACGATGGTCTTTGGAGAAAGATGATTGACTGGCATTGCCCCCCAGACTTACTTTTAGCAATCATGGCCCTACACGAGGAAACGACCATTCAAGTGCCATTAAACACGGAAGGGCTGTTGTCAAAAAAGATCCAGACATTTAGAGGATTAAAGCAGTGCTGTTCGTTGCATCAGCCCAGTTCAGCCCAGTTCAGCCCATTAATCTCCGATTTGAAAGACACTTTTAACCTGTCAACAGTTTGTCTTCCCAAAATAAATGGCACCCCCCCAAGGCTGGATGGATTACGCTGACGACCTAGTAATTTTAGATCAGACACCAATAGGCTTGCAGCGAAGCCTCGCATGTTTACGGGGTTATGTAGAACAAAATGGCCGAAGAATAAAGGTAGAAAAATCAGAGATCCTAATGCTACGAAACCTGTGTGGCGAACAAACAAGAAAAGAAACATATCGTTGCTGCTTGGGGAAAGTGGTGAGTGCAACTCAATATTTAGGGCTGTGTTTCAATTCAAATGCCCACGACGCCCTGCAAATTCAAAAGTAAAACCAACAGTTTGAGGGCGCAAGGGCAAATTCTACCCAAGAAATATGAGACATTTTCACTGATCCTGGTCATTACATTTTACAAGCAAAAGGTCATTCCTGTTCTAACATAGGGTGCTGAGAGCGCGTTGGCCACGCCTTGGGAGACATGGGACTCACTAGAGGGATTATCTGGGAAAAGATCTTGGGCTATAGCCCCCTCAGCCCCCCCTAGCAACGCCTCTACATAGGGTGCTGAGACAGCGTTGGCCACGCCTTGGGAGACATGGGACTCACTAGAGGGATTATCTGGGAAAAGATCTTGGGCTATAGCCCCCTCAGCCCCCCCTAGCAACGCCTCTACATAGGGTGCTGAGACAGCGTTGGCCACGCCTTGGGAGATATGGGACTCACTAGAGGGATTATCTGGGAAAAGATCTTGGGCTATAGGCCCCTCAGCCCCCCCCTTAGCCACGCCTCTACATAGGGTGCTGAGACCACGTTGGCCACGCCTTGGGAGACATGGGACTCACTAGAGGGATTATCTGGGAAAAGATCTTGGGCTATAGCCCCCTCAGCCCCCCCTAGCAACGCCTCTACATAGGGTGCTGAGACAGCGTTGGCCACGCCTTGGGAGACATGGGACTCACTAGAGGGATTATCTGGGAAAAGATCTTGGGCTATAGCCCCCTCAGCCCCCCCTAGCAACGCCTCTACATAGGGTGCTGAGACAGCGTTGGCCACGCCTTGGGAGACATGGGACTCACTAGAGGGATTATCTGGGAAAAGATCTTGGGCTATAGCCCCCTCAGCCCCCCCTAGCAACGCCTCTACATAGGGTGCTGAGACAGCGTTGGCCACGCCTTGGGAGACATGGTACTCACTAGAGGGATTATCTGGGAAAATATCTGGGGCTATAGCCCCCTCAGCCCCCCCTAGCAACGCCTCTACATAGGGTGCTGAGACAGCGTTGGCCACGCCTTGGGAGACATGGGACTCACTAGAGGGATTATCTGGGAAAAGATCTGGGGCTATAGCCCCCTCAGCCCCCCCTAGCAACGCCTCTACATAGGGTGCTGAGACAGCATTGGCCACGCCTTGGGAGATGTGGGACTCACTAGAGGGATTATCTGGGAAAAGATCTGGGGCTATAGCCCCCTCAGCCCCCCCCTAGCAACGCCTCTACATAGGGTGCTGAGACAGCGTTGGCCACGCCTTGGGAGATATGGGACTCACTAGAGGGATTATCTGGGAAAAGATCTGGGGCTATAGCCCCCTCAGCACCCCTAGCAACGCCTCTACATAGGGTGCTGAGACAGCGTTGGCCACGCCTTGGGAGACATGGGACTCACTAGAGGGATTATCTGGGAATAGATATTGGGCTATAGCCCCCTCAGCCCCCCCTACCAATGCCTCTACATAGGGTGATGAGACAGCGTTGGCCACGCCTTGGGAGATATGGGACTCACTAGAGGGATTATCTGGGAAAAGATCTGGGGCTATAGCCCCCCCCTAGCAACGGCTCTACATAGGGTGCTGAGACAGCGTTGGCCACGCCTTGGGAGATATGGGACGCAGCATTGGCCACGCCTTGGGAGACATGGGACTCACTAGAGGGATTATCTGGGAAAAGATCTGGGGCTATAGCCCCTCAGCCTCCCCCCCCCTAGCAACGGCTCTACATAGGGTGCTGAGACAGCTTTGGCCACGCCTTGGGAGACATGGGACTCACTAGAGGGATTATCTGGGAAAAGATCTTGGGCTATACCCCCCTAGCAACGCCTCTACATAGGGTGCTGAGACAGCGTTGGCCACGCCTTGGGAGATATGGGACTCACTAGAGGGATTATCTGGGAAAAGATCTGGGGCTATAGCCCCCTCAGCCCCCCCTAGCAACGGCTCCACATAGGGTGCTGAGACAGCGTTGGCCACGCCTTGGGAGATATGGGACTCACTAGAGGGATTATCTGGGAAAAGATCTGGGGCTATAGCCCCCTCAGCCCCCCCTAGCAACGCCTCTACATAGGGTGCTGAGACAGCATTGGCCACGCCTTGGGAGATGTGGGACTCACTAGAGGGATTATCTGGGAAAAGATCTGGGGCTATAGCCCCCTCAGCACCCCTAGCAACGCCTCTACATAGGGTGCTGAGACAGCGTTGGCCACGCCTTGGGAGACATGGGACTCACTAGAGGGATTATCTGGGAATAGATATTGGGCTATAGCCCCCTCAGCCCCCCCTACCAATGCCTCTACATAGGGTGATGAGACAGCGTTGGCCACGCCTTGGGAGATATGGGACTCACTAGAGGGATTATCTGGGAAAAGATCTGGGGCTATAGCCCCCCCCTAGCAACGGCTCTACATAGGGTGCTGAGACAGCGTTGGCCACGCCTTGGGAGATATGGGACGCAGCATTGGCCACGCCTTGGGAGACATGGGACTCACTAGGGGGATTATCTGGGAAAAGATCTGGGGCTATAGCCCCTCAGCCCCCCCCCCCTAGCAACGGCTCTACATAGGGTGCTGAGACAGCATTGGCCACGCCTTGGGAGACATGGGACTCACTAGAGGGATTATCTGGGAAAAGATCTTGGGCTATACCCCCCTAGCAACGCCTCTACATAGGGTGCTGAGACAGCGTTGGCCACGCCTTGGGAGATATGGGACTCACTAGAGGGATTATCTGGGAAAAGATCTGGGGCTATAGCCCGCTCAGCCCCCCTAGCAACGGCTCCACATAGGGTGCTGAGACAGCGTTGGCCACGCCTTGGGAGATATGGGACTCACTAGAGGGATTATCTGGGAAAAGATCTTGGGCTATAGGCCCCTCAGCCCCCCCCTAGCAACGCCTCTACATAGGGTGCTGAGACAGCGTTGGCCACGCCTTGGGAGACATGGGACTCACTAGAGGGATTATCTTGGAAAAGATCTGGGACTATAGCCCCCTCAGCCCCCCCTAGCAACGCCTCTACATAGGGTGCTGAGAGAGCGTTGGCCATGCCTTGGGAGACATGGGACTCACTAGAGGGATTATCTGGGAAAAGATCTTGGGCTATAGCCTCCTCCGCCCCCCCCTAGCAACGCCTCTACATAGGGTGCTGAGACAGCGTTGGCCATGCCTTGCGAGACATGGTACTCACTAGAGGGATTATCTGGGAAAAGATCTGGGGCTATAGCCCCCTCAGCCCCCCCTAGCAACGCCTCTACATAGGGTGCTGAGACAGCGTTGGCCACGCCTTGGGAGATATGGGACTCACTAGAGGGATTATCTGGGAAAAGATCTGGGGCTATAGCCCCCTCAGCCCCCCCTAGCAACGCCTCTACATAGGGTGCTGAGACAGCATTGGCCATGCCTTGGGAGATGTGGGACTCACTAGAGGGATTATCTGGGAAAAGATCTGGGGCTATAGCCCCCCCAGACCCCCCTAGCAACGCCTCTACATAGGGTGCTGAGACAGCGTTGGCCATGCCTTGGGAGATATGGGACTCAGCGTTGGCCACGCCTTGGGAGACATGGGACTCACTAGAGGGATTATCTGGGAAAAGATCTGGGGCTATAGCCCCCTCAGCCCCCCCTAGCAACGCCTCTACATAGGGTGCTGAGACAGCGTTGGCCACGCCTTGGGAGACATGGTACTCACTAGAGGGGGGTTATCTGGGAAAAGATCTGGGGCTACAGCCCCCTCAGCCCCCCCTAGCAACGCCTCTACATAGGGTTCTGAGACAGCGTTGGCCACGCCTTGGGAGATATGGGACTCAGCGTTGGCCACGCCTTGGGAGACATGGGACTCACTAGAGGGATTATCTGGGAAAAGATCTGGGGCTATAGCCCCTCAGCCTCCCCCCCCCTAGCAACGGCTCTACATAGGGTGCTGAGACAGCGTTGGCCACCCCTTGGGAGACATGGGACTCACTAGAGGGATTATCTGGGAAAAGATCTTGGGCTATAGCCCCCTCAGCCTCCCCTAGCAACGCCTCTACATAGGGTGCTGAGACAGTGTTGGCCACGCCTTGGGAGACATGGGACTCACTAGAGGGATTATCTGGGAAAAGATCTTGGGCTATAGCCCCCTCAGCCCCCCCTAGCAACGCCTCTACATAGGGTGCTGAGACAGCGTTGGCCACGCCTTGGGAGATATGGGACTCAGCGTTGGCCACGCCTTGGGAGACATGGGACTCACTAGAGGGATTATCTGGGAAAAGATCTGGGGCTATAGCCCCCTCAGCCCCCCCTAGCAACGCCTCTACATAGGGTGCTGAGACAGCATTGGCCACGCCTTGGGAGATGTGGGACTCACTAGAGGGATTATCTGGGAAAAGATCTTGGGCTATACCCCCCTAGCAACGCCTCTACATAGGGTGCTGAGACAGTGTTGGCCACGCCTTGGGAGATATGGGACTCACTAGAGGGATTATCTGGGAAAAGATCTGGGGCTATAGCCCCCTCAGCCCCCCTAGCAACGGCTCCACATAGGGTGCTGAGACAGCGTTGGCCACGCCTTGGGAGATATGGGACTCACTAGAGGGATTATCTGGGAAAAGATCTTGGGCTATAGGCCCCTCAGCCCCCCCCTAGCAGCGCCTCTACATAGGGTGCTGAGACAGCGTTGGTCACGCCTTGGGAGACATGGGACTCACTAGAGGGATTATCTGGGAAAAGATCTGGGACTATAGCCCCCTCAGCCCCCCCTAGCAACGCCTCTACATAGGGTGCTGAGAGAGCGTTGGCCATGCCTTGGGAGACATGGGACTCACTAGAGGGATTATCTGGGAAAAGATCTTGGGCTATAGCCTCCTCCGCCCCCCCCTAGCAACGCCTCTACATAGGGTGCTGAGACAGCGTTGGCCATGCCTTGCGAGACATGGTACTCACTAGAGGGATTATCTGGGAAAAGATCTGGGGCTATAGCCCCCTCAGCCCCCCCTAGCAACGCCTCTACATAGGGTGCTGAGACAGCGTTGGCCACGCCTTGGGAGATATGGGACTCACTAGAGGGATTATCTGGGAAAAGATCTGGGGCTATAGCCCCCTCAGCCCCCCCTAGCAACGCCTCTACATAGGGTGCTGAGACAGCATTGGCCACGCCTTGGGAGATGTGGGACTCACTAGAGGGATTATCTGGGAAAAGATCTGGGGCTATAGCCCCCTCAGCCCCCCCTAGCAACGCCTCTACATAGGGTGCTGAGACAGCGTTGGCCATGCCTTGGGAGATATGGGACTCAGCGTTGGCCACGCCTTGGGAGACATGGGACTCACTAGAGGGATTATCTGGGAAAAGATCTGGGGCTATAGCCCCCTCAGCCCCCCCTAGCAACGCCTCTACATAGGGTGCTGAGACAGCGTTGGCCACGCCTTGGGAGACATGGTACTCACTAGAGGGGGGTTATCTGGAAAAAGATCTGGGGCTACAGCCCCCTCAGCCCCCCCTAGCAACGCCTCTACATAGGGTTCTGAGACAGCGTTGGCCACGCCTTGGGAGATATGGGACTCAGCGTTGGCCACGCCTTGGGAGACATGGGACTCACTAGAGGGATTATCTGGGAAAAGATCTGGGGCTATAGCCCCTCAGCCTCCCCCCCCCTAGCAACGGCTCTACATAGGGTGCTGAGACAGCGTTGGCCACCCCTTGGGAGACATGGGACTCACTAGAGGGATTATCTGGGAAAAGATCTTGGGCTATAGCCCCCTCAGCCTCCCCTAGCAACGCCTCTACATAGGGTGCTGAGACAGTGTTGGCCACGCCTTGGGAGACATGGGACTCACTAGAGGGATTATCTGGGAAAAGATCTTGGGCTATAGCCCCCTCAGCCCCCCCTAGCAACGCCTCTACATAGGGTGCTGAGACAGCGTTGGCCACGCCTTGGGAGATATGGGACTCAGCGTTGGCCACGCCTTGGGAGACATGGGACTCACTAGAGGGATTATCTGGGAAAAGATCTGGGGCTATAGCCCCCTCAGCCCCCCCTAGCAACGCCTCTACATAGGGTGCTGAGACAGCATAGGCCACGCCTTGGGAGATGTGGGACTCACTAGAGGGATTATCTGGGAAAAAATCTGGGGCTATAGCCCCCTCAGCCCCCCCCCCCCTTAGCCACACCTCTACATAGGGTGCTGAGACAGCGTTGGCCACGCCTTGGGAGACATGGGACTCACTAGAGGGATTATCTGGGAAAAGATCTGGGGCTATAGCCCCCTCAGCCCCCCCTAGCAACGCCTCTACATAGGGTGCTGAGACAGCGTTGGCCACGCCTTGGGAGACATGGTACTCACCAGAGGGATTATCTGGGAAAATATCTGGGGTTATAGCCCCCTCAGCCCCCCCTAGCAACGGCTCTACATAGGGTGCTGAGACAGCGTTGGCCACGCCTTGGGAGACATGGTACTCACTAGAGGGATTATCTGGGAAAAGATCTGGGGCTATAGCCCCCTCAGCCCCCCTAGCAACGCCTCTACATAGGGTGCTGAGACAGCGTTGGCCACGCCTTGGGAGACATGGGACTCACTAGAGGGATTATCTGGGAAAAGATCTGGGGCTATAGCCCCCTCAGCCCCCCCTAGCAACGGCTCTACATAGGGTGCTGAGACAGTTTTGGCCACGCCTTGGGAGACATGGGACTCACTAGAGGGATTATCTGGGAAAAGATCTGGGGCTATAGCCCCATCAGCCCCCCCTAGCAACGCCTCTACATAGGGTTCTGAGACAGCGTTGGCCACGCCTTGGGCGACATGGGACTCACTAGAGGGATTATCTGGGAAACGATCTTGGGCTATAGGCCCCTCAGCCCCCCCCCCAGCTACTCCTCTACATAGGGTGCTGAGACAGCGTTGGCCACGCCTTGGGAGATATGGGACTCAGCGTTGGCCATGCCTTGGGAGACATGGGACTCACTAGAGGGATTATCTGGGAAAAGATCTGGGGCTATAGCCCCCACAGCCCCCCCTAGCAACGCCTCTACATAGGGTGCAGAGACAGCATTGGCCACGCCTTGGGAGACGTGGGACTCACTAGAGGGATTATCTGGGAAAAGATCTGGGGCTATAGCCCCCACAGCCCCCCCTAGCAACACCTCTACATAGAGTGCTGAGACAGCATTGGCCACGCCTTGGGAGACGTGGGACTCACTAGAGAGATTATCTGGGAAAAGATCTTGGACTATAGGCCCCTCAGCCCCCCGCCCCTACCAACGGCTCTACATAGGGTGCTGAGACAGCGTTGGCCACGCCTTGGGAGATGTGGGACTCACTAGAGGGATTATCTGGGAAAAGATCTTGGGCTATAGGCCCCTCAGCCCCCCCCCGGCCCTACCAACAGCTCTACATAGGGTGCTGAGACAGCGTTGGCCACGCCTTGGGAGACATGGGACTCACTAGAGGGATTATCTGGGAAAAGATCTTGGGCTATAGGCCCCTCAGCCCCCCCTAGCAACGCCTCTACATAGGGTGCTGAGATAGCGTTGGCCACGCCTTGGGAGATATGGGACTCACTAGAGGGATTATCTGGGAAAAGATCTGGGGCTATAGCCCCCTCAGCACCCCTAGCAACGCCTCTACATAGGGTGCTGAGACAGCGTTGGCCACGCCTTGGGAGACGTGGGACTCACTAGAGGGATTATCTGGGAAAAGATCTTGGGCTATAGGCCCCTAAGCCCCCCCCTTAGCCACGCCTCTACATAGGGTGCTGAGACAGCGTTGGCCACGCCTTGGGAGATATGGGACTCACTAGAGGGATTATCTGGGAAAAGATCTGGGGCTATAGCCCCCTCAGCCCCTCCCATAGCAACGCCTCTACATAGGGTGCTGAGACAGCGTTGGCCACGCCTTGGGCGACATGGGACTCACTAGAGGGATTATCTGGGAAACGATCTTGGGCTATAGGCCCCTCAGCCCCCCCCCCTAGCAATGCCTCTACATAGGGTGCTGAGACAGCGTTGGCCACGCCTTGGGAGATATGGGACTCAGCGTTGGGCACGCCTTGGGAGACCTGGGACTCACTAGAGGGATTATCTGGGAAAAGATCTTGGGCTATAGGCCCCTCAGTAACCCCCCCCTTAGCCACGCCTCTACATAGGGTGCTGAGACAGCGTTGGCCACGCCTTGGGAGATATGGGACTCACTAGAGGGATTATCTGGGAAAAGATCTGGGTCTATAGCCCCCTCAGCCCACCCTAGCAACGCCTCTACATAGGGTGCTGAGACAGCATTGGCCACGCCTTGGGAGACGTGGGACTCACTAGAGGGATTATCTGGGAAAAGATCTGGGGCTATAGCCCCCTCAGCCCCCCCTAGCAACGCCTCTACATAGGGTGCTGAGACAGCATTGGCCACGCCTTGGGAGACGTGGGACTCACTAGAGAGATTATCTGGGAAAAGATCTTGGACTATAGGCCCCTCAGCCCCCCGCCCCTACCAACGGCTCTACATAGGGTGCTGAGACAGCGTTGGCCAGGCCTTGGGAGATGTGGGACTCACTAGAGGGATTATCTGGGAAAAGATCTTGGGCTATAGGCCCCTCAGCCCCCCCGGCCCTACCAACAGCTCTACATAGGGTGCTGAGACAGCGTTGGCCACGCCTTGGGAGACATGGGACTCACTAGAGGGATTATCTGGGAAAAGATCTTGGGCTATAGGCCCCTCAGCCCCCCCCTAGCAACGCCTCTACATAGGGTGCTGAGACAGCGTTGGCCACGCCTTGGGAGATATGGGACTCACTAGAGGGATTATCTGGGAAAAGATCTGGGGCTATAGCCCCCTCAGCACCCCTAGCAACGCCTCTACATAGGGTGCTGAGACAGCGTTGGCCACGCCTTGGGAGACATGGGACTCACTAGAGGGATTATCTGGGAAAAGATCTTGGGCTATAGGCCCCTCAGCCCCCCCCTACCAACGCCTCTACATAGGGTGATGAGACAGCGTTGGCCACGCCTTGGGAGACATGGGACTCACTAGAGGGATTATCTGGGAAAAGATCTGGGGCTATAGCCCACTCAGCCCCCCCTAGCAACGCCTCTACATAGGGTGCTGAGACAGCGTTGGCCACGCCTTGGGAGACATGGGACTCACTAGAGGGATTATCTGGGAAAAGATCTGGGGCTATAGCCCCCTCAGTCCCCCTAGCAACGCCTCTACATACGGTGCTGAGACAGCGTTGGCCACGCCTTGGGAGACGTGGGACTCACTAGAGGGATTATCTGGGAAAAGATCTTGGGCTATAGGCCCCTAAGCCCCCCCCCTTAGCCACGCCTCTACATAGGGTGCTGAGACAGCGTTGGCCACGCCTTGGGAGATATGGGACTCACTAGAGGGATTATCTGGGAAAAGATCTGGGGCTATAGCCCCCTCAGCCCCCCCCTAGCAACGCCTCTACATAGGGTGCTGAGACAACGTTGGCCACGCCTTGGGCGACATGGGACTCACTAGAGGGATTATCTGGGAAACGATCTTGGGCTATAGGCCCCTCAGCCCCCCCCCCCTAGCAATGCCTCTACATAGGGTGCTGAGACAGCGTTGGCCACGCCTTGGGAGATATGGGACTCAGCGTTGGCCACGCCTTGGGAGACCTGGGACTCACTAGAGGGATTATCTGGGAAAAGATCTTGGGCTATAGGCCCCTCAGCCCCCCCCCCCCTTAGCCACGCCTCTACATAGGGTGCTGAGACAGCTTTGGCCACGCCTTGGGAGATATGGGACTCACTAGAGGGATTATCTGGGAAAAGATCTGGGTCTATAGCCCCCTCAGCCCCCCCTAGCAACGCCTCTACATAGGGTGCTGAGACAGCGTTGGCCACGCCTTGGGCGACATGGGACTCACTAGAGGGATTATCTGGGAAACGATCTTGGGCTATAGGCCCCTCAGCCCCCCCCTAGCAACGCCTCTACATAGGGTGCTGAGACAGCGTTGGCCACGCCTTGGGAGATATGGAACTCACTAGAGGGATTATCTCGGAAAAGATCTTGGGCTATAGCCCCCTCAGCCCCCCCTAGCAACGGCTCTACGTAGGGTGCTGAGACAGCGTTGGCCACGCCTTGGGAGACATGGGACTCACTAGAGGGATTATCTGGGAAAAGATTTTGGGCTATAGGCCCCTCAGCCCCCCCCGCCCCTACCAACGGCTCTACATAGGGTGCTGAGACAGCGTTGGCCACGCCTTGGGAGATATGGGACTCACTAGAAGGATTATCTGGGAAAAGATCTTGGGCTATAGGCCCCTCAGCCCCCCCCCCTAGCAATGCCTCTACATAGGGTGCTGAGACAGCGTTGGCCACGCCTTGGGGGACATGGGACTCACTAGAGGGATTATCTGGGAAACGATCTTGGGCTATAGGCCCCTCAGCCCCCCCCCCCCTAGCAACGCCTCTACATAGGGTGCTGAGACAGCGTTGGCCACGCCTTGGGTGATATGGGACTCAGCGTTGGCCACGCCTTGGGAGACCTGGGACTCACTAGAGGGATTATCTGGGAAACGATCTTGGGCTATAGGCCCCTCAGCCCCCCCCCCCCCGGCCCTACCAACAGCTCTACATAGGGTGCTGAGACAGCATGGGCCACGCCTTGGGAGACATGGGACTCACTAGAGGGATTATCTGGGAAAAGATCTTGGGCTATAGGCCCCTCAGCCCCCCCCCTTGCAACGCCTCTACATAGGGTGCTGAGACAGCGTTGGCCACGCCTTGGGAGATATGGGACTCACTAGAGGGATTATCTGGGAAAAGATCTGGGGCGATAGCCCCCTCAGCCCCCCCTAGCAACGGCTCTATGTAGGGTGCTGAGACAGCGTTGGCCACGCCTTGGGAGACATGGGACTCACTAAAGGGATTATCTGGGAAAAGATCTTGGGCTATAGTCCCCTCAGCCCCCCCCCCCGCCCCTACCAACGGCTCTACATAGGGTGCTGAGACAGCGTTGGCCACGCCCTGGGAGATAGGGACTCACTAGAGGGATTATCTGGGAAAAGATCTGGGGCTATAGCCCCCTCAGCCCCCCCTAGAAACGGCTCTACTTAGGGTGCTGAGACAGCGTTGGCCACGCCTTGGGAGACATGGGACTCACTAGAGGGATTATCTGGGAATAGATATTGGGTTTACCTAATTGTTTACCTGTAACTGCTATACGATTTGAATTAGGCCTACTATCAATGTACATAATAATAGTTTTGAACTCCCTGTCCCTTTTTCGTAAAGTGATTATGGATGACAGTCCAATACAGTTCAAAATCTTAAAGAGAAACCCAGGAAAAACAGCAGACTGGGTTTTGGAGTTATAGATGCAAAGATGTAAAGAAGTATTAGAAAGCATTGACTCAACAGAATGGTCCCTCGTGAATAACCCAGATCGGTTAAAACACAAATGATGGTTTCTTGATTGGGAAGAAACAGAAAGAAAGATGAGAAATGATAACATTGGCACTCTTGCCAAAAAAACTCTAGGTTTTTAAATATTGTTCCAAAATACGTGACAAAATGCCAAAGTTCTGAAGATAGAAACTTATTTATAAGATTTAGGTTAAACATTTTTCAGACAAGGAAATTCTCTTTGCAAGACTTCAAGCGGAAACAAACAACGCTCATTCTAGATTTTGTCAGGAGCAGGTTGAATCTTTACAGCACTTAACCATTTTTTGTCCCAGCTTAAGATCTAAGAGAAGTAGACACCTAGGTGACTTAATCACCAGAAACTACTGTGCTAACAAATGGTGGGAACGCCAAAACTAGACACCTAGGCGACTTAATCACCAGAAACTACTGTGCTGACGAATGGTGGGAACGCCAGAACTAGACACCTAGGCGACTTAATCACCAGAAACTACTGTGCTGACAAATGGTGGGAACACAAGAACTAGACACCTAGGCGACTTAATCACCAGAAACTACTGTGCTGACGAATGGTGGGAACGCAAGAACTAGACACCTAGGCGACTTAATCACCAGAAACTACTGTGCTGACGAATGGTGGGAACGCCAGAACTAGACACCTAGGCGACTTAATCACCAGAAACTACTGTGCTGACGAATGGTGGGAACACCAGAATTAGACACCTAGGCGACTTAATCACCAGAAACTACTGTGCTGACGAATGGTGGGAACACAAGAACTAGACACCTAGGCGACTTAATCACCAGAAACTACTGTGCTGACGAATGGTGGGAACACAAGAACTAGACACCTAGGCGACTTAATCACCAGAAACTACTGTGCTGACGAATGGTGGGAACACAACAACTAGACACCTAGGCGACTTAATCACCAGAAACTACTGTGCTGACAAATGGTGGGAACGCAAGAACTAGACACCTAGGCGACTTAATCACCAGAAACTACTGTGCTGACGAATGGTGGGAACGCAAGAACCAGACACCTAGGTGACTTAATCACCAGAAGCTACTGTGCTGACGAATGGTGGGAACGCCAGAACCAGACACCTAGGCGACTTAATCACCAGAAACTACTGTGCTTACGAATGGTGGGAACACCAGAATTAGACACCTAGGCGACTTAATCACCAGAAACTACTGTGCTGACAAATGGTGGGAGCGCAAGAACTAGACACCTAGGCGACTTAATCACCAGAAACTACTGTGCTGACGAATGGTGGGAACGCAAGAACTAGACACCTAGGCGACTTAATCACCAGAAACTACTGTGCTGACAAATGGTGGGAACACAAGAACTAGACACCTAGGTGACTTAATCACCAGAAACTACTGTGCTGACAAATGGTGGGAATGCTGTTACAGAGGAAATTATTTTAGGTTGATTTCTGCAATAACACATTTTATGAAAGAAGTACTGTCATTTATTGTAGAGATCCTGGGTGTGATGTATTGCTATGTTTTTAGAGGACAATGGAAATTAATTGCTTGCTTTATAATTACATGTGACATTTTGTATCAAGGTAAACATTTGCAATAAACTGAACACCTAATAAAAGAATTTAAGAAAAGTAATAGAGAACCGCGTGAGTGAGTCCACCAGCCAGTTTGTACTCTGTGTGTCAGATAACACCATAGGTGGCAAGAACAGCAAAACGTTCTGCACTTAGCTTAGATGGTACACAAACGACCCCCTTGGCAGATTCAGGGTCAGGTTACACCAACATGTTGTATGCATTGTATATTTGCAAGTGAATCGTCACCCTTACCAACAATACGTTTGCAGATGCAGGAGGGTATCAAGCTCCCGTTGCTGTCACTGAACTTGTTTCATGTCTCGGGAGGATAGCTCAGGGGCAACGTGCTCACCTGAGAAGCAAGACGATACGGAGCAGCGCAGGTTCAATTCCCGGGTCCGAGCTTAGAAACCTCTGGGTATTAAGCGTGTTATTTATTTATTTATTTATTTATTTATTTTTTTTGAACTATTACTCGGTAAAAAATGAGTTTTGTCAAAAATAAGGCAGGCTTTCCTCCTTCGCAATGTAAAATTCATGTCTCCGGGTTCTATTAGTTTCTACAGAGCCTCCCCCAGGTCTCCAGTGACTAAACAAATGGGTTGATTGATTTGCCCTTTATTACTCTCGGATTGTCTAATCTGGTCAAACGCCATTTCAATTAGTTTTGCTAGGGCTTGTGACCACTTGTTGTTTTCACCGGAGATTAATCTATTCCACAGCTCATTCGTATCGAAGATCCATAAATTGTCTTCTAACGAGGGGAGATACTGGTTTCTCTGTGTTTCCATGCTAGTGCATTCCATCACCAGATGTTTCAAGGATTCCATCGCCTCATTTTTCTTGCATAATCTGCACTTTTTCTCATTTCCACCTCCTCTGATGGTTATAATCTCCCTATAAATAACCTATCATATCATATCATGGTAATCGCTGTGTAAAGTAATCATGTTACTCAAGCACTGGCCAATTTTATAAGTCGGCGTGGAGAGAAGTGAAATTATGGGTGACCACCCACGCAGAGTGTCCAGCTGCTCATGATATGACATGACATTTTATTTATATCTGGCTCATAGACAAGTGTTTCAGAGCGCGGATATTAAAATATGTTCTTAAGAAAACATTCAACATTAACATACTAAAGAATCAATACTAATCAATTAAGGACTTTATTAATGTCAAATCCACATTTATTGAATACATTCTTGTCTCTGTTTGCAAGAAGGTTTATATCGTCAGTACGATTTGACCTCTTCGGATTAGGATGTTGGGGCCGCATCATGAGTTGGGTGGAGTGGTAATATGCGGTATTAACGCTATTACCGCCGCATTTACCACTCCGCCCAATCATGGTTTTTGGCCCTTACTGGATGCATTCACCTCCAGCCTTGGGCTGGAGATGTACACACCAGCAGAGAGGGCATGTTCAGCGCTATTAGCAACCCCCAACCACATTGGGTGCCCTGGACCCAATGGGGAATGGGGATTTATCACCTTACCACTACTCGTGATCCAGCGCAAATTGCACCAGACCAAGTAGCGGTAACACAAATTTCATAGGGCGGTATCCCAGCGCTACTACCACTGGGATTCTGCCCAACTTGTGATAGAGACCCCAATCTCCTATAGCAGAACATTGGTACAAAGAACATTCCAATTAAGTAATGGAACATTGCAGGGTTTAGTGCCTTTATAAGAATAAAGTATCACATGAGGAACTGAAACTGAGGCAGTGCCAGACTAAACCCTGTGGAGCCCCCTAGGCAGTCGAAATGTTGCCCCCCCTCGTAAATGATCTCCCAATGCGTTTTGTAATTTTGACTCGTCACGGGGACCCCTAGGCCGCTGCCTACTTGACCCAATGGATCGTCCGGCACTGAACTGAATTAAATGGGACGCTCGAGAAACATGGCCCGCAATGACAGGCAAGTGCTTCTCTGCGTCCTCAGCAAAGAGTCACGCTCTCTGTTTAGACTTATTCTTTCTCTCCAAACGAGATGACTTTTTGAGAGTTTTTTTCGTTTTGTAGCCATCATCAGTGCTTAATTTTTAAATAAGTTAGTGCCAGGGCACAAACATTTCCTAGCAAACCTTTGTCATGTCTGGTGGCAGATCTCCACCAACTGCTCACTCCATGGTGTTAACATGTTTAGGGTTTGCAGCTGCAACTCCCACCGGCTCCTTGGGGTGATAAGTGCACCACCCCTGGCAGATGTGCAATTAACAAACACCTGTCAAAATGATGTAACATATGAGATGTGGACTGAAATGAGACACCAGGGGCAGATTACAGACATGCTGCACTGGTGCAAGTGCAAAATTGCACCCTATTAGGGCAAAGCTTGCAACATTGGGGACGTGTTTGAAAACATTTGCACCTTGACAAGTGCCATTTTTCATGTTGTAAGCACTAGGTCAACAAAAATGCACTAGCAATGCATTTATGCATCAGGGCAAAGTTTGCCCTAATGATAACACGGCGCATCTGTGCACTTGCACCGGTGGAAAGTTTCCGTAATCTGGCTCAAATGTTGAATTGCTTCTTTAAACACAACATCCTCTTATCAAGGTTCTCTGACTCAATAGGTGGCAAGTGGGACACATTAAATGTCTGTCCTCGGAAAACAGAGGAAAAGCGCTTTCTTCCAACGGGAAAGTGAAGGGCAAATGCAGGCAATATAATTACAGAACTCAAGAGCGTAAGCGCCTAGATGCCTCAGGGTTATGTGCGCTATACAAATGACAAATACATAAATAAATAACTCCTCTACCAAACACCTCAGCACGATCATCCATAGGTCGGCCTCCTTGGCAGTGGCCTTTCCTCACAGCTTTGCTCTTGTGGTGGTGCTGTTGGCTGCTAACTGTCCTGTTGTTGTCCTCTCTATGGCAGGTGCCTGCTTGCCCCAGTAATGACACTGAAGACATAGATTGAAGTAATGTGCCAGTGTGTGTTTAAGATTCAGGGAGTTGGCAGCCTGGCATTCGCCTGGTATTGGTGCGGGCTGCATACCAGAAGCAAGCAAGGAAGGGCCCAGAGCAGTGTGATGACATGGCCAGCACAAGCCCCCAATGCTGCGCCCGCCCTTCTGGCTCCATGTGGTCTAAGTCTGGAAAACCAGCACAGCAGCTCAAACTGTTATTTGCTTGTTGTGTGACCAGGACTTACAGACAGTAAAAAAATAATTAAACTGAATGTGAAACAAGAGCTGATGCTTGAAAATAAATCCCGGTGCTCAGCCCTGGCAAACGCCACACAAATTAAACATCACACTGGATTATTTTAAGACACCTTATGAAGAAATACTTCTGGAATGTAGAAGTAGAAAAGCAAGTAGCTAACAGCACGACTAAAGTAAATGAAGAAACAATGAACCCTGCTGAAATTTTTCGAATGTCATTTTTCAACATTAGTTTTCATTTAGTGACCGTAACAACGTAACTTTTTTTTTTTTAATGCCTGTTCTAGGGAATTGTACATATGTTTTTGCATTTTTTTCTCATTAGATATACGCATTGAGAAGTGTCTCAAGACATGGAAAACAAGCTAATATCCATTTCAACCATGACCACAATGAAATTGGTACAGAAATATGCTGTCTGTTCATTACAGGTTTATGAGCTTATATAAATACACAAATTAATATTAGGAGAAAAGGGAATGATCTTTAGAATTGTTTGAAACAAAATGTTGACTTCAGTAAAAATGTAAGTCAAATATAAAGATATATGTTCATACTTATGTCTCCTAAAAGCTTTTTGATTTTATGCAAAGAAGGCAGGAGCCTTAACTGGTGCTATTTGTACCCTTTCTCCCAGAGGTATCTCCACACTGTCTATCTTGGAATGTTCATCTTCTATTAGAAAATAATGTATATGTTTTGATGATAGGTTTTTGCAGCAAGGCAACTGTAACATCCTTGTTATGAAAACACTATATATTGGAAGTGATCATTAGAATTTAGCACTGTAACCTTTTAAAACAGCTAGTTGACAATATTCAAACTCAATAATGCCTTTTAAAGTTTTTTTGCACCATTTAGTGAAAACCAACGATCTATTTCTTCCATGAGTGCTAAGGCCATTTCCAGTTGTGTGTGTTGGCCACTCATTGGCGCTGGTGGTGCTGCTGAACGCACACATATTGTTACAGTAGGCACACACACTAATAATCAACAAAAACTGAACATGAGAAGCAGTTTTGGGTCCTGCTGTCTAGTCCTCTGATCCCTTGAAAGTTCTGTCATTATCCAGCAACCGTGCACCCCCCCCAATACCTCAGAGCCTATATGTGTCCTTTTGCTTCCCCAATATGGAAAATGATTCTTCAGCGTGAGGTGACCTTCATGCAACACACACGCGTGACAATGTAGGTCTTAAAATACCAGACTGGTCCCCACTTTGGGAACCCCTCTGTCCCTCCTGCTCTCCTTCTTTTAACCGTAAAATACACAGCACCCCACCCCTCATTTTTTCATATACGGCGATAAGTGCGGGACAAGGATTCAAACCCGTGACGCTCTGCGTTGTCTTGCATTGCCCTTGAGCTATCCTCCCGGTCCGCAGTCAAGATAACTGTACTTTTTCTCTGGTTGTGCTGTTGTCAGCAATGACTAGGATGGAGAGAGAGAGGGAGACAGGCAGAGCGAGAGAGAATGAAGAGATGGAGAGAGAGAAACAGAGAGGGCAACAGAGTGACAGAGTGAGGCGAGAGAGAGCGAGTGAGAGAGGAGGCAAGAGAGAGGGAGAGAGAGACTGAACGAGACAGAGACAGAGACAGAGAGAGAGTTAGAGAGAGACAGAGAGAGAGAGAGAGAGCGAGAGAGAAAGAGAGTGAGCGAGCGAGAGAAGGGGCAAGAGAGAGAGAGAAAGAGGCTAAGAGAGACTGAGAAAGAGAGAGAGAGAGAGAGAGAGAGAGAGAGAGAGACTGAGACTGAGAGAGAGAGACTGAGAGAGAGAGAGACTGAGAGAGACAGAGAGAGAGCGAGAGAGAAAGATGTTGCGACTCTGATGCCACTCTAGTGAAAAGTTTTCCTGAAATATTTAATGACAGGATAGGTATGCTCAAAGGTTTCAAACATCGCATCATCCTGAAGAAAGAAACCATACCAGTTGTCCATAAAGTGAGAAATATACCGGTGGGCACTAGAGAACCGTTGAAGAAAGAATTGGAAAGGTTATGCTTCCATGATATAATCGAGCCAATAGAAAGCTCAGAATGGTTGTCTCCCATTGTGATAGTGCGAAAACCTAAGGGTGACATTCGAATGTGTGTTGATTTAAGGGATTTAAACAACAGAATATGGGTTGATCGCCACCCTTTACCTAACATAGGAGAGATGCTCTCAACAATGGAACCTGCCAAATACTTTACCAGGCTTGATTTATCTTCTGCATATCATCAGATTGTGTTAGAGGAAGAATCTAGACATCTCACGTCCTTCATAACTCCGTTGGGTGCTTTTCAATTCAAGAGGATGCCATTCGGATTGGCATCTGCAGCTGCTGTTTTTCAAAGACTAATGCAAATCTTGTTTGAAGGCTTAAGTGGCGTATATTTTTTTCAGGATGATATTTTGATTTCAGCTATGTCGGAAGAACATCATGATGCCAAACTTATTGGAGTTTTGCAAATATTACAACAGAAAGGACTCACATTAAAAATTGAAAAATGCAAAATAAAGAAAAGAGAAGTAACCTATTTGGGCCATTGTATCGATAGTGAAGGAATAAGACCCAAGGAGGGTCTGGTGGATACCATACTCAAGTTGCCTGAACCATCAAACAAAGAACAGCTGAGGAGCTTGTTGGGCTTGACGGAGTATTATTCCAAATGTATTGATCACTACACGGACAGAACGAAAGGTATGAGGAGTTTGATGAAAAAAGGGGTTAAATTTGAGTGGTCAGCTGAATGCAAAAGTGAATTGGATACCATCAAGATAATGATAAACAAAGCCCCCACTTTGAAGATGTTGACTGTAGGGCTAAATCCATCATATCAGTTGATGCCAGCAATGTAGGACTAGGAGGTTTAGTAGAACAAATTCAACATGGACTAGCAGTTCCAATTGCTTTTGCTTCTAGATCTTTAAGAGATGCTGAAAAAAATTATTCCACTATAGAAAAAGAAGCTTTAGCAGTAATGTGTATCCTGGAACACTTCAAAGGTTTAATATGGGGGAGTCCCATTGAGATCAAGACTGACTATAAACCCTTGATTCATACCCTGAGTCCGAAAAATTCGCATTTGATGTCTCCTCGGATCAGAAGGTGGATTTTGATCATAATGCAATACAATGTGACGGTTAACTTCACCCCAGGCAGAACTAACATGGTTGCTGACTGTTTTTCTCGTTTGCCGTGTTCCTCGATAGATGAGGCCAAAGAAGAAGAAGTGGAGATGGACAGTGTGATAGCACAAATACATCCTAGTTTTACTAAGGAAGATTGGATCTAAGCCAGCGGGATGGATGAAGAACAAGTGAAGTTAAGAAAAGCTATTAAAAGCGATTGGAAAGAAATAGATAATGAAGTTTCAGCTTGGCAGGATAAGAAGGATGAAATGTCTTGTGATGAAGTCTGTATATTTCGTGGAGATCGAATAGTTCCACCCTCGAGTTTGAGAGAGAAGATAATGGAAATAGCACACGAGGGACATATAGGCAGAAACCTCACAAAAAGGAGAGTAAGAGAGACTTTTTGGTGGCCAAATATGTGAAGTAAAATTGAAAATATTGTTAAGGAATGCTCTGCATGTGCAGTTAGCGACAAAGGAAGGATCACCAGAGCCACACCCCTACAGCCTGTTTCCATACCGAATTCTGTTTGGACGAAATTGGCTATTGATATAGCAGGTCCGTATGAGATTTTGTAACTTCATAAAATTTATATTATTGTGTTGGTTGACTATACTTCAAAGTGGATAGAATGTGGTAATATGGAGGAATCTGTGTCAGCCATGAAAGTCAAGAAATTTCTAGAAGAAATTTTTAACAGGGAAGGAGAGTCTTTAGAGTTAATATCAGATAATGGTGCACAATTCATGTCGATTGAGATACAAAAGTTTCTCAAAGAGAGAGCTATCAAACACAAGACCACAGCTTTGTATCATCCCATGGGGAATGGACTAGTGGAGAGAATGAATCGCTTCATTAAGGATACCATTCAATTGGCTATTGTAAACAATATGCCATGGAGAGAAACTCTCAAGGAAGCTATAATCACTTATAGATTCACGCCACATTCTACAACAGAGGAAGAACCATTCACCATGATGAGGGGAAGAGTTGCCAATAACAGGTTGAGCCCAGCTTGGTTGATATCAAATAAGACTAAAATTGTGGATATGGAAGCAGTCATTAGGAGAGTGAAGGATAAACAAGAGAAATACAAGAAATATTATGACAAAAAAAGATGCAGTAGAGAGCAATGCTAAAGTTGGAGATTGGATTCAAGTGAGAGAACCAAGAAGAGTCATGAAAGTGAATCTAAGTATTGTTATCCACAAAGAGTTGGAGATTGTTCTAATAAGTCTGTGACATTAGAAGACGGAAGCAGGTGGTCATGTGATGACATTGTCAGGTCTAATGAGAAAATAAAACGGGTGATGGATGATAATGAAAGGATGGAAAGGAGAGGTGTCCAGGTGGAAGTCGAGCCATCATCATCCAAAATGGCATGCCATAGAGACAGCATAGATAATGATGACTCTGGAATGAAAACCAGGAAAAGGATACCACGTGTCAAGGAAGATTACATATATTATTATTAGCAAACATGTGACTTTACTGGAGCAGTAACTAGTTCAAGGAAGATTACATGCTCTGTATCCTTTCAAGTATTTACATAATTATTTAATGTTCTTGTTCTTTATCAAGTTGTCTATGTTACTGTTCAATTTTTTTTTGTTGTTGAGGAGGGGAGATGTTATGATATTGTTAATTCTAGAACCATACCCGGGTTCGGTGCAACGTCTCCTGGAACGCGAGATTCAGTTCTCGGGTGGGGAGACGTTGTGCCGAGGCCGGGGGAACTCTCTTATCAATAAACTAATTGGAAAAGCAACCGATCCCGCATATATATATATATATATATATGTTCATATATTATAATTGTAAACTTAACAAGGGGAGAGAGATAGAGAGAGAGAGAGAGAGAGAGAGAGAGAGAGAGACATTGGCGTACGATACGCCGGGTACATCAAGTGTTATATGCGTGTTTCCTGGTACCTACACTCAGATCCGTCAGTGAAATAGTACTTTTGGTTCCTTTAGGGATGGGAGCCTGGCTTCTCTTGACAGGTATTTCATCCACAGTGGGCATTTTCAAAGCTCAGGGTTCTGATGCCTCGTTGTCGTCTCTGGCAGGGGAGAAGCCTTGCATATCCCATTAGGTGAAGGCTCTGGCGGCGCCCAGGGGAGGGGGTGGGGATGCCTGACAGCGGTGCCCGGGGCGAGGGGGTGGGGGCGCCTGGCAGCTGCGCCCAGGGCCATGGGGTGAAAAGTCTAGCAGCGGTGCGAGGGGGTGGGGGCGCCTGGCAGTGGCGCCCGGGGCTATGGGGTGGGGGCACCTGGCAGAGGCGCCCGGGGCGATGGGGTGGAAAGTCTAGCAGCGGCACCCTGGAGAGAGGGGGTGGGGCACCTAGCAGCGGCTCCTGGGCAGAGGGGGTGGGGTGCCCAGTAGCGGTGCTCGGGGGAGGGAGTGGGGTGCCTAGCAGCGCCACCTGAGGTGAGGGGGTGGGGACACCTAGCAGCAGTGCCCGGGGCGAGTGGGTGGGGAGCCTAGCAGTGACACCTTGGCGAGGGGGTGGGGACTCATTTCAGGGGCGGCCTTGGCTCTGGCAGCGCCCAGGGGAGGGGGTGGGGATGCCTGACAGCAGTGCCCAGGGCGAGGGGGTGGGGCGCCTGGCAGCGGCGCCAGGGGCGATGGGGTGGACAGTCTAGCAGCAGCGCCCCGGGTTGAGGGGGTGGGGTGCCTAGCAGTGGTGCCCGGGCGAGGGTGTGGGAAGCCTAGCAGCAGCGCCTGGGGTGGGGAGGTTGGGTGCCTACAGCGGCGCCCAGGTCGAGGGGGTGGGGACACCTAGCAGCGGCACCCGGGGTGAGTGGGTGGGGAGCCTAGCAGTGGCGCCTGGGCGAGGGGGTGGGGACACCTAGCACTGGCACCCGGGGTGAGGGGGTGGGGATCCTAGCAGCAGAGCCTGGGGCGAGGGGGTGTGGTGCCTAGAAGCGGGGCCCGGGGCGAGGGGGTGGGATGCCTAACAGTGGCACCCAGAGTGAGGGGGTGGGGAGTCTAGCAGCGTCGTCTTGCGTGAGAGAGTGGAGTGCCTAGCAGTGCTGCCCGGGTGATGGGGTGGGAAGGCTAGCAGAAGTGCCCGGAGCGAGGGGGTGGGACACCTAGCAGCAGCGCCCGGTTTTAGGGAGGATTCTCAAAATGTGCTAATTTCCCTTACCGTTTGAGACCCCCAGCAACTTTGCTAGATTTCTGGGATTTGATTTTTTTACCTAGAAAGAGTGTGAGCCTTTTTTTCCCACTCTTTGATATATCTTGATGTGTGTTTTAATGTTGTGTTCTTTGGTTATGGAGTTTTAAAACAACTCCAGTGCATCATCTTTATCTGTGTGTCACACAGCACCTCCAGTGCAGTGGCACAGGGGTGTCTTTCAGACTCCCCAAGGTTTAAATACCTTCTCTGGGACTGACTACCGTTTCCCAGAACATGTAAAGTTAAATTGGCTTTACTAGTCTTTTTAAATTTACTGACCCAGCATACCCTATCTTCCTATAGAGTGCTGGAGGGGTTGCCTAGCATCCCCCGAGTCAAAACACTCATGTAACAGTAAAATGTTACCTTTTCCTAATTTAAATGGCTGGTGGTAGTGCTTTAGATCAACTACCGTGATTTTTCCCGACCGCTAACAACGGTAGCTAAATATCAGGTCAGCCATGTTTTTCAATATGGCGCCCAAGACCTATCTGTAAAAACAGACTCCGGTCATCTTTTTTTGCCATTTCTTTTACGAAAAGTCTTCTTGTGTTTGTCTCTACGCACAAAACCAAGTTTGGTCCCTTTGTTCGTTGGCCTTTGGCGGGCTTCAGTGCTGAAGCCTGCCTCTGGCACCATGGTGTCTGGGGTGGACAGGATGTGAGGGAGGTGCCCGAAATTTCCTGTGCTTAGTCTTCTAGGAGACCTGAATGCACTCTGGCATGTTTGGCTGGCTGGCTGTCCGGCAAGGACAGCCACCCTGCTGTGTGAGTGACAGCCTGGCTGGAATTAATGGGGGGGAAACTGTTTAAAAGCAGGTCTCTGGGACTTGGAAAGCAGAGTCGACCACTGGAACAAAAGAACCGAAGAGGAGAAGAAGGAAGAGGACTGCTGCAACTCCTGGACGACCGGTGAAGCCCTGCTGCAGGTCGGAATTGCCTGAAACTCAGACGACAGAGAAGCCCTTCAAGGTTAACTTCTTCCCTTGAGTTTGGTGGAAACAACCAACTCGCAAGCCACCTGGGCACCGTCCTATTCTGGCCGAATTTTCATCAGAGTGCTGTTGAAAACCGGATAGCCAGAAGGAAGGAAAACAGCTTGTGGACTTTAAGGCACTCACACCTTAAACCGACGTCTTGCTACAGCTTTTGGCCTCTTCCCTGGGCAGTGCAGGAACCTCCCGACGTCCTCCTTCTTGTCCCCACGACTAAAGCTCAAGAACAGCAAGATCTGCTCGAGCTGCCAGGAACAACTGCCTCAGCCACAGCTTTCTTCATTGACAAGGTACTGTGCAAACGCGGTCTGGAAATCTTTTCGGCCATCGAGAAAGTGCGTGAATCTTTCCTCAACTACAAAGGCTTGTCCTTCCCTTAACATTCATCAAACTTTTTGCCAAGCCAAATCCTTTAAAAATCTGTGGCAAAGACTTAACCGTTATATACCAGAACTGTGCTATCCTATCAAAAGACTCTGAAACATTGACTTTGGCCCAGGCCTGCTGAGAAGAATTGCTGCTTGTATTTAACTGAAACCCTTTGCCCTGCCTATGAATGTATTTGGGCTGTCTATTCTTATAACCTTGTCTTTTCCCTCCTTTATTAAGTATCTGAAGTGCCATTTTGCTCCCACTTCATTTTGGAGCTAAACCTGTTCAGTTACTTACCAGTTGGATTTTTGTGGTGTATTAGTGTGTGATATTGAGCTGCTTGTGCTAGTGTAATGTTTTACAAATGATTGAGTAAATAAATGTAAATTGTTTTACTAAGAAACCTTGAGTAAGTGTTTGCTTGAATCAAAGTATTGGTTGGTCCTTTGTGTAACTTGTTCTACTGCTCACTTAAACTTTTGAGATAAGTCTGGCTGCTCAGCCATCGCTACCTAATTGCCTGTAGTGTTCCAAAAGGGTGCTGCAGGTGATTCTGCCTAACACCCGGGGCGAGGGGGTGGGGTGCCTAGCAGCAGTGCCCGGGGCGAGGGGGTGGGGGCACCTAGCAGTGGTGCTCAGGGCGAGGGGGTGGGGATGCCTAGCAGCAGTGCCTGGGGTTAGGTGGTCTGGCGACTAGCAGCGGCGCCCCAGGGCGAGGGGGTGGGGAGCATAGCAGTGGCAACTGGGCCGAGGAGTGGGGACACTGAGCAGTGGCACACGGGGCGAGGGGGTGGGGAGCCTAGCCTCGGCGCCTGGGCCAAGGGGGTGGGGTGCCTAGCAGCGGCGCCCAGGGCGAGGGGTGGGGACACCTAGCAGTGGTGCCCGGGGCAAGGGGGTGGGCCACCGCAGCCGTGCCCGGGGCGAGGGGTGGGGACACTGAGCAGTGACGCACCGGATGAAGGGGTGGGGAGCCTAGCCTCGGCGCCCGTGGCAAGAGGGTGGGCCACCTAGCAGCTGCGCCTGGGCCAAGGGGGTGGGGTGCCTAGCAGCGGCGCCCAGGGCAGGGGGGTGGGGACACCTAGCAGTGGTGCCCGGGACAAGGGGGTGAGCCACCGCAGCCGGGCCCGGGGAGAAGGGTAGGGTGCCTAGCAGCGGTGCCCGGGCCGAGGGGGTGGGGACACCTAGCAGTGGCGCCTGGGGTGAGGGGGTGAGCATGCTTAGCAGCGGTGCCTGGGGCTAGAGGGTGGGGCGCCTAGCAGCGGCACCCCGGGGCGAGGGGATGGGGTGCCTCTTCACGGCACCCGGGCTGAGGGCATTGAGACGTCTAGCAGCGGCGCCTGGTGCGTAACAGTGATGCCCAGATTGAGGGGGTGGGGATACCTAGCAGCAGCGCCCGGGTCGAGGGGGTGGGAAGCCTAGCAGCGGCGACCAGGGTGAGGGGGTGGGGCGCCTAGCAGCAGTGCCCGGAGAGAGGGGGTGGGGGAGCCTAGCAGCGGTACCCAGGGTGAGGGGGTGGGGCGACTATTAGCGGTGCCCGGGGTGAGGGGCAGTCGCACCTGGGCCACGGGGATGGGGACAACTAGCAGCGGCGCCTGTGGCAAGGGGGTGGGGATGCCAAGCAGCGGTGCCTGGGGCTAGAGGGTGGGGCGCCTAGCAGCAGCACCTGGGTTGAGGGGGTGGGGACGCATAGCAGAAGCGACCAGGGTGAGGGGGTGGGGTGCCTCTTCACGGCACCCGGGCTGTGGGCATTGAGACGTCTAGCAGCGGCGCCTGGGGCCTAACAGTGATGCCCAGATTGAGGGGCTGGGGATACCTAGCAGCAGCGCCCGGGGGCTGCACTTGCCTCCTCCTTGTTCATTTGGGGCGGAGGGCTGCAGACATTAGGATGCTCCAAACAGGACTGCACTAGGAACTAAAAGTGGTCCTGCAAATGTTTTTCAAAGTGGTTCCATATTTACATATACTGGAAGCCTTGCAACACATTCTTTACTTCATCCCACTCAAAGGAGGCCCATGGAGCAGAGCCCCACCAGGAAATCTAAAGAGTTCCCCGTAGGCCAGTCCACTGCTGCCCAGGGTGCAGAGCCCCACCAGGAAATCTCCAGAGTTCCCTGTAGACCAGTCGAACCCTGACCAAGATGCAGAGACCCCCAGGAAATATCCAGTGTTCCCTGTGGGCCAGTCCACCCTTGCCCATGGAGCAGAGATCCACCAGGAAATCTCCAGAGTTTCCTGTAGGCCAGTCCACCCCTGCCCAGGGTGCAGAGTCCCACCAGGAAATCTGAAGAGTTCCCTGTAGGCCAGTCCACCCCTGCCCAGGGTGCAGAGCCCCACCAGAAAATTTCCAGAGTTCCCTGTAGACCAGTCGAACCCTGACCAGGATGCAGAGACCACCAGGAAATCTCCAGAGTTCCCTGTAGGCCAGTTCACCCCTGCCCAGGGTGCAGAGATCCACCAGTAAATCAAGAGTTCCCTGTAGGCCAGTCCATCCCTGCCCAGGGTGCAGAGCCCCACCAGGAAATCTCCAGAGTTCCCTTTAGACCAGTCGAACCCTGACCAAGATGCAGAGACCCCCATGAAATCTCCAGAGTTCCCTGTAGGGCAGTCCACCCTTGCCCATGGAGCAGAGATCCACCCGGAAATCTCCAGAGTTCCCTGTAGACTAGTTGAACCCTGACCAGGATGCAGAGACCCCCAGGAAATCTCCAGAGTTCCCTGTGGGCCAGTCCACCCCTGCTCAGGGTGCAGAGCCCCACCAGGAAATCTCAAGAGTTCCCAGTAGGCCAGTCCACCCGTTCCGATGGTGCAAAGCCCCACCAGGAAATCTCCAGAGTTCCCTGACCAGTACCATTTTAACATGTCCTTACCAACTGAATGAGTGCCTTTTCATCAGCAGTGAATGGCAGAGACACGCTCTGTTTTTGCATTGATAT